>NC_083681.1:8750000-10000000 GCF_033118175.1 Dama dama
TAGGATCTGGATGTTTTCAATTCAACTTGTAAGAACTGAAAGGGTAGCATAATAATCTTCTTAAGTCAATATACCTTTCAATATTCTTAAAAGTGCACTGTCTAAAACTGATTAAAAACAAAAGCAAAGACCAGAAAGCATTTGTTCCTTATTTTAAAAATTGAAACTGAATAAATATTTGACAATCTACAAGAAAGAACTGTAGTTAAGTCTTAGTTTTAAATGCCTTTCTAGGCAAAGAAGATGATCTGTCTCAGCTTGCAGTTTTCAACACAGCACTATATATAATAACATCTTTGCAATATGCCTGAAATCCAAGATTTCTGGTAATTCACTAAAAATCATCCTTAACTGTGCTATTTTTGAATACTCTTTAATGTTAACACATTATTTGAAAAAGACACAACCTTTCTCTTTGACCTATAGCCCTTAAGAATATGAGGCCTTACAGTGCTTCTGTAGTGAAACTTCTTAGGTTGAACACTTACGTGGAAAATTCCTTCCAAAGATCCTTATAATGCTGCCCTAAGCAGGTTTAAGATGCTTTTTTTTCCTTTCTGCTTTCATAGAAAGGCATTCACATGTTCCTTCACGATTCTGCAAGTAACTGTTAGTCAACAGCACAGGCACAAGCAAACACGTGACTCTGAGTAAGTATCCCCTCTACAAGTCTGAACAGCTCACTTCCTCTCACAGCAGCCAGCGTCTAATCCTCAAGCTTTATTGTACGAGCCGTTTATGGAGATATTCATTTACAGCCGTGGTTTTCGGCCCACACGGATGTTCAAACAGCCTATTATATAGAAGCACTAAGGAGAACACCGTAAGCTGGGATTTTTTCAGGTGTTGGCCAGCAGCAACTCTTACCAACCTGTTAAGAAAGGGATCTGAGCTATTGGTCGTCATGGTTCTCAATTCCTGAGACATCCCAGGAGAAGATACTGGATTTTGAGTCCCACCATCCTGCTCCAGTGTTGGTAACTGGCTACGGAGAGCTAATTCCTTAAAAAAAAAAAAAAAAAAAAAAAAAAAATCAACACAAACAGATTCAATCCACTAATTAACAAATTTATCATTAAAGTCATAACCCTGTGCATATAAAGTTTAAGTATTAACATCTAAAAGTTACTGAGTTGACCAGTCAGAAGGACCAAGTTCTTCTCTCCATTTCAAGTCACTGAACATTAAATTATATCAACTGAAAGTTTATCTAGGCTTATTAACCCCCCAACAAATACTTAACTTAGTTTTCTCTTGTTATTTTCTTTATTCTGGCAGACATGCCTAAATCCCTCCTTTAGAGTAGGGTGGCAAGTCTGACCAACCCTCATATGGTTTTATATATTTGGCACCAGTAATACAAATAATGTCAAAAGAACAAAATTTGGTGATTTACCAAGACACCCACACACCTCACTGCCTTTCTGCACTGTTTGGTATCAACTGACTCAATCTGACTTCAGGTTTTTCAGTCTTGAGCTACTGATATCTTCAGGGGTATCCAACAGCTTCTCAGCAGGATACCACCTGGAAACTGAGCAAAAGCTTTGGCCCTTACTACTGATTGTTTCAGAACACCTGTCCCAACATGCTTTCAAACATTCTAGGTCTCAGCTTTTTATCTGCCCAGGGCTTCAAGGCGAGCTCACTTCACTCTGGCCAACTCCTACACCTTCATTACCAGCTTGTCCTTTCCTCACCGTTTTGTCCATTCACTGTACCCTTTCCTGAGGATTTCCACTGTGCCTCTGAAGCTCTCATCAACATCTTCTCCTTGACAGTTTTGGTCTGCCTTGAAACATGGCTTTCTATCACAAAGGACACTACCCCACCTCTTGCAAGTGGGCTGGCCTACTCACAGAGGCACACACCACCTCCAAGACCCTCACTCCCAGAGCACCACAGGGTCCAGAGGCCGTGGAGATTTTCTCTGAGCTCTGCACCAACATTTCTAGACTGTGCAACAACCACTTTTTACTCAGGTTTCTGCCTTCTAGATAAACCATCCTTTAAATGGTTTCTTAGCCAGAAAGTCATGACGGAATGCAGAGGGTCTATGAACTACGACAGAGAGAAAAGTTACATCTTTATTTTCATTAAACTGTAACTGAAAGTTACCATTTTCTTCAATTATGTTAGGCAACGAGGTATTTACTATACCTCCGATTTTTCATCAGTAGAAAACATTTTCATAGCATACTCCAGTTGTTAAGTTTCTTAAAAATGTTCATTACTATTCCAATATTAGTCATAAGACATGCTGCAATATCTTATTACTTATACATTATGCAGATGATTTATTCAGCATGAGAGCTCTGTAAATTTCTGGATTCCAATGATCTTTATCCCCACATACTTCAAAATCATCCACTTGTACAGCCAAGACCTTGCTATTCAAAACCAAACCTGCCTGTCACGTTTGGGACAATGACCACTGTCTCACTTCATTGAAATTGCACTTTACCACTCGAGAACTGTCAACACCCATGAACAAGATCTATACAGTAATCTAAAGTTGAAATCCCTGGATCTCTACATCGCAACAATACCGTTCACTACTGTATTTCAATCAGCAGTGCCCCTGTCACATCCTAAACTGGTATAGAAAGCTCCTTCCCAGAAATCTTACACATACTCATCCTGCTTTCTGGGACCGTATATTTTCTCTCCACCCAGTAAGAGGTAGAACTCTTGCTATTCCAGTTTACTGGCTCTTTTTCCCTACAAGCTTGAACTCGGGCCTGATCATTTTATTTATTCCTTGAAAAAATTTTATTTATTCCTGGCTGGGTCTTCCCTGTCGTGTGTGGGCTTTCCCTAGCTGCGGCGGCCCCTCCGGCTGCAGAGCGCGGCCCGAGCGTGCAGGCGTCGGCAGCTGGCGCACCGGCCCGGCCACCCAGAGACCTCCTCCCGAGTCGGGGGTCGAGAATCTGTGCTCCCTGAACTGGCAGGTGGACCCCCAACCACTGAACCACCAGGGAAGCCCTGAGCGGATCACTGTAAATACACACGTGTACCTTTAAGACTCCCGATGTACACACAAATTTTGTTTCAACACAGCAGATTCCAACAATGAATCAATACTAAAAATATGCCTGTGTCATTTCTATACTGAGACTGCTAAGAAATGCTAAGAGAAAAACCATACAGCTATCCAGATTATCATAAATTAATTCTCTGGTCTTGGCTGGGCCTCTAGTACCACTTACTGTTTTTTGTGTTTTTTTTGGGGGGGAGGGGGTGGTGGTGGTGGTTCTTGGTTACTTTTTCTCCCATTCTCATGATTACTACTCCAAATCCGGCCCACACTCTCAAGCCCCCGGTCACTCACAGTGCTCTTGCTTTTTCTAGCTCCCCCCATTTAGATCAGGACACTAGAGGTCAACAGCCACAATCTATGCTTTTCTAGTCCCCCCTGTCACCCTGGGCTGCGCCCACAAAGCCATCTTCATTCATACTTACTTTACAACTTTTCTTCCAGGCTCAAAAAATGGATTCCCTACCGCCACCTCACACTCCTAGGAGCTTCTGGGGATCCCATTGTTTTCTCTGTATCTTCTGTCTCTGACATCAACCACGGCCCACTTTCATCTTATATGGTAACAAGTGACTTTAAAACAAACACAGTTTGCACTCCCCACAGACTGTAGGTCTGTAATAGGGCATGTTTTCCTCTGGTACCATGTCTTTCATATACTCTTCTCTTGACTGAAAACAACAACAACAAAAAAACACTTTTCTTATTAAGATCCAGGTACCTTCTCTAGGTAATTCTCCAGAATGACCCCATCTCCATCTTTAGATTGAATTAGACAGATGGAAATGTTGTCTTTAACACAATGCTCAGTTCAGTTCAGTCGCTCAGTCGTGTCCGACTCTTTGCAACTCCATGGACTGCAGCATGCCATGCTTCCCTGTCCATCACCAACTCCCAGAGCTTGCTCAAACTCATGTCCATTGAGTCAGTGATGCCATCCAACCATCTCATCCTCTGTGGTCCCCTTCTCTTCCTGCCTTCAATCATTCCCAGCATCAAGCTCTTTTCCAGTGAGTCAGTTCTTCACATCAGGTGGCCAAAGTACTGGAGCTTCAGCTTCAGCATCACTCCTTCCAATGAATATTCCAGACTGACTTCCTTTAGGACTGACTGGTTTGCTCACTTGCAAATCCATGGACTGCAGCACTCCAGGCTTCCTGTCCATCACCAATTCCTGGAGCTTGCTCAAACACATATCCATCAAGTCAGTGATGAAATCCAACTGTCCAAGGGACTCTCAAGAGTCTCCTCCAACACCACAGTTCAAAACCATCAATTCTTCAGCATTCAGCTTTCTTTATGGTCCAAACTCTCACGTCCACACATAACTACTAGAAAAATCATAGTTTTGACTAGATGGGCTTTTGTTGATAAAGTAATGTCTCTGCTTTTTAATGTGCTGTCTAGGTTTGTCATAGCTTTTCTTCCAAGGAGCAAGCATCTTTTAATTTCATGGCTACAATCACCATCTGCAGTGATTTTGGAGCCCAAGAAAATAAAATCTGTCACAGCTTCCCCATCTATTTTCCACAAAGTGATGGGACCAGATGCCCTGATCTTGGTTCTTTGAATGTTGAGTTTTAAGCCAACTTTTCCACTCTTCTCTTTCACCCTCATCAAGCAGCTCTTTAGGTCCTCTTCACTTTCTCCCATAAGGGTGGTGTCACCTGCATATCTGAGTTTATTGCTATTTCTCTCGGCAATCTTGATTCAAATTCATGCTTCATCCAGCCCAGCGTTTCTCATGACGTACTCTACATATAAGTTAAATAAGTAGGGTGACAATATTCAGCCTTGATTTACTCCTTTCCCAATTTGGAACCAGTCTGTTGTCCCATGTCCATTTGTAAATGTTGTTTCTTGACTTGCATACAGGTTTCTCAAGAGGCAGGTAGAGTGTCTGCTATACCCATCTCTAAGAATTTTCCAGTTTGTTGTGATCCACACAAAGGCTTTAGTGTAGTCAATGAAACAGAAATGGATGTTTTTCTGAAATTCTCTTGCTTTTTCTATGATCCAATGGATGTTGGCAATTTGATCTCTGGTTCCTCTGCTTTTTCTAAATCTAGTTTGAACATCTGAAAATTCTTGGTTCACATACTATTGAAGCCTGGCTTGGAGAATTTTGAGCATTACTCCACTAGTGTTTGAGATGAGTTTAATTGTGTGGTAGTTTGAACATTCTTTGGCATTGGCTTTCTTTGGGATTGGAATGAAAACTGACCTTTTCCAGTCCTGTGGCCACTGCTGAGTTTTCCAAATTTGTTGCCACACTGATTGCAGTACTTTCACAGCATCATCTTTTAGAATTTTCAATAGCTCAGCTGGAATTCCATCACCTCCACTAGGTTTGTTCATAGTGATGCTTCCTAAGGCCCACTTGCCTTCACATTCCAGGTTGTTTGGCTCTAGGTGAGTGATCACCCCATCGTGGTTATCTGGATTAGTAAGATCTTTTTTGTACAGTTCTTCTGTGTATTCTTGCCACCTCTTCTCAGTAGCTTCTGCTTCTGTTAGGTCCATTCCATTTCTGTCCTTTATTGTGGCCATCTTGGAATGAAATGTTCTGTTGGTATTTCTAATTTTCTTGAAGAGATCTCTAGTCTTTCCCATTCTATTATTTTCCTCTATTTCTTTGCATTGATCAATGCAAAGTTCAGTTCACTTCAGTTTAGTTGCTCAGTCGTGTCCGACTCTTTGCGACCCCATGGACTGAAGCATGCCAGGCTTCCCTGTTCATCACCAGCTCCTGGAGCTTGCCCAAACTCATGTCCATTGAGTCGGTGACGCTATCCAACCATCTCATCCTGTTGTCCCCTTCTCCTCCCACCTTCAGTCTTCCCCAGCATCAGGTGGCCAAAATATTGGAGTTTAAGCTTCAGCATCAGTCCTTCCAATGAATATTCAGGACTGATTTCCTTTAGGATGGACTCTCAAGAGTCTTCACCAACACCACAGTTCAAAAGCACCACAGTTCTTTAGCACTCAGCTTTCTTTATAGTCCAACTCTCACATCCATACATGACTACTGGAAAAAACACAGCCTTGACTAGACGGATCTTTGTTGGCAAAGTGACGTTTGCTTTTTAATATGCTGTCTAGGTGGGTCATAGCTTTTCTTCCAAGGAGCAAGCATCTTTTAATTTCATGGTTGCGGTCACCATCTGCAGTGATTTTGGAGCTCCGAAAAATTAAGTCAGCCACTGTTTCCATTAAGGCTTCCTCTCTCCTAGCTATTCTCTGGAACGCTGCAGTCAGGTAGATATACCTTTGCTTTGCTCCTTTTTCCTTTTGCTTCTCTTCTCACCCTGAGCGTTATCTGTGTATGATCTCAGTACTTATCACATGATATTGTAATCATTCCTTCACTATTTCTTCTCTGTCCCCTAAGGGTACAAAGTGAATAAATTAATGGCTGCTTTGGAGCATAAAAGAGCTTCTAAACACTTTGAAGAATTTACACTGCCAATAAAATATGAGGATGTTAAAAGCAATAAAGTTTAAAATGAGTAAAATTACAGGCTCCAGATGAGATCAATGCCTCGAGAAGAGGCATCCTTTTGTTTTCTGTGTACCTAGTTTTGAACTCCTTGCAACACGAAGCAAATAGATCGTTACTGAAACAACTTAATAAACTGGCTGTACTTTTCATATTGTCCTTCACACCTTTTTGTCTTACCCTTTTTGATCGTTTCTATTTTTTTAAGGTTTTATGAAGCTAAAGCTAATTGCCATGTGCAAAATCTCCATGTTCTCATTCTGCCACATTGCTTGTTTGAAGCTGTCAGATTTTTACTTCTTGCTTCCTTTAACAACTGAATTTCTACTGTCAGCAGACACTGAAAACCAACTATCCACATTTACAAAGAAAGGTAATTTAGAGGTGTGAATAAGAAGGCTGATCTTTCTTATAAGTTGCCTAAGATATCCAATCCCCTGAAAGGCTACAGAAACATATAGTTCTCATCAAACCTATTTATGAGTCAAGACTAAGAGCAACTAACCTAGGGATTCATCTAAAGTGAACTTGAAAGGAACAAGGGGAAAAAAATGCCACTTTATTTACTGGGAGTGGTGGCAGGATGGTGTTAGCATTAATAGTAGGGAATACGGCATGAAAACAAACGTAATGTGGTAAGGCCAATAATACAAATAACATACACATAGATTATAGAACCCATACACACCAAGTATGAATATTCAGCTGTGGTCTGAAACTTCTAGTTATAGGAAAAATAAACAAAACCCCAAAACCAACCAAACAGGGTTGATTAGAAGTAATTTTTGGTTTTACTGAGGTATAATTGATATAGTTTACACATATGTTATCCAAAAATGGGTATATTTTTACATAGCTCAGCATTTGCTAAAGATAAAATGACTTCAAGTAACTAAAGTTGACTTGGTAGCTCCCTCCCCAAAGCATTAATTCTTTTGTTAACATTTTCATCTGCTGTGAACATAATTTATTTCACAGACTTCAATAAGGAAGATGAAACATTTTTGTTGATATTTTAAAGAAACTGTCAAGAATTGGGGAGGAAAACCACATGTATTCATTTAGGCAAACAGGCCAACTTCTCCCCCACTTCTTATATATAAGAAGTTTGGAGTTCACGTGAATATGAAAACAGTAAGGCCCACTTCCACATAAACACACACACACACCCCCACATAGAGATGGAAAATCGCAGAAGTGTCCAACTCAGTGCTAAGCCTCATCAGGTTCTAAAGGAGCGTGAATGTGGAGTCAGGTTAACTGAGAGAGTTCCTCCCTAAAGCTGTCCTGCTGCCAGTGAGAACAATTAGATCATGGGTTTTCACTGTGAGTAAGCTTTATAATTCCTTGTATTCTTAGTCAAGGACTGCAAATGTGAAAGTGAACACACTGCATAAAATTAATAACTTTACAGTAAAATATTAAAAATGTTTCAGAGTGTACAGAATTTTTGCTAGTGACTTTGTGAACTTAGTTGCTCAGTTGTGTCCGACTCTTTGTGACCCCATGGACTGTATCCCACCGGGCTTCTCTGTCCATGAAATTCTCCAGGCAAGAGTACTGGAGTGGGCTGCCATTCCCTTCTTCAGGGGATCTTCCTGATCCAGGGATCAAACCAGGGTCTCCTGTATTGTAGGCAGATTCTTAACCATCTGAGCCACCAGGAAAGCCCAGTGCCTTTATAGAAAAATAATTACTTTAATATGGATAACTATGAAATGAAGTTACATAATCTGAATTTTTTAATCAAAAATATTTCATATAAACTTTCTTAATAATATTCATCTTAAAATAATGCCTGTATATATCTACATATACCTAGTTAGAATACACCCATTCCATTGCAATTAAAACATTTTGGATGAATATGAACATTATTTTGTAATTGAGTAAATCTGGCATAGCTGTTTTAAAAATTAGCCTTGGGACATATTTGGATTGTCTACAAAAACTGATTTCAGTTGAAACATTTCATGTTGAAAGTTATGTCTATCTCTAAAGAAGCTTTTTATCCCAAACAAATGTCTAAAATTAGAATACTGAGCTAAAAATACAAGTTCGTTAAGCTTCTCTTTTCCCAAAGGTAGTCAGAATAAATAGTATGACAGACTTTCAAAAATGGAGAACTAAGCAAGTTATAGGAAATTCAGCCAAAATTTATCATGCTTCTGTATTCCAAAGGTCAAACAATTCTTTTAGAGTATTTGACTTTTTCTAAAGGAAGCAAGTATTTTTAGCTCATTTTCTTCTGTAATAATACAAAAATGTGGTGACTTTTCCCACTGAGCCTGTAAATCTTAGCTAATCTGGTATGCGTGTGGAGCCAGGGCTATCCGCCCTGTAAGTAAAACTCATGGACCCAGTTTGGTCTGGAGGGAAGTTTCCAGGATAGTTTATAAAGGAAAACAGGATTTGCCTGGTTCATATAGTGGACTTTTATGGACTCAAAATCTAGACATGAGCCACTGGTCCTTTTTCAGTTTCCCTTCTCTTATCTAAGTGGCAGTACCATTTCTCATAGGATAAAAAAGATACTTTAAGATATTAAGTATTTTGGCCCCATAAAAAATTGATGTTTTGGTTCACACTATTTAGAAAAATAAGGAGAAAGGCAGTAGAAGAAGTCAGTAGTCCGGAAACACTTTGAACACTGCTAGATTATTAAATTCTTAGGAGTACCCTACCAAAATGGAGGCATATGCCTATACAAAATCAAAATTTAGAAACCAGTCAAATATCTATCAATAGGTGAATAGATAATCAACTGTAGCATATCCATACAATGGAATACTAGGTAGCAATAAAAGGAAATGAACTATAGATATAATATGAATGAATCTCAAAATAATCATGCTAAGGTGAAAAAGTTATGATCCCATTCATAGAAAATCCTGTAAAATTAATGTCAACTTTACTGTCTTAAAGCAATTTTTTTCTTCAGCCAATACAATTTATGTCTCATTTCTGGATAATACATGGCACACAAATGAGTTTTCCCTTCTTGAACCCAATCAATTTATTTAAAGTAGGTTAGTTTAGTGAACTAGAAACCCAAATTTAGAAATGGAGAAAAACTCTAAAAATACACATCTTTTAAACAGTTTGTCTTAGTAATAGCAGTCTATGTCAACAGAAGTAAAAAAAGCCATTTCCTCCAACTATTCAAGATAGGTCCTTGTCATACCCCATTTTCCAACACAGTTTTAAACCACCATAGTATATTTAATTATGTCAAAAGTTATTAAAACATTTAACCAATGTTGAGAATGCTTTTTTTTTAAATATTTGTGGCATTTACCGAAGTTATCTTCAACTTCAGAACAACCCTTTTGACTAAAAAATGTGTATATATGGATTTGGGAATAGTTATGACTACTGTATGATAATCTTAAATTCTTAAAAGTGATAATCAAAATAGAGTTGCAGTTTTATGTTCCCACAGCATGATCCTGAGATTCAACACTCTGACAGATCTCTTTTGTAATTTATGCTACTTAATTGTGGTCTCAAAGTAATAAAATTATAACATTGTTCAAATTACTATGACCTTAATGAATAAAACAAATGAGATAATATATTAGAGTACGCAGAGCGTGAGGTTGAATCTCATCCCTTCTTATATGGTTTTCAACATGCCCATTAAAAATAAAATATTCATGGGAAAATACCAAAATGAATCTGTGATTTACTCAATATTAGGAATTCAAAAAGGAGAGATAACCTTAGCTTTTCTAGTATCTGCTAACATAAAAGAGAGTCTGGAGGGAAAGAAAGCCAAAGATTTGCTCTTATTAAATTCAGAAAAAAAAAGTTGCAGTGATTCTTTTCACATGGCTCTGAAAAGAGGTATCATTTTGCTCTATTTGACTAAAACTATGGACATCTGAATTTCTTCACCATTTTGGGCTAAGAGTGTAGTACAATATGTTCAATATTAATACTACAATATTAATTTTTATTTATTTAAATTATTTTTAAATTAATTTTTCAATCCCTCAAAACCAGTAACTGACCCTGGTGTGTTATTACTATATACATGGAATGGCAACTACACAATATTCACTAGTTGCAAAATATTTTTTGCAATATAAATAATTTCTATGAAGCTATAATTTCTATTAAGAGTAAAGCAATTACTTGCTCAAAAATAAAGTTAAGATATCTATACATAGCAGTCTTGTTTCTATTTTCTGGGTTTTTCAAGAATTCTGATGAGGGCTCTTGGGGATGTGTTTTGACCTAGGCCTGATGAAAGAAATGGAGAATCTTAATTAGTAAAAGGGAAGAGGAAAAGACAGGTACTCTTAATGGGGAAAAGGATTCCTCATGAGTGGGATCATGGCAACAAGACAGGGGTGTGCACTTGGCTGAAGGAAGGTAACTGGCTTAACCAGAATTGAGAGAAGGAAAGAAGACTACTGACCATAGACCATAAACGAGCCAGGCTGCAGAGTTTAGGCCTGACCTCACAGGTACTAAGGGAACCACAGGCAGTAAGAACCACATTCTTAAGCGTAAGACAGGTAAAAACATTCACACTCAGGCGGGGGAACCATCTTTTCTCCAAGTTGAACATCACATGCACGCTCAATCTCACAGAGCAAAGACAATGCTTACAGTTTCAAAGTCTTCTTTTGTTTTTTCCTGAGACTAGAAACTGCTTTAGAAACATAAAAATAGCTAAGCTAATCTGAATGAAATTAAACAATTTAAAGCTTTATAAGGACAAGTTTTCCAAAATTCTGCCAACAAACCCTAACAAAGGGAATAATTTCCATTTTTAACTAAGAAGATATACTAATGCCTTTAAAGTTGTCTTAATTTTTCAGAATTTTGCATTACCCTCACCCATACTGACACTAGCTTACATGACCAGAGAATTCTACAGTACAGACATGTTTTGTTAATCCTATGCAGAAGTACTTAGTAATTTGTAAACATTTTGAAGTCTGATACTTTCCCACAGTCCATAGCAAACGAGCTATATAATTATAAAATAATGTCACTGATTTCATTTTGCTTGTTAACTCATCTGTACTAATTTCTATTAGAAAAGTAAAAACAAATAAAAACAAAGATATCTGACAACTTTGAACAAAAGTGTCTGGCATTCAAGTATTGAATGGATCCATCGCTTTTTCTTCATTATTCCTTTGTACAGTCTGTTCTTTGAGACTGGAAAGTTTCTTCTTCCTTTCTTGATTATCTTGGTAACCTTATTTAAAGGCATCTTCACTTAAGACTGTTCTTTGTGAAAATTTTCCTGACATCTACATTAAGATAATCCAGAAAATAAGTAGGATGAGAAAAACACAAATACTTGCTTGATACAAATACCACCAGTTTCTATGTATTTGAGCAATTCCAAATTTAGCCCTATATTGGAATTTCATACATTTTCCCAGTTGTGCCAGGTAAATACACTGACAACTGAAACTTATATAACAAGCTAATAATATGTTATTCTCCACATATGCGAAGCTAATTTAAAAATTAAAACTTTTCATAAAACCTGTCTCTTTCAGGTTTCCAGCTCTGGCTTAGACAAATCTAAGGGATCAACACTGTAATCTTAATACCATACAAATTTATTGATAATAGAATTTTAATTTATAAGCCTTAACTTTTATAAAGCTTTACTACTAAAAGAAGTATCTAAAAACTCCTGATAATTTTAATGAGAGCAACTATTTACACTTATACTGATGTATGAAATAAAGATCTGAAGGTAGTTCATTTATTTATCAGATTTAAAGTTTAAGATCTTAATAGGAAAAAATAAACAGGAGACAATTTCAAAACACTTTAACACGGAGAACTTTTTGCTTGATCCCAAGTCTCATTTGAATTAATTTCTGCTCCTATGTTTCCACTTTATTTAAAGATCCAATGCTGCAGTGCTCTTCCCAGTCAAATGTGAAATTAGCAGCCCTCATTGTAAGAATGTCTGCACTGCTTTAGCAAAGATGATGTTCATGAATTATTCCCTTACTTGATTTCTTGATTAAAGAAAGCATTTATGAGAGAGATAAAGAATAGAGATTTTCCTGTCACCAAGTTAACTGGTCTCTGTGAGGATTGTATCTAGTATAGTATCTAGACAGACAAGTTAACAGAATCTAACGTGAGTGGGGTTCTGACAATTCCCACTTCCACAGTTCATTCCAACACAATGCACCTGTCAGCCTCGTGCAGAAGAGCTAGAGAGAATAAAATGAAGCGTCTCATGGTCACCTCTGCCCACCTGAAAAAAGTGCAATAATTCCTCAGCTTCTACTTCCTCTATAATCGGTGAGCCCTAAACACAGAGATCTCTTTGGTTTTAAGAATGAGATTCTCTTCGTGAGTCAGACAAGTGCCTATGTTATAGAAGGAAAAAGTGGCCACACCCACTCCATCTAAATAAGATACCTTCACAAGCAGTGCTTCTTTGGGTTCACCACGGAGAAATGCTGATAAAAGCCAACAAAGAGACCCAAAAGAGTACTCAGGTAGAGCACTGTTCACTTCTCTCTTCTAATGATTTTGACATTCTTTCTTTGGAATGTCCACTAGGAAAACATCTCCCTTCCTAGTAGTATCATTACACTCTAATGGATTTCCTAAAGTAGCCTACCTAAGGAAATAAGCTGTGCCACCTTTGTTACTGTTCAAATTTTTAATTCCTGTAAGTCACTGTAAGCACTACTTCAGGCTACACAAATAAAAATCAGGCACACTTCAAGGCTGACAGGATGCATACACTACATATCAAATGTGGGGGCTGAGGGGAGAGACCTCCACGGAGTCAAAAGAACTACTACTATTGTGGGAGGAGCAGACAGTGTCAACTTTCTGGGAATAGCAATGTTAACTTAAGTAGCTTGGTAGGAAGGGGCCTTGAAGTTATTCTTCAGTGAGGACAGGCCCCCGGAGCACAAGTTTTTCTCTTTCCTAATAGAATATCTGTTTTCAATGCTAAAACATCAGACAAGAGCCTACCTGACATTTTGGAGAATTGGCTGTGCTGGGATTGATATTCCGCATTGCCTAAGAGTGAAAAATAAGATGGATAAAAATTACTTTAAGCCACATGGGTTGGCTGTGAAGGCTGACTTACAAATTCCATCCAGACATATCACCATAGCACAGAATTCCCAAGCTAGCTCAAGAAGAAGCAGACTGAGGGAGACAGGAGACCAGGGAGTCACCACGGAACACACAGAAGCCTCAGCAGTGTTCACAGTGTTGAGGGCAGGACAGGTGTCGGGACTCAAACACAATCTGATACTGGTCGGGTAGGTTCTTTACTTCTGAGTATTAGATGAAGCAGGGAAAATATAATTTGATGTTTCAGTGATAAGAGAAACTGTCAGTGGAAGAAGTTCACAGGAAGCCAAAAGACTTAAACTGAATTTATACTGATTGCTAAAAAACAAACACCTTAAACAATACACCATTAGTATAAGATTAGAGCAGGTCGGTCACTTCAACAGAAGAATAGACAACACAGTAGGCAGTAAAGAGACAAAGAAGTCACCTTTAAAGGAAGCTATTCTGTCCGGGACCATCACCCAGAGTAAGAGTGGGAATAAGGCTTAGGAAAATTCTTTAGAATAAAGAATTTCATAAGCAGCAGCATTCTGCCCACCGGCTGGGAAGGGGATGGGAGACAGCTGATCTACAGCAACGAAATGACAGATTTTAATCTTTCTTATTAATAAGGTTTCTTGGTTTTGATGGTCTTCAATTCATATGTGAAATAATATTTACTTACACCATCTAGTACTCGGTACGACAAAATGAAAAGCAAGCAATGAAAATAGGCTGTGTAAAACGTACCCTGAAATTACTTTATTTCTTCTAATAGCTATATAATTATATTCTCGATGGTGCTACCTTGCTCTGGTGATAAAGTTTTATTTAAATGAAAAATGTCTTTCCTTTATAGTAATATGTTAAAAGTCTGTCAGAGGTATAGTAAACTTGTTAACGTGCTTCCTTTTTCTACTTTCTTAAAGGCAGATGAGGAAATACTTCTTTCAAGACCACTTCATGACACCATATACGGGCATCATCTCCCTCGCTCACTTCTGGGGCCAGCCTCACCACGGGACACTGGCTGGCTACCGACAGCGCAGTTTGCAGGTGTGGCGGTCCGGGGTGCTTGTGGCTCAGTTTAACTCTTAGGTACCAGTTCTTCAAGTCCCAAATCAGAGTTCAATCACTACATCCAGTTCATCTATTTCCATTAACACTCAAGTGACACTATTAAAATATAACCTTCATGAAGAAAACAGTACCTTGTTCAAATGTCTACACCCTGGCAACAGAAATGTACCATAAACAATATTTTTAATGCCTTATCTTAGTATGCCATGATTTAGGGCAGGGGGAATAATATAGACACATGTATTTCATGTTTGTAAATAAAGAGAAGGTCTGGGGTGGGGGTGGGGGGAAGCATAAGAAATTGTTAGCTATTTACCTCCAGAAAAGAGAACTAGAGAAATGGAAAGGGAGATTTTATTTTCACTTACACCTTTTGTACACTTTCAAAATCACACTGTGCTTTTATTACCCAAAATATTTATATAAAAATTTTAAAATATACTAAGATCATACCCCCAACATCTGAACTTTAGATTTTATCATTCTGAAATTTGAGATGAGGGATTATATTTTTATGGCACAAAAAAGCCAACAGTATTTCTGAAAGAAAATCTATAGAAATGGCCCTAAAGGTTTCCAGCTCTCTAATGTTAGAACCTACCCTTCCCAACGTGAAAAAACCACCACAAGCACGTAATTTTAAGACACTTGGGGCTCTTCTAAACTTGGGATAGCCTATGTTACATTTTAAATAAAACACATCTTAGATCAGCAATAGTGAAAGCTATCTGTCCTGTGAGAGGTATCCTATTGGTGTATTCTTCTAGACAGATAATTTGTTTAAAGTAAAAGATGTTTCTTCCCACGTGATGTTCCAGTTTCTCCCTTAGTGAAACCTTCAGATATTAAATGGTCTGCAGTTCCCTGTATAGACATACCTCACTTTATTGCACTTCACAGACACTGCAATTTTTTTAAAAACACACTGAAGGTTTATGGCAACCCTGCGACTAACAAGTCTATCAGAGCCATTTTTCTAAAAGCAATTGCTCACTTGACGCCTCGGTGTCACATTTTGGCAATTCTCACAATATTTTGGCCTTTTTCATTATTATTTTATTTATAACAGCAATCTGTGATGTTACTATTGCAAAAAGATGACTCACTGAAAGCTCAGGTGATGGCTAGCATTTTTTTCAGCAGTTAAGTATTTAAAAATTAAGTACTTTTAAAAAATGTACACTGTTTAAGACTTAATGCTATTACACACTTTAATGGACTATAGTATGGTATAAACATTAACTTCTACATGCACCCGCAAACCAAAAACTTCGTGTGATTCACTTTACTGCAACACTCGCTTCACTGTGGTGGTCTGGAACTGACGGGCAGTATCTCTGAGGTATGCCTGTGTATTTGAGGAAAAGCACCCTTGCTTCCCTTGACTTCTGCCTGACTGCGGTGAACATGGCCCAAACGCCTCTGTGTGATACAGGTATACAGGTCACAGCCCACGTGCTCAGAGGCCAGCGAAGAGACTAAGACGAGGACAGAGCTGGACAGAATGTTTCTGTGTCACTCTAGTTTTAGAGAAACAACGCTCCTCTGCAACCAACAAATGCCAAAACGAAACACACCCAGCTTCAGGTAGGAAAACAAAGCCCCGAGAGTGGAAGGCTGGTCTCTAACCTGGGGCCTCACCTGCCGAAGCAGTTCTTGCTGCTTCAGTCGCAGCCTCTCCTTCTCCATCTGCAGCTGCTGCAGCCGCATCTGCTGCTGCTGGTTGGAACTGCCGCCACCCAGGACGCCTCCCTGCGGGCTCTGGGGGGCCAGCGGGGGCGGCTGCTTCACTGGAGCACTTTGACTGATTCTCTGGTTCATGGCTGAAAGGAAACAGAAGATCTGGTCTAAAAAACTAGCAAAGAAAAACGATATTCAGTTATTCATAAGCACGATGGGGATAGTCAACATAGCCTTTTCTGTATAAGACCAGAAGTAACCTAAAAACCCACCAATAGTACAAAGGGTACATTAGTTTATTATTATCAGACATGCTTGTCATCAGCGTGATATGTAAGGCAGCCATAAGACAAAAGAAACGAGCAGCAGCTCTAATAGGCAAGGCCATGGAACAGTCTAAGACACACTAAGTTAAAAGCATAGTACAGAACAGAAAAGTGCTTTTTTACAAAGGGAGAGGAGGCCTATATGGATATACTACATGCATATCCAGAGAATCTGAACTGAAGGACAGCTAAGAAGCAATTAACATCTGTTGGCTCTGTAGCTGGGGAACTGGGTGACTAAAGAACTGATGTTCAAGAGAGACATTTTTTGCAACTTTTCAAGTATGAATAATGTGAATGCACTGCTTATTACAAAATATATATCTAATTAAAAATAAATCCCTCCAAGTAACTAAGAGAAAGCAATCTAAGCAGTAAAGTTCAAGATTATTAATCTTTAAATATAATGCTAACAAATCAAGGAGATTAGATGATCTGACGCATGCTCCAAATAAAGCCTGTCAGAGTCTGGATGGCACAGACTGGTCTCATTCAACACCACTGTACCCCCTATACAGCCAAGGGAGTCAGTTATTTTTTTTAGTTGAACCTGTAATACACCATTTGACAATTAGAAACAGATTGGATTCTTATACTAGTGAATTTCTGCCACTGATACATTGATCAAACTATGGATTGTGGTAGCCTCAGTAAGCAGATGGAAGTCTTATTACATGAAAATGGCAGTAAGAATGATGTATTACCTTTTCAGACATCTACTCAACTTTTTAAGGTGAAATTTCAGGTCATTGTTTAATACATACTGACCAAAAAAAAACCTCTGCCCAAATGACTTCACAAACACTTGAAGAAATGATACTAATCTTTTACAACCTTTTGCACAGAACAGCAAAGAAGGAAACTTCACGACACTTTTGCAACCAGCATATCTCTAATACCCTACGAAGACATTAAAATAAAGAAAAATCATAGATGGCTCTCTCTCATCAACCTTGCTGCCAAAATCTGAAATGATCCACTGTTGGTGCTCATGACTTACTGACCCCGGCCACAAACTCCTTGTGATGATCTGCACATGTCCTCCTTTGTGCCGTAGGTACAGCTCTTGGAGGCTACTTGACACACCTCCCAGCCTTTCCCAGAGTCTGCCATGGACATTAAGAATCATCCTCTTTCAGGGCACTGCCCTGGGACTTTGTCTACTGACATTTCTCACCTGACTGTAATTTCTTATTTACAAATTTGTATCTTCTCTTCCCAGGTGGCACTAGTGGTAAAGAACCCTCCTGCCAATGCAGGAGACATGAGAGACATGGGTTCAGTCGCTGGGTCAGGAAGATCCCCTGGAGGAGGGAATGGCAACCCACTCCAGTATTCTTGTCTGGAGAATCCCATGGACGGAAGCCTGGCAGGTCGGACAGGACTGACGTGACTCAGCGCACACACCCCTTCTCTTAGACAAGTGCCTCGGGAGTGCGGACAGACCCCAGTCAAGCATACATTCTCAGTGCCTAGTCCAGCAGCTTGGCATAAAATCTGTGCTGAGAATAAACACTGAAATGATTCTCAGTACTTTCACTATTCACTGAGGCAGAAATTTAACTTTATAAAAGATATGGCAATATAGAAATCCTACCAATTTCCCCACAGACTACCAACTCTTCTATGTGGCAATATAAAATTGATTTGAAGCCAAGGATATTAGAAAAAAGGAAAATTACAGACCAATCCTCTCTCAGAAAGCCTTAGTTCAATTCAACCTACTGAGATATTAATATAAGGTGATAACATTTTGTTCTTACTTTCCCCCTCTATTTTTCCTGTATTTCTTCTAACTTTTTAAAAAATTTGGCCATGCCAAATGGCATGTGGGATCTTAGTTCAACGCCCTGACCAGAGACTGAACCCATGCCTCCTGCTTTGGAAGCACAGGGTCGTAACCACTGGACTGCCAGGGAAGTCTCTTTTTCTAACTTCTTCCGTTGAACTCACTTAGCTTAAATCTTTTCTTTGAACATTCAAGTCAATAAATTTACCTTTAAGGACTGCTTTTCTGGCATGTCCCACATTTGAAATCGTACATATAATTCATGATTGTTCTATTTCAAATATCTGCAATTTCTATTTTGATTTCCATTTAACTCATGAGTTATTTAGGAGTACAGTTTATACTCTTAAGCATATATTTAAAATTTTGAAAAATAACTGTCACAGAGAAGCAGAAAAAAAAATATATTATGAATCCTCATGTAGTCATCACCCAGCTTCCCAATGATCAATACCTTACTGATTTTGTTTTACATCTGTTCTGACTTTTCCCTCAATTACTTTCAAGCAAATAATATAGCCTCTCATCTGTAAATAACCTCAATATGTATCATTTGGGAGTTTTGCTTAGATTTTATAACTATTTTCTGCCTAATGCTGAAAAACTTGGTTCTAATAACATTAATATATATTATTCTTTTATACATATACAATTATTTCAAAATAACATTATGACTGAACATTAAAGTTATGATGAACAAAATGATAATTAAAAGGTTTGAATTCTTTGTCATTTTTTTTTTTTTGTCCTTAAGATATTTCATTAAGTATATCCAGCCAAATCAGCTTAAGTGTTACCTGAAATAATTCTTCTTTATGTGACTCAGCCACCAACTCAAATACTGGTTCACTTGTGACACTGTGCTTTTGAATTTTATACACTTGTTTTACTTACCACCCACCACGGCCCTGCCCACAACAGTTTAAAAATCCAAGCAAACACAGATACAGGAGGGTACTGTACTACACTGAAGTAGTATGTTGGTAGCATACTCTTAATATTTAACTTCACTCTGCGTTTTTGATAATAACATCCTTGAGACTATGCCAAAGTTGTATTAGGGTTTTTCTCCCATTTTCTTTGAAAAATAACTGACTAGTATTTCATTCAACTAATTTCCTATTAGGTACCACAGTTCTAATTATAATCTGTATGTTTTAAGAGCTGGTGGGGCAAGCCCTATTTTTTTTTGAAGCCAACTTTTGATTATTGGGATCTAATTTTATTGCTTTGTGGTTAACGTAATCTGGTTCGCACACTGCTTTTTGAAATCTGTGACTGATAGGTGGTCAGTCCCTGCTTTTGTCCTAGGCCAGGGCCAGCCAGCTGCGGCCTGCCTTTCCCCACCGGGCCTGCGTCATGCCTCTCTTCCTGTGCTCTCAACACTCTGAGGTCTGATATCCTGACAAGATGACTGGCCCCAGGCCTGTCTGTGCTCCCTGTTCCTTGTGTGGTTTTATTTTCTGACCGACAGAGACTTTTTTCTTTTAAATTTATGCATCAAGTTAAGTCTTTTTGGTTATTTCTTTTTAATGGTCTGTCTGACACAGCAGAGAAGGGATGTCCAAAAAACATGACTCGCTGCTTCGTATTCTTCAAAGCCTTATTAATCTTTCACACGGCAGAAAAGCCAAATTTATGAAATGCCTTTACAAAGAATAAACGGCTGGTACCTTAATAATTATGGTTTACAGTTAGTATTTTACAGGGGAACGGACAGAAAAAAGCCAAACACTTAATAGCTAAGATTTGCCCCACTGGTGGCTCAGACGATAAAGAATCCGCCTGCAGTACAGGAGACCTCGTTCGTTCCCCGGGTTAGGAAGATCCCCGGGAGGAGGGCATGGCAACCCACCCTGGTATTCTTGCCTGGAGAATCCTCAGGGACAGAGGAACCTGGTGGGCTACAGTCCATGGGGCCGCAAAGAGCCAGACACGACTCAGTGACTAAGCCCAGCA
This sequence comes from Dama dama, assembly GCF_033118175.1. Lineage (NCBI taxonomy): Eukaryota > Metazoa > Chordata > Mammalia > Artiodactyla > Cervidae > Dama > Dama dama. The sequence goes on from NC_083681.1 coordinate 8,770,442, forward strand.
CAGCAGCCTCGTTAATACAACTGCTTGTACCTACGTGTCACCAACATTACTAGATTCACAGCTGACAGGTATCATAGTACGATATAAAGAACATGGCCTTCAGAGTCAAACAAACCGTGATTAGAGTTAGGCACATGAGTTCAGTACTTCATCTAATTCCCAGTTTTCTCATCTCTACCTTCGGGATGGATCACTGTGGGTGTGTGCACTCAGTCACTCAGTTGTGTCCGACTCTCTGCCACCCCATGGACTGTACCCACCAGGCTCCTCTGTCAATGAAACGTGCCAAGCAAGAAGACTGGAGTGGGTTGCCATTTCCTCCTCTAGGGATCTTCCTGACAGTGATGGAACCTGTGTCCCCTACACTGGCAGGAGGATTCCCTACCACTGAGCCAGGTGGACGCCACTGTGGGGCTTATAACTAAAATATAAAGCATCCATTATATTCCTGGAAGACAATACGTGCTCCAAAAATGTTAGCCTCCCCCCTGCTCCAAACAGTTCTTTCTAAAACTTGAAGATTATTAGTTTTTCAGATAATCAGCAGGGGTCACAGGACTGGAAAAGGTCAGTTTTCATTCCAATCCCTAAGAAAGGCAATCCCAAAGAATATTCAAACTACCACACAATTGCACTCATCTCACACACTAGCAAAGTAATGCTCAAAATTCTCCAAGCCAGGCTTCAACAGTACGTGAACTGTGAACTTCCAGATGTTCAAGCTGGTTTTAGAAAAGGCAGAGGAACCAGAGATCAAATTGCAAACATCCACTAGATCATACAAAAAGCAAAAGAGTTCCAGAAAAACTCTGCTTTCTCAACTATGCCAAAGCCTTTGACTGTGTGGATCACAACAAACTGTGGAAAATTCTTCAAGAGATGGGAATACCAGAGCACCATACCTGCCTCTTGAGAAACCTGTATGCAGGTCAAGAAGCAACACTTAGAACCAGACATGGAACAACAGACTGGTTCCAAACAGGAAAAGGAGTACGTCAAGGCTGTATATTGTCACCCTGCTTATTTAACTTCTATGCAGAGTACATCATGAGAAATGCTGGGCTGGAGGAAGCACAAGCTGGAATCAAGATTGCCAGGAGAAATATCAATAACCTCAGATATGCAGAGGACACCACCCTTATGGCAAAAAGTGAAGAGAAACTAAAAAGCCTCTTGATGAAAGTGAAAAAGGAGAGTGAAAAAGTTGGCTTAAAGCTCAACATTCAGAAAACTATGATCATTGCATCTGGTCCCATCACTTCATGGGAAATAGATGGAGAAACAATGCAAACAGTGGCTGACTTTATTTTTCTGGGCTCCAAAATCACTGCAGATGGTGATTGCAGCCATGAAATTAAAAGACGCTTACTCCTTGGAAGAGAAGCTATGACAAACCTGGACAGAATTTTAAAAAGCAGAGACGTTACTTAGCTGACAAACATCCACCCAGTCAAAGCCATGGTTTTTCCAGTAGTCACGTATGGATTTGAGAGTTGGACCATAAAGAAATCTGAGCGCTGAAGCGCTGAAGGTAGAAGGAAAAGGGGATGACAAGAGGATGAGATGACTGGATGGTATCACTGACTTGATGGACATGAGTTTGAGCAAGCTCCAGGAGATGGTGATAGATAGGGGTGCCTGCAGTCCATAGGGTCCCAAAGAGTCAGACATGACTGAGCCACTGAACTGTCTGAACTGACATACAAATGCCCTGGCTTGAATTCCCATACCTTCTCTCCCCCATCCCTCGACTCCATTATGCTTGTCACTATTTCTAAGTATTTTATGATTCACAAAGACATGCATAGATCTTTTCCTACAAGATCTAAACAGGAAAAAAACAGGTGGTGGAGTTTGAGCCTTAGTTCAACCTCCTTAGGGATCCTTCTCTTTTGGTGAAAATGTTCCTGGCATTCCCAAAGGGCACTCAGCATATTTTTTCAAAGAGATGTTTCCATACCTTCTGCTGTATCAGTTTTGAAAATATTGGTTAAATATGAATTGGGGGACTGATCTGAGTATCTATCACGTATGGTGAACCTTTCACTATCTGAGGTATAGAGCAAAAAACTACTGGGAAAAATGGTTTCCATTCCAAGCAGTTAAATAAATTAAAAAAAAAAAAAAAACAAAACCTGCTAGAGAATAACCCCTAAGTTAGTTGAGAAGTGTTGAAATGATAAAATATGACTGATTTCAAAACAGATTCTAGAGTTAAGAAAACTCTAGAATTTTTTAAAAAAAGCTAGTTAAAAAAAAGTTTTGAACTTTCCACATTGCATTTTTATTAAGTAATATTGCATATAACAAGTTAATGTAAATATATATTCTTGTGAAAACTAGCTGGACAGTAACAATATTGTATGAAAATAAGCATAACTCTCCTCTGCGCCTCACCAGTTTCTCAGAATTAAACGCCAGTGATCAGTAATGCCGTAATCAGTAATGACAGCGACCACTGCCGATGGCACACGGAACTGGTCGGTACGGTTGTTTCCAAACCTAAACTGACTGCTAAAAACCACAGAAAGGGAAAAACAGGGAATCAAAAGACAGAGTAAAAACGCCACAAATTAAAGAGAAATCTGCACAAAATATGCAATAGATACAGTTTCTCTGGCTAATAATGGTCAGTCCTTTTCGTTGTTTACTTAAATGCTGTTTGTTACCTGTGGATACAAGCAGTCCTACAAGTTTCTGTATTAAGGGTTCACTTAAGTGACGAATTCAAACAACTTTCTTTATGAACTGAGGCTGGGATTTCTTCTCTTCAGAAGCATCCCGTTCTTTACCTTCTGACCATCTCAAGCATTTCAACAAAGCACAGAGCCGCGCACCCACATGGGGTGCACCAGAGACCTCACAGGCAGATAAGAAACAAAACAGGCTTTGTTTCACGGGGGAAGCAGGCAGGGCAGTTAAAAAAGAAAAGAACTGCATTACCAACTTCTTCCCCTGAGTGATCAACCACCAAAATCCAAATGTCTCCAGTTTTAACAAAATTTCTAAAAGGTAAAGAGAAAATAAATCCCTAACACAGGACAGAATTTTTTTTAAAAAATATGCTATATTTAAAAATTCAGAGTTTGCTGCCTAATAGTAACAAGTTACTATTTCATAACTTGAACAAATCAGTCAGAAACAAATCAGTCCTGACAGCTTTATGGTAGCAAATTATACAGTCAGCAATTACTGAAGGAAAAAAAAAAAAGACCACCTTCTCAAAAACAAAGGAGGTCATCACCATGGGTTCTTTTCAAATGTCACTCTCAACATCTGAGTTTTCAAACTTCAGACAAATTTTAGGTTTGCATAATTGGTATCTTCAATCCTGTAGTATTACAAAGTATTTCAGATCTGGTAATCAACTGTAGACTGTGATAATAAAGTCTATCCCAGTAATATCATTAAGTGTAAATTTAAACTTAGAAACATTTTTTTTGAACTTTTAAAACATTAACTCACATCAAATCTCCCCAAACACAAGAAAGCACTTCTTTATTTTGTCTAATATTTTATCAAACTTCAGACATTACATGGTTACATGTTAGAATGGCTGTATTAGTTTGTTCATAACATTTGGAAAGAAATTTTAGGTTTTTCCTGTATTGATAAGATACTTAAGACTTCTGTAAAACAGTAGGCTTATTAAAAGAAATGAAAGTTTTCTGAAAACAATCTTAACAGGCCACCTGTCAGTCTTAAAACAGTGAAAACAAAACACAAAACACCCACTGCTAGTTCAGTATTTCAACATGACTGGGGGGATTGCACTGTCTCCAAAAAGCTGTTACTAACTGGCACAATAATTTATGTATTTTAAATAAGGCTAGGGTCCCAATTGAATGACTGAGTACCTTTTCATTATTAATATGCAAAAGATGTGTCTCAACACTGTTAAGCTATACCTCAATGAAAAGTTATTCTGAGATACTTCACCCCTTTATCAGTAGTTTTAATAAAGTCATAGGGCTGTGTGTAACCATCACCACTATCTAATTTCAGAACATTTTCATCATCCCCCAAAGAAGCCATGTATTCCTTTGGGGGTACACTTTCTATTGCCCCTTCCCCAGTTGCTGGTAATCATTAAACTACTTTTTGTCTCTTTGGAATTGCCTATTCTGAACAGGTCATATATGTGGAATCAATTTTGTGACTGGCTTGTTTCACTTGGTATGTTTTCTAGATTCATCTATGTTATAGCATGTATCAGCATTTTACTCCTTTTTATCACCAAATAACCTTCCATTGTACAGAACACTACCTTTTGTTAGTTTGTTCATCGGTTGATGGAACATGTTATTTTCACCTTTTGCTTTTTATGAATCATGTGGCTACAAACATTCAAGTTTGCAGGTTTTTGTATGGACATATGGTTTCCTCTTTGGGGCATAAGTATCTAGGGCGCGGAACTGCTGAGCCGCACAGTGGGTGCACTTTCTGAGAAACCGCAACAAAACAGTTTTCTCGAGTGTCTGCGTCCGTTTTCAATCATATGGACAGTGGATGAGGGTGACAAGCGCTCCACATGCCCGCCAACACTTACTGATGCCTGTCTTTCACTTCAGCCGTCTTACTGAGAATAAAGTGGTATCTCATTGCGGCTTTGGTCTGTATGATGTGGTAAGAGCTAATCTCCTCTAAAAATCCACGCTAGGTCTTATCAAAGGCACACTCTGTACTTTTCTCCCTTCCCAATTATCAACCGCCAGGCCCCCCAAACTGGGTTAAAGTATCTGAATCTTTAAACTGTTCAAAAATATCAATAACGTCTCTATTTAGGTCAGTTTGATATCGTCTTCCTTCAACCATCTATCAAAAGTCTGGCATGAAAATTCATTACAATGGTATTTTTCAAACAATACAATTGTGAATAGAGCTTAAGAAACATTCAACAGAACATTTTCTCTTCATCACCTCATTAAGCAGTTTGGGGCAGGACATAGGAGTTGCTAAATGAGGTGAGGAGGAGAAGGGAGAAAGTAGTCTTAACTAGCCTTCAGTTCTGTCTGTCTCCAGAACATAACTGTTTTTTCCCTCTACTATGAAAACAGTGTTTAAGGTACAAATAATGAAATGACTGGTCTATAGAGAGACAGGGAATAAGGTTTAAAAATCTACCTGGCATCAAGAATTCATGTTAGATTGAGTAAACAGTTCCATTAATAATAGCTTTATTTCTAATTACATGTAATTTATTACTCTTTCACTAGGGAAATTTATAATTTAGAAGAGATGAATCTGAGTTTTGACTGCTAAGCACAAAAACTGGTCCTTTTATATAGTGTAGAGCTTGACTGGCTTCTCATCCTTTAATGTCCCCCTTCAAAAAAGTGTTTCTGACTACCTCACCTCATCCCCTTTTGGAGCACCTTATGATAAAGCCCTTCGTTGTATTGAACAGGTTTTGTAATGGTTTATTTACTCAGTAGCCTGCAACCCCCAGCCCCAACTGTTAGCATAGTGCCTGGTATGTAACTGGCACTCATCTGTTGAATGAGTAAGTAAGTACAAAAAGTTTTTATCCCTGGTTAGTAGGATGCTATTAGTAATGCACAGGAGAATCTCCAAATTGAAGCAAGTCCAGAATGAGTTCTGAAGTGACCTCAGCAACCAGGGTAGCAGAACAACATGAGCATAAGACAAAGAATACGAACCACTCCCCTTCTAAGTCACTCCAACTGATTTCAGCAGAAATCGATCTGGCTTTTCCCTCTGGAAGACTACAATCTCCTTTTCTGTTTATCTGAATCTCTAGGTTGGCACAAAAAGTGGCATCACCAAATGGATCTCTTCTTCAGTGCCGTTTATAAGACACTTGCTATTAATGCAGAGGTGATGCAAATAACTTGAAACACAGGTTTCTTTTAAAAATAAATTTTCTTATGTTTGATGGGAGGAGTTTTACTAACACAAATCATTAATTTAAATTATTATTCGTTATGGAAAGAAAAATACTTCTTCACTATATAATTATTTCTATCACTGAACCATCATCAAATAGAAACTATGTATTAATTTCACCTCATTAATGTATGTGAGGAGAAGAGGGTGTCAGAGGATGAGATAGATGGCTGAATGGCAACACCGATGCAATGGACATGAACTTGGGCAAACTTCTGGAGATGGTGCGGACAGGGAGGCCTGGCGTGCTGCAGGCCATGGGGCTGCAAAGAGTTGGACACGACTGGGCGACTGAACAACCGTGTATGTCTACTCACCCTCAGCAAATAGAAGAGATTGAATATATGAATAATAGACTATTTTGACACTATCCTCCTGAATAAAACATAAAGAAAAAAAGACTAAAACTGCAAACCTCAAGTTTGAACTAATTTTGATATTCCAAAATAATTATGATATTCCAAAAATATTCCTTACACATCAAAACGTTCATTTCAGTGTTTGTTTTTTTTAAGTTAAAAAAAAAAAAAAAAAAAGTAGTGAGGGCAACAATTTGTAACAATCTCTAACAGTGTGTTTTCAACTGAGCTGCACTGAGCACATGGCCTGGAGTTATACTTCCAATCAGCTTACATCAGGCCTTCTATTACAGCAACTTCAGGGAAGTTTGAAAGTTCAGAAACCGAGCACACCAAAACTGTGTCCATCTTTCAGGCAGTAAAGCTGAACCCTGCTAACACACGCACGTTTCAATTCCTCTATGTGTCAGAGCTCCACAGTGGAGACAAAACTTAACTCTTCCATCCAGCACCAGCCATTCCCTGTCAGATGTCTGCCTGGGCATACTCACCATGCGATAAGGCTTATCTTTAGATTAAGCTGAAAGATTGCCTAGTCTCCTCTTCACAAGTAATTTCCAGCTGTGACCAGAGGGCTAAAAGTTAAACTTAAATGGTGCAATAAATAGTTCAAAAGCATCTTTGAAACCTCAGGGCACTCTAATCCAGAAAGCTACTGAGAAATAACCTTAAGCAAGAATCCAAAGCCACCACTGAAGAGTTCATACTCTAGCATATTGCATTAAATCACAACAATTAAGAAGGGGGTTCCCTGGTGGCTCAGACAGTAAGGAATCTGCCTGTAATGCGGTAGACTGGGGTTCAGTCCCTGGGTCTGGAGGAGCCCCTGGAGAAGGCAATGGCAACCCACTCCAGTATTCTTGCCTAGAGAATCCCGTGGACAGAGGAGCCTGGAGGACCCCAATTCATGGGGCTGCAAAGAGTCGCAGATGACAATAATTAAGGACTGGAAATATTCTTAAAACATCCAGTATATGAGTCTCAGTATAAGCTGAGAAGTCAGGTATCTTTCTGAATGAACTGGTTATACTGTGATACCAGAATAACTTGGGTCTTCTGATTTCTAACTGAGAAGGTACATTTTTCTATCTCAGAATTTAATTCATATTGAATTTTTCTGCATCACAGTTTAATTCAAATTCATATTGAATGTATTATGCAACTACTATGGAGAAAAGAGTATGCTAACTGATTTCTTCTAAAGGATTTTTCAAGGTCATACAAAATGCCAGGTGAGAGAAGTGTTGTAATTGTTTTTCTCACTGGATAATGTGCATTTAAAAACGACACTGAGTGTTACCTTTAAAGAGGCACTAGTTAAATGAGAGGCATCCAGAAGAGGGGAATTAAACTGGTAAAGAACTCAGAACTCTTAATGCATGGAAAAAACTAGAGAAACCACAGTAAAAGAGAACGTTCTGATATTAGGACTGTATTCACAAATTTGAATGGAAGTAAACTTCTGAGTAATAAAGGAACACATACTTTCTGGTCATTAGAACCTTCCTTAAATAAAATGGATTGCCTTGTAACATGGAAAGCTCCTAGTCAAGGGAAAGGTCAAAGATGAGGTTGGAAGGTTATCTCTTCAGAGGTGAGGCCTGATAATTCAACTGGTTTCACTTCTGTAACTGGAAACTCACTACCTTTGGTAATTTCCTCAAGATGAGTCACAATATGTAAGTCACAGTACATAAGTAAATGCATTAACCATTGTCATCTTCCTCCCTCTGAAATGTCCATGTATTAGTACTGGTGACTTAGGTGTGTTTCTGAAAGATTAACTGCTTGTAATCTATATTTCTTTAAAATTCTGGGTGTCGAAAGATCAAGTCCAGATTCTAGTTCTGTCACTTAACTATGCAACTTGGTAAGTCATGACTTTCTTAGACCTCCGAGAAACTCAGACTTGGGGCAGCAATCCCCACCTCTCCCAGTGTTTTTTAAGCGACGTTGGTGGGTTTGCAGTCACGGGACTGGGTGGCACTGTGGCTCAGCGTGCAGGGGTCAGGGCGCTAAACGCTCTCAGCGCCCAGGGCACCCCCTCCCTCCTCCTCTGAGGAAAGGTGACGAGAAGAGTCACAAGTTGCTTTTACGTGCCAAACTTGGTGAGATTTATCTGTTTGAAGATGTTGCAGTTAGCAACACCTCTATTTACCTAAAACACAATGAAACAGCTTTTCCTCCCCGCCCTAAGTAGTTAATAATATAGCTCACAACCAAAACTGACATTTTAGGATCACTAGGTAATATTTAAAAGAGGGTAAGGAAAACAAAAACAAAGGAAAAACTTGTTTTTAATGCTGGATAATCAAGAGACTTGCTTCAGTAAAAGTTCAAATGAGCTGATGCTGGTATCCTAGCTACCCAAGACTCCATTAGTGGAGTTACAGAGTTAGTTCCTACAGCCTTCGGGGCTTTCCCTTCCTCTACAATAGACGCAAGATATTTAGTTGGTCATTAGGTGCACCTTTATCGAAAGCAAAATACTACTTTTAACAGCTATCGGAAATATTTGCTCTTAAAGGGAAAAGGTTAATCCATGTCTGAACACGTAAAAAATTTAACAGACCTTTAACTACTGATGCAAAATATTTAACTGTGATCAGAAAGGTGTGCTGAACAACTTTTGGTTTGTGACTGAAAAGCAAGTTTTGGGATGCCTTGAAACCAAGGACCAAAATTAACATCTGGGTTTTAATTACCTGTTACATTTCCATGCATAGAATGTGTACGCACAGAAAGGCTGTCAGTGATTCCAAAGGATATTGGGTTTCTGCCAACCTAGGTTATTTATTACCTCCTGTAAGACTCAAAAGATACACCTTTTAACCCACATTGCTAGTTCCAGTACTTTATTTACACCAAATGTGTTTTTAATCCCAGTGGTCCCATCAGCACTGATTTCCAGAAACACAGATTCTAACCCTTTAATATGTTCTTTCACATAAACAGGGACATTACATAAAAGATCAGTTTGCTGACCATCAGTACTTTGGAACAGGTTTTTCATCCTGAAGAACGGGATTGTAATTTTTTTGTTTGCTTTCATTAGGGCTTTCACTGGAAAATATTCATATGGCTATATTATATAAAATAAATAATTTTACGATGTATAAGAAAATGTTTAAACTTGAGACTTTTTATGTTTGCAAGCATAAAATCTGTAGGGGGAAAAAAGTGTAAATATGAAATAATTTAATGACCTGTGTAATATTCAAGCATCAACTTTCTTTAATAAAGTGTAAAAACGGTCCTGGTATGATTCCTTAAAAATAGATGAAAGCCCTCCTTTTTTCACAGCCAGTATCAGCTGGTTCTTATTGCCACTGTATGTCACCTCATGATTTGTTACAAATTACCAATCAATGCTGTAAAATAATATAAATGTCAAAAATATACAGTTTTTATAGAAGGGCAAGAAAAGGGTATGAGATTAAGAGATACAAACTACTGTGTATAAAAAATAAGCAACAGGGAAAAACATAGTACAGGGAAACAGTCATTATTTTGTAATAACTTTAAATGGAGTATAATCTATAAAAATGTTGAATCACTAAGTGATATACCTAAAACTAATACGGTAAATCAACATAAAATAAAAACTTCAATAATTTTCTTTAAAGATATAGTTTTTAAATGTTAAAGAACAAGAAAATTGGATAAAAAGGAACCAATGCATAACAAATTACAAATTTCCTAAATTTATATTATATGGATAACTTATGAACTTCATGGGGGATGTGAAGAGCTGATTAAAAAAATTATTCTAAATATAATTATTCCAAAGCATCTGATAGAGAACAGAAATATAAGACAGGTTGATGTTTGAGGGCAATTACGTGATCAAGTCAAGCTCACACAGAGGTCAGGTGTATTTTCCACTCTAAAATATCAAAAGACATAGGTCAACTTAAGGTAAAAAATGGTAAATACTTTAATATAGATTTGGGGAATACAGGAAAGCAAATTCCACAACCATGAAGGCAATAACCTATCATTTGTTGGTGTTTGCATGGTTCAAAGGGTCAGAAAGGGGATAGTTTATATTTTTTTGGCAGATCAAATGCAATCTACCATAGAACTTCAGATTTCAAGGAAAACTCCTTTAAGTCCAGCAGCTAACAGCTCGTCTCTTTGCTGTCACTGTGGGTCAGAGACCCACACTGTTTTCTTCCCCTTTCCTGCTCCGCGTCAGTTACACTTGAGCTCTCTGCCTGAAAAGGTCTGGAACAGATTAGAAGTCGGGCCACAAAATAAAAAGCTTTGGCAAGCTGTCAAGCCTGTCTGGAATACACATACAACAGTGGGCCCAAAAAGGGAAACTAAAAGCAGTAAGAGTATTTTATGAAACCTTTTCTTGGCATACTTAATTGTACGCTCTGTGTACATATGTTGAGGTGGGAGGGAGACTATTATTTTTTTGGTACTTTCTTCCATTTAAAACAAAAGACCAAGCTGTGTGTGTAATTAATGGATCTACTTAAGCTCATAGCCAACTTGCTTTACTTCACTTTTTTTTAACTGAAAATACTTAAAAAACAAAAACCTTTGTTCCAATTGCTGATTTCTATAGCTAGCTAAGAGTTAATCATCATTTTTCATAACCTCATGTAGAGGGAAAAAAAATCCCACAGTACCATTTTAAAAAAGCTCCAAATGTGGACAAGCTGAATTCATTTCATTAAAGATGATCTGAGGAAACATGGCTGTTATCGTTCTAGCCCATACAAATGGCAACATTTATTAAATTTTCTACCTTACTTGGTTTCCTGTTTAGACCACAAGGGCTTATTCAAGTATTAAATAGAATCTGAAGTTGCAAATTATTAACATGCCACATTACTTTTTTAACACCCAAATAGGTCTTGAAGCTCAAAAGGCTCGCATTTAAGCCAAACCAGGTATCTGTCAAAGTGACAGTCTCTGCCCTGATCCCACTCTGACTTTACCTGAATAGGGGATCAGTTCCTAACACCGACCAACCGGTGAGCTTGGGGCAGCAAACCCAAACGTCGGGGTTTTTAAAAGGTATACATACAGACACAGAACTGTTCAGAACGTTCCTAACAGGGCAGTTATTTTGCCCAGCCCTGGGTAGAGCTCTCTTTCTTCCCTTTTACCCCAGATTGTGTTTTGATGGCATTCAAGGAGTTAATTCCTCTTTCCCGTAAGGGCCCCGCAGTTGTTGTTAGGTCAACCCCTGCAAAGCTTCAAAGGTTCCGAGTTCCCTCAGTCTGACCTACTCAGTGATCTGCACATTGTTTTCATTTAGCTACATCCAGTCCAAGACGAAAGCTTTAAAACCACAATGATCTGCTCCTTTTTAGATTCATTTTTCCATGGCTTTGGGAAAATATCTCAGAAACCCAACTGAAGAAAAGGAAAACAGTGAAAAAATACGGATATAAAGGCCCCAAAGAGCTTGTATACTATTATCAAGATATGCACATTTGGGAGGGAAGTATTTCTTTGTGCAAATGGTGATTTTTGTCATTTGATTTGAGGGAGAAATATGGCTTTACTTTTTGTTTCCTAAATGAAAAACAAAGAAAAAAAAAAAAACCCTTAAAATATGGGTGTGGGGTTGGGGAGTGAGGGCAGAAACGAAGAGAAGGGGAAACGCTTCCAGTGGCCTATCTCTAAGTGCAGGGTCCCTGCCCCAGCTGAGGACAGAAAACATTTTAACATCGAAACACAGGATGGGAGTCACTGCTCTCTCAAGTTAAGCATAAGCAGACACCAGGTCACTCACCGACAAAAGCTGGTATTTCAGGTTTTAGATGAAGCAACAGCCTGATTATTTCTATAGCTAGAAAGATCATTTTAAACAAGATCACTGTGCTTCTCAAAAATGTTAAAGAAACAGTGAGTCTGGTTAGTAAACCACCACAAAATTCCTCCAATCCCATCCCAAGAAGTCAAAGCTAAAAAGTTGATTTAGATCCAAATTCAAGTTTCAAGTGAAAAGCATAAGCATTGTACTAGATAAGTTGGCCAGGCAGTCATTTTTTTAAACTATAAAGCAACGCAACTTAATTTAAATGTACCTTCCAATATTCACATACCAAAAACCAGTAATCAAAAATATTTAAAAAGATTTTGAGATGAACCTTTACCAAAACGAGGGTCAAGCCTGGGGTCTAGCCAAGAGGTGGTCTTGTTCTTGTGGTTTATATAGTATATTTCTCCATCCTGAGTCATGGCTTGTTCCCATCCATCAGGAAGAGGACCTATAAACAACAGGAAAAAAAAATCATGGTTGGTTTTTATTTGGTGCACCCAAAAATAAAAAAAGTGGGAGAGGTGCTAATTTAAAAAGAAAACACATCCTGACATAAAACAACTCATTCAAGTAGACTTAAGATGTGTTCAGGGTAGGAAGGTACACCTGAATACTTGATTCTTCTCCGCTAAGAGAAACTATCCAATAACAAAATCTACATCCCCAGAGACACAGATGTAAACAAACTTCAGATTTTGGGAAAACTCTCCGGAAGTCATGACCCAAGCAATTACTATCGGTGTTAATACAAGATGCGGAGTGCTGCAGCTCAGGGGCTGTCCCCCCCCCATCCAGCCTGTTTCGTGACAGCACCTCCCCAGAGGCCCCAGAGCTCTTCACGAGGAGTCTGTGCAAGAGTTCTCACAGCGCTGTGGCATCACAAACACCGCTCAATGTTGAGCACAGTTAGCTCAGCCTGCCAGCTGCCACCGATTCCCATTCTTTATGTGACTGACACACCAAGAACACTGTAATAGAGAAAACGGTGGAAAAGAGCTGGTTCTCAAGCAGCCCAGAAGTTGCTAGGAGGTGGGGACCGGGCTGGAAGTTTCAGTCTGTTAGAGATGTGGGAAGGGGGGAGAGTAAGGACTAAGACTGCTGGGAGGCACATTTCTCCGGAAGAAAAAGGAGGTACAAATTCCAAAACTACAGCGTGAGGAAGCAACACCTGGGAGACAGGGCTAAGAACACAAAAGTTCAGGATGATGCTAGGCTTCCCTCCTAGCTCATTCAGGAAAGGATCTGCCTGCCATGCAGGAGACCCGGGTTTGATTCCTGGGCCGGGAAGATCCCCTGGAGAAGGGAACAGCTACCTATTCCAGTACTCTGGCCTGGAGAATCCCATGGACTATACAGTCCATGGGGCTACAAAGAGTCGGATGTGACTGAGCAACTTTCACTTTCACTTTGGGGCTTCCCTGGTAGCTCAGTTGGTCAAGAATCTACCTGCAATGCAGGAGACCACGGTTCAACTCCTGGGTCAGGAAGATCTGCTAGAGAAGGGATAGGCTACCAACTCCGGTATTCTTGGGCTTCCCTTGTGGCTCAGCTGGTAAAGAATCCACCTGCTAAGTGGGAGACCTGGGTTTGATCCCTGGGTTGGGAAGATCCCCTGGAGAAAGGAAAGGCTACGCACTGTAGTACTCTTGCCTGGAGAAGTCCATGGACAGAGGAGCCTGGCAGGCTACAGTTCATGCAGTCATAGTCGGATATGACTTAGTAACTAAACCACCACCAAGATGATGCTATCCTTACGAGGGTGGCGAGTTGCTTTTGAGAGGGAACAGTGAGGAAATGAGACGCCTAGCATAAGTGATCAAACCCAGGCACATTCCTCTTGTCTCCTCCACTTCCCAGCCCCACGAGGATCAGGAGAGGCAAAGGGAAACGGACCAACAGGAACTGACTGCTTACTGTGCGCCAGGCATGGTGCCAGGTACACACACGCACAGACTCATCTAATGCAGACGATGACTGAGGATGCAAGCAGCAGGACAATCTCCATTCTAACGGGAAACTGAGGCAGAGCGGCTCAGCCGTACGTCACAGAGCCAGCGTCAGAGATGATACTCAAACCCAGCAGCCTGATTCCTGAGCCAGTTTCCTCATAACACTTCTTTTCTTTAAATTTTTATCATTTTTAAACTTTTAAAAAAACTTTACGTGGAGGGTGACTGCTTCACTGTTGGTTTCAGTCACACAGGAATGTGAGTCAGCCGCAAGTATACACACGCCCCCTCCCTCTTGACATCCCTCTCACTCCCACAACTTCTTATTCATCTCCCACATCCAAGATTAGAGACTAAGTGTGTCTCCTGTGCAAAAATGGAACAGTCCCTTTTTCTAGGCAGTAAGTCCCCTGCATACGAGCCGTCAAGTTGTGAACTTGCAAGATGCAAATGTGCATGCCGACCGTGTTTCCGTTCGCTCAGGTGCCGGCGCACACTCACACGCGTGCACCCCCCACACGTGGCTGTGCTTCTGTGCATTTCACTGTACATGGCGCGGCAGCGCAGCACGTTCCACCCAGCATCGTCCGATCATGCTTTCAAGGAGGACAGAGCTGAACGCAGCAAGGAGCCTGTGCTCCCGGGGCCGGCAGGAGGGAGACCGGCTTGCCCCCTGCCTCCCATCACTGAGATGCTTCACTCGCCCGTCCTCCACCTCCGCTCCCCCATCAGAAGCCTGCCTGTTCACTTGATGCCAGTTTACGCCAGCCGTCATACTCTAGCACCCAGCCGTCATACTCTAGCACCCAGCCGTCATACTCTAGCACCCAGCCGTCATACTCTAGTACCGTACTTTTCAAGGTACTACACTGTAAGATTGGAACTTTCATTTTTTTGTGTTTTTTTAATGTATTATTTTTGAAAAAATATTATTAACCTATTACAGTACAATACCATACAGCCTAATTGTGTCAGCTGGGTACCTAGGCTAACTCTGGAACTTATGAACAAGCTCTTGGAATAGAACTCCTTCGTGTGCAGGGGACCGACTGTACTGGCAGTCCAAGACAGCCTTGTGAGTGGTGCTGGAAGAGGAACTGCGGCTTAACAGACCACTCACACGGGCCCATGGGACCGAGGCCCTAATTCTAGGCCAGTTCCATCTGCATCAAGAACAGCCGGATTTGCTATTACACTATTATCAAAGATCTTCTTTGATGGGATCAAAATCATGTTAGGGAATGCAGGCACGTGCAACTGGAGTGTTCTAGACTCTTACTACAGAGACCGTGGGGGAAGACCCTCCTCCGGTCCTGGGTGTGAAGTTCTGCACACGGTGTTATGTCCAGAGCTGGGACTCTGCTGCAGGTATCCTGTGTTTACTAAGAGGTGAGTGGGGAGCAGACTCGGTAAACACGTAGAAACCAAACCCCTTTTCTCAGCAGCCGTGAGTGTCACTTCGGTCTCTGCTCCCCACTAGGAAGTCAGAAACTTCAGAACTCTTGCTGTTTAGTCGCTCAGTTGTGTCCGACTCTTCTGCGACCCCACAGATTGTAGCCCACCAGGCTCCTCGGTCATGGCATTTCCCAGGCAAGAATGCTGGAGTGGGTTACCATTTTCTTCTCCAGGGGATCTTCCCGACCCAGGTACTGAGTCAGGATTTTCTATTACTGAGTCACAAGGGAAGCCCAAGGGTTTGTTACTAACTTTAATTGCAGAAGATGGCTGGATGAGTCTGAAAAACAAGTAATAAAATCCTTAAGTTCTTAAGACACGATGATGAACAAGCCAACAGAAGTCACTGGGTGCATCGCTGGGAGCATCAGCAAAGTGGCCTGACAGATTCCATCCCAGCCTGCAAACCTGCCTAAGGGAATGGATTCCCTGCTTCTTTCCTTAAACACTACATTCTTTGCAGCCCCAAGGACTGCAGCCATAAATATAGCTACTTATCCTATATAAATAATATTTCTCAAGTATTTTTCATATATAAGTCACTAAGTATAATATTTAGTATTTTACTAAAACCAGTAGACTTCAAAAATTAAATTTAGCAAACACGTCACCAGTTCTTGTCACCATTCTTTTTCTTACTTGGTTAAGAAAAAGAGCTGGAAATTATTGACGGCTGAATCCTCACAGATGGACTGAAGCAGATTAGAGAGGGTGAGTGGCGTCACACATTCTATTATAAACAGAAGATGTGAATGACTTGATATTAATCTAGTGCTTTTTGCTCCTTAAGTGTTTTCATTTTTACGGCTCAATGACATCCTAAAAAGTGTTTAAAATTTGTAGAACGGTAAAATGGAAAAGTGAAAGTTTCTTGTAATCTCTTCTCCAGGAGAAAAACCGAACTTTCGTTTTGTGGCGGATTCTGGATTATCCTTCCTGTGCACATTTTGTAATACACACGCATAACTACTGATGTCATGCTGTACCTGAACCACACTTGCTTTTATTCACTTAGTATCTATTACGGAGAGCTTTTCTTAACACAACACGTAAGTCTCTCTCATCCTTTTTAATGGCTTCGCAGATCTTACTACGCAGATACATTAGAATTCATTTATCCCAGTGTTACATATCACAGTCGTTTCCACGTTTTGTCCTGAATTTGTCACAAACTGTGCAATGCGCTGCCCCCCGCAGCGACGGCACCAGCTCTCACTACCACTGCCCACCCTGTACTTACCCCCATCACCCTGATGAAACACTGACGTTCAGGCAGATCACCTGCCCAAGGCAGACCGCAGAGCAAACTTCCCAAGATAAAGATTTGAACCCAGGCAATCTGACATCAGAGACCCTGTTTAAAGTCATACAGTGTGCTGCTGTCCAAAGACATATATACATCCCCAAAACTTCTGCAGGTGTTTCCATACATTAACTTTGCAGAGCAAAATAATGACTTTATTCGTTCATACTAAGTTTAAATCATTAGCTATTTAGCCTATATAAATCATATTTCTCAAGTATTTTTCATATATGTCATTAAGTATAATATTGAGGATTTCACTAAGAACAGTAGACTTCAAAAATTAAATTTAGCAAACTTGCCACCAGTTCTGTTCTTGTATAAACCATCAAAAACAAACCTCTATACACCTGAGGTTGGCACAACATTGTAAATCAACTATACTTCAATTCAAAAACAAAAAATAAACCTCTAACTAATTTTAACTTTATCTTCTTGGGCTCCAAAATCACTGCATATGGTGATTGCAGCCATGAAATTAAAAGACACTTACTCCTTTGAAGAAAAGCTATGACCAACCTAGACAGCGTATTAAAAAGCAGAGACATCACTTTGCCCACAAAAGTCTGTCTAGTCAAAGCTATGGTTTTCCCAGAAGTCAGGTATGGATGTGAGAACTAGATCATAAAGAAGGCTAAGAGCCAAAGAATTGATGCTTTTGAACTGTGGTGTTGCAGAAGACTCTTGAGAGTCCCTTGGACTGCAAGGAGATCCAACCAGTCCATCCTAAAGGAAATCAGTCCTGAGTATTCATTGGAAGGACTGACGCTGAAGCTGAAACTCCAATACTTTGGCCACCTGATGCGAAGAACTGACTCATCGGAAAAGACCCTGATGCTGAGAAAGATTGGGAGCAGGAGGAGAAGGGGACGACAGAGGATGAGATGGTTGGATGGCATCATCGACTCAATGGACATGAGTTTGAGCAAACTCCCAGAGATAGTGAAGGACAGGGAAGCCTGGCGTGCTGCAGTCCATGGGGATGCAGAGAGTCAGACACGACTGAGTGACTACACAACTAATTTTAGACATAAAAATATAAAGGAGAGATAAGAATGGTACAAAAAAAGAATGTAGTGACTGTTGCCTATTTTCTTACCCATATTTCTAATTAAAGAAGTAAATATGTACATATGAAGTAGAATAATCACAGTAAACTTTTCTAAGCATTCAAACTGATACCAAATACATATACTAAACACAAAAGAATGCTTTTATGTCTATGTTCACTTAACACTAGGTAAAAATTTAATGTATGGAAAGAGACTGTCTAAAACAGGATGTCCTCTTTACAGAAAAAGCTACTGATCAAAGGCAAAGGAGTAGATGAGGAAACATTACCTTTAAAAAGCTTTGCATCACAATCAAATTCTAATAGAAAAACCAAAACTGAAAAGAAAAAATCTTCAACCTCAAATATGAACTAAATAAACAGTAACAGATCTGCGCTTTATTCACACACAAAGAGAATTTTTATTTAAAAGCTCTTGGGATGAAATTTGGTGACTGGATAATGCAGGTTTCTAAGTCACTGTGTTAAACTAAGCTAACTGCTGAATAACCATAAGAAGCTGAGACAGCAAGAATGATATATCTTCTGAATCATCAAGTCGCACAGGCTACTGAAAGTTTGATTCAAGCACCTGTTTGGGCTAGAGCTGGAACTGAATAAAGTCAGTAAGTCTGTGGGGGAATCTGGGCTTCTCACAAAACTAGATTTACAAGAGGAGACTACAGAGATAGATCAAAATATATTTAGAAAATTTTGAAGTTCAATTTACATCCTGATTTTAGCATCATAAATACTAAAACTTCTCCAATAGGGAGTACATGAAATGAAGCAAATATAAGTAGTGATATTTTAATGACTCAGGATAAAACGCAAGCTGAGTCCCATCCCTAGAATTTCTGATTCAGTAGGTCTGGAGTTGGGCCTGAAAATGCCCAGATGGTGCTGACGCTGCTGGTCCAAGGAACACATTTTTGAGAAACAATGATATAAAAAAAAACTACTTACAATTCTTTAGCTGGTATATAACTGTTACCTGAATTTATCTAACTTTTATGAAACTACAGTTGCTCACTGTTAGGCATCAGGGCAGTTCAGAGACCAAACTATCAAGCACTCCATGTCTGAGGACAGCACGCAGTCATCTCTGCTAGAATAAGATGAGGCAAATGGCTCAACCTATATCAGGATAAAGCAGAAGGGGAATGCTTCTTTTTTAAAAAACTGAAATGGCCCAAGCAACTATCATGGAGAAGTAGACCAGATACATTTCTTTTTGGCTTCTAATGACCAGACTGTAACGAAGAGTAAGGACTCTGGAGGCAACTAAACTGGTGTGATCCGTGGGAATTATTATTACTCTTAACTGAGCTTCAAACCATTTTTAGTTGAGACCTCTTCACTTTCTCAATTCAAATGAAGAGTCCTCTCTCTGTGCAAACAAAATGTTTTCTTTATACCTAGTGCCATAATACTTATGACACGGTACTGTCTATACGTGTTTTCTCCCAGGTGAGACTGAAATACCTGAACAGAGAAGTGTATATTATGCAGTTTTCTATTTTACTGTTGAGCAGAGTGCCTACTACTCAGAAGCGCACAAATACATGTTGGCTGACAGTAATGCAATCAAAACAAAGCTCAGTTAAGATTCTTCATTTATGACTGTGAAGAGAAAAATATCCCGTTTTATCCTTTCCATGTTAAGTTCAATTTCGCCATTATCAAGTATCACCGAAATTAAAGGCACAAGGATGTAGCAAACTCTTTTATTTAGTAAGTATGTACTGAGCCCCTACTATTCAAGTACTAATCCAGGCCCTGGATATAGAGCAATAAGCAAAACAGTTCCTGCTTCATGGATTATGGTCTCGCCAGGAAGACAGACAGGTATGTATAGTACAGTGGTGACTAATGACAAGCGCAGTGAAAAAAACCCAGAAAGCCAAACCAAACCTGAAACGGTCTTTCAGAAACGTGTACTAAGAAGGGGCTCATTGCTGGTGACCTCAGGGCAGAGACGCAAACACAAAGCAAGCCCAGACGTGATGACCGGGCGCGCGGATCCCAGGCGGGGGCGCGGAGGGGCCAGGCCGGGGCAGAGGAAGCGGGGCTGACGCTTCGGTCACCATGTGGTCAAGACCCAGGCTCCATCAGCAGATGGCCAAGCATCTTAACCGGCCAATGGTGGACTGGGGAATACCTACAGGGAACCATCAATCCTAAAGGATAGTAACGACTTTTCCAAACTGATGGATCACCTCTAAAGATGTACGAGTGGGCAACAAACATTTTCATCCCTGATAATGTGCATACACATGAGAGGCAGACCCTTAGATGTGGGAAAGGTGTGGGAGTTTTCAAAGGCTAGGCTATTAGGCTTAACCACCAGAGCAAAGTCTTTTGGGGATAAGGAGGAGATAAAAAGTAGGCCCTGGACATGAAGGTAAAGAGTAAGAGGTCATCACTTTAATAAGATGTAAAGAGGGTGAGAAATTTGAATTAGGACAAACAAGAAATAGTAGTAGCCTATAATTAATAAATTAGAATTACTTATCCTTGGGAAAAATAAATTTTTATGTACTATTTACTGCTACTAGCTGAAAAACTACTACAATAAACACTAACTTCCTGTAATATTTTGAAAACAAAATATTCTATGTCATAATACTGAAGGTGACTCAACACCAACTTCCTGCTCTTGCCTAAGGACCCTCTTGCATCAGGAATGACTCACAAACCATCTGCAACGTCTAATCAAACCAGAAAGTCCTGATTATACCACAAGTGAGATGATCAATCTTTCCCTCTCACCTGCCCCACAACTCAGGAATAAAGAAGTAACCCAGGATACTGAAAGTTTACCAAACAAAACCTGCTAAGTGGTTCAAAGTACAGGGCTATCAAGAAGTAGTTTCCTTAGAAAATTAAGAGCAGCTGGAAAAAGTATACGCAATACATCTTTCAAAGCAATCTAATTTTGACCAATTTCAGTTTTGAAATTCTGGTCTCTGACATTTATAATGAATCACAAACTGCATTACTACATTGTTCTAAGTTCTTTACAAGCATATACTAACTCATTTAACAGTCCCATGGTATCAGTTCAGTTCAGTTGCTCAGTCGTGTCCGACTCTTTGCGACCCCATCAATCGCAGCATGCCAGGCCTCCCTGTCCATCACCAACTCCTGAAGCTTGCTCAAACTCATGTCCATTGAGTTGGTGCTGCCATCCAGCCATCTCATCCTCTGTCGTCCCCTTCTCCTCCTGCTCCCAATCCCTCCCAGCATCAGGGTCTTTTCCAATGAGTCAACTCTTCGCATGAGGTGGACAAAGTACTGGAGTTTCGGCTTCAGTATCAGCCCTTCCAATGAACACCCAGAACTGATCTTCTTTAGGATGGACTGGTTGGATCTCCTTGCAGTCCAAGGGACTCTCAAGAAAGCTTCTCCAACACCACAGTTCAAAAGCATAGTATAGGTATAGGTCCTATGGTATAGGTCCTATTATTATCCTGACTTTACAGATGAGGAAACTAAAGCACAGGAAAGTTGCCCCAGATTACTTAGCCCAGACTAGTAACTGGCAGAGGGCGGATTCAAACCCAGATAGTTCTGGCTTTCCAGAACTCATGCTTTTAAGTACTATACTGCAATTATGACACACATTAATCAGAAGATTTTAAAAAATTTCTTCTCCTAGAACTTTCATGAAATCTCATCACTTTGGTCATATTCATATAGTTGGCTCTCATATCTTTAATACTTCTCACAGGGACACCAGTCTTTCTCCTCCACCAACTGCACACCTACCCTCCACAAAACATGTCCTCATATTTTGAGCTAATTTTTTAAAAAATACAATTGCCCCTGTTCCTCAAATAAAACTTAAATGTAGACTTTCGTATTTCCATGACTACATTTTAGCAGTAGCCTTCCAGCTGGTCTTAATCAAGGGCACATTTTATGTACCTTAAGAGCATCCTTAAGCAACCTTAAGATTGCCGGGAGAAATACCAATAACCTCAGATATGCAGATGACACCACCCTTATGGCGGCAAGTGAAGAGGAACTAAAAAGCCTCTTGATGAAAGTGAAAGAGGAGAATGAAAAAGTTGGCTTAAAGCTCAACATTCAGAAAACTAAGATCATGGCATCTGGTCCCATCACCTCATGGGAAATAGATGGGGAGATAGTGGAAACAGTGTCAGACTTATTTTTTTGGGCTCCAAAATCACTGCAGATGGTGGTTGCAGACATGAAATTAAAAGACGCTTACTCCTTGGAAGGAAAGTTATGACCAACCTGGATAGCACATTAAAAAACAGAGACATTACTTTGCCAACAAAGGGTCCGTCTGGTCAAGGCTATGGTTTTTCCAGTGGTCATGTATGGATGTGAGAGTTGGACTGTGAAGAAAGCTGAGCACCGAAAAATTGATGCTTTTGAACTGTGGTGTTGGAGAAGACTCTTGAGAGTCCCTTGGACAGCAAGGAGATCCAACCAGTCCATCCTAAAGATCAGTCCTGGGTGTTCATTGGAAGGACTGATGCTGAAGCTGAAACGCCAATACTTTGGCCACCTCATGCGAAGAGTTGACTCATTGGAAAAGACCCTGATGCTGGGAGGGCTTGGGGGCAGGAGGAGAAGGGGACGACAGAGGATGAGATGGTTGGATGGCATCACGGACTCAATGGACATGAGTTTGAGTAAACTCCGGGAGTTGGTGATGGACCCGGAGGCCTGGCGTGCTGCGATTCATGGGGTCGCAAAGAGTCGGACACGACTGAGTGACTGAACTGAACTGAACTGAAGAGCATCCTGCCTCACACCTCCTCTGAGGAAGCAGCTCTACGACTCAGAGCTCCCTAAGGCCCCCAGGAGAACTTCCCAAATCTTCACTGGACTCTCCAAGGTCCTCTGTTGCCAGCCATTACACAGCACACTGAAGAGGGTCTAATGTGTCACCACTACAGCTCACGCCCTCCTCCCTCAGTCTGGGTTCAGTCCTGCCAGCTCTTCTCCCTTCTCCGAGGACCTCCCGAAGGCGGCTACTCTCCCATCTGCCTTGCTCAGCCAACTCTTCCTCTTCCCTCCTCAGTGTGGACACGCCTTCCTCAAGAGGGCTTCGCCTACACACACACAGGTTCATTCCTCTCCTATGCATCATGCGCATCTTTGGTGAGATGATTCTAGCACATCAGTAACTTAGTAATCCATTCAAAGCGAGTCCTTCTGGCATGGGCTGTCTTTCCAGTACTCAGCAGGGTCATGCACTTTTCACTTCCACACATATCCCCAACGCACAAACCCCAGCCTGTCTCCTCTGAGCCGTCATGATTTTTAGCCACCAAAATCCTACCCTCTTTTACTATTCTATCTTTGTGAAGCTTTTCTTAATTTCCATCCCACTACTAACATTCTTCCCTACCTGTGAATAGAAACTGCACTTGTTTTTCAGTTTTTGGATGCTTATCTTGTATTTGCTCTTTAACAGTGAGTTTAACTCAGAATTTATCATTTTGCACTAATAGGTAAAAAGAGTTCTCCTTGTTTTTTGAGTGGTACATTCAATTTCTGCTTCATTAACTACACTAAAACCTTTTGACTGTGTGGATCACAACAAACTGTGGAAAATTCTTAAAAGAGATGGGAATACCAGACCACAGTACCTGTCTCCTGAGAAACGTGTATGTCAACAAGCAACAGTTAGAACTGGACATGAAACAACAGACTGGTTACAAATCAGGAAAGCAGTACGTCAAGGCTGTATACTGTCACCCTGCTTGCTTAACTTGTATGCAGAGTACATCATGAGAAACGTTGGGCTGGAGGAAGCACAAGCTGGAATCAAGATTGCAGGTGAAATGTCAATAACCTCAGATATGCAGATGACACCGCCCTTATGGCAGAAAGCAAAGAAGAACTAAACAGCCTCTTGATGAAGGTGAAAGAGGAGAGTGGGAAAAAAAAAAAAAAAACTGGCTTAAAGTTCAACATAAAAAAACTAAGATCATGGCACCCAGTCCCATCACTTCATTGCAAATAGATGGGGAAACAGTGGAAACAGTAACGCATTTTATTTTGGGGCTCCAAAATCACTGTGGATGATGATTGCAGCCATGAAATTAAAAGACATTTGCTCCTTGGAAGAAAAGCTATGAGAAACCTAAAGAGTATTAAAAAGCTGAGACAGCACTTTACTGACAAAAGTCCGTATAATGTATAGTCAAAGCTATGGTTTTTCCAGTAGTCAGGTATAGATGTGAGAGTTGGATCATAAAGAAGGCTAGAGCCAAAGAATTGATGTTTTCGTACTGTGGTGCTAGAGAAGACCCTTGAAAGTCCCTTAGACAGCAGAGAGATCAAACCAAATCCTAAAAGAAATCAACCCTGAATATTCAATGGAAGGACTGATGCTGAAGATGAAGCTCCAATACTTTGGCTCCCTGATGTTAAGAGCCAACTCACTACTCAATGGACATGAGTTTGAGAAAGCTCAGGGAGATAGTGAAGGACAGGGAGGCCTAGCGTGCTGCAGTTCATGGGGATGCAAAGGTAAGATTAAACTCTAGCCCATAAGCGAAGAAGAACTAAAGAGGCTCTTGATGAAAGTTTGAGAGAGGACAGTGAAAAAGCTGCCTTAAAATTCAACATTCAGAAAACTAAGATCATGGCATCTGGTCCCATCACTTCATGGCAAGTAAGATGGGAAACAGTGGAAACAGTGACAGACTTCATTTTTTTGAGCTCCAAAATCACTGCAGATGGGGACTGCAGCCATGAAATTAAAAGACACTTCCTCCTTGGAAGAAAAGTTATGACTGACCTAGACAGCACATTAAAAAGGAGACACATTACTTTGCCAACAAAGGTCCGTCTAGTCAAAGTTATGGTTTTTCCAGTGGTCATGTATGGATGTGAGAGTTAGACCATAAAGAAAGCTGAGCGCCGAAGAATTGATGCTTTTGAACTGTGTGGTGTTGGAGAAGACTCTTGAGAGTCCCTTGGACTGCAAGGCGATCCAACCAATCCATCCTAAAGGAAATCAGTCCTGAATATTCATTGGAAAGACTGATGCTGAAGCTGAAACTCCAATACTTTGGTCACCTGATGTGAAGAACTGACTCATCTGAAAAGACCCTGATGCTGGGAAAGATTGAAGGCGGGAGGAAAAGGGGACAACAGAGGATGAGATGGTTGGATGGCATCACCGACTAGTGGACACGAGTTTGAATAACTCTGGGAGTTGGTGATGGACAGGGAGGCCTGGCGTGCTGCAGTCCAAAGAGTCAGACACGACTGAGCAACTGAACTGAACTGATACATTTTAAGGCTTAGATTGGAATTTCAACACTGCTACTTACCTTTATTCTACTCACTACCATAAACTGTGTCCCCAGCCACTTTGCTCATGTCCCATTTTAGCAGATGCCTCAGTGAACTCCACTCATTTGCCTACATCCTGGCATGTCTTCCCAGGAAGCTCTAAGTCTTAAAGGAAGTACTTGGACTTTTTTGGTCTTTATATCTCTTATGGGTTAGCACTACCACCAAATACAACTGAAGTTTGTTGAGCTGAAATGATTAAGAACTTACCTGTGAAAAGAATGATTGACCAATCTTGGTCAAGTCAGTCTCTCTGATCCTCAGTTTGCGCTTTTACAGATCACAGGCTTTTTATTTTTTTTATAAGTTGTTAACATTTTGCAGTGCTCTTATATTAAATGAGCTCTTATATGAAATGGTGGAGTCATTCATATGTAATAGGTACTTGGGAAAGCTTTTTTTCCCTGACTAAATATAGAAATAAAATAAGAATAGGAATAACAAAGTGGATCTTTAATAACATTTCTATGGTTTTAAGTTCACCATTCTAGCATCTTCTATCTATGTAGTTCATAAATCAGCTGTCTAGCACCTCCTTGAAACTTGTTAGAAATGCAGAATTTCAGGCCCCACCCATGACCTATAGAATCAGAATCTGCATTAAAAAAACATATATCTCCAGGAGATTCCTTTACACATTACGAACTGAGAACCACTGATTTACAATACTGTGAACTGTGGTGTTGAAGGAAACTCTTGAGAGTCCCTTGGACTGCAAGGAGATCCAACCAGTCCATCCCAAAGGAGATCAGTCCTGGGTGTTCATTGGAAGGACTGATGCTGAAGCTGAAACTCCAATACTTTGGCCACCTCATGCGAAGAACTGACTCCTTGGAAAAGACTCTGATGTTGGGAAAGATTGAAGGCAGGAGAAGAAGGGGATGACAGAGGACGAGATGGTTGGCTGTCATCTCTGCCTCGATGGACATCAGCTTGGGTAAACTCTGAGTTGATGATGGACAGGGAGGCCTGGCGTGCTGCACTCCATGGGGTCACAAAGAGTTGGACATGACTGAGCAACTGAACTGATTTACAATACAGAAAACTAATATGACCTGCTTGTTTTTTTTTCCATGCATTATAAATGAAATTAGAGACAGCACACTTTAAAGAAAACTATGAAGGTTTAAATTCAGACAGACCTGGGTTCAAATTCTGAATCCAATATTTGTAATTATTAGCCATCTAACCTTGAGCAAATTCCTGATTTGCTTGATGCTCACTTTCTTCATAAAAATGGACGTAAGTACTTTCTCAACTAATTGTTGAAAGGATTAAAAGGAGAAAGTGCTTGACAAAGGGCTGGGCTTATAATAGATACTTTTAAAAAGAGTCATTTCAACTCTTTTTGGAAGTCCTGCCATTTTGTTCTAACAATATACATATTTTATGAAAAATTGTATATAATATCAAGATAAGCTTATGATGAAATAAACCTGGTCTCAAAGATTAAATGACTGGATAATAAAAACAGGAAACCCACAGGTTTTCCCTTCCATAGGAGAAGAACCCTAGAAAGGAATCATTTTTACTGGTCTCCCAAACCTTTCAGGACCCAGCCTTTTTAATTGTCTTTAGTCTCACTTCCTCACTGTTCTATCACAAGTTATATGGGGCTGGGGATCAGGCTCAGTGATCTCTTACAAAATGCTACCTTTATCTTCCCCTTTCTTCCGTAAACTTAAGTCCCACTCATCTACTAAAATCTAGGTTCTGAGTCCAATCACTTCTTATCACTTCCCCTCAAACACCCTGGTCTGTTGTTTCCCCTGAGTTATTTCAATTGCCCAATAAGTAATCTTCCTACTTTTAAAAACCTTACTCAGATCATGTCCCTGTTCTGTTCAAAACCTACAAATCCCTATATAATATGGCTTCCATCCATGCTCCTTTTCACTTGCTCTGTTCCAGCTTCAATGGCCTTCCTGCTGTTCTTCAAGTGTCCCTCAGCCCCTCTGACCTGGCTGTTGCGATAGGCATGGAACATTCCTTTCTGTTTCCCCAGCTATCTGCATGGCTCTTAATGAACTGAAGCTCAAAAATCACTGATTACAGAGGGCCATCCTGGAGAAGCTATCTAAAATGATCATTTCCCTCCATCCCCAATCCCTCTCTGATTCTTAACTATTTTTCTCTTTCCATTTTTAACTGATGACACTGTCTATTTGTTTCTGTTCTATATTCTTATGATTCAGAGTCGTGCTCTGCGCATGTTCAATATTCAGCACTTGCTGTGGGCATGAGCAAACCTTAGAGATGTCCGCTCTGCCCTCTGGAGCACTCATCTCCCTGTTTCTCCTCCGCTTTCTCGGCTCCGTGTATGTCTCCCATAGCGTTTACTGTTGCAAGGGGAAAATTATTTTACCTTGACTTCATAAGCCAAGTGGCCATTACAATAGAGTAATTGATATTTGTTGAATGAGTAATTTAGAAAGGGAACAATTCAATTGTTTCATGGTTGAATAAGAAGACTTTTAAATCAGTTAGTCTGTTACAGCCAGATGAACTTCCCAGAGGAAAAGGTCGAATCCAAGCTCAGAGAACCTTCTAACATGAAACTCTTCAGACTTTCTTAAGTGTAACTTGAGTCTTAAGATTTTAACTTAATAGCTTATAGCTTTAGTGTGTAAATTTATGAAAGATTAGCTTTCTACAAGCTCACTTAGACCTCAGAAATGTTCCAATAAAGTAATGACCTTTGGTAAAATTTTAAACTAAAGTTTTATCACCTCTTTACCTTTTTAACTCCAAAGAAAATACTATTTTGAAAAACTCTGTTGTTGCAGGATTTTTTTCATTTCACTGATGCTGGCTATATATGGTAGTCTATGGACATCATTTTAAAAGAATTAGCATCTTAATCTTTCACACAAATATTCCTTTTATGAGTCATAAAATTATTACAGCAGAGAATAGCCAGAAGGATTTAGAAACCAGTAGCAAAGGCAAAAGTAATAATCCAAAACTTATCAAAAGAAGAAATGAAAACAGGCATTTATTTAGTTCTTAAATGTAAATAGTTTAATCTCTTTTTTATCCTTTCTACTCCAGAGGTGAGCAAAGTTTCCAAAATTCTACAAATAATCACTGTAGAAAAGTTGAACATGGACACTTGTATTATTTTAAACACCAAAACTCACTGTACTAAGAGCTGGTAGCAATGGTATGCATCAATTTTTTTCTGTATATTCTTTAACAATATCCTCTCACTCTTCTAAGTTAGCCTGTTAAAGTAACCAAAATAAGCTTCTATCTTTTTTTTTTCCATTAGGCTCAGTATTTACAACAAATTCTTAGTAACTTTCAGAATTCAAATGAACTTTACTTTCCCAAATGATTGCTTAAGAGGCTTTTAATACATTTTAAAAAATATTTGCTATTCATGCTCTAAGATCAGATCAAGGGACCTCAGCAATCTTGAGCTTCTATATCTCCCCTTGCTTTCAAAGATAACCTCTAGAGTAAAGAAGACAGAAAAGAATTACCTTGTATGAAATAATAGGGCATATAATTAAATATATGAATACAGTTCAATCCCTGGGTCGAAAAGATCCCCTGGAGTAGGAAATGGCAACCCATTCCAGTATTCTTGCCTGGAGAATTCAATGGACAGAGCAGCCTAGCAGAGTCCGTGGGGATGCAAAGAATCGAACAACATATACTGTACATGCCAATATGTTAAGTAATATATAAACACATGCCTTGATTCCAGAAAAACTAAATTTAAAGTTCTACTGATACATTTGGCATGGAGGGAGTCTTGCTCTGAGAGTCATTTCAGAAATGTAACTGAGTAGATTCAGAATAAAGCTAACACATTGTTTCATTTGCCAAATGTTGCTGTCTTGCTCAGGTATTCTGAGTTTTAATATTATTTAGAAAATACTTTTCAGTTAAAAATCATGAATGGAATTAGTCAATATCAAGAATGACTTCCAGTGTAGAAGGAGTGAGAAGCTCTCACCAGCAGAGTAACATACAGGCCGTTAGCTGCCCTGACATGAGTGGCATGTTTCATTAGCAGCAATGCCATGAAGCCACCAAGATGACAAAGTGCTACCCCACTCCATTATCCTCGCCTGGAGAGTCCCATGGACAGAGGAGCCCGGCGGGCTATAGCCCATGGGGTCGCAGAGTCAGACACGACTGAGCGGCTAACACTAACTTGGAACAACTCCTAAATACTGAAGATATAATTGCAAGCTACTGTCACCTGCAACTCGTCTGGACCCTCTAATCGGACTGTCTTTTCTATTTCACAAATAAATATTTTTACCATCATAATCCCTATATATCGTTTACTGATAACTCTAATTAACATGAAATGGACTGATCCATATTTTTAAATTAAAAAAGGGGTTCTTGCTTCCATATTATTAACCATTTTTTTAGGAACTTAATTAACAAATAAATCAAGACACTGAATAAAACAAACTGAGTTTCTTAAGGATTATATTCATTTGGGATTATTATGTTTTTTGCTTTTTACTCTTTTCTCTTTTCCTGTGGTCACCTTTCTTAATTTACCAAAATTTGCAGATGAGAAATAAGCAGTAATTTTGTTTTAAAAAAGATTATTTGGGACACTGCCTCTGTCTTGTACGTCACTGCTTCGATGTTGGGCTTTATTATAGTTTTATTCCCATTTAGTATACTTTAGTATAGTCTTCTTCCATACATTACAACTTCATGTTGGCAGATTATTTCCATCTTACAATAAAAAAAACTTTAAGAATCAAGGAAAAAGTTTGACCTATGAGCAGAGAACCATATTTACATTTAACACTCTTACACCTTCTATACCAAATGGAAAATCTATGTGACTCTACAAGTCAGCAGATAACATGTGAGTTGAATAAGAACCAGTGATGTACATTTGGTGTTAAAAAGCTTGTAAACATAGCCCTAAAGATAGTGTGGTAAAAGATTATAACAAACTTATTTAAAATGAAGTAACAGTAACTGGACTGCAAGGAGACCCAACCCTTCCATCCTAAAGCTGATCAGTCCTGACTGTTCAACAGTCCTGACTGTTGAAGCTGAAACTCCAATACTTTGGCCACCTGATGCCAAGAACTGACTCATTAGAAAAGACCCTGATGCTGGGAAAGATTGAGGGCAGGAGGAGAAGGGGACGACAGAGGATGAGACAGTTGGATGGCATCACAGACTCGATGGACATGAGTTTGAGTAAACTCCGGGAGTTGGTGATGGACAGGGAGGCCTGGTGTGCTGTGGTTCACGGGGTCGCAAAGAGTCAGACACGACTGAGCGACTGAACTGAACAGTAATTACCAGGTAATGAAAACTGATTAAATTGTAAAATATCAGATGAAATCACACTTACTTTATTATTCAGTATATTATACCAAGTGCTGTATTTTGTTAATAATAATTTCTATGTACCCACTTCGTATAAAGATTGTTTCGTTTAATCTTCACAACAGCCCTGCAAATTCAGTGTTACTATTTTTATTGTCACTCCATTTTCCAAGTGGAAAAATGAGGCACAAGCAAATATACTTCTTTATCCAAGATCTTATAGTCAATTAAGAGACAGAGCTGGGATTCAAACCTGTGTCCACCTGATCCAGAGCCCTTGATCTTTAACCCTTATTCTAAACTCCTCCTGAGTTCACTCCAAAGGTGAAAAGCAGAACTTAAACGCTTGTGAACCACAACACATGAAGTAGGAATCAGCAACTTTTAAACTCTGTGGTCAGCTTTGTACTTTTCATACATCCTTACCTCTTCTGTGCTTTTTAAAGTTAAAAACCTCACTATCAACATTTTACCTGTTATTGTTACATTTTACATCTGCTCTGTGTCATATTTTCCTTGGTAACAATCTCTCTTTCCCATCTGGAATTTGGTCCTCTGAGAGAGATTACACAAAGCACAAGTAATACAACAGGCAAATATCAAGGCACCTCTGTAAGACCCACTCTGCCTGCTTCTCAATGTGTCCCCCAAGCAGTGGAGGTGCTAAGCAAATTCCTTCAACATGCATCATCTTCCACGATCAAGACGGCATTTTCTCCACCCATCTTGACAGATTTCCTAGGAATTCCATGCAGGTTTTCATAATGGGGAAATCAGAAAGTGCTGTATTGGCAGATTCAGGCATTAGTCAAATAAATGCCAGACTTAAACCATGACAATAATGAATTCCTTAAAATGTACCTGTAACAGGACATTTGATTTTATCAAATTGTTATCAAAGGTAGATTTTTGAAAAGCAGACAATAGAGGGTTCATTGACTTTGCATCATTTAAATCAAGGCTTATGCCATTTTAAATAATCCTAAACAGTCACCTGTCCTTTGGCACCAAGTTATTTCTGGATTATTACAGGATATATTTTCTTTATACTGCTGCCTTAAGACTCAGCAATCTTGTGAGTCATTGGTAACACGCTATTAATAAAAATCTTCATATAAATGGAGCTCTCACACACTCTCTCTCACATCCATACATGATAAAACTACAGCTTTGACTATACAAACCTTTTGTCACCTCTTTTTAATACACTGTCTACATTTGTCATAGCTTTTCTTCTAAGGAGCATAAAAGGAGAGTTGGATCATAAAGAAGCCTGAGCACCAATGAATTGATGCTTTTGAACTGTGGTGTTGGAGAAGTTCCTTGGACTACAAGGAGATCAAACCAGTCAATCCTAAAGGAAATCAGTCCTGAATATTCACTGGAAGGACTGATGCTGAAGCTAAAGCTCCAATACTTTGGCCACCTGATGCGAAGAACTGACTCCTTGGAAAAGACCCTGATGCTGGGCAAGACTGAAGGCAGGAGGAGAAGGGGACAAATGAGGATGAGATGACTGGATGGCATCACCGACTCAGTGGACCTGAGTTTGAGCTAACTCTGGGAGTTGGTGATGGACAGGGAAGCCTGGCGTGCTGCAGTCCATGGAGTTGCAAAGAGTCGGACACGACTGAGTGACTGAACAACAATAATGTGCCGTAAACATAATACATTTAATGTAACTTGTAAGGGGCAATCATCAATTTAATAGAATACGGTTTGTGTGTACTTTTATACATGTATATATTATATATTTTAATGTAAAGAAAAGTAGAATTATTTTACTAATTATTCAAATTTCATTTTATTTTGTAACTTTCTTTTTTTTTTTTTAAATTATGGGGCCAGGATTAGAACTGACTCCAGAACCCAAGTTTTTATTATTTGAATGAATAATTTTTTTTGAAACAGAACAAATTACAACACAACTCAGTAGACTCCCCCAAAGAAAATTTTCATTTGAATCACACACATGAAAACATTAACTGTAGAAAACATCTGACACCATTTTTAAGAAACAATAAAATGTGTTGTCAGTGGTCTCCATTATGAAATTCTCCAAATTGACACCTGGATTTTCCTAAGTTAGAATATTAAGGTACATCATTTCTTCTATTGCTTGTGTCTTTATTTTATTTTATTTTTTTTTTATTCTCAAATTGACTGTGGAGAGCACATACAAGCTGGCTCCCCCATCTTTTATTTTATTTTATTTTATTTTTAATTATTATTATTTTTTTTTCCAGTGGGTTTTGTCATACATTGATATGTAATTTTCTTTTCCTCACATTTCAAATTCCTTTTTACAAAGGCCACTGCCTTGCTAATTAAATGGAGAGTTAAAGAATATAAATTTCTTCCCAGGATCAAGTAAGTCTCGCCTCCAGAACCCTTTCCAGGTGCATCTCTCAGTGATTCCTCAATGGCTCAGAGGTGAAGAATCTGCCTGCAATGCAGACCTGGGTTCAATCCCTGGGTTGGGAAGATCCCCTGGAGAAGGGAAATGGTAACCCACACCAGTATCCTTGCCTGGAAAAATGTCATGGACAGAGGAGCCTGATAGGCTACAGTCCATGGGGTTGCAAAGAGTCAGACATGAGTGAGTGACTAATAGTAACAGAAAGTTAGCCAATTACAAATCACACACCTCCAGTCTAGCAATAAAACTTATCATTTCAACTTCATGTTGTGAAAAAGACTTATAAAATACAAAAGTAAACTAATCATTTTTTTGCTAAACCAAATTCTAGTGAAAGAATGGATTTCATAAAATCTTAGAACTGGAGAAAATCTTAAAATATTATTCAGTTCCATTAAAACCTATGTAGAAAACTAGAGAGTCTAGAGAAAATATGGGAAAGTAAGCTGATTAGAAATAATTAGAACAGAACACAAAGCTGGACTCAAATATTTGAATGAGGTGAGTTCTTTTATAAAAAGATTAACAATAGGAAGTTCCAGTTAAAATAATTAATGACAAAAATGTAAATCAAGCTGCATTTAGCTTGATTAACTCAGTAAAGGGCTTCAAAAAGGCTGTGCATCTCTTTTACACAAAGGCTTCAGATTAGCAGGTTCAGAAGGAATTGTCTTCAAGGTGAAAACTGTCTGCAGATACCCTGCTTAACTGGAAATAGGCTAGCTACTTTGTTATAGTCAATATCCTGAAAATTTATTTAAATATCCTCACAATTCTTGCTCACAGGCTCCAGGCTTTGAAAACTCAAAAGACTATTTCCCAAGCACAGAGGAGCATCACTTTTGCTGCTTTACTCAAGGAGAAATCCTTGACTGAG
The DNA here is from genome assembly GCF_033118175.1 of Dama dama. Lineage (NCBI taxonomy): Eukaryota > Metazoa > Chordata > Mammalia > Artiodactyla > Cervidae > Dama > Dama dama. Next base: position 8,804,216 of record NC_083681.1, read on the forward strand.
AGATAAAATCATTTTCTCTTGAAGTTATTCGAGAAATCATGCCCTGTATCTCAGTGGAGAATGCACAGTCGTCAAACACCGTGAGTTCGTTTCAGATGGAGACGGGGAAGCCCCTGAGTTGAACCCTTATTAACGTGACATTATGGCCGTAACTGTACGTGAACATGAGGTTATCAAGATTACAGTTCCCATGGCACTGATTCCAAAGCATCGCAACACCACGAAGAAGTCTTCTATTTTTAAATAGCCATTCAAGGTTTCTCAAATGGGCAGTGAGACTAATAACAGCATCTAATTTAATGACCATTATGGGAATTAAATCAGATTGTACAAAATGACCTTAGCAGGAAGCCTGGCATGTAAATAGGGCTTCCTTTTATTATTTAATACCTTGGTGGCTCAGATGGTAAAGAATCTGCCTGCATGCAGGAGACCTGGGTTCCATCCCTAGGTGGGGAAGATCCCCTGGAGAAGGCCAAGGGAACCCACTCTAATATTCTTGCCTGGAGAATCCCATGGACAGAGGAGCCTGGTGGGCTACTCGCAAAGAGTTGGACACGACTGAGCGACTAAGCAGAGAACAGCACGCACCACACCACCACTAAACACGCTCAAGTCTCTCTGAGGGGCGGCCTTTCCCATTTCAGGTCCTGCCTCCAGCTCCACATCGAAGCCTCTCTTCACACAACTCCCAGCCCCTTCCCCACAAAAACACACCCACCCACCACAGTCGTGCCTTCCGCCACTTTGACTCAGACCGCTTCTGCCAAAGTCACCTCTTTCATTAACCCAGCAGCAAGCACGTCTAGTAATTTCTATGCAGTACAGAAAAACACATTTCATATTTTACAAAACACAGAGCTGAAATAAAATATACACAAATATTCTAAAGTCCATTAAAACCAATTTGATACATACTTTTGGTTTTAAACATAAACTTGATTCCAATTCTTTTCATTTCCTTAGACCATTGCTGTTAGAAAATTTAATAGGAAAAACATAAACAAACCAATGTTCTAAAAGAATCATAATGAATCTTATAGAAGCAAAATGCCAGATTTTCCAAGATAAAAGTTAAATTAATGAATTATTTGTTACTAACTTCCCAGGTATAATTTTAGTTGGATTATGACAAAATGAAAACCGTGCATCATCTTCTTTGAACTATAAATACAAAGCAGCTTTCATAGCTTTTATTTGGATATTTGATAATTAAAAAAATAGTTGTCAAGTAAAAATTCTAGTCAACAAATACTTGCACAATATTTGGCCTTTGAGGATGGGGAAGACGTGTAAATCCATGGCTGATTCATATCAATGTATGACAAAACCCAAAAAAAAAAAAAAAAAAGAAGTCAGACAAAAAAAAAAAAAAAAAAATTTGGCCTTTGAAAAAAGTTTAACTTCAATGTCACATATAAAACATATTCTGAGGATAAGTAAAGGTACTGATATTAAAATAAGAGCAGATAAAATGGAAACTATATGACAAGAAAGGCTCAGTCACAAATCTTGCCTTGATTTTCATTTTCTTGAATTCTTTCAAGTGTCCAACCCATCGAAGGCAAGAACAGGGTTATGGACTAGCAAAACATTTTAACACACTGTCATCATCTCCAGGGGAAGAAGGACACTTTAAGTTTCATGAGCTTTCCTAGCCAAGGAATCCTTCTGACAAAGAATTGTACCAGCCTCCCCAGCTCTGCCAGTCCCTTTCCGAAGGCTGCTTGCCGTTTGAGAAAATCTGCAGTGCAGCTTCCAGCAGTATCACGCTGACCGGCCTGCTGGGCAGGGCTGTGAGGGGTAAGGCCAGCAGGGCACCGGGCTGCAGGTCACAGCTGCTGCCGCTGCCATCTGAGCCCCGACCCAGGGCTTCAGCGAGGGGGTTAAAGCGTGGGGGCAGGGGCATGGTCTGAGACCCGGCCCACAGGCTCCAAGCCCCGACGCCAGGCTTGGGGGGCATCTTCCCAGACCGTGGGGCGGGAATGTGGGCTCAGTTGCTTCAGTCCTGTCTGACTTTTTGTGACCCCATGGACGGCAGCCCACCAGGCTCCTCTGTTCATGGGGATTCTCCAGGCAAGAATACTAGAGTGTGGGTTGCCATGCCCTCCTCCAGGGGATCTTCCCGGCCCAGGAAGCGAACCTGTGTCTCTCAATCTCCTGCGTTGGCGGGAGGTTCTTTACCCACTAATGCAGCCTGGCAAGCCCTTTTCCTACCGTGCACAAAGATGCTAATGGGTAGCTATAGCCTTGGGTGCATGTAACAAAGAAGAAAGAAGCCATACAAAATCTAAGTGACAGAGGGAAGAAGGAAGTAAACCTTTACTTAGTACCTACTCCGTATTAGAACTGCAATGTAAAAGTTTTACATGTATATTATTTCCTTTGCTGTCTTCCTCTCTATAACAAGGGGCACTGTGACTCCCAATTACACAGACGAGAAAAACAGCAGATTTAGTAAACTGCCAAATAGGAGATAGAAAAAAAATTTACAATCAGGTTTATCTTCTGTGAAAAAGGGGGAAATGTGTTAAATAATATGTACCAGCCCTAAGAAAGGTGCTTGGGTTTTATAAGTTGCTACCTTCCCGTTATTCTCAAGATAGAACAAACATTCACGGTAAGAGGTGGCTTCCCATCCAAACCACAAAAGGAAGGGGGAAACTTCAACTCTAAGGTCTCGGACACAAGAAAGCAGCAGAATAAAGCATGAGCATGTCAAAATTAATCAAACTAGGAATGAGACAGTCACTTCAGAAATGAAACTTGGAAAACTGCTGGCTTTCAATCACCAACTCCCATACATATTCATCATTAAACAAGGGTTTGGTATAGCGGGCTATTTGAATAAAATAAGTTTCTCTTATGAAAGAGGATAGAAAATAACCATCACCCATGCCCCAACTTCCTTAAAAAAATAAATACTATTTTCCATAGAAAGCTTCACCAATGCACAGGCACTACCTGTGTGCCCTGACGACAGCATTTCACTCACCCGAGGCCGAATTCATCATGTTCTGCTGCACTGGCGGGCTGGTCGGGGCGGCGACGCTCATCTGGGAGAGCATGGCCTTCCTGGGGTCCTGCCAGGTCGTCGTCTGATCTATGTGACTGAGACAAAACAGCCCCTGCGTTAGATAACACCGACGAGGCCCTACAAACAGCAGCCTCGCTTATCAAAACAGGTTCGCTGGATGAACTAGCAGGCAAAGGATTCTAAGCAAGCTCTGTGAAAGCAGTCTTACCACCTCACTGCCCTCACCCTTCCTCTGCAAACTTTTGTCATCCTTCTATCACTGAACTTTCTGCTCTTAGGTTTTATAAGTGCAAAATCTGAAAGTTATATCTGAAATTTTAAGCGAAGGGAACCCATTTTCACCTAGTAGACAATTATCTGCCAAAATTTAAAGTTGAAATGTGATTTACAAATCATCTATAGTAGTCATATAAGCTAAATGCAAAATTCTTTAGGGACTCACCCATTTTTTCCTCCCAAAGCTATAAATGCCAATTAACCATATAATTTGAAGACCTAAAACACTTTACACTGAACAAAACACAAAAAGATTAAACATTCTTATTATACTATATACTCCAAAGCCAAAACAGAAATACAAACTAAGTTTTGATTGTCTCCTGTTGACTACTGAAGGACCTTTTCATTTGCTAAACAAAACATGCAAACATTTTCTATGTACTATTAACTTACTACACAATGTCTAATACATATGCATATGGACATCTCTATCTAAAAAACTGGGGATTAAAAATAGCTAAAAATTACATGAATAAGAAACTACAAGGCATCTTGCACAGTATTTGGTTTATGAGCATGCAAAAAAAATATTAGCTTTCATCTTCGAGCAAAGTATAATTACTTCAGTGAAAGAAAAAAAAATTTAAACCCATGAAACCACCTGAAATCTATCTTGAAGAAATAGAGAAGTACTCAAAGATCTATGCCAAGTTCTCTTCTGTATAATTTATAAAAGCCAGATAACATCTAATGAAAGGGACTAATTAAATATTGCTACACATGATGTACTGTACTGCAGATATTGAAAATATTTTAGAATAATATTTAATAGCATAGAAAATATTAATAATACAGATTATAGCAGAGCATACAGATTATTAGTTTCTATGCTATTAAATATTATTCTAAAATATTTTCAATATATAGTACATCATATGTAACAATATTTAACTAGTCCCTTTCATTATATGTTATCTGGCTTTCAATTTTTGGGCTTCCCTGATAGCTCAGCTGGTAAAGAATCCGCCTGCAGTTCAGGAGACTCTGGTTCAATTCCTGGGTCAGGAAGATCCGTTAGAGAAGGGGTAAGCTACCCATCATAGTATTCTGGCCTGGAGAATTCCAAGGACTGTATAGTCCATGGGGTTGCAAACAGTCAGACACGACTGAGAGACTTTCAGTCACTCAGAGATTTTTTAAAGTAGACTGTAAAATAGTATGTATAGCATGAAGCTAATTGTTTAAACCTGTGTGCTGAAAGCACATGGGAAGGATACACATCAAAATGTTTCTTTTTAATGAATTTTTACTGGAGTATATCTGCTTTATAATATTGTATTAGTTTCTTCCATAGAGCAAAGTGAATCAGCTATACCTTCTAACATCAGAATGTTTTAACAGTGTTTCTCTCTAGATGGCAAAATTACAGAACTTTGCTTAATAATAGGAAAACCTAGAAAGACAGTCATGGGCTCACTATCTTTGAAAAGGGTGTGGAAGGACATTAGAAATAAGGGTTATTTTTTTAAAAAACTCAGATCATTTTTTCTATGGCTGTTTAAATTTCAAATCTGATTTCTCTCTTCTTGAATCATCCCCATGATACTCAGGTAAATGGTAAGGAAATGACACCCTGTGATTAATTTTCTTGAAACCCGAATGCTCTCTCATCAATAATGTTATCTGATCAATAACACAGGGGTCAAGGCTCTGACTAGTGCTGTGCTGTGATTAGTCGCTCAGTCCTGTCCGAATCTTTGTGATCCCACGGACTGAAGCCCACCAGGCTCCTCTGTCCATGGGGATTCTCCGGGCAAGAATACTGGAGTGGGTTGCCACGTGCTCAGGCTAGAACAGACCTTAGGTATTATCTCCTGGAGATGGAAGAATCCTTCTTCCTAAGGAAGGAGAAAGAAGAGGAAAACAGAGGGGGTAAAAAAACGTGAAAAATTTCTACACTTGGGAATAACAATAATACCTGACAATTGAATGTTATTACACACTAACTAACAATGCTAAGAGAAAATATTTAACTGAGTATACAGTCTCTCAAATATTGCCTTACCGGCACTTCTTTACCAGTCATAGGCGGTTTTCAGCACTTGCACTAGCATTGCTCAGGTCTAGACAATACAGGTAAAACCTTGTTCAAGTCTGGATATGTAAACAGCTCATTCCAAGAGGTCACGTGCCTGTCAAGCCCAGTAACAGCTAACTTCTTCCATCCTTCAGTGAGTCAGTGAACAAACTAAACCATAAAATGTTTTCTAGATAGCCTCGTGCTTACAAAGCAGCGCACATGGTAATTAATACAGTCACACTGAGGAAAGAGATCTGAAACCCGTAAGACGACCAAATGCAGGGACTGCTCTGCGTCTCATCGCCTGTTATAACGCTAAGAAACCAGGGAAAGTGGCCAGGGATTGATCAGTAGCAGTGAAGTCGCTCAATCGTGTCCGACTCTGCGACCCCATGGACTGCAGCCTACCAGGCTCCTCCATCCATGGGATTTTCCAGGCAAGAGTACTGGAGTGGGGTGCCATTGCCTTCTCTAGGGGATCTTCCCGACCCAGGGATCGCGTTGTAGGCAGACGCTTTTACCGTCTGAGCCACCAGGGAAGTCATTATTACTAGCTCTTAAATTTCAATGAAATTTGTAGCACCTGCCCACTCCTTGTCTCCAGTACTTCTGAAAATGTTATATTTGTAAGGGGTAAAAGACAAGGATTTTAACTGCTGAAGGTTTTCTGATATCTAACAGCTGGGTTTCTCTGAAAACTAACCAATGACATAAATCACATTAATCCTTCATAACTAGACTGAAGTCCACCAGACGGTTTAGGAAGACCCTATTCCTATGACTAGTGGGACAGCAAATCCTCCCAGACAGAGTAGCCAATCCATAAATCTGGTCTTAAGGTTTTCATCTCCTTTAAACAAATTAGGCTTTTAAATATAATGCAGAGAATGTATAGCTTCACTGCTCTTCAGAGTGACTATTTTGCTGAAATGCTACCAAGTGTACAAATGCTAAAATTTCTTTTCCTAAAAACGTTTCTGTTGAACCTCAGTAAGCTGGTCTAGAGAGGTACAGAGCTATTCTATGCTACTTCAGCAAATGTTTCACTTACTCAAAAAAGATCTACTTTTCTTTAAGGAATAAATATGCCATCATCTAAACTGTCCCAAATATAAAAGTCTAAGTGCCTGAAGAACTATGGACAGAGGTTCGTGACATTGTACATGAGGCAGTGATTAAAACCATGCCCAAGAAAAAGAAATGCGAAAAGGCAATATACCTGTCTGAGGAGGACTTACAAATAGCTGAGAAAAGAAGAGAAGCGAAAGGCAAAGGAAAAAAGGAAAGATATTCCCATCTGAATACAGAGTTCCAAAGAAAAGAAGGGAGAGATACGAAAGTCTTCCTCATTGATCAATTCAAAGAAATAGAGGAAAACTATAGAATGGAAAAGACTAGAGATCCCTTCAGGAAAATCAGAGATATCAAGGGAACATTTCATGCAAAGATGGGCTCAATAAAGGACAGAAATGGTATGGACCTAACAGAAGCAGAAGATATTAAAAACAGGTGGCAAGAATACACAGAAGAACTGTACAAAAAAAAAAAAAAATCATAATAACCCAGATAACCACGATGGTGTGATCACTCACCTAGAGCCAGACATCCTGGAATGTGAAGTCAACTGGGCCTTAGGAAGCATCACTATGAACAAACCTAGTGGAGGTGATGGCATTCCAGCTGAGCTATTGAAAATCCTAAAAGATGATGCTGTTAAGGTGCTACACTCAATATGCCAGCAAATTTGGAAAACTCAGCAGTGGCCACAGGACTGGAAAAGGTCAGCTTTCATTCCAATCCCAAAGAAAGGCAAAGCCAAAGAATGCTCAAACTACTGCACAACTGACTGCACTCATTTCACGATAGCAAAGTAATGCTCAAAATTCTCCAAGTCAGGCTTCAACAGTACATGAACCAAGAACTTCCAGACGTTCAAGTTGGATTTAGAAAAGAGAGAGGAACCAGAGATCAAATCGCCAACATTCGCTGGATCATAGAAAGAGCAAGAGAATTACAGAAAAACATCTGCTTCATTGACTATGCTAAAGCCTTTGACTGTGTGGATCACAATAAACTGTGGAAATTTTTTTTAAAGAGATGGGAATACCAGACGACTTTACCTGCCTCCTGAGAAACCTGTATGCAGGTCAAGAAGCAACAGTTTAAACCAGACATGGAACAATGGACTGGTTCAAAATTGGGAAAGGAGTATGTCAAGGCTGTACATCGTCATTCTGTTTGTTTAACTTATATGCAAAGTACATCATGGGAAATGCTGGGCTGGATGAAGCACAAGCTTGAATCAAGACTGCCAGGAAAAATATCGATAACCTCTAATTTGCAAATGACACCACCCTTGTGGCAGAAAGCGAAGAGAAACTAGAGAACCTCTTGATGAAAAGTGAAAGAGGCGAGTGAAAAAGCTGGCTTAAAACTCAATATTCAAAAAACTAAGATTAGGGCATCCAGTCCCATCACTTCATGGCAAATAGATGGGGTAACAATGGAAACGGTGACAGATTTTATTTTCTTGGGTTCCAAAATCACTGCAGATGGTGACTAAAGCCACAAAAATAAAAGACACTTGCTTCTTGGAAGAAAAGCTATGACAAACCTAAACAGTGTATTAAAAAGCAGACACATTACCTTGCCAACAAAAGGTCCATCTAGTCAAAGTTATGGTTTTTCCAGTGGTCATGTATGGATGTGAGAGTTGGACCATAAAGAAGACTGAATGTCAAAGAACTGATGCTTTTGAGCTGTGGTGTTGGAGAAGACTCTTGAGAGTCCCCTGGACTGCAAGGAGATCCAACCAGTCAATCCTAAAAGCAATCAATCCTGAATAGTCATTGGAAGGACTGATGCTAAAGCAGAAGCTCCAGTACTTTGGCCATCTGATGCAAAGAGCCGATTGATTAGAAAAGACCCTGATGATGGGAAAGCTTGAAGGCTGGAGAAGAGGATGACAGAGGATGAGATGGTTGGATGGCACCATTGACTTGATGGACATGAGCTTGAGTAAACTCCTGGAGATGGTGAAGGACAGGGAGGCCTGGTGTGCTGCAGTGCATGGGTTACAAAGAGTCACCACTGAGAAACTGAACAACAACAGTAACAAACTGTCCCAACTATAAAAGCATGTAACCATTTAGATGCCAAAAGGAACAGGAAACGAAATTAACTTTAGAATTTTTGTCTTCACTTATTCTAGTTTTCCTTTTTACCACAAGAATAAGAATCTTTATAAAAAACATTTCATACAACAAAGAAGTATTTTTTGTTAAGAAATTTTGCTCCTCCACCAGGTATCTGCATGGGACTTTCCTTCATCTCCTCTGATATTTGCTCAAACGTCTTATCCTCAGAGAGGATTTCTGTAGTCATGTCATTTAAAATCCACCCTATTTAAACTCTACTCCTTCACTTTATTTTTGTTTGATTATCTTTTATCATCATCTGACACATAATATACTTATTGTATTCATCTATTTTCTCCAACAAGCTCCAGAGGAAAAGGCACTTTTACTTATTTTGTTAACTACCGTTCTTCAATGATTAGTAGAGTGCTTGATAAACATTTGTCAATGAATTAATGAAAACTTTTTCCTTTCTGACCTAAGGACTCAAACTGTCTCCCAAAGTCCTTGCAGTCTTAAAGACTAACCTTATCAACACCCATCTTCTTTTCCAAAAATGTAATCACAGGCAAATACTACAGACCCACTCGAAATCGCAATAAGGAGATTACTGGTAACACTGGCAAGAGCAGATTCAGGGGCGTGATGAGGGTCGAGTCAATAGGAGGTAAGAAAATCCACTTATGAAGGGGTATGAATTTTTGTTCTTTTCAGGAAGTGTTTAAGTGTGATTGAAAACAGAGTGGCTGAAGATTTGCTCAGGGAGCATTTGAAGAGTTCCAGCCATCCATCAGAGCGTGAGAAGGGCAGGTGTAGACACGGCGTCCACTGCGCCGGGAGGTGGGGGAGGAGGGGCAAGGCAGGGCAAATAATTTCATGGTTGGTCAGCTCATCGCATTCCAGTGTGATGGCTTCTTTCTCTTACTGAAAGATCTATCATCACGAGGATTAAAGAGGGTGTACCTCCACTATGCAAATAGAAAACTGAGGGAACGAGGACTTCCTTGGAGGTCTAGTGGTTAAGAATCCGCCTGGTAATGCAGGGGACACGGGTTCAATCCCCGACTGGGGAACTAGGACCCCACATGCCCCACCACAACTGCAGCCCATGCAAACTGGAGCCTGTACACAACAACGGGAGTCTGCGCGTGCCACTGAAGGGCCGAGCCTGCCCCACGGAGACCCAGCATGCAGCAAGCAAGGCCTGACCCAGCCGAGTAAGTGAACAAACACTGAAAAAAGAGACCGAGGCGCATGGACACAGTCACACAGCCAGTCCACAGCAGGACGGCACGGTGCCCAGGAGTTCTGAAAGCAATTTCCGTACTAGAAATACACATGAAAAGGACATGACTTAAAAACATAAATCTTTGCAATATACACTGAAAAACAAATAGACTGCATAAATGCTGAAGAGGGAATATAATGGCATGGTACTGAAGACTCAATAAAAGATGACAAAATATTAAGAAACACAATTTCTATTACTACTGGAATATAACCTTCTTGAAGAAAGTGCACCTGGGAGACTGCCTGGTATATAGTTCAGTCGCTCAGTCGTGTCCAACTCTTTGCGACCCCATGAATCGCAGCACTCCAGGCCTCTCTGACCATCACCAACTCCCAGAGTTTATTCAAACTCATGTCCATCGAGTCAGTGATGCCATCCAACCATCTCATCCTCTGTCATCCCCTTCTCCTCCTGCCCCCAATCCCTCCCAGCATCAGGGTCTTTTCCAATGAGTCAACTCTTCGCATGAGGTGGCCAAAGTATATAGTAGGGCTCAGTAAACATGTAAACGGCATAAACACTAAAGCAGTGTGCATTATTTAAGAATGTAGGTAAGTAAGAGTTCACATAAATGCTCATCTGAGAAACAGGTGAAAAGAATTTTCACTTAAACTGAAGATTCTAAAAAATGTCAAATTAAAAATAACAGAACCAAAATATATAAACCAAGGAGATAAAATTAAGAAAAACTCATAAAACAGTATTTTCAGAGTTAAATGTATGAGTACTTATATATAACATAGAAAATAGTTTAAAATTTAGTTTATCTTGTTCCTAAGAATAGTCTAGCTGCTAAACCTACTGTGAAAGTGAAAGTCACTTAATCGTGTCTGAATCTTTGTGACTCCATGGACTGTAGCCTGCCAGGCTCCTCTGTCCATGGAATTCTCCAGGCAAGGATACTGGAGTGGGTAGCCATTCCCTTCTCCAGGGGATCTTCCCAACCCAGGGCTCCAAACCCAGGTCTCCTGCATTGCAGGTGGATTCTTTACCAGCTGAGCCACAAAGGAAGCTTGTGGGTACCCTATCCCTTCCCTAGCGGATCTTCCCGACCCAGGAATCGAATCAGGGTCTCCTGCACTGCAAGCAGATTCTTCACCAACTGAGCTATCAGGGAAGCCTTACTACAGGAAAATAATGTGTGAAATTCTCTAGCCCCTTCAAGGTATGTAAATAAATTAGTTTCTGCTATTATTCTGGAAAAGGAAAGGTGACTGAATTTATGACCAAGATATGACCTTACTCTAGAGCAGTTATAGCTGGGAAACAGTGACCCTCTCAAAAGTCTGGACTGATGAAACATAAGCAGCTGTACTTTGACCAAGGTCTGATCTCTCCAGTGTATGCAGAGCCATCCCCTATTGGCTTTAGTCTTTTACTTTATATTGCAGAATCTGGCCTTACGTATTGGATGCCTTAGTAGAATGCATATAGACACAAAAAGGGCAGAAATCCAAAGTGAATTATTAGTACTATTGACTTTTCGCATAATCCCACAAAAGTTAATTGAGGCTACAGTATGCAGAAATATTTGAAGATCTTTCTGTCCTCCTATGAGAAGTAAACCTTATGAAACTTAAGCGTGGGCAAGGAACATATGGAATTCTGATCTTATAAAGAAGAACATTACCATCACATCTTCAAATTCGAAGCGGGAAAACCGTAAGAACATGAAATGCTGCCTGAAGCTACAGCGGGGAGACTCATCCCCCCAGGACCGGTGTTCAACAGCAAAGATGATACTGTGTGACTGTTCTATGAGTCTCTCACAAAAGGTGAACAAAATAATCATTTCCTACAGTGTATTAAGATTAAGTGATATGCCCAAGGACAGCCAACGAGTATGCAGTAGAAATGGGATTTAAACTCAGGAATGAATTGATACAAAAATCTGTATTCTTTGAACCATTATCAGAATTTCTCTTCTGCTGTGAGAGTATTGTCAGTATTGTTTAGATTTCTTAAAACTAACCTCTACATCACCAACCTTCCCTCCTCCAATCCCTGTAATAATTAAGTACAAGGAGACAAAAATCTCTGCAACAACACTCAGTAGACCAAACACCCAATCACACAAAGCCAGGATTAAAATACATGTTTTTAGCTTCTAACTCAGTGCCCTTTTCAGTTTACCTTACTGATCACTAAATAGGAAAAGATTTTCTAAAATGATAATCTGACACTCTACAGAATAAAATCTTTCCAGGGAATGTAATTTAAGGAGAGAATCAGAATTCTTTTACATGCTTCCTCGTTCAATCCCGGGTGGTTAAGAATCCGTCTCCCAGTTCAGCGAGTGCGGGTTTGATCCCTGGCCTGGGAACTAAGATCCCACAGACCACGGGGCAATTAAGCTATAACTACTGAGCCCATGCGCCACAACTAGGGAAGTCCACACGCTCCAATGAACACCCAGGGCAGCCCCAGAAAAAAGGCTATTCCAGGACAAGCAGATGAGCTCTGCAATGGGAACCAAAGTTGTCTTTGGTAAAATGCACAGTCATTAGAGATGCTGGTGCTTGGTTAACTGATGGCATTGGTGAAGACATAAACTGGTTATGGAATATGAGGCCTCCATTTCTAATCTTCTAATCTGGTGGTTTGTAGCTCTGCAGTGACACTGGTTTTTCTCTTTCTTATTTTGTTTCCTACTTTGGAAACAAGATTATTGGCACTGGTATAAATTAAGATACAGGTATGATAACCTGCAAGTTGCTTCCCTATCTAAACATAGCGTTCTCTTGTTATAACATAGGGTCTAATCTTCTGAGAAAGTACTGGTTTTAAGGACTTCTGTTAAATCATTCTGCAGAATCTACTAAAAGTAACTGTCCCTATTATTTACGTCAACAGATACTGTCACAATGGCACATAAACAACTGTTTTAAGAAGAGCAGTGAACCAATTTTAGAAGTGGTTCATGGAGAGATAGCTTAGATAGCATGTGTGACTTTATAAATTCCTCATTGCAAATTAACTGTTATCAATATTATATAATCAACAGCTATATAAGCGTCTTCATCTTCGACTACACAGAATATAATCAATCTGATTTAAGAAATGACCGTCTGGTGATGTCCATGAATAGAGTCATCTCCTGCAGGAGTTTGCTATGACCAGCTTATTCTCTTGGCAAAACTCTGTTAGCCTTTGCCCTGCTTCATTTTGTACTCCAAAGCCAAACTTGCCTGTTACGCCAGGAATCTCTTGACTTCCTACTTTTGCATTTCAGTCCCTTATGATGAAAAGGACATCTTTTTTTGGTCTTCGTTCTATAAGGTCTTTTAGGTCTTCTTCGGCATCAGTGGTTGGGGCATAGACTTGGATTGCCGTGATGCTGAACGTCTGCACTGAAAATGAACTGAGCTCCTTCTGTTATCACTGAGACGGCACCCAGGACTGCATTCCGGGCTCTCTGCTGGCTCTGAGGGCCACTCCATTTCTTCTACCTGAATCCTGCCCGTGGTAGTAGACCTAATGGCCATCTGAGTTAAATTCACCCATTCCAGTCCACTTTAGTTCACTGACTCCTAAAATGTCGATGTTCACTCTTGCCATCTCCTTGACCATGTAAAATTTACCTTAATTCATGGATCTAACATTCCAGGTTCCTATGCAATATTGTTCTTTGCAGCATCGGACTTCCTCAGAATCTACTAAAAGTACCTGTCCCTATTCTTTTCTTCAACAGATATTGTCACAATGGCACATAAACCACCACCACCAGACACATCACAATTGATGTCATTTCTGCTTTGGCCCGGCCTCTTCATTCTTTCTGGAGGTATTTCTCCTCTCTCAACTGGTATCATATTGAAAAGCTACCAACCTGGAGGGTAGCTGGTAGCTCATCTTCTGCTGTCATCTCTTGTTGCTTTTCACACTGTTCATGGGGTTCTTGAAGCAAGAATACTGAAGCGGTTTGCCATTCCCTTCTCCAGTGGACCACGTTTTGTCAGAACTCTTCACCATGACCCGTCCATCTTGGGTGGCCCTACATGGCATAGCTCATGGTTTCACTGAGCTACACAAGGTTGCGATCCATGTGATCACTTTGGTTAGCTTTGTGCAAGCTTCCTGATGGAAGGAACTGGCTGTGGGGAATATATCTACTTCTGCTTTATTGACTACGCTAAAGCCTTTGACTGTGTGGATCTCAAATTTGTGGAAAGTTCATGAAGAGATGGGAATACCAGACAACCTTACCTATCTCCTAAGAAACCTGCAGGTCAAGAAGCAACAGTTAGAACCGAACATGGAACAAAGGACTGGTTCAAAATTGGGAAAGGAGTAGGTCAAGGCTGTATATTCTCACCCTGCTTATTTAACTTATATGCAGAGTACATCATGTGAAATGCTGGGCTGGATGAATCACAAGCTGGAGCCAAGACTGCAACATCAACAGCCTCAGATATTCCTGAAGGTAAAAGAGGAGAATCAAAAAGCTGGCTTAAAACTCAGCATTCAAAAAATCAAGATCACAGTATGTGGTCCCATCACTTCATGGCAAATAGATGAGGAAAAGTGGAAACAGTGACAGATTTTATTTTCTTGGGCTCCAAAATCACTGCGAATGGTGACTGCAGCCTTGAAATTAAAACACGCTTACTCCTTGGAAGAAAAGCTAAGACAAACCAAAACAGCATATCAAAAAGCATAAACATCATTTTGCCAACAAAGTGATATATCACTATATCACATAGTCAAAGCTATGGTTTTTCCAATAGTCATGTAGAGGTGTGAGAACTGGACCATAAAGAAGTCAGAGTGCCGAAGAATTTGATGGTTTCAAAGTGTGGTGCTGGAGAAGACTCTTGAGAATTCCTTGAACAGCAAGGAGATCAAACCAGTCAATCCTAAAGGAAATCAGCCCTGAATATTCACTGGAAGGACTGATGCTGAAGCTCCAGTACTCTGGCCACCTGATGCGAAGATGTGACTCACTGGAAAAGACCCTGATGCTGGGAAAGATCGAGAGCAGAAGGGGACGACAGAGGATGCAATGGTTGGATGGCATCACCGACTCAATGGACGTGAGCTTGAGCAAACTGTGGAAGATATTGAAGGACAGGGAGGCCTGGCGTGCTGCAGCCCATGGGATCGCAGAGTCAGACACGACTGAGCGACTGCTCAGCAGCAGGGTACCAGTGAGGTGCCCTCACGAGCAGTCCACTGGGTTGCAGAGTCAGACAAAAGCTGGTGAGTGAAGAACAACAATATCAACTTAATGTAAACATCTGTTTCTTTTGAGACATCTGCTATATTTCTTGAGACTACTCTTTTTTCTCCAGTAATCTCTTCCCCAACTGGCCCACAAAATACTTAATTTCTACCTAACCTTCTCAAGACCCAGATCCTTCATTTCAGAATTCTCCTCTATGGAACAGTAAGAAAAAGCACACATGGATTCAAATTCCAGTCTCAAATGTGTCAATGACAAACTGGGTTGTACAGGCAGGTCGTTTTATCAAATGGTTTCATCTTCATTAAAATAAGACTGACATATTTACTTACTTGTCATGGTTTTGAAGAATAAATTTAGCAGCATATAAAAAAAGCATCTAGGATTGTGGTTCCTGGTATACAAAAAGCCCTCAAATATTTTTCTTGATTTCAGTCAGTCAGTTCAGTTGCTCAGTCATGTCTGACTCTTTACAACCCCATGGACTGCAGCACGCCAGGCTTTCCTGTCCCTTACCATCCCCCAGGGCTTGCTCAAACTCATGTCCATCACGTCGGTGATGCCATCCAACCATCTCATCCTCTGTCGTCCCCTTCTCCTCCTGCCCTCAATCTTTCCCAACATCAGGGTCTTTTCAAATGAGTCAGCTCTTCGCATCAGGGGGCCAAAGTATTGGAGCTTCAGCTTCAGCATCCAGTGAATATTCAGGACTGTTTTCCTTTAGGATGGACTGGTTGGATCTTCTTGCAGTCCAAGGGACTCTCAAGAGTCTTCTCCAACACCACAGTTCAAAAGCATCAAAAGTATTTCTGACTTCATTTCTGTGCTAGTTCAAAACAGGAAAAACTTCATAGTAGACAGATAAAGTCAAGAGAATATTTAAGAATGAGATGAGTTTGGTTAAGTGAGAATGACAGATTCAGGGCTTTAAGAACTCTGAAAAAGAGTTTAGTTTTCCTCTGATAGGTGATGAAGAGATGTAGTACACACAGGTTTTGGGGCAGAAAACAAAATGCCTCTGGACCCGAAGTTCAGTCTGCACATATCTATCTGCTTAGAGTAAGAATGAACTAGAAAAGGAACTGTGCAAGCACAATCATACTGGCTCTGAGGGAAGAGCAGCTAAGTGATTTGAAAGTAAAAGAAAAATGCCATCCGTATAAGCAAGTATCTTAAAATACTGTTAAAAATCACTCTAATTTTAGCTTAAGTCATTAAGGTGGTAAACTTTATCCACCTAAACCAAGGGCAAAGAAGATGCTACATTTCTTATGAATGAGGCAAAGCCCATCCCAACAAATTCTAAGGTGCTCTTCAAATTCGTTCTTGTACATTTTATCTATCACATACTAAATCCATAAGCTTTACTTAAGGAATAAAGAGCAACATAATGGGAAATGAGTTTTATAGTGATAGAAAAATACTGATGACTTTTCTTATCTCTATCCTAAAAATTTAGAATAACTTTATGTTATGCACTAGTGAAAGTATTAAGAGAACTAAGCTAACGTAGTTTAGCAAAATAATTTTAGTGATCAACATTAACACCGATAAAAGTTGAACACCTCAAGGAATGGATATCTAACAACTTCTCATGGCCCTGCTCTGTAAGAGCGTGGGCCTTGAGGGCTGCCCTGGTGGCCAGTGGTTGAGACTCTGGGCTTCCACTGCAGGGGGCACAGGGTCCATCCCCGCCCAGGAAACGAAGATACTGCATGCCACGCGGCGTGGCCAAGAAATTGAAGAAAACGGAGTGCGGGCCTTGAGCCAGCAGAATTGACAAAACTTTGGCAGAAAGCCTCAGGCTCTGTCCAACGCGCTGATTAAGAATCTGTGGGTTAACAAGATCCATAGGAGATTTGTGAGCTCATTATAGTTTGAGAAACACTGCCTTAGACACTACTTTGAGACTGGATCACCTACGCTGTGTTTTAAGGATGACTAATGCCTGGAGGGTAAATATTTTGTATACATGAAGAGCTATATAGTTTAGATATTACACTTAAAGCAAAACCAATAGCCTGTGGTAAAAACTCAATCCTCAGTTTGCACCATCCCTGCAGAAGGGCACAATGACATGCACCCGTTCCCGACTGCAGCAGTGAGGCGCCCCTCACATCACGAGGAGAGCGCACGCTACTGTCTGCATGGCTGGCTGCACTGGTCGTAGTGTTTCCTACCCCTTCACGCCGACTCTTAATTCAAAACAAAACAAAGTGCTGCAGCTTTTCAAAAACTGATTTGGTGCTGTATGACACATTTTTATTTAAAGCAACAACTCTCAATTTAGAAACTGGGGAAAGGGTATTTTTGGTTATCACAGTCATAAGCATCTAATGGGGAGAGAGTACTGGATGCTAGGTTTCCTGTAATGCAGTAGATGGTCTCCCAGCATTTCTGAATGTCATGCCAGACATTCATGTATATAAAAATCCAAATTTAATACAAAACTCCATTTTATACACAAAGTATGTTTTGTACAATTTTAATTATATACCAAACTTTTCTGGAAAGCAATCAATTATACTTAGTTTTGTTTGGAAATCTGTTAATACTATATTCTTTTTGGATAATCACATCATCACAGCAATGCCCCCTGGTATTTTAGTTACCAACTCAGTACAACTGGTCTTTATTCAAAACTGCCAAGTTCACGGCAATTTTAGATACAGATATAGGCACCTGACTACTTTATTAGAGCTTCGGGTATATTAGAATGCCCAAGCATTTATAGGGCTTCCCTGGTGGCTCAGACAGTAAAGAATCTGCCTGCAACGCAGGAGACCTGGGTTTGATCCCCAGGTTGGGAAGATCCCCTGGAGAAGGGAATGGTTACCCACTCCAGTACTCTTGCCTGGAGAATTCCATGGACAGAGGAGCCTGGTGGGATACAGTTCACAGGGTCACAAAGAGTTGGACACGATTGAGCGACTGACACAGACGAAAATCTCTAAGTTAATATCTGTGTTGTTTGATCATAAATTACTTTATTTCTCCTCCATATTGCATACATTTGATATAATGCTAACTTTTAAAAATTATGTATGTAGTTACATAAAAATTTTACTTTAGGATGATAATAAACACTTTCCGAAATATTTCTTACTAAAAGAGACTGATGGGATTGATAGAGATAAAAACCATTGCATTTAGAGACCATAAACTATAAACAGCATTTTTAGCTTAAGTCTAAGATGTCTGTTCCATCAGATTATGAATTTCTGGAGGGCAAATGATCTCACTCTCCCTCCCATTCTACATTTTAATGAACACAGTGCTCTGCATAAATACTCACTACTAACTCCTCTGATGAGTTTAAAGCTTATTCTACTGGGTTATTTTTTAACCACCAAGTAATATCTGTGACCTAAATCCTAAATGGGTTCAACTGCAATGGAGGGTGTGGCATATTTGTGAGAAACAAATAAGTTAGATGTTGAGAATAAAGATAAAATCCTGCCCCCAAGACTCTTAAGTAATGAGAAATAAACACTAATATTTCAAGATAAGGCGTTAAGGGTAACAATGTAGTTATACACAGTAAGAACAAAATGGTGGTTTACAACATCCTGGATTTTAGGTGGAGAAAAGATGTCAGAGAAGGAGTTAAATGTCCTCGCAAGCCCCAGTAAAATACCTGCAATCTCTGTTAAAATCTAGAACTAATACCAGTAAAATGAAGCTGCCATAAACTTATAAACTTAAGGCTAATTATATAATTTGTATGGTTTACTCCCTTTTCATACTCCACTTTTGAAAAAGTTTTCTTCTCAACTATAAAACCACTTTTTTACAAAATCCCAGCAGTGTAGTCCTAAATTGTTTGTATAGTTACCTAACAAATTGGTTCTTTTCAACTTTGCCAAGATTCTGTGACATTAGATGGCACAAATTGGTCATAAGAATTTAACAACATAATTTACAAACTAAACCAATAGAAATTTTAAAAAATTACATCTGACAAATCTTTAATCTCCTAACACACCTTTCAGACCCTGTGTTGCAACAGAGGAAAACAAAACAAAAAAAGGGTTTTTTTTTTTTTTTGGCAATAGTGACTTGCTCTGATAGATCCTTTGATAAAATGCGTCTTTGTGAATTTATCTTTTGTTGCTTGGGCTTATAAATCAAGGACATTGTGGGAACTGCTGGAAGTTCCTACTTCTTTCCAATAAAGGTAAACAAAGATGAAATGAGAGAAGTGTGCTTGCTTTCATGCTTATAGATATCTGGGCCACCAAACCATCACAATTCTTTAAGAATGTAAGAAACTTTGTACTTAAAAGTGTATGCAAGACCACAAAACCTAAGTATCTAATGAGAAGACAAGTGACCAAACCAAAGGATTCTTTTTATCAAACAAAGCTGACTTTTGAGAAACAACAAAAAATAAGAAAACTGGATAACCAGGAATAACACAAAGTAGATATGAAAAATGTTTTCATTTAAAAATTGTTACTGCTGTCAGGCCCTCAAAATACTATGATGGCAGGGCTGGTTCTAAAATTCAGAAGAGCGGGCAGTCAGCCCAGATTTATTGCTCACTTATCAAGCCAATGTTTGTTGTGCAAGTGTTATTTATAGAGTCACATGCTAGAGGCTGTTCCCAAGCTAGCTAAACCTACACGCCTAATTGACCCTAGGAACAATGATACATTGTTCAACCTAATCCTTCTATGAGCTAGTTTCTAAGCCACAACCATATGCTTTTTACATTTGTACATATCTACCACGAACTATTTTTAGAATCTTCAAAAATTCAGAGATACGCATATACTATCATTGCTTGATAAGGATGAGAAAACTTACAGATTTCACTTATACTACAACATAGTATTTATAATGAATTTAAATTAATATCTTATATTTAACTGGACAATCACTAAAGGCTTAAAAATGAGTTAAAATTATGAACAATTAATTGTGGGCAGAAACACATAAAAGCAAATGTGACAACTGATTATATTGCACTCTACAAATTGTATAACCACAGTGCAATCTGACCCTATAGCCTCAGGTTAAATAAATTGAGTACTTGATCACAAGTAGGATGGAGGAGGAAATGGCAACCCACTCCAGGATTCTTGCCTGGAAAACTCCATGGGCAGAGGAGCCAAGCAAGCTGCAGTCCATGGGGTCACAAAGAGTCGATCACGACTGAGCATGCATGCACGTACAAATATGAAACCAGTTTAAGCCCAAACTTAACCATGTTCTCGTATAAAAGTGACACACCCATATACATCTCCCTTGGAAATGGGTATTCCCTAAAGCGGGCGTGGGATGCAGCAGCTTTGAGAATAATGCCAAAGCTCTAGTGGAGGCTTCTTAAAACACACAATTCTCTCAAACTTGATTCCAGATGGCTTTTATCTGTAGTTAGGTTCAGAAACATTCTTTCAATAATGACTGAGAACATTCTCAGCAAAAGTTCAAAAAAAAGTGTCCTTATTCCATGTTATAGAAAAAGTCAGATGTCATCACAGCAAGAATTGAGGCTCATAATTTTGTTAACAGAAGACCAGAGTTCAAGTCTCTTGATTCTCAATTATAAGGTCTACCTAGATTCTTTCATAAGAGTCATCTTAAAGAAAAAAGAAACAGCTGAATGGCAGAATTATGATGAAAAAAACTTTTTGAGAGTTCTGAGAAATATTAAGACACAGAAAATATATAAACATTATTCAAAATATGGTCCTTAAACCACCTGCATCACAATTACCTGGAAGATTTATTAGCTCCTCAGTATTTTAAAGCAGGATAAGAGTGAAGAACAATTTATCATATATTTTTATGTATTTTTTCATAATCTGAGATCATTACATACAATAATAAGACATTCATTTACCAGAAGAGCTAAATGAGGAATACAATACAACCATTCTAAAGGCAGTTGATGATTTTCTCACATTCCCTTGTAATCCTTAGAGTGATATTCCTTAGCAAATACTGTTTTAAATTAATCTACTAGATCTCAGACTGTCAAAACGAAGTGAACTTTCTTATATATATATATGTTAGACCTTGGCAGTATCATCCTTTCATTTTAAAATTGTCAGTCTAGGTTTAAACAACAAGCCCTGTGAAGGTAAGGAAACAGATGTGTTGAGCACCAACTCTGACCTCACTTGCCATGACACGACTTAGGCCCAAGGCCCTCAGCCAGGCACCAAGAAAGACAGGTTTAGGCAGTCAGGCAAAACTATAATCAGCCTCCTGCGTCTCATCAAACACCAGCTGGCTTCCAAATAAGGATGTGTTCAGTCTGTTGGCTCTTGTGCCTACTGTGAAGAAATCACATTAAATTATAAACCTGGAGCCATATTCATTGCATATTTATGGCATCATTCAAGTTTTCAACTGTTATCAACAGAACATGGCTTAAGTCACCCAAAATATTAAGACCTGAGGAGTCAAACAGCCGAGAAAACATTTCCCAAAGGGTAAATCACCAGGAAGGCACAATAAACACCTCTAAGCAAAGCAGGAAAATGGCCCTACTTTTAATACCACCACCATTTTGATGAAAATGATACAATGAAAGAATCTTAAATATATATACTTCATTCTTATATGTATTTTTATTTTATTCACAACTTGCTTTAAACAATAACTGGGTAACAGTGTAGAACGTCTTCAATCATCTAAAATGAGTCTTACTGAAATTAGCAAAATAACCTGGGGAAGGACCCCAAAATCTCAATGGAGTGTATATTGCATACTGAGTGTATAGGGCTGCACTCAATATGCCAGCAAATTTGGAAAACTCAGCAGTGGCCACAGGACTGGAAAAGGTTAGTTTTCATTCCAATCCAAAGGAAGGACAATGCCAAAGAATGTTGAAGCTACCATAAAATTGCACTCAGCTCACATGCTAGCAAGCTAATGCTCAAAATCCTTCAAGGCAGGCTTCAGTTCAACACTACATGAACCGAGAACTTCTAGATATACAAGCTGGATTCAGAAAAGGCAGAGGAACCAGAGATCAAACTGCCAACATCTGTTGGATCACAGAGAAAGCAAGGGAGTTCCAGAAAAACATCTACTTTTGCTTCACTGACTAGCTAAAGCCTTTGACTGTGTGGATCACAACAAACTGTGGAAAATTCTTCAAGAGATGGGAATGCCAGACCACCTGATCTGCCTCCTGAGAAATCTGTACACAGGCCAAGAAGCAACAGTTAGAACTGGACATAGAACAGACTGGTTCCAAATCAGGAAAGGAGTACATCAAGGTTGTATACTGTTACCCTGCTTATTTAACTTCTATGCAGAGTACATCATGCGAAATGCCGGGTTGGATGAATCACAAGCTGGAATCAAGATTGCTGGGACAAACAGCAACAATCTCAGATAAGCAGATGATACCACTAGAATGGCAGAAAGCAAAGAGGAACTAAACAGCCTCTTGATGAGGGTGAAAGAAGAGAATTTTCAAGCTGGCTTAAAATGCAACACCCAAAAAACATGGCACCTGGTCCCATCACTTCATGGCAAACAGATGAGGAAATAAATGGAAACAGTGACAGATTTTATTTTCTTGGGCTCCAAAATCACTGTGGACAGTGACTGCAGCCATGAACTTCAAAGACGCCTGCTCCTTAGAAGAAAAGCTATGACGAACCTATTATAAAGCAGAGATATTACTTTGCCAACAAAGGAACATATAGTCAAAGCTAAGGTTTTTCCAGTAGTCATGTACAGATGTGCGAGTTGGGCCATAAACAAAGCTGAGCACCAAAAAATTGACACTTTTGAACTGTGGTGCTGGAGAAGACTCTTGAGAGTCCCTTGGACTGCAAGGAGATCCAACCAGTCAATCTTAAAAGAAATCAACCCTGACTATTCATTGGAAGGACTGATGCTGAAGCGCCAATACTTTGGGTTACCTGATGTGAAGAGCTGACCCACTGGAAAAGACCCTGACGCTGGGAAAGACTAAAGGCAAAAGGCGAAAAGTCAACAGAAGCTGAGATGGCTGGATGGAATCACCAACTCAACGCACTTGAGCTGGCGCAAACTTTGGGAGACAGTGGAGGACAGGGAAGCCTGGCATGCTGCAGTCCATGGTGGTACAAAGACGTGGACGCCACTTAGTGACAAAGACATCACGCTTTCAGAATAAATATCCATAATGCACGTTGAACAATGAGAGGTGATTTCTATAGAAGAGTATTCAGAGTCTTACTCAGCCTTAACTGCATTTCATTAAATCTCATATAAAAAACCTTTTTTTATTTGATATCTCATTACTTAATAGTTAGATGTCATTTTAGGGGTGCTGCTTGCTCACATAACTGCAATTTTAGTAATGTCTTCAGGAGTTTCACAAAGGGTGTCTCAGAAGACAAAGCAGGACACTGGTAGAAATGTGCTATGTTTATTTACTTAAATTGAGACTCACGGTACACAACCTTAGTCAAGTCATTCAACTTTTCTGGACCTCATCTTCAGTAGCTGTGATATACGATCGGCCTCCAGTTATTGATAAGAATCAATACTTCATTTCTTGAACACAGACTGTACAAAAACCAAGCATTTTATCCATAGGGCTATTTTCAAAGTAAGTAAGTATCTGATGGCAACACTTGGAAAAATTAATTTGAATGGACTGATAGAACCACTTAGCTAAATTAAGGTTAACACTTTATACTGCTAACAACTAATAACAAATAAATGAATAGGTTTCATGTGTAGGACTTTTGCAGGAACTAATAAGGTGGTTTGCTAGGCCTGTGGAAAATGTGCCAAAGGGGAGTAGGATTCTTTCATTCATGGCCAAGCAGTCATTCACCTTTCTTCCATCCCGTAAGTTTTCTTTATGTGGTCATGCCATGCTATTGTTTTTTTTTTTAATTAAAGAAAATAAATGCCAGATAGTAATCCAATCCAGGTTTACCTTATTAGGTAGTGTTGACTTACGTGAATACTTAGTAATCTATCAAAACTAATCATAAATACAAATTAAATGTCTTCTTTCTGCCTCCTCTAGGCTTACTATGTTCATTAAAAAGAACAAAAATCACTTTATGATTTTTGAGTATCTACTCAGGTTGGTTTTTCTAAGTCACAACTGAAATGTGACATTGCAACTGAAATGTCAGTGAAAATACGTTTTCTTCTTTGAAACTTTCAAGTTAAATGACTATGAAATTCAATTACACTATGAAATATATTAACACCCTTTTGAAGGGGATTTTTATGGATATTGATAGAAAATGTTACCGTCATCCTCATTAAAAGGAAATTAACAAAAAGGGTATATTGTAAACAGTGGCATGATCACTTGGCTACGGTCTCAGTTTTTCAGCCATGCTGGTTGGCTGAATCCTCACTTTCACATGAGACACTACCCAAAGAGTAGTTGCTTAGGTATCTAGCTTTTACATTGTCATTTTTTTTTTTTTTTTTTGAGAACTCCAATGTACTCTCTCTACTCTGATTAAAATGGCAAATGCCCACGAGCTTATGAAAACAAATCCAAACTCTAGGAATCTAAATAACTGATTCTTTAGAATAATATCAGAACATACCGTTGGATTTTAATGTAAGAATAAAATACCTTAATTATAAAATAAGTATTTCTTTGTATCTTGAAGAAAAAAAAGCCCATCTCTGTACAAGAGTTTGCATGAAATATTTTCGTCTGCTGCAACTCTGGGAAGGAGCCGCAGCTGAGTGGTAGAATGGGCTATAATGCCTGCTGATCATGAATCACTTATATCTGCGAAATTGTGGAAAGTTTTTGTCACTGTTGCTCAAGACCGACAAAATGGAGCCTTGGACAAAGACAAACTATTAAAATCGCTTAAGGGATGAAACAGACGAGGCCTATTTGGAACGCTTCAGTCTATAAAGATGAAGTCCAAGTGGAGGTGATTAAAATCACAAATGGAAAGGAAAATTCTGAATTTCTTAAAATATGAAAAACACGTCACGTCTGAAGGAAAATTTCTGCCCTCAGCCATCGTCCCTGCCTCCACGCCTCTGCTCACAGGGCCCCGGCCTCCGTGTCTGCCCTGCGTGTCAGCAGCTCTGAACTGGCCCACTGCCGGGCCCCTTGCGCTCTCCCCACCACAGGTCTAACTGTCCTCCTCTGCCTTCATGGAGATGTCTTTAGAGTTACTTTTAACACTATACAGGTCAAAGGGCTATTATGCATACATGTTCTTCAATCCCCACTGTAATATACATTAACATTTTACAGAACAAAAGGGACGTAACATGGAATCCTCTAGATTTATGAAGTTCTATGGAAGTGTGAGGCCTTTTTTTTTTAATAAAGTACTAGACCACCATAACAAATATTAAGGCAAAGAAAGTATCTAAAGGTCTTAGTTTTAGTAGTATTAGGCCAAACTCTTATTCTATTACATGAATCATTTCAGATGCATAAAGTGAAAACACACCTGTATGAAGAGTTTTTATGTGATCTGCCAAGTGGCATCAGGGAGAAGACCTAGTATTTGTTTAGAGGAGCTCCTTGAGATCCCAGAATTACTTAATCCAACATACTCATGTTACAGATGAGGAAAATGGCAAACAAAAGATTAAAAAATTAAAATATGCTGCTAGCTTAAACAATCTTCAAAAATCATGTAAAAGCCTTACAAAAGCCATCAACCTTAGGCAGCTTAAAAGATCTCAAATCTGCAAAGCAAAAGAAACAAGCAACAAAATGAAAAGACACCCATGGAATTGGGGGGAAAAAAGTGCAAACCATATATATGTTTGGTAAGGGGTTACTATCCAAAATATTAAATTCAATAGCTAAAAGCCCCTACATAATCCCAATAAAAATGGGCAAGGGACCTGAAAAGACATTTGTTCAAAGTAGATACACAAGGGCACATGAAAAGATGCTCAGGATTGCTAAATATCAGAGAAATGCAAATGAAAACCATGATGAACTATCACTGCCAGACTGTGAGAATGGCAAGCGTTAAAAAGAAGAGACAGCAATTGCTACCGAGAGGAGGAGAAAAGGGAACCCTAGTAAACTATTGGTGGTACTGCAAACTGGTACAGCCACTGTGGAAAACAGTACGGAGGGTCCTCAAAAAACTAAAAATACAACTACCAGACGATCCAGCTTTTGGGTATTTATCAAAGAAAGCAAAAACACTAACTCAAAAGGCTATATGGACGCCCATATTCATAACAGCATTATTTACAATAAACAAAACAGGGAAACAATCTAAGTGTCTATTGATGAGCGAACAGATAAAGAAGGTGTGTGTGGGGGTGGGTACCATTCAGACAAAAAAACATGGAAATCCTGCCATTTGAGACAATACGGATGAACCTTAAGAGCATAATGCTAAGTGAAGTAAGTCAGAGGCAGAAAGACAATATTGTACGATCTCACTTACATGCGGAACCTTAAGGGGGTAAAAAAGCTCATAGAAAATGCCATCAGACTCATGGTTATTAGAGGTGGGCAGGGGTAGGGGGAACTGGATGAAGTTGGTCAAAAGGTACAAACATGCAGTTGTAAGATAAATACTAGGAACATAACGTACAACATAGTGACGACAGTTAATGCTGCGTATGACACATGAATGCTAAAAGAGTAAATTCAAAGAGTCCTCATCATAAGGAAAAACCATGCGTTTTTTTCTTTTTCCATTATTTTGTATCTATATAAGATGATGGACATTAAGTAAACTTATTATGGTACTTATCTCACAATATATACAAGTCAAATCATTATGTTGACATGTTAAACTTACACAGTGCTGCATGTCAATTCTATCTCAGTAAAGCTGGGGAGGAAAATCCCAAAACTTTTTGTTCTTTCAATAAACTGTTCAGGTCTGCTTTGTCTCATAAAACCTTAATTACTTCAGCCCCCAGTGACATTTTCTTTCCCAAAATTATCATAGTATAGTGTATTACTTATCATCCAATCATTTAAACATTCATTTTCTTAACTCTAAGCGTGGTAGTAGGTGCAGGGGAAATAAAAATGAAATTGTTTCCTGGTTCTGGAGGATTCTACATCTAAGGCAGGACATTTGTCTGGTATGGTTTAGATCACCAACTAGATTATAAGCAAAACATCTGTAATTATTTGCTTATTGTTCATACACAAAACATTCATATTTCTTTCTTGTATACCATGTCAAGGCACAGAATAACAAACTCAAGTTAATGACCAGTAGGGAAAAAACTCAGAATATACATTACATGTTCCAAACAGGAAAAGGAGTACATCAAGGCTGTATATTGTCACCCTGCTTATTTAACTTACACGCAGAGTACATAATGAGAAACGTTGGGCTGGAAGAAGCACAAGGTGGAATCAAGATTGCCGGGAGAAATATCAATAACCTCAGATATGCAGATGATGTCACCCTTATGGCAGAAAGTGAAGAACTAAAGAGCCTCTTGTTGAAAGTGAAAAAGTTGGCTTAAAGCTCAACATTCAGAAAACTAAGATCATGGCATCCGGTACCATCACTTCATGGCCAATAGATGGGGAAACAGTGGAAACAGTGGCTGACTTTATTTATTTATTTATTTTTTTGGCTCCAAAATCACTGCAGATGGCCATGAAATTAAAAGACGCTTACTCCTTGGAAGGAAAGTTATAACCAACCTAGACAGCATATTAAAAAGCAGAGACATTAATTTGCCAACAAAGGTCCATCTAGTCAAGGCTATGGTTTTTCCAGTAATCATGTATGGATGTGAGAGTTGGGACTATAAAGAAAGCTGAGCAC
Organism: Dama dama; assembly: GCF_033118175.1. Lineage (NCBI taxonomy): Eukaryota > Metazoa > Chordata > Mammalia > Artiodactyla > Cervidae > Dama > Dama dama. The sequence goes on from NC_083681.1 coordinate 8,831,887, forward strand.
CGAAGAATTGATGCTTTTGAACTGTGGTGTTGGAAAAGACTCTTGAGAATCCCTTGGACTGCAAGGAGATCCAACCAGTCCGTCCTAATGGAGATCAGTCCTGGGTGTTCACTGGAAAGACTGATGCCGAAGCTGAAACTCCAATACTTTGGCCACCTCACGTGAAGAGTTGACTCATTTGAAAAGACCCTGATGCTCGGAAAGATTGACAGCAGGAGGAGAAGGGGATGACAGAGGATGAGATGGTTGGATGGCATCACCGACTCGATGGACATGGGTTTGGGTGGACTCCGGGAACTGGTGATAGACAGGGAAGCCTGGCGTGCTGCGGTTCATGGGATAGCAAAGAGTCGGACACGAACTGAACTGAGCAACTGAACTGAGAATCACTGAAGACGGTGACTGCAGCCATGACATTCAAAGACGCTTGCTCCTTGAAGGGAAAGCTATGACAAACCTAGACACAATATTAAAAGCAGAGATATCACTTTGCCGACAAAGGCCACATAATCAAAGCTATGGTTTTTCCAGTAGTCATGCATGGATGTGAGAGTTGGATCATAAAGAAAGCTGAGCACCGAAGAATTGATGCTTTCAAACTGTGGTGTTGGAGAGGACTCTTGAGTCCCTTGGACTGCAAGGAGATCCAACCAGTCCATCCTAAAGCAGATCAGTCCTGGGTGTTCATTGGAAGGACTGATGTTGAAGCTGGAACTCCAATACTTTGGCCACCTGATGTAAAGAGCTGACTCACTGGAAAAGACCTTGATGCTGGGAAAGACTGAGGGCAGGAGGAGAAGGGGACGACAGAGGACGAGATGGTTGCATGGCATCACCGACTCAATGGACATGAGTCTGAATAAACTCCGGGAGTTGGTGACGGACAGGGAGGCCTGGCGTGCTCTGGTTCATGGGGTCGCAAAGAGTCGGATGCGACTGAGCGACTGAACTGAACTGATACATTATATATATGTTCCAAGATGAACTGTTAAAAATTTCATTCTGATCACCCAAAGACAGCACAGCTTACTTCTACTAACTGAAGCAAATCCTGAATTATATTTAGATCATTCAGTTATTTCTAGGCATAACCTGAATCTTTTGAATCACTAAACTGGTGATTAAGTCAATATAATTAAAGAACTGCTGAAATCAAATGGCAAACTTACATAGAAAGGTATAATGTTAGAACTGAGAGGAAATCTGAGGACCAAGAGACCAATCGTTTCATTTCACAGATGGGGAGGTGGACAGATAAGAGAGGACTGTGACTCAGTGCTCACAGGGGCACTGTAACAGATTTGACTCACACAGTAGCACAGTTTCCACTGGCAACACCCAGCCTGATCTCCTAAACCACGCAGCTTGGCCAAGAGAGACCAGAGTGAAAGGTGCATGGCACCGCCTCACCCGTCCAACACCTGTAACATCAAGGACACTGGCAGAAGCATCTGCAACTGCTCTGATGCCTGTGACTCCGAGGATGAACAACAACTCACAACAAAGCCACGTCATCAGCATCTTACGGGTTCTTCATGAGCCAGGTGCTTACCGAAGACTGAACATGAACCAGGTCGAGCACAACACACTTCGCCTACCCAGGTCACTAAGAAGGAAGAAAAGTGTACCCCAGGAGTTCTTCTACAGAGAAGCGCAAGGACCTCTTCATTTGGACTCTCAGTTTTTGGTATTAATTTACTATTAAGTACTCTTTACAGTCCTCTATCTTAAATTATAGGGAAAACGCCTGGAGTTACACTAAGGCCGCTTCTCTTTCCTCCTGGACACACAGCGGCTGGCCTCCATCCAGTGGGCTGTGCGCACTGCCCACAGGCGGAACATTCTTGATCGTGCAAGTCCAACCCTCCCTCACCTTGTACAGGGCAGAACTGAGACCAGGATGGCCACCCAGCCACCTGCCTGAGACCATGACACTAAGCTGGTGGTACAGGCAAAACCAAGTCCCAGTCTCTCGTCAGTCAGCTTTTCTCTCCCCCCGGCCCTCTCCCATGCCAGACACACAAAAGGAAGGAAACAAAAACAAAAACAGATCTACACCCAAGCCAAACAATATTACAAAACAGCATTATCTGGACTACAGTTCATTCCAAACACTTACTGAACACTGCAAAGTGCAAGGTACTACTGACATCAAAATGAGTCAGACACGGTTCCTGACCTGGAAATGTTTCCTTTTAGGGGGAAAGACCCACTAAGATAAAGTTCTAATTGAAAATCATACAGTGAGGCTCATGGTGTTTATGGAAAGGTTCTTGGTCCCACCTAGGTATATAGAGGACACACAAGAGAAGATAACCTCTGACCTGAGTGCTCAAAAATCTATAAAATTAGCTCACTGATGAGGCTGGAAAAGCATTCCACCAAGGGAGAAACACAGGCTAAATCACAGAAGTGTGGCTTTTGTCCACTTAAATAAAAGGGCTGGAGTAGATTTCAACTAAACCACTGTGACAGAAAAAGATTTAACATCACTGTAAGAAACAAATATGTCTCCAGACATTACTAGGTGCTCCCTGAGAGGGGGTAAAACCAATCCTGTTTGAGAAGTACTACTCTAGGCTTGAGAATAAAGATCATGTGTTATTAACTATGTACCTCTAGTTCCTAAAAGTCCCTTATATGTTCAATATGTTGATTCAACTAAGCTATCTTTCTTGTGAACCTAACAAGCTATATTAAAATGCTACCCTTTAGGACTGCTCGGGTAGCACAGTGGATAGGAACCTGCCTGCCAACACAGAGGACACGGGTTTGATCCCTGGCCTGGGAAGACTGCACATGCCACAGGACAGCTCACCTGCTGAGCCCTGGGTCACTGCTACTGCGGCCCGCACCTGCGACTGAGGAGCCCCTGCTCACCGCAACTAAGAAAGCTCTCGGGAGCAGCGAAGGCCCCATGCAGTCAAAAGCATCCTGTGAGTGAGAGACAAGGCGCTCAGACACGAGACTTTCTGGATCAAGCATCACCCAGCACCACCTCCCCTGTCCCAGCACAAAACACCAGAAAGCGCTGCTAGTATCTGATGCGTGTCCACTCAGATGCTTGAGGCATGCAAGCACCTACTTCCTGAAGAATCTTCATGCTGCTAAACTCACCTATCACACACCAAAATGTAAAATTTTCACCATATACACTATCTTTATTTTAAAAGATTAAAGAAGCACACGAATAGACATTTCTCCAAGGAAAACATACAAATGGTCAATAAGCACATAAAAAGATGTTCAACACCACTATTATCAGAGTCATTAGGGAAATGCAAACCAAGACCAAATGAAGTACAACCCATCTGATGCCTATCCTCAAGAAAAGGGCTTCCCTGGTGCTCGGTGGTAAAGAATCTGTCTACCAATGCAAGGGACGTGGGTTGGATCCTTGAGTCGGGAAGATGCCCTGGAGAAGGAAAGGGCAACCCACTCCAGTAATCTTGTCTGGGAAATCTCAGAGGAGCCTGGCAGGCTACACTCCACGGGGTCACAAAAGATTTGGATATGATTTAGCAACTAAACAACAACAATTATCAAGAAAACAAAAAAGGAGTATTGGCAGGGAAGTAGAACAGTTAGGAACTCTTGTGCATTGACGATATGAATGAAAACTGTTGCAGCCATTGTGAAAACGTTTTGCAGTTCTTCAAAAAAAATTAAATATAAAATTACCACATGATCCAACAATTTCACTTCTAGATATATACCTGAAGCAAGTGCTCAAGCAGCATTATTCACAACAGCTAAATGGTGGGAACAATGGAGTGTCCATCAACACATGAATGGATACACAACTGTAATACACAGACAGTGGAATGGTATTTAGCCGTAACATTTACTAAAAAAGACAAATACTGCATGATGAAGGGCTTCCCTGGTGGCTCAGATGTTTAAAAAAAAACAAAAAACAAAAAACAAATCCACCTGCACTGCAGGAGACCTGGGTTCGGTCCCTGAGTTGGGAAGATTCCCTGGAGGAGGGCATGGTAACCCACTCCAGTATTCTTGCCTGGAGAAATCCATGGAGAGAGGAGCCTGGCAGACTACAGTCCATGGGGTCGCAAAGAACTGAGTGACTAACACACACTTATAAGAAGGACCTAAAATAGGCAAATTCATAGACACAAGAATGCAGACTAAAGCCCCGCCTCCCATCCCGCACCAGGGACGGGGGCGGGGGAGGGGAGAATGGTGAGCTACTATTTAACATTATGGGTACCGAGTATCTATTTCAGATGATGAACAAATTCTGGAAATGCATATTGATGATCATGTAACATTATGAATGCACTTAGATGTCACCGAATTGTGCACTTAAAAATTGTTACAATGGTAAAATTTATGGTATATGTTATATACCACCATTATAAAAAAAATTTTTTTTAAGTAAAAAAGTTAATCATGCAGACTATTTGCTGTTTCTTTTTCCTTCACCACCTAAGGCCTGGTGAAATTCTTCTAAAAGCAGTACTGAACCACATTCCCATTACAGTCTAAGAACTTCCTCAAAGGAAGTTCAGTGAACCTGTACAAGGAAAAATTCAGTGAAAATCAAGATCTCTATGCAGTATCTGCTGACTTCACAAATCCACCTAATACCACTGGCTGTGGCAGCCTTTGATAGCTACAGACAGCATGGTAAGCAAGCAAGGCACCAGAAATTCCCGAAGAACTAAAGCAGAACTATAAACAATAAGCTCCAGCTACAAAACTAGAAAGGTACATAGATACAGAACTAGAAAGGCCAGTCTTGTGTGCAATCAACAATGAGATATACTCAGGTCAGGTAAAGGTTCCAAGCTCGTTTCATGCCCCAGAGGCAGTATTTTAACTGACTGTGAGAATACTGGATTTTGGCAAAAGTCAAAGCAGAATATTAAGCTGTGTGGGAGAAAGACTGGGCACATAGTTCTGCGACACGCCCGCACAATCATCGAACACAAGTGAGCATCTCTCAATGAAACCCACAGCCTAAATCCTAGAGTGACCAGCACAAAGACACTATGTAGATTGAAAAATGGTCTGATAATTTCACCAAAATAAAGAAAATAAAATTTCAAACTATAATTATAGCTACTGCTTAGATACGTGTTTTCATAAAGAAGTGCAGACAAAAATATGTGTATGTAAGAATTTTTTGTCTGCGTATACAAATGAGACCACCCTAACAGCAGAAAGTGAAGAACTAAAGAACCTCTTCATGAGGTTGAAGAAGAATGAAAAAGCTGGCTTGAATCTCAGCATTAAAAAGACTAAGATCATGGTCACATCACTTTATGGCAAACAGAAGAGGAAAAAGTGGAAGGAGTGACAAATTTTTTTCTCGGGCTCCAAAATCACTGAAAGACGATACTGTGAAAGTGCTGCACTCAATACACCAGCAAATTTGGAAAACTCAGCAGTGGCCACAGGACTGGAAAAGGTCAGTTTTCATTCCAATCCCAAAGAAAGGCAATCCCAAAGAAAGCTCAAAATACCACACAACTGCACTCATCTCACATGCTAGTAAAGTAATACTTCAAATTCTCCAAGCCAGGCTTCAGCAATACGTGAACCGTGAAATTTCAGATGTTCAAGCTGGTTTTAGAAAAGGCAGAGGAACCAGAGATCAAATTGCCAACATCCTCTGGATCATCGAAAAAGCATGAGAGTTCCAGAAAAACATATACTTCTGCTTTATTGACTGTGCGGATCACAATAAACTGTGGAAAATTCTGAAAGAGATGGGAATACCAGACCACCTGACCTGCCTCTTGAGAAACCTGTATGCAGGTCAGGAAGCAACAGTTAGAACTGGACATGGAACAACAGACTGGTTCCAAATAGGGAAACGAGTACGTCAAGGCTGTATATCGTCACCCTGCTTATTTAACTTATATGCAGAGTACATCATGAGAAACGCTGGGCTGGAGGAAGCACAAGCTGGAATCAAGATTGTCAGGAGAAATATCAATAACCTCAGATATGCAGCTGACACCACCCTTATGGCAGAAAGTGAAGAAGAACTAAAGAGCCTCTTGATGAAAGTGAAAGAGGAGAGTGAAAAAGTTGGCTTAAAGCTCAACATTCAGGAAACTAAGATCATGGCATCTGGTCACATCACTTCATGGCCAATAGATGGGGAAACAGTGGAAACAGCAGCTGACTTTATTCTTTTTTGGCTCCAAAATCCCTGCAGATGGTGATTGCAGCCATGAAATTAAAAGATGCCTACTCCTTAGAAGGAAAGTTATGACCAACCTGGATAGCATATTAAAAAACAGAGACATTACTTTGCCAACAAACGTCCATCTAGTCAAGGCTGTGGTTTTTCCAGTATTCATGTATGGATGTAAGAGTTGGACTATAAAGAAAGCTGAGCACCGAAGAATTGATCCTTTTGAACTGTGGTGTTGGAGAAGACTCTTGAGAGTCCCTTGGACTGCAAGGAGATCCAACCAGTCCATCCTGAAGGAAAACAGTCCTGAGTGTTCATTGGAAGGACTGATGCTGAAGCTGAAACTCCAATACTTTGGCCACCTGATGTGAAGAGCTGACTCATTTGAAAAGACCCTGATGCCGGGAAAGATTGAGGGCAGGAGGAGAAGGGGACGACAGAGGATGAGATTGTTGGATGGCATCACTGACTCAATGGACATGGGTTTGGGTAAGCTCCGGGAATTGGTGATGGACAGGGAAGCCTGGCGTGCTGTGGTTCATGGGGTCACAAAGAGTCGGACATGACTGAGTGACTGAACTGAACTGAGAATCACTGAAGACGGTGACTGCAGCCATGATATTCAAAGACGCTTGCTCCTTGGAGGGAAAGTTATGACCAACCTAGACACAATATTAAAAGCAGAGATATCACTTTGCCGACAAGTACCACATAATCAAAGCTATGGATTTTCCAGTAGTCATGTACAGACGTGAGAGCTGGATCATAAAGAAAGCTGAGCACTGAAGAATTGATGCTTTTGAACTGTGGTGTTGGAGAAGACTCTTGAGTCCCTTGGATTGCACGGAGATCCAACCAGTCCATCCTAAAGGAGATCAGACTGGAAGGACTGATGTTGAAGCTGAAGCTCCAATACTTTGGCCACCCAATGCAAAGAGTTGACTCATTAGAAAAGACCCAGGTTCTAGAAAAAATTAACAGCAAAAGGAGAAGGCGGGCAGAGGATGAGATGGTTGGATGGCATCACTGACTCAATGGACACGACTCTGAGCAAACTCCAAGAGACAGGGGAGGACAGAGGAGCCTGGTGTACTCTGGGTCCGTGGGGTTGCAAAGAGTCAGACACGACTTAGCAACTGAATAATAACAAGAATTTTTCAAAAATTAACAGATACATCAGACTAGTATACAGGTATTTTTTTAAGTACTGTAGGCCACGCATAACTATAGACATTGTGGGAACTACAAAATAAATACAAGATAGAACCCTTCCTCTCTAAGGATGTTATCTAAAGAGTTATCTCAAGGAAGAAAGAGAGTTGGATCAAACTATTAAATAATCAAATATATTGTTTAACTAAGGCTTAACTTGGTAACTAAACCTATTTCTTCTGAGACTTTATATCTCAACAATTTGCCACACAAGATAATTGAGCACTAACCCATCATTTTTAAAACTACTGTTCGACAATACTTCAATTGGCCAACAATCAAAGCATCCTGAGACTTATGTCTGACAAACAAGAGACACTAAAATGACACTCCGATTTCTCTGGAAAGAGTTTGCAAACCGCTTGCAATCTCTTCCTGAGCAAATTAACAGCAGCAAAGTTAAAAAATGGAAATGCAAAGAAAGTGAGTTTTCTTTTCTTCTCTCCTCCAAGTCTAAGCACCCTGTCGAGACTCCAGAGTTTTCTCTGGCAACAATCAGTGGGCCCCATGGTTGGCTTCTCACTTCAACGCTGACAGCTCTTCCTGTTTTTCCAGCCTCGAAAAGATGGATGCAGACAAGCCCCAGTCCTTGCACAGGACGGCCCTGGTGCTGCAGCATCCCTCAGGAAGACACATCCCTTCATCTGTGCAATCAGACGAGGAAGGTGCCTAAGCACCAACTGTGGGCAAAGCCCCCACGGAGGGGTGATGTGGGGAACAGAATAAGGGAGATGCAGTCCCCAACCAGAGCCCCGAGATTCCACAGAGCAAGGATTAGAAAGGAAGTAAGTTTAATCTTTTATACAAATGCAATCAGAAGCTATCATTTTAACTTTCCCAAATTCTTTCCACCTTTGCACAATCACGAAAGCAGTATTAAATATTTACATGCCCCTGCCCCCCCCTTTTTTCGGAGAAGGCAATGGCACCCCACTCCAGTACTCTTGCCTGGAAAATCCCTTGGATGGAGGAGCCTGGTAGGCTGCAGTCCATGGGGTTGCGAAGAGTCGGACACGACTGAGCGACTTCACTTTCACTTTTCACTTTTCTACATTGGAGAAGGAAATGGCAACCCACTCCAATGTTCTTGCCTGGAGAATCCCAGGGATGGGGTTGCACAGAGTCGGACATGACTGAAGTGGCTTAGCAGCAGCAGCCCCCCTTTTTTAACCACCTATACTCAGCAATAACGAGTTTGGCCAATCATTTCATATCCATCCTAATTACAGGACGGAGACCTGACTCCCTGCCTCACAGGCCACCTTCCACATCAGCTGCTAGGCCAGCTTCCCTTAAAACACAATTCCTACCTGTTCTCTCCCCTTCCTTTACAACAGTAAATCTGGCTTCCCCTATCATCATCCCCGGCTTAACACTTCATCTGACCTCCACCCCCACCCCCACATCTCACCAGCTTTTCCCTCCTTCAGATATACTGTTAATTTTTTATCCAGCACAGAGGTCATGCTCATCTTATTCCATCTCCCTGGACAAACCACACCTCTTCTTTCTATTATCCTACAGCACCTTCAAATTCATACTCCAAAAACAGCTCCATTACCTGTGCAATAAAAAATGAAACTTGTTTTTAAAAGTGGATTGATACAATGATCAGCCGGCAGATGAGTAGACATTTCAGATACTGTCGCGCTCTACAGAGAATGTAAAATAGTATTTAAAGGCATCTGCACTTTGTGCTTAGTCACTCAGTCGTGTGTGACTCTCTGCAACCCCATGGACTGTAACCCACCAGGCTCCTCGGTCCACGGGATTTTTTTCCAGGCAGGAATGCTGGAGTCGGCTGCCCCTCCTCCTCCAGAGGATCTTCCCGACCCAGGGATCAATCCCGTGCCTCCAGGGGCTCTTATATTACAGGTGGATTCTTTACCACTGAGCCATAGGGAAGCCCATTTACAAAGCACATCATATACTAAATACTCTAAATAAGAGTTCCAGTGTTGACAGCTACCCCGAAATTGACACCAACAATGAGCAGGCATCACTAACTCTTGTGGGATCCTTAAACCTGGCATATTAACGCCTTCCAGAATCACCGTGTGGCACACAGGACTTACTGAACTGAATGAATAAAGGTGTCAGTCACTCAGTCGAGTCCGACTCTATGTGACCTCAGAGACTGTAGCCCACCAGGCTCCTCTGTCCATGGACCTTCCCAACCCAGGGACTGAGGCTGGGTCTCCTGCACTGTGGACAGATTCACTGAACTGAATAAACCACCGCTAAACTATGTCTTAGCTGCCAAGTCTTTTTTTTTCCTTCAGTTTTTTTCTATTACACAAGATCTTTCGGACACAGAAATTAAATCCAAGCCTGATTTCCTTCTGCAGAAACACAGGCAGTCATATATGTACACTCAGCTTTGAAACCAATGGTCTTTTTAGGCTCCCAGAAAGACCTGAAACCAGCTATTTACAGATAAGTCAGACATTTACTTCCAGTTTAGAAACCAAAGTTGCATTCTTACGAGGCAACTAAGAAATACCATGGCATCTGGTCACATCATTTCATGGCAAACAGAAGGGGAAAAATGGAAGCAGTTACAGATTTAATTTTCTTGGGCTCCAAAATCACTGCAGACGGTGACTGCAGTCATGAAATTCAAAGAAGCTTATTCCTTGGAAGGCAAACTATGACAAGCCTAGACAGCATATTAGAAAGCAGTGATGTCACTTTGCTGACAAAGGTCCACACAGTCAAAGCTATAGTTTTCCCAGTAGTCATGTACGGATGTGAGAGCTGGACCACAAAAAAGGCTGAGCACCAAAGAATTAATGCTTTTGAACTGTGGTGTTGGAGAAGATTCTTGACAGTCCCTTGGACTGCAAGGAGATCCAGCCAGTCCATCCTAAAGGAAATCAAGCCTGAATATTCATCGGAAGGACTACTGCTGAAACTCTAACATTTTGGCCACCTGATGTGAAGAACTGACTCACTGGGAAAGACTGATGGGAAAAGGATAAGGCGTCTGCAGAGGGTGACGTGCTGAGACAGCATCACCACTCAAAGGACGAGTCTGAGCAAAGGCAGAGATACTGGAGGACAGAGGGGCCTGGCGTGCTGCAGTGCATGGGGTCGTGGAGAACTGGGCAGGACTTCACAACTGGACAAGAGACACCAAGTTTCCCGAGTTAAAGCACGCTCTATTCATCTCAGACGCTATGAAATGACTAGATTTTAAAACACACTAGTAACATTCAAAATCCTTTTTTTCCTAATACAGACTAAACTTTATTTTAATTATTTTAAATAATCAAGGGTAGACAAAGTTAGCATAGACTTAGAAAATTCACAAGAACACTTTTAAAGGTTTTAAAAGACTTTTCTAAAGATTTTGCTGAAAGGAATTTCACCAATATACTCAAATAATTTTTAAAAGATAAACAGTAAACATTTCCTTTTGCTTTTCATGACTATCACTCTAAATTTTTTTTTTCAAATAGTCAGTTTTTAAAGTCTGTCATATGGCTGGCAGAGACACTATGTAGCTATAATAGTAAATACAAAGTTAAAAAATTTTGATAATAGCTGTAGAGTTTTAGGATTGTGGATGAAAAAAAGACTTCTTAAAAACCAGAAAAATAAATGTAACACCACAGTGGCTGTGCCTGTTTAGACGTCATTCTCAAAGCAGAGATCCAATGATAAAATTGAACTCTGTATTTATTTAATAGTAATGTCTTTGAACCCAGTTTCTTCATTTGTAAAACAGGAATGATGTCCATCTTAAGTGTAGAAAGTGGTCAATTATAGCTCATTTCCTTTAAGTCTGGATGTATTTCAGCAATTTAATAATTTCAAAAGACAGAAGCCTAGAGAAATCATTTTATTAACCTCAATACTCCAGTATGTACACGTAACAGTAAGAAATCCCTTAATCTTGTTTATCTCTTTATAGTGCCAAAATAGGGACTAGAATTTAGAGAGATGACTAGATGGATTGTTCTGTTATATTACATTATAAATTCTCATGGGCCTGTGTTGAGAGTTATATGAGAGACGCAGTTAGAGCATATGGCAGATCTAAATATTCAATTAGTTCCAAACAGGAAAAGGAGAACATCAGGGCTGTATATCACCACCCTGCTTATTTAACTTGTATGCAGAGTACATCATGAGAAACGCTGGGCTGGAGGAAGCATAAGCTAGAATCAAGATTGCTGGGAGAAATATAAATAACCTCAGATATGCAGATGATACCATCCTTATGGCAGAATGTGAAGAACTAAAGAGCCTCTTGATGAAAGTGAAAGAGGAGAGTAAAAAAGTTGGCTTAAAGCTCAACATTCAGAAAACTAAGATCATGGCATCTGGTCCCATCACTTCATGGCAAATAGATGGGGAAACAGTGGCTGACTATTTTTCTGGGCTCCAAAATCACTGCAGATGGTGACTGCAGCCATGAAATTAAAAGACGCTTACTACTTGGAAGGAAAGTTATCACCAACCTAGACAGCATATTAAAACTTTTGTCAACAAAGGTCTATCTAGTCAAAGCTATGGTTTTTCCAATAGTCATGTACGGATGTGAGAGTTGGACTATAAAGAAAGCTGAGCACCGAAGAATTGATGCTTTTGAACTGTGGTGTTGGAGAAGACTCTTGAGAGTCCCTTGGACTGCAAGGAGATCCAACCAGTCCATCCTAAAGGAAACCAGTTCTGGGTGTTCATTGGAAGGACTGATGCTGAAGCTGAAACTCCAATACTTTGGCCACCTGATGCGAAGAGTTGACTCATTGGAAAAGACCCTGAGTGAAATTATGTTAGAATTGAATGTTATTCAAATTATGTTAGATTGTCTTCAAAGTCAGAACTGAAGAAATGCTACTGGAATAAAAATGAGTGAACTTAATGCTACCAAAGTTGAGATAGGAAGGTTCAAATACTGTCAATGCAAGCTACGTAAAAAAAAAATCTGTGCTGGCATCTGAGCTGGAGCTGCTTCTTAAATGATAAAATAAAAATCAGGAGAAGGTGGGGGGACCGGAAGGGTAAGCAGCCCAAACAGAGGGAACCTGGCCTGCAGAGTTACACACGCAGGAACAAGCACAGTCTCTGCGGCATGGTCTCTGCAGGGTACGGTGTGCGGGGCGAGCAGGCGAGGACAGTAGGAGAGGAGGGGGAAAGGAGACTGGGGCAGGCGCTGAACTGTAATCCCTGGGCGAGCTGCTCCGCCGGCCTGTACACGTGCAATCCTTATATGTGATTTATCTAATTTAACTACCAAACTAATTTACTGACATATCTGACCCAACCAACTCATCCTAAATCAATCTGGATTAAGTGCCCTGGCTTAACTGCCCAGGGTCAGGGCAAAGGGCTTCTCTTCTTTGTATCTGGTGGACTATGGCTTTGGACAACCCCTTCGGTCCTGAAAGACTCACAAATATTCAGGCATCAAAACACCACAAATTTTGAAAAGCATCAAGAAAAAGAGGAGAAAAAGCAAAGGACAGGAAAAGTAGAAATACATGTAATGCAACATGGATGTGAGAACAAGAATCATGAATGTGGACGTTATGATTAACCCTGTCTACCAAGCAAAGACCTACAAGGCTTGCTGTGTTTTGATTTAGAACGGTTCAAACTAATACAGTCAACATTTTACAGATATTTCACAGATGAACCTATTTATTGATGTTTCTTAATTATCTTTCTCTATCTTCAATTTTTTTTTCTCCATTCAATATTTATGGTTTCTAGGGCTTAACTTTTCAAGGATGAAAAGACTTAGATGATACCCTTATTACATTTCAAGTTGGTTATCTGTAACATAAAAATGGACACCTCTCCACATCTGAAGACAATCTCTGTGGTCCCAACAGAGGCAGCCCTTAGGCAGCAGTGGTATTTCCGGTATACTAGGAACTCCTTTCCAAACCCTGAAGAAATTATTCCCATTTTCCCTCTCCTCCTCCCTACAAAGAAATACCTGCCTGTCCACAGAAAAGACATACAGAACCAACATGTGTATCTGGGATTCTGACCAAGTATAGGAAAACACCATAAGCAGTGAGTCGAACTCCAATCATTAAGCAGGGAACTTCTATTCTTAGGGAACAGCAGGGTTTGGTTCGGCTGGCAACACTCCTGGCCTCTGGATCAAGAGGTCACAGTCTCACGTTTCAAGTAAGAACTCCAGTTTACAATTCTTGCTAACACTCCTGCAGAATAATTCAAGAGGGATTAAGTGACAGTTCCATTAAAATCCAAGTATCCAGTAAAATTTCAAATCTAGAAATATAATATGGAAATAAACTGAACACACTAATCTTTTTAAGCAAAAGACTGTGACTCAGAAGTGGTAGAAAGGCAGAGGGGAAAGATGAGGGAGGGTGAGTGTATGTGTGTGTGTGTATTTTGGCCAAAGGCAGGATAAATGAATTATGTTTCATAACTATATCGACATTTGCCTTTAACACTGCCCTGTTCTGAAACAGGTAGGGCAACATCTACAATAAAGATTTTATTAAAAGTAAGCTTCCGGTTTTTAAATATTTCCAATAAATAATTTAGATTTATACTACAGTGATGGGCTAAAAATGTAAGAAAAATTTCTGCAAAAATGAAAGGCTGTATCAAGTGATTTCATGTAGACAATCCACAAGCACACAACTCAGACACGGTGGCACCAAGTGATTAACAGCCCTTTACAAAAATAGATAAATAATGTTGCAATACATGAGCTCTCATTTGAAACACTAGAATGTATTCCTGAAAGCAGAAACTTATTCTTTACTTTAAAAAGAGGCATCCCATGAAAATCAGTAAGACTGACTTAAAATTCATACACCAGGTGTCCTAAAGATCAGAGGTCCTAATATGCTACAAGGTACATTTCCTAAATAAAACTTTTTTCCCCACTTAAAATTACATAGTCAAATACTTTACTCCCAGGGAAATAATTCAGCCCTATGATAAAAACTATGCAACCTGAACTGATTTTGTACATGGTTGGGAAAAAATTATCTATGTGTATGAGTTGTAAATAGTCTTTTTATAATGTCATGAATTTTCAGTTTTCATTTTAAACAGGTTTTGTCTGATGATATTATTTTCAGCATTCAAACAGCTTTAGTTATGGATTTTTTTTGTTTAAAAATTAAAAAAAAATATTTTTTTTTTTGGCCACATCTTAATCCCCCGACAAGGGATCAAACCCTTGCCCCTTGCAGTGGAAGCATGGACTGTTAGCCAATGGACCCCCAGGAAAGTCCCTAGTTATGAACTCTTATCACAGGTCTAGAGCCAGAAGGCATCCACGAGGTTGCCCTGGCTCTTCTTACATCGGACTGCCAATGATCCAATGCCCTCTATCACACACTTGCTAACTCTTTAAATGCCCTTTTATCTTAATCAGGTACTATAAAAAAAAATCACTCCTGTTGCTTAATATTCCTAGAATTTGGAAATTCCAATAGGGACAATTCCATTAAGAAAGTTATACTAGGACTTCCCTGATGGCTCCATGGATAGGAATCTGCCTGCCAACTCGGGGGACACGGGTTCAATCCCTGGTCCGGGGAGATTCCACATGCCGTAGAGCAACTCAGCTCACGCACCACTCCACAGCCTAGGGCAGCAACTGTGGACGCCCACAGGCCCAAGGGCCGCACGTGCAGGGGCAGAAGCCGGAGCGCCTCGAGCCTGCGCCCCCAACAAAAAGCACTGCTCTCACCAAGAGGGGCCTCCGCTCACCATCAGAGGGAGCCTGCAAGCAGCAGTAAGACCCAGGGCGACCAACGACAAAAATTAATCAGAAAAGAGAAAGCTGTAAGAATGAGTGGCCATTTGAATTCGCTGTTTTCACAGTTATGTGAAGGCAGAGCAACAGGACGCTAAATCAAATCCTCATTAAATTCTAATCCAATGGGTAAGTGCTAACAAGTAATTTGCTGAACTAAAACACAGACAAAACAAGGTGTTCTGGGTATCCTCTTCTTCCTTAGCGTCTACAGTATGTAACCTGCTCTTAGCAATACACAAAGCCAGATAATAAAAGACAACACTGGTATAGACCGCTACAGCTTATGAAGTACTCTTGCATACATTACGACAAACGTATACAATAGTAAAGGCACCTTAAATCAGCAGAAGGTGGGCGGGAGGAGTGCTGGCTGAACCTCCACACGTGTCAAATGAGGGTTCACTCATTCCACGCTTGATGCATTTAATGACACCAAAGAGATACTGCCTCCTGCAGTATCCTCAGAGGGCTGGTTCCAGAACCCCCTCAGACACCCAAATCCGAGGGTGCTCAAGTCCCTCATTTAAAGTGGCATCATATTCGCATATAACCTCCACACATCTTCCTGTATCTTTAAATCATTTCTAGATTACTTATTAATAACTAACACAATGTAAATGCTACATCAATAGTTGCTGATGCATGGAGAATTCAGGTTTTGATTTTTGTCAACTTTCTGGAAAATTTTTTTTCTGAAAATTTTCATTCCTCGAATGGTGGAACCCATGGATATGAAGAGTCAACTGTATGTACAGAAGCATATGTTCAGTCTTAAGTCCTTTCAATTAATTCAACAACTTATAAAATCATATCAGAATCACTCTGGAAGCTTTTGAAAGAGTAGATAATTCAGCCTTACTGGTATCATTTAAGGAACCTGGTAAAGAAATGAAAACATCCTAGTTTAATCCAACAAGTGTTTACGGATCACCCAATGAGTATACAATTACTGAATGAAGCTCTATGATAAATACAGTATAGATTTAGCTCAGTCTACAAAAAAAAAAAAAACCTCATAGGACAAAAACAAAGTATATAATTGCAAAGAGATTTAACAGGAAGATTTAACTGCTATGAATGACACAGGCCAGGATAGGTGAATCTGTAGAAGTTACTTCACCTCTTCAAGGCAGAGGCCCAATCTATGTAACGGGAAATGCCTACAGGACTCTGCTGCTGCTGCTAAGTCGCTTCTGTCGTGTCCGACTCTGTGCAACCCCACTGATGGCAGCCCACCAGGACTACGGAGAGGACTAAATGAGACAGCATGATAAGTATTCATGGTTAAGGATCCACACAGCAGTATTCAACGGAGGGTTACTCTAACTTTAAAGCAGTAGCATATAAAGTAATTCTGCATATTCAAAAAGAAGTTTCTTTAAATGTTTTTCTTTGAAATTAAATATAAATCACTATCTGACTCACAAAATACTAACATTCTTCCATACACTGGAATGAATAAAGCAATGAAAATAATCATCAGCAATTCGCACTACCGCTGACAACAGGCTAAAAAAAAAAAAAAAAGAATTCTAAGTTGTATTTGACAATCCAAACAGTCCAAAGTTACAGCTGACTATAAAGAACAGATGCTGCAAATATGGAAAGTGTCTGGGACTGCTATGCTGTGGCTCTGACAGATAGAGTGCTCTTCTTCAGAAGGCTAAAAAAGCCTTTTGTTGGACTCTCGGGGACAGTGACTGCCTTTTAGTTTCTGCGCTAACAGAGGAGCTACAGATGAGAAAGAGCTGAAAGTCTGAATCTCAAATCTCTTCTTTCTGATATTTATTTACAGCTTAATAGATAATAAACAATTAGTGATATGTTAGTATTTTCTCAAACAAAATACTTCTTAAAATCAGCCTGGCGTGCTGCAGTCCATCGGGTCGCAGAGTCAGACACGACTGAGCGACTGAACTCTCAGAGAAACCACACCCCAAAACTCATCACCGATTCTTTATCTATATAGCCAGCCCTGTCTTTTCTAACTCTTTCATCTCTAACTTTCAATTTCATCTTAAATTTCTACCTATATTCCTAGTGTCACTGTTAGAGCTCTTTTACTTTTCATTTTCCTTTACACTCAGTCACAATAAGAAAAATCCCTCCTTTAAACATTAGCAATCCCCCTTCTACTACCAACACTGCTAAGAGATTTTGCCTAATGGTGGCATTTACACACTAAACTTAGTATTCTTTGTGTAAAATGTAAAGCCTGCAAATACAACATCACTTCAAAAAGTTAATTTGATACTTATATATAGACTGGGAATTCACGTGAATTTTTTCATTGATTTTCACAGCATTTTAGAGCTGGAAAAGTTCTTAGAAATCATATATTCTAATCCACTAATTTCACAGATGGGGAAATCAAGGTTCCCAAGTAAGCAATCAGCCAGTCAGCCATATTACTAAACAGTTATTAAATGCCAGACACTATGGTAAGGGTCAAAGACGTAATGAGGAAGTGAATGTGGGCTTTGTAATTTCCAACGGGGAAGACAAGCAACAGGTAACTGACGTTCAAGTAAGAAGGAAGTGTTTTCTCACTAGACACAGAACTTTACATAATGTCGAATTACAAAACCACTCACAAATAAAGCAGAGTCAACAAAAGCACTCAACATTCAGTAAAGAATAAAATCCTCTTCCATCGAATCCTGTTCATCCTTTAAATACAACCAAAGACCACACTCTTGCCTAAACCTCTAATGACTTGGCACAATGATCTCGTCGTTTTCTGGGTTACTCACCTAAACTACCTAAGGCTGACTGCCTTGCTTAGCAGTCAACTGGACATATTCTTGGACCATTTCTATTTCACATACCTTGACTCCTAACTGAGAAAGGGACCACGAGGTTCTTAATCTCTATGTTTTACACCTTGGGCAAGCACGGTGCTAACGCTTTCTAAAGACATCAACACAGATGAATGTAACTCAGTGCTTCCAAAATGACTGAGAACAACACTTACAAACAATTCTCAACACTTTTTTGATGAGACTTTATTATGTGGTGGCACTATACTAGGTGCAGGGAGATACGATACCAACAGCTTTTAAGTGAAAATGTACTCCTCATGTAGAAATGTTCGTGACAGGCTAGAAGAGGGCACTTCCAGGCAGACTGGAGGCTAGGGAAAATCCAGGAAGACAATCCAGGGAATGAACATCTTGAGCCGAATCCTGAACGAATCTGTATTTCATTTAAACAGTTCCCTCATGAAGGGTAGGGATCGGAGGGTGAAGAAAGCTACCATTTAGTAAAATACAGAAATGTCCTAAATCTCAACTTAGGTCACAGAACTAGGAAATTTCTTTCAATTGTAACTGCCACAATTAAGAAACACGATTTCACTCAATCTAACTGTGAAATTTAAGAGGATTATTCAGGGATTTGTCGCTAGAGTGCCACTCTTTCAAAAAACTGTATTTATTTTTGGCGGTGCTGGGTCTTAACTGCTGCACACGGGCCTTCTCTAGCTGCGGCGATCCGGAGCTCCTCTTTGGCGCGGTGCAAAGGCTTCGGGCTGAGCTGGCTCCCTCTGCTGCGGGCACAGGTGTTAGGCCCTGTAGCTGTGGCTTGCTGGCCGGGGAGCACAGAGGCCCCAGTAGTGGCAGAGCATGATAGTTGCTCCTTAGCATGCGGAACCTTCCTGGACCAGGGATGGAGCCTGTGACCCCCACACTGCTTGGCAGATTCTTATCCACTGTACCACCATGGAAGTCCAAGGGTGTCTCTTTGGAAAGGCCTCGTAACTTAGGGGTCATCCTGTAAGGATACTCTTTTCTCTTTTTCCTTTTAGTCTATGCTGTTGACTACCGTGGGGTTTTTTTTGGGGGGGGGGGGGGGGGAGGTGAGGGGAATTATAGACACACAGTAAGTTAGGAAATAACTCACCTTTTACAGATAATGTCCATGACTAGAAAATCATTTCAAATATCCTAGATTATTCCAAATGTTAGCATTGGAACCATACAGTTCCAAATGTTAGCATTTTCAAAGAATTTGACATAAAAGCACATTTCAATTCTTGTAACATAATTCCCGATTTTATCAATTGATGCTTTCCTAAAATTAAAATTATAGGTATGGCTAAAAACCACTTTTCTCAGTCATTTAAAATTTCCCTGAAATTGAATCCAGAACAGTGGAGAAAACAAGAGTTGTTTTTTAGGAGGATGGAGAAAAATCATTGAACAATGCCTCAAGTTTTTAGGACAATAGACTGTAATACAGAAGCTACTAAGTTTTAAAAGTTTGACACCAAAGAGTGGAAAGTTTGTCAAATTCACATATTAGGAGTGCCCTATTTAAGATAAAATGGCTACTAATTTTACCCTGAGTGGACTGAAGCTCCCTGGTTTTCAATTAATCATTTGCTGTAATTAACATAACCACATTCACATAACCCAATCTCATCCCTTGATGACCAAAAAAAAAAAAAAAAAACCCACAAATGAGGCCATTTTCTTTTCTTTTCTAACACTATTTAAAAAAGAAAAACTCTATAGAGAAATGATGTTTCCATAGGTAGACAACAAAGTTATCTAAACTTTGAAAATCAAACTCCCCCCAAACACAGACTCAGATCTAAAGGACATACACTTTAAGCTGGAATTCCTGTGACAGACAACTCCTGTTATCTGTTTTTGTGAGCTTAAGCAAAACTGCTGGACAAGTTCTGCATTTGATAAGGTGACCTGATTTTAACTAACTAAAAGGGAGTTGGGGTGGGGGCCAGGGAGGCAGCGGAGGGAATCACTGTTCTTGGATGCTAAACTATTTCTTGAAAACTTAAAAGCTAGCTTCTCTTCTATACCCACTTAATAATCTAACTGTTCGGAACGCCTGAAACCCTCCTGCTCTTTAAAGAGTAAGCGACTGACAGAAGGGAAGAGGGCACATTCTGCAGAGCAGGGTTACTGAGCTCCTGCCCCTCACCGGCTGCAGGGTGGGGGCCTCTGACTGCGGGCCTGGAATCACTGACTTGCTCAGCAACTTTGCTGTAATGGCTTCAAATTGCAGGCCTGAGGAAATGCTCCATAAATAGCAGCTCTTTTTTCTTGTAAAGCCTCTTCGTAGACCCAACAGAACTGCACTACCAAAAATGGAGGAGTCACCATGGACCTTTTAAAAAAAAAAAAAAAAGGTCAAGAGAACAAGGAGGAATAGCCTGCTAACCAGGTTACTCATTTTGGGGGAATGAATCACAGTACTGAAATCTGCTCCACTGTTTGAATTCAACTTTCAGGAAACAAAAACTACAAGGGATTAAGTTAGTTTTTGTAATCATGCAATTTCACAAAAAGGAAAAAGAACTGTTGTTTTCATAGGCCTGTAGAAAAAGGGATGTATACTAAGTTTGAAATTAAATGCTTGAGAATGTCTTCTTCACTCCCAGTGGAGCAGGGCTCCTTCGGTGTCCATAAGTCACCTGTGAGCCGAGACACATGTGGTGTGGTCACAGAACGCACTCTGGGGAGCAGGAACCACATATACACCAATGCCCTGAAGTCACCGTTAGCACCCACACCTCCGGCAGTCCTTACGTTCATGTATATTTACATGTATGTAGGTAACTTGACCATTCGGATAACTTACTGTTAATTAACAAAAACAGCCACTTTAAGTCGAATATATTTGCAGTAACAATGAAGATTTTTCTTAGTTGAATTCAGGCAGAGAAAAAAAGCAGCAATGCATTTAAATCAAACACAAATAGGGACCAGGAAAATTCAGGTTCCATGTTGCTCCAGTTTTCCATGTGAGTTCATGCCCACGTTAATCTACAACAAATAAGGCAGTTTTTAAAAATAAAACATAAGAGTCAAGTTTTACAGGATAGGTATAATTAATTGTCAATTAGAATTCATGGTTTTAAACATACACGATGACCTGTAATCAAAAAGCCCATATTCTAACTTACTAAATGGTTTAGAAATAACTTGACTGATCTGATGGCATCTCAATTCATATTACATTATTCACAAAAGATTAGATTTCACATTTTAACAGTATAAACTGTTTTCCTGTGACATTAAGCTTTACCCTGAGTTTTTCAGGCCTCAGGTGAAAGTCAACTACCCTGAACATTATTTTTAACAAACTTCCATCCAAGGATGGTAGGCTGAAAAACATGGCCACAATATTTTGCAGTTCCTCCCGTGAACAATGAGTCATTTCAAACCTTTCATTCTGAGCTGACAGAATGCAGTAACAAGTGGCATTATGGAACAGCCTCAGAAGGCTTTGCAGCATCTCCCTCTATCCCTCAGAAGGCTCCCACCAACACGGAAGACCTCCTCTGTGCCCACCTGGCAGCCACCGACAAGCCGGGAGAGCAAGCCTCAGGATGCAACCGGCATTGGTCCTGAGCCTCCAGGGCTGTGAGAGGACCTAGGCGGTAGTTTAAGCCGCCCAGTCTACTTTTCTTTTGTTGTTGTTGTTTCGGTAGCCCAGTTTGGTAAGGCAACCAGTAAGAGCAAATAACCTCCATGTGGCTTACTACAAAACAGCTGGAAGTCTTCATGACCTAATATGCTGCTATCGGCCATACACATGTCTTAATTACTAGCATTCCTGAAACTCCTAACTTCCTTCCAAAACCATGTTAATGAGTTTTGTGTAAAAAGAACTTTGACTGCTGTGTGTCCCACAAAAGTTTTATTAATAAATTTAAATCTGATTGTTTTAACAGTTACTGGATTTGTTTTAACAGTAACTTACAATGGTGATAGGCAGAATATTAGATTTGTTTCACTATTTTAATAGAGTTGATTAATAAATATGTACTCAAATGTTTATTTGGTGTTAGTAATGTAAAATGGACTCTAAACTACCTGATTTTGCTTGTCTAAAACTCTAAAGTTTAAAGAATTCTTTAAATCTTTGAAAGAAAACATTTCAGTTATTAGCAGCTTTCCTACCAACTTTAAAAAGTAAAGACTGTAACTTTTTACAGCATATTTTATTAGCAATTCAATTTGTCCAACAATAATATTAGTGAATGAAAAGGGCTTACATTCATTTTGCACAATTTTAATAAAGTTTACTTGGTAAATAAACATCAAGCTAAACTTAAAACAGTACCAGAAAGTTGAAAACAATCCCTTTTAACTAGCATTTCCTGCAAATAATAGTGTTAAAAGTAGCCCCCCCCCCCCCCAAAAAAAAAATCTTACATAGGCTGTAACACTAAACCTTAAAAAAACACGTACAGGATACAAACGCATTTGACAATGTTCATGTAATGGACGGTCTGTAATAGATGGTCTTCACTTGTAAAACTGTTTTTTCCCCCAAGCAGGGAATAAAACCATGCCACTTAGTGGTTTTTCAAGTGTTTTGATAAAGAATTGTTGTTTTTTTTTAAATGCTCAAGGTCAGAGTGCAGATGTAACCACAATTAATAGCTTCCTTTTGATCAAGGGAGGAATCTCTTAAGATGCAAATAGAATTCAGGATGGGAAGGGCAAGCTTTTTGGCTGTTACCAGAAAATCTCTTTGCAGTTGTCTTTGTCTCCCCACTTCCTATGCCCCCACATTCACTGACTTGAAAATCCTAATTGTACAAGCTTCCCTGGTGGCTCAGTTGGTAAAGAATCCACCTGCAATGCGGAAGACCTGGGTTCAACCCCTGGGATGGGAAGATCCCCTGGCGGAGGGCGTGGCAGCCTACTCCAGGATTCTTGCACGGAGAATCCCCACGGGCAGAGGGGCCGGGTGGGCTGCAGACCACCGCGTTGCAAAGAGTTGGATGAGACAGCACAGCAGAGCCCGATGGCATACCTTCAACACTGTCTCTTCAAAGTCCTACTGCATTCACCTCATTAATTTCCCCTCAATTCTCATAGCACCCTACTCACCGTATGTAATGTTTTAACAACATACTTTCATTTCTTATTCCTTTAATTCTAAAGCAGTCATATATTCCCTGTCCATGGAACTCTACATTATTCATTTATAATCCCAAGTAAGTAACTGTCTTTTTATAATAGTTCTAGCTATTAGAGTTTAAGAATAACCTCAAACCTATAAACTTCAGAATACACAAGTAAATACTCTTAGCATCTTTTTAGCATGGAATGAATAACAATAATAACTAAGCAAGAGCTACAGACATTAATAAGGGTGACTATCAACCAATGGACTGAAATAAATCAGCAGCCTAAGGGACAGCATGGGTTTCCCTGGTGGCTCAGTGGTAAAGAATCTACCTGCCAACGCAGGAGACGTGGGTTCAATCCCTGGTTTGGGAAGACCCACTGGAGAAGAAAATGGCGCCCCACTCCAGTATTATTGCTGGGAGAATCCCATGGACAGAGGAGCCTGGAGGGCTACAGTCCATGGGGTCGCAAAAGAGCTGGACATGCCATCGACTAAATAACAACAAAGGGACTTCATCCACCAATAAACACGTCAAGAGCTACATACATAGTGCCGAACAAAGATCTATCTTTACTGAGTCCATGATGAGCTAGCCCCCACAGCTTCTCCACTGAGAGATAATTAGCAATGAAAAAGCAAACCTGCAATAGATGTGTCCTGAGACCTGTCTGGTCTATCAAGACTGATATATTATTAATTTTGTCCCAATTCCACAGAGGGGAACCCAGTGAACCCTTAAACCAATGCCTTCTACGTAAAACCAAGAGGTAAGGGCTTATGAAATGAAGAGACCACTAGGTACATATAGTGAATTCAAATAAGATAATTCAGAATAGGAGGGTGAAAGAAACCACAGACATATCAGTGTGAGTGATCCAACACACACCATCCAAAACCAAGTGGGCCTTTTTTAAGAAAAATCACCCTGTGTTTGAGGGAGCAGAGGGAGCTGTGCAAATTCCTATCTGTAGTGATGGGCCCTATTATTTCGGTTTACTCAAAACCGAAAAACAGACGTGGATACGAGGCGGAGTTATCTTCAAACACAGAGGACAATGATACTAATTTTATCTATCACTGTGCAGAAACAGTGATTACTGTGTGACCCATAAGAAGGGATCTGTACCAGTCTTAACGGGAAAGTCTGCATACCCCTACAACTGGGAGGGGTTAACAGTGATCTATTACATCAGCTGGCGCCCATCCAGACTACACAGTTTTGGAAACATAACCTGTATCAGTCTGAACATGTGTAGAGGAAAAATAGAAACATCTGTATCTTGGCCTACTCTTCCCCAGAGGTTTTTTTTTTTTCTGTTTTTAAAATGAAAAAGAAAGTTATCCAGGAGAGCTTGGTAAGTTTTAACTGTGACCCTATCACTGGTAAGGATTAGTACCAGGCACAGTCTCAGAAAGCTAATTTAGCTCATTTCTAACATTAGTACTTTGTGATTTTAACACGTGACCACCTAACATATTTAACTAAGATGTATTGATTCTGTTCCATTCCTCTACCCCATTCAATATTTTAATACCTTTTACCACCCCAAAGTACCCACCTTTTCAGTATCATTTAGCACTCTTCTCTGATGCAAGAGTGTTTTGGTCTGGTTTTGCATTGGTCACTTAAGACTTTATGCAGATTTTAAAATGTTTGCTTCTTCTTTTTCTATAAAAAATTTCCATATGTAACTTTTTAAACCACTCAAGGAAGAGACTGCTGAAAATGTCGATCTGAAGAAATTCAACCTGCTACCAGCAAAGGGTCCTAACACATCTCTGTTAGTACCTAAGGTGAATCCAATTTAACCTAAACCCAGTTTTCATAAAATTCTAACTTTTTACATGTCCATGGTTTTTTTATATGTAAAAAATACTCTCTTAACATTACTGTATGACATCTAAAATGGCCTGTCAAAGGCAGCACCGGTTACTTTTCTGAGCTATCAAAAAAGCATTTGCTACAGAGAGCAACCACCTAAACTAAGATGAAGTCAAGCTATGTACCTTTGAGGGTTAACCTTCATAAGTATACTAATAACTGTTTAATGAATTTAGATATGCATACACATTTTCTTCAACATCTATGTTGATAAAAACCAGGTGAAAGGAAAAGAATGAAAGAAAATATATGCGCTGATTTCATAAGGCTGTTTTACTTTTAAGCCCTACTTTTTAAAGTTGTGGATACTAGACAGAAAACTTGAAAAGAACATGAAAAGCAGACAGGCTCAGCTCCATTATTACATGTACAGGTAGGAGTTAAGTCTCCAGGCTCTGCGCCCCTTCCCACTTTTCAGGGTCCAAACCCCCTGAACAAACTGGTGCACTGCCTGAAGCCAACCACCCTGGTATCAGAGTACACAGTTCCCTCCTTTAGCGCGTCTAATACGAAGACTGAGAGAGACCAGTGACACTGAATTAATCACTTGCCCGGTAAAAGCACTTAAGTATTGATTTAAAAGTTATCCTGTAATATTTAAGTCAAATCATATGAATTTGTCAGTGGTTACTGTTTGGAGCTTAGAAAACTGGCAACTTTATATAGTCAACTTAATAACTGCAAAATTGGAATCAGAAAAATTAAGCCTATATTCAACTTTTTAAAACCTACTGCACACACTCCGTCACTGGCCTGGGCAGAAAATGCGAAATTTATGCTGCAGAGAGGCAGACTGCGAAGGTCTGGATTCACGTACCTACCACAGCCAAGAGCAAGGACGAAGCCCCGCACTTTGGGCCCAAACACGAGCTGCCAGTCCTAACACGCGCTCCGCGGCCAGGGCTCTAGAGGGGGCTGGCGGATTTTATCTGGAGAAACTGGCCACTACAAGAGGGACTGACATTTAAGGCTTCCCACTTCGGGGCCTGGCTGGTTCCTGTTACATCACTCTCCAGTGAAGCCCACTTAAGACACGGAAAGCAGAAGAAAATTTAAGAAGAAACACCCACTGCAGCATCCTTAGAGAGCTATGACATTACCACATCCATGAAAAAAGAACAGCATGCTGTTAAAAAATAACAAAGGAACAATGAGCTCAGAAAAGAGTCCCTGGAAATTAAGAATGATAAATATCTTTCTGGAAAAAAACAAACAAACAACAACTGAAAGTTAAGAGTTGAAGGAATCTCCCAGAAAGCATAACAAAAGGCTAAGAGAAGGAAAAATAGGAAGGAAAGGTAAGAAAATTTGAGAGCTATTCTGACTAGAAGGAATTCCAAAAACAGAGAAGAGAAGAAAAAGACTGGAAGAAATTATGCAGGAAATAATAAAAGACATCTTCCCCAGGAGTGAAGTACAGGGAAACTACACTGCAAAACTTTGAAGGGCGCCACTCACACTGAGGATTGAGTTTCCAAACAACATGATCTTTACAATGAATTTGTAAAAGTGCATACCAAAGCATGCTACGAAATTTAACTCACCCCCCCACCAACCAAAATAAAGGGGAAAAAACCCTAAAATCACCAAAGAAAGCAAATCGGATTTAACTGTTCAATAAGAAGATAGCATAAAATGGAGTATTACCTTCTAAACTCCAATGGGAAATAGCTTGAGTCCTACAACCAAACTGCCATCAAATGCCAACAGATAAAGATACTTTTAGACATAAAAGATCTCAACACAGTTAGCTACCTACACCCTTTTTCTAAGCAAATTCCTGAGAAATTTCAACTCTAAGAGTGAGTAAATCAAGAAAGAGAAAAGTAGTAAACAGGGTATCAAGCCAAGAAGAGCGATGCAGGGACTTGCCAGGCTGAGGGTGAAGCAAAGTCCTAGTAAGATGACTCCGAAGCAAGCTGAGAGCAACCAATCTAGCGCAGGGCAGGAAGACAAAAGGTTCAGGGGTGTCTCCAAGGGGCCAAAAGAGCAACAGGAATACAAACGAGAAAAATGAGGCACTTAACAATTCCAAGAGGATATCCAAATTGTTCAGAAAATCACATTATACAACTCAGCTGTACGCAAACCCTAAAAAGTCTTAACAATACTAGTAAGAATACTAGCAAAACAATTATAGCAATTATAGTGGCAAGGTAAAGGAAAGGGGAATTTTAAAGGGCGCAGAAAAAATTTTAAATGGTAGTGCAGCATATTTTATAAATACGGAATTTTTAAAAAGGTGGAAAATCTCAAAAGAACTGGAAGTGTTTGCCTCTGGAGAATGTAAGTTAGAGATAAAGAAAAGTTCTGTTAAAACTGCTCTTTTCTTTATGACCCTTATAGCAGCAAAGGATTTTCTGAATCTATGTATATGTTACATATACATATGTAAAATTAAATTTCAAAATATATATATGAATGAATCTTCAACCACCTTTCTCTGGCAGAAATCTAGTGCTTCCTAACATTATTCTTTCCTGAATTTTCCAATTCTCTCTAATGAACATGTGTTACTTGCATAATTTGAAAAATACACTTTCATTAAAAATTCACAAAATCAGATACATGGGAGAAGTAAAGGAAGGAAGGACAGTTTTATAAACATAAAACAAAAGAACCCCACATTCATGCTTCTACAGAAAGAAAAAAAAAAAAAAAAAACCCACCTCTTACCCCCACCTCCTAGATGACAGGATTTACTTAGTTCTTTCCTCAAACCTTACTTCATATTCATATTATAGTCGCCTCAGAATATGTGAGAAGTTAAAATTTCACGCAGCTTTCTAAATACACATTGGACTGTGTGAAGGCGCAAAGCAGCACTCTGAAGAAAGACATTTTCACTCTGAAGCCCAGCCCAACGAGCCTATAGCAAGTCTTCACGCGTGTATTAAAAAGCTCCTTCTCTAAACATACATTTATTGGTTAAACAAAGACCTTACTTGAAGAAACTGCAAGAGCAGAGAAGGAGCTTCTAACAAACTGTACCCTCACCACCCTCAAAGCAAGATTTAGTTGAAAAATGTGCTAAGTCTATTGAGTGACACTATCCTGTGCAGAGAAAAAGCCCACTAAAGTAAAAATAAGTAGGTAATAGTACTAACCACAAACAAAACACTGAAAATATTTGGTGGAAGGAAACAGCAATATTTTAAATAGATAGCTCCATTCATTTTGATAACTTGCAACACTGTTCAGAGAAACATCATCTTATCACTTGATGTGTAAAAGACTGTGATTCTTCTCATGCTAAATGCCAAATAAGGATTAAACTACTGACCACTTTTTCTTGTCAAAAATATTAAAGGGAAGGGGGAAGAAAAAGACCATTGTGATTTATACCAAACTTCTTTTGTTTGCTTTCAGAAGGGGTCAAGCCCTGCGCAAATAGAAGTGCTTCCACGGGGGCAGTTCTGTTCCCAGGAGACTCTGTGCTACAGGACTTGAGCATCCAGAAACCAGGAAGTAATTCTTCTTCATAAAAACAGAAATGTCCCTTTCATGGCGTGAAGTTCTGATTAATCCTCGAATCAGAAGCCCTTTTTGTAAAACCTGCATCACTTAGTAACCATAGTTATAGAATCACACAGCTCTTTAAGACTTTCTTTTATATGTGCTACTCAACTATTATTAAACTTTCAAGTCATAATTAATGGCTAAATTATGCTATCACTTAAAGTAGCAAATTAAGTTTGAATAATCTTAACCCTTACCAACTGATTTTTAAAACAACTTCACTTTGATTTGCCTGAAGTCTAAACTTCACACCTATTTTCACAAATAGATTACATTTAGAGCTTACATCTTCCCAAAAATCTGAAGGTAAAATCAAATTCAGAGTCATACCAGCATTACTATCTTGGGATGCTAATTTATTTTCCCAACTACAATGTAAAACATACTTTTCTATATTACTAATGAGGACTGACCTCAGGGTTTCAAAAACTTTTTAAAGTTTCAACTATTTGACTATCGTCCAGGCTTTTTTCTACAATTAACATGAAGCTTCGGGGGAGAAATATTCTAATGTTACTTTTTAAAGAAAATTTGCCTACCATCTTGCAGCTAATTGAGTTTGCTGCAATTAAACTTCTAGTTTAAGAAAGGTCAAGTATCTGTCTGAGTTCACATTGACAATACTCATTATATTTAGGAAAGTTAAGTTCTATGTTCTATTTATTGTCATACTCACCATCTTCCGACCGTTTTTCCCTAGCATCATATTCAGCACTTTCGCCTGCGTCTTCCTGCCTAAACCTCTGTGGCACCGAAGGCCATTCTTCCCGGGTGCCCACCCACTGAGCAGAAGGAAGCATTTCTCCTGAGAGCTGAGAGCATGCTTTCATCCCTCTCCACTCAGTCAGCGAGACAGAAGGGCAGGCTGGCTGTTCCCTCAGACAGGCAAGTCACTGTGTTCTGGGAGTTTTGACACTAAAGTATAACTGACTTCCAATATTATATTAGGGAAATATTTTGTGACTGCAATTTCAACTGTTTATGGGCTCGTGTCCCCACCCCCCCTCTTTTCTGGGTTTTGTTTTTTTGCAGCTTAATCAACAGTTAAAGGCAATATCACAGGCCTTCATTTTTAAAGGAAAATCATCTGGGTTACATTTGATATAGCAAGAAACCAAACAAGCAGATTAGCCTCCCAATGAAACTGTTCTTTTTAAAAACACCTAATATTTATTACAGTAGCAATACACGTTATATGTGTTCACAGTCTTCTACCTGGTAAGTGTTTGGGACAAGATGCAAGATCAAATTATTATAACAAGAAACAATTTAACTGATAATATGTCTCCTTTAACTGATACATGTTTGAAGTAGCTTTACTTAGCATAGTGGAACATTCATTTCGAAAACAAGATAAGGGTCAAAAAAAAGACTCCAATCACTTACAGCAATTAATAACACCTAGAAGGCAAGTTCATTTAATGTTGGAATACGGGCTAATTTCTATGCTGTGGAATGTCAAAAATCTCTGAAAAGATACCTTTTAAAACTGTGAATCAAGATACTCAATATAGGTGTTAATAAAATCACAGCCACAAGAAACCTTGAGTCTTCAAGGTTTAAAAACAGAGTCCAGTTATTTAGAAAAGGATAAAAAAAAAAAAAAAAAAAAAAAGCCAGAAATGAAACAAAATGACCTCTTAAAAATGAGAAGATTATTAAAACAATGAAAATCTACACATTTTAAAATCACTGGATGAGACCCTATATGCTACATTTTACATAAGAAGTTCTTTGTATGTGATAACAGTTACAGAGCATCAGAGTCAATAAAACAAATTGGAGAAGTAAGAACACTCTTGTAACCAGAGATACAGAATTCTAATTCAGGAAGTTATTCAGCAGCTTATAAAGAAATAGGAAGTTGTTGACCAACTACTTGAAGAACTATTTCCTGTAGGAAAACTGTAAGACAGATGAAGAAAGCAGTAATTCTCAAAGCAATAAAAGAATTCTCTTAAAGCTCAATACACAATTTTGAAGGAATTAGTTTTAAACAGTAAACACTGTATAACAAATATTATACCTAATATGCAGACTAAACTTAAAAAAAAAAAACACTTCACAGTCATACCAGAACCTGAATGTGTGTCACTGATAAAATAGCTAGGACCATACTTCCACCTTATCACTTGCCAACCTAAGGCACAAGTCTTCTCCAGAAAATCTCACTGATGGAGGCAGGGCTTTAAAAATCCCAACAGTTGCCTGCCTGTAATCCTTCAGTAGTTATGCTGCCTTGAAACAATAGGATGGGCCAACTAACTTCAAAGTCATTTATCTAATGTCACAAGACAATAATCAGTTGCTTCCAAAGTAAATGTTTCTAAGTTTTAAATTATATCATCTGGCAAATTTGGACCATTTATGGTCAGATTTCTCCATGCCAAGTGTGTATTTCAACACATTATATACTTTGTAACTTAAAATTAGTGCCAACAAGTATCTAAAAAAAATGTACAGTAAGGTACAGCTTTCACTGTTGAAATGAGTGTGAAGTCTCTAACTAATTTAAATCTTCATTCTACATCTAGCCAGCAATAAGAATCTTCTTTAGACGCAAGAGGAAAGTACTGCTGACTGCAAAGAGACCTTGACTTTAAAATATCAAGCCCAGAATAAAAATGAACTTTGACAATTAACAACCCGGCTCCAAAAACTTCATTTATTACCTTCAGCTCTAAGTCAAGGCAGATACTAATCTCATTTCCTGTGCAATACACAAAAATAAGTTGTTTAGGACAACTCACATGCCCCACGATATCATGGAAATAGTCACCAACTGGATGTGAACTAATCTCTGTATAACTCTTCTCCAACTTACACCCTGCTCATAAAGCAGATCCTTTAGAAGATACTAGATTTTTAAGTCCACATCCAGTGCTTAGGGGCCCTCTCTGTAATTCCTGATGTGTACCAACTAACCCATGATTTTGCTGACTTTTACTGACCAAAATCCATCCATAAGGGGACACCTTTTTATTTCTGAAGGTTTGATGTGAGCCAAATATTCCATGGAGTCAAAACTCTTCATGATTCTTATCACATAATAAATCTAATTTTACTTCCAGTGAGAATCTCTCAAAAATCTTGAAAAACAATCATGCTAATCTATCTTCTTTCCCGTTTTTCTTTTCTGTGGCATAATTTTCCGACCTTTTTGTCCTGGTTTACCTTGGCTAGAGGCTCACTTGAGTGGGGGTGTTTGGGGTGGGGGGTGTACATGTGTGTATCTTTCGTTAATCCACCTCTGAGAGAAACACTTTCTCAAAGAAAGCAGCACTGGAAGCTTTAAAAAATAAAATACAGAACATTTCAGGTCAAAACAAAAAGATCGTTAAATGGACATACATAAAAATGTAGGCAGATGTCACCTCGAAGCAATTATTACAAGATACAAAAGACAAAAGGGGAGCATAAATGTTGCTCTTTAATCACAGACTTTCAGCCATAACATCGACCAAAGAAGAGAGGCAAGCCGGCTATTAAACTGTTTAAAACTCTCCCCAGGTCAGCGTGCGACCCAGCAGGGAGAGGTTCAGAAAAGTACAGCCTTTCTTTTTCCTAACAACCTGGTTTGTTTCCACTCCTTTTCCCTTCAAGACACATCCCTCACAGCGAGCAACTCTTTCAACCATTTACTGGGGACGTCTGCTTCAGAACAAATGATCTTGCTCATGCAGATGAGTTTGCCAGACTTGTGTGTACCTTCCAGTCTCAGGCGCTTTATTGTTCTGGTTGAAACCTGACCCTCTGAAATGGATACTGGGACACCAGAAAACGATTTAAAAAAGAAAAAAGCTGCAGGAAAGGGGGGCAAAAAACTGCAGAAGCTTTTCAAGAGCAAACTTTTCCCTCTGCTTTTCTCCTAAATAAGCTTGTCACAAAACTGTATCTTACACTGAAAGTTAACAACCTGCCCTGAAAGGCAATATAAAATATTAAGATATACAACAAAACAGTATTATTATTATTGTATTATCTGAACTAATGAATAAATGTTACATTTGCCTTGGGAGGAGACTGTCAAAGACAGATGTCAATCAAAACTTGGATTGTTTTTTATTTTATCATCTCAACATGACTGAACAGAACTAAGCAACTTTTTGAAAATATCAATTTCAGCCTATAATTACTTGTAGGAAACATTCTGTATATACTTATGCCAAGGAAGCCAAATAAAAATATTAAAGTCTTATCCATAATTTCAAAGTGAGAGAAGACAAAATTCTACTTTGAACTTTCCAGCGTCAATGAAAATCTGCCATTTTGTTAAACACACAAAAAATAAGGCTGAGAAAAACAAATAACCCAATAGCCTTGTTTTTGTTTACCCAGAGAAGAGGGATTCTATTTTGAAGACCTGCTGGATCAAAAGAAGTCTGCCACTGAACTACTGTATATCAAATATGAAAAGCCTATTTCTCTTTGCTTTTCGAAGGAGAAAATGACAATACACATCAAACTGCAGCTAAAGGGTCCGTCATCTCATACCTAAAATACTGTAAAATCAGATTTCCAGGAAAGTCCTACCTATTTTTACAGTTCTTTTCTACCAGTAAAATGTTTAAAAAGGTAAGTAGTGCCATACGAACTTTATAAAACTATGCCAGCCTCCTAATTCTCACAATTTGAAATTCTTCACGGGATCCTTGAAGTTTTGAGCTAGGCTAATTAACAGGTTTGGCACAAACTCAAAATGAGAACATCCTAACTGCCACAAAAAAAGGTTAGTAAGAGGCTATGAGCCAGGAATCCATAAAGCTTTCAAAATATTACCCAAAGAAGGTATTTAGGTCATACTATCCTGGAAAAAAAAAGAAATTATGGAAGAGATCACTGAGCTTGACATGAACATTAAGGAAAATATAAAAATTAATCGTATCTTGGTACCAGAAAAACGATCTCCCACCCTTTTTCCACTTACTTTAAGAAGTACCTCTGACCGGAAGATGTCTTCGCCATCTCCCAGCCGGCTGGCAGAGGCACATCGTCAGGGATCTCAAAGGAAGACTGTCGAAGGTGCTGAGCGGCCGGTGCGGCTGCGGGGCCGGAGACCACTCCCGTGGGGGTCAGCGTTCCCGGGGACACGGCTCCCAGCTGCAGGGACGCGGGGGACGAGTGAGCCCGCACGTGCTGCGGAGTCAGAGCCCCGGCGGTGCCCGCGTCGGTACTGGCCTGCCGGGAAGGTGGGAACAAAGACTTCTTAAAACACGTTCTCAAAGAGAATCCTTGCAAACTTCTTCAATAGATATTTGGTTGCCATGAAATTCTAAATACCAAAGGTAAATTTCAACATTTAATATCTAACACAGAGGAATACAGGTTGCAGATGGATACTTTTAAATGCTGAGGTAGACACCAAGGCGGGTGTTTTTCCAAGGTCTGAACTGTTTTAGGTATAAACAAAACCCAAAGACTAAAATGACTATGGACTCCCCACCTTTTTTCAAAACTAAGTTTTACGTAATGGTTTTTTCTAAGCCAAGCCCTAAACACAAGACAGGTGTCATTTTTTCCTCACCATGGACAAATGTCATCAATACAGCAACCATCAAAATTTATACAACTTTTAAGAACTACAAAAGATCCAGAAACATCCAAATATTCTTTAAAAGCCACCTAATGAATGAAATATAAACCCAGCCATATATTTGTACCTAGATGATAAAGACGTCAACAATGTAACTACAAGGTAACTTAAGAATTTACATACTTACATATTTACAACTGTGTAGCAGCAGAAAACCTCCTGAACTCAGACCCTAAAGATACCGGTTCCAGTCCAACCTGGCTAGTGTGACACATGGGACAATATCTTACTCTCTGAGCCTCAAGTTTCCTCATTTGTAATAGCTTTTTTTTTTTCCCCATGATGGAAAAATGAGGCAATAAATGAACTTATATTCAAACATTCAATAATTTGTGAACAACAGTATTGACAACCCATATTCATACTATTCATAAGCAAATAGTTATTTAAATTCCTTAGAGTTAGGGTTTGATTATCAAAAAGTTAGAATTTCCCAGATTGATACAGCCAAGGAAGAGAGACTGGAAGCGATCAGCAAGGGCATCTATGCCTTGATGTTAAATCACATATATTCTGAGTTTCCAATCAGAATAAACTGGAATTTAGGACTTATTAGCATAAATAAAAGTCAAACTTACAGATGCACAACACTTGGTCAACAAACACATTAAAGCAAACAAAACTAGTAAATTCTGAATATTATGAATCCATAAACTGCTGATACAAACTTTCATGCAATCATTTACTAGAAGAATAGGTACACTTTTCAATGGCAATTCTTTTCGGCTTATAGATGCCACAAAATGGGGAATTCAATCTCCTATGGGTATTATACTTTCGAAACATATTAACTAGCAGCATAGCTGTGGAGACGGTGGGGTGCGATGCCAACACACATTTTTACCCATGAGTCTGGAAAGTCATTTCCAGGGGTAAGAGAAAGAAGCATCCCTAAGACTACTTGTTTTTCTTGTTTGTTTGTTTTTTGATGTCTACTTCTTACAAACTGAAATGTTTAGGGCAGGCAGCTAAACTGCTTTTCCTTCCTCTCCCTTTACCCGGGTTTTTGTCAGCAGGTTAAGCGAGTTTTTCTGAGTTCCCAAACCCCTTGGTCTGAGGGAGAAGAACTTATCACAGGCCTGCAAACAGGAGGGGCGACGGGAGTGGGGGCGATAAGTGTTCTTTCCGCTCAAGTTACAGCCGAGTGGACTAACTTCATCGCAGTATTTGGAAAAGCAATTAACTTTTGGGCAAAGTTCCTATGCTGAAGTTTAGCCTGAAGCAAGTTCTTTTTTTAAAAAGGAAGGACAGAAAGAAAAATCTCCCCTAAACAAATCTGGGACCGATCGGAATGTTAACACTTTTATGATACACAGTTGCACTTCAACGCTGGATCACGCTGACAAAATAATCGAACGCTGGGTATGTGGAACAGCCATGTTCATATCCTCAGTAAGAATTAAAAGAGCAATGGCGAGCCTCGAATTAGTCATCGCTTCCCAAACATTAACTTCTAATCACAGCTGAACTAGGCAGGACTCGGCCTGTGAGTCAACCTGCGGAGCGTTATCAAAGGCTTGTGTTAAACCCCAGGCGCGGTGCAACCCAGCCCAGGGCCCGCGCGCCGTGCAGATGTGGCCCATTTAAAAGCATTTCAGCGGGCTGTAAATAATCGTCCGCCGTGGGGAAGCCAGCACGTGAGCCCACTGCGCTTCGGGGAGAGTGAGCCTGCGCGAGCTGCAGAGCGCAAGGGGGAAGGGCCGGGGTGAGAGCGCCCAACTCCATAAACAACTTCCAGGAAAGTCTGGATCCTGTGCTCGGCGAGCGCCGGGGCCGCGAGGAGAAGTGCTCTCGGGAGGGGGCGGGGGACAAAGAGCCCGGGACCGCCCGGGCCGGTTCGAGCCCCGGCCCTGCTCCACGCTGGCCAACGAGGGCACGATTCCGTGCCTCCCCGGGAGACGGGCGGGGGGGACCGGGGGGCCCCGGAGGAGAGGGGCCCCGGGCGCGACTCCGCCCGCGGAGGCCAGGGCCGCCCCCGTCCGCCGCCCGGCGGCGGGAGCGGAGGTGCGGGGCGCGCGCGCATTGTGCGAGCCCCCCGCTGCCCGGCCGCCTCGCCCGCCCCTGCCTTCCCCCCCAACTCCGCCGGGAGTCCGCGGGGGAGGAAAGAAGGGAGCGGGCAGAGCGCGCCCCCGGGGGCTGCAGCCGCGGAGAGGGACTCCCGGGGGCCGGGGGGGGGGGGGGGAGCACAAATCTCGGCCTCGGACTCCGGAGGAGCGCGGTGCCCCGGCCGGCCCGCCTCTGCGCGCGCCCATCCCCGCCCCGCCGGCGCCCCCGGAGCCCGCACCCCACGAGCGCCCCCGCCGGAGCCCCCGAGCCGGGGGCCCGCCCCGCGGGGAAGCGGGGAGACGGGCGGCGCGGTTACCTGTCGGGAGTGAGATTTGGGCTCGGGTGGCTTGAAGAAGGAGTCGGGCAGCTTCCGGAGCCTCATGGGCACGGTCTGCGGCACGTTGGCCGTCTTGGGGTTCATGACGGCGTTGAAGAGCGCCTCCAGGTCGGTCTCCGAGTCCCCCCGGACGTGCACGATCTGGTGGCCGGCGGGGGGGGCCTGCGGCGCCGCCGGGGGTCCCGGGGGCGCGGGCTGCCCGGGCGCGGACGGCGGGCCCTGGCCCTGGGGGGCCTGCGCGGGCGGCGGGCCCTGGCCCTGGGGGGCTGGCGGTGGCGGCTGCGGCCCGGGATCCATGGCTCCTGCCTCTCCCGGCGGGCGCGGGCTCCGCCCGGACGGCCCGGCTCGACGAGCCGCGGCGGGGGAAGCGGCGGGCGCGGCGCTGGCCTCGCGCTCAGGGCCGGGGGCTGCGCCGCGGCCCCGCAGCCCCCGCCCCGCGCCCGGCTCCGCGGGCCTGCGGCGCGTCGGGAGGGGCCGCCGGAGACCGGGGCCCGCGGCGCCCGCGCTCGCTCCCTCGGCCCGGGCTGCGGCCACACGGCCCGCGCCGCTCCCCTCCCCCTCGCCCGGTTTCCTCTCCTTGTTCCTTCCTTCCTCCCTTTCTCTCCCCCGGCGGCGGCCGCTCCCGACTGAGACGCAAACTCGCCTCGGACGCCAAAACTAAAGTTGGGAGACGCGCCCGCCCGAGCGGCCGCGGCCCCGCCTCCTCGCGGCGCTTCCTTCCTCTGCGCGCCCGCCCGCGCCAGATGCGCAGGGAAACTTTCCCCGGCGAGGGCGCCGCATTCCTGCGGACTCCGGCCGCCGCCGCCCCGCCCGCCCGCGCGCCCGCGCGCCCGGCCTCCGCGGGGCCTCGCGGAGCCGAGGCCGCGGCCGGGAGCGTGCCTGGCCCCCCGCGCCCGGGGAGTGCCGGCTCGACGACGCGCGCGGGGCCGGTCCAGGTCGGAGCCCCGGCTCCGCTGGGAGCGCAGCTACCCTGGGCGCAGGGGGTCCGGCCGCCTCGAGGCCGCCCCTCGCCCCTCGCCCCTCGATGCTGGACAGCTAAGGCAGAAAGGAGGCGGGCGGGGACGGCGGAGTCCACGGACGCCCGCCCCGCGTCAGCCCGACCTGACCGACCGGAGTGCCCATGCGGGCTCACGGCGAGGGTGGACCCAAAATGGTACCCGTAACACACATTGACTTAATAAGGATCCATTTTTTTGGTAAAAACATGAACTTGATACTTTCCACTTTTTAAACATGCAAAACCCGCTTGAAAGACATAAACCAGTTTTGTGATTTGAAGCTTAAAGACTAAATCTGTGGCTCAGTCTAATTTACTAAATAACAAAAAAATTGCCTTTGTTTAAAGTGAAAACTTTTTTTTAGTACTCAGATTTGCAACATAGTCGTGAAAACTTCAACGGGGAAGAAAGTCCACGCTTAACTTCAAGTTAACTCGGTGTACCTGTCTTATCCTCGACGGGATGGGAGCCTACCTTTCTTTGTTACCCCTGCGCCTGGCACCTTAACTTTCACTTTGTGAAAGCTGACCGAATAAGAAGTAAATGGGTGAGGAGCTCACGCCATGCACCTGGTTCTCTTTGTGGCGGTGTCATGCATGCAAGGAGTCCACTTGAAATCACTCAAAAGCCACGAAAATGTGTTGGGTGTTTTGGTTTGTTTGACCGCGCTGCTTGCGAACTTGTGCCTCCAGCAGTGGAACCAGGGAGTCCACTGGAGTGCCAGGGAATTCTCCAAAATTTGTTTCTTGTTTCATACAGTCTGATTTTTTTTAAAAGCTGCTTTACTGAGATATCCCATTGCATAAAATGTGTCCATTCAAGCAATCCAGTATGTTTCGTATATTCACAGGGCTATGCAACATCACTCTGATTTTAAATCACTAGTTCATTATATAGAAAAACTAGCTTCCTGTTTTAATGATTGTGTCTGCAATGCTAGTGAAAAAGATGTGTAAATAGGATTAAACAAGAAAAGGTCCCCTGAGCAAAAAAAAAAAAAAAAAAAACCACCTCTTCCTCCAGCCAGACCAGTCAGTTCAGTTCAGTCGCTCGGTCGTGTCCAACTCTTTTAGACCCCATGGACTGCAGCACGCCAGACTTCCCTGTCCTTCACCAACTCCCAGAGTTTACTCAAAACACATGTCCATTGAGTCGATGATGCCATCCAACCACCTCATCCTCTGTCCTTCCCTTCTCCCACCTTCAATCTTTCCCAGCATCAGGGTCTTTTCCAGTGAGTCAGTTCTTCACATCAGGTGGCCAAAGTATTGGAGTTTCAGCTGCAGCACCAGTCCTTCCAATGAATATTCAGGACTGATTTCCTTTAGGATTGACTGATTTGATCTCCTTGCTGTCCAAGGGACTCTCAAGAGTCTTTTCCAACACCACAGTTCAGAGGGAGCTGTATTACTTGGTGTGGTGGGGTGGGCCGGGGAAAGAGGCCTCAGGCCCTCAAGATTTTAAGGCAAGTTTCTAATCAACTGCTCTGGATTCCACTTTCATGTGAAGAAAGGGATCTGCCTCCATGATGCCCATGACTGCTTTTATATTTATCCCCACCCCATCCTCAAATGAAGCCTTCCAGGTGGTGTTAATAGTAAAGAACCCACCTGGAATGCAGGAGGCATAACAGACATGGGTTCGATTTCTGAGTCGGGAAGATCTGGAGGAAGGCATGACAACCCACTCCAGTATTCTTGCTTGGAGAATCCCCATGGACAGAGGAGCCTGGAGGCTACAATCCATGGGGTTGAAAAGAGTCAGACACAACTGAGTGACTTGTCATGCACATCCCCAAATGTCAAGTGCATTTAACCACAAATTTATAAGTTCTGGAGTTACAGATATTTGAATTCAGATCCCAGATCCACCATTTACTATCTCTGTGACGTTGGACAAGTGACTTATTTCCTATTCTGTAATTTCTTTAATGTTGGGGTCAGGTAGTGACACCTACTGCATACGTTGAGACAAATGAGTCAATGGACATAAATAAGTATTAAT
This sequence comes from Dama dama, assembly GCF_033118175.1. NCBI lineage: Eukaryota > Metazoa > Chordata > Mammalia > Artiodactyla > Cervidae > Dama > Dama dama. The sequence goes on from NC_083681.1 coordinate 8,871,299, forward strand.
ACTTAGCCCAGCTTTTGGCATGTGGTGAGATCTGCATAAACGTCAGCTCTCATCATCCTGTGTTCACAGACTACTCACGGCCTCTCCTTTGCCACAGCGCTCCTTGGGATACTGCCGGCAGCCCCTTCCTCTCACATCTGATAATCAATCCACACACACAAAGCCTTTGCACACAAACTATGCATTAAGTTTTTCAACTAAAAAAAAAAAAAAAAAAACTTTTTAAGAACCAAAGTGATTGAAAACCTGGGATTGTAATGCAAGTTGTCCCTTCACTAGAGTATTTATTACTATGAACACTGTAATTAAAGGGCTTAGGGTACAGCCAAGGTTTCTTTGTTCAGTATTGTTTCACCTGCTGTTCAATTGAGAACAAAATTACTTTGATAAGTGGATTTAAAGGCTGTCTCGAGTGATGTTATGTTCTGTAAGCAGCTCTGTAACATCAAAATTTTGTAATTCAGTATTCCGCATCTATAAATTTCAGTCACAGGTCAGCAAGGGATAAAGATAACATGAATTCAATCCTTTGTCCCTTCTGTTCCTCTGCAGCTCCACTTTTAGAGCAATAATTAACCCAAGGCTCTTTGAGACGGGGAGTTGCCTTCTTCACACACAGACCCACGGTATCCCGGATCATTTTCCACACCTCTGTAGATCACTCTCTGAGAAGACTAGTCTTTCAGTGCTTGCCCTCCCAGCTACAAGTGACCGTCTTCTCCACTTCACTTCAGCTATCTGCATCTATGTCCACACCCCACCATCACCCAGAAATACTCTAATTGTGTGATCAAACTGTATTATACTATTCCCTTAATTATTAATACCTCATTTACCATTAACCTCTGTCTTTTCTACCAACCTATCACGCCTGTTTTCACTGCTTTCCCAATTCAGTTTAGAAATTGTAACTCATTTCTTCAGCCTCTATAATCATCTGTGTCGTCAAGTCTATTGTATTTCAATAAGCTGGATCCATTAAACTGGATTAATCCAGTCATCTGTCTTTTCCATTCTAATATCTGAGGCTGATAGAGGCCCTGGGCCCCCTATTCATTAAAATCCTCAAATGAAACTTGTGACAGTCACAGCAGTCAGAATGGCCATCATCAAACACTCTACAAACCATAAATGCTGGAGAGGGTGTGGAGAAAAGGGAACTCTCCTGCACTGTCTGGTGGGATGTAAATTGATACAGCCACTGTGGAAGACGGTATGGAGATTCCTTTAAAAAAAAAAAAAAAAAAACTAGGAATAAAACCACCATATGACCCACCAATCCCACTACTAGGCATATACCCCGAGGAAACCAAAACGTGTGACAGTTTGTACAAATGAAGTTATCCTGTCATCCCACAGATATACCTATGCAATTACAAGAAAGCATTCACTAGAGAACTTAAACTTTGTGCTTTTACTAAATGATAACATTTGTAATGCATTATGAATTAATATTTTAAGTAAATTCTGTAATTATAGAATGAACAGCACAACTTATTGTGTAGTAATGATTGTGTGTCAGTTATTAATTTGCGATGTGTAAGGATTTGAAACATACTCTGATTTCATAACCCTATCTTGGCATTTCAGCATGCTCAGATATACAGGGGGGCTTGAAAAGAGGAAGTGTCCAGCCCTCTTCCACTCAGCCTCCAGAAAGCCTAGCTGACACTATGGTTCCTGGGAACAGCTGGAGGTAATCTCACAGGCTAGTAGATTGGTTCCCCTCCACATTCATAGACCCCAACCATGTTTCCTTATGTCCACAGTCAGCTTGTCACTCATGTGATACTCTAAACTTTGCCACTCTCCTCTTCATGTTTATTCATTATCTTCTCCCCCCCCCCGCCCTCCCCCGCCTGCCTTTCAGAAAATCACATCACCTCCAGCTGCTCAGGGAGTGGAGGCCACCATGCACAAAAGACCTAGAAGTCTTCCCCTAAACCTCAGATATGCAGGTAACACCACCATTATGGCAGAAAGCAAAGAGGAACTGAAGAGCCTCATGATGAAAGTGAAAGAGGGGAATGAAAAAGCTGGTTACAACTCAACATTCAGAAAACTAAGATCATGGCGTCTGGTCCCGTCACTTCATGGCAAACAGATGGGGAAACAATGGAAACAGTGACAGACTTTATTTTCTTGGGCTCCAAAATCACCGCAGATGGTGACTGCAGCCATGAAATTAAAAGACGCTTGCTCCTTGGAAGAAAAGCTATGACCAACCTAGATAGCATATTAAAAAGCAGAGGCCTTACTTTGCCAACAAAGTCCATCTAGTCTAAGCTGTGGTTTTTCCAGTAGTCATGTATGCATGTGAAAGTTGGGCCATAAAGAAAGCTGAGTGCCAAAGAATTGATGCTTTTCAACTGTGGAGAAACTCTTGAGAGTCCCTTGGACTGCAAGAAGATCCAACCAGTCCATCCTAAAGGAGATCAGTCCTGAGTGTTCATTGGAAGGACTGATGCTGAAGCTGAAACTCCAATACTTTGGCTACCTGATGCGAATAGCTGACTCATAGGAAAAGGCCCTGATGCTGGTGAAGATGCTGAAGGCAGGAGGAGAAGGGGATGACAGAGGATGGGATGGTTGGATGACATCACTGACTTGATGGACATGAATTTGAGTAAGCTCCGGGAGTTGGTGATGGACAGGGAGGCCTGGCGTGCTGCAGTCCATGGGGTCGCAAAGAGTTGGGCACAACTGAGCGACTGACCTGAACTAAACCTTCAGAAACATGTATACAACTGCACAGGCCCTTCTCTCCACAGGTACATTTTTGGAACAAGCAGTCTACCTGCCTGTTCTTCACTTCCTCACCTTTTGATCATTTACCCTTTGACTCAACCCATCTGAAACTGAACTCTTTACCCCTACCCTCCTCCACCTTATACCACACACACACACCCTCCCAAGCCACATCCTCCTTCTGATTCACCGTCTCAGTTAATGGCATCAGGATCCACCCACTTGATCAAACCAGAAAATTGAGTGTCCTCTTAATCACCTCCCTGTCACCATCCAACCAGGTAATACATGTGGTGATTTTCTTTGACATCTTTGAAAGTCTACTGCCCAACTCCAGGTCTATTTCCACTTAGACTTCGCTTCCCATCCCTTTGTGCAGAGCTCCCCAGATCATGTCCCTGCTTTTAGTTTTGCGTGGTTCCATCAGACATCTATTCTGACTCTAGTCACTCCATCAGTGACTTTTCCATTGTGCAGGTCTGATCATGGTGTGATATCACTCAAGACAAATTCAGCTCCCTTGGCACAGTATGTAAGGCCCTTTGCTTCTCTCCTCCACTAAATTCTTAAGCTCACTTATATAAGTTCTGTTTTCCAGGCTTACTGAACCACTTATGGTTCCTTGAATAAGCCATTTGCGCTCTCAGCTTTGACCTCTGCAGGTGCTACTCTTGCCGTTTGGAACCTTTTACTCCCCTTTTCACCTGATTTCCCTTAGTACTTGAATTGCAAAGCTTCTCAATGGGAAGTCCTCCTTGGCTCTGCCCTTCTCACTGGCCTCCACCCCACAGCAGCTGAGAGGCCTCTCCTCTGGGCTCTCAGAGAAGCTGCCCACCACTTCCATCCTGGCTTTTTCCATAGTCATAAATGTTTGTATGTTTCTGTGTCCCTAACACCACTCTGGGAGCTTCTACAACAATATCTCCCGTCTCTTTATTCTTATGCCAGTAAATGCTTAACAATAGACATTCAATAAAAAGAAAAGAAGGAGGGGAGAGAGGTAGGGAGGGATCCCAGAGCTCCAGAGTAGTGATTTGGGTTTGCTGCCATGACTCTGATTGTGAAAATTCAGTCTCCACAGAACAGACAGATGTTTCTGTATCCTATACCTCCAGGACTTACATTTAATAAATGCTAGTGAATTTGCCTGGCTTTTCAAATGTTCTTGACGGAATGAAAGGAACACTTAACATTATGCCAGACACTGTGCTAAGTCATTTAATCCTTATAACAACTCTTTACAATTAAAAATTCAAATTAAAAGCAACCTGTTGCAGATGAGGAAATAGAGGCAGAGACAAGCCAAAGAGCTTGCCAAAGCTGTCCTGCTCGTAGATGGTAGAGCTGCATTTGAATCTTCAGTTTTAAGTCCAGAACGCAAACTTCCCATCAGGCATATTACATTTAATTTCACGTAATTCAAAAGGATTATTGACAAATTTATACATATAGAAAGATAAGTGGGTATAGGAACCCTGTCATCTAAGAAATATTTATTTCTATTGACTAATAAGTGCTAGTTTAGTGTTATAAAGTCTTAGTGTTAAATGTCAAGGACAATCTGGATTGATATTTGGGAAGTCCAACTGAAAGTGTAAAGAGACACAATCTTTTGTCCCAAAGGAGATGTTTGGAAACATTTTACTGAACAATATACTTTTAGGGCTTTTCATACCGTGAGGGACATAGATTACCTCGGTTCATGAGAGTCTAACTTAAGGGTTCACAGGAAGGAGAAGGAAACAGTTCTAGTGCGTGGAGTTGGATATCATGGAGCATTATACCTTGATCAGGATTCTTTGTAGCCCTAACCTTGTGAGGTGTGTGTGGGAGAGGGGACAGGACTCTAAATCTTGCAGAATCCATCACTCTCTATTTGTAAATTCTCTATCATAGTGACCTGTACTTAGCTTCTCTTTGGTCTAAAACTGGAGAACTCTTTTCTTCCATCTCTTCCTCATGATTTCTCTTCACTCATAGCTTCAATAGCTTCAAAGCTTCTCCTTTTTCCCTTCTATTTTTTGGATCTTCCTATTGGTGTGCTAACTATATGAGTGGATGAAATTAAGATGAAACATTTGTATAAGTACTTGTAGAGTGATGATTTTGTGCCAGGCATTGGCAGTAATTGGTATAATGATGCCTATTTCATAGGATAATAAAAAAATTAAATAGCAAGTATGAATGAGTTTTTTATTATTGCATCATCAGTATGAAGAAGATCCAAGATTTAGTTGACTTGGAATAATTCAGTACAGTTCAGTCACTCACTCGTGTCCAACTCTTTGTGACCCCATGGACTGCAGCATGCCAGGCTTCGTTTTCCATCACCAACTCCCGGAGCTTGCTCAAACTCATGTCCATTGACTCGATGATGCCATCCAACCATTGCATCGTCTATCAACCCCTTCTCCTCCTGCCTTCAAAATTTCCCAGCATCAGGGTCTTTTCTTATGAGTCAGATCTTCCCATCAGGTGGCCAAAGTATTGGAGCTTCAGCTTCAACATCAGTCCTTAATGAATATTCAGGACTGATCTCCTTGAAGATTTGGACTTCAAATCTGGACTGGTTCAATCTCTTTGAAGTCCAAGGGACTCTCAAGAGTCTTCTCCGACACCATAGTTCAAAAGCATCAATTCTTCTGCACTCAGCTTTATGGTCCAACTCTCATATGTATATATGACTACTGGAAAAAACAATAGCTTGGATTAGATTGACCTTTGTCAGCAAAGTAATGTCTCTGCTTTTCAATATACTTTCTAGGTTGGTCATAGCTTTTCTTCCAAGGAGCAAGTGTCTTTTAACTTCATGGCTGCAGTCACCATCTGGAGTGATTTTGGAGCCCAAGAAAACAAAGTTTGTCACTGTTTCCATTGTTTCCCCATCTATTTGCCATGAAGTGATAGGACAGGATGCCATGATCTTAGTTTTTTGAATATTGAGTTTTAAGCCACCGTTTATACTCTCGTCTTTCACTTTCATCAGGAGGCTCTTTCTTTCCTCTTCACTTGCTGCCATAAGGATGGTGTCATCTGCATATCTGAGGTCATGGATATGTCTCACAGCAATCTTGATTCCAGCTTGTGCTTCATTCAGCCAGGCATTTTGCATGATATACTCTGCATATACAGCCTTGATGTACTCCTTTCTCAGTTTGGAACCAGTCCATTGTTCCATGTCCAGTTCTAACTGTTGCTTCTTGACCGGCATACAGATTTCTCAGGAGGCAGGTCAGGTGGTCTGGTATTCTCATCTCTTGAAGAATTTTCCACAGTTTGTTTTGATCCACACAGTCAAAGGCTTTGGGTAGTCAGTAAACCAGAAGTAGACATTCTTCTGGAACTCACTTGCTTTTTCTATGATCCAGTGAATTTTGGCAATTTGATCTCTGCTTTCTATTCCTTTTCTAAATCCAGCTTCAACATCTGGAAGTTCAGTTCATGTATTGTTGAAGCCTGGCTTGGAGAATTTTGAGCATTACTTTGCTACTGTGTCAGATGCATGCAATTGTACGGTAGTTTGAGCATTCTTTGGCATTGCCTTTCTTTGGGACTGGAATGAAAATGACCTTTTCCAGCCCTGTGGCCACTGCTGAGTTTACCAAATTTGTTGGCATAGGGAGTGCAGCACTTTCACAGCATCATCTTTTAGGATTTTCAATAGCTCAACTGGAATTCCATCACCTCCACTAGCTTTGCAGTGATGCTTCCTAAGGCCTACTTGACTTCACATTCCAGGATGTCTGGCTCTAGGTGAGTGATCACACCATCGTGGTTATCTGGGTCATGGAGACATTTTTTGTACAGTTTTTATGTGCATTCTTGCTACCTCTTCTTACTATCTTCTGCTTCTGTTAGTTACATACTGTTTCTGTCTTTTATTGTGCCCATCTTTGCATGAAATGTTCCCTTGGTATCTCTAATTTTCTTGAAGAGATCTCTAGTCTTTCCCAGTCTGTTGTTTTCCTCTATTTCTTTACACTGATTACTTATGAAGGCTGTCTTATTTCTCCTTGCTATTCTTTGGAACTCTGCATTCAAATGTGTATATCTTTCCTTTTCTCCTTTGCCTTTCGCTTCTCTTCTTTTCTCAGCTATTTGTAAGGCCTCCTCTGACAACTGTTTTGCCTTTTTGTATTTATTTTTCTTGGGGATGGTCTTGATCACTGCGTCCTGTACAATGTCATGAACCTCCATCCATAGTTCTTAGGCACTCTGTCTATCACATCTAATCCCTTGAACGTATTTGTCACTTCAACCATGTAATCATATAGGATTTGATTTAGGCCATACCTGAATGATTTAGTGGTTTTCCCTACTTTCTTCAATTTTAAGTCTGAATTTGGCAATAAGGAGTTCATGATCAGAGCCACAATCAGCTCCTGGTCTTGTTTTTGCTGACTGTATAGAGCTTCTCCATCTCTGGCTTCAAAGAAAATAATCAATCTGATTTCGGTATTGACCATCTGGTGATGTCCATGTGTAGAGTCATCTCCTATGTTGTTAGAAGAGGATGTTTGTTATGACTAGTGTGTTCTCTTGGCAAAACTCTGTTAGCCTTTGCCCTGCTTCATTCTGTACTCCAAGGCAAACTTGCCTGATACTCCAGGTATCTCTTGACTTCTTACTTTTGCATCCAGTCCCCTGTGATGAAAAGGACATCTTTTTTGGGTGTTAGTTCTAGAAGGTCTTGTAGGTCTTCATAGAACTGTTCAACTTCAGCTTCTTTGGTGTTAGTGGTTGGGGCATAGACTTGGATTACTGTGATATTGAATTGTTTGCCTTGGAAAGGAACAGAGATCATTCTGTCGTTTTTGAGATTGCATCCAAGTACTGCATTTCAGACTCCTTTGTTGACTGTGAGGGCTATTCCTTTTTTCTAAGGGATTCTTGCCCACAGTAGTAGATATAATGGTCATCTGAGTTAAATCCACCCATTCCAGTCCATTTTAGTTCACTGATTCCTAAAATGTCAATGTTCACTCTTGCCATCTCCTCTTTGACCACTTCAATTTTCCTTGATTCATGGACCTAACATTCCATGTTCTTATGCAGTATTGCTCTTTACAGCATCAGACCTTGATTCCATCACCAGTCACATCCACAACTGGGTGTTTTTTTTTTCACTTTGGCTCCATCTCTTCATTCTTTCTGGAGTTATTTCTCCACTGATCTCCAGTAGCATATCGGGCACCTACCAACCTGGGGAGTTCATCTTTCAATGTCATATCTTTTTGCCTTTTCATACTGTTCATGGAGTTCTCAAGGCAGGAATACTGAAGTGGTTTGCCATTCCCTTCTCCAGTGGACCACATTTTGTCAGAACTCTCCACCATGACCCATCCATCTGTGTGGCCCTACATGGCATGGCTCATAGTTTCATTAAGTTAGACAAGGCTGTGAACCATGTGATTAGTTTGGTTAGTTTTCTGTGACTGTGGTTTTCATTCTGTTTGCCCTCTGATGGATGAGGATAAGAGGCTTGTGAAAGGTTTCTGATGCGAGGGATAGGCTGTGGGGGAATCTGGGTCTTGTTCTGATGGGCAGGGCCATGCTCAGTACATCTTTAATCCAGATGGAGGACTAGAGGGATGTGTGCTCCTCTTCTCCTGCGAGAACTCCAAAAATGCAACTCACTGCTGAACACCATCAATAGGAGAATGTTGGATCCCACCAAAAAAAGATACCCCACATCCAAGGCCAAAGGAGAAGCCCCACCAAGACAGTAGGAGGGGAGAGATCACATTTAGAATCAAACTCCATCTCCACCAGAGACACTCGGAGGGCTCAAAGAAAACCTTGTTTGCACCAGGACCCAGTGACCCCACAGAGACTAAGCCAGACCTGCCTTTGAGTGTTTGAGGGTCTGTGGAGGTAGGGGTCAGCAGTGGCCTGTCATGGGGACAGGGGCTCTGGGTGCAGCAGACTTGGGAGGCAAGGTGTGAGAGCCCCACCATAGAGCCACTGAGCAGATGACCCACAAACTGGAGAATAATTACACCAAAGAAGTTCTTTCACTGTTATAAAAGTTCTAGGACCCATAACAGATTTCCCAACCTGGGGATCTGGGAAAGGGACTGAGAACCCCCTGGGAATTTGACTTTGGAGGCCAGTGGGATTTGATTGCAGAACTTCCACAGGACTGGGGAAACAGACTCTTGGAGGGCACAAACAAAACCTTGTGTGCACCAGGACCCAGGAGAAAGGAGCAGTTACCCCACAAGAGACTGAGCCAGACTTGCCTGTGAGTGTCCAGGAGTCTCTGACAGAGGCACAGGTTGACAGTGGTCTCCCGCAGGGTCAGCAGCACTGAATACAACAGTCCTGGCACAAGCCCTTTTGAAGGAGGTCGCCACTACCGCCATTACCCCTGACATAGTTTGGCCTCAGATCAAAAATAGGGAGGGAACACAACCCCACCCACCAACAGAAAATTGATATAATTGCATGAGAAGAAATTAAGGAACAGCTTTCAGGAGAAATTTCTACTTGACCTGATGTTGTTGTGGTTGTTATTCAGTTGTTAAGTTGTGTCTGACTCTTAACAACCCATGGACTGTAGAAAGCCAGTCTCCTCTGTCCTCCACTATCTCCTGAGTTTGTTCAAATTCATGTCCTCTGAGTCAGATATGCTATCTAACCATCTCATCCTCTGCCACCCTCTTCTCCTTTTGCCTTCAATCGTTCCTAGCATCAGGTTCTTTTCCAATGAATCATCTCTTCGCATCAGGTGGCCAAAGTATTGCAAATTCAGCTTCAGCATCAGTCCTTCCAATGAATATTCAGGACTGATTTCCTTTAGAATAGACTGGTTTGATCTCTGTGCAGTCCAAGGGACTCTCGAGTCTCATCCAACACCACAGTTTGAAAGCATCAGTTCTTTGACCTTCATCCTTCTTTATGCTTCAAGTCTCACATCCGTACATGACTACTGGAAAAGCCATAGATCTGACTAGAGAGACCTTTGTCAGAAAAGTGATGTTTCTGCTTTTTAATCTGCTGTCTAGGTTTGTCATAGTTTTCCTTCCAAGGAGTGAGCATCTTCTAATTTCATGGCTGCAGTCACTGTCTGCAGTGATTTTCATGACTGCAATCACTGTCTGCAGGAGCCCAAGAAAATAAAAGCTGTCACTGCTTCTACTTTTATCCCTTCTATTTGCCATGAAGTGATGGTACCAGATGCCATGGTCTTGGTTTTTTGAATATTAAGTTTCAAGTAAGCTTTTTCACTCTCTTGTTTCACCTTCATTAAGAGGCTTTTTAGTTTTCCTTCACTTTCTGCCATTAAAGTGGTATCATCTGCATATCTGAGGCTGTTGATATTTCTCCTGGGAGTCTTTATTCCACTTTGTGATTCATCCAGTCCAGCATTTAGCATGATGTACTCTGCATAGAAGGAGAAGGAAATGGCAACCCACTCCAGTACTCTTGCCTGGGGGATCCCATGAACGGAGGAGCCTGGTAGGTTGCAGTCCATGGGGTCGCTGTGAGTCGGATGCAACTGAGCAACTTCACTTTCACTTTTCACTTTCATGCACTGAAGAAGGAAATGCCAACCCACTCCAGTGTTCTTGCCTGGAGAGTCCCAGGGACTGGGGACCCTGGTGGGCTGCCGTCTAAGGGGTTGCACAGAGTCGGACACAACTGATGTGACTTAGCAGCAGCAGCAGCACTCTGCATAGAAAGTCGCTCAGTCATGTCTGACTCTTTGTGACCCCATGGACTATACACTCCATGGAATTATCCAGGTCAGAATACTGGAGTAGGTAGTCTTCTCCTTCTCCAGGGGATCATCCCAACCCAGGAATCGAATCCAGGACTCCCACATTGCAGGCGGATTATTTACCAGCTGAGCCACAAGGGAAGCCCAATAATACTGGAGTAGGTAGCCTATCCCTTCTCAAGCGGATCTTCCCAGCCCAGGAATTGACCAGGGGTATCTTGCATTGCAGGTGGATTCCTTACCAACTAAGCTATCAGATAAACTGAGGTGAAAAGTGAAGTCGCTCTGTTGTGTCTGACTCTTTGCGACCCCATGAACTGTAGCCCACCAGGTTCCTCCATCCATGGGATTCTCCAGGCAAGATAAGATAAACCTGTGGCAAACCATTCAGTATTGCAGTAATCCAAGACTATGCCCCTACAAGTAATACTGAAGAAGCTGAAGTTCAGTGGTTCTGTGAATACCTACAAGACCTTCTAGAACTAACACCCCAAAAAGATGTCCTTTTCATCATAGGGGACTGAAATGCAAAAGTAGGATATCAAGAGATACCTGGAATAACAGGTAAATTTGACCTTGGAGTACAAAAGGAAGCAGGGTAAATGTTAATAGAGTTTTGCCAAAAGAACACTCTGGTCATAGCAAACACCCTCTTCCAACAACACAAGAGAAGACTCTACACATGGACATCACCAGATGGTCAATACCAAAATCAGATTGATTATATTCTTTGCATGAAAGATGGAGAGGTTCAATACAGTCAGCAAAAACAAGAGCAGGAGCTGACTGTGGCTCTGATCATAAACTCGTTATTGCCAAATTCAGACTTAAATTTGAAGAAAGTAGGGAAAACCACTAGACCGTTCAGGTATGACCTAAATCAAATACTGTATGATTATACAGTGGGAGTGACAAATAGATTCAAAGGATTAGATCTGATAGACAGAGTGTCTAAGAACTATGGGTGGAGGTTCATGACATTGTTCACAAGGCAGTGATCAAGAGCATCCCCAAGATAAAGAAAGGCAAAATGGCTGTCTGAGGAGGCCTTACAAATAGCTGAGAAAGGAAGAGAAGCGAAAAGCAAAGGAGAAAAGGAAAGATATATCCATTTGAGTGCAGCATTCTAAAAACAAACAAACAAACAAGGAGAGATAAGAAAGCCATCCTCAGTGATCAATGTAAAGAAATAGAGGAAAACAATAGACTGGGAAAGACTAGAGATCTCTTCAAGAAAATTAGAGATACCAAGGGAACATCATGCAAAGATGGGTGCATGATAGACACAATAAAGGACAAAAATGTCATGGACCTAACAGAAGAAGATATTAAGAAGAGGTGGCAAGATTACACAGAAGAACTATACAAAAAAGATCTCCATGACCCAGATAACCATGATGGTGTGATCACTCACCTAGAGCCAGACATCCTGGAATGTGAAGTCAAGTGGGCCTTAGGAAGCATCACTGCGAACAAAGCTAGTGGAGGCGATGGGATTCCAGTTAAGCTATTGAAAATCCTAAAAGATGATGCTGTGAAAGTGCTGCACTCAATATGCCAGCAAATTTGGAAAACTCAGCAGTGGCCACAGGACTGGAAAAGGTCACTTTCCAGTCCAATCCCAAAGAAAGGCAATGCCAAAGAATGTTCAAACTACTTCACAATTGCATTCATCTCACACAGAAGCAAAGTAAAGTTCAAAATTCTACAAGCCAGGCTTCACCAGTACATGAACTGTGAACTTCCAGATGTTCAAGTTGGATTTAGAAAAGGCAAAGGAACCAGAGAACAGATTGCCAACATCCGCTGGATCATCAAAAAAACAGCAGAGTTAAAAAAAAATCTGCTTCATTCACTATGCCAATGCCTTTGACTGTGTGGATTGCAACAAACTGTGCAAAATTCTTGAGAATACCAGACCACCTGACTTGCCTCCTGAGAAATCTGTATGCAGGTCAGGAAGCAACAGTTAGAACTGTACATGGAACAACAGACTGGTTCCAAATTGGGAAAGGAGTATGTCAAGGCTGTATATTGTCATCCTGCTTATTGAAGTTATATGCAGAGTACATCATGAAAAATGCCTGGCTCGATTAAGAAGAAGCTGGAATCCAGATTGCTTGGAGAAATATCAATAACCTCAGGTACTCAGATGACAGCACGCTTATGGCAGAAAGTGAAGAAGAACTAAAGAGCCTCTTGATGAAAGTGAAAGAGGAGAGTGAAAAAAGTTGGCTTAAAGGTCAACATTCAGAAAACTAAGATCATGGCATCTGGTCCCATCACTTCATGGCAAATAGATGGGGAAACAATGGAAACAGTGACGGACTTTATTTTGGGGGACTCCAAAATCACTGCAGATGGCGACTGCAGCCATGAAATTAAAAGACGCTTGCTCCTAGGAAGAAAACTATGACCAACCTAGACAGCATATTAAAACTCAGAGACATTACCTTGCCAACAAATGTCCATCTAGTCAAAGCTATGGTTTTTCCAGTAGTCATGTATGCCTGTGAGTTGGACTATAAAGAAAGCTGAGTGCTGAAGAATTGATGGTTTGAACTGTGGTGTTGGAGAAGACTCTTGAGAGTCCCTTGGACAGCATGGAGATCCAACCAGTCCATCCTAATGGAGATCAGCCCTGAATATTCATTGGAAGGACTGATGCTGAAGTTGAGACTCCAATGCTTTGGCCACTTTGAGACTCCAATACTTTGGATGGGAAGAACTAACTCATAAGAAAAGATCCTGATGTTGAGAAAGATTGAAGGCAGGAGGAGAAGGGGACGACAGAGTATGAGATAGTTGTATGGCATCACCGACCCAATGGACATGAGTTTGAGTAAGTTCTGGGAACTTGTGATGGACAGGGAAGCCTGGCGTGCTACAGTCCTTTGGGTCACAAAGCATTGGACACGACTGAGTCAATGAACTGAATTGACTCTGCATAAAAGTTAAATAAGCAGGGTGACAATATACAGGTTTGTTGTCCTCCTTTCCCAATATTGAACCAGTCCATTTTTCCATGTCATATTCTTTTTAAAAAATTAATTTATTTAATTGGAGTATAATTACTTTACAATATTGTGATGGCTTTTCCCATACATTGAAATGAGTCAGCCATGGGTACATATTTTTCCCTCTGTTCTGAACCCCACTTCTGCCTCCCTCCCAACCCCTCTGGGTTGTTCTGCCCTGCTTCATGCATTGCACTTGCACTGGTCATCTATTTTACATATATGTAATGTTTATGTATGATATGAAACATATCATAATATATATGTTTCAATATTATTCTCTCAAATCATTGCACCCTTGCCTTCTCCCACAGAGTCCAAAAGTCTGTTTTTACATCTGTGTCTCCTTTGGTCCCCTGTATGTAGGATCTTTACTGTCTTTCTAAATTCCATATATATGCATTAATATACAGTATTTGTTTTTCTCTTTCTGACTTACTTCACTCTGTATAATAGGCTCCAGTTTCTTCCACTTCATTAAAACTGACTCAAATGCATTCCTTTTTATAGCTGAGTGATATTTCATTGTGTATATGTACCACAGCTTTCTTATCCATTCACCTGCCAATGGATATCTAGGTTGCTTCCATGTCCTGGCTATTGTAAACAGTGCAGTGGTGAACATTTGGGTGCACGTGTCTCTTTCAGTTCTAGTTTCCTCGGTGTGTATGCCCAGGAGTGGGATTGCTGGGTTATATGGCAGTTCTATTCCCAGTTTTTTGAGAGAATCTCCACCCTGTTCTCCATAGTGGCTGTACCAGTTTGCATTCCCACCTATGGTGTAAGAGGGTTTCCTTTTCTCTGCACCCTCTCCAGCATTTATTCTTTGTAGACTTTTTGGTGATGGCCATTCTGACTGGCCTGAGATGATACCTTATTGTGGTTTTGATTTGCATTTCTAATAATGAGCGATGTTGGGCTTCCCTGGTAGCTCAGACGGTAAAGCATCTGCCTGCAATGCTGGAGACCTGGGTTCGATCCCTGGGTAGGGAAGATGCCCTGGAGAAGGAAATGGCAACCCACTCCAGTATTCTTGCCTGGAAAATTCCATGGATGGAGGAGCCTGGTAGGCTACAGTCCATGTTGTTGCAAAGAGTTGGACACAACCGAGCAACTTCACTGGTTGGATGTTGAGCATCTTTTCATGTGTTTATCAGCCATCTGTATGTCTTCTCTGAAGAAAACTTTATTTAGTTTTTTTGCCCACTTTTTCATTGGGTTGTTCATTTCTCTGGTATTGAGCTGCATGAACTGCTTGCATATTTTGGAGATTAATTCTTTGTCAGTTGTTTCATTTGCTATTATTTTGTCCCATTCTGAAGGCTGTCTTTTCACCTTGCTTATAATTTCCTTCATTGTGCAAAAGATTTTAAGCTTAATTAGGTCCCACTTGTTTATTTTTATTTCCATTACTCTGGGAGTTGGGTCATAGAGGATCTTGCTGTGATTTATGTCAGAGAGAGTGTTCTGCCTGTGTTTTCCTCTAGGAGTTTTATAGTTTCTGGTCTTACATTCAGGTTTTTAATCCATTTTGAATTTATTCTTGTGTATGGTGTTAGCAAGTGTTCTAGTTTCATTCTTTTACACATGGTTGCAGTGCTGGTTCTAATTGTTGCTTCTGGACATGCATACAGGTTTCTCAGGAGTACCTCCTTATTTAACTCAAACACATTATTTCAGAGTTCTCCATTTTAATAATTTAGAAGATATTTTGTGTGCATTTGTGAATTAAAATAGTCCTGAAATTATTCTTTTATTCTAATTCATGTTCTAAATACTGAAATATAAAAGTTTATCACCACAGCCTTTATTGATTGTTATGCATGTTCCATACTAGACACTAATCAATAATTATAAAACTGTCTCTGATTTGAAGGAGATTCTTCTACAGCAGCAGAAAACAACTGTGAATTGTTTAAAGTGCTTTAAAGATGGACATCTATATGTAAGTAATCATTTAAAAAACCCAAACCATGTTCACCCTTGTTCAGTCACACAGTATGATTTGGGGTAGGGAGCTGGATTAGAAAAGACATAAGCTAGAGTATGTAAACAGGACTTCTTTGTAAAAGTTTATAATGTCAACGTTTCACTGACTTCAGTGGGCTTTTCTGACAGTTAAGTAGACACGTTCCCTGAGAGCAGAAAAAATATTTGTAAGTAACTCTCCTCAGGTAAAGAATCTGCCTGCAATGCAGGAGACCCGGTTTCCATCCCTAGGTCAGGAAGATCCCCTGGTGAAGGACATGGCAATCCACCCCAGTATTCTTGCCTGGAGAATCCCATGGACAAATTGCCTGGCAGGCCACAGTCCATGGGGTTGCATAGAATCGGACACAACTTAGTGACTAAACCACCATAAAGCACCACTACTCAGGTTGCCACCTGAATGAGCTGGTTGCCTAAACTAATAAACTATATGCCAAGGTATCATAGCCTTCTAGAAAAAGTTGGGGGCATGAGTAAATTGCTCAATCCTGTTCTTTTGTGTTGGAGGACATGTCAGGCCTATTACAGAAGGATCACATTCAAACACATACATATAAAATATTTAGTTTTAGCACTGTAATGCATTTTGGTTAATAAGCTTTTTTCAATGTAATGTCATACATACTATAGTATAAAAATATATTTAAAATCAGATGTCTTTTTCTTCTAAAATCTAGCTAAAGTTATCCATATGGGAGAAATTAAAGTTTATTTTGAGAGCGGGATGTGAAGAATTTTTGAGTATGAAGCCCTTCAGACTTAGGGTAGAACTTAAGTGGAACGTGTAATCTAGTCCCCAGAGGGCCTCTCTAGTGCTATACATAATATAGGTTGTCAAATTCAGGCCTGGGCTTTCCATATCCAGGCTTGAAAGGAAAGGTTACTAGTCTCAGCCTTTACTATACTTTTCTAAATTATACTAAAAATGGAAAGGTGTCTTCTAAAAATATTAAATTTATTATATTCTCTTGGAGAAGGGCATGGTAACCCACTCCAATATTCTTGCCTGGAAAATCCCATGGATAGAGGAGCCTGGTGAGCTACACTCCATGGGGTCGCAAAGAGTCGGACACAACTGAAGCAACTTAGCGCACACGCACATTATATTCTCTATCAGTTGTTCTCAAGGTGTGGTCCCCAAACCAGTGGCATTAGCATTGCTAAAAGCTTGTTAGAAATGTAAATGTTCAGACCATAACCCAGACCTACTGAATCAGAAACCCTGGAGGTAGACACAGAAATCTGGACTTTATCTATACATATAAAACATCATGCTTTGTAAACATTATGCTTCACTGTTCTATAGATAAGTATCCCTTTCATGTCATCATTTATTCTAGAAATATCTACATCTAGTATATAACATGTATTTGATAATTGAAAAAATACATATTTGGTAACTTATTCATGTTGTAAAGGATCTCAGAGTGATGTCTTGAATATTATGTAAAGGTTGACAATTAATCCTATTTTAAAAGATCTAGAAACCAACACAACATTGTAAAGCAATTTTCCTCCAATTAAAAAGTCAATTAAAAAAGATCTAGTAAGCAGTGATTCCTATTTGTTTGTAGTGTTAGTGTCCTGTGATTATTACTTTGAAATTGCATATCTTCAGCATGACACATGGCACAAAAATGGTTTAAAACAGTTAAATTAAAAATCTGAAATTCTTTTGAGAATTTAATATACCAAACTCTGAAAGTGCGTCAATATAACTTATTTCCTCTTTAACTTAATTTGGGTTTGCGCAAACTCTAGGAGATAGTGAAGGATATGGAAGCCTGGTGTGCTGCAATTCATGGGGGTGCAGAGAGTTGGACATGACTTAGCAGCTGAACAACAACGACAATCTAATGGAGAATATCTGGATACCATCTCTAATTACCCTTCATAAATACTTGTATATGTTGTCTCTCATTGGTCTTTTTTCCCTAAACGATCCCAGTTTCTTAAACTTTCTTCACTGTTTTGTTTCTCAACTCTTTAATTCTCCTCTTGCAGTCCTCTGACTCTTCTCCAAGTACCCCTTATTCTCCAGCTATTAAGTCACAATACATGTTATATAGTGTCCGAAACATCATTTATACACATTTGATTTAAATTGGTGAAGGTCATTATTTAGATACTTTCTGTATGTAAAAGTATATAATTTATTATTTGGAAATACAGTTTTAGGAAGTCAAAATTTGAACTCTTACAATGTGAATATGAATTTTTTATGCTGAATTAGAATGACAGCATTTAGAACTAAAAGGCAAAGGAGATCACTTAGCTCACCTTTTGCACAAGAAGAACTGAAGGTCTTGAGAAGTTACTCTGCATTGTCCAATATGGTAGTCACTAATCGCATATTAAATAGAAAATTCAGTTCCCTTAGTCACACTGCTGCTGCTGCTAAGTCACTTCAGTTGTGTCCGACTCTGTGCGACCCTATGGACAGCAGCCCACCAGGCTCCTCTGTCCACAGGATTCTCCAGGCAAGAATACTGGAGTGGGTTCTTAGCCACACTAGCCACGTTTTAACTGCTCAGTAGCTACGCATGTGGTTAGCAGCTCCAGTATTAGATAGAAGAGATATGGAACACTCCCCTGACCCCAGAAAGTTCTATTGGATAGCACTGGGTAAATGACTTCCCCCACAGCCATACAGCTTTTGTTGTGACAGAACCAGAGCTTCTAGTTCCTGGTCCAGAGAAATCTCACCATATTTATTTTAAAACAATAATACCACCTTTTAAAAAAGGCAGAATAGATTGCTTATCTACAACATTTATTAAGTTTTATAAAAAGCAGTTTGGGAGGCATGGATCCTGACCCCGAAAAGCTTTGAAGAAAATTACGTTAGGTGGGCTTGCTGCCTATTGGAAAAAATAGCAGGAGGTTTAGTTACATCTCCCTTCTGGCCTCCAGCTATTTAACATCTACAGCTGACTCTTGTACAACCTATGGGTTGGGGCTCCAACCCTCCCCACAGTCCAAAAATCCACAGATAAAATTACACTTGTCCCTTGATTTTACATCTGAGGATTCAACCCACTCAGATCATATGGTACCATGGTGTGTATTTAGTGAATGATAGCTGGGTGTGAGCTGTTGAAACCTGTGTTGTTCAAGGGTCCACTGTTTATGTATGCAAATGTATTCACTGAATGCACTAAATGTTTACTGAAGTGTATTCAGTCCCTTTGATTTTCCCTGACATATCAGACACTTCTTAGTTCATACCTCAGTTCTTACAGCCTACTCCTGGCTGGTCTCCTAGGCCCCATCTGGCCTTTCCAGCTTCAATCAATTTTCTGTAGTTCAAAATCCATTTCCCTCAAGTACCATTTTCACCCTTGATCTTCTATCCAAAACTGTGGTAGATTCCTAGTGTGTACATAAACTAACAAATATGATACGGTCAACGACTTGCATTTGCAAAATAAAAACTTCTCCACACACTATCCCATTTATTTCCATTTTTCTCCCCAGACTTCAAGGGCTTCAGTTAACTGTTGTCCTTTTATTTCACAAGATTGTTTCTTGTTAAATATTTTAAATAGACTTTTTCTAAAAGTTCGAAAACCAGGAACTTGAGAGTCAGCCTCAACTTTTCCAGTTCCCACTCCCCAACCCCCAGTTCAGTCCATCAGAAAGTAATGTTGGTTTGGTTCTGGGTCCAGAAAAACATCTGGAATATATCCACTTCCCTCCATGTATTAGTTTGCTAGGGCTGCCATAACAAAGTATCCCAGACTGTATGGTTTAAGCAACAGCAATTTACCTTCCCACCGCTCTGGAGACTAGAAGTCCAGCACTGAGGTGTGATCAGGGTTGGTTTCTTCTCAGCTTTCTCTCCTTGGCTTGCAGATGGCTGTCCTCTTCCAGAGTCTTCACAGAGTCTTCACTTGGTGTCTGTGTCCTAATCTCCTCTTCTTATAAGGATGCTACTCATATAGGATTAGGGCCCATCAATGTGACCCCATTTTACTTTTTGTTTTTCAGTCACTAAGTCATGTCCCACTCTTTGCAACCCCATGGACTGCAGCATGCCAAGCTACCCTGTCCTCCACTGTCTCTTGGAGTTGTCTCAAATTCAGGTCCATTGAGTCAGTGTTGCTATCTAACCATCTCATCCTCTGTCACCCTCTTCTCCTTTTGCCTTCAATCTTTCCCAGCATCAGGTCTTTTCCAGTGAGCCAACTCTTTGCATCAGGTGGCCAAAGTATTGGAGCTTCAGCTTCAGCATTAGTATTCCAGTGAATATTCAGCGTTGATTTCCTTTAGGCTTGACTGATTTGATCTCCTTGCAGTCCAGTTCAGCTTAGTCGCTCAGTCGTATCCGACTCTTTGTGACCCCGTGGATTGCAGCACACCAGGCTTCTCTGTCCATCACCAACTCCCAGAGCTTGCTCAAACTCATTTCCATCGAGTCACTGATGCCATCCAACCAGCTCATCTTCTGTTGTCCCCTTCTCCTGCCTTCAATCTTTCCCAGCATCAGGGTCTTTTCCAATGAGTCAGTTCTTCACATTAGGTGGCCAAAGTACTGGAGTTTCAGCTTCAGCATCAGTCCTTCCAATGAACACCCAGGACTGATCTCCTTTAGGATGGACTGGTTGGATCTCCTTGCAGTCCAAAGGACTCAAGAGTCTTCTCCAACACCACAGTTCAAAAGCATTGATTCTTTGGCACTC
Source organism: Dama dama (assembly GCF_033118175.1). NCBI lineage: Eukaryota > Metazoa > Chordata > Mammalia > Artiodactyla > Cervidae > Dama > Dama dama. Next base: position 8,891,458 of record NC_083681.1, read on the forward strand.
AGCTTTCTTTATAGTCCAACTGCTCTATTCAAGGAAGTTCATAATCTTACATGTTCTTTCTACCTCTTGCTTCCCTGGTAGCTTGGACGGTAAAGCGTTCTGCCTACAATGCGGGAGACCCAGGTTCGATCCCTGGGTTGGGAAGATCCCCTGGAGAAGGAAATGGGAACCCACTCCAGTATTCATGCCTGGAAAATCCCATGGACCCAGGAGCCTGGTGGGCTACAGTCCATGGGGTCACAAAGAGTCGGACACAACTGAGCGACTTCTCTTCACTTCTTCTTCACCATAGCCTGAAACATTTTCTCTGCCTAGAAATCTCCCATCCCAAGCTAATCCACAACTGTCTTTTCTTTTAAAATGTCCCTCAATTCCCTTCTCAGGAAGTCCTTTCATTACAAATCATCCTTGACTCTGATCTCTCTAGGCCCCCTCAGAACTTCAGTAATAAGTTTTATATATGTAGGAAGTAAGCACTTACTTTATATGAAGGAAGTAAGTAGTTTTAAGCAAAATAAGTATTTTATTTTACAACATGTTAAGAGGATAAAAGGTAACACCTGATGAAAAATTTGGTTGAATGAAAGTTAATTTATATTGTCATAGGTGGTTTCTATTTTACTGCTTCTCTCACACACATTTCTAGTAACAAAAAAGATAAGAAAAAATAATTTACAAATTCTATTTCTTAAAGCCCAGTGACTAGTTTTGATAAACAGGAATGATAAGTTTCAACCTTGGTCTTCCCTGGTGGCTCAGACGGTCAAGAATCTGTCTGCAGTGCAGGAGACCTGGGTTCAATCCCTGGATTGGGAAGATCCCCTGGAGGAGGGCATGGCAACTCACTCCAGTATTCTTGCCTGGAAAACCCCATGGACAGAGGAGCCTGGCGGGTTACGATACACGGGGTCACAAAGAGTCAGACATGACTGAGCGACTAAGCACGCGAGTTTCAACCTTACTGAAATCAGTTCAGCCCACCTATCCCAATCCACTTTAACTCGTGTGGCAAGTCTCCTGACTTGAAGACTTACACTAGAGGATATCAGGTATACTAAAATTTGCCAGTTGGACACTGCTAAATGTGGCTCTAAACACACCTTTTTAGTGCTAATTAATGCAGCTTTTACTGTAAGAGACACATACTTCTCTTTTATTCTTTCCTTTGTTCTTTTGCTTTCATCTATTCTTTTTTTTTTAAACTAGAGAAGTAGAGAGCAGTTGCTCAACCGTGGAGTTGCCCACCAGAATGAATATATATTATCAAGGAAATATACAAAACACAATGTTCCACCTCATAAAAAAGTCCAAACAATTAAAATAATAAATACCATTTCATACAGATTGAAAACAGTAAAAATTATGAGCGTGTCATTTCTCCAACACAAGTTTCTTGAGAGTAACTGGGTATTTCTCTCATTGCTCCTCACAAATGTTATGGGTTCTAGAATGTAAACTCCCCAAAATAGACATTTTTGTATTTTTTGTTGATCACTGTATCTGTAGTACCTAGAACGGCCCACCCAGCACATAGTAAGTAATCAATAAATATCTGTGGAAGAATGAAGGACATTAGTTCTTAGCAAACACTTGCTGATTAACTGGATGACTGAGAAGCCTTCAGTCAGTTTTCAGAAACTTCAGACCTAGGTTTTTGAAGTTGTAAAGACGAAAGTTGGTTGAGCATGGACTGGGGCAGGCAGAATGAGCGATTTCCCCTCTCCAACCACAGCGTCCTGACACAGTTCCCACTTCCCAGTTCTTAGTACTTCAAATACCCAACACTTCACAGTTCACTCAGTAGCTAAGTTTTGGGGGCCATGGTTAATTTTTTTCCTAATGAGCACTCTATTGTCATGTAGTTCATGATGCCCAGAAAGGTCTCTATTGCTATTAACTCAGATCACTCAATTTTGTGTTTCAACAATTATTATAATCTTCTATTTAACCTTTGGACCTTGAACTTTCTTCATGCCAATTTATAACCGACGGACTAATCTTTCCAGAGTACCACATTCATAATGCTACTACCCTGCTCAAAGGTCTTTCATGACTTCTATACATCACCTACTTAAAAGATTTAAATTTCTTAGCTTTGTACCCATGGCCCTCAGTGACCAGGACCCCATTTATTTTGTTTTCCCTGTGTTATTACCCAGAACTCCTGGGCAGAACTCCTCAATTCCAATTAGTCCAGGTGTATTTGCTTGCTCATGGGTCTTAAGAGTCCCAAATTCTGTTATTCAGCCTAGGGCCCTTTTTTGAACATCCAAATTATAATTCTGTGAGCCATCTCTCTTTAAGTTACTTTCAGAATTTCTTAAGAATGCTCTCAAATTCTGGAAAATCATTCTGTTGTTGCTTGTCACCATGGTTGGTTTTTTTCACCCCAGAAAAATCCTCCACCCTCAGCTGATCACAGTTGACTCTTTCAAAGCTGGCTTTCACAGGCTGTTACTGTTCTCCAGGGACAATTTTGTCCCAGGCATGTTCCCAGGCTGCATATCTAATCCCACACAGTACAGCTAAATCCAAATTATAGTAGTTTGCAAAATTTTACAAAAGGCTTAGGAACAGCGAGAGGAAATACTGCATTATTGATACTCCTGGTCCTTACTCGGCCACCCTGCCCCGCCTCTCCCCTACACCTGCAGTCACACTTCAAGGGCCAGCTTCTCTCCAGCAGGTAGACTCAATCAGGAAACAGATACTGAGTGTCAATTAAGTGCCAGGCAGTGTGCTACACATTGGGGATGAACCAAATAGACAGTTCCTGTATTCAAGACAGTAATTAAATAAATTATTACAAATAATTGGTAAAATAATTCTAGGTATGCAAAATGCTGCCAAAGAAATACCTGGAGTACAATTTTAAGTCCTCTACATTCTCTAGTGGCCCGGGGGCGGGGGTGGGGGGGCTGGAAACCAGTTCCCATCTCTTACAGATGTCTAATCAAATTAGTAACGGTATAATCTGTAGAAAAGCAATTCTGAGCTTAAGAAAGAAGTATTTTATATTATGCAGACAGTTTAGCTCCTAGTTTGTTTGTTTCTAATTTCCTCCATGGAGAATGAAAAGAGCCAAAATGCATGAACACTTAAACTATGTTCTTGGTACCATTCTAAGCCCAATATATATTAATTTATATAATTTCCACAATAACCAATGAAGGAGTCCTACTATTTTCCCCGTTTCACAGATAAGGCAGCTAAGGCACAGAAAGATTGTAACTAGCTCAGTCACACAGCAGGTAATGGCAGAATTAAGAATCCATGCAATCTGAGTGCCAGCCCAAGTTCTTTATTACTGGGCTATTACACCTCTCAATACAGAGAATTTGCATAGTCTTTTCTCAACAGCGCGTTCCTATCTTCTGCCTCTGAACGCCCACCCCAGGGCCGGGCTCAGAGCGCCCCGCCACGTCACGCTTCTCCACTCGCTGCACTGCTTCTCCTAGTTGCTGCCACCCTACTAGCTCCTCTGTAGCAGCCCGAGGAGACCCCTCCTAGGTCTGGTTCACAGCGATCACTTCCATCTCTGAATTCGTGCACAATCACTGTGCACAGACACACTCTTACAGATTATGTTCTCTACTAGGTTCACAGCAAGTGTGTTTCCCCAAAGTAAACAGCACAGTGCCTTGCACAGAATGGGTACTCAGAATTATTAAGAGAGGAGGGTCCCTGGGTTGTAGGGGTCTGTATGATAGGCAGCAAAGTCAGTGGCAAATGGACATTTTAGTTTTTGATTTTATGTTTTTTATGATTTCTTTTTTAAAAAATCTATGGATATTATGATCATATCTGGAAAATACTTTCAATAAACATTTAACATACCAAAGCATTGTGCTAAGTATTAGAAGTAAAATTGACTCTCTTTCCTGAACTATATACCTAAATTGCCAGCTGCCTTCCAGGTACAACCACAGGTTCAAATCTAAGACTATTATCCTGATCCCTGCAACTCAGAAACGCATATTCCAAACGGCTCTTCCTCAGGGTTTAGGCTCCCCATCATCATCTTTGGGGTACATGTCAATCATTAAAAAGATCAAAGTTATATATTCATTGTATTAGGGTAATGAGGGGCTTCCCTAATAGCTCAGTTGGTAAAGAATCAGCCTGCAATGCAGGACACCCTGGTTCAATTCCTGGGTCGGGAAGATCTGCTGGAGAAGGGATAGGCTACCCACTCCATTATTCTTGGGCTTCCCTGGTGGCTCAGCTGGTAAAGAATCTGCCTGCAATGTGGGAGACCTGGGTTCAATCCCTGAATTGGGAAGATCCCCTGGAGAAGGGTAAGACTACCCACTCCTATATTCTTGCCTGGAGAATTCCATGGACTTTATATAGTTCATGGGGTCTCAAAGAGTCAGGAATGACTGAGTGACTTTCACTTTCACTGAGGGGACAGCACTAAGACACCCTGTAATTTACTCATCTACCAACTTAATAATACCATGAGGGCAACTTTATACAGCTCTTGAATTAGTGGTGGGGCAGCTCCAATTTTATTACATAATAAAAGAGTTTTCAATTATGCTCAGAACATTTTTTTTTATTGAGAATTTTAAGTGGGACAAATGAAACAAAGGAATTGTTATGCTTTTCACAGTTCCAGAAACATAAATCTTCATGCAAAGAAACATAATTAAATGAAACTTAAATTTTAAAAGCTAATGATTCACATTAATGATTCATGGTTAGACATGTTTAGTTTTCTCTCACAATTTCAATCCAGAATTAATTGGCTTCTAAAATAAAATACATGGAATATTGAAGACTCACTTGAAACTTAATGTAACAAATATGAACAAGATTTTTAGTTCTTTGTGACTTTCTGTAAAAATTCCATAACTGTACCGGTGTAGTTACGTTAGGGATAAAATTTGGTTCCTGTGTTGGTATTTCACAAAGATTTAAAGAAAGGCATCTTGGTATTTGTTTTCTTCTGCTCTATGCAGGTTCTTTACATTTTACTTGAATTAACTTGCAGAGTAAATGTTTATCTGTAAATCAGTGTTAAAATAAAAAATTGGTAAAGAAAAAATAGTAAGTATAGATAACCCGAAAAAATATTAAGACACTTCCCCCATGCCATAACAGTGGTATAAAACATGAACATGACGCTTGAAAGGATCCACAATAAAGTAAGAAAATGTCTGTTCGTGACTCTTTGTTGAAGGGTAGCACACACCAACAGAATCCTGAAAAAGATAAACTTATTTAATATACAGCTATATTTAAATAATAATCAACACATTTAGCTATTATGTATTTTCTATTAAAATATCATGAAACACAAATCAAATCTTTAACAGTAAGTTGGACAGCACAGTTTACTATGCCAACAATACATATAATACTATACACACATGCATACTTCTTGACTTTAAGGAATTTATAATCGAGGAAATTTTATCTTTTAAAAAAGTGCTAATATAGAAAAAATAGTTTTGCATTTTTCTTCTATCTTTGCTTTTGTTAGAACATAGTCTATACATACTATTTGGGCTGGGACTATATTTCTTTTGTTTAACCCTGGACTCTAGCCCAGCACAGTAGCTGATACACAGTAGGAATTTTAACAATAATTATTCAGCGATTGAATAGTTAGAAACTGCTTCATATGTATGATAATATTTTGTGCAATGCTAAAATTCAAGTATCAGATTCTGTGATATAAAAACAGTTATGTCATTCTTACTTACTTGTCCTATAAATCATGGTTTGACAAGTTTAAGGAACTGTGTTCTACCTCATCTGAGCTACAGATTTAGCTCTAAAGTAAGAAATAACTATTAGGCATGGATAACAGAAAAGCTGGGAGGAAAAGTTCATACTGTGCTCCAAATAAAGCATAGTTCATCAACTTTTAAGAGAAAACTATTAAGTTTATGTTAACTGTGTTCTGTGCATACATGTATGAAGGAAAAAAGGAAAAGTGTTAAGTCATTCAGTCATGTCCAGCACTTTGGAAGACCCCGTGGACTGTAGCCCACCAAGCTCCTCTGCCCATGGAATTCTCCTGGCAAGAATACTGGAGTAGGTAGCCATTCCCTTCTCTAGGAGATCTTCCCAAACCAGGGACTGAACCCGGGTCTCCCGCACTGCAGGCTTATTCTTACTGCCTGAGTCACCAAGGAAGTGTATACACATATATGTTCTATTAACCATGCCTCTCCTAGTTGCTAACTCCAGTTACAACAATCCTTTTAATAACAAGTAATTAAATTGATTGGCTGCAAATTTCCCCCTCAACACTTACATATGCTGTAACTTTAAAAATAGAAGAGGTAATTTGTATTTTCTTGGTTTGAGGATTCTTCCGAACACTAAAATAGGGGGGAAGAGGGAACATTTTAAAATTCAGCAAACACTAGTATAATATATTTAAGATACAGATCCCTTTTAGTACTTGGGTATCCTCATTCACATATAACATGGAAATATAAAATATCTAATTAAGTAGTTTGAAAAGGATGGTATCTGTGGTTTCAGCAAGGTTGACCGAATTGAAATTGCAGAAAATGGAATTTTTCAGTTAGAGGGTTTGAGGTCAGTTTGAGACTCAGATGATAAAAGCACTCTCAGGCCAGAGACAACTATTGACAAACAAGAACAGGTTAAAGTTCGACTTAAAGGTAAACAGCTGAAAGGTAGATAAAAGCATACTAAAGACAAGCAGCCTGAACATAAATGCCAGTTCTGTCACCGATTTGTTATTCTACTTTAAGCAAGATTAACCTTTCTGAACATCAGTTTTCTCATATGTGAACTCATGACTTGGTTCCTTTCAGGATTATATGAGAATTAGGTGGAATAATATCTATGAAAACTATTTGTTATATCATGTATTGCTAAATTAAAATCACTTTCTCTCCTAGCTCTCTTTCACTTATTCTCCCCACAAAAGGTAATCTTTAGTAATATATAGTGCGGAAGCAAACTGAGGATTGGGGAAATAAATTACTTAATTTATACATAAATAAATACATGTTAAATTTATAATGCTTTACAACCTGCAAAAAACCTTGTTATACTTTACTTCACATAAAGATCACACAATTCAGTGAGGTAGGCATCATTTTGTCAATTTTATAGACAATAGAACTAGAGAAGTTAAATGATATATTTAAGACATTCCAACTAAAAGTGACATTTCTGGAAATAGAATGTAGGTGATACAGAGTCCAGTTTTCTTTCTCTACATTTCACCTGTTTATCCTATACTTGTGCTATAAATTCATATGCATCAAAGGTACTGTTCATGTGTTATGTGTGTAGTTTAAATTTAAAGGAAGGGAACCCTCTTCACTTTGTCAGGTGAGATTATTGCTTTCCCTTCACTATGTATGTAAAAAGAATGGGGGAAAAGAGAGACAAGCAGGAAGAAGGGGGCTCTGGGGAAGGGTATGCATGTACATGTGTGTTTGAGCTTGGGCACCTGTTGGAGGTGGCCACACATGGACCATTTCAGGGTTCAGGGTTCAAGATTCTTAGGGAGTTTCATCCTGAAAACATTTCACTAAGATTGAAATCCAAGAATCATGCAATTATATTGATTTCTATTTCTGTAACATGAATTGAGGTCATCTTCTTTCATTTCTAATGCCTAAGATACACTGCTTGAAAGTTGGACATTACATTTAAAACTTCATGCTTATCGTAGGGAAGACTATAACCACTACATATAGAACATTTATATATACCTATATGACCACCCAGATTAAAATACAGAACCTATCTATAGTTATATCTAATTTTAAATCTTGATCTGGAGGTGGTTATTTGGGTATAAAAATATATAAAAATTCACTGAGCTTATGTGTACTATGATTTATTGAGATTACTGTATGCAAATTACTCCATAGTTTAGAAAAGTCTAAAAAAAAAAGAACCCTTGTAAATGTTTGTGCTTATCAGATGAACTTGGAGGAAAATTTAGTATTTGATACTACATATAATAATCATTTAACACCTACAAACATGTACCATAGATGTCTTACTTTTAAAAAGAAACTACATTGGTACACTATTAGAAGTTGGTTAGGGCTTCCCCAGTAGCTCAGAGGGTAAAGCGTCTGCCTGCAATGCCGGAGACCAGGGTTCAATCCCTGGGTTGGGAAGATCCACTGGAGAAGGAAATCCCCAATACTCTTGCCTGGAAAATCTCATGGATGGAGGAACCTGGTAGGCTACAGTCCATGGGGCCGCAAATAGTCAGACTCGACTGAGTGACTTCACTTTCACTTTTCCTAATAGATATAAATATTATTCCACTTTACTACCTCTGATCTTGTATTACTGTTACTTTAAAATATCTCTAAGATAATTTGTCTAATTTTTTATAGATCAAGCAAAGCACAGTATTATCTGTCCCATATCTCATAAGAAAAAAAGAAAAGGAAATGTAAAGTGATATTCATTTCTGTCCTGGGGTATTCAACTGACAATTGCATTGTATCAGATTTTTAGCACTCACTAACTCACTCTGAACTGAACTGAACTGACTGAACTCACTCTCTAAAAACTGGTTCCAAATCGGGAAAGGAGTACGTCAAGGCTGTATATTGTTACCCTGCTTACTTATATACAGAGTACATCATGAGAAATGCTGGGCTGGATGAATCACAAGCTGGAATCGAGATTGCCGGAAGAAATATCAATAACCTCAGATATGCAGATGACACCAACCTTATGGCAGAAAGTGAAGAAGAACTAAAAAGCCTCTTGATGAAAGTGAAAGAGGAGAGTGGAAAAGTTGGCTTAAAGCTCAACATTCAAAAAACTAAGATCATGGCATCTGGTCCCATCACTTCATGGCAAATAGATGGGGAAACAGTGGCAGACTTTATTTTTGGGGGCCCCAAAATCACTGCAGATGGTGACTGAAGCCATGAAATTAAAAGACGCTTGTGCCTTGGAAGGAAAGTTATGACCAACCTAGACAGCATATTAAAAAACAGAGACATTACTTTGCCAACAAAGGTCTAGTCAAGGCTATGGTTTTTCCAGTAGTCATGTATGGATGTGACAGTTGGACTATAAAGAAAGCTGAGCACCGAAGAATTGATGCTTTTGAACTGTCGTGTTGGAGAAGACTCTTCAGAAGTCCCTTGGACTGCAAGGAGATCCAACCAGTCCATCCTAAAGGAAATCAGTCCAGAATATTCATTGGAAGAACTGATGCTGAAGATGAAACTGCAATACTTTGGCCACCTGATGCGAAGAGCTGACTCATTTGAAAAGACCCTGATGCTGGGAAAGATTGAAGATGGGAGGAGAAGGGGAAGACAGAGGATGAGATGGTTGGATGGCATCACCGACTGGATGGACATGGGTTTGGGTAAACTCCAGAAGTTGGTGATTGACAGGGAAGCCTGGCGTACTGCAGTCCATGGGGTCACAAAGAGTCGGACATGACTAGGTGACTGGATTGAACTGAAGTCACTCTCCAGGTACCATGGTTTTTAAGGATTTTGGAACATAATTTCCACATGGTTCTTTTAAAAAATATGATTAGGGAATTCCCTCATGATCCAGTGGCTAAAACTTGGCGCTTTCACTGCCGGGGCTTCTTGTTTGATCCTTGGCTGGGGAACTAAGCTCCTGAAACCCCCACAGCACAGCCAAAAAAAAAATTGAATGTTAAAAGTATGATTATATTAATGGTTTAGAAATAAAATAATATGATGGTTGATTTCTTATCAATATCATTTGTGCTAATTTCTAAGGATTTGTCTCATATTGACTCTAAATGTCATGGTGTACAGACATAGCTAACTCTGCTCATTTTAAGAAACAATAATCCTATTGCTTAATAAGCATCAGAAGGCCATAATCTAAGCCTAAACCAGTTCAAATCATAAATCTGGGGGAGATAATGTAGTTTGGGAAACCTCTCCAAAAAATCTGACAAGAGTGTGTGTTTAATGTCTAAAATAGGAAAGACACAGGCACTGTTAGTGAGTATAGAGTTATGTCTAAGACATTTTTGAAATGTAATGAAACAATTGACCATTTACTCTGATGAAATGATTCTTAAGTGTTGCCTATGTGATTTAAAGAAGCCATAATCCTTGAAAATAAGGCATTTTCCAAAACATTTAAAAGATGTCTATTATAGGAGTTACATTAATAATTATGGATGAGGGAAAAATACCTTAAGAATGTTTTTACCCTTTTGTTTGAGCTAGAGACCCCTAAAATCAGGCTCTGTAATGTGCCCTCAATATCTACTGATACAAATATAAGGGATCAACTTCTTTGCTAGAATTAAATAGTAACAATGTTTACACCTGCAAGTGCAGGTTAGATACTGTAAGGTAGCCACTGCATGTATAATTAGAGAGAAAGCAGATATTTTTTCTAAAGCAGGTAAAAACACCCAAATTTCAAGTAAAGGAACAGAAAAAAATATTCTTCTTGGTTAAGTTAGCTTGTACAAATGACAGGACTAGATATGTGGCTCAGAATTCTGAGAAATTAGTGATGATACTGCAAGTCCCACCTGTGCTTTCTCTACTTCTATATCCCTTGAAAACGGCTATGTTTAACCACCCTGTATCTTTATCTTAATCAAGATGTTTATTCTAATCATAGTTTTCTACTGAAGTTGCATTGAGAAGACAATTTTACATCTTTTCCTCATTCACCAAAGAAACTCATAAGCATGCTTAAACTTGAATCATCGAGAGAAATATTTAATAGTTCTCAAAGAAAAGTAATGCTCTAACTGGCTAGTCTTCTTCTCAGTCTCCCTAGAATGACAGACTTGGGGTGTATCGCCCCTGAATTGGGAACAGACTGCCGTCCTCTTTGCTGGCCCTTGTGGACTCCATTCCATCAAGAAATTCTTGACCACTTGTACCCACACTGACAATGTCTTCTTTTGAACTTCTGAGGTTTTTATTACAGTGTAAAGAGCTATAAACACTTGCCTATACATAACTGAGCATTGAATTATAAAAACAATACTTACTTATGAAATATTTTAAGCAATTACTTTGTTATTATTTCCTATGTTAACTTGTAATTTCCTTAAAGTCAGAGACTACGTGATGCCTCCTCCTGTACTCTTCAGTGCCTGCTAGAGTTCTGTGCCCAATATCAACACGTGCTGGTGGCCTAATCAAGTGATTCCATGGATGCAGTTCCTATTCTTTGTATAAGATGTCATGAATTTTGGCTACTCATTTTATGAGTGGCCATTACTCTGAGTCATACATTTCTTAGCACCCTCAAAACACAGAAGAGAATCGCCAAGAATTCAGGGAAGAGTAGGTGGGAAAAAACTGCAGTTTCTGCGATGTTTAGGTTCTGGAGTTGTTTCAAGTATCTTTAACAGAATCTCTTCCTCCACAGCACATGGCAGTGAGGAATTCCACAGGCTCCTGTGGCTGGTGAGGGACAGCACACGCTGGTGTCCGTGGCGTGTGTGTGTCTGGGGTACACTGAGGAGTATCTACTGGGAGTGCTAGAAGTTGTCTTGTAAGTTTTCATGGGCTGCAAACGATATGTTTGATGTGTAGGTATGTGTGTGCTGCTTCTGAAATTGTTTCTGTAATTTCTCATCTAATAATCTCTATGAATTGACACAATAACTGTTTCATAAAAATCAGAAACAGATTATGGAAATATTTTTGTTTTTAAAACTGTATCAGGAATAAACTCAGTAGAGTAACTGAACCATGCAGTTTGTTGTATGGCTGTATGACACGTGTGATGGATGTGAGAATCAAGATGTTGAGAATAAGTAAAGCAGTAAGAGTCTGATGGGAAGCTAGTTCTACTGTTTGCCTATTAAAGTAAAAATTTGTAACCAAACTCTGGGAACCTTTGCTTTTACTTTTTCCTATCCTGTTTGCCTAAAAACATGATCCAATATCTTCATCGTTGAAAAACCCAACTATAGAATGTTCACTCGAATTAAAATAAATCAAAGTTCTTATCCTCATGTGGTCTTCAAAAAGAAAAAAAAGCCCTAGTGCAATACCAAAAACAAACCTAGGATTAATTTTGAAAAGATAAACACCTCAGTGAAAATTCTTCCCCCTCCTTAGAACAAAGGTAATTTTTTTACTATTATTTATTAGTATTAGTCAAGCAAATTCAAACATCCTGAGGGATCTCATGTTTCCTTGAGGTTTAAAAGGAGGCCTGGGGGGGAAAGGGAGACCTGGAAGACAGCAGTTGCCAGTAAGGGATGGAGTGAGTGACAAGTCTGGTTGAGAAAAGGTCAAGAGGCAGAAGAGAGAACTGAGGACCAAAACAGGGTCAGGGAAATGAAATGTTCTAGTCTGGAAGTGAAGAAGGAGGCTCTGAGGAGACAGCCAGAGTAGTGCTATTTTTATTCACTTTGGTTATTAATAGATCTACAAATAGAGGTTGGGTAATCTCACCAGAGTTAAACAATTTCCTCTACTAACCAGAGATTTACATATTGTAATAGAGCAACATTACCTCACTAGATCCTTATAGATAAGCTTTGTTGTTTCCAGATATGGACTAATTACATCTTCATATTGACAAAGGGCTCCACCAAGGCAAAGATGTTTGAAAAGACAAAACAGGAACTCTTCTCTGTCTGGTTGGCTGAATACTTCATATTTTTCTGAGTCTTCCACTAGCAAAACCTATATAAGATGATAAAATTCATCTTAATGTAACATAATTTGAGGTTCTAATTTTTATGCTTTCAAAAGTTTCAATTTATAGTTTAAAAGTGATTTTAGACCTATTTTAAGAACCAATCCAGAGGCCATGGAGAAGATCTGTTAAGACCTGTGCGTATTTTCCCTCCATTTTATCATTAGGTAATGACACTCAGTGAAAGGAATAAATCTGAACTAAGCCTTGTCTTCTGTTGCTTTCTTTGTTCTAGTTTAATCTCTAATACTTTAGTGCTATTGCAATTTTAGTCTTGAGTCACTGTGAATCTCATTTGGAAACAATGGGGGTATAAATAAATGGAGAAACTTCTCCACCATAGTCTCTGCTTCCACTAAGAAGCTAAACAAAAATGGTCATTTTCTAAGCCCTCTCATAGTGTTTGGATTACTACTTTCCTTATGCCCGCAGTTACTCCATTTTGAACTATTCTGGTAGCTGGAGCCTCATAATCACCTCTCTTTTTTTCCTGCTCTCCTAATAATATCACCTTACACATCACCAACCTACATGGACTCTTGCTCTCTTGAACCCTTGCTACCTCTTTCAGAAAACAGTTTGGCTAGCTCTGATGTGGAGGATTTTCTTACAGCATTGTGCATTACAGACAATTGATTAATTTGTTGACCATGGTGGACATAAACAGGTGATGAATGTACAATACAAAATATATTCCTTTTATTGAATTGCTTATATGCCACTTACTTGAAAAAAGAATGTGAACTAAGCTAACAATAAAATATAGATACACTAAGATAAAAATAATAAGAAACAAAAGAATGTAACCGAGACATAAATTGGGAAGAGAAAATAAATACATGTAAGAAACTCTAGATGGAGAAAAGCTATAAAAATTGTGTATAACACTTAATACTACCATACAGGAAAAGGAGGGACACGTGAGTCATATAACAATCACAGTCTAGCAGTGAGAAGCACATTTTTATTAGGAAAATTGATTAAACTTAACCACTTTATTTACCTTAATCTCAAATGAAAATCACCCCAAGGTCATTATATAAAGAGGCATTTAAAAATAATAAACTTTATGGTACTGTCTGTATATAATTTACCTATAATGACTTGATGAAAGCCAAAGTATATACAGTAAAAGATAGGTGAGGGCTTCCCCGATGGCTCAGTGGTGAAGCATCCGCCTGCCAACGCAGGAGACACAGGTTTGATCCCTGGTCTGGGAAGGTCCCACATGCTGCAGAGCATCTAAGCCCATGCGCCACACTGAGTCCGTGTCCCAGAGCCCAGGAGCCACAACCAGTGAGTCTACGTGCTGCAGCTACTGAAGCCCACATGCCCTAGGACCCGTGCTCCACCACAAGAGAAAGCCTACATACTGCAACCAGAGTAGCCTCTGCTTGCTGCAAGCAGAGGAAAGCCCACCCAGCAACAAAGATGCAGCACAGCTATGAATAAAAAAATAAATAAAATAAAAAAAGAGAGGCGAGAGGAAGTGGTCCACAGTTTATTCTTCTCTGTGTGCCACACGTAACACTTGCACATCTCCCCTCCGTCTCTTCCTCTCTCTAGATAAGGAAATGATGTGATACTGAAACCCAGGTTTGCAGCTGCTTAAAGCTCTGGCCCTTAAAGAACAGTTCACACATTTCTAACACAAGGGTTCTCATATACTGAACTGATTAGGCTGTGCAATTAAAAGATTGTAATAGAAAAATTTTGTAGTGAATGTTAAAACAATAATGCTTTATGTCTGATCTCCCTGTTTGTTCACATACAGATCTGTTCAGTTGTGTAGCCCTCCGAGAGTAGACATGCAATAGTTAATGAGTCCAACTTCTGAGCCCCAGTCAGGAAGGAGACTATGATCAGTGGTCACCTGAGAGCTGGCCTACAGGATCTGTGTTGCTACACAGTGGGAGGGTCCTTTCCAGTTCAGGCTATTTATATATATATTTGTAGCCAGAAAGCAACCAAGTTAAAGCCTTCTCTGTCGCCACGGAATGGCAAAGAACACAAGAGCAAAACAGAGGCAAGCAGCAAAAATCACAGAGCCCCAACACCTCCTGAATAGAGGTGCTATTCCCAGCGATAAATAAGATAGGCAGCAACAGGTGGTTTTGCAGAGTATTCTGTTGAAAACCAAATCCTTTTAAAAAGTCCATTGCTGAGGCTCTCTCTATAGAAGTGAGGGCATAGGAGGGAGAGTTCTTCTAGGTACTGTTCTAGTGAAGATCAATATATAGACTAGTGCGATGCCCTCTGGTCTCCTTCAGATAAGATTTCCGTGTCCAGAATGGTATACCAGTGGCTTCCCTAGTTCATTTTTATCTGGATTTGTAATACATTAGACTTGTACATCTCTCTTAATGTAGAATAATAATAATAGTAATTAGTAGTAGTAGTTAATATTATTGAAAGATTACTAAGCGCTGGGCATTGTACAAAGCATTTTAAATGCATCATCTAACAAAATTCTTTTTTTTTCCTTTTTTAAAAAAATTAATTAATTTATTTTACTTTACAACATTGTAGTGGTTTTGCCATACATTGACTTGAATCCGCCATGGGTGTACATGTGTCCCCCATCCTGAAGCCCCCTCCCACCTCCCTCCCCATCCCATCCCGCTGGGTCATCCCAGTGCACCAGCCCCGAGCACCCTGTATCATGCATCCAACCTGGACTGGCGATCCATTTCATATATGATAATTTACATGGTTCAATGCCATTCTCCCATATCATCAAAATTCTTACATTATTCTGATTTCATATAAGAAACTGAAGCTTAGAGAGGTTAAGTAAGACCGTGATTAAGTGGCAGAGCCTGAATTGGAACCTACATCTATTTGATAGCCCTAATTTTTTACCACCTTTAAATAATAATAATTCATTTCAACAGGATTTCATAAATGCTTTCTCAACAATTTTAGGAAGAAAGTAGAATGGGCATTTTAATTTCCATAGTGTACAGATAAGATCTTGAGGCTCAAGATACTGAATGACTTGCTTAAGGTTATTATTCTCTTGTAAATAATAAATCAGGAATTAGGTGAATAATCCATGTCTTCTGATACCAAGTTTAGTACCCCTCTGATTAAAACAAAAATTAACTTGGTTAATCAAATAGCTTTTTGATCTCAGCAATGAGATTGAAAGATTATTTCACTCCAGGGATGTTTTTAAGTACTCATTTCACAAGTTAAGGGAAATTTTAAAGAAAAATAGTCATCAATTTAATAGGCCAGTGTTTCTTGAGCTCAGGGTTTACTGACATTACGGGCCAGATAACTTTGTTTTGGGGACTGTCCTGTGCATTGTATGATGTTTAACATCCCTGGTCTCTACCCATTAGATGTCAGTAAAACCCCATTCTCTTGTTATTTTATTTGAAACATGCAAATAAACAAGTTGATAAGAAAAGTGCCATTCAAGAAGACACCTACCGTGCAATGATTACTACTGATCGTTATTCATTGATAAGAGGTATTTTACAGGTTTTAGGCAGGCAGAAGTTTTTGACATTAAGCATTTCCTGAAATGAAATTCTATTGTGAAAATTTTAAATTCTGTACTTACTTTTCGTAACTCGTCAGAAATAAGGAAGGGATCACAAAAACAATCTAGACATTTAACAATATATCCATTGTCTCGTACAATAGCTTCATCATATAACCGATGAAAAAATGACATTGAAAGCTGTGTGCAAGGAACGTTTATAGCTTCAATTTTTTTCACTTCAGTTCCTGAATAAAGATATAAAAATTAATTTAGTATTCTCAATTATTTCCAAAACAAATGTCACTATGCAGAGATTCTAAGAATTAACAAAAAAATGACATATGTTTTGATATATTTAGAAGACACATTAGTTTAGGGATTTTATTAAATTCTTATTTTGCAGGTTGTTTATTTTTATAAATTATTAAAAATTTATAACCAAATTTCACCATTTCAGACCTAGATGAACGATATGTAAGTTAGAAAATATCAGTACTTGACAATGAAATACATTTATTGGGTAGTAGGAAGTTCTTAGATCACTTTTAATGAATGATATCAGAACTACCTATAAAAACATAGAAATTGCTTCATGTGATTTTGGATTTGTATTATGTTTAAAGCTTTATAATTCATAATACAAAATTTTTAATCAATGTAACAAGTGTGTTTCTAAAGTCATTAAGGGTGTTTTGAAAATGTTTCTCTCCATTAAAAAATTTCCTCCTGTGATCTCACTGACATTGTTTATTACAAAAAAAGTTTTCTTCAAGCCAAGGTAAATTTCGAACCAGGTCCTACTCAAGTTATTACAAGTATGGAATTAGAGAAATTTGAAATCTATTGGTCTTATCTGGTATTCTATTTTTCTCTTTCAGCTCTAGTTTTTCCCCTTCCAAACCTATATTCCCCCCCTGACATTTCCAGAATGTGTCTTTCAGGAGTGTATTTTCCATTAGTAGAGGTTCTATTAAGTGATAGAAAGATATAAAGATTAAGGCAAACATTTTTATTATTGCCTCAGTGAATCACTCAAATCAGTTTCTCTCTTTTGCACACCTGCATATGAACATGCACTCACTCAGATATAAAGGGATGGGGCTCTCCTTGTTCAAAGTTCTAGGAAGACTGCAGACTTAGATGTGGTGTGTCCTCTCCCCAATACCTCTGCTGATCTCTGATCTGAGAAGCAGTTTGAGCTTGAGAAGAGTAATATTGGTGATTATTTGCAATTCTTCCCTCTTGTCCACCCAGAGTCCTGGCTAGGAACTATTACTGCTCTCATTTTGATCCTGAGCTGGGCTAGTGTGTAGGCAAGAAGAGCGTCTAGAGCCAAGAACTGCGTGTGTGAGTCACTCAGCTGTATCTGACTCTTTGTGACCCCATGGACACAAGGCTTCCCTGGTGGCTCAGATGGTAAAAAACTGTGTTTGCCTCAGTTATTTCAAAAGCTCTGCTGCTAAGAAAAGCTCCTTTTGTTTCAGAGGCAAAATTCTCTGGGGGAGTAAAGTGAAAAGAAGATCCTGGAAAGTGATGAAGTAGGTCTGAGCAATATTGGAAAACCAAAGAACGAGAGCAGTATAAAACCAGACAATCTTTGAAGATGAGTTGGTGGCCACAGGATGAGGGACTGGCACCGGGCAACTTGCCACTTTAATAAGTCTACCCTGGGTCTGATGTGGGGAGTGGCAGGAGGGTACGGATGGTGAGAGAACATAATTAAATTCAAACCACTTAGTCTGAGACACAGAAATAGCATTTGCTATGGACTGAATTGTGTCACTCCAAAACTCATAATGTTAAAACCTGTCCCCCAAAGTGATGGTACTTTGAGATGGAGTCTTTGGAGAAAGTAATGAGGTCACAGTGGGTTAGGAGGATCTCAACATATGAAGTTTGAAGGGACACAATTCAGTCCATAGGCTTCTGCCCTTGTCCCCCTCCTAAATTTTTTTATCCCGACACCCTCAAAAGTCTCAATTCATTCCGGCATCAACCAAAAGTTTAAAGTCCAAAGTGCTGTCTAAATATCATCTAAAGCAGATATGGGTGAGACTCGAGGTATAATCTGTCCTGAGGCAAAACTCCTCTTCAGCTATGAACCTGTGAAATGAGACAAGTTACAGGCTTCCAGAAAACACTGGTGAGACAGGCATAGGACAGACATTTGTAGTCCAAAAGGGAGAAACAGGGAAGAAGAAAGAGGTGATGGTCCCAAGCCAGTCTAAAACTTGGCAAGGCAAATTTCATTAGACTTTAAGCCTCAAGAATAATCCTCCCTGGTCCAATGCTCTGCCTGCCAGACCTACTGGATGGTGGCCCCATGTTTCTCCCTCCGAGGAGAGTGTGTCACTGACACTGAGGGGTGGCCCTGATGATCTCTGAATTCCCTTCTCAGTCCTTCTCTTCTTGACAAATAACACATGCTTGCAGCTGAACGGCTCCATGGGCCACCCCAAATAAGATTTCACCCAAGCACCCTCATGTTAGTGGACTCTTACCTGACCCTCTTCTCTTGGGTGGAATTGACCACTCCCTTCCTTTTACTCCCACTGCTATGGGATATACCACTGACATATTACTGCACATATTTTCAGACATATCAATGAGTTCCTTGAGTATAGGTTTTCTCTTATTCTAATTTCTCTTACTTCTGCAGTGGACCCTTGGGGGGAAGATGTATGGCAGGCCTGGCACAGATGATTATTTTGACCTTGTTGTTATCAAACGTGAGTCATTATTCATAATTTGTATTTTAATAATGAAAATTCCTGAAGTGAAATTTTGTTATAATAGTAAAATATTAATATGAAGAGATGAAAATCAATTTTGTTTACCTAATGTAATCCACTCTCCAGAAGATTCTGAAAGTAACTTCAAATTGGGAATAACATTTGGATCTTTGAAAAAGGCCTAAAATACAAATTTGAGGGGAACAAAGTTAGTTACATTATTATACACAATAATAAGAAATAACTTCTAAAATAACTAGAGTAGAATCTTATTTAAATTGGGGAAGGGAAATCTTTAATTGGTAAAATGTCTAAATAATTAATGTGTAATAAAGAAATGAAGTTTTGTTACCTTCACTTTAGAACAGTATTAACAATACGGTAATGTCCAAGTAGCTACCTTTGGAACTTAATAAATAGAAAGTTATGATTTACAGTGAAAAGTAGGAAGGTAAATAACGTTTGGAAATTTTGTTTTCTTTTAACCTCGTTCTCCCAATTAACTGACTTAGTAATCATTACTCCCACTCTCCCTAACTCCCAAATCTAAAAAGTAAAGTGAAAGTGAAAGTTGCTTAGTCATGTCCAACTCTTTGTGACCCATAGACTGCATCCTGCCAGGCTCCTCTGTCCATGGAATTCTCCCAGCAAGAATACTGGAGTGAATAGCCACTGGCTTCCCTGGTGGCTCAGACAATAAAAAAATCTGCCTGCAATGCAGAAGACTTGGGTTTGATCTTGGTGTCAGGAGAAAGGAATGGCTACCTACTCCAGTATTCTTGCCTGGAGAATTCCATGGACAGAGGAGCCTGGCAAGCTACAGTCCATGTGGTCACAAAGAGTTGAACTTGACTGAGGGACTAAATCTAAATGTAATTGTCAATTTAATTCTATCCAAGGGGCACACAGAAAAGTGATAGATTTTGCTTTTTAAAAATGAAAACTTTCTGTATGGTAAAAGAAGGAAAAGTAGCCATGAGTTTTATTTTTAGGCACTAGCAGCTGACTCTGGGCAAAAAGATCTGAAGAGAAACTTATTAAAACTATCTCAGGCAGTCCATATCATTTTCAGGAGATATAGACAATCAGGCTAAGGCACTGGGAATAATACAGAATCATTGGTAGACCAGCACTGATAAGGAAACAGCCTTGCCAAATACCCTTGCTACAGCCTCGCCAAGCACTAAAAAATGCTATCAAGATCCCTTCCTCAGCAAGGCCACTGCTGCGCCAGGACTGCCCTGCCTGAAAGCTGGATGCCTCGGCCACCAACCCTTGGGGTTCTGTGTGCAGAATCTTTCCTTAAGTTGCTCACTTTCGAAAAACTGGTTTTGTACTGATGAGTCTGATTAGTAACACTAGATCCCAGGTTTGCACTTTGAGTGCAAAAAGAGGCAAGTATTACAAAATGAAGTAAACCGTCAACAAAATGAAAAGGCAACCCATTGAAAGGGAGAAGATATTTGCAAGTCGTACACCTGATAAGGGGTTATTCCAAATTATATAAGGAACTCAGTAACAAATAACTAAAACTCATAACTCAATAACAAAAAAACTAAAAATATGATTTAAAAAATGGGCAGACAGTCTGAATAGACATGTTTCCAAACAAGACATGAAAGGAGGCCCAACACTAATCATCAGGGAAATGCAAATCAACCCACAATGAGGTATCATTTCACATCTATTAGAAGTGCTATCAACAGTAAGACAAGAAATAACTAGCATTAGCAAAGATTTGAAGAAAAGGGAATCCTCATGCATTGCTGGTGGGGATGTGAATTGATGCAGCCATTATGGAGAACAGTATGGAGGTTCCTCAAAAAACAAGAAATAGAATTAACATATTACCCAACAACTCCACCTCCGAGTACTTATTCAAAGAATATGAAAGCTCTAATTCAAAAAGCTATATGCACCCTATGGTCACTGGAGCATTATTTATCAAGAGTCAAGATATGGAAACAACCTAAATAACTTACATGTCCATATATGAATGAATGGATAAAGCAGCTGCATTATATATATATATATATATATGATGGAATACCACTCAGTCATAAAAAGATTGAAATCTTGCCATTTGTGACAACGTGGAAGGACCTTGAAGGTATTATGCTAAATTAGCATAATAAGCCAGACAAAGAAAGACAAATACTCTATGATTTCACTTATATGTGGAATCTAAAAAACAGAATAAATGAACAAACCAAACCAAGCAAGTGAGCTTCCAGGAAGTCTCACTGGTAAAGAGTCTGCCTGCAATGCAGGAGACATAGGAGACAGGGGTTCCATCCCTGGGTCAGGAAGATACCCTAGAGGAGGAAATGGCAACCCACTCCAGTATTCTTGCCTAGAATATCCCATGGACAGAGGAGCCTGGTGGGCTACAGACCAAAGGGGCACAAAGAGCCTGACACGACTGAGCACAAACCAAATCAACAGAAACAGAGAACACGTCGGTTGTTGCCACAGAGAAGGGTTGTGAGGTAGATGCAATGGGTAAAGGAGGTCAACAGGTACAAATTTCCAATTATAAGATAAGTTAGTTATAGGGTATGTAATGAATAGCGCAGTGACTATAATTAATGTATTGCATATTTGAAAGTTGCTAAGTGAATAAATCTTAAAAGTTCTCATCACAAGAAAAAAGAAATGTAACTTTGCATGGTGATAAAATTAGACTTACTATGGTGACCATTTTGCAGTATGTGAATCATTATATTATACACCTGAAACTAGTATCGTAGGTCAGTTATGTGTGATAAGTCAATCAGTTGTGTCTGACTTTTTGTGACCCTGTGGTCTGTAGCCCTCCTCTGTTCATGGACTTTTCCAGGGAAGAATACTCCTTCTCCAGGGGATCTTCCCGACCCAGGGATCAAACACATGTCTCTTGCATCTCCTGCATTGGGAGGTGGATTCTTTACCACTGAGCCACCTCGGAAGCCCATGACAATTATACCTAACAAAAAAGGCAAGTGTTTTGGATTCTGCTTTGGACTTCCTAAAAAATGAACGGTAAAAAAATCACTCCAAATCACATATATGTTCAAAAAATATTGGGCAGTCAGAAAACATAATGACGCCCAGGATGAGCAATAAAAGAAAAACAACAGATTGGTAAGAAATATTTGCAATGAATATGATTTAAAAGAGGCTTGGGAGGTTGATATCCCTAATGGCTTAAAAAAGCCCAACACTGATGATAAGAAAAACTGACAACCTGATGTAAACACAGCCAAAAGATAACAAAAAGCCATGTAAAAAAATACAAATAGCCAACAAACTTATGAAAAGATGCTCGACTTCAAGAGCAGTGAGAAAAATAAAAATAAAAGCCAGAAGATATCATTTTTACCCAGTATATTGGCAAGATTTAAAAAGACTAGTAACTTTTGGTAGGAGTACCAGAAAATATGCACTCTTACATACTGCGGGTAGAAGTGTGAATCTTTATAACTTTATATCCAGGGAGAACTGGGTATCATATTTAACATTAAAAACATGTAACTTATGACTCAACAAATTCAGCTTTTGGTATGTTATACAAAAATGAAACATCAGGAGGTAAAATTTATGTACAAGGAATTTTTTAGTAGTATTGTCTGTAGTGTCAATACCTGAAAATTTTAATGCCCATCAGTAGAATGATTGAATAAAATGGCTGAATAATAAAAAAATAAAATGGCTGAATACAGTATATCTACACTAGATGGCATGAAGTTATTGAAAAGAAGTATTAGAATAGCATGTAAGCTCCAGAAGCTTGTTTTTCTTATTCACTGTTATATTGCCAGGACCTGGCATATAGCAGTTATTCAATTTACTGTTTTGACTTTGAAGGAAAGCTGTTAAGTCTTTTGAGTAAACACAATAGTTTTAGAGTAATATATATGAAAAAAACAAAAAACTTTACACAAACATAAAGAAAAGTATGGAAGAATATATACCAAACTGTTGCCAATAGTCACTTAAGAAGTGATAGTTGTAGGCTTGTGAGAAGAGAGAGGTTGAGAGGGTTGAATTAGATTGGGGTATAGAAAGATTGTTGACTCTGTGAATTGTTCTTTGCTGTTCAGATTGTTGCAATAAACATTTCTCTTATTGCGACACTTCCTTTAAGCTATTGCTCTATTTTCTTAAATGGTTTCTTGAAAGAGGAGTCTATCTTGTTTCACTTCTCTGTCTTCCAGTTATTCTTCTATATCTGGCTCCTGCTCCTAACACTCAACTGAAAGTATCCTAATTCCCAAAATCAAATAGACACAGTCCCACCCTCACAGAATCAACAGACTGAAAGGAGAGGTGTTAAGATATTAATGCACCCTGAATGTTATGAAAAAATACAGGGTGCTAATATTGAAGTATATAGTAGGCAGACCTACTCTAACAGCTGTGGGATGAAAGGTTAATGCAGAAAGAACATTTAGGTTCAGATCTAAAAGCTGAGTAGGAGTCAGCTGGAAAAAAGGTATACTGGTAAATGCTTAATAACTGAAACCCCTTCCTCCCCACAAAGCCCTGATTTGTAGCATTTGATGATTTCCAGGGTGGATTTCAAATTGCCAACAGTTTAACAGCCAGCAAAGATTCCTGGAAATTTAGCAGTTGGGCTGTCCTGAGCTGGTTCCAGCATGACACTGGAAAGACTATCTTCTTAAGGTGGAGAAAATGGCAAGTTTAAAGTCGTTAAGGTGAGAATGGAAGGGACATCCCATTGAAGAAAAGTAATGAGGTTCATGGGACTTCCCTAGCAGTCCAGTCACTACCCGCACAGTGCTGCCAAAAAAAAAAAGGAAGAAGGTTCAAGGTGACCAGAGTCGATGGGCCAATGGGTCTGATGAAGTTGGGGAGTTAAACTGAACTTTGGAGGTCAAAAGTCAAAAATTTTTATCTTGATCTCACACTGCTCTAGATTGATCAGTATTTTGAGCGAAGGGCAGTTGGAAGACATTGAAGAGATTTAAACAAAGGAAAGATGTGATTAGAGTCATATTTTTAAAAGTTCACTCCTTCTGTAGTGTGGAGAATGAAGTGAGGGGCTGTAGAGACTGGTTAAGAGAGATGGTACTGCTGTAATCCAAGAAGATCTGATGTTCACATGTCAAAATGATAGCAAATGGGGAGGGAGAGAAGTGGATGGATTCAATGAATATTTAGAAGAAAGGGACAATGGGAGGAGGAGGACTCAAAGATGACTCTCCAAATTTATGCATGAAAAATCAGGCCGAATGAATGTCATTTAATGAGAGGCAACAGTGGAGAGGAACAAGTATGTGGGTGAAGATTAGTACAACATTCAACAGCTACTCATGAATAATGTCTACATTATGCCAAGCAAGACAAAGTCCCTGGTCCCATGGTGTTTACATTCAAATGGTGGAAATTTGAAGACAAACACCTTACAGGTATCATATATGTCTAACTACAAAAAAAAAATCTTACTCAGAAAAAAGGAAGTTACCTTATAACTTTAAAAAGTCAAATAAGGAGTGTTTGTGCCTATTTTAATTCATATAACACACATTTTAAAAAGACATGTATGCTGGAATCGATCCCAATTAATACTAGTTTTGAATGCTTTTTAGAAGTCTTCTGAAAGAATCAGCAAAAGGGGAAATTTAGTTCAGAATTAGTAATTATACCTGGGGGGAATCCACTTACGTTTTAAATAGTCACTATGAATGGAAGTAGGTTAAGTGGTCTGCAGTGAATTGGCCTGGAGCCAATGGAAATAAGTCTTCATAAAAGGTCCAGTGATAATAAAGATACTGATAAATGCAGGAGAAGTAGTGGATGACAGAGACGAGATGGTTGGATGGCATCACCAACTCAATGGACATGAGTTTGAGTAAGCTCCAGGAGTTGGTGATGGACAGGGAAACCTGGTGTGCTGCAGTCCGTGGAGTCGCAAAGAGTTGGACATGACTGAGCGACTGAACAACAACAGTAACAAAAGGCCCCTCAAATAAAGGAATAGTTGTTACTGAAATCATAATGATACACCAAAGAATGAATTTTCTTAAAAAAACACAAGAACACCCTGCCTTAATGTGTACACATGTTATTTTGGGTTTGTAATAGAATTTCAAGTGAGGCATTAGAAGAGGGTCTCTGAATCTCAGATAGCTTTAAGAAAGCGGACATGTTTGGAATATTTGATTCCCAACTAGGAATGATAACAAAGATACTGATATAAACAGTATGAACCTGTATGAAAAGGCAATGGACCATGAACAGTACGAAAGGCAAAAAGATAAGACACTGAAAGATAAACTCCCCAGGTCATTAGGTGCCCAATATGCTACTGGAGAAGAGTGGGGAAATAACCGCAGAAAGAATGAAGAGAAGGAGCCAAAGCAAAACCAACACCCAGTTGTAGATGTGACTGGTGATGGAGTAAAGTCCGATGCTGTGAAGAGCAATATTGCATAGGAACCTGCAAGGTTAGGTCCATGAATCGAGGCAAATAGGAAGTGGTCACACAGGAGACGCCAGGAGAGAACATCGACATCTTAGGAATCAGGGAAGTGAAATGGACTGGAATGGGCGAATTTTATTCAGATGACCTTATATCTACTACTGTGGGCAAGAATCTCTTAGAAGAAATGGAGTAGCCATCATAGTCAACAAGAGAGTCCGAAATGCAGTAGTTAGATGCAATCTCAAAAACAACAAAATGATCTCTGTTCATTTCCCAGGCAAACCATTCAATATCGCAGTAATCCAAGTCTACGCCTCAACCAGTAATGCTGAAGAAGCTGAAGTTAAACGGTTCTATGAAGACCTACAAGACCTTCTAGAACTAACACCCAAAGATGTCCTTTTCATTTAGGGGACTGGGATACAAAAGTAGGATGTCAAGAGATACGTGGAGTAACAGGCAAATTTGGCCTTGGAGTGCAGAATGAAGCAGGGCAAAGGCTAACAGAGTTTTGCCAAAAGAACGTACTGGTCATAGCAAACACCCTCTTCCAAGAGAAGACTCTACACATGGACGTCACCAGATGGTCAATACCGAAATCAGACTGATTATATTCTTTGCAGCCAAAGATGGAGAAGCTCTATACAGTCAGCAAAAACAAGAGCAGAAGTTGACTGTGGTTCAGATCATGAACTCCTTATTGCCAAATTCAGACTTAAATTGAAGAAAGTAGGGAAAACCACTAGACCATTCCAGTATGACTTAAATCAAATCCCTTAGGATTATACAGTGGAAGTGACAAATAGATTCAAGGGATTAGATCTGATAGATAGAGTGCCTGAAGAACTATGGATGGAGGTTCGTGACATTGTACAGGAGGCAAGGATCAAGACCATCCCCAAGAAAAAGAAATGCAAAAAGGCAAAATGGTTGTCTGAGGAGGCCTTATAAATAGCTGAGAAAAGAAGTGAAAGGCAAAGGAGAAAAGGAAAGATATACCCATTTGAATGCAGAGTTGCAAAGAATAGCAAGGAGAGATAAGAAAGCATTCCTCAGTGACCAATGCAAAGAAATAGAGGAAAACAATACAATAGGAAAGACTAGAGATCTCTTGAAGAAAATTAGAGATACCAAGGGAACATTTCATGCAAAGACGGGCTCAATAAAGGACAGAAATGATATGGACCTAACAGAAGCAGAAGATATTAAGAACAGGTGGCAAGAATACACAGAAGAACTATACAGAAAAAGATCTTCATAACCCAGATAATCACGATAGTGTGATCACTCACCTACAGCCAGACATCCTGGAATGGGAAGTCAAGTGGGCTTTAGGAAGCATCACTACTAACAAAGCTAGTGGAGGTGATAGAATTCCAGTTGAGCTATTTCAAATCCTAAAAGATGATGCTATGCAAGTGCTGCACTCAATATGCCAGCAAATTTGGAAAACTCAGCAGTGACCACAGGACCTGAAAAGGTCAGCTTTCATTCCAATCCCAAAGAAAGGCAATGCCAAAGAATGCTCAAACTACCACACAATTGCACTCATCTCACATAGTAGGAAGGTAATGCTCAAAATTCTCCAAGCCAGGCTTTAACAGTATGTGAACTGTGAACTTCCAGATGTTCAAGCTGGATTTAGAAAAGGCAGAGGAACAAGAGATCAAATTGCCAACATCTGTTGGATCATTGAAAAAGCGAGAGTTCCAGAAAAACATCTGCTTCATTCACTACACCAATGACTTTGACTGTGTAGATCACAATAAGCTGTGGAAAATTCTTCAAGAGATGGGAATACCAGACCACCTGACCTGTCTCTTAAGAAATCTGTATGCAGGTCAGGAAGAAACAGTTAAAACTGGCCATGGAACAACAGACTGGTTCCAAATAGGAAAAGGAGTACATCAAGGCTGTATATTGTCACCCTGCTTATTTAACTTATATTCAGAGTACATCATGAGAAAACTAAGATCATGGCATCTAGTCCCATCGTTTCATGGCAAATATATGGGGAAACAGTGGAAACACTGACAGACTTTATTTTTCTGTGCTCCAAAATCACTGCACATAGTGACTGCAGCCATGAAATTAAAAGATGCCTGGTACTTGAAAGAAAAGTTATGACCAACCTAGACAGCATATTAAAAAGCAAAGACATTACTTTGCCAACAAAGGTCCGTGTAGTCAAGGCTACGGTTTTTCCAGTAGTCATGTATGGATGTGAGAGTTGGACTATAAATGTGAGAGTAGAAACATATTTCTAAATTAACATTTTATATAACAACAGTTTAAATGTATGTATGTTAGATGACACACATTTGAAATATAAGTAGTTATATGATTCTATATCTGGCAGACTGCTGATTTCTGATCCAATATCATATCTCTCCTTCCTTAAGGAATCTCAATTTTATTTGAAACAGCAATGTGCTCAGCTAAATGTCTACGCTTCCTAGCAATCTCTGTGGCAAGTGATCCTGAGATATATGTAGAGTCTGGTCATGAGATATAAGCAGAAGCTATGTGCAGACCTTCAGGAAGCTCTGTAAACTGAGGAGCGCCCTTGCAGTGAATTTGGAGGGTTCCTGTCATTATCTCTGGTGAGAATGCCAGCATTATATTCTAAGCACAGAGCTCTCTTGAGACTCAAAGTGAGATCTTATACTCAACTATCTAGGATACTGCCACTTGGATGCACCTCAAATTTAGCATGCCTGAAACTGAAATCATTTTCGTTATTTATTCTTCTCCATTTTCTATACATTTGAATCTTCCACTCCAGTCAACCAAATAAAAAACTTGGTCATCCTACATTTCATCCTTTGCCTGTCAGTTATCTTATCAGTCCTTGAGTACTACCTGTCTCATAAACATCTCTGCCGGCAATCTCAGTGCTTCTGTCTTAATTCAGGGCACCACCATATACAGTCTGGAAGATAAGTTTCCAATTTAGTCTGTTTCCAGACTCAGTTCTAACAATCCACCCCTATACTTCTGCCAGGTGATCTCAGTACTTTAAATTTTACTGTTTTGCTGAAAACCTTTCAGCAACTCTTCAGCTACATAAAGACCAAACTGCTTTGCATGGCACAGGAAGTCTTAAAAAGTATTGTCCCACCCATGTTTAACAATACCCCACTCTGTCTACCTGACAAACTCCTACTCATCTTTCAGGCCAGAGTTCAAGTGCCCTGTCTTTCGGAAGGGCACTTTTTTAACCTTTTTTAAGGTTAACTCTTTTAACGTTTTTAACTCTCCTTTAACCACCTCAGTCAAAAATGACCACTTTCTCTTTTGTGCCACCGCAGCACCTTGTGCATTTTATATTATACAGCTTCTCATTCTACAATGCACTTTTTGGTCTGTTTCCCTCTTTCACTGTGTCCTGCTCATCTGTACAGACTACGGAACTAAAGAAATATTTGCTGGATGAATATTTCCTTCTTTCCATCCATTTACTACCTTACAAACTTTTGAAACCTAATTTGTTTCTAAATTTTAAGGGAAAATTCAAAATCTGGAATCCTACTTTAAGCAGCCCTCTTTGCTCAGTTATGGGTTTTGTAGTCAAAATGGAAGTTGGAGCCAAAAGGTCTAGGTTTTGCTATTTGCTGGGCGAGCTTGCACAAATTATTTAGCCATTTTGAGCTTCAGTTTCCTCAGCTGTAAAGTAGGGGTCAAAACACCAAATCTACCAGATTTTTGTAAAGATTAGTGATAAATGGATAAAAAGTGCTGAAAGCTAAGTCTGGCACACAGGAGTCATTACTGCTTTGGGAAAACATTTTGAAAAGTACTATAAAATGTCAGTAACAATGACAGCACTTATTATGAGCCAGGCATTTTGCTAAATATTTTTATATTTCACTCAATCTTTATAATAATCTCTATATTCAGCATTATTTTCATTCTCAGAAAGTACTTAAGTTAAGCACTGTGACAATTTTGTAGGAAAGCAAAGGTTGAAGAAGCTTAAATAACTTGCCCAATGTCATACAGCCAGTAAGCAGCAGAGCTGGACAGACAACTATTTAGAGGTCAAATGAAGGGAGTATCCAGGTTCTGTAGTGTCTTGCTAGGTCACTTCAGTCGTGTCCGACTCTGTGCGACCCCATAGATGGCAGCCCACCAGGCTCCCCCGTCCCTGGGATTCTCCAGGCAAGAATACCGGAGTGGGTTGCCATTTCCTTCTCCAATGCATGAAAATGAAAAATGAAAGTGAAGTCGCTCAGTCATGTCCGACTCTTAGCGACCCCATGGACGGTAGCCTACCAGGCTCCTCCGTCCATGGGATTTTCCAGGCAAGAGTACTGGAGTTGGGTGCCATTGCCTTCTCCATCTGTAGTGTCTTAAGCATGTACAATTTTAGGGGTTCTAAGAATACACAACAGCTTCCCTTGTGGCTCAGCTGGTAAAGAATCTGCCTGCAATGTGGGAGACCTGGGTTCGATCCCTGGGTGGGGAAGATCCCCTGGAGAAGGTGAAGGCTACCCACTCCAGTGTTCTGGCCTGGAGAATTCCATGTCCATGGGGTCGCAAAGAGTCAGACATGACTGAGAGACCTTCACTAAGAATACAAAACAGTTAATTTTGAAAAATTCCAAAAACATATGACCAAGTGAGTATGCTGCTGGCATAGCTCAGACTTCCTTGGAAGGCGATTCTGTGAGTGAGGAGCTTGAGCTGGTGAGGGGTCCTAAAGATTCAGTAGCTTCAAGGTAAATCCCCTTCTGGAGGCCATGCTCTCAGCCACAATGCTTTATCTTCTCCAAATTAGTTGCATGAGTAAAAAATGATTGTATGAATACACCTCTTTATATTAAAATATGAGAATATTGCCTACTCACAAGAAAAAATTAGGATAAACATGAAGATATTGAAAATTAGTTTGAAAAAATTGCCTATTACAGAAATTTATTGTGCTTTATGGATTAATATTGATTCTGTTGAAGATCTGTGTCTACCGAACAAACCAAATTAAGTCTACACCCTTGTCTATGAAATTATTCTGACACCAATGCCCCTCCATTGAATGATCTTTTTCTGTGTGCCTAGGGCACCGTATATAGCCTCCAATATAGCAATTATTTTGTCTTGTAGAGAATTTTCTACACTTCTAGCTTTCAAACCTATACACATGACTTACAAGCTGGGATCAAGTCTCTTTGTCTTTTTAACACCTCCCAGCAGGGATACAGTAAGTATTCGACAAATATTTGTTGAATAAATGACATATTAAAATTTTTACAGTACTCTAAAATTCAGTTAATTAAAATCCTGATGATCTTTAAAAAAAATTAATTTGAGAGCCAGTCCTGGCATAAATGAAATACATTAAAAACTATAAAAATCGAACTGAATGAGAAATGCCATTAATATTATAATCAGTAGCATATTATATTAACTTTATAACACAATCTGAGGTAAAGGGAAATAGACTTTAAATAATCTACTCTCATTTCAGAGTTGAACAGTATTCCCTCAGCCCCCTGCCCAAAATTCATGTCCTTGGGACCTCAGAAAGTGACCTTAGTTGGAAACAGGGTTGTTGTGGATACAATTAAAGTGAGATTATACTGGAATAAGGTGGGCCCTTAATTCAATACCGCTAGTGTTCTTATAAAAGGAGAAGCGACACAGCTATGGACACCACAGGAAGGAGCGCTAAGGGACTCTGACAGGAGTAGAGATTCACATTTTGCAGCTGCAAGCTAAAGAATGCCAAGGATTGCTGGCAACCATGAGAAGCCAGGAAAAAGGTGAGGAAGGATTCCTTTCTACAGATTTCAGGGAGAGCACAACTCTGTTAACCGCTTGATTTTGGATCTCCACCCTCCAAACAAAACTGTAAGATAATACATTTCTCTTGTTTTAAGCCACCCAGTTTGTGGTACTTCCCTACAGCATCCCTTGAAAACCAATATACCCTCACAGTAAATATTTTGGTTTGTTAATTAGATTAATATTTTGTTCACTGCACTACCACTCGGTATGAGATGATCTGATTTTTTAAATTTATTGGCAGTCTTGCCAGGAGTCGGTAAGATCCTTGAAAGCCAGGCTCCTGTTTTGTTCCTTCTGGAATTCCCACTACTTGACAGAATTTCTAGTACATGGTAGGCCCTGAGGAAGTGTTTGTGAATGAGTGAATAAACTATGCCAACTACACACTACAGTCAATGCCTGAGGACATGAACCGCAAAGGTAATATCACAAACAATAAAAGTATCTTTCCATTTAACTGAGGACTAAAAAACCCCTACGATTTTAAATAACGTGAATGAAATATAGTGAACACACCAGAATCTACTTTCAAATGAGTTTTTCCCCTTTCAAAGCAGCCACCTCTACCAGCTATAGATTTATTTCAGTAACTTAGTCACTGCTTAAAGCTTTCTCTGGAATTCATGTGGAACTGCTAATAGAGCCTCTTCTCACAGGGTAGATTTAATTTTGAGAAACTACCAATAGTAATTTGAAGCTAAGCCTAGTAAATAAGGCTGGTGATAAAGCTGGATAATATTTAAAAATGAGGTGTGCTTACTAAAAAAAAGACCGATTTTCTAGGAAGAAACTAACTTTCCAAAATTGAAAAGTTCTCTATGGCGGCATACTGAAGATGAGCTAATTTATGGTGATAGAAAACATAAAAGTTCCTGTGAAACAATCGATTGAACCTTTTTATTATTCTCAAACTTAAAACGTCGTCACAGAGTAATGCCGTGTTCACCAGAATCTATGCCAAAGTAGAAAAAAAATGTAACATCAGCAGTGGTTCAAGGAACGCTCCAACTTCCATACCAACCATAATGAAATCATCCTTGCGATAAGTCTGAAACGTCTGGTCAAACCCGAACGCCTGCGCCTCGATTCTACCCAGCATAGACCTGGGGCAGAGAAGAGAACGACGGTCAACTCGGGGTGGTACCCTCTGGGCAGCACGTTCACCCGTCCCACCCACGGAGCCCGCCCTTCTTGAGGGTAACGCTGCCTCCGGGTTTCACTCAGGACGGGGCCGCCTCGACGCCCGATCCGCGCCTCCAGAGCCGAGAAGGCCGAGGGGCAGGGAGAAGAGCCCCTCGGCCTCTCACCACTGGCGGAGCCGGCTGGTGGTCTGCGGGGTGCTCAGAGACTGGAAGGTTTTCTGAGGCAGGTATCTGAAGCTGTAGACGTCCAAATCGCCCGGCTCCCCAGCCGCCATGTTGCTCCTCACTGCGCTGAGTTGGGGGCCGTTTCCAAGGCGACGCGGCGGCCTCCGTGGGGCGATGCTGCGGGGGCGGGCGGGGCCGCGGCGGGGCGTGTCCACAGCGGGGCGGGGCCACAGCGGAGCGGGGCGGGGCCACGGCGCTACTGCGATCAAGGAGTCCGCGGAGCCGGCGGAGGAGGAAACTAGGGGTCCGCGGCGGAAAACGCCAGTACACGCTTGTTGGATTTAACCGTTAATAATAATTACTCCGCGTGGGTTAATTTCTTAGTTTCAAACCTCTAATCTTAGATTTATAGCCGTCTAAGTTTAGTGACTCAACCATTTCTGAAGAAAAAGTTATTCTGAACTAATTATTTTCAAGAGAGATGTCTATATAATTACTTGGGAAACTGTTTTACCCTCTGGCTTTTTTTTTTTTTTCCTTTGAACGTTACATCTGAAGGCTAAAAAAATTTTTCCAAATACAGTACAGTACAACGGGCTGTTTAATAGAAACACATATTTCTGATTTTGTATTGAAAATTGCGTTTCGTATGTGTAGTTTTGTTGTCGTTTTGTTTTGTCTAATAGTTGTGTATCAGAAGGGAGTTGAGAAATGGCAGGATGTCGTTCATTGCCACCTCTCTTCTCTCTTTCCTTCCCCCTTAGTCCTCCATAATCTTGATTATTCCGTTTTCAGCCAACAGCAGTAGGAGAAACCGGGAGGGAAACGCGCGCGCACACACACAATATTCGTCTTCATTGTTGATTTTATTTTCAGTACCGTTGCCTTCTAAATATTTATATTAGTCATCTTATGAACATGGTTGAGTTTAAGCCTACCATCTTATTGTTTTGTATTTCTGTTCTTTTTTCCTTTAATCCAAGAAAGAAGAAATAATATTTTTATTATTTCCTTTTTCTCCTTTTTAGCTTTTTAATTATATGTTTTAGTGTAGCTTTTAATGATTACTCTAGAGATAAAATATGACTACTTGATTTATTTCATACCACCTTAAGTCATCACTCCAACCATGTTTCAAACAAGAACCTTACAACAGGTAAACATCTATTCACTTTTTACCTTTTTTTGTTGGGGGAGGGGTGGTGTCAATATTTTACTTCTACAAAGTGTCCAAAATACATTATTTTGTTACTGTTATTTTAAGCAGTGGATATTATTTCATATTTACTAGTATATTTACCCTTTGCATCTTTCTCATTCCTTCTAGCAGTTCTGAATTTATAATATGGGATTTTCATTGAAATTGAACATCTTCCTTTAGTATTTCTTATAATTCAAGTCTTCTGATAAGTAAGTTTCTCAGTTTGTTGTCTGAAAGTGTCCTTATCTTCGTGTTTGAGTGATATCTTACATCAGGCTGTACAGAATTCTAAGTTGACAATTATTTTTCTCAGCACTTTAAATATGTATTCTATTGCCTTCTGGATTCCAAATTTTTGTTCAAAAGTCAGCCATTATTTTTAACGTTGCTTGTTTCAAAGCCACGTGTCTTCTTTTTTTTTTTTTTTTGCCTTTGATTTCAGCAGTTTGGCTATTCCTTCTCTCTCTGTTTTATTTGTGTGTGTGTATCTTGTGTATGTGTATTTTTGCGTGTGTCTTGTGTTTTTATCTTGTTTGGGATGAGCTTCTTGAATTCTTTCAATGATCTCTTTTAATCAGTTTTCACAAACTCAGCCATTATCTCTTCAAATATTCTACTTTGTCCTTTTCTTTTGGACTCTAATTACATGTATATTAGAACTTTTAACCATTTCCTGTTTTTCTCTATTACAGCTTTTTCAGTTCTTCATGTCTTCTTGTGCTTCATCTTTTTTACTCTTTATTGATCTGCCTTTGAATTCACTAATCTTTCCTGCTTAATTCTCAATTTTAGATATATTTTATTTCTCAGATGTCCATCTTAATCTTGTTTAATCTATTCAAGTCTCCATTTTTCATTCATTTAGTATACATTTTTCTTAACAGATTAATTGAAGTTATTTTTAAACCTTGGAGCGCTTCAATAGAAGAATTATTTTTGGATCTACTTCTTCTGCCTGCTTTATTTCGTGATTATAAATCATGTTTCTTTGCTGTTTCACACATTTAACAACTTTTTGTTTTAGGTACAACACTGTGTATTTGAAAAGCATAAGAGATTCAGAAAACATATCTTCCACCAGAAAGTGTTCACTATTTGCTTTAAGTAGGTAAGGTAAATAGCCAATAACTTTAATATAATCAGGGATTCAGTGGGTCAAGGCTGAGTTTTAGTTTTAGTAGGACTGAACTGCAGACTTGTCTATTTTGTTTCTATACCTTGAGTAGGCTTGATTGAAAATATAATAGGTCTTTATCTTCTGGGCCCCCCAAAATGAGAACATTCAGGTCTTCTTTTCAGAGGTATTGAGCTTGCACTTCAGCTTCCTACATTCTTGAGCACTGAAATCTAGCAAATGTCTTGACGGGGAGACTGAATGTGTGTTTGACACAGGCCCAACTCTTTAGTAGGACTTTGTTTTCGAAGCACCAGGAAATTATAGAATATCTCACTGTGTTTTAGAAGTTTCTGCAGAGCAACTCCGCATCCTACACATAGTGCCCAAACTCAGCAAATTTACTTTGGGGGTGTAGCCATGTTCAACCCTTAAAATTTCCTTGCATGACTACCAAAAGTCATTCAGTCTTAACTTTGCATAGCAGTCAGTAAATGAGACTTTTGAAAACCTCAACTCATCTTTGGAAGGGTTTTCTAGGGGAGCTATCAGAATGTAGATTCTTTGATTTCACCACCAGAGATTGAGATTCCACAACTCTTGGATGGTGCATAGGAATTTTATTTTTAATATGCACTTTGGATAAATTTGATGCAGATTTTCTACATTATTCAATGAGAAAAACTTTCCCACACGTCCTTTAAAATCTATATTAAATATCATCTCATGAAGAAATTTGTTTAATACTTCTGTTTGACTTTGTATAGATTTGGTTCTTGCTAAACAATCAAGTATATGATCATATAATATTTTGAACTTTTATGTTTCTGATTGTTTGGAAACATCTTTCCAAAGAGATTACATACTATTCAGTATGGAATTTGACATTTTATGAAAACGTTTTCCATAGGACCTAAGCCTGTGTATTTGTTTAGTTAATTTTTTTCTAGTTTTTCTAGCTTCACTGAGGTATAACCAACATACAATGAACTGCACGTATTTAAAATAAAATGTGATGAGATTTGATATATGTGATCTTTGTGGTTTTTAAAAAGCCCTCAGATAAAAGTAAAGATATAATTATACTTATTTTGAATTTAGGATGCTAATTTAAAAACTTCTTTGCTTACTTTTGCATTACTCAAAGGTAAATCATTTGTACTTGTGTTGTTGATGAAATTCATCCTCTTTTTTTCAACCCTGTAATCAGTGATTATACTTTGCCTGTATAGTCTTTCAGTATTTACTTGGAAATTGATAGTTTTCTAGTTGTTATTTGTTACTTAAATGTGCATGATTGGTATATGTTCTATACAACCTTTATTAATTTAATCTTGACCGTAGTTTTTTATTTTTATCTCCCAATCACCTGGGCTTCTGTGATGGCTTAGCAGGTAAAAAAAATCTATCTGCAAGGCAGGAGACACTGGAGACTCAGGTTTGATCCTTGAAGAAGGATCAGAAAGGTCAGGAAGGTCCTCTGGAGGAAGAAATGAGAACCCACTCCAGTATTCTTGCCTGGAGAAACCCTGACAGGCTAAGCACAAGAACAATCATCTTTAAGTTTTTCCTTTATTAAAAAATTACATAACATGTTTAACACAAGGTAAAAATAAGGAAGCAAAAAGAACAGAAATATGCATGATCCCAGAACTATAATTTTTCAAGTTCTCGGAGCAGTGAATTACATTTTCTGTAGGGAGATTTTCCAGAAAAAAGATGTTTTCAGTCTGAATTTCATTGACACACTCTAAGGCGCCTTGGGCAGACAAGTCTATGTAGGAAAAAAACCCTCCCATATTTACAAAACAGTTCTCATATTGTATTTAATTTAATTTTTTTATTTTATTATTATTATTATTTTTTTTTTGTCATACATTGATATGAATCAGCCATAGATTTACACATATTCCCCATCCCGATCCCCCCTCCCACCTCCCCCTCCACCCGATTCCTCTGGGTCTTCCCAGTGCACCAGGTCCGAGCACTTGTCTCATGCATCCCACCTGGGCTGGTGATCTGTTTCACCATAGATAGTATACATGCTGTTCTTTTGAAATATCCCACCCTCACCTTCTCCCACAGAGTTCAAAAGTCTGTTCTGTATTTCTGTGCCTCTTTTTCTGTTTTGCATATAGGGTTATCGTTACCATCTTTCTAAATTCCATATATATGTGTTAGTATGCTGTAATGTTCTTTATCTTTCTGGCTTACTTCACTCTGTATAAGGGGCTCCAGTTTCATCCATCTCATTAGGACTGGTTCAAATGAATTCTTTTTAACGGCTGAGTAATATTCCATGGTGTATATGTACCACAGCTTCCTTATCCATTCATCTGCTGATGGGCATCTAGGTTGCTTCCATGTCCTGGCTATTATAAACAGTGCTGCGATGAACATTGGGGTGCACGTGTCTCTTTCAGATCTGGTTTCCTCAGTGTGTATGCCCAGGAGTGGTATTGCTGGGTCATATGGCAGTTCTATTTCCAGTTTTTTAAGAAATCTCCACACTATTTTCCATAGCGGCTGTACTAGTTTGCATTCCCACCAACAGTGTAAGAGGGTTCCCTTTTCTCCACACCCTCTCCAGCATTTATTGCTTGTAGACTTTTGGATAGCAGCCATCCTGACTGGCGTGTAATGGTACCTCATTGTGGTTTTGATGTGCATTTCTCTAATAATGAGTGATGTTGAGCATCTTTTCATGTGTTTGTTAGCCATCTGTATGTCTTCTTTGGAGAAATGTCTGTTTAGTTCTTTGGCCCATTTTTTGATTGAGTCATTTATTTTTCTGGAATTGAGCTTCAGGAGTTGCCTGTATATTTTTGAGATTAATCCTTTGTCTGTTTCTTCATTTGCTATTATTTTCTCAACATATTGTATTTAATTTTATGTATGTTTATGGTTTGTTTTTTCTTTATTTTTATTATCAGTTTTGGTATTTTCAAAGTATTGTTACTGATCAGGGTCCCTGGACTCTTTAATCAAAAGAAATTGATAAGAGACCAGACAAGGAATTCAGACAAGGCTTTACTGGGACTCGTGCTGCAGTGCAAGGAAGCAAAAACAGGTAACAGATTCTCTTACTCACTCCCTGAGGCACTCCCTGAAAAGGGGTGAGGGTGGAGCTGATGTAGTTCAGGCCAGAGGGGAGGCTTAGGTGGTCTGCCCAGTCCCTTGGTGGTGCTGCGTGCAGGGATCATTTACAGTGCCCAGTTTTTGCTCTCTGCACCTCAAAAGTGGAAGCTGGATTTTGGCCTTTTTTTATCTTGTTCATAATTTGCCCTAACTGGGAATAGATGCAGTTATAGTTTCTTTGGTTTTCTGTTGTTCTAGGAGGTGCTTCTCCATGTGCAAACACTACAGCAAAGAGTCTCAAGCCCTGGGTCCCAACCTGTCTCAGTATCAATTGGTTCAGTTCAGCCGCTCAGTCGTGTCCGACTGTTTGTGACCCCATGAACCACGGCAGGCCGGGCCTCCCTGTCCATCACCAACTCCTGGAGTCCACCCATACCCATGTCCATTGAGTCGGTGATGCCATCCAGCCATCTCATCGTCTGTCGTCCCCTTCTCCTCCTGCCCCCAATCCCTCCCAGCATCAGGGTCTTTTCCAATGAGTCAGCTCTTTGCATCAGGTGGCCAAAGTATTGGAGTTTCAGCTTCAACATCAGTCCTTCCAGTGAACACCCAGGACTGATCTCCTTTAGGATGGACTGGTTGGATCTCCTTGCAGTCCAAGGGACTCTCAAGAGTCTTCTCCAACACCACAGTTCAAAAGCATCAACTCTTCGGCACTCAGCTTTCTTTATAGTCCAACTCTCACATCCATACATGA
Organism: Dama dama; assembly: GCF_033118175.1. Classification (NCBI taxonomy): domain Eukaryota; kingdom Metazoa; phylum Chordata; class Mammalia; order Artiodactyla; family Cervidae; genus Dama; species Dama dama. The sequence goes on from NC_083681.1 coordinate 8,930,005, forward strand.
CTACTGGAAAAACCATAGCCTTGACTAGACAGACTTTTGTTGACAAAGTAATGTCTCTGCTTTTTAATATGCTGCCTAGGTTAGTCATAACTTTCCTTCCAAGGAGTAAGCGTCTTTTAATTTCATGGCTGCAATCACCATCTGCAGAGATTTTGGAACCCAGAAAAATAAAGTCAGCTACTGTTTCCATGTCTCAGTATAGCTGTGTTTAATAGCATGGACAGTGAAGTTAGATCAGAAATCTAACTCTAGTTCTAGTGTTTAGGTTTCCTCATCTATAAATTGAACTTTTTTTTACTTTATATAGTGTTATCATAAGAATTAAATTAATTAAGTTGCTTATCACAGTGACTGGCACTTAAAAGTCCAGTGTGTGGTAGTTGTTAATATTAATGGCTATTTTCACATGGGCTTCTAAGGACAGAATATTAGTATATAGTTTGTATATATAGAAAATAAGATTTGAGTTGGTCCATTTCAATTTATGGCTATCCCTTAGAGATTCATTGGGTTTGTTGTTGTTGTTCAGTGGCTAAGTTGTTTGTGACCCCATGGACTGCAGCCTGCCAAGCTCCATTGTCCTCCACTATCTCCCAGAGTTTGCTCAAATTCATACCTATTGAGTCGGTGATGCTATCTAGCCATCTCATCTTCTGCCACCACTTTCTCCTTTTGCTTTCAGTCTTTCCCAGCATCAGGGTCTTTTTCAATGAGTTGGCTTTTTGCATCAGGTGGCCAAATTATTGGAGCTTCAGCATCAGTCCTTCTAATGAATATTCAGGGTTGATTTTCTTTAGGATTGACTGGTTTGATCTCCTTGCAGTCCAAAGGACTCTCAAGAGTCTTCTCCAGCACCACAATTCAAAAGTATCAATTCTTTGGCTCTCAGCCTTCTTTATGGTCCAGCTCTCATACCTATACATGATTACTGGAAAAACCAAATTATTGTTTTTCTCTCTAGCTGCTTATAGTTTTTCATCATTTGCTATGAATCTCAATTTGCATCCTTAAAACATGAACTTTGCTTCATTGGATTGTAAATTGTTGCTACAGTGGTTTAGTTGCTAAGTTGTGTACGACTCTTGCAACTCCATGGATTGTAGCCTGCTAGGCTCCTCTGTCCTTCGGATTCTCTAGGTAAGAATGCTGGAGTGGGTTGCCATTTCCTTCTCCAGGGGATCTTCCCAACCCAGGGATCAAACCCAGGTCTCCTGCATTGCAGGCAGATTCCTTACTGACTGAGTTACAAGGAAAGCCTTATGAATGTGTAATTATTACTGCTGGCTCTCATGAGTTCATGTAACTGTAAAAGATTGCCAAGTAAAACATTACCATTGTTCTGATATTTGGTCATTAGCTGTTATTATTCTTTCAGGTTTTACCTTCTTTTCATTTGGCAAGTTTGCACATACCCTGCATGTTACTAGGCACTATGAGAATTCCAAGATGTATGAAATATCAATCCTGCCTGCAAAGCTCTTACAAATTAGTTGGAAATGATTGAACAGTCCTTCTCATCTTGTATGCGTGTTCAATTGCTCTGTTATGTCTGACTCTTTGTAAGCCCATGGACTGTAGCCTGCCAAACTCTTCTGTCCATGGCATTTTCCAGGCAAGAATACTAGAGTGGGTTGCGATTTCCTACTCCAGGGGATCTCCTGATCCAGGGATCAAACCCGGGTCTCCTGCATTGACAGACCGATTCTTTGCCACTGAGTCACCTGGGAAGCCCATGTTATCTTGTCTTTCATGAACGTAAACTCTACTTAGTTCCTCTCATTCTTCTAAAATTCAATCTAGTCTTCTCATTGATCATTTACTTATCCTCTGTCACTGTTTAAGGTTGCCAGACTGCTGGCTTTTATCTGGTAGTTTACAATACACATCTATTTGACCTCAAATAAGTCTGACTTAAAAACATTCAATAAAGTGAGGCGAGAACTAATTCTAATATCGGCTTATATGTGTCAAAATAGCACTTACATTCTTTCTGTAGTTCTACTTGGTGTGAATTTTCTGTGATTCTAATGATTTGAAAAAGATTTACTGAATACAGTTAGTAGCCAAGAACAATATTAAGTTGATTTTAGTGGTTGTGTGTTCCTAATAAATAAGGACAGAATTTTTACTTTGGAGGAATGAAATAGTAACTGTGATCACAACTATTTGAAATTTGAAGAATGTTGTTTATCAATAAGTTATTTTGTTTAGATCAGTGGCTATTCAAAGTCAGTTCATAATAAAAAATTCATTTTGTCTGTGGCCAAATGAACAAACTAAGCATGACATACTTTTTCATAAAATTAATTAAATCCCTTCATATTAAAGAAGCTTCTTTATTTCTAAATTATGCTGTCTTTTTTATTTGTAATTAAAATCTCCTTTCCTTAGGAAATGGGCTTCCCTGATAGCTCAGTAGGTAAAGAATCTTCCTGCAATGCAGGAGACCTCAGTTAGATTCCTAGGTTTGGAAGATCTGCTGGAGAAGGGATAGGCTACCCACTTCAGTATTCTTGGGCTTCCCTCGTGGCTCAGCTGGTGAAGAACCTGCCTGCAATGCAGGAAACCTGGGTTTGATCCCTGGGTTGGGAAGATCCCCTGGAGACGGGAATGACGACCCACCCCAGTAGCCTGGCCTGGAGAATCCCATGGACTATCCATGGGGTCTCAAAGAGTTGGGCATGACGGAGCAACTTCCACTTCCTTAGGAAATAATGATATTAAATAAAAGTTTTATAACTCTATGTCTATTAGGTTGGTGGAGTCTTGCTGCGGGAGAAAGCAATGGCAACCCACTCCAGTACTCTTGCCTGGAAAATGCCATGGATGGAGGAGCCTGGTAGGCTGCACTCCATGGGGTCGCTAGGAGTCGGACACGACTGAGTGACTTCACTTTCAGTTTTCACTTTCATGCACTGGAGAAGGAAATGGCAACCCACTCCAGTGTTCTTGCCTGGAGAATCCCAGGGACGGGGGAGCCTGGTGGGCTGCCGTCTATGGGGTCGCACAGAGTCGGACATGATTGAAGCGACTTGGCGGCAACAGCGTTTTGCTGCTCAAAGTGTGGTTGATGGACAAACAGCATTGACCTCATTTGTGAGCTTGTAGAAATGCAGTATCTCTGACCCCATCCCAGACCTATGGAATCAGATTCTGCAAGTGATTCATATACACGTTAAATGAGAAATGCTGATCTAGAAATACCCATCCATCGGCCCTATCCCCTTTTATTTTCAAGTTATTCTGTACTTCTGTCTATGCATTTGCTCAATTCAGAAACCTAGGCCTTATCTTTAACCCTACCTGTCTCACCCTCCCCTATCCTCTCCCATGTCAAATTCATCATTAAATTTCATAATCTTCTAAATATAGATACTGTATCTGTCCACTTCTTTCCAGTTTCCACTGTTGATACTTCAGTTGAAGCCACCACCATCTTTTTGATTGGATGACGATCAGCAAGACTTCCTACCTCCTTTCCTACCTCCTCTCCCTCTTTCACTTCTGCCATCCTGACCTCCATTCTGTACACAGCAGCCAGACTGAGCTTATGAAAGTGATGAATCAGATTCTAAAACTTCACTGTTGAGAATCCTTTAATGGGTTTCCGTTGAGTTCAGTCGCTCAGTCGTGTCCGACTCTTTGCGACCCCATGAATCACAGCACGCCAGGCCTCCCTGTCTATAACAAACTCCCTGAGTTTACTCAAACTCACGCCCATCGAGTCGGTGATGCCATCCAGCCATCTCATCCTCTGTCATCCCCTTCTCCTCCTGCCCCCAATCCCTCCCAGCATCAGGGTCTTTTCCAATGAGTCAACTCTTCGCATGAGGTGGCCAAAGTATTGGAGTTTCAGCTTCAGCATCAATCCTCCCAATGAACACCCAGGACTGGTCTCCTTTAGGATGGACTGGTTGGATCTCCTTGCAGACCTAGGGACTCTCAAGAGTCTTCTCCAGCACCACAGTTCTGTTGCCCTTAGGTAAAATCCAGCTCCTGGTGGTCTGTATTCTTCATTTTCAGCCTCATTACTCACCTCCCTCTTGGGCTACCTACTCAGAGATCGTTGGTCTGGGAAGAGCCAAACTCTTTTCTTCCTCAGGGCCTGGGGAAAAGTATATCCTTTGCTTGGAACACTTTCCTTCCTTTTACTTTCAGCCTAACTACTTCCCATGCATCCTTCACATTTTGAATTATTAATTGCTTCCTTAGAGGGACCTTTCTGACAGCCTGGTTAATATTGGTTTTCCTGGTTATTCTCTCATAACACATACTTGTCCCTCAGAACGTTTATAACGATGTACAATTATTTAAATGTTTGTGTGCTTCCATGGCTAATGTTTGTCTTCCTCACTAGCTGTAAAAATTCAAGAGGTCAGAGACTGTTCAACACATGTTCTTGGTCACTGGCACACTGAAGGAAATTCCAAAAAAATCTATTGAGTAAATGAGTCGCTGGTTCTGATTTTACTGAACTATTTCATGTTACATGGGCTTCCTCCGTGTCTCGGTGGTAAAGAATCCGCTTGCCAATGCAAGAGATGCAGGTTTGATCTCTGGGTTGGGAAGATACCCTGGAGAAGGAAATGGCAACCCAGTCCAGTGTTCTTGCCTGGAGAATCCCAGGATGGGGAAGCCCAGTGGGCTGCCGTCTATGGGGTCGCACAGAGTCAGACACGACTGAAGCGTCTTAGCAGCAGCAGCAGCGGCATCTGCTCTTTAATCTGCCACATACTAATCTCTAAGCCTCAGTTTCCTCATCTGGGTTGTTGCAAGAATATACAAGCTTATCACAGTGCCTGTGTGTGCTGACTAAGGGCGCGTTATCATTATTTGCTTACTGGCTTTGGCTGTGTTTAGCAGAGCAGCAGCCTGTAGTTCATCAACTCGCGTATCTGCAGCAGTTAAAAGGTCCTGTGGTAAAGGAAAGGGTTAAGCCTGACGCCTCCTGTTTCTGGAAGATTTCTGCCTCCAGTGGTGCGGAGGGGGGTGGGCAGGGCCCCAGGAAGAGATAAACAAGTTGGGGCTGGAACTTGTCTCTGCTCTGTGACAGGGCTGCTTGCTGTCTTTGACATTAAAGTTTTTCAGGACTGTCAAGAAAAGCAGTCCCTTTGCCTTTCTAATAGTTGGGTACAATTCTTGTTAGTCTTGTTTGGTTTCTATAAAAATATTTGTTATTGCAAAATCCTGGTTTTGGTTGATACTTGTTTAAACAATAGGAAGGGACCCTGATTTCCTACTCCAATCAGTCCGCCACACCTCCAGCCGTGGGAGAGGGGTAAGGCCCAGCGAGGGGTGTCACTCTTGCCTTCGATGGAGGAAAACACTAAGAACTGAAGCAGGAAACTGGTGCTAAGAAATGAAGGCTGGGGGGGTGGGGGGGGGGCGGTGCACTGGATTATTATTTACAGGTTTTTCTTTATGGGTAGATCTGTAGATAAACCTCCACTTAGTCCAAGAACTGACTGTTCTGCTTACAGGAAGGGACACTGAGCTGTTTCACACTAGTTTTGTATTTGGAATGGAATTCTGGCGAGAGATCCTCCATGTTAACCTGTTAACCGTGACCACCCTTCACCCCCAACAGTGTCCTCCCACCTCGACTGCCTTTCCTCACCTCCCGAGATGTTCTGGCTCAATGTGTTGTTTCCTATTTGGAATTAGGAATGTACCTCTGTGGCCCCATCCATAGCTGTTCCTGCATGCTTCTTCCTAAGTGTAATATTTATCTAGCTTCTCACGCAGGCAGGCCCAGCTCCTCTTGCAAGGCTACAAGGAGTCTTTCATTTGTATGTTGCAAGGTCAGGGATCTGCAGGAATGGGGTGGGGTGTCTCTCAATCAGAGTAGGTCTCTCTGCAGACCCAAGAAGACAAATTCTCAAGATGTAAAAGGTTATTATTATTTTTTTTATAAGAGATATGAACTATTGTTGATACTTTAAAGATTGTTGTGGTTTGTAAAACATGGCTCCTCAGAAAGCACAGTGATTTTCTTAAACCAGCTCATCATGTTCTTTAGACACATATTTAAGTAATTATTAATGCAGATGATAAGCTGAGGTCCTTGAGATGTGCCAGTGTGTACACCAGTCTTTCTTGGCTATAGGATCACACTGTTTTCTTATCCATGTATTTCTTATCTTTGTAAATCACTGTGAATGCTTTTAAATGATTTGGTTTGAATAACCTGTAAAGGCATATGGAGCTGTGCATGTGGCTTTTTGATTTTTTTTCCTCTGCAACTTCTCCTTCCCCTTACCTTGCACACAGAGTGATATCTAGATTTTCAGGTGTGTCCAGGTTCCAGTGCTGCAAAGGAATAAGCATACCTCCTCTCATTCATCCAGTCAACTGAGGTGGTGGATTGCAAGGATTAATGATTTAACACATGGAATGTGCTTAGGCCAGTCTTCTGCACACAGAGAGCTCTCAAGTGTTAGCCATTGTTATTATTTATTGGGTGCCCATTATTTACAAGGGGGCTTTCCGTTCTTCTTAGAGACCAGTCTTCTGAAAGTTTACAATATAGTAGGAGAGACAGGACATGTACATAGCAGCTAGAGTTACTGCTTTAAAAAAAAAAAGTGATCATACCTTTTGTATAAAAATCTTCAAACTCTTATCAGGCCTCTAGTGGTCTGCTTCTACCTACCAACACAGTCATATCTTGTACCAGTTTTTCCTTTGTTCTCTAAACTCTAGCTATATTGGATTATTTCATGTCCTGGAATGCAAACTCCATTAGGAGAAAGAATTTTCTTCTGTTTTTGTTTAGTGATGAAACTCCAGCACCTATGATGTAGTCGGGAACACAGGAAGAGATCTATCTTCTATTATTTGTTGTTGTTGAATAAATGTTAGTGTTAGCATTTGTGACTTTCTTGGCTCAGCGGGCAAAGAATCTGCCTGCAATGCAGCAGACACCAGAGACTCGGGTTCATCTGGGTTGGGAAGATCCCCTGGAGGAGGAAATGATAACCCGCTCCAGTATTCTTGTCTGAAGAATCCCATGGACAGAGGAGACAGGTGGGCTACAGTCCATAGGGTTGAGAAGAGTCAGACATGCCTGAACGACTAAGCACAGGCACTTACTTGAAAACAACCCACTTATCCCCGTCACCTTCTTTCACTGAGCTACACTCTACTTATCCTTTTGGCCTGTGTTTAATATCTCTCCTTTGGAGAGTTGTTCCCTGACACCCTTGTTTGCATTAGATTTTGTGCTACGTGCTCAAATTTAATTTTGTGCTACTGTGAATTTTAAAACTTCCAATTGTTTAAAATATGGAGAGAATCATATCTGTTTTGTTCACTCTGTATCCCCAGGTCCTAGTTTATTGCCTGGGTCATTGAAAGTTCTTAATTAATCGAAGTGAAAATAGCTCTAATAGAAGGTTGTTTTTGTTGTTTAGTTGCTAAGTCATGTCTGACTTTTTTGCAACCCCATGGACTGTAGCCCACCAGGGTCCTCTGGGCAAGAATACTAGAGTGGGTTGCCATATCCTTCTCCAGGGGATCTTCCCAACCCAGGGATTGAACCCACGACTCCCGAATTGCAGGCAGATTCTTTACTACTGAGTCATCAGGGAAGCTCCTAATGGAAGGTAGACCAAGATAAACACTATAGTGCCACAAGAGGAGTGTAGATAAAGTGCTTGAAATTTAGAGGAGAAAAATATTATTTACAATAATAAGAATAAGGGAATGCTCAATAGAGGATGTAGTATTAGAGCTAGGCTTGTTGGATGGGTAGGATTTGGAGGTGGTGAGAAATGTCACCCTTGAACATCGCCTGAGCCAGTGTGTGGAAATGGTGTAGACACTATGTGTACCACCCAGAGACCCTTGCAGAATTGAGGCACTCATTGCCCCAAATAATGGAATTATCTGAGTCTTTCTCCAGGAAAGGCCCATAACCCAAGATTGCTTCTCCACCCAAGTTTACTTCTCAGGGCAGCCACAGTCCAATGCCTGGACAACATTGCCCCTTACTTCAATTTGGGACTTCTCATTTGGGTTTCAGAGGTCGTTCTAGTTTTTCCTGGAATCTCTGTTGTAACTGTTTCAAAGAGTTCTAATGTCTCTTTCTGTTTTCACCTGCTTCCTTCACTTCTTTATAGGACAGAACTCCTCGGTAAACCTTTTATGCACAGATGTCTGCCTCCAAGTCTGTTTCCTGTGGACCTCGATCTTAATAAGCAGCAGACATTACAGGAGGATCAATTGCTCTAGAAAATGGAAAGTTGTTTTTTTTTTTTTTTCCCATTTAAAGCAGTTGAATCTCTTCAACAAAATTCTTGTCTGGAAACATCATCATGTAAATATGGTGAAAGGGGAGTTTCTGTACTTGAAGTGGGAGGGAGTGCTACTGTTTTTGCCTATTTTGGCTCCCTTATTCTGTGCCAAGATAATTCTCAGAGGGCTTTACACACCCACTAGGTCTCATCTGAGTACAGTTCAAAAACCAGTAGGAAAATCACAGAATCCATGGAATAGAGTAGGAAAGAAAACAAGGTCAGGCTGTTGAGTGCTTTGAATGTCAGGACAGGAAATCTGAACATTATTCTGGAGGTGAGGGTAGGAGAACACTGACAGTAGTAAATTCAGGGGCTAACGTGATCAGAACTGCATTGAGGCAAATGGGTAAACATATGGGGAATAAATGAAATCTCTACCTCACATTGTATAACAACTTCCAGGTAGGTTACATACATACATGTAATAAAGTCATAAAATTAGTATAAAATATATAAATGTGTACAGAGTCTTGGGGTTTTCCTTAAAAACATGATACCACAAGAGTTACCTGGGGGCATACTTTTTAAGCATGATACTCCAGAAAGAAAAAGATTGACAGATTTAGATGAAAAATTAGAAACATCTGCACATGTAAAACACCCTAACTAAAAAAGAAATCCAAATGATAATTGAAAAATATATTTTGAAATAAATAGATTGAGAATTACTATCCTGAATACATAAAAGGCTCATGAAAATCAACTGAAGAATAGAAAAATTGGGTAAAGTATATGTACAAATAATTCACACACACAAAAAAATGACCAAAATGAAAAAAATTCTAATAATCAAAGAAATTAAAATAATGATGTCCCCTTTTTCACTCATCAACCTGTCAAAGTATGGCAGGTACTGTTCTTTGCTTACCCCAAAGCCACCTTCTAGTCTCTTCCTTGCTAACAGAATCATAGCTATGTTTTCAAACTGGGTAGCAGTTTACTGTTCTCAATGAAGGCAGTTCCAGTCCCTGGTTTAGGGGTAAATCTGAGGTCCATTTAGGCTGCTGAAATAGAAGAGTAAATCATTATCCCTGAATATTCACTGGAAGGACTGATGCTGAAGCTAAAGTTCCAATACTTTGGCCACCTGATCTGAAGAGCTTACTCATTGGAAAAGACCCTGATGCTGGGAAAGGAGGAGAAGGGGGTGACAGAGGATGAGATGCTTGGATGACATCACAGACTTAATGGACATGAGTTTGAGCAAGCTAGGGAGATAATGAAGAGCAGAGAAGTTGGGTGTGCTGCAGTCCATGGGGTTGCAAAGAGTTGGACACAACTGAGCGACTGAACAACAACTCCCGCATTAGCTCTTTAGCTCTACTTGTTTCTTTTTTTTCTACTTGACTCTTTACTTAATCATCCATACAAATGTGCATCACTATCTCCCATCCTAAAAACAACATGAAAACAAATCTGTAAAACCTTCTTTGGATTCCATATCCCCAGCTGGTTACCATCCCATTTCTTAGCTTCCCTTCACAGCAACACATCTTGAAAACTTGTTTTAGTCACTGTTTTACTTCACATTTTTTTCCACCATCTGCTCTAGTTATACTTGAATCTGTATCAATTCATCAAGATTTCTCATCAAGATCATTAGTGACATCCAATGTCTCTAAATCCTACTTTCTTCCTTATTCTTTATAAATATAAATATACATCATATATGATACATATTATATATATATATATATATATATATATATATATATATCACTTGGGCTTCTCAGGTGGCACTAGTAGTAAAGAATCCATCTGCCAATGCAGGAGATATAGGAGATGTGGGTTCAATACTTGGATTGGGAAAATCCCCTGGAGGAGGGCACAACAACCCACTCTAGTATTCTTGCCTGGAGAATCCCATGGACAGAACAGCTTGGTGGGCTACAGCCTGTGGGATCGAAAAGAGTTGGACACGGCTGAAGAGATTTAGCATGCACACATATATATTATATAAATAAATAAATATATTATTTGGTTGCATGGGGTCTTAGTTGCAGCACACAGACTCTTAGTTGTGGCATGGGGATCCAGTTCCCCGACTAGAACTAGAACCTGGGCCCCTTGCATTGAGAACTTGGAATCTTAGCCACTGGGCCATAAGGGAAGTCCCTCTTCTTTATTCTCTTACCTGACCTTTTAGTATCTATTTACTCCTGGTGTCTCTTTCTCTCTGTATGAGGACACAAGTCCTGTGGATTAGAGTTCCACTCTTATGACCTCATTTAACCATAATGACTTCTTTAAAGGGCTTCCCAGGTGGCACTAGTAGTAAAGAACCCAACTGCCAATGCAGAAAATTTAGGAGACATGGCTTCAATCCCTGACCAGGAACTTCCCCTGGAAGAGGGCATATTCTTGCCCAATATTCTTGCCTGGAGAATCCCATGGACAGAGGAGCCTGGCTGGCTAGAGCCCATAGGGTTGCAAAGAGTTGGACATGACTGAAGCAACTTAGCACACTCCCATGAATTTCCTTAAAGGCTCTATGGCCAATTTCAATCACACCATGGGTTAGGGCTTCAACCTATGAAATTTGGAGTGGTAGAAACAGTTTTGTACACAAGCGGTTATTTTAGTCTTAAATATCATGTCAATTGAAAAAAAAAACAACCCTGACTCTGGCCTCTCTTTGAAATTCCAGACTTGTATCTCCAAATGCCTCCTTAACATCTTGCATGAATGTCTAACAAGCACCTAAATTTAACATGGCCTAAAGATACATCAAAGCTGTATATTGTCACCCAGCTTATTTACCTTATATGCAGAGTACATGTGAAATGCCAGGCTGAGTGAATCACAAGCTGGAATCAAGATTGCCAGGAGAAAGACCAAAAACCTCAGATATGCAGGTGATTCCACTTTAATGGCAGAGAGGGAAGAGGAACTAAAGAGCCTCTTGGGGAAGGAGTAGAGTGAAAAAGCTGGCTTAAAACTCAACATTCAAAAAACGAAGATCATGGCATCTGGTCCTATCACTTCATGGCAAATAGGTGGGAAAATGTGGAAACAGTGTCAGATTTCATTTTCTTGGGCTTCAGAATCAATGTGATTGATAACTGCAGCCATGGGATTAAAAGATGCTTGCTCCTTGGAAGAACAGCTATGACAAACCTAGACAGTGTATTTAAAAGCAGACACATCACTTTGCTGACCAAGATTCATGTAGTCAAAAGCTATGGTTTTTCCAGTAGTCATGTACAGATGTGAGAGTTGGACCATAAAGAAGGCTGGTCCAAAGAATTGATGCCAAAGAATTGATGCTTTCAAATTGTGGTAATGGAGATTCTTGAGAGTCCCTTGGACTGCAAAGAGATCAAACCAGTCAATTCTAAAAGAAATCAACCCTGAATATTCGTTGGAAGGACTGATGCTGAAGATGAAGGTCTAATACTTTGGCCACCTGATGCAAGGAGCTGACTCATTACCCTGATGCTAGGAAAGATTGAAGGCAGGAGGAGAAGGAGTGATAGAGGATGAGATGGTTGAATGGCATCACTGACTCAGTGAACATGAGTTTGAGCAAACTCTGGGAAATGGTGAAGGACAGGGAAGCCTGGCATGCTGTAGTTCATGGGGTTGCAAAGAGTCAGACAAGACTTAGCAACAGAACAACAACAACAGACAGGCCCTTCCCTCTTCTGCTTTCTCCACCACTTTCTAGTTTTTTTCCATCCTACTTAACAACCTCTCCTTCTTTGTAGTTTAAGCCCCAAATATAAGAATTCCTGTCTTTCCCCTATCTTTTACAGCATATCTACTAGGAGTTTCTATCAATTCTACTTGTAAAACATTCCAAATATGCCCATTTCTCTTCCTGTTTCCTATTCCCATGCCAGTACAAGCCTACATTTTTTTTTCTCCCTTGGATAAAAGGTTCCTAACTGATTTGATTCTACTTTTGCTTCATAGTAATCCATTCTCATGGCAGCTACATGTTCTTGTAAAAAGAGCTTGCCACTCTTCTGCTTAAAATCCTTCAATGGATCATAAAACTAAATGTAAAAACAAAATAGACAAAAGATTTGAGTGGGTACTTCACCAAAGATGTTAAAATGAATGACAAAGAAATGCTCAACATCATTAGATATTAAGGAAATGCCAGTGAAAACTACAGTGAGATCTTGCCACTCTTTTACTTAAAACCCTGTAGCATTGGGCCTAAATGTTAAACAGCAAAAACAAACAGTAACAACAGTAGGGCAAATGATTTAAATGGAGACTTCACTGAAGATGATAAAAGGCAAATAAGCCCTTGAAAAATGCTCAGCATCATTAGTCATTAGGAAATGAGAACCAAAACCAGAGTGAAATCTTGTCATTCCTGTTGCTCAAACCTAGTCCCAGCTTCCATCACTTCTCACTTGTACTGTAGATAGTCTTCCAGCTGATCTGTCTGCTTCCATTTTTGTGCCTCTTAGTTCCCTTTATTGCACTTCAAAGATAATGCATTTTTTACAAATTGAAGGTTTGTGGTAACTATCTGTCAAGTAAGTTTACCTGTGCTGTTTTCCAGTGGCATTTGCTTTCTTCCTGTATCTTTGTCACATTTTGTTAATTCTCACAATATTTCAACCTTTTTCTTATTCTGTATTTGTTATGGTGATTTGTGATCAGTGTTCTTTAAAGTTACTATTGTAATTATTTTGGAGCACCATAAACCACACCCACACAAGACTCAAGCTTAACTGATAAACGTTGTGTGTGTCCTGATTGCCCTACTGATCACCTGTTGTCTGTCTCTTTCCCTCTCCTCAGGCCTCTCTATTTCCTGAGATACAAAGTATTGAGATGAGGCCAATTAATAACCCAACGATGACCTCCAAGTAGTCAAGTGACGGAAAGAGTTGCATGTCTCTCACTTTAAATCAAAAGCTAGAAATGATTAAGCTTAGAGAGGAAGTGAAGTGACGTGAAAGTCACTCAGTTGTGTCCGACTCTGGGACCCCATGGACTATATAATCTATGGAATTCTCCAGGCCAGAATACAGGAGTGGGTAACCTTTTTCTTCTCCAAGGGATCTTCCCAACCCAGGGACTGAAGCCAGGTCTCCCACATTGCAGGCAGATTCTTTACCAGCTGAGCCACAAGGGAAGCCCAAGAACACCAGAGAGGTTAGCCTATCCCTTCTCCAGTGGATCTTCCAGACCCAGGAGTCAACCCGGAATCTCCTGCATTGCAGGTGGATTCTTTACCAACTGAGCTATCAGGGAAGCCCTTTAGAGAAGAAGGTATGACAAAAGCAGAGGCAGGCCCAAAGCTAGGTGTCTAGCCAAGTTGTGAATGCAAAGGAAAAGTTCTTGAAGGAAAATAAAAGTGCTACTCCAGTGAACACAGGAATGATAAGAAAGCCAAACAGCCTTATTGCTGATACGGGAAAAGTTTTAGTGGTCTGGATAGAAGATCAAACCAAACACAACATTCCTTTAAGCCAAAGTCTAATCCTCAGTAAGGTCCTAACTCTCTTCAATTCTATGAAGGCTGAGGAAGGTGAGGAAGCCACAGAAGGAAAATTTGAAGCTAACAGAAGTTGTTGAGCCTTAAGAAGCCATCTCTATGACCTAAAAGTGCAAGGTGAAGCATCAAGTGCTGATACAGAAGTTGCAGCAAGTTATTGAGATCTAACTAAGGTCATTAATGAAAGAAGCACCACTAAACAATAGATTTTCAATGTAGACAAAGCAGCCTTGTAATGGAAGAAAATGACATCTTGGACTTTCATAACTAGAGAGGGGAAAATGCTGACTTCAAAAGCTCTGAAGAACAGGCTGACTCTCCTGTTAGGGTCAAATGCAGTTTGTGACTTTAGGTTTGAAGTCATTGTTCCATTTACCATGCCAAAATCCTAGGGCCCTTAAGAATTATGCTAAATCTACTCTGCCTATTCTTTAGCAATGGAATAGCATAGCCTGAGTGTCAGCACATATGTTTACAACTACTTTATTCAATTTTTAAAGCCCACTCTGGAGACCTACAACTCAGGGAAAAAAAAAAAAAGAAGATTCCTTTCAAAATGCAACTGTTCATTGACAATGCACCTGGTCACCCAAGAGCTCCTTTCAAAATGCAACTGTTCATTGACAATGCACCTGGTCACCCAAGAGCTCTGATGGACTTGTACAATGAGATTAAATTTTTTTTTTTCATGCCTGCTAACACAGCATGCATCTTGCAACCCATGGACCAAGAAGTAATTTTGAATTTCAAGTCTTGTTATTTAGAAAATACATTTTATAAGGCTACAGCCACCACAGACAGTGATTTCTCTGAGGGGTCTGGGCAAAGTAAGCTGAAAACCTACTGGAAACCATTCTAGATGCCATTAAGAACATTTGTGAATCATGGGAAGAAGTCAAAATATGAACATTGACAGATGTTTGAGTGAAGCTGAGTCTAACCCTCATGGATGACTTTGAGGGGCTCAACTTCAGTGGAGGAAGTAACTGCAGATGTGGTGGAAACAGCTGAAATTAAAGGTGGAGTCTGGAGAAGTGACCGAATTGCTACAGTGAAGCGAAAGTGAGTCTCTCAGTCGTGTCCGACTCTTTGTGACCCAATGGACTATACAGTCCATGGAATTCTGCAGGTCAGAATACCGGAGTGGGTAGCTGTTTCCTTCTCTAGGGGATCTTCCCAACCCAGGGACTGAACCCAGGTCTCCCACGTTGCTGGCAGATTCTTCACCAGCTGAGCCACCAGGGAAGCCCTGAATTGCTACAATCTGCTGATAAAACTAGCAGGTGAGAAGTTGTTGCTTATGGATGAACAAAGTGGTTTATTTCTCTCTTTTTAATGTTTGTTTATTTAGTTTATTATTTTTGGGGTTGTGGTGGGCTTCTCACTGCAGTGTTTCTCCGCATCGTGGGGCACAGGCTGTGGGAACGCCGCTTCAGTAGCTGTGGTCTGTGCACTCTGGGGCGCTGGTTCAGTGGCTGGGGCACACGGGCTTAGCTGCTCTGCAGCATGTGGGGGTTTCTAAACCGGTGTCTCTTGAGTTGTAAGGTGGCTTCTTAACTACAGGACCACCAGAGAAGCCCAAGAAAGTGGTTTCTTGATATGAAATTTGCGCCTAGTGAGGATGCTGTGACACGTGTTGAAGTGACAACAAAAGCACTGACCGATTACATTCATCCAGTTGCTAAAGCACTGGCAGGCGTTGAGACCATCAGATCCAGTTTTGAAAGAAGTTCCACTGTAGGTGAAATGCTATCTAACAACACTGCATTTCACAAAGAAATTATTTGTGAAAGGAAGAACCAGTCTATGTGGCAAAATTTACTGCTGTCTTATTTCAAGAAATCGTCACAACCAACTCAAGTTTCAACAAAATATATAAATATCTTATACAACTCAATATAAAAAATCAGACAATTCTATAAAAGTGGGCAAAAGATCTCAATAGAGATTTTTCCAAAGAAGACATACAGATATCTAACAGGTACACGAAAAGATGCTCAGCATCACTAATTAGTTCAGTTCAGTCGCTCAGTTGTGTCTGACTCTTTGCGACCCCATGAATCGCAGCACGCCAGGCCTCCCTGTCCATCACCAACTCCCGGAGTTCACCCAAACCCATGTCTATCGAGTCGGTGATGCCATCCAGCCATCTCATCCTCTGTCGTCCCTTTTCCTCCGGGCCCCAATCCTTCCCAGCATCAGGGTCTTTTCCAATGAGTCAACTCTTTGCATCAGGTGGCCAAAGTATTGGAGTTTCAGCTTCAGCATCAGTCTTTCCAATGAACACCCAGGACTGATCTCCTTTAGGATGGACTGGTTGGATCTCCTTGCAGTCCAAGGGACTCTCAAGAGTCTTCTCCAACACCACAGTTCAAAAGCATCAATTCTTTGGCACTCAGCTTTCTTCACCATCCAACACTCACATCCATACATGACTACTGGAAAAGCCATAGCTTTGACTAGACAGAGCTTTGTTGGCAAAGTAATGTCTCTTCTTTTAAATATGCTATCTAGGTTGGTCATAACTTTCCTTCCAAAGAGTAAGTGTCTTTTAATTTCATGGCTGCAGTCACCATCTGCAGTGATTTTGGAGCCCAAAAAAATAAAGTCTGACACTATTTCCACTGTTTCCCCATCTATTTCCCATAAAGTGATGGGACCAGATGCCATGATCTTAGTTTTCTGAATGTTGAGCTTTAAGCCAACTTTTTCACTCTTCTCCTTCACTTTCATCAAGAGGCTTTTTAGTTCCTCTTCACTTTCTGCCATAAGGGTGGTGTCATCTGCATATCTGAGGTTACTGATATTTCCCCCGGCAATCTTGATTCCAGCTTGTGCTTCTTTTAGCCCAGCGTTTCTCATGATGTACTCTGCATATAAATTAAATAAGCAGGGTGATGATATACAGCCTTGACGTACTCCTTTTCCTATTTGGAACCAGTCTGTTGTTCCATGTCTAGTTCTAACTGTTGCTTCCTGATCTGCACACAGATTTCTCAAGAGGCAGGTCAGGTGATCTGGTATGCCCATCTCTTGAAGAATTTTCCACAATTTGTTGTGATCCACACAGTCAAAGGCTTTGGCTTAGTCAATAAAGCAGAAGTAGATGTTTTTTTGGAACTCTTGTGCTTTTTCAGTGATGCAGTGGATATTGGCAATTTGATCTCTGGTTCCTCTGCCTTTTCTAAAACCAGCTGGAACATCTGGAAGTTCACGTTCACATATTGCTGAAGCCTGGCTTGGAGAATTTTGAGCATTACTTTACTAGTGTGTGAGATGAGTACAATTGTGTGGTACTTTGAGCATTCTTTGGCATTGCCTTTCTTTGGGATTGGAATGAAAACTGACCTTTTCCAGGCCTGTGGCCGCTGCTGAGTTTTCCAAATTTGCTGGCATATTAAGTGTAGCACTTTCACAGCATCATCTTTCAGGATTTGAAATAGCTCAGCTGGAATTCCATCACCTCCACTAGCTTTGTTCACAGTGATGCTTTCTAAGGCCCACTTGACTTCACATTCCAGGATGTCTGGCTCTAGTGATCACACCATTGTGATTATCTGGGTCATGAAGATGTTTTTTGTACAGTTCTTCTGTGTATTTTTGCCACCTCTTCTTAATATCTTCTGCTTCTGTTAGGTCTATACCATTCCTAATCATTAGGAAAATGCAAATCAAACCCACATTGAGGTATCACCTCACATCTGTTAAAATGGATATTATCAAAAAAGATAAAGGAAAATATGTGGAGAAATGGAAACACTGTGCACTGTTGATGGTGGTCTAATCTGATGCAGTCACTATGGAAAAAGAAATAGAAATTTCTCAAAAAATAAGAAAATAGAACTATCATACGATCTAGCAATTCCACTTCTGAATATTTACCTGAAGAAAACAAAAACACTAACTTGAAAAGATGTACGCACCCCTGTATTCATTGCAGCATTATGTACAATAGCCAAGATATAGAAACTAACCTAAATGTCCATTGGTGGATGAATGGATAAAAATGTTGTGAGATAAATACACACACACACACACACACACACACATCTCAGTGAAGTCAGTATACTAAATGAAATAAATTAGAGAAAGACCAATACAGTATGATCTCCTATATACGTGCATTCTAAAAAAACCCCAAGCAGAGAACTGTTGGCAATAGGTGAGAGTGAAGGGGGTACAAGTGAGTGAACTGGTTTTTTTTTTGTTTTTAGTTTAAATACATTGGCGGGGGCGGGGGGGGAAAGAAAGAGAGAGAGAGAGAAACAGCTAACAGAATTTAGTACTCCTAGGATATTTGCCAGTCATCAGTTCCTTTCCTGTATGTGGATTAAGAAGCAACAGTTAGAACCAGACATGGAACAACTGGCTGGTTGAAAACTGGGAAAAGAGCACATCAAGGCTGTATACTGTCACCCTGCTTATTTAACTTCTGTGCAGAGTACATCATGCAAAATGCTGACAGAGAATGAGATGGTTAGAGTGCATCACCAACTCAATTGACATAAATTTGGCAAACTCAGGGAGATAGCAGAGGACAGAGGAGCCTGGCATGCTACTGTCCATGAGGTCACAAAGAGTTGGATATGACTTAGCAACTGAACAACAACAAATTTCCTTTCCAATAGCTAGAGAATAAATAAAGAACTTTGAATTGTACCACACAAAAATGTGCTTTAAAAGGAGCATAGATTTAAATTTAAAATTGTGATACTTCCGAAAAAAGTTGAGAGATCATCTTTGTTATCTTGGGTTAGGTAAATATTTGTTAGATTGGAGATAAAAAGTATGAATCATGAAAGAAAAAGGTTGATAATTTGGACTTCATTAAAATTAAAAGCTTCTCTTTAAAAGACCTTACACAAAGACTTGTATTTCAACACTTATAGTAGTTTTATTCATAATAGCTCCAAACTGGAAATAGCACAAATGTCCTTTCATTGGTAGGTAAATAACTTGTGGCATGCTCATGCAATGGAATACTACTCAGCAACAGAAAGGAAAAAAACTACAGGTCCAGGCAACAACATCAATGAATCATCAGGCTAAATAAAAGAAGCCGGATGCTAAAAACAACACACTGAATGTAGAGCTGGCTTCAGAGGTGTGTGATGTTTGTTGTCACATGGGCTCCATGCTCAGAAGGACCTTGTGTTTGGTTTAGTACTATGTTTTTGCTGCCTTGAAATTCTTAATAATTTTGTAACAATGGGTCCCACATTTAATTTTTTTTCTGGGCCCTGCAAACTAATGTAATTGTTTTCACTGTGTGATTCCATTAGTAGGAGATTTTAGGGAAGCTAAAATTCTGGTAACAACAAATCAGTGGTTAGAAGAGAGGGCATTGAGTGCAAAGAGGCAGAGAGAAGCTTTTTGGAATGACGAAAATGTCTTATATCATAGATTGTGGTGTTTATTACACAATTTCATGTATTTATTAAAATCAGTCAATTTGGAAGCTAAAGCTGGGAGTTTTTATTGTTTATGAATTATACTTATTTATAATGACTAGACAACAACAGCACAACCAGTAAAGATGACACACACATTTTCTATAAAGTAACTGATGGCTTCCCTTCACATTTGGAACAGAACTCTGAACTCTTTTCACTTCTGCTGGGAGATCAGGTCTTCCTAACCTCTGTGACCTCACCTCCCTTCCCTACTACACTCAGTCACTTGGCCTTCTTGCTGTTTCTTACACAGACTGAGCTTCTTTCTGCCTTAGGCCTCCGCACTAGCTTTCCATGTGACTGTGATTCCTTACCCTCATCTTTGCATGACTGGTTCTTGTCATTTGCTCTCAATGTAAGTCTTCTTCAGTGAGGTCTCCTCTAACCAACCATTTGATAGTAGCCTCAGGGACTCAGTCACATCACCTAATTGAATTCGCTGCTTAGCTCCTATCAAGCCCTCACATTCCCAGCTTACCATTTATTTATCTTCTCTGGTGGTTTAGTTCTGTCCCACTCTTGTAATCCCATGGACTGTAGACCACCAGGCTCCTGTGTCCATGGGATTTTCCAGGCAAGAATACTGGAGTGGTTTGCTCTTTCCTTCTCCAGGGGATCTTCCCAGCCCAGGGACTGAACCCAGGTCTCCTGCACTGCAGGCAGATTCTTTCCTGACTGAGCTACTGGAGAAGCCCATTAAGAAGACTGGGAACCTAATCTGTTGAAGTCACCACTATATCCTGGTGTCTAGGATAGCACCTGACATGTAGTGTGTGCTCAGTAAATATTTGCTGAGTGAAAGAGTTGATAAAACATGATATGATAATTTAATGATATGAGAAGGACTTAAGGGCTTCTTATTACATATTTTCATACTGGTCATGGGCAAGAATACTGCAGTGGTTTGGCATTCCCTTCTCCAGTGGACCACCTTTTGTCAGAACTCTCCACCATGACCTGTGCATCTTGGGTGGCCCTACCTGGCATGGCTCATAGTTTCATTGAGTTAGACAAGGCTGTGGTCCATGTGATCAGTTTGGTTAGTTTTCTGTGATTGTGGTTTTCATTCTGTCTGCCCTCTGAGGGATAAGGAAAAGAGGCTTATGGAAGCTTCCTGATGGGAGAGACTGACTGAGGGGGAAACTAGGTCTTGTTCAGATGGGTGGGGCCATGCTCTGTAATCCAACTTTCTGTTAATGGGCAGGGCTGTGCTCCCTCCCTGTTGTCTGACCTGAGGCCGAACCATGGTGGAGGTAATGAAGATAATGGCGCCCTCCTTCAGAAGGTCCCATGTACTCACTGCTGCACTCAGCGCCCCCGGCCCTGCAGCAGGCCACCGCCGACCCACGCCTCTGCCAAAGACTCCTGGACACTCATGGGCAAGTCTGGGTCAGTCTCTTGTGAGCTCACTGCTCCTTTTTCCTGGGTCCTGGTGCACACAAAGTTTTGTTTGTGCCCTTCAAGAGTCTGTTTCCCCATGTCACTTAAAGTTGTTACTCTCTGCAACTTAAAGTAAGCCAGTCAACTACAGGGAGGGACCTTGAGACACAAAAAAGATGCAAAAAAGATATTCATAACCCAGAACCACGATGGTGTGATCACTCACCGAGAGCCAGACATCCTGGAATGTGAAGTCGAGTGGGCCTTAGGAAGCATCACTATGAACAAACCTAGAGGAGGTGATGGAATTCCAGCTGAGCCATTGAAAATCCTAAAAGATGATGCTGTGAAAGTGCTGCACTCAATATGCCAGCAAATTTGGAAAACTCAGCAGTGGCCACAGGACTGGAAAAGGTCAATTTTCATTCCAGTCCCAAAGAAAGGCAATGACAAAGAATATTCAAACTACCTCACAATTGCACTCATCTCACACGCTAGCAAAGTAATGCTCAAAACTCTCCAAGCCAGGCTTCAAAGGTACGTGAATTGTGAACTTCCAGATGTTCAAGCTGGTTTTAGAAAAGGCAGAGGAGCCAGAGATCAAATTGCCAACATCCGCTGCATCATCAAAAATGCACAGGAGTTCCAGAAAAACACCTACTTCTGTTTATTGATTATGCCAAAGCCTTTGACTGTGTGGATCACAACAAACTGTGGAAAATTCTTCAAGAGATGGGAATACCAGACCACCTAACCTGCCTCTTGAGAAATCTGTATGCAGGTCAGGAAGCAACAGTTAGAACAGGACATGGAAAAACAGACTGGTTCAAAATTGGGAAAGGAGTATAATCAAGGTTGTATATTGTCACCCTTCTTATTGAACTTCTATGCAGAGTACATCATGTGAAATGCCGAGCTGAATGAAGCACAAGCTGAAATCAAGAATGCCGGGAGAAATATCGATAACCTCGGATATGCAGATGACACCACCCTTATGGCAGAAAGCAAAGAAGAACTAAAGAGCCACTTGATGAAATTGAAAGAGGAGAGTGAACAAGTTGGCTTAAAACTCAACATTCAGAAAACTAAGATCATGGCATCTGGTCCCATCACTTCATGGCAAATAGATGGGGAAACAATGGAAACAGTGAGAGACTTTATTTTGGGGGGCTCCAAAATCACTGCAGATGGTGACTGCAGCCATGAAATCAAAAGGCGCTTGCTCCTTGGAAGAAAAGCTATAACCATCCTAGACAGCATATTAAAGAGCAGAGACATTACTTTGCCAACAAAGGTCCATCCAATCAAAGCTTTGGTTTTTCCAGTAGTCAAGTATGGATGTGAGAGTTGGACCGTAAAGAAGGCTGAGTGATGAAGAATTGATGCGTTCAAACTCTGGTGTTGGAGAAGACTCTTGAGAGTCCCTTGGACAGCAGGGAGATCCAACCAGTCCATCATAAAGCAAATCGGTTCTGAATATTCATTGGAAGGACTGATGCTGAAGCTGAAACTCCAATAGTTTGGCCACCTGATGAGAAGAACTGACTCATTGGAAAAGCCCCTGATGCTGGGAAAGATTGAAGGCGGGAGGAGAAGGGGATGACAGAGGATGAGATGGTTGGATGGCATCACCAACTCAATGGACATGAGTTTGAGTAAGTTCCGGGAGTTGGTGATGGACAGGGAAGCCTGGCATGCTGCAGTTCATGGGGTTGCAAAGAGACGGACACCATTGAGTGAATGAACTGAACTGATTACATATTTAGGCAGAAAACAGGCAGCAAAGAGAAGTTGTGTAACAATGATCCATTTATTTACAAAACACAAACGTTGTTCAGTCACTCAGTTGAGTCCAACTTTTTGCGACCCCATGGACTGCAGCACGCCAGGCATCCCTGTCCATCACCAACTCCCTGAGCTTACTCAAACTCATGTCCATTAATTTAGTGACACCACCCAATCTTGTCTTCTGTTGCCCTGTTCTCCTCCTGCCTTCAATCTTTCCCAGCATCAGAGTCTTTTCTAATGAGTTGGCTCTTCCCATCTGGTGGCCAAAGTATTGGAGCTTCAGCTTCAGCATCAGTCCTTCCAATGAATATTCAGAACCGATTTGCTTTATGATGGACTGGCTGGATCTCCCTGCTGTCCAAGGGACTCTCAAGAGTCTTCTCCAACACCAGAGTTTGAACGCATCAATTCTTCATCACTCAGCCTTCTTTATGGTCCAACTCTCACATCCATACTTGACTACTGGAAAAACCAAAGCTTTGATTGGATGGACCTTTGTTGGCAAAGTAATGTCTCTGCTCTTTAATATGCTGTCTAGGATGGTTATAGCTTTTCTTCCAAGGAGCAAGCGCCTTTTGATTTCATGGCTGCAGTCACCATCTGCAGTGATTTTGGAGCCCCCCAAAATAAAGTCTCTCACTGTTTCCATTGTTTCCCCATCTATTTGCCATGAAGTGATGGGACCAGATGCCATGATCTTAGTTTTCTGAATGTTGAGTTTTAAGCCAACTTGTTCACTCTCCTCTTTCAATTTCATCAAGTGGCTCTTTAGTTCTTCTTTGCTTTCTGCCATAAGGGTGGTGTCATCTGCATATCCGAGGTTATCGATATTTCTCCCGGCATTCTTGATTTCAGCTTGTGCTTCATTCAGCTCGGCATTTCACATGATGTACTCTGCATAGAAGTTCAATAAGAAGGGTGACAATATACAACCTTGATTATACTCCTTTCCCAATTTTGAACCAGTCTGTTTTTCCATGTCCTGTTCTAACTGTTGCTTCCTGACCTGCATACAGATTTCTCAAGAGGCAGGTTAGGTGGTCTGGTATTCCCATCTCTTGAAGAATTTTCCACAGTTTGTTGTGATCCACACAGTCAAAGGCTTTGGCATAATCAATAAACAGAAGTAGGTGTTTTTCTGGAACTCCTGTGCATTTTTGATGATGCAGCGGATGTTGGCAATTTGATCTCTGGCTCCTCTGCCTTTTCTAAAACCAGCTTGAACATCTGGAAGTTCACAATTCACGTACCTTTGAAGCCTGGCTTGGAGAGTTTTGAGCATTACTTTGCTAGCGTGTGAGATGAGTGCAATTGTGAGGTAGTTTGAATATTCTTTGTCATTGCCTTTCTTTGGGACTGGAATGAAAATTGACCTTTTCCAGTCCTGTGGCCACTGCTGAGTTTTCCAAATTTGCTGGCATATTGAGTGCAGCACTTTCACAGCATCATCTTTTAGGATTTTCAATGGCTCAGCTGGAATTCCATCACCTCCTCTAGGTTTGTTCATAGTGATGCTTCCTAAGGCCCACTCGACTTCACATTCCAGGATGTCTGGCTCTCGGTGAGTGATCACACCATCGTGATTATCTGGGTCGTGAAGATCTTTTTTTGCACAGTTCTTCTGTGTATTCTTGCCACCTCTTCTTCATATCTTCTACTTCTGTTAGGTCCATACCATTTCTGTCGTTTATTGTGCCCATTTTTCATGAAATATTCCCTTGGTATCTCTAATTTTCTTGAGGAGATCTCTAGTCTTTCCTATTCTATTATTTTCCTCTATTTCTTTACATTGATCACTGAGGAAGACTTTCTTATCTCTCCTTGCTATTCTTTGTAACTCTATTCAAATGGATGTATCTTCCTTTTTCTCCTTTGCCTTTCACTTCTCCTCTTTTCTCAGATATCTGTAAGGTCTCCTCAGACAACCATTTTGCCTTTTTGCATTTCTTTTTCTTGGGATGGTCTTGATCCCTGTCTCCTGTACAATGTCACAAACCTCCATCCATAGTTCTTCAGGCACTCTGTCTATCAGATCTAATCCCTTGAAGCTGTTTCTCACTTCCACTGTGTATTTGTAAGGGATTTGATTTAGGTCATACCTGAATGGTCTAGTGGTTTTCCCTACTTCAATTTAAGTCTGAATTTGGCAATAAGGAATTCATGATCTGAGCCACAGTCAGCTCCCAGTCTTATTTTTGCTGACTGTATAGAGCTTCTCCATCTTTGGCTGCAAAGATTATAGTCAATCTGATTTCGGTATTGACCATCTGGTGATGTCCATGTGTGTAGTCTTCTCTTGTGTTGTTGGAAAAGGGTGTTTGCTATGACCAGTGTGTTCTCTTGGGAAAACTCTATTAGCCTTTGCCCTGCTTTATTCTGTACTTCAAGGCCAAATTTGCCTGTTACCACAGGTATTTCTTAACTTCCTACATGTTGGCTGCAGTCAACGATGCTTGCTTCTTAGAAGGAAAGCTGTGACAAACCCAGAAAGCATTTTCAAAAGCAGAGACATCACTTTGCTGACAATGGTCCACATAGTCAAACTTGGTTTTTCTAGGAGTCAAGTACAAATGTGAGAGTTGCTCCATAAAGAAAGCTGAGTGCTGAAGAATTGATGCTTTCAAATTGTGGTGCTGGAGAATACTCTTGAGAGTCCCTTGGACTGAAAGGAGATCAATCCAGTCAACTCTGAGTATTCATTGGAATGACTGATGCTTAAACTTAAACTACAATATTTTGGCCACCTGATGTGAAGAGCCCACTCACTGGAAAAGACCCTGATGCTGGACAAGATTGAGGGCAGGAGGAGAAGGGGGCAACAGAGGATGAGATGTTTGGATAGCATCACAGACTCGATGGATATGAGTTTGAATAAACTCTGGGAGATAGCGAAGGACAGGGAAGCCTGGTGTGATGCAGTTCATGGAGTTGCAAAGAGTTGGACATGACTTAGTGACTGAATAACAACAACAAAGAGTAGCTAAGTGGCTTCCCAGGTTTCTCAGTAGTAAAGAATCCACTTGCAGTGCTGGGGACACTGGGGGTGTGGGTTTGATCTTGTTGTCATGAAGATCCCCTGGAGTAGGAAATGGCAACCCCCTCCAGTATTCTTGCCTGAAGAATCCCACGGACAGAGGAGCCTGATGGCCTACAGTCCAAGGGGTGACAAAGAGCTGGACACAACTGAGTGACCGAGCATGCACTGAGGCATGGTAGTTAAGAGTGTAGGTTCTGAGATCAGATAAGCTGTGGTAGAATCCACACATTCTGTGTGGCTTTGGGCAAGTTTCTTAACTTCTCTATGCTTCACTGTTTCATTTGTTAAAAGGGGTAAAATTGTCCCAACTTCACTATAAGGTTTTGAGAGTATTAAATGAAATTATCTTGTACTGTGTCTAGAAAAATGCCTGACACATTGTAAGTGTACAATAAATTGTCCTTTAATTATCATAGTCAATTTTAATTGATGTCAATCATAAGTGTCAAGAAATTGTAGTATCAGTACAGTAACTCATCCAAAAGCTTCCCTTTATGGCACACCCTGTTTATGTCTGAAAAATTATCTAGAGCATCTTAATTTTATGAGGGCTTGACATAAAGTGGGTCTTCAATAAAAGCTGACTGAAAATTTAGTTGGAGCTGCTGACTTAAGAAATAGTCACAACCTTAAAGTTGAGAGTTATGCATTTTTCGGTGGAAATTTTTAGGACTTCAAGCCGGGCAGGCAGCATCTCAAGTAACCCTGAGAAAACTGCTCTAAGGAAATGAAGGGAGGAACCAGGTTATATAGAAATTTTGCAACAAAGGGTAGGTAATCTGGTCATCAAAAGATGAAAGGAAATCAGATATCCCAAGTTAAGGAATTTAGTGCTTCTCTATGTATGGGAAAATGCAAGAGTCCAGACTCACTGAAATCATTCTTTTCACATGCATCTCAGCTGTCTGGGGCCAGTATTCTGTGTTTTTCACATCCTGAGCTTCATTTCCTTAGGGCTCACTGTAGGCAGTGACTGTAGTCTGATGGCCGCTAGATTATAGGTATTCTTCTTGTGGTCCTTTAGGGCTCACGGGCCCAGGTTGGAGGGCTGTAATTGCTGATGACATCCTTGTTTATGGACACGGTGGAAAATATTCCATTTCTCTTTCCTCCTCTTGGTCAGGAATTCGACCAATATTTGGAGACATTTCATGGCCCATTTTTGTCCCAGGGCACTGGGAGGCTCATCCCAGACCAGGCAACAATTCTCATTGATATGTCACTCCAGGTGTTAATTTCTGGATTAGGCCCATTGATAAATAATAAAAGATTCTCTGGATCTTCTTTATTCTCACCTACTATCCACAAGATGTTTCCCTTGTTGCTTCTTCCAGTACCTAGAATCACACTAATACAATTACAGATCACATACAGAACTATACATATGATCAATTGTTTCAAGTCACTTCATCATTGCTACATTTGTCGGAGGCCTGGTTATACACTGTGTGTGTTACACACAACAATCATATAAAATAGATATAAGTAATGTTGCTAGTAATATTGACAAAGTTATAGTGTAGCAGAGGCACAGAGCATAAACAATTTGAAAACAGAACAAATTAAAACAATGATCACTGTAATTAGTTGTAATTCAATTGCAATAAACCATCAATTCACAGGAGAGCCAGCTGGAGAAGCCAAATTCTGGCAGGATCAGGTAGAGAGAGAAAGATAAATATTTTATCTTTGTTTACAAAATACACTTTGTCAACTTGTAGGTCACAGCATAAAAGAAAAGTTTTACTGGAAAACAGATTCAAACTAGTATATTTTCAGAAGTCAAAGTTATAAATAATATTCAGCAGTTTATTCAGTAATTGATTCCTGTTGATCTGCATGATGTAATCAGGTTTTCCATTAGCGTTTGTCATTTGTGACCCAGTTCAGTGGTATTATATAAAGGCTATCAGAAACTTACATTTGTTTAAAAAGTTCTTTTTATGAAACTTCTTGAAAATTTTGTAAAAGCGGTGTAAAGTTATGATAGTCTATAAAGGACAAAACAAAATAACATGGTTAAAGATTTGAGTACAATGCAATTAGCAGGAAGCTTGGATATTTCTGTAACATATAACATTTTATGATAATGACAAATTATGACTGATAACATTGTATCAGGACATATCAGATGTTAGGGATGCCATATAAATTTTGGAATATCTATATTAATGACACCCATCCATACTAGTGAAATTGTGTGGTGGGTGCTTGTGAACTTAACTCCTCCAGAGTCATTTCAGCTCATCTTACGTGTCTTGGTTTCTCTCTTTGGCAGTTTAAGACCACCATGGGTGCTTGGACAGATGAATGGCCAATTCTTATTTGCGACCTCTGGGTGAGCAAGTGTTTTAATGAATGAGTGGATTTCCCTATGGGACCACTGTCCAGTATGAGAGGTCAACCTCCATCACTCCTGTAAATGTCTCAGTCACCTGAGAAATCCGTAACTGGCTGGGATTAGTCTTGTCCCTTTTCGTCAGAGCCTAGCTCTCATATAATATCTTCACTTTTATCCTGACAGTTCTACTAAGGAAGGCAAATTAAGGAAAAGTGTCAGATCAGGCTTTTACCTAACCACTCAGCCATGGACCACTCAGTCACCTATAACTGAGCAAACCCTGGTGCCTTTCATCCAGCCCCTTCCCTCAATGTATTTCAACTGTGTGGGTATTTCCCTGGTATCTTTCAACCAAGCCCCACCCAGTATTTCTCCATTAGGTGGGTATTCTCTGGTATATTTCAACTGCCTGCCCCTACTGTCCTTGAGAGGGGGCATGTACCTGCCATACCCCACCATATAAAACAGGATCATCAGTCAGTTGAGGAGACTCACTCAGATTCACGTGGACTCCTGAAGGAGGTGGATGGGCGCAGGAGGCCTCTGCTGCACCAAGGCTCTGGATCCTTGTAGAATGCAGGCGGAGCATGGAAGTCCACTCTGGGTCCCTTCATGGTCTCCATAACTGTCGACTTAAAAAAGAGTCACAGCCTTAAAGCTGAGAGCTATCTATTATTCAGTGGAAACTTTTAGAACTTGCTGGGAGGCACCATGTCAAGCAACCCTGAGGAGACTGCTCTGAGGCGCCGAGGGGAGGAACCAGGTAATGTAGAAGTTTTGCAACAAAGGGCACGTAGTCTGAACATCAAAAGGCGATTGTTAATGAAAGAAAATCAGATATGCCAAGTTAAGGAATGTAGCGCTTTTCTATGTATGGGAAAATGCAAGAGTCTGGACTCACTGACGTCTTTCCCTTAATATGCATCTCAGCTGTAGGGGCCAGTATCTCGTGTTTTTCCTCCGGAGCTTCCTTTCCTCAGGGCTCTCTGTGGGCCGTGGCTGTGGTCGGATGGCTGCTAGATAGCAGGTATTCGTCTTCTTGTCATCCTCTGGGGCTCACAGGCTCAGGTTGGAGGGCTGTAATTGCTGACAACTGGGACATCCTTATTTACTGATAGCGCAGGGAATATTCCATTTCTCAGCGCTTTCTTGCATTTCTGTTTAGGGGATATGTAACTCTGTTTTCAGGTCATATATGTTAAATCAACTGTCGTTTGAATTATTTTTATTTGATTCCTTTAATCTTAAAAGAGGGCATATCAAAATATTTCAATAACAGAAAGTTTGAATTTTACCTTAAAATACCATTTATTCTGGAAATTGTGGGACATAAAAACAATCAGTAGTTTTCATAATGAGAAAGTCTTAAAATAGCACACCTGAATATAAATATTTCAGATTAAGATTTTAATAGGAGCATGGTCACAATACATAGACTTTAATATTGCTATAGCATTTTTGATTCATGAGAATAAAAAATAGACTCATGATCTTGACATATGTATTATCTAGGCTTCTTCAGAAGTCTTACCACACTCTTGCCTTCCAAAGACAGGAAATGCTGTGCTTGTATACCTTATTCCTTAAAATGATTCTGGTTTTTGTTATGTTTTCTCTTAAAAATTTTTCAAAGTGTTTGTATTTTATTTAATGTTTATTTAGGTGCCCAAGATGAAAGGTGAGGTTCCATGAATTATTTAAGAACTGATCTGACTGAAAGAGAATATGTGTCAGTGAAACTCCACGTATGAGAAATACTGTAGCAGGTGTTTCTGTGAGGAGATTATCTTCAGTTTATATCAAACTTATAAATATGCCTCAAAAGCTTAAAAAAAAACCCTAATCCTGCCAATTATACCCCATGAATTTCTAGCTTGTTTGTCATGGAAATAAGCTGGAAAGTGAGGATATGATCATACTGAAGAGGCTGATTTCATTCTCTTTCATGAAAATGATACTTTTGGCTCATGATTCATTTGGATTCATGAATTCTTGGCTCCCTGTCCAAGCACTCTTTCCAGGTCTTTTCTTCTAAAGCTCTGATAGCATCTCTGGGTCTTTGATGATATTTTTGCCTTCCCAACTCATTTGGCAAAAAGCCAACTGAAAACTGTACTCACTTCAGGCAATATGCACACTTGAAAAGCAACCTAAGTAAATACAATGGAATATTTTGCATTGGGGTAGTTCAGCTAGATTCTCCTAGAAACGTATCTGCTTGCTAAATCTGTGACTTTAACAGTTTTTTTTTTTTTTTTTAGTCCATTTATTCTTTGTTTTTCTTCTCAGGTCAAGGAGAAAATAGTCTTCTCTTTGTTGATGAAATAAATTTTATCATAGGTTTTTATTCTAATTCCTAGCCCTTAAAAATGTTTTAAAAAAGTCTTGAACTATTTGAACATTAGTTTTTGGTAATCAGTATGTAAAATAAAATATTTTGTATACAAAATTGACACATCCGAATGCATATTACTTATTTGAGACATAAATTTCCATGGGTGATTCCATGAGTGAGGATCTCTATAATTTAACATTTATTTATTTAACCATGAAACATAGTTGCTGGAATTGTGGCTTCCTACCTTTCTTCTGTCTAGTTTTCTTTCAGTTTTACTATTTTCTGTTGCAGATTTCTTTTCTCATCTCTTTTTTTTTGGATTTTTTTTTTGGTGGTTTTAATTTTACAACAGCTTTATTGAAATATATTTTCATACCATAACACTTGCCCTTGTAAAGTATACAGTTCAGTGGTTTTTTAACATCTTCATAGAGCTGTGCAATCATCACCATTATCTAATTTCATAATATTTTCACAATTCCATAAAAAGCTCTGTACCCATGAGCAAAAACTCCCTATTTCCTCCTCCACAAGTCTCTGGCAACCACTAGACTATGTTCTGCTTCTGTAGATTTGCCTGTTCTGGACATTTCATATAAATGAATCATACAATATGTGACATTTTTGGACTGACTTTTCCCATTTAGCATGTTTTCAAGATTCATTCATGTTGTAGCATGTGTCAGTACTTCATTTCCTTTTTAATCACTGAATAATATTCTACTACATGGATATATTGCATTTTATTGATCCATTCATCAGTTGCCGGACATTTGGGCCTACCAACTTTTTTAAGCTATTATGAAGAAGTTGATATGAATATTCATGTACAAGTTTTTAATGTGGAAATATGCTTTCAATTCTCTTGGGTATAGATCTAGACATAATTTCATTACTGTTTTAAAATTTTTAATTAATTTAATTAGAAATAAAATGTTTTTACATTTAATTCATATTTTCAGTTTTTTATGAATTGTTTATTCACATTATGATGTTTACTTTTTGTTGATTTCTAATAACTATATATTCTACATATGCAAATTGTTGATTTTTAATAATTATTTTTATTTTAAACTTTACCAAATGTACATACAGCTTAAAAATCTACAAGTGTTGGGGCTTCCCAGGTGGTCTAGTGGTTAAGAACCCACTTGCCAATGCAGAGGACTTATATGGGTTCAATCCCTGGTGGTCCAGGAAGATTCCACGTGCTGTAGGGCAACTTTGCCCATGAGCCATAACTACTGAGCCTGTATGCAGCAACTACTGAAGCCCACACACCCTAGAGCCACACTGCAACTACTCAGCTCACATCCTGCAGCTGCTGAAGCCAGCATGCCCTAGAGCCCACGCCCTGCGACAAAAGAAGCCGCTGCAATGAGAAGCCCACACACTGCAACACAGAGTAGCCGTTACTCGCTGCAACTAGAGACAGCCTGTGTTTACCAACAAAGACTCAGCACAGTCAAAAATAAATAATAAAAAAGTCTTAAAACATTACAAGTGTTATCATGAAATAATCACCAGCTCTATCTCCATTCTTTCTTCCCAGTGATAATCACTTTTAATTCTTTTAGTTTTTTTTTCTATTAATGTTAGTATTTATCTCCATATTTCTAGGCAACGAGCTTATGCTGTCATTCTTGATAGTTCAGTTGTGTATGTGATACATTCACCTTCTACTGCAGTTCTTGGGCTTCCTTTTCCCTCAGACAGTAAAGAATCTGCCTGCAATGTGGGAGACCCGGGTTTGATCCCTGGGTTGGGAAGATCCCCTGGAGAAGGAAAAGACAACCTACTCCAGTATTCTGGCCTGGAGAATTCCATGGACTCCATAGTCCATGGGGTCGCAAAGAGTCGGACATGACTGAGCGACTTTCACTTTCACTTTCATATAAATGATAATTTTTTGCTCTTGTCATACAGTGTCCCTGTGAACATATTTATTTCTTGTTCAATCTTTTGTTTTGGTTTTTATTAAGAAATCACGATTTTCTATTTAGTTTTTAATTGTAGTTCATGCTCTTCCAGATTGGAGAGTAATAAATAACATCAAACAGGGTAGACTTTCTATCATTTTTATGTTTTTTGTTGTTGATTTTTTCCCCAGCTGCACTGCTTGTGGGGTCTTAGTTCACTGGCTGTGAAAATGTGGTGTCCTAACCACTGGACCTTCAGGGAATTCCCTCCTTTTTATGTTCTTACAGTCATCTCTTCTGCATCTGTCTAAACTATTGCTTTCTAGGCTTGGTGCTTAGCTGGAATCTTCCCTTACCATTATCCTGGGAATTTAAGAAAAAAATCCTTTTCCTGTGTTGGCTTTGGGTCTTCTAAGAACTAAATGCCAAGCTGGGGATAAATGAGCAAATAATTTATTAATGAAATGCCTGTGAGTAGAAACAAGGATATTGGAGAAGCTGAGGGAATCTATCAGATCAGAAGACAAGTCTGACCCTCAGGGATGGAGGGTTTGATGGAAGGAAGGTTAAGCAAGCCTTCGTGTGGCCCATGAGAAGAGTCGTGGGTCTCCCAGGAATAAGTCTTCCTTAGTAATGGAATAATTTGCTGGGACTAGCACATAGAAAGTGCAGGCTGGGCTGGGTTTCTGAGCACAGCTGTTAGGATGCCTGGTCGATGTTCTCCTATAATCTGGAGGGCTGCCAGGTGCGTTCTCGTGGCCACTAAGGCCACCTTGTTTCTTAGATTTCATATATTTTCCCCCCCTGGTTTAGTCCCTTGTTTTGGTAGATCATATCCTCTAGTTGCTTATGATCACGGTGCACTGATATCCTGTGCAATATTCCTTAATATTTGGTTTATTCCCCCTTTTTCAGTGTTTATCCACTAAAATGGTCCCTCTAGGCAAGGACTGAGGGACTCTTTACAGTATATCTTTGCTGGATGTACTGCAGGGTCCTTCTTTCTGGGAATCTGGCTATCTCTTCATTCGGTGGTTCCATATCTGAAGATGGGCTCAGGTCTGGGGACTGAGAAAAGTGGTGTGGCTCTTTGCTGGGACCACTGTCCTCAGCCAGCTGCTCCTCCATTCCTACCTCTGATTGCAGATGTGAAGTTGTACCTTTGAAGGGTGCCTGGGCATTTTGTCCCTAGAAACCTAAATTTCTATTAATTCTCTCTCTGCCAGCTAAGTTCTCTCAGCTTCCACTTTAACCTTGCTGGTTGTTATGGTAACTGTGGTCCCTTGACTTCTGCAATTAAGTGCTGCTACCTGGTTCCGGGGACTCATCATGTCTGTCACCATTAGTGAGCCTGGCTCTGTGCCGTCTTTTCCTACTTTTAGGTATGGATTACAGTTAACTGGTACTGAAGTTCTTAGTGACAGCACTGTCTTCCGTAAGAAGCAGCACCTACCCCTTGTAATGAGACAGGAAGAAAGGGGCAGGGCACAACCATGAAAAGGATAGCACAACTACTGAGAAGAACAGGATACAACAAAAACCAGTTACTAACTACTAGGCCCAAGACGGGCTTCCCAGGCGTCACTAGTGGTGGAGAACCCACCGGCTAATGCAGGAGATGTAAGAGTCGCAGGGTCCATCCCTGGTTGGGGAAGATCCCCTGGAGGAGGGCATGGCAACCCACTCCAGTATTCCTGCCTGGAGACTCCCATGGACAGAGGAGCCTGGTGGGATACAGCCCATAGAGTCGCAGAGTCAGACATGACTGAAACGACTTGGTGCACAGACCCAAGACGGCAGGAGACTGGACTTCAGTAGACCAGGAGCCTCATTACACGTTCATTGTAATACATCTCCATGCTAACTGACTCACCCACAGGCGCCATGACAGTTCTGAGGCCAGCCATGAAAGGCCAAAAGGTGGGTGATGGCCCAATTCCTGGAAACCTTCACCCTTTCCCCAAAATAGTTG
This sequence comes from Dama dama, assembly GCF_033118175.1. Classification (NCBI taxonomy): domain Eukaryota; kingdom Metazoa; phylum Chordata; class Mammalia; order Artiodactyla; family Cervidae; genus Dama; species Dama dama. The sequence continues at coordinate 8,963,991 of NC_083681.1, forward strand.
GATTAAGAATAATCCTCCCACTCATCAGAAAATGAAGTTATTCAGCCCATAAAAACTAGCCATTCTCAGAATGTACTTTACTGCCACGGAAATGTATAGATAAATATGGTTAAAATAATATGTTTTATATTAGATGACTTTCACCACAATAAAATAACATTAAAAAAAAACAAACAAACCACAAAAACGAATCAGTCCCACACCTCGGGGCCACTCTCAATTTCCAAGACTCTGACTGCTTGCTTAGGATACAAGTCTGGTCTCCGACACGGCCCATGCTCTGTCTTTGGATGCGTATCTCCCTGAATGAAACTGCTTTCACTTCCTTAAGACTCTCTGTTAGTTCTTTCCTGTTCAAAGCCAAGGACCCTGACTTGGTGGCCTGACGCAGGGGCTCACCTAAGACTTGGGACATGATCATCCTTTTCTGCCCCATCTCTCCTAAGACAGTAAGCCCCTACTGAGGCTTCTCCACCACAGCCCAGTGACTACCCCTCAGAGTTGTCCCCACTTCCTCTCCTGGCTGCTAGGCAGATAACTGTTATTACATCCCAGCACAATACCGCTGGGAAGTGCTGGACCTGGAGAGTCTGCAAACAAGCGTCTGGTGAGGGAGGTACCAGCACCACTAAGAACTTCAGTGCTGGCTCCTCTCTGTAGTTTGGGGCTGGTGGTAGGACAGTGAGCACAGAATTGGGGGTGTGTTGAGCCTCAATACTGGGGGACATCCACCTAGATGTCCCCATCCCATGTTTCAGGGCTCTGACCTTAGTGTAACAGAGCATTTAACCATCTCTGCGGCTCCCAGTTGTAAATCTGCAAAGTCCCGTGATTCCTCCTGAGCTGTGTTCTCGGCCACTGCAGGGAGAGAAAGATGGCTTTGTAAGAAGGGCCACCACAAGCACACGCTGGCTCTCACACTTAGCCTTGAACTGCTCACTAACTGCCCTCAGTTTATCGTTATCCCTCAGAAGGGCTTCCATTCACTTGTAAAGACTAGCCCCTGTCTTTGAAGGCGCTGGCCCTCTTGTGTCTTTTAAAGGCCTCATTCATTGCATGGGTAAGCTTGATTTTCTCCACTGGGTATGTTTCCCCAGGCCATCATCTGTGAAACACTCAGCAGTTGAGACACCGCCTTGTGCCAGGGACGATCTGTGGCCCACATCCCACTGAGGTTGGGTTTTCCTTGCCAGCCGGTGAGCGATCCAATCTCTGCCCTAGAAGCTGCCTTCTTGGACCATTTGCTAGTACCAACTGTTCAGTTCAGTTCCTCTGAAAAGCAGATACCATGATAGGATGGAGATGTACGAGGTTTATTAGGAGGAAACACCTGCGAAGGATAAAGTGAAGAGGAGCAGGTATTAGCTAGGAAAGTTTTGACATTATGATGTGGGTCTGGCCACCAAAAAAGGAGAGAAGGAAGGAAGCAGCAACTCAGAGAGTCTTGACCAGGCTGGTGAGTCAGCTGTGAGCTAAAGATGCCCCACTAAAGGAGTCCCCATTGGCCAGAATGGTCCTCCTCTAGTTCACTCACTATCAGTCACAGGGAGCAGGCCTAGGGGAGTGAGGCATTGCTTTGAATGTGGTACTGGATCGTGCAGGTACAACAGGTGGAGGCTGTCAGCCGGTATCCTCCTGGGGTCAAAGGTGTCTATTTTAGTCAATTCAGTTCAGTTGCTCAGTCATGTCTGACTCTCTGCGATCCCATGAACCGCACATCCTGTCCATCACCAATTCCCGGAGTCCATCCAAACCCATGTCCATTGAGTCAGTGATGCCATCCAGCCATCTCATCCTCTGTCGTCCCCTTCTCCTCCTGCCCCCAATCCCTCCCAGCATCAGGGTCTTTTCCAATGAGTCAGCTCTTCGCATCACGTGGCCAAAGTATTGGAGTTTCAGCATCAACATCAGTCCTTCCAGTGAACACCCAGGACTGATCTCCTTTAGGATGGACTGGTTGGATCTCCTTGCAGTCCAAGGGACTCTCAAGAGTCTTCTCCAACACCACAGTTCAAAAGCATCAATTCTTCTGCACTCAGCTTTCTTTATAGTCCAACTCTCACATCCATACATGACCACTGGAAAAACCACAGCCTTGACTAGATGGACCTTTGTTGACAAAGTAATGTCTCTGCTTTTTAAGATGCTATCTAGGTTGGTCATAGCTTTTCTTCCAAGGAGTAAGCATCTTTTAATTTCACGGCTGCAATCACCATCTGCAGTGATTTTGGAGACCAGAAAAATAAAGTCTAACACTGTTTCCATTGTTTCCTCATCTATTTGCCATGAAGTGATGGGACTGGATGCGATGATCTTGGTTTTCTGAATGTTGAACTTTAAGCCAACTTTTTCACTCTCCTCTTTCACTTTCATTAAGAGGCTCTTTAGCTCTTCTTCACTTTCTGCCATAAGGGTGGTGTCAGCTGTATATCTGAGGTTATTGATATTTCTCCCAGCAATCTTGATTCCAGCATGCACCTCCTCCAGCCCAGCATTTCTCATGATGTACTCTGCATGTAAGTTAAATAAGCAGGGTGACAATATACAGCCTTGACGTACTCCTTTTCCTATTTGGAACCAGTCTGTTGTTCCATGTACAGTTCTAATTGTTGCTTCCTGGCCTGCATACAGGTTTCTCAAGAGGCAGGTCAGGTGGTCTGGTATTCCCATCTCTTTAAGAATTTTCCACAGTTTGTGTGATCCACAGAGTCAAAGGTTTTGGCTTAGTCAATAAAGCAGAAGTAGATGTTTTTCTGGAACTCTGTTGCTTTTTTGATGATGCAGCAGATGTTGGCAATTTGATCTCCGGTTCCTCTGCCTTTTCTAAAACCAGCTTGAACATCTGAAAGCTCACAGTTCACGTATTGCTGAAGCCTGGCTTGGAGAATTTTGAGCACTACTTTGCTAGCGTGTGAGATGAGTGCAATTGTGCAGTAGTTCGAACATTCTTTGGCATTGCCTTTCTTTGGGATTGGAATGAACACTGACGTTTTCCAGTCCTGTGTCCATTGCCGAGTTTTCCAAACTTGCTGGCATATTGAGTGTACCACTTTCACAGCATCACCTTTCAGGATTTGAAATAGCTCAACTTGAATTCCATCACCTCCACTAGCTTTGTTCGCAGTGATGCTTCCTAAGGCCCACTTAACTTCATATTCCAGGATGTCTGGCTCTAGGTGAGTGATCACACCGTCATGGTTATCTTGGTCATGAAGGTATTTTTTGTACAGTTCTTCTAAGTATTCTTGCCACCTCTTCTTAATATCTTCTGCTTCTATTAGGTCCATACAGTTTCTGTCCTTTATTGAGCCCATCTTTGCATAATATGTTCCCTTGGTGTCTCTAATTTTCTTGAAGAGATCTCTAGACTTTCCCATTCTATTATTTTCCTGTATCTCTTTGTACTGATCACTGAGGATGGCTTTCTTATCCCTCCTTGCTATTCTTTGCAACTCTGCATTCAAATGGGTATATCTTTTCTTTTCTCCTTTGTTTTTTGCTTCCCTTCTTTTCACAGCTATTTGTAAGGCCTCCTCAGAGAGTCATTTTGCTTTTTTGCATTTCTTTTTCTTGCAGATGGTCTTGATTCCTGTCTCCTGTACAATGTCACGAACCTCTGTCCATAGTTCATCAGGCACTCTGTCTATCAGATCTAGTCCCTTAAATCTATTTCTCACTTCCACTGTATAGTCATAAGGGATTTGATTTAGATCATACCTGAATGGTCTGGTGGTTTTCTCCACTTTCTTCAATTTCAGTCTGAATTTTGCAATAAGGAGTTCCTGATCTGAGCCACAGTCAGCCCCCGGTCTTGTTTTTGCTGACTGTATAGAGGTTCTTCATCTTTGGCTGCAAAGAATATAATCAATCTGATTTCAGTGTCGACCATCTGGTGATGTCCATGTGTAGAGTCTTCTCTTGTGTTGTTGGAAGAGGATGTTTGCTGTGACCTATGCGTTCTCTTGGCGGAACTCTATTAGCCTTTGCCCTGCTTCATTCCGTACTCCAAGGCCAAATTTGTCTGTTACTCCAGCTGTTTCTTGACTTCCTACTTTTGCCTTCCAGTCCCCTATAATGAAAAGGACATCCTTTTTGGGTGTTAGTTCTAGAAGGCCTTGTAGGTCTTCATAGAACTGTTCAGCTTCTTCAGTGTTACTGGTCAGGGCATAGACTTGGATTACTGTGATATTGAATGGTTTGCCTTGGAAAGGAACAGAGATCATTCTGTCATTTTTGAGACTGCATCCAAGTACTGCATTTCGGACTCTTGTTGACTATGACGGCTACTCCATTTCTTCTAAGGGATTCTTGCCCATAGTAGTAGATATAATGGTCATCTGACTTAAATTCACCCATTTCAGTCCATCTTAGTTTGCTGATTCCTAGAATGTCGATGTTAACTCTTGTCATCTCCTGTTTGACCACTTCCAATTTGCCTTGATTCATGGACCTAACATTCCAGGTTCCTATGCAATATTGCTCTTTACAGCATCGAACCTTGCTTCTATCACCAGCCCCATCCACAACTGGGTGTTGTTTTTGCATTGGCTCCATCCCTTCATTCCTTCTGGAGTTATTTCTCCACTGATCTCTAGTAGCATATTGGGCACCTACCGATCTGGGGAGTTCATCTTTCAGTATCCTATCTTTTTGCCTTTTCATACTGTTCATGGGGTTCTCAAGGCAAGAATACTGAAGTGGTTTGCCATTCCCTTCTCCAGTGGACCACATTCTGTCCGACCTCTCCACCATGACCCATCCATATTGGGTGGCCCCACACGGCATGGCTTAGTTTCATTGAGTTAGACAAGGCTGTGGTCCTGTGATCACATTGGCTAGTTGTCTGTGATTGTGGTTTCAGTCTGCCTGCCCTCTGATGCCCTCTCTCAGCCTACTGTCTTACTTGGTGTTCTCTTACCTTGGACGTGGGGTTGCTTCTCCTGGCGCCACCCCTGACCTTGGATGTAAAAGCTATGAGTCAAGTTTTATTCAGGAACCTTACTGAAGGCTATAGCTTAGAAAACAGCTTTTTCGGTAGAGATTGCTCTAAGAGGTAGTGGAGGAGCTTGTTAGTATATATATGAATTTTCTGGCTGGGAAATATTGTAGTCACCTGTGTGTGTGTGTGTGTGTGTGTGTGTGTGTGTGTGTGTGTGCGCATGCGCGCACGCATGCACGCTCAGTTGCTAAGTCATGTTTGACTCTTTGTGACCCTTTTGGACTATGGCCCACCAGGCTCTTCTGTCCATGTGATTTCCCAGGCAAGAATACTGGAGTGGGCTGCCATTCCCTTCTTCAAAGGATCTTCCCAACCCACGGATTGAATCCATGTTTCCTGCATCTCCTGTATTGGCAGGAGAATTCTTTACCACTGAGCTACTTGGGAAGCTCCAACAACAAACAAATATCTCAATTTAATGCCTAGTGCTTTTCTATTGTAAGAAGATTCAAGAATCTGGGGTCATTGAAATTCTCCCTTAGGTATGCATCTTAACTATCTAGGGGCCCAAATATCCAAAACACAGAGCTTTCATCTTGTTTTTCCAATCCTGAATTCCCCTTGGGTGCACTGTTGCTGTGTATGATCATGGGCAACAGGCTTCGTTCCTTTTATTTACAAAGGGCAATCTGAGCAGTGCACACCCCTGAGGGTCACGTCCATCCTCCCCCACTGATCTGTAATGCCTGCTCTGTCATAAGTCAAGTTTCTTTGCTTGTATGAGTTTGTTTTGAGGTTCTCTAATCTACTCCATTGATTTTATATCTGTGCTAATACCACATTATTTTATTTTGTAAGGACTTTCTATTAAGTCTTTGTATAGCAAATACATCTGTGTTTTTCTCCTTATAGTATCTGGGCTATTCTCATTCATTTCCTCACTCACATAAATTTTCAGATTAGTTGTTAAGTTTTCACGTTTTAACTGGAATTGCACTCAATAGTTAAGATGAATGGGAAGAACTCTATGATGGTGCATCTTCAAATCCAATGACATGGTATATACTTTCATTGATTTCTTTTAATATGTCTTTGGATATTATATGTATAATTTTTTTCCAGAAAGGTCTTGCATATTTTTTAAAGATTCAACATTGATAATTTAAATTTGTCTCTGATGTAAATGGTATCTTTTCTTCAAAAAAGTTATATTTTCTGTCTCTTGCTGTTGTATAGTCGTGCCTTTCAGAATTGTCCTGCCCTGAGGCAAGGGGGCCTGGCATTTATACCCCGTATCTACCAATTACTGGCTGAAGACTGCCCTCAGGGACTGGGTGTGACCCCGTGCGAGGAGCCTCTTGGCCTGAGGTCAGTGCCTGGAGCTGCAGGACTCAATTGAGCTGCAGACATTCCCACCAGCTGGGCAAATACCACATTGGCCTGAAGAGGGGTTCTCAGCATTCAAGAGTCATAGAGATGTTAAAGGCCCTTTAGCAGACTGAAGAATTCTCTTTTATTCTCAGGTTTGTTACGTGTTCCTGGGTTGGTAAAAGAAGAGGCCATGCCTACCTGTATGGTGTGCGGAATTGGATGTGGGGTCCAGCTGTGTTTTAAACAGTCTTTCAGCTCCCGCTTTGTCAGCCTCCGCTTACCTCGGTTAACCCGAGCCTCTTCTGTGGTTTTCAGGAGAGACGGCTTGCTCGTAGGCTTCTCTGACTGCAGCACAGGATTTAGCTTTCCTCCGCCATCCAAGTCAGTTCCCACTTGACCTCTGCTCTCTGGCCTTCAAAGGTCTGATGCTGTCTTCTCCTCTGCGCTCTCTCTTTTTATTCCTTAATTGTCACTTAAGTTGGGTGAAAGAAGGAGCATAGGTAATTCACGGCTTCAATTGTTCTTGTGGAGAAGCTCTCTCAGTATTCTGATTCAGAGAATTATGAAACAAACGTAAATTGGGCAGAGACTTCCCTGGTGGTCCAGTGGTTAAGACTCCACGCTTGCAGTGCAGGGGGTGTGGGTTTGACCCCTGGTTAGGGAACTAAGATCCCACGTGGCTGTGGCAGCCAGAAAAAAAAGAAAGATGAAGTGGGCAGAGTTTGACATAGGCTGTTTCTGAAGTTTGAAACTACCCCTTCTTTCTCCTCAGTCTTTGCTCGTCTAGCCCACCCTGCAGGTCTCAGTGTAGTAGTCACGTTCTCCAGGACACGTCCCTTCACAGCCCGAGTCTGGGCTATGTCCTGCTTCTCTGCATTGCAGTGTAAACTTAGTCTTGTTTCCTCTCAGTATGAATGGGAATATTGTATTTTTGCCTACCTAGTTTGCACTCTGTAGTGCAATACTAATAGTGTTTTTACTATACTTTGTTTGAGGCTTCCCTGGTGGTAAAGAATCTTCCTGCAATGCAGGAGATCCATTATTCGATTTCTGGGTCAGGAAGACCTCCTGGAAAAGGGAATGACTATCTAGTATTCTTGCCTGGAGAATTTCATGGACGGAGGAACCTGGTGGGCTGCAGAGAGTCAAACTGAATGACTAACGTTTTCACTTTTTACATACTTTGTTTTCAAAAGAGCAAACCACAGAATAAAAGTCATTCTGATGTAACCTTTCCAAGGAATTTCTTGGAGAATGGATTTTCATTGATATTCATATATAGGAAGAAATAAAAGCAAATTTATGATTCTGAAGGTACAGGAGACTTCCTGTTTAACCTGGAAGGTGCTTTGTGATAGGCAAACTCAACCTCCAATATGGTAAAACTGTCACAGGAGCTGTAATTCAGTTTCATAGGAAATTTGGAAAGGAAGGCTTTCAGGGGCATTCTTCAGTTTTTTTTTTTTTTCTAAATATTTATTCATTTATTTGGCTGTGTCAGGTCTTAGTTGCAGCATGTGGGATCTAGTTCCCTAACCAGGGATCGAACCAGGGCCCCCTGCATTGGGAGCCCAGAATCTTAGCCACTGGACCATCAGGGAAGTCCATTCTTCAGCTTTTTATGTGTACACTTTTATCAAAGAAGACGTTCTCATTTGCTGTTAATTTTTTGACTTACCTGATTTTAAAAAAGCAATAAATGCACAAGGTAGATATTGTGAAAAATATACTGAGAAAGCACCACCGCTAATGCCTTGTTGTGTATATTTCCTGGTTTCCTTTCTGGCACGTTTGTTTTCTCTCATAGTTAAGACACTGTTAAGTATAGCTCCCTCTTTTCTCACTTCGCAATGAATCATTGTTTTTTCTCCGTTTCATTAAGTATTCTTTACAAACATGATCTTCATGGTTGTGTAATGCTCATCAGAAGAATGCATGTAATTTAACAATTTTCCTGTTGTCATCTAGGGTGTTTTATTACATTTTTTTGTAACAATAAACTTTGTTACATATATTTGACTTGCTATTCTTGAGGAAATTCAGTCTTTAACTCTGAAGAGTAAAAGTGGAGAGGCTTTTTGTAGAGACTTTGAGATAATGCATGTGAAACGTATATAAATTAGAAAACGTAATATATTTACCTGGTTTAGCTTTCTATTAGTATTAGTGTATGGAGGAAGAAATGGCAACCCACTCCAGTATTCTTGCCTGGAGAATCTCATGGACAGAGGAGCCTGGAAGGCTACAGTCCATAGGATCGCAGAGTCGGACACAACTGAAGCGATTTAGCATGCATGGAGACTTTTATTTATATTATTTGTAGTATTGAGCTTAATCAACTTACTGTTTGGAGAAGAAGGTAGATCATATCTACATTCAGAGTAAATTATATCATTAATCATAGTCTATGTGATATATATATATAAATATGTAAAGTGAAAATGAAAGTGTTAGTTGCTCAGTCGTGTCTGACTCTTTGAGATCCCATCAACTGTAGTCCACCAGGCTCCTCTGTCCATGGGATTCTCCAGGCAAGGATAATGGAATGGGTAACCATTCCCTTCTCCAGGGGGTCTTCCCCATGCAGGGATTGAACCCAGGTCTCCCACGTTGTGGGTAGATTCTTTGCTGTCTGAACCACCATGGAACACCAAATATATAAAACAATATATTAAAATGAAACAAGTATTGTCAGAGACCACTGATTTTCTTTTTTAAAATTTATTTTATTTAAGTGGAGGATAATTGCTTCACAATGGTGTGTTGGTTTCTGCCTGCACACCAGCGCTAATCAGCAATAATGACTATATGTCCCCTCCCTCATGAGTCTCTGTCTCCTCCCCTCATCCCTTCCCTCTAGGATGTTGGAGTGCCGGGCTGGGCTTCCTGTGTTAAATAGCAGCTTCCCACTAGCCATCTATTTTACACATGGGAGTGTGTATATATCAATTCTCAATTTCTCCTACCCTCTCTTTCCCCTCCTGTGTCAAGTCCATTCTCTACATTTGCGTCTCCATTCCTTCCCTGCAAATAAGTTCATCAGTACTGTTTTTCTAGATTCCATGTATATGCATTAATATACAATATCTTTCTCTTTCTGACTTATTTCACTCTGTAAAACAAGCTCTAAGTTTATCTATCTCATTAGAACTGACTCAAATTCATTATTTTTATGGCTGGGTAATATTCCATTGTATATATATACCACATCTTCTTTATCCATTCATCTGTCAATGGTTGCTTCCATGTCCTGGCTATTGTAAATAGTGCTGCAACAAACATTGAAGTACATGTGTCTTTTAGAATTGTGGTCTTCTCAGGGTATATGCCCAGAAGTGGGGTTGCTGGGTCATATGGTAGTTCTATTCCTAGCTTTTAAAGGAATCTCTGTACTGTTCTCCATAGAGGCTGCACCAATTTACATTCCCACCAACAGAGTAGGAGGGTTCCCTTTCCTCCACGTATGCTCGGCATTGATTATTTGTAGATTTTTTGATGATGGCCATTCTGACTGGGGTGAGGTGATACCTCTTTGTAATTTGGATTTGCATTTCTGTAATAATAAGCAATGTTCAACATTGCTCACTGAGCATCTTTTCTTTTTTCATGTGTTTATTTGCCATCTGTCTGTCTTCTTTGAAGAAATGTCTGTTTATGTCTTCTGCCCATTTTTTGATTGAGTTGTTTTTCTGATACTGAGCTGTATGAGCTGTTTATATAATTAGGAGATTAATCCTTTGTCAGTTGCTTCGTTTGCACTGATTTTCAAACTGGGTGTCAAGATATCAGTGAGTGAATGTATCTTATTGGTTGTAACTAGCATAGCTTTGTTTTTAAAGTGAGACGTAATTGATGGGTCTTCTCTTGGTGGCTCAGTTGTAAAGAGTCTGCTTGCAATGCAGGAGACATGGCTTTGATCCCTGGGTTGGGAAGATCCCTGGAGAAGGAAATGGAAACCCACTCCAGTATTCTTGCCTGGGAAATCCTATGGAGAGAGGAGCCTGGTGGGCTGTAGTCCATGGTGTGGCATAGACTTGGCCACAGATGAGCAACAAAACAACTGATATGTTACATTGTATTACTTTTATGTGTACAAAACAATATATTCATTGCAAAGTGATTACCACAATAAATTTAGTTAACTTTCAAGCAACTTCCAAATTCCTCAGAAAATGAAAAGCAATACTACCACATAATCAGGCAATTCTATTTCTGGGTATTTATCTGAAGGAAATGAACTCACTATCTCAAAAAGATGTCCAAACCCTCATGTTCATTGCAGCATTATTTTCAATAGCTAAGGCATGAAAACAACCACATGTTCTTTTCTAAACTTTTTATTTTGTAGTCAGTTCAGTCGCTCAGTCGAGTCTGACTCTTTGTGACCCTATGGACTGCAGCACGCCAGGACTCTCTGTCCATTACCAGCTCCCAGAGTTTACTCAAACTCATGTCCATCCAACCATGGTTGATGCCATCCGACCATCTTATCCTCTTCATCCCCTTCTCCTCTTGCCTTCAATCTTTTTTTGTAGTGGGATAAAAAGCCTCTTGATGAAATTGAAAGAGGAGAGTGAAAAACGTGGCTTAAAGCTCAACATTCAGAAAACTAATATCATGGCATCTGGTCCCATCACTTCATGGGAAATAGATGGGGAGACAGTGGAAACAGTGTCACACTTTATTTTTTCGGGCTCCAAAATCACTGCAGATGGTGATTGCAGCTATGAAATTAAAAGACGCTTACTCTTTGGAAGGAAAGTTATGACCAACCTAGATAGCATATTAAAAAGCAGAGACATTACGTTGCCAACAAAAGTTCCATATAGTCAAAGCTATGGTTTTTCCAGTATTGATGTATGGATGTGAGAGTTGGACCACAAAGAAGGCTGAGCGCCAAAGAATTGATGCTTTTAAGCTGTAGTGCTTGAGAGGACTCTTGAGAGTCCCTTGGACTGCAAGGAGATCCAACCAGTCCATCCTGAAGGAGATCAGTCCTGGGTGTTCATTGGAAGGTACTGATGCTGAAGCTGAAACTCCAATACTTTGGCCACCTCATGCAAAGAGCTGACTCATTGGAAAAGACCCTGATGCTGGGAGGGATTGGGGGCAGGAGGAGGAGGGGACGACAGAGGATGAGATTGGCTGGATGGCATCACCGACTCGATGAGCATGAGTTTGAGTAAACTCCAGGAGTTGGTGATGAACAGGGAGGCCTGGCGTGCTGCGATTCATGGGGTTGCAAAGAGTCCGACACGACTGAGCGACTGAACTGAACTGAACTGAACTGAACTGAACTGAGAGCAAATCCGGGTGAAAACTACTGGCATTCACTGTGATAGAAAGCCCATTGTTTCCTAACCACTAGAGGGCAGTATACTACATTAGTTAAAAAGAAAAAAATCTGACAACACAGTGGATCTAGTTTTACAACTGATTATGCTGCTGCTGCTGCTAAATCGCTTCCGTCGTGATCCGACTCTGTGCGACCCCATAGACGGCAGCCCACCAGGCTCCCCCGTCCCTGGGACTCTCCAGGCAAGAGTACTGGAGTGGGTTGCCATTTCCTACTCCAATGCATGAAAGTGAAAAGTGACAGTGAAGTCGCTCAGTCGTGTCTTACTCTCAGCAACACCATGGACTGCCGCCTACCAGACTCCTCCATCCATGGGATTTTCCAGGCCAGAGTACTGGAGTGGGTTGCTATTGCCTTCTCCAACTGATTATGAGAGACATAAAATTACACGTAATTTTGTGTTGAACTATTAATGTTATGTGAGAACCTACCACATGGCATACACTGAGATAGGGATAAACTGGTGAATAAGACATGCTCTATAATTTAGCAAGAGGACAAGACAGTTACCCACTTTGGTTTGGCTCCTGTCCACCTTTCTAGCCTCACATACTGCCACTCCCCAGCTTGCAACGTGACCTGTGGTCATGCTCAACGCCTCCTAATCGTCTTGCACATGCTATTATTCCCTCTTCCTGAAACACTATGCTTCTTCTCTTCCTGTTGAACCCTAACTTATACCTCAACCTCCAATATCTCAACTTTCCCAGGCAAAGTTAAGTGCAAGCATGTTGTTTTTTCCATTTCACTCACGTGGAACCAACTTTGATCCTCTTAGAGCTGGTGACCTCTTTTCCCTAGGAAACTGAACTACTATAAGAACTATAAGAACTTCCTATAAGAACTAGGAAGGCAAAAGTCATGTTGTTCATTTTTATTTCTCTAGTTGTGCCTGTGACATAGACAGTGCTTAAAATGCATTTATTAAATGAGCAAATAAAAGTGCTATGAACAGACGCTGTGATGAGATAATTTCCTCATAATCTTTCCATTAGTTCTTCCGCCCTCTCCTTCTAACCATGCTACTAAAAAGCATCTGTCCAATCTCCATAGCAAACCAGAGAGGCTTTTTTGACTTGCTGATGGTGAGGGAGAGTTAGGCTTTGTCAAACAAGGGAAGGGAAAAGAATTTTGGAGGAAAATTTAGGTTTCCCTAATATTACCCCATGACACCCTGGGTGATGATCTTCACTTTAGCAACACACAGCTGAGACTGAATAATCTTTGCTCTTCCATCCCTTTCTTACACTAGCCAAGTAGGCAAAGTGGTTGTGTTTGTCATTCGGCTAGCAGTTAACAACCCTGACACTTTAGCATTGAGAAGACAGAGTACCTAGTACATTCTATTGTGATCTACAAAAGCTGAAGGAATCAGAGTCAAGTTTCAACATGTTCCAAGTCCTCATGTGGCAAATCAAACAGTTCTCCATCCAAGTGGTATATGTACTTGTTTATAAAAGTTTTGTTATATGTTCACTTTAGATATGTTTGCAAAAAGATTAAAATGTATTTTTAGCTTGCTCACAATCTTGTAGGTATGCCCATACTCGTGTGTTAGTTGCTCAGTTGTGTCTCTTTGCGGCCCCACGGAGCCCTCCTGGCTCCTCTGCCCACACTCATATCATCTTGGAAATTCTGCTCTATAAAGAGACTTGGTTGTATATTACAAGGGATAAATGAAGTCTAAAGTCAAATGGACTTTTGTTTGAGTCCTGGATATGTCTTTTTTTCTAGCTTTGTGAATTTGGGCATGTTCCTCAACCTCACTTCACCTTGGTTCCTTCATTTGCAATACGGACACAGCAGTTCTTCCCTCAGTGGGGTTGCTAGGAGGATTAGACAAAGTCCTGCATGTAAAGAGCTTTACACAAGATTTGGCATATTGTGAGCTTTCAGTAGACATTAGCTCTTATAAGATGAAGATCTTCAGTGCAAGATAACATCATTTTTTCTTTGTGTGTTTTTTCTTCTTTTTTTTAAAATAACCAGTGCTTAATGGAATCCCACCCCCCCACCCCACCCCACTCTGCTACTATGGCCGTAAGAAGTTTATTTCCCCATTTTGATAAAATATATGGCATAAGCTAATGGGGGCTTGCAAGCATGAGAACCTTGGTGGAGATGAAGTGAAGGCCCTGCTGTGGGTGCTAGCCTGGGCTAGTGGGGGTCGGACTTTGTGGGCCTCAGAAAGTCTCTTCCAGTGTTTCCCCATGCAGAGAGTTCTTACCTTTGCTGCCCCTGTGAATGCAGTGGGGCATACAGCCTTGCTATTAAGCATTCTTGAGGCTCTTTTACTACTGTGGTGAGAGTGAGCTTTCTCTTCTTCAGCATCATTGATGTTGACTTGGAATATGGTTTTCAAACAGATTGTCTAAATTATCAACTCCTGTGGGTAGGAACGTTGCTCTGTATAATACATATCAAAAGGACATATATATTAATACATAAGTGTGTGAGTGTGTGTGTGTGTGTGTGTGTGTGCACGTGCACTCAAGTCGTATCCGACTCTGCTGTTTTATGGACTGCAGCCCACCGGATTTCCATGGGATTTCCCAGACAAGAATACTGGAGTGGTTGCCATTTCCTGACCCAGGGATCAAATCTGTGTCCCCTGGGTCCCCTGCATTGCAGGCAGGTTCTTTATCCCTTAGCCACTGGGGAAGTTACATACATAAGTACTTAATGTATTTTTAAGCTAACTATTAATTATATGTTTTAATGTTTTATGTGACTATAGTGACATTTGTTCTGAGCCAAAAATGATAGATCAGTTGGTAAAGAATCCGCCTGCAATGGAGGAGACCCTGGTTTGATTTCTGGGTTGGGAAGATCCCCTGGAGAAGGGATAGGCTACCCACTCTAGTATTCTTGGGCTTTCCTGTGACTCAACTGGTAAACAATCCGCCTGCAATGTGGGAGACCTGGGTTCAATCCCTAGGTTGGGAAGATTCCCCTGGAGGAGGGCAAGGCTACCCACTCCAGTATTCTGGCCTATGCAGTCCATGGGGTCACAAAGAGTGGGGACACCACTGGGTGACTTTCATATGGCACAACAAAAATTTTAAAACATTTTAAGAGTTTAGAAAATTTTAGCACTTTTGTTTTGAGCTAATTTTAGACTTTCAAAAGAGTGGTCATGACAGTTCAGAAAGTCCCTAAATACCCATTACTCAGGTCTCCCTAATGTAATGTCTCATATAATCATGGTGGATCTATCAACACTTAGAAATAAACATCTGTACTGTACTATTAACTAAACTACAGATTTCATTAGGATTTCACCATTTCCACTCCCCCCCCCCCACCCCATTCATGTCCTTGTTCTGTTTCTGAGTCCAACCCAAGATTTCACGTTACATTTCATTCTGTCCTTTAGTCTCTTCTAATCTGGGACAGTTCCTCAGTCTTTTCTTTCCTTTCACAATCTTGACACTTTTGGAAATTATTGACCAGGCCTTTTGCAGACCATCCTTAATTTGTCTGATTTTGTGTGATGTTTTTCTCCAGATTATTGAGTTTATAGAGTTTTGGGAAGAGTGCCACAGAAATGATATACTCTTCTCAGTGCATTATATAAGGTAATACAACATGATACTGCCATGTTCTCTTACTAGTAACTTTAACCTAAGTCATATTTAGTTATACATTGAAAGATTTCTTTTAATTGAAAAAGAAAAAATTACATGAAATTGAGAAAATTTGATACATGTAAAAATTTATCAATATATATTTATACACACAGGCAATGTAGTTTTCTCTAAAAGCATTGACATTTGTAGGAACACAGACATTGCCATTCTGACTCAAACTAACAAGGTTTTGTTCTTAGAAATAAAAAGTTACCTATGTATATATTTTTTAAAATATTTATTTTTAATTGAAGAGTAATTGCTTTACAGAATTTTGCTGTTTTCTGTCCAACCTCAGCATGAATCAGCCACAGGTACACATATGTCCCCTCCCTTGTGAACCCCCCTCCCACCTCCCTCCCAGACCACCCCTCTGGGTTGATACAGAGCCCCTGTTTGAGTTTCTTGAGCTAGACAGCAAATTCCCGTTGGCTGTCTATTTTAGATATGGTACTGTAAGTTTCCATGTTACTCTCTCTATACATCTCACCCTCTCCTCCCCTCTCATGTCCATAAGTCTATTCTCTATGGCTGTTTCTCCATTACTGCCCTGTAAATAAATTCTTCAGTACCATTTTTCTAGATTCTGAATATACGCATTAGAATATGATATTTATCTTTTACTTTCTGACTTACTTCATTCTGTATAATAGGCTCTAGGTTCATCCAACTCATCAGAACTGACTCAAATGTGTTCCTTTTTATGGCTGAGTAACATTCCATTGTGTATATATACCACAGCTTCTTTATCCATTCATCTGTTGATGGACATCTAGGTTGCTTCCATGTTCTAGCTATTGTAAATAGTGCTGCAATGAACAATGGGATACATGTGTCTTTTTTATTTTGGTTTCCACAGGGTATATGCCTAGGAGTGGGATTGCTGGGTCATATGGTGGTTTTATTCCTAGTTTTTTAAGGACTCCATATCATCTTCCATAGTGGCTGTATCAATTTACATTCCCACCAATGGTGCAAGAGTGTTCCCTTTTCTCCACACCCTCTCCAGCATTTATTTTTTGTAGACTTTTTGATGATGGCCATTCTGACTGGTGTGAGGTGATATCTCATTGTAGTTTTGATTTGCATTTCTCTAAAAAAGATCAATATTGAGCATCTTTTCATGTGTTTGTTAGCCATCTATATGTCTTCTTTGGAGAAATGTCTGTTTAGGTCTTTTCCCCACTTTTTAAGATTGGGTTGTTTCTTTTTCTGGTATTGAGTTGTATGAGCTGCTTGTATACTTTGGAAATTAATCTTTTGTCTGTTGTTTCATTTGCTATTATTTTATCCCATTCTGAGGGTTTTTCACCTTGCTTATAGTTTCGTTTGCTGTGCAAAAGCTTTTGTTTACTTTTGTTTTTATTTCCATTACTCTAGGAGGTGGGTCACAGAGGATCTTGCTTTGATTTATGTCATTGAGTGTTCTGCCTATGTTTTCCTCTAAGAGTTAGAGTTTTTGGTTTTGCATTTAGGTCTTTAATCCAGTTTGAGTTTATCTTTGTGTATGGTGTTAGGAAGTGTTCTAATTTCATTCTTTTACATGGAGCTGTCCAGTTTTCCCAGCTAAATTTCCCAGCTAAAATTTATTCCCAGAATAAATTTTCCCATTTATTGAAGAGGCTGTCTTTGCTCCATTGTATATTCTTGCCTCTTTTGTCAAAAATAAGGTACCCATAGGTGCATGGGTTTATTTCTGGGCTTTCTATCTTGCTCCATTGGTCTATATTTCTGTTTCTGTGCCAGTACCATACTGTCTTGATGACTGTAGCTTTGTAGTATAATCTGAAGTCAGGAAGTTTGATTCCTCCAGCTCCATTCTTCTTTCTCAAGACTGCTTTGGCTATTCAGGGTCTTTTGTGTTTCCATATGAATTGTGAAATTTTTTGTTCTAGTTCTGTGTCATTGTTAGTTTGATAGGGTTTGCATTGAATCTGTAGATTGTGTTTGGTAGCATAGTCATTTTCATAATATTGATTCTTCCTACCCAAGAACATAGAATATCTCTCTATCTGTTTATGTCATCTTTGATTTCTTTCATTAGTGTCTTATAATTTTCTGTGTACAGTTCTTTTATCTCCTTAGGTAAGTTTATTCCTATATATTTAATTTTTTCTGTTGCAATGGTGAACGGGATTGATTCCTCAATTTCTCTTCCTGATTTTTCATTGTTAGTATATAGAACTGCAAGTGATATCTGTGTATTGATTTTGTATCCTGCAACTTTGCTAAATTCAATGATTAGCTCTAGTAATTTTTTGATACTATCTTTAGGGTTTTCTATGTACAGTATCATGTCATCTGCAAACAGTGAGAGCTTTACTTATTTTCTGGATTCCTTTTATTTTTCTTCTCTGATTGCTATAGCTAGGACTTCCAGAACTATTTTGAATAATAGTGGTCAAAATGGACACCCTTGTTTTGTTCCTGATCTTAAGGGGAATGCTTTCGGTTTTTCACCATTGACAATAATGTTTGCTGTAAACTTTTCATATACAGCCTTTACTATGTTGAGGTAGGTTCCTTTTATGCTCATTTGTTGAAGAGTTTTAATCATAACTGGGTGCTGAATTTTGTCAAAGGCTTTTTCTGCATCTATCGAGATTATCATATGGTTTTTATCTTTCAATTTGTTAATATGGTGTAATCACACTGATTGATTTCTGTATATTAAAGAATCCTTGCACCCCTGGAATAAACCCAACTTGATCATGGTGTATGAGCTTTTTGATGTGTACTTAATTCTGTTTACTAAAATTTTGAGGATTTTTGCATCTTTGTTCATCAATGATATTGGCCTGTAGTTTTCTTTTTTTGGTGTTGCCTTTGCCTGGGTTTGGTATCAGGGTGATGGTGGCCTTGAAGAATGAGTTTGGAAGTGTTCCTTCCCCTGCAATTTTTTGAAAGAGATTTAGAAGTATAGGCATTCGCTCTTCTCTAAATGTTTGATAAAATTCCCCTGTGAAGACATCTGCTCCTGGGCTTTTGTTTTGTGAGAGATTTTTGATCACTGCTTCAATTTCAGTATTTGGGTTGTTCATAATTTCTATTTCTTCCTGGTTCATTCTTGGAAGATTGAACTTGTCTAAGAATCTGCTCATTTCTTCCAGGTTATCCATTTTATTGCCATATAGTTGTTCATAATAGTCTCTTATAATCCTTTGTATTTCTGCACTGTCTGTTGTAACCTCTCCTTTTTCATTTCTAATTTTGTTGATTTGATTCTTCTCTTTTTCTTGATGAGTCTGACTAAACATTCCTCAATTTTATATTCTCAAAGAACCAGCATTTAATTTTATTAATCTTTACTATTGTTTCTTTTTCATTTATTTCTGCTCAGATCTTTATGATTTCTTTCCTTCTGATAATTTTGGTTTTTTTTTTTTTTTTGGTTGTTGTTCTTTTTCCAGTTGTTTTAGGTGTAAAGTTAGGTTGTCTATTCGGTATTTTTCTTGTTTCTTGAGGTAGGATTGCATTGCTATTAAGTTGCCTCTTAAAACTGTTTTTGCTGCATCCCATACGTTTTGAGTTGTCATGTTTTCCTTGTCATTTGTTTCTAGAAATTTTTTGATTTCTCTTTTGATTTCTTCAGTAACCTGGTGGTTATTTAGAAATGTATTGTTTAATCTCCATGTGTTTGTGTTTTTCAAGTTTTTCCCTTGTAATTGATATCTAGTCTCCTAGGGTTGTGGTTGGAAAGATGCTTGATATGATTTCAATTTTCTTAAATTTACTGAGGCTTGATTTGTGGCCCAAGATGTGGTTTATCCTGGAGATTGTGCACTTGAGAAGAAGGTGTATTCTTCTGCATTTGGATGGAATGTCCTGAAGATATCAGTGAGATCTGTCTCATCTAAAATATCATTTAAGACTTGTGTTTCCTAATTTTCCGTTTCAATGATCTGTCCATTGGTGTGAGTGAGGTGTTAAAGTCTCCTAGTATTATTGTGCTACTGTCAATTTCTCCTTTTATGTCTGTTCATATTTGCCTTATGTATTGAGGTGTTCCTATGTTGGGGCATCAGTTCAGTTCAGTCACTCAGTCATGTCTGACTCTTGGCGACCCCATGAACCCCAGCATGCCAGGCCTCCTTGTCCATCACCAACTCCCAGAATCCACCCAAACCCATGTCCATTGTGTTGGTGAAGCCATCCAACTATCTTATCCTCTATCGTCCCCTTCTCCTCCTGCTCTCAATCTTTCCCAGTATCAGGGTCTTTTCAGATGAGTCAGCTCTCCGCATCAGGTGGCCAAAGTATGGGAGTTTCAGCTTCAACATCAGTCCTTCCAATGAACACCCAGGACGGATCTCCTTTAGGATGGACTGGTTGGATCTCCTTGCAGTCCAAGGGACACTCAAGAGTCTTTTCCAACACCACAGTTCAAAAGCATCAATTCTTCGGTGCTCAGCTTTCTTTATAATCCAACTCTCACATCCATACATGACCACTGGAAAAACCATAGCCTTGACTAGATGGACCTTTGTTGGCAAAGTAATGTCTCTGCTTTTTAAGATGCTATCTAGGTTGGTCATAACTTTCCTTCCAAGGAGCAAGTGTCTTTTAATTGCATGGCTGCAGTCACCATCTGCAGTGATTTTGGAGCCCAGAAAAATAAAGTCAGCCACTGTTTCCACTGTTTCCCCACCTATTTGCCATGAAGTGATGGGACCAGATGCCATGATCTTAGTTTTCTGAATGTTGAGCTTTAAGCCAACTTTTCCACTTTCCTCTTTCATTTTCATCAAGAGGCTCTTCAGTTCTTTTTCACTTTCTGCCATAAGGGTGGTGTCAGCTGCATATCTGAGGTTATGGATATCTCTCCCAGCAATCTTGATTCCAGCATGCACCTCCTCCAGCCCAGCACTTCTCATGATGTACTCTGCATGTAAGTTAAATAAGCAGGGTGACAATATACAGCCCTGACGTACTCCTTTTCCTATTTGGAACCAGTCTGTTGTTCCATGTCCAGTTCTAACTGTTGCTTCCTGACCTGCATACAGGTTTCTCAAGAGGCAGGTCAGGTGGTCTGGTATGCCCATCTCTTTCAGAATTTTCCACAGTTTGTGTGATCCACAGAGTAAAAGGCTTTGGCGTAGTCAATAAAGCAGAAATAGATGTTTTTCTGGAACTCTCTTGCTTTTTTGATGATGCAGCGGATGTTGGAAATTTGATCTCCAGTTCCTCTGCCTTTTCTAAAACCAGCTTGAAGATCTGGAAGTTCACAGTTCACGTATTGCTAAAGCCTGGCTTGGAGAATTTTGAGCACTACTTTACTAGCGTGTGAGATGAGTGCAATTGTGCAGTAGTTTGAGCATTCTTTGAGATTGCCTTTCTTTGGGATTGGAATGAAAATGACCTTTTCCAGTCCTGTGGCCACTGCTGGGTTTTCCAAATTTGCTGGCATATTGAGTGCAGCATATTCAGAGCATCATCTTTTAGAATTTGAAATAGCTCAACTGGAATTCCATCACCTTCATTAGCTTTGTTTGTAGTGATGCTTCCTAAGGCCCACATGACTTCACATTCCAGGATGTCAGTCTCTAGGTGAGTGGGAGTGATCACCCCTTTGTGATTATCTGGGTCGTGAATATCTTTTTTGTACAGTTCTTCTGTGTATTCTTGTCATCTCTTCTTAATATCTTCTGCTTCTGTTAGGCCCATACCATTTCTGTCCTTTATTGTGCCCATCTTTGCATGAAATATTCCCTTGGTATCTCTAATTTTCTTGAAGCAATCTCTAGTTTTTCCCATTGTGTTGTTTTCCTCTATTTCTTTGCATTGATCACTGAGGAAGGCTTTATTATCTCTCCTTGCTATTCTTTGGAACTCTGCATTCAAATGGGTATCTCTTTCCTTTTCTCCTTTTCTTTCCACTTCTCTTCTTTTCACAGCTATTTGTAAAAGGCCTCCTCAGACAGCCATTTTGCTTTTTTGCATTTCTTTCTCTTGGGAATGGTCTTGCTCCCTGTCTCCTGTAAAATGTCATGAACCTCCGTCCATAGTTCATCAGGCACTCTATCAGATCTAGTTCCTTAAATCTTTTTCTCACTGCCACTGTATAGTCATAAGGGATTTGAGTTAGGTCATACCTGAATGGTCTAGTGGTTTTCCCCCACTTTCTTCAATTTAAGTCCGAATTTGGCAATAAGGAGTTCATGATCTGAGCCACAGTCTGCTCCCGGTCTTGTTTTTGCTGACTGTATAGAGCTTCTCCATTTTTGGCTGCACAGGATATAATCAATCTGATTTTGGTGTTGGGGGCATAGATATATACAAGTGTTATGTCTTTCTCTTGGACTGATCCCTTGACCATCATGTAGTGTCCTTCCTTATCTCTTGTGATCTTCTTTAAGGTCTATTTTGGTTGATATGAGGATTGCTGCTCCAGCTTTCTTTTGCTTCCCATTTGCATGGAATATATTTTTCCATCCTCTCACTTTCAGTCTATATGTGTCTTTAGATCTGAAGTGGGTTTCTTGTAGACAGCACTTATATGGGTCTTGTTTTTGTATCCATTCAGCCAGTCTGCATCTTTTGGTTGAGCATTTAATCCACTTACTTTTAAAGTAATTATTCATAGATATGTTCCTATTGCCATTTTCTTAATCTTTGGGGTTGATTTTGTAGATCTTTTTCTTCTTTTGTATTTCTTGACTATATAAGTACCTTTAACATTTGTTGTAAAGTTGGTTTGGTGGTACTGAATACTCTTAACTTTTGCTTGTCTGAAAAGCTTTTTATTTCTCCATCAATTTTGAATGAGATCCTTGTTGGGTACAGTAATTTTGGGTGTAGATTTTTCCCTTTCAGTACTTTAAATATATCCTGCCATTCCCCTCTGGCCTGCAGAGTTTCTGCTGAAAAGTCAGCTGTTAAATGTATGGGGTTTCCCTTGTATGTTATTTGTTGCTTTTCCTTCGCTGCTTTTAATATTCTTTTTTTTTTTTTTTTAATATTCTTTATTTGTGTTTAGTCTTTGTTAGTTTGATTAGTATGTGTTTTGGCATGTTTCTCCTTGGGTTTATCCTGTATGGGACTCTTTGTGCCTCTTGAACTTGATTGGCTATTTCCTTTTCCATATTGGGGAAATTTTCAACTATAATTTCTTCAAACATTTTCTCATACCCTTTCTTTTTCTCTTCTTCTGAGACCCCTATAATTCTAATGCTGGTGTGTTTGATATTGTCCCAGAGGTCTCAGACTATCCTCAGTTCTTTTCATTCTTTTACTTTATTCTGCTCTTCAGAAGTTATTTCCACCATTTTGTCTTCTAGCTCACTGATTTGTTCTTCTGCTTCAGATATTCTGCTACTGATTCCTTCTCTAGAATGAATTTTTTATTCAGTAATTTTTAACTTATTCAGTAAATTTTTAATTTCAGTAATTGTGTTGTTTGTATGTTTATTCTTTAATTCTTCTAGGTTTTTGTTAATTGATCCTTGCATTTTCTCCATTCTGTTTTCAAGGTTTTTGATCATCTTTACTATTATTATTCTGAATTCTTTTTATTTGGACCTCTGTGTTTCCAGTTTGTTCCTTCATTTGTGTAGTATTTTCCTTCTTTCCTTTTTTTTTTTTTTTAACTTATTGTGTTTGAGGTCTCCTTTTCCCAGGCTTCAGGTTTGGATTCTTTCTTCTTTTTGGTTTCTGGTCTCCTAAGGTTGGCCCAGTGGTTTGTGTAAGCTTCATACAGGGTGAGATTTTTGCTGAGTTTTTTTGTTTGTTTGTTTGCTTGTTTTTCCTCTGATGGGCAAGGCTGAGTGAGGTGGTAATCCCATTTGCTGATTGGGTTTGTATTTTTGTTTTGTTTGTTGTTTAGATGAGGCATCCTGCACAGTGTGCTACTGGTGGTTGGGTGATGCTGGGTCTTGCATTCAAGTGGTTTCCTTTGTGTGAGTTCTCACTATTTGATACTCCCTAGGGTTCGTTCTCTGGTAGTCTAGGGTCTTGGAGTTAGTGCTCCCACTTCAAAGGCTGAGGGCTTGATCTTTCTGTCCTTGAGAAGATGAAAGGTAGATTTATTGATGGAGGTGATGAGGCTGTGAATCTTTGTGGAAGAGTTTCAGTTTTCAGGAATTTCTGGATAGGAGTGAGAAGAAAGCCCTCAGGTGCATTTTACACCCCAGTTCTGTGGTTAGTGCCTCGATCCAGAAATTGTGCTGGACAGCAGGACTTCACAGAGGGACACTGACCTTAAGGTGACATAAAGGGAAGGGAGATGAGAGTCAGAGAAGGGTTTGGAAAGCAAGAGTATCCTCTATGCAAATCTATATATTTCTTGTGTTGACTGGTGTTGTGCATTTTACTTCCAACATGGGTTTGCTTATTTTAAAAATTTTTATTGGACTATAGTTGGTCTACAAAGTAGTGTTCATTTCTGCTGTACAGCAAAGTAAGTCAGTTATACATACACATATACCCACTCTTTTAAACATTCTTTCCCCATGTAGGTCATTAGAGAGTATTGAGTAAGGGTCTCTGTGATATACAGTAGCTCCTTATTTGCTGTTGTTCAATCACTCAGTCATATCCGACTCTTTGAGACCCCATGGACTGCAGCACACCAGGCTTCCCTGTCCTTCACCATCTCCTGGAGTTCGCTCAAACTCATGTACACTGAATTGGTGATGTCATCCAGCCATCTCATCCTCTGTCGTCCCCTCCTCCTCCTGCCTTCAGGTCTTTATTAGTTATCTATTTTATATATAACAGCATGTATATGTCAATCTCAATCTCCCAATTTACCCCTCCCACTCCTTCCCCCCTAGTAACCACAAGATTGCTTCCTATATCTGTGACTCTACTTCTGTTTTATAAATAAGTTCATTTGTGTCATTTTTTTAGATTCCACATATAAGCAGTATCATATGATATTTGTCTTTATCTGTCTGACTTACATCACTATGACAAGCTCTAGGTTCATCCATGTTGCTGCAAATAGCATTATTTCATTCTTTGTTAAAGGCTGAGTAATATTCTACTATATATATATTCCACTATATATATATACATTCCACTATATATATATATCCATTCCCCTGTAGACAGACATTTAGGCTGCTTCCATGTATTGGCTATGGTAAATAGCACTGTAATTAACAGTGGAGTGCATGCATTTTTTATAATTATGGTTTTCTCTGTATATGTGCCAGGAGTGGGATTGCTGGATTATATGACAACTTCTTTTCAGTTTTTTAAGGAACCTCATAGCAGTTGTACCAACTTACATTCCCATCAACAGTGTAGGAGGGTTCCCGTTTCTCCACACCCTCTCTAGCATTTATTGTTTGTAAAGTTTTTGATGAATTCTGACTGACGTGAGATGATAGCTCATTGTAGTTTTGATTTGTATTTCTCTAATTTAGTGATGTTGAGTATCTTTTCATGTGCTTTGCCAACATGGATTTAAAATGAGGTCATTGGTAATCCCCTCTGATGCTAATTTTAATACTATATATATGTATATATATATTTCCCAGTATGATTTTATTTATATAAAGGCCCCAAATGGACAAATTAAATCTCTGGTGATAGAAAGCAGAATGGCAATTGTCTTCAGGGGTAATGTATAATACTTTGGGGTGCTAGTAATGCTCTATATCTTCATCTAGGTGGTGGTTACATGGGTGTGTCCACTTCATAAAATTTTATCAAGCATAGGATCTATCTATCTATAATTTGTCCCCCCTTTATAAGTTGATAATTACAACATCTATTTAAAAAATTTCCAGACTCATCCTCAGTTCCAATATCCAAATATTTTTCCATGCTCTTGGAAGCAAGTATCCTCTCTGACACCAGTTTTAAAGATAAACCAGCTCTGTGTCTCACAGATGTGTCTAACTTAAAAAAAATTTTTTTTTTATATTCTTTGCCTAAGAGATTATTGTACCTTGTAGTGAGTTTTATATGTTTATTCACTGAGGAAAGTGATGTTTTCTTTGATTTCTTCTAAGTTTACCTTCTCAATTTGAAAGAGAATTCTTTTTTTCTCCCTAAAACTTAAAACTCAGTGTTATAAGGCACTTTTCTTACATTATTTGAAATGTATATATTATCACATTCTTACTTAGTCTTCACTTTGGTCACATGCAAAACAGTATTTACTTCCACTTTAATTTGAAAGGAATATATATTATTTGTCCTTCTACTTTTCTCATTTAATGAAGCCACTCTGGTCTAAAATTCTAACATCTCTTTTTGGAAGAGTTAGGGTCATGTATGGATGTGAGAGCTGGACTGTGAAGAAAGCTGAGCGCTGAAAAATTGATGCTTTTAAACTATGGGGTTGGAGAAGACTCTTCAGAGTCCCTTGGACTGCAAGGAGATCCAACCAGTCCATCCTAAAGGAGACCAGTCCTGGGTATTCATTGGAAGGACTGATGCTGAAGCTGAAACTCCAATACTTTGGCCACCTCATGTGAAGAGTTGACTCATTGGAAAAGACCCTGATGCTGGGAGGGATTGAGGTCAGGAGGAGAAGGGGACGACAGAGGATGAGATGGTTGTATGGCATCACTGACTCGATGGACATGGGTTTGAGTAGACTCTGGGAGTTGGTGATGGACAGGGAGACCTGGCGTGCTGCGGTTCATGGGGTCGCAAAGAGTCGGACACGACTGAGTGACTGAACTGAACTGAATTGAGGGCCAATACTTGGCTTCCCTGGTGGCTCAGACAGTAAAGAATCTGCCTGGAATGCAGGAGACCAGGTTCAATACCTGAGTCAGGAAGATCCTCTGGAGAAGGAATGGCTACCCACTCGAGCCATTCCTCCAGGCATCAATCAAGAATGGCTATCAATTCTTGCCTGGAGAATTCCATGGGCAGAGGAACCTGGCAGGCTATATAGTCCATGGGGTCACAAAGAGTTGGACATGACTGAGCGACTACCACATATACACATACACACAGGGCCAATACTGCATGGGGATTCTGGTCATGTTGCAGTTTCATAAAAAGACAATGTCATAATGTATTAGCAAAGTACAGATCTTGTCCTGCTTTACCAGTTTACTAGTGAGGTTGTTCTAGTCTAGCCTGACTTTGGATTTTTAATTATTTTTAACTATCCCTCGTTTAGAGACATTCTTTGATGTACAAATGAAAGGGATTAAAGTTAGGGATTATTAACTGTGGAGTTGCTTTAGCATGTAGGAGGCTGTTGAATACATTTACAGCAACACATAAATATGAATCCTTGTCTTAAAAAAAAATAAACACGTTTTCATTTAAGATGCTTGAAATGATTCCCAAATATCATGGCACACCCACCTTGCCAGATTACCCCATTGGAATATCATTTTATTTATTTTCCTGTAGAACAGCCTTTATTGTTTGAAATGTGAAGTGGGGGAGGAGAGGCTAGCACAGCTCAGGCTCCCAGGGCGGCTCCACAGACCTGATATCAAAGGAGAATGAGTCAGTACCTCGGGGAGGAGCCTGCTGAACCCTGCTGCTCCTCGGAGCCTGCTGTCCGGGTGCTCGAGGTTAGTACTTACGGACTGGAAGCCACCTGTACTAAAGGCATGGCACAGAGAAGACCAGAGCCCTTTCTCAACCTCCGCACATTACCAGGACTGAGGGGAAAGCAGTTTAATGCCATCCTGGTTCACAGAGGTGTATTGATGGCATAAAGAAAGGTCCAAAATGTTTACTAGTAGAGGCAAACAACTTTCTATTTTTTAAAATCTGAGCTTTAAATTTTCTATTGCCTTATTAAATTCTACTCTTATACACTCCAAATAAGAATGTACAGAATATTTTTTCTTTCAGTTGGTCATGACCTTGGGTGGGTTTAAGCTGTCTCTAGACTATGGTAACAGAATAATGGTTCACAAAAGATAATCACATTCTAATCCCCATAACCCATGACTCTGTTATGTATGATGGTGTACTAGTTTCCTATTGTGATGTAACAAAATATCGCAAATTTAGTGTCTTAGAATAATGCAGACCTGTTACTGTATAGTTATAGAGAACAGATAACTGCAGTGGATTTCTGTGGACTAGAACCAAGGTTTTGATAGGAGTGTGTTACTTCTGTAAGCTCTAGAGCAGAATTTGTTCCCTTGCCTTTTTCCCTTTTGGAGGCCACATGTATATTCCTCAGTGTGGGCCCCTCCTCCACCTTCAAAACCAGCAGTTTAGCAGTTTAGCTCACACTGACCCTCCTGCCTTCTTCTTTTACTTACATGCACCTTTATGATTACATTGAATCCACCCAGATCACCCAGGATAATATTCCTCATCTCAAGATACTTAACTTAGTCGTATCTGCAGACTTCACTTTGCCATGAAAGGTGCTATGCCTATCAATATCTTCACAAGTTCAGAGGAGGAGGATGTGGACATCTCACCTGCTAACCAATTCTATTTGTTTAAGTTTATTACTATAAAATTTCCAATAACATCTTACTATTATCTTTTTCTCTACTCCCTATTGAACCCATTCCAGTCAGATTTTTGTCCTGATACTCTGCTGAACCTTTTTCGTCAAAGCCACCAGTGACCTCCAGGAAGCCAAACCCAAGGGGAGTGTTTCAGTCCTAATCTAACCCAAATTTATTATCAACTCTGATACAGTTGCTTCCTCCCACTTTCTTGAGGTGATTTCTTTCTTGGCTGCCCAGATCTCTTCTCTAGCTACATTCTCTTTCCAGATGATTTCATCCAGTTTCATGGCTATAAATATTGTCTGCATACTGGCAATTCCCAAATTATATGTTTAGTCAGGACTGCCCACCCAAATTCCAGACTTGCATAATTAACTGCCTATTGAGTATCACCATTTAGATAGATAATAGGCATCATAAAAATTGATTTTCAACCCAAACCTGCTTCTTCTCCTGTATTCTTCATCTCAGGAAATGGCTCCACCATTCACATAGGTACTCAGACTAAAAAACATTGGAATCAACCTTGATGTCTCCCTCTCTCTATGCTTCACATTCATTCCATCATAATTCACAAAATAAGTATTTATCTGACCACTTATTATCACCATTATTATTAACCTGATGCAAGCCATAAACTTCTCTCACTTAGATTATTGCAAAAGCTGTTTAGTTGTTCCCCTCCTTAAAATCTTGCCAACTCCATCTCCTAAATATATGCTCCAGACACCGGGTGATCCTTTAAAGAATCATGTTCCTCCCTTACCCTAAACCCTGAGAAGGATACATTCACATAACTCTAGCCTGAAATCCGAAGTCCCTCCCATGGCCTACAGGCTCTACCTGATCCTGCTTGTGGCCCCCTCCCTTACGTCATTTCCCAGTCATTTTGCCTTACTTGCTCCTCACTAGCCATGCTAGCAGTTCTATTCCTCTAACATGTTCAGCATGTTCTTGTGTAAGGTCCCCTCTATGTAGAATTCTATTCCCCTCTATACCACCAAGGTTAGCTCTCCTACCTCACTCACAGTTCATTTCAGTTCAGTCGCTCAGTCGTGTCTGACTTGTTGCGATCCCATGCACTACAGCACACCAGGCTTCCCTGTCCATCACCAACTCCCAGAGTTTACTCAAACTCATGTCCATCCAGTCGGTGATGCCATCCAACCATCTCATCCTCTGTCATCCCCTTCTCCTCCCACCTTCAATCTTTCCTAGCATCAGGTTCTTTCCCAATGACTCAGCTCTTCACATCAGGTGGCCAAAGTATGGGAGTTTCAGCTTCACTATCAGTCCTTCCAATGAATATTCAGGACTGATTTACTTTAGGACTGACTGGTTGGATCTCCTGCAGTCCAAGGGACTGTCAAGAGTCTTCTCCAACACCACAGTTCAAAAGCATCAATTCTGCAGTGCTCAGCTTTCTTTGTAGCCCACCTCTCACATCCATAAATGACTACTGGAAAAACCAGAGCTTTGACTAGATGGACCTTTGTTGGCAAAGTAATGTCTCTGCTGTTTAATATGCTATCTAGGTTGGTCATAGCTTTTCTTCCAAGGAGCAAGTGTCTTTTAATTTCATGGCTGTAGTCACCATCTGCATTGATTTTGGAGCCCCAAAATATAAAGTCTCTCACTGTTTCTCCATTGTTTCCCCATCTATTTGCAATGAAGTGATGGGACCACATGCCATGATCTTAGTTTTCTGAATGTTGAGTTTTAAGCCAACTTGTTCACTCTCCTCTTTCACTTTCATCAAGAAACTCTTTAATTCTTCATTTTCTGCCATAAGGGTGATGTCATCTGCATATCTGAGGTTATTGATATCTCTCCCGGCAAACTTGATTCCAGCTTGTGCTTCATCCAGCCCAGCGTTTTTCATGATGTACTCTGCATATAAATTAAATAAGCAAGGTGACAATATACGTACTCC
Source organism: Dama dama (assembly GCF_033118175.1). Taxonomy (NCBI): domain Eukaryota; kingdom Metazoa; phylum Chordata; class Mammalia; order Artiodactyla; family Cervidae; genus Dama; species Dama dama. The sequence continues at coordinate 8,993,617 of NC_083681.1, forward strand.
TTTCCCTATTTGGGACCAGTCTGTTGTTCCATGTCCAGTTCTAACTGTTGCTTCCTGACCTGCATACAAATTTCTCAACAGGCAGGTCAGGTGGTCTGGTATGCCCCATCTCTTTCAGAATTTTCCACAGTTTGTTGTGATCCACACAGTCAAAGGCTTTGGCATAGTCAAGAAAGCAGAAGTAGATGTCTTTCTGGAACTCTCTTGCTTTCTCGATGATCCAACAGATGTTGGCAATCTGATCTCTGTTCCTCTAAATACAGCTTGAACATCTGGAAGTTCACAGTTCACATACTGTTGAAGCCTGGCTTGGAGAATTTTGAGCATTACTTTGCTATTGTGTGAGATGAGTGCAATTGTGTGTGGTAGTTTGAACATTCTTTGACATTGCCCTTTTTGGCATTGGGATGAAAACTGACCTTTTCCAGTCCTGAGGCCACTGTACCTCACTCACATATGTCCCCAAATGTCAGTTTCTCAGAGCCCTTCTCTGAGCACTTTACCTCTCTGTCTAAAATAATACTCCCGTCACTCTCCGTCCCTTACCACGCTCTGATTTTCATTTGGTGCTATCTGATATTATAGTATGTTAACTATCTAATATTATAGTCTTGTTTTAAAATCTGTAATTCTCACTGAAATTTAAGTTCCATAGTGGCAGACAGTTAGTTTTGTTTTTTATTGTATCCCTAGCAAACAAAGCACTACCTAGCACATAGTAGGGGCTCAATAAATTGAACAATTGAATACTTTTTCCTTTGTTATTTTGATCTGCCGCTATGTACCTTATTTTTATTTCAAAGGGCACAAATTAAGGACTTTCTACCTCCCAGAATTCTCTTGATCTAGAAGAACAGACATTTATGCACACAAATAATTACAATGCAGGGTACAAATTTATATGTAGTGGAGATTTATAGGTAGTGGGGATGATTACTAGAAAAAACTGGGAGGAAATTTAACCTACACAGAATTTAAAAGAATGAACTGAAGTTTACCAGCATATGTAAGTAGAGTGAAAGGGAAGGCATTTCAAGATAGTATCAATGGTATGTGTACAGGCAGAGAGGCATGAAATGGCAGGTTGTATTTGGGGGTCTGTAAAGAGTTCAGTATGCTGGAATAAGTGGTATGGTGAGAGAGTTGGTAAAGATGATGTAGGTAAACAGGAAGGACTCAGGATATGAAGAGCCTTACATGCCGTGCTCAGGTGTGCTCTAGAGGAAGCTCTAAAGACATTTAAGGTGGGATTGATTTGATTTTCATTCTGGTCACTTTACTCCCACTTTAGAAATGCCACTCTAGCAGCCTTATTGGTGCCAGAGGTAAGAGATTAATCTTGAAATAGTCCAGATGAGAGGTGATGAGAGCATGAGGTAGAAATACTTGATAAAAGGATGTATGCTGCTGATGTACTCAGTTGTGGCCAACTCTTTGCGATCCCATGGAGTGTGGTCCACCAGGTTCCTCTGTCCATGGAAGTTTCCAGGCAAGAATACTGGAGTGGGTGGCCATTTCCTTCTTCAAAAGGATGTATGAGACTATCATAATTTTATGAAAACAATTTTTTTTATGACCATACAACTTTTGGTTTTGTCTCTATACTTAAAGAAACAACTTTCTAATATAAATCTGGTTTCACCAATAGACACTCTCATTGGGAAAAGAACATACTGATCAGACAATTTAAGTAATCCAGTTGGGATTGTAGTTTACTTTTTATATTTACCATCTGCCTCATGAGCTTTGCTAGTAAAGCCAATTATTTAGAGACCAATCACCCCTTTAAAAAGTGGTAACTTTAATTTCTTAACATGCAGAACTGAGAATAAGACCCTTTAGTAACATCTCCAAAGTACAGAGATCCTTCAAAGTCTTAAACAAATAGAATTACTATTTATGAGAGGTATTATTAATCATAAACTTTTTATACCATTCTACAAAAATTTAGAATTTATTAGGAATTTCAGCAAAACAAGCTCCTGAACTATAGCTAACACATAATTTGAATAATAAAATATCTTACTTTGTTTTTAAATACAATTTATTTCCAGTAGCATTCTCATTAAAAACAGTGAAGTATTTTCATTTATTAAAAATGTATTTATCAATAAAATACATAGTAAAGTATTATTTATAGCATAAATGTAAATCAATTATCTCCATTGTTCATGTTATTTGATGGTTATAGTATTTTTATAGTTAACAAACACATAAATATATATTTATAGGAGATTCTAAAAAATAATGATTCCATTTAATAGTTACTGTTATACTCATCAGTATTTTCTCTGTGATCTGGATCCAACATCAGGAGATGGACTGGTCCTTGGCTGGCTATTCTGTAACATAATTTCAGAATATATTCTTTTACTGTAGTATTCATAGACTTTAAGGTAAAATCTGTTAGGTGGAGCTCCTTACAGATTACATATTTTAATAAGACTAAACTTGTAATTCAATTTCTCAAATGCTACATAAACATCAATCTCAACATGATGACTATCACTTTATATAATGCATCATACTAATTATAATGGTTCATAATCTTTACTCTTTGCTATTGGTAAGATGTACTTAGAGGTGCTTTTTAAAAATCATAACCTGCTGTGTAAATGGTCAAAATTTAATAATTTTATTTTCTACAGGAATCACTTGGAGCCCATATAATACCCTAGGAGTAGTTTAACAATGTTAGGCTAAAGAAGTTCTTGGGAAGGTAACTGTTAAAAATTCATTAAATTTATTTTATTTAAAAAGCAGGTAAAATATTCCAAACTGAAAATTCTGCTTCTAAGATTCCTAGTTTTTATATTGAAAAATCATGGGAGGGCCTGGAGTAACCCTTTTATCCTATATTGTTTGAATTTTATCTGTATCATCTGTGTTATAATGCAAACTACTTGAGGAAAGGAAAGCATTTTCTGCTTTCAAGTCCCAGCCTGACACAGGGTAAGAACTAAGGCTATATTTGTTCAGTGAATAAAAATAGGCAAATATAATAATTTTTACAAAAAGAAAAAATCAGACTGCTATGGTTGCCAAGCAGAAGAACTTCTAAATTTTGGGTAAAACAAAGTCTGAGCTGGGTGAGCCTATCAGGGTGATGACACTGAAGTCAAGTCTTAAAGAACAGTAGGAGAGGGGCATTTAGGGGCAGTCCTGTGAGGCAGTGGGAGCAGCATGGGCCCGGGATGCTGCAAGAAGTTCCAGGGAGAGACCTGCTTCTTCCTCAAGGGTATGTAAATCATGACCCGTGGAGCAACTGGAGATGAGGGTGAAAAGCTCTTGAATGTAGTTCTCTGGAGTTTTTTAAAAATTACTTTTCATTATCTATTTATTTATTTTTGGTTGCCCTGGGTCTTTGCTGCACCGGCTTTTTCTAGCTGCGGCAAACAGTGGCTGCTCTTTGCTGCATTAGGGTGACTTCTCTTGTTGCAGAACACAGGCTCTAGGTGAAGGGGCTTCAGCAGTTGCGGCCCGTAGGCAGTTATGGTTCATGGGCCCTAGAGCGTAGGCTCAGTCGTCGTGGTGCGTGGGCTTAGCTGCTCTGTGGCATGTGGAATCTTCCTGGGCCGGGGATCGAACCCTGTCCCCTGAACTAGCAGACGGATTCTTATTCAAGGTACCACCAGGGAAGTCTTAATTTTATCTTTCAGGTGATGGGTAACTACTGAGGTTGGGTTTTAAGAAAGAGAGTGTTACGTTCATACTTGCGCTTTAAAAAGATTGGCGATGGTGTGAATACGCAGTGGTGAGAGCAAAAAGGGAGGCTGTTGAAATGGTCTAGATGAGACATGATGAATTCTTAAACTAAGATAATAGTAGAAATGGAGAGGAGTCAGCGGATTTGAGATGTACTTTATTATTAGGAGGATTTATTGACTAGGGTTTAAGGGAGAATGAGAAGCCTGGATAAGATACAAATTTCTCTCTGAGAAATCTGGTGGATAATGGTGTCATTGATTGAAATAAGGATTATAAAAGGTAGAACAGATTTTGGGGGGAGGATGGGAAAGTGTAAACCCTGACTCATCACTGAATAGTTCTGAGAGTTGAGAAAATCAGTTAATGTCACCAACTTAGAAGATTAAAGAGAAGAAAATCTATGAGACCATTTGGTACAGTGCTTTTCAATGGTAGGAGCCTAGTAAGTGTGAGTTTCCTTTCTTATTATATCTCGAAAATGTTCAGTTGCCACAAAGACTATTATTGATTAAATGTTAACACTCAGGGGCTTCCCAGGTGGTACAGTGGTAAAGAATCTGCCTGCCAATGCAGGAGATACATGTTCGATCCCTAGGTTAGGAAGATTCCCTGGAGAAGGAAATGGCAACCTACTCCAGTATTCCTGCCTGGAGAATTCCATGGACAGGAGCCTGGCGGGCTGCAGTCCATGGGTTTGGAGTTGGATATGACTGAATGAGTACACAACAACATTAACACTTAGGAGCTTCCCAGGTGGCCCGGTGGCTGGGAGCCCACAAGGCTGTGGGTGTGGTCGTGGTCGGGAAACCAAGACCTCAGCTGACAGGACAGCTGAGCCAGTGTGCTCTGGAGCCCGCGCTCTGCAACCAGAGGAGCCTGTGTGCCCACAACTGGAGAAAGCCTGCGCAGCCAAAGCAAACAAACAGATAAACAACACTCAGTAGAGGCCTTTGGAAGAACTCCAGAAACAGTGGTACTTTTATGGACTATAGAATCCTTAGAATATTAAAAAAAGTTTCAGGCTCACTGCATTTAATTGAAGTCTGAAAAATTTGGATAATTTATATATTCACAGACCATGTATAAAAAAGCCATATAATCTCAACCAATATTTTCAAGTATTTAATGTGTGCAAATTTCTATGAAGTGGGCAGATAAGTGAAAAAAAGCCTCTAAGATCCAAAAAAGATTATTCACTTAGAAAGACAACTAATAAAGCGCATATGAAGTATATGTGTAAAACCAGATATACTGCAGTAATAAGTTCAGAGGAGGCTTAGAGTATCATAGATGGATTGGTCACAGGATGCTTCTTGGGAGAAGTAACATTAAACTGCAGCTTACAGGGTTGTGTCTGAAGAGTAGAGGAAAAATATAGTGCAGATGGGAATTGGACAGAAACCTAAGTAAAGCATGAGAAAAACACGAAAGCAGAGCAGAGCATTGCAAACTTGATTCACATTAAATACATTAAACATGTTTGGCTGGAATGGAAGATTGACATGGTACATTGTGGGATTAAAAATTGTTGTTAGAATAATTCCTATTTTTTAGAAAAGAAGTTACACTTTGCATGTAAATTTCATGTAAATACTTTTTGGAATGTCACTTTTTTTGGATATAATTTAAACTAGTAAGATGACCATGTTTGTTCGTTGCTCAGTCGTGTCTGACTCTTTGTGATCCTATCGACTGTAGCCCACCAGGCTCCTCTTGTCTATGGGATTATCCAAGCAGGAATACTGGAGTGGGTTGCCATTTCCTTCTCCAGGGGATCTTCCTGACCCAGGGATTGAACCCGGTCTCCCACATTGCAGGCGGATTCTTTACCGTCTGAGCCACCTGGGAAGCTGAGGTGGCAATAATAATAATAGTCCAACTGAACATGTATTTAGCACATGCTATGTTATAGGTTCTGTTCTAAGTGCTTTACATGGGTGATTATCTCACATAATGCTAATCAGTACTCTATGGGGGTGGATATTATTCAAGTGATTATGAGTGTTCAATGAAGGAATACAGGAAAGAGTGGGTTGAATACTTTTCTTCTGAAAAATCTCAGAACAGCACTTGCTCTAAGCAATAGCAGTTGACTGTGCTATGAAAGATACTGAGGTGGCTCTCCTGCTCAAAATCATTCCTCTAACCCAAGTATTAAAGTGCCTGAAATCCCATTATGAGAAATCTAGATAATGGTTTCAAATGACTTAAATGGTTTTACACCATTCAGAATGATTTTTTAAAATGATAAAGTGTCTTTTAAAATTCATACTAAACACATTAGGAAGAAAAAATACATCAGTTTACTTCTATGCCTGAGATGAGAAACCCAGATCAACACTATCAAACACTGGTATGAGGGAAATATCCCAAAGGGCAATAGAATGGGGTAGACATGCAAACAGCAACAACAATAAAACCATATATGTGGGGTGGGGGGTGGTGGATTAATATATAAACTTCACTCAGGTTGTCAATTTTCCAGAGAGATATACAACTTCTGGGAATGAAATATCAATTCCCCAATGTTAAACCAATGACATTTGGGGTTTTAGTACTGGGGTGGGTACCTGATAGATATTATACAATTAGTGTTGCTAGGTGGAGAAATTCAGTTTCTGAATTAACTACAAAATACTTGTACATTGTAAAGCTATAATATAGCATTATAATTTAAAAACAAAATTCTTGTTCATATGGATTAAAGAAAAATAAAAAACACTGATAAAAAGCTTATCTGCAATATCCCCAAAATAACAAATACTTTTGAACAGACATTTTTGCCATTTAAAGAGATAGAAATATTTTTTGGAAAAATCTCTATTGACTAGAAATAGGCTATACTACAGGTGTCCTGGTAAATACAATTTTAATGGTCTCTTGTACATACAGAAAGTGTAAGAATATGGTTATATATTGCCTTTTTAAAACTTCATATTAAATAATTTTACATATATAAAACACAATGAAGGTCCAAGATCAAATTCTGAAATCTTTTAAAAGACCAAAGTACATGGAAAGCCCATGCACTTTATTCCAAAGGGAGGCACTAAGCTTGGACATCTAAAAGTGTGGACGTCTGTTTTCAGGACTATAAATAACAAGCAGTTCAACAGAAGACGTGAAGGCAAGGTACAGGTAGAAATAAGCCCAAGTGATTAAAAGAAAAACAGGCTACAAAAACATAAACTGAGAACTCTGCATTCATAATAACCTGAATAAAAAAATAAAAAAATACCCTGAATCCAGTCATGAGAAAACAATCAGATAAATCCAGATTATAGGGTATTCAGTATAACCCGTCTGGACGCTTCACAAGTGTCAATGTAGATGAAAGATTGAAAAAGAGAAGAAACTTTTCTAGGTTAAAGATATGACAACCAAATGCAACATTATAATCTTGGGTTAGATCCTGGATCAGAGAAATAAAATAGCCACAGAGAGTTTTTTTTAGACAACTGAAGAACTTTGAATGTGGAATGTGTATCAAATAATATGTGATATTCAATTTCTTGGGTGTGATGATGGTATTGTGGTTATGTAGGTGAATTTCTGTATGCTGGGGTATCAGAGGGGAAGTATCACCATGTCTATACTTTTAAGCAGTTCATTAAAATATGTGTTTGTGTGTAATTATGCATCTTCTGTCCCATCTACCCTGTCCTATCTGAGCCCACGTATTCTACTCTGCTGTTTCACCTGCCCATCCATCCATCCATCAGATAAACCAAGGACGGCAAAATGTCAACAGCTGGTGAATCTAAATGAAGATTAAAATAAAATAAAAGCAGCAGACAGAAGGGCAAACAAAAATAAAATGTTCAAATCTCCAGGCAGAATATGACAAATGGAACCGTATTGATGGAGGAGGGGAATGGAGTAATTTTGATGTTATAACTCTGTGAATTTATACTATTTTCCCTGAGAAAGGGAGGTTGCTGACCTATGTTACTGATGTTAAAATAAGGAAGAGTAATGTGTTTGGAGAGAAAGTGAATGGTTACCATCTGTCAATTGATGAAATGCTCTCAATGTAAAAATCTTTATATTATGACTTTTTAAATTAGAGAATATTTGCTTGATTCTAGTAAAACATCTTATAATTAAAAAGTTGATTGGGGAGAAAAGCTTCCTAACAGTCAGTCTCAAGAAAAATTATCAATAAAGAATTCTTACATATAAAAACATGATGTTTCCTAAAACAAGAAAACAAAAAATACTCTGAAAATACTTACCAGAAGTGGTATTATTTGTAAAGTACTTTTGATGGATGGATTTTTGCAAATGATTTCTTGTATATCTGAAATAATTATACCATGATATATAAATAATTTAGTTATGTATATTGAAAGGACTGGCTAAAGAATCAAATATTAAACTCTGATGTGTCAAAATATTCAAAACTGAATAAGAAACTTTTTTCCTTATTGTCCTCAGAAACAATCAAGAGTTAATTTGATTAAAAACAATTATTATACACAAAATTTATGTTCCTAAAAAGACATTCCTAGTACTTTGACTGTCCCATACCAATCTTTATTCAAATGCTAGGTTATTTTTTCTTTACAGTTTTTCTATCTTCTTGTGTGTTTTTTTTATTTTTATTTTTCTATCTTCTTTTTCAACAAAAAACAAATTTCATTCTTGGAGGATCTCAGGAAAAAGGAGGAGATGTTTAGCTACTGAGGTGCAAAAAGTTTAGTAATTTGGTCAGTTCTTGCCTTTTCAATGTTTTTGCTTTTGTCCATATAATAGCAAGGATCTGGGCTGAAGAAAAAAATTAAGACAATCTTTTATATGAAGCATTTAAGATGTGTGGAAGTATCTAAAGGAAAAAAAGAGCCCTCCAAAAACACTGACTTGATGCTTTCATTCTTTATCTACTTAATTTTTGAAGAAGGAAATGGCAACCCACTCCAGTAATCTTGCCTGGAAAATGCCATGGACAGAGAAGCCTGGTGAGCTACGGTCCATGGGGTCGCAAAGAGTTGGCCACTACTGAGCACAGCACAACCGCATAATTTTACATCTTAAACCTATAGCTTTAGTTAGGTATTGCGTTTGTAGATTCAGCACCCCGTCTTTTATTAATGTATTAAGTATTTAATTTTGAAATTAACACAAAGAGTATGTAAAAAAATACGTGCATATTTTAGTTAGTAATAATAAAGCTAATGTCTTGTGTAACTACCTAGACTAAGACATTTGAACATTATCACTTTGGAGAAATCCTGGAATTCCATACCTCACCTGCCCTGGGGATTGCACTCTCTTCCCTTGCTCACAGAGGTAATGCACTAAACTGGTTTTGCTTCTTTATATATATGTTTAAAATTTTTTGGCTTTTGTTGTTATGATCATCTCTATCCCCTGGAGAAGGGAATGGCAACCCACTCTAGTATTGTTGCCTAGAGAATCCCATGGACAGAGGAACTTAGTGGGCTACACTCCATGGGGTTGAAAAGAGTAGGACATGACTAAGCAACTAACACACACACACTACACATACTTATACATGTTTCCTGATACACATGTGCAGTTTTCTCTAGATATGCACCTAGAAGTAAAATTGCTAGGTTGGAGGGTATGTTCAATTTATTACATGGGTAGCAAAACATTTCCTAAAAGATTGCCTCAGTTTACATTCCCATCAGCATTACCAGAGAGCTTTAACTGCTGTATGTCTTTGCCAACACAGCATTGCCACGCTTTTAAACTCATGTCTTTTGATGAGTTTATAACTGTATCTCATTTTATTTTGCATTACTAATAATGTTGAATAATCTATTAGTGTTTATTGTCATTTGCATTTTCTTTGTTATGAAGTTCCTGTTTGTTTTCCCACCCCTATTTTTCTACTAAATTGACTTTTCTTATTGATATATAGTTCTTTATATATTTGAACGATGTATTAAATTTTCTTTTGTTTTGTGGCCTGCCTTTTCATTCTTTTAATGTTCTGATATGAAGAAAAGTTTGTAACTTTAATACAGTCAAATTTATTATCTTTTTCCTCCATAGATTATGATCCTTGTGCTCTACTTAAGAAATCCTTCCTTGAAATCCTGAGATTACAAATATTTTCTATGCTACCTCCTAAAAGCTTTATATATATATTTTCATATTTAATCTTTAATCACCTTGTAACTGATTTTTACATATATTATGTAGTAGGAGCTCAATTTAATTTCTATTTGGTGCCCAACTGTTGCAATATGAAGTGACAAACAGCTTGTCTCAAAATGACCCCAGAAGTTCTTCATAGCTGTTTGGAACCCAAGAACAGGTTCTCATCACATGTGAAAGGGTTCAGGAGCTCATTCCAGTGAAAAAGGCTGCAGTTTCTCACACTGGGATCCCAATCAGATGTTTGTTAGATGGGTTTGTACTGTCCCATGGCTCTTAGATCCTCTGTTTTGGTGTTTTCCTTCAAACGTTTTGTTTTTTCTCTTGGTATTTCAGTTTGGAAATTTTCTCTCACTTATCTTCAGATTCATAAATTCTTTCCTCAGCTTTGTTGAATCTACTGACAAGTACATAGAAGACATTACTCGCTTCTGTTGCAGTGTTCCTATTTCTCACATTTCTATCTGACCCTTTTGTATGGGTTCCATCTCTCCATTGAAATTCTTTATCTGTTCAGGCTTGTAATCTCCCATGTGGCCCACCTTTTCCACTATCACCTTTAACATATTAGTCATATTAGTCAGAGTTATTTAAAATTATTTATCCAACAGTTTCAATATCTGGGCCACCTGTGTCTCACTCTGTTCATTGCTTTGTCCCTTGACTGTGAGTTTTTTTCCTTGCTTTTTAAGTTTTGACTGAATGTTGAACTTCTTGTTTGAGGTAAACATGTTTGTGCCAGAAAATGGGCATGTCTTTTCTGTTAGACAATTGGTGTGTATGTATGTGTGTGTGTTGTTAGTCAACTCAGTTTGAGTCTTACTGTTGCTATGGTTACCTTCAGTGCATCAATGGTTTCAAAATTCTCTAGTGTTATTTCGTGCTTCTGCAGGTGTCAGAGGTTTTCCCCTTACATTTTCCCCTCTACTTTCAGGTTTTGCCTCCCTGTGTGTCTGCACAGCACCACAAGACTCTCTATGCTCTTGCTTTTCTCCAGCTGATTCCCACTGCTTGTTTCTTGGTACTTGCTGGCCTTGTAGCGGGGCAGTAGTGGAGTTTTTCTGTTGTCCTGCTCCAGGCTTAGTCTTAGGCATGTCCTTTATGCCTCCTCAGTCATTCTGCTCCTCCTTTCCAGGGCAGTCCACCTTGTCCACTATATCTTTGGAAGGTTTTGTGCAAGACAATTTTGTGCCCCTTCTCCAATAGCATGATACCTCTAATAATCTGGGTCTCTGCCTCCTTTTTGCCCCTTCTCCAAGAGTAGAAGCCTACTTCTCTTACCTTTCCGCTACACCCAGTAAGTCTTCACTTGTGCCCTGGGCAATCAGCAGTTTGCTGCCTCTATCCCAATACCTGTGTGTGTGCTCAGTTGTGTCCAAATCATTGCACCCCAATGGACTGTAGCCCACCAGGTTCCTCTGCCCATGGAATTTTTCAGGCAAGAATACTGGAGTGGGTGTCATTTCCCACTCCAGGGGATCTTCCTGACCCTTCCTGACCCAGGCATCAAACACACATCTCTTTTGTCTCCTGCTTTGGCAAGTAGATTCTTTACCTCTAGTGCCACCTGGGAAGCCCAGACCTTCATTCTGCAGGAAAGAAGGTTCTGTATGGAGCTTGATACCTTTCCTACAGTGATGCCTGCTCCCCTTCTCCAAGACTGCACCACTGAGAAAGAATTTCTCTAGTCTCCTGTTCTGCTCTTATATATCAATTTTTTCAGTCTATTTGTTCTATCAATTACTGATTGTAATTAATTATAATTAATGTTAAAATATCCACTAATCATGGCTAAAAAACACTTTATACATTTTGAGGCTATGTTTTTAAATGTTTATACAATGAAAATATTTTATAGATTTTTCCTGTATTAAAACTTTGATCATCATGAAGTCATCTTTTTTTATGTCTAGTAATGTTTTCTGCTTTATAGTCAATTTCATCTGCTAATAATTCATCTAAACTAGTTCTCCTCTGTGACCTTAGTAATTAGCACAGACATACTTTATTCGTCAACATCTAAAGTTAATTTCTGTCTCTCATGGACAGAGGAGCCTGGTAGGCTGCAGTCCATAAGACTGCTAAGAGAAGGACATGAATGAGGTGACTTAGCAAGCATGTACAAAGTTTATCTCTATCTTTACTCAATTCCATAACCATACAAGAATTCCAGTACACTTTAATACCAGTTATGTTTTCCAACTTATGTAATATTTTTGATAGGTATTTAAATTCTGTTTTCTCTTTGAATCACATACTACTTTTTAACTACATTTATTATTTTTTTTATACAATGTTTGTTCAAATTTACCCTCTCAGGCTATCCATCTGAGATCACTTTTGGTTTGCTAAAGTACATTCTTTAGAATTTCCTTTAGTAAGAGACTGTTGTTGACAAAAACCTCTTAAAGAGTTACATAGACATACAGAGACATATAGAGGGGTGAAAAGAGCTTGCATGTCTTCGCCCCTCATCTGTTTAATTCTGAGACCTGTTAGGCAAGCTTTTTTTTTTCTTCAACCTCTGTCTCTCTGGGAGTGTGAGACTGCATAGGATGTAGCTCCTCGGTAAGCCCAACTTTAGGGTGGGAGGGTCTTCCATGAGACTACTCATCTTAAGTAGGCCATGGATTTTGTCTTCTGTTCTCATTTTTCCGTGAGGCCATGAAAACAAAGCTCAGTTTCACTCTGTGGGTTAAATGTTCTCAAGAGAAAAGCTAGCAGCAGCACTCTCCTGATCACTCTAGGCTCTTATTTATATTTAGTTCCTGGTCCTATGAATTTCTGTATTCTTACCATCTTATTGTTATATTTAAGATTTTGAAGTACATAATCCTGAATTTATGGTTGTTTCTGATGGATGGTAAGTATGGAGGATGAGATGATTGGATGGGATCACTGACTTAGTGGACATGAGTATGAGCAAACTCAGGAAGACAGTGAAGGATGGGGAGGCCTGGCATGCTGCAGTTCATGGGCTGACAAAGAGTTGGACATGACTTAGTGACTGAATGGCAACAATCCTGAATTTATGGTTGTTTTAGATGGATGGTAAGTACAGATAACTAGCTTGTCACACATTGCTGAAATGGAAGTATATTCACACATTGCCAAAAGACAATTAAGCCTGCCAGTGAAACTGGTATCATTGTAAATGATATGAATGCAGTATACCTGAAATAGTATATACATTCAGATAAATTTTAAATTGTTATATACTTGATTCAAATAGGTGATAAGCTGGACACATTTTGCATTTTCATTTTTTAAATTAAATTTTAAACAAAAATTGTCTAAGAATAAAATACAAAATTTCCTGTATATAAAAACTGTTCTTCCATACTTACAGTATAACCTTTCATTGAGATGATTGAGGGACTGTAGGATCTTTTGTTCTTCAGCTGATAGTGCACAGATGTTAAATTGCTGCGTTTTATTTAAAGCCAGATTTGTCTGCTGTAGCTGCTTGCTATTCATGACAGTTAGAATCTCATCCTCAGGTACTGAAGCTTTCACTAGATTTTCAGCCATCAAAAATTCAGAAGTACTGCCTGAAACTACAGAAACTTTTATTAACTATTCTTTGATCCCTTTTTGTCTTTGGGATCTGTCCTTATACATACTTAACTGACATGCCTGTATGTATTAATTTCACAAACAGAAACCCAGTAAATCTTTTGTTACTTTGCATTTTATTTGTCAGGGTCTTCTATATCTAGTATTTTCCTATCCTTAATGAAAAAACAGATACTCAAAATGATGGCAGTGAGGTAATAAAAGTTCATAGAGTGTTAGTTGCACTAAGGAAAAAATACATTATGTATATGTAGATTATTTCTGTGTTTTTATTATTCATTGGTAGAATAAAGAGATGAAGGAGACTGTCTTATAATAGCAATTATGAAAAGGAACTTAAGGAAATTTTAGAAAATTAGATGATCAGCTGGACAGAAGTAAAAGCTTAGAAACTGACCAAATAAAAGACCATATGACTAAAGAAGGATCAAATACATGAAAGAAGATGAGTCAAATACCTTAGCTTGTTGCTTATAAAATAAGCACTTTGGAGTTTCACTTCACATCATCTATTTAAACAAATTTCAAAGGAATTAAAAAGTTTAACAAATCAAATCATTAAAGTAATCTAGAGGGAAAAGAAACATTTCTAACTTTCTTCATCAGGAAGTTTCTTTGGTAATGCACAAATCACTAAGACAAAACCAAAAACAAATTTATTAAGGTTGGTCTTCCCTAATAGATTTTAAATTCTGAAGGCCAAGACTTTTATATGTTTGGTTAATTATTATGTATCCAAAATATTTAGTTGCAGGCAGGAAATTAGCTCTCAATAATTATTTATTGAATGGAAAAATGTAAAGTAAGACTTCTATATGTGAAAATAAAGCATAAGTGGAATAAAATGCACATAATAAAGTAGTAAAAACATTTGTAACCAGCATAAGGATCAGAATCCTTGATATTTAAAGAGTGTGCAGAAATGAGTGAGAAAATACTAAAACTTCAATATTTATAGGAAACAAGAATATGAAGAAAAAATTCACCAAAATAAATACACATAAACAATTAAGCTTATTATTTGTAAAAGGTACTCAAATAAAAACTAATAACAAACCATTTCTCTGCCATATATGCAAATAATAGATGTGATATTCACCTCAAGTTCACATACACCCCAGAAGAATTTTGAATGATAATACTTTTCAGGAAAATGCTACAGGAACATATAAAATAAGCCACAACAAAATTTATTTCCTTTGACCTGGTACTCATTTAATACACAGAGTTTCATTCAATAAATATTAGTTGGGTGCCAATTAAGCCAGGTACTCTAATTTTAATTCTGGGTATATAAATATGGAAATCATCAAATAGTCAGGAAAAAATCTGATATATAAAGATGTTCAATATATTATTATTTAGAACAAATAAAAACTGGCAACAGTCTAAATGTGCAGGGTGAGGAGAATTCAGGTCCTAATTGGTGATGTAACAGTCATGTGATATGTAAGAACTTTGGAAAATATGTATAAGAACAACAAAAAAGAAATCATTGGGAACAAAGCTAAGAGGAAAATGTTTAAACTAAAACATACCTTTTTCAATATTAGAAGTACCCTTTGTAGTTTGTTTTGGCTCATTTGAACTTAGCTGGATACTTTGTCCAAAATTCTATAAAAATAGAATATTAAATCAGAATATAATTCCATATTTAAAATTAGTGATATATATTGGCTTAGAAACTTTTATTTGCTGTTTTTATTTTCAATTATCACTATTCATATAATACATATTTCCTTTTTTTTTTTGGAGCAGAAATTAAGAATTACTGGAATAAGCGCTTTCTATGGTAACTAAATGGCTTTCCTGATAGCTCAGTAGGTAAAGAATCTGCCTGCAGTGACTGATCCGCCTCTTTGATTCCTGGGTCAGGAAGATTCCATGGAGAAGGAATACGCTACCCACTCCAGTATTCTTGGGCTTCCCTTGAGACTCAGCTGGTAAAGAATCCGCCTGCAATGCGGGAGACCTAGGTTCGATCCCTGGGTTGGGAAGATGCCCTGGAGAAGGGAAAGGCTAGCCTGGAGAATTCCATGGACTGTATAGTCCATGGGGTCCCAAAGAGTTGGACATGACTGAGTAACTTTCACTTTCATGGTAACTAAAGATTAGAAAAATGTTTTCTGTCAATTTTGGTACATTTTCAGATTGCAATATCATCTCGGACATTTGGAAGAGGGAAGTAAGTTGGGTGTTAATCAAAAGTATTAACTAAAGGAAAGGTAAAAAATTACCCTAAGGCTGGTTTATCATTGTAAGGGTAGGTGACAATTATTAGCCAAAAGTCTCTGATTGTGGCTTTATGCCAAGGATAAGCAAGCATCTTAGATGACAATACTTAAAAAAGAAACAGCTGCCTCAATGCTGTACAGAACTGAGAAATAAGAAATATTAGAGCACTGGCAACTAGCATTTCTATTCAACACTCTTGAGTGATACCAACTCTCCTTCCCTGGATATGGTCTACTTTGATTCTTTACGCTCATTCTGTTTCACTTTAAGAAATGATTCTTAGATTAAGTTGCCTGGCTATTACTATACCTAGCCTTTGTTCAGTCTAATTGGAAGAGTAACTGAGGCAGATTTCTGCAAAAACCCTGCTTCAATAATAGCTCTCATAGCCTTGCCTGATCTCCATTATAGACTTGAGGCAACCTGGACTGAGACCATGGCACAAAGTGGCAATTGTGCTTTTTTTATCTTCCATTGTGTTGGAGAAGACTCTTGAGAGTCCCTTGGATTGCAAGGAGATCCAACCAGTCCATTCTAAAGAGATCAGTCCTGGGTGTTCATTGGAAGGACTGATGTTGAAGCTGAAATTCCAATTTTTTGGCCACCTGATGCGAAGAGCTGACTCATTTGAAAAGACCCTGATCTGGGAAAGATTGAGGGCAGGAGGAGAAGGGGACGACAGAGGATGGGATGGTTGGATGGCATCCACCAATTCAATGGACATGAGTTTGAGTAAACTCTGGGAGTTAGTGATGGACAGGGAGGCCTGGCGGTTCATGTGGTCGCAAAGAGTTGGATACGACTGAGTGACTGAACTGAACTGACCTCTTTTAGATTCTCTCCACACAGAAGCAGTGGTTGGGAAAAATCCAGTGTGATAAAATACATTTCCTAATAACAAGGTGACAGAGCCAGTGCTATAGTAACTGAATCCTTGTTTACCCTCTTGAGTGAAAACAAAACCAAACTCAACCCCAAACCAAAAATCAAAACGAAACAATAGGGATGAAAAAAATTAAACTTCAAAACTTTGTTTTGAGTCAGGAAACACTGACCTATTTTAAAGCTAACAGGACTTTTGTAGATGTATAAGTGGAGTGAAAGATGTGTATGTGAAAGTGGAAGTGGAGCTTCTGGGAAGAACAGAAATGGACTCTAAAGGCAGCAAGATAGAATGCAAAGGAGCAAATCACAGAAGAGCAGAAAAAGACACAGGAAAATAGAGATGAATTTAGAGAGGACAATAGTAATGGCATTTAAAATTCACTTTGTTCATTTTTTGTTATAACTATACATTACTTATAAATTTAATATATATTGATAAAAATAACAAATAAAGATAAAAAATGTGTTCACTTTAGAGATTTTGAGATGTTTGATATGAACAACATGGAAGTTAAAAAGGAAAGACTTATTAGGTATTATTCTATTTGTAATCATGAAGTTATATTTATAATTAAGTACTATGTTTGTTATTAAGCAGTAAAAATGTACTGGTAATGTGACAGCATTATTTACATAAATAAAAAAACTAAATGATTTGTTTTGCTAAATCATGGTTGATTGTTCTCCATATTAATAACTAGCCATATAAAAATCAATAGTTTCTACAATATTCAGACAATAGGACCGTCTACCTTTAACTTGAAATACAAATTTTTCATAAAACATTCTATTTCAGTTCTATTAAAAATCAGAGGTTGTATTTAATGCTATTCACTCATCCATCTAGGTTTTAAAAAATATTTTAAATACAATCCTTGGATCAAATTAGACTGCTAGAAAATGTTATATTTAGGTCACATTTATTTAGCTCTCATAGAATCACCTCCACTAACTTTCAAATCCACATTATTATGCTTCTGACCTTTACTGAAGGCCTCTATTTCAAACAGCACAGGAAACTCCTTATTTATTTGCTGCTGACTGCTAATAGGGATGTATCTATTATGAACTTCAAGGTCCTGTATAGGAGATCCTCAATGGTATAAACAAAGTCATTGTCGATATCCCCTGAGAACTATGCAACACTCTATTTTCCTTCTTGGCATGTCTTCCAGGAAGTTCAGGTTCAAGGAGGACATTTAAACACACTGGAGCCATATCAGTCTTTATGATAAGCACATTGCTTTATTTTCCATGGCTCTGGTTTACTTTTCTTTTTTTCCCTTTTTTAATGTATAGCTAAATATTAATATTGTTGTGAATAAATTCAGCTTTCCCCCAGAGCTGACTATAAATAATAACAAATAACAAATAAAATAATTTCTTAAGCTTGCTTTAAAATATTCAATGGTAACTGATCATTTAGGCAAAGTAGAATATAGCATTTACGTATAGTACGATAAGCTCCTGGCATAGAGAGTTCCAGGGCTTCACAATGGCTCTGGCTATATCATTTATGTTGTGGAACAGTTTACAGGCAGGGCACAGACCTTTAAGAACATTCTGTTTTCCAAGCAATTTTTCACTATTGAATAGAGATGTCTACTAACGCTGTACTTACATTCATCTGCTCACTGTACTTCTGTCCTACAGATCCAGGGTTTTGTCTTTTTTGCTCTAAAAGACTTTTGTGCTTATTTTCGACAATTCGTTTTCTTCTTGTAACACTAGAATCTTAAACAAATACCACGACAAAGTCAAAATTTACACGAGTAGACAGTATATATCCACTGTAAACTTCCAAGTTATCTTCAAACATCACAGAAAACCCTAAGTTTCATTCATTCAGTTGGCAAGCTTTTATTGAACTTCTCTTACATGTACTATGCGTGACACAGGTACCATAATGATTTAAACATCTCTGCTTTTGAGGGGTCTATAGTTTAGAGCAGTGACCTCTAAAGTGTTGTGGCAGAACACCAGGAGGATATGCAAAATAAATCACTGTTGCACAGGAAGAACATGTTAAAATTTAATTTCCTATTATCTAAAAATTAGAAACTTAAAATTTACTGTGGTAAAACATGATTGATACTGGCACCCTTGTGAGTTTGCAAGGTAGATGCATACAGTGCACATATACGGTATGCACACTGCATACAGTAAACAGTTGTCTTGCAGGAAGTGCAGAGGTTCTAAGTGTGTGAGGCTGGCAGTGTTATCTTCACAAGTGTTCTATTGTGTCCTTCAATGCACTGAATTTTATGTGTGCCCTGGATTTATGGATATCTCATAGTATCTGAATGAATCCTTACAAAGTGGAAAAGCGGCTAAAATGACTTTTGTAGGGCTTTTATTGTATGTGTAATGTTTTATTATTATTATTTTATTTATTATTTTCTCTATGACTAATTAAAAACATAGTCTTGCAAAATCATAAAGACAATACTAATAGTGCAAGCACAGGAGAATAAGAAAGACAGAGCTGATTCACATCTTATTCTCATTACAAACTCTTTGCCACACAATAACAATGACAGTATAGTTACATTATAACAAAGGATCACAAATCTAAAAATTGTAAAAAATAACAATAAACCTCACTCTGTGTATTATGCCTTGAGATATCTAAGGATGGTATATAGAAGTCATCTTAAAAAAAAAGTCATCACTTATCATCTTATCCCATTCAGAAAATTATTAATACTATGAGAAATTTTTTGCATGTTAATACATAAAATTGTTCTTATAATTATTATTTTAAAATGTATGATTTATAAGATACAAAATTTAAAAATTATTTTAAAAGTCTGTATTTCATCCTTGTCTCAGTTAAAAATTTTTTCTATTTCTGGCTAAGGTGCTTAACGTATATATTAGTAGAGTAATATGTGTGTATGGTATATATGTATGTGATATTTGCTCAACATTTTTGTTAATGGTGGTACAATAAAAACTCTTGGAGTCCATGATTCCAGAAGAATGGATATAAATTTAAATGGATTATTAAAGTGAATAAACTGTATGTGTATGAATAAACTGAAGTTGTAAAGAATTAAGTGAAAACACAGAGCCTTTGTCAGAATCAAGAAAGCTTTCACAGAGGTTATGTTTAAGCTTGGTCTTAAAGGAGTAGGAGGCCTCCAAGTACAAGGATCTTTGAATCAAAAGGAACATTATGTTCTAAAGTACAAAGTAACAATGATACATAGTTAATAAGATTCTTGGACTGAAAGGTGGAAAATTCAAGGAGTGTGTATAAGCACACAAATGTCTTGGGAGTGTATATGTGTGCTTCTGTCATACAGGTTTAGGTAGGAAAAAATATATAAATATTTTTAGCTGAAATTATGTACTGAAAGAACACAGATATTTATGTTACCATAGCTAAATATCTGTATATTTTCTCTATATAACATATATATAATTATACACATACACTATAAGTAGATACCTGTATCTATATAACAACAAAGACATAAAAGCTTTCAAATTTCAAGAAAGCTGGCTAGTAATTGAACATCTGATTTTTTAGAGTAAGAAATACTAACATAATTTTAGCTAATGTGTTGAACATTTATAGTTGCTCAGGCCTTGTTCTATACTATAGGCACTGTTATCATCACTATTTTTATAGATAAAAATACTGAGGCACAGGCAAGTGTCAGTAACTTGCCCAAGGTCACAGAGCCAGTAAAGGGCGATGATGAGATTTAGCTCAGTCTCTAAAATCTAGAATTCTATTCTTACTCTCTATCCTAGTAATTTTCATTTTGATTTGGCTGTGTCTCATAGAAAGATATCTTCCGTTGTGACCCGTGATGCATATATAGTTTTGTGAACCATATTTACTCTTACAATATACAGTGCCCTCTGGTAGTTTCTATTCTAGAACATTCTACAATTATATTTCATTAAAAATTTCTGGTTACTACTCATTAACTGATTTATAATCTGCTAATGAGTCATGACCTATAGTTTAAAAAGCACTGTTTTATGTTTACTCTAATAAGGGAATGCTAAATATGTTAAATGCTAGATATGTTACATGTTAATAGCTTATAGTGAGATAATTTGGGTACCAATAAAGTTTTAATACTGTTTATTATGCTTGGAATTGTCTTCTAAATCTTGAAAAGTCCCCATTTTTCTATTTTTGAACAGCTCTAAAAACATCTTAAGTGAAAATTGACTTGGTTACATGACTGCTGTATCAATAATTTTTCTCTTCCTTCAGCCTGTTAATAAACCTTCTGGAGGCAAGATCTACCAATACTTTTGTACTTTCTCAATTCATAGCATAATTATTTGTTTTTGATTGTTCTTTGTATAGATGTTCAGTTTTGTGGATTATAAAGTGATCCTAAGAACAGAAGAAAATATATGCTTAAAACTTTTCATGTTTTGTTCCATTAACATACATGAACTTAAATACTATTTACTAATTAATATAATAGCTGAGAATATATGTATTTTTGCAAAAATAATATAGTTTGTGCTGGCATCTCTAGTCAAATTTCTTGTCTCATATGAAAATTCTAAATATGATAGAATTACTACCAAAACTCAAAATAAAGCTAATCTTTAGGAAGGTATTATGTATTTTAAAATTTATAGTATTCTCAATTATAAACAAGGGGAAATTCTGGAGACATTAATGAAATTATAGTTTGGGAAGTGATCTTAGATGTTAACTAGTTCAACCTCTTACTCATAAATCTAAACCACTCAGAGATGGACAGTCAACCTGTGCTTGAATGCTTAAGTGAAGGGAAGCCACTTCCCCATGGGGGTACCTTCCCCAATTGTTGGTGGTATTAGCTCAAATTCTTCCTCATGCTGAGCTGAAAACATATTTGCACATTTTACCCCTTCACTTAGTTCTGTTTCCCCCTTTTTTAACATAATAAACCTTCAAACATTTGTACAGAGCCTGTACATGTCTCTCTGGCTTGAGCTCCTTTAATTGGCCTTCAGACACAACCCCTCCCTCCAGAGTTCTGGCTCACTCCAGTTTGTTTATATACAGCTCTTAAAATATATAGCCTAAAATAATGTAGACTATCGCAGTACTTCCAAAGATCTGGTTATTATTGCCTAAAATTATATTAAGTTTCTAACAGATACAGTAAAGTTTTCTTGTTTGTTTAGTTTTGTCTTGATTTTTTCTTTTCTTAAAGAAAAACTGTCAAGATAGATATCTTGCTTCTGTAAAAAAAAAAAAATAAAGCCAAACTAAATAGATAGAAACAAAATGCAAAAAAAAAAAAAAGACCACAAATTGGTAGAAAATATATGCAACACATATAACTGATGTAGAATCCTAGAATATATTGATATAAGGAACTTTTATCAGTCAGGAAAAAAAAACTCAGAACCCAAGAGAAGACATTTCACAAAAGAGAAAATGCAAATTATGCATAAACATATGAAAAATGCTCAACTCAGTAGTAACTAGGGCAACACCATTTCTCACCCATACTTTTGAAAATATTAAAGTCTGACTACTGGAGGTTTAGTGAGCATGTAGTAAAGGCAACTCTCATTTATTGCTTTGGAAAATAATTTGGCATTACCTGTTGCAGTATACTTAACCTGGGTGAAATACACATACCCAGCAACATGTGTATCAGCAGATGTACAAAACTGTTCCTAGAAGCACTATTCATAAAGGCGAGAAACTGAAAGCAACCCAAATGGCCAGGAATAGGAGAATGAAAAATTTCCACAGACTGTAATACAGCAATTTCAATGAAATGTAATACAAAACAAATACAAATGAAGTGCAGCTAAACTAATCAATAATAATGAATCCAAAACACAAAATTAATTGAAAAAAAGCAAATCATAGAAGTATATAGATGAAATGGTTCTATTTATATGAGTTACAAAATTAAAGCAAAACTAAATAATATATGGTTTGAGATATATTTACATATGGTAAAATTATAAAGAAAAGCATGGAATCATTAACACAATTCTATATAGTGTCATTTTGTAAGAGAGAAAGGGGATGTAATTAAGGAGAGGCATGTGAGATTTCAACAATACCAGTGATTTTCTATTTTTGAAACTGGGCATTGGGTTCTTTCATTATTAGTCTTTAACTTGTTCTTGTATATTATGTATATTATTTTGTATGTAAGATATGTTTCACAATTGAGAGACTTAAAAAAGTATATTGAATGCAGACAGGGAGGAATGAATTGGAAGACTGGGATTCATAAATACACACAACTATATATAAAATAGATAACTGAAAAGGACCTATTGTATAGCACAGGGAACTCTGCTCAATACTTTGTAATGACCTATGTGGGAAAATAATTTTAAAAAGAGTGAATATACATATAACAGATTCATTTTGCTGTATACCTAAAACTAAAACAACATTGTAAATCAAACATACTCCAACAAAAAATTTTAAAAATTGTATTGAATGCATATACATGACTATAGTTTTCTCTACTAAACCATAGTTTTTTAATTTTGGTTTATCACTTCAACTGGTAAAGATGATTTTAAATCTTCATGCCATTATTCATTTGATTAATGACTTCCTTTGTTACTCTGTACTTTTGACAAACTGTATTAGATGAATGTACTATTTTAAAAATGTGTATCACTGAAAAATTTGTGGTTATTCAGAGTTTTAAAAATTAATTTATACTCTTCAGCTTTAGTGAAATATTAACAATCTAACATATTTAAGGTATACAATGTGATTAGCAGTTTACATATATATTTCAAAATAATCACCACAATAAGATTATATCCATCTTCTTACAGACAGAGGTATTTTTGTTGTTTTTGTTTTTAATTACAAGCATAATAGCTAAGTAATTAAGAGCAGAGATAATAGATTCAGAATGCCTGAATTTTAACCCTGGCTCTGCCATTAGTTCCAGTCATGTGACTTACACAAGTTATTAGCTCTCTTACTGCTTCATTCTCCTCGTTTATAAGATGGGAGTATTATTATTTACTCACAGTTGTTGAGAGAATTAAACTTGTTTCCACACGTAAAGTGCTTACGATAGTGATTGGCACATCGTAAATGCTACCTAATTTATATCTAGAATAATTTTCTTCAGTATCTCTAATTACATTTCTGATCTCATGAAAACTAAATTTATTCTAAGGTAAGAATAAATTCAGCTGCAATACAAAATTCTGGCTTTGCTTTGAACTACCTGTGTCATCTTGGGCTATATAATCTCATTATGTGTATCAGTTTCCTCATCCATAAAATAGGGGAGCTAAGCTCAATTGTATCTTTGATCTTTTCTAGTAATCAAATTTTTGATTCCTTGAAGGTATTTTTAATATTCCCTGGAAAAGAAAACAAAGCATTCTTTTTGAAATCAAATTTCAAAGTATTTAGTATGTCAACATCATTTGGATTTTTAAAAAACTGAAGTACAGCTGCCTATAGAAACATGTGCAAATTGTAAGTATTCAGGTAGACGCACCCAGATGGCACAGACACCCAAGTCAAGAAATAGAACATTACCAGCACTGAAAAAGCTTTTCTTCTTACCTGTTTCCATATAACCCCATCCATGGTTTTACCTATTCTTCAACCTGATAGAAATGGAATATAATATGCATTTTTATGATGGGCTTCTTTTGCATGATATCCTGGTGTGAGATTTAGTCATGTTACTGTTTCTTGGTAGTGGCTGATTCATTTTTTATTATGATATTACACTGAATGAATAACTTTTACTTTACATATTATAGCACTGAAGAACATTTGAGATCATTCTAGATTATGGCTATAAAACTGCTATGAAAGTTCTGGTACATATCTTCTGTTTCACGTATGAATGAATTTCACACACACACACACACACACACACACACACACACACACACATCTGTGGGTCTGAAATTGTTGAGTCATAGGATATGCATATATTCAAATTTAGTAGATGTGAGCTTCCAGGCATCACACAGCCTTCTTAACAGCATTGTAGTTTAAAAATTTTAGCCCTTCAGATGTAATTTTATCTAATTATTTTAATGTGAATTCTTCTGAGGACTGAGGCCGGTCTTTCATATGTTAATTGACCATTTGACAAGCCTCCTTTATGAAAAGCTAATTCAAATATACTGCCTTTAAAATAAATTGGCGCGATGGTTTTTTTGATACGTCACCTGTCTACAGTCCCCAGTTGTTCAATTAGACACTAATGTATTGCTGTGAAGGTATTTTGTAGATATTATTAAAGTCTACTATCAGTTTGCTTTAAGTAATGGAGATAATCCTAGATAACCCGTGTGAAATTGAGTCAATTAAGTCAGAGGCCTCAAAGGTAAGTCTTTTTTGAGAGAATACAAAATTCTGCCTGTGAATGGCAAGTTTCATTTATTCCTGTGAGTTTCTGCCCTTCTTCCTGGCCTGCCCTAAAAATTTCATACTTGCTTAGATTCCCTGTCCCCCATATTTACGTAAGCCAATCTGTTGCAATAAACAATATATCTTACTGGTTCTGTTTCGCTGGTTCAAACATGACTCATATAACTAGGTTGTCTTTTTCTTATTGATTGTAGGAGTTCTTTATATATTTTGGATGTGAACTCTTTGTTGGTATTATGCATACAAATATCTTCTTTCACTCTATAGTTTGCCTTTTCAGTATTTTAATGGTGTTTTGGATGAAAAAGTTTGTCTTATCCTTAATGGTTAATGCTTTTTATATCTATGTAAAAAAATCTCTGCTCATCCCAAAGTCATAAGCACATTCCCTGTATTATCTTCTAGAAGCATTTCTTTTTCACTTTCCATATTCATATATACAGTTCATTTGGAATTGATTTTTGTGTATGGTGTGAGCTAAGAGTAATTTTACTAATTCCATAAAATCATTCAATTGACTCAGTACCATTTAATAAAAAGACAAGTACTTTCTCCCTGCTAGCAGTACCATCTTTGCCAAAAATCAAGCATTCAAATATGAGTCTGCTTTTAGACTCTATTTTATTTCATTGATATAAAACATCTGGTACAAAAAGCATATTGCAATCAGAAAGAGGAATATAAATTAAATTACTAATTTTAGAAGTAAGGAAGTTATTGATGTTGACCCAGTCCAAAGTATGACAAAGGGAATGGGTACCTGAAGCAGAATAGTACAGAAAATCACTAGAGGTGAGAAAGATTGAGAAAGATCAGGGTGTTGGATCGGTCACTCACATGAACGCTGAGTCACCAGTATATCGGCAAAGACTTTTCCAATAAAGGAAGACTGTGAACTAGATTCCAAAGTCATCTTCAGGGGAAAATGACTTGAAAGGTCAAGATCTGGTACAGTTGAATGGCTTGGGTCTCATGGAATAGAGTTTTTATTGAAAGTTTTGCTGGAGAGTTTTGGATATGCTAACAGAGAGCAAGACACCACCCATAACTGTCAACACTGGCAACACTGACTATGAGAATAAAAATGCCCGAGCAAATAGTAGAGTAGAAAAAAATGAATAGATGCTCACTGAACTATAATTCATGGGCTTTCCAGGTGGCACTAGTGGTAAACAACCAGCCTGCCAAAACAGGAGACATGAGATGTGGCTTCAATCCCTGGGTTGGGAATATCCCCTGGAATAGGAAATGACAACCCACTCCAGTATTTTTGCCTGGAGAATCCCCGTGGATAGAGGATCCTGGCAGGCTACAGCCCACGGGGTTGCAGAGTCAGATTCGAAGTGACTTAGCACTGAGAACTATAATTCAGTATTAACAAAGGGTTCACTTGAAAAGTTTAATACTAAAAGTTTTAAAAAAATGTTTGAATGACTGAACATACAAAGTTTTGTTAGTATTAGATTTCCTAAGTATAATTATAATAATAAGAAGTATAGAAATAAACAACAAAACAGCATGGTACTGGCACAGAAACAGACACATAGATCAACTGAACAGAATAGAGAGCCCAGAAATAAGCCCACCCACTATGGTCAATTAACCTATGACAACCTTTTCTCCTTTTCAATGGAGAAAAGACAGTGTCCTCAATAAGTGGTGCTGGGACAACTGAACTGCTAAGTGTAAAAGAATGAAATCAGAATATTCTCTAACACAGGGTACAAAAATAAAAAACAATGGACTGCAGACCTAAATATGACTGGAAATCATAAAGCTCCTAGAGGAAAACATAAGTGTAACACTCTTTGACAGAAATCATAGCAATGCAGTTTTTTAGATTTGTCTCCTAAAGCAAAGGTAATAAGAGAAAAAATAAAGAAAATCCAGTTAAACTTAAAAGCTTTTGTACAGCAAAGGAAGCCATCAACAAAACAAAAAGACAATGTCATGAATAGGAGAAAATACTTGTAAATTATATGACGAATTGTTGTTCAGTTGCACAGTCATGTCTGACTCTTTGTGTTAAGGGGTTAATATCTAAAATATGTAAATGGCTCAGGTAACTCAATAGCAAAAAAAATAAATAACCCTATTAAAAAAAAAACCATGCAGAAGACCTAAATAGACATTCCTCCAAAGAAGACATACAGATGTCTAACAGGCACACGAAAAGATGCTCAATATCACTAATTTTTAGAGAAATGCAAATCAAAACCACAGTGAGGTATTATACAAGTCAAAAGTGTTATCATTAAAAAGTCTACAAATAATAAATTCTGGAGAGGGTGTGGAGAAAAGGAACTCTCCTACACTGTAGGAATGTAAATTGGTGCAGTCACTATGGAAAAGGACATGAAACTTCCTCAAGGAACTAAAAATAAGACTACTGTATGACCCAACAATTCCACTCCTTGACATATATATGATGAAAATGAAAACACTAATTTAAAAAGCTATGTGCACCTCAATGTTCATAGCAGCATTATGTGCAATAGCCAGGATATGGAAGCAATGCAAGTGCACATCAACAGATAAATGGATAAAGAAGATGTGGTACACACACACACACACACACACACACACACACAGGAATATTACTCAGCCATAAAAAAGAATGAGATTCTGCCATTTGCAATAACATGGACAAACTTAGAGAGTATTATGCTTAGTGAATGAGGCAGACAGAGAAGAAAAAACACTATTGTTATCACTTTCTTGCAGAATCTAAAAAATAAGACATATGAAAGTATATAACAAAACAGAAATGGACTCACAGTATAGAAAACAAGCCAGTGGTTACCAGTGAGAAGTGGGAAGGGGGAACAGGCAAGATAGGGGTATGGAATTAAGAGATACAAACTACTATTTAAAATATAGATAAGCAACAAGGATATATTATGTAGTACAGGAAAATATAGCCATTAGCTTTTAATAACTTTAAATGAAGTATAATCTATAAAAATATTAAATCACTGTGATGTATACTGGAAACCAATATGATATTGTAAATCAACTATACTTCAATAAAAACAAAACAATGAACAAAAATGTATGGATATATGCAATAATTTCAATATTTCTATCTCTTTAAAAACACGGCCAAAAGTATTAAAATTTTCCAGTATTTCTTATACAAAGACCCCTACTTTGATTATATATTAGAAAAATATTTGTTTCTCAGATTATATATGCCATATATATTTTTTCTTTTATCAGAGAATGAGAATATAATTTTCATATGTTATATCTTTATATTTATGCTACTAGGAAACTTTATTTCCTAATGCTTTTCCTGATCATCTCAGACATATGTTTTCTTAATGATTATATTTATTTATTTATTTTTTCATTTATTTTTATTAGTTGGAGGCTAATTACTTTACAATATTGTAGTGGTTTTTTCCATACATTGACATGAATCAGCCATGGATTTACATGTGTTTAATGATTATATTCATTACATAGCTTTAGTACAAAAAGCATGGGACTTGGAGTCATAGATATTTGGATGAAAATACTATTTTTGCTATTTATTGATAATAGCTCTTGATTTTTGGCAATTCTATTTCCTTCTCTGCAAAATGAGGTTTTAAAAAATACGTATTTGCAAAAAAAAAAAAAAAAAAAAAAAAAAAATAAAAAATACGTATTTGCTAGGATTGCTGTGAGGTTTAAACGAGATAATATGTATAAGGCACTTATTACTATAATTGGCAAAGAGTAGAAATTCAGAACAGTTAACCATCATAATTTATTTATCATAATTTCCTTTAAAATATCAAATCTACATGACGCTTTCATTTTCTGGAAGTAGTATGAAAACTAAAGTTACACTGTGAAGTGGCTGGATAAGAAGAAAGCATACCTTTAGTGAGAGAAGTAATATTTAAAAATCTAGTTTAAAACTAGAGTCTCTGCATTTAGCTTCCCATCTGCTATCATGGCCTGTGTCCATTCAGTGTAAGAAAAGTTTGGGTGCTTATTAAGTGCCAGACACTGTTAAAATCTGGGGATAAGGTAAAGAAGTAAAAAAAATTCCCTTGTTCTTAAAATCTCATGGTCTAATTGAAGAAAGATATAAATATTAAATCTAAACTAACTCTCACTTTATATCTTAATATTTATTCATACCTTTGGGAGGAGAAAGAGTTGCTTTTCTGATTTTTTTCTCAAATCTTATGTATTTCTGACTAGTCATCTGATTCCTACTAGTAGAAAAATGTATGGGCCTATAGTCCATTCTTTTAGAGGAAAGTAGCTTCATGAGGAGTCAACCAGGTCTACTAAGGGCAATGGCATAACATAGAGAACTAATTTTCAAAAATTAAAGGAATTCTGTATTTTTTTCCTCCATATGAAACCTTCCATACATAGCCAATTAAAACAGAGCTGCCGCTCTTTTGGAAAGATAATGAGAGGGTTAGGCACACCTACTGTTAGCTAATAACAATTAAATTTAACAAATATTTTAAAGAAGAATAAAGGAAAGTACTATAATCACATTTATTCACCTATTTAGAATAATTTAAGCAAATATTTTTCACTGTGCTTACTTTGACAGAAATTTTGACTATAACATTGCAGTAATAACAGAATGATATGGGATAAGAATCAAACCACATTTCTTGTCTCCCCTCTTTTAAACTAACAAGTCATGGGAAAAATAGAAGTTAGCAAAAGTTTCTAATTTTAGTTAAGCAGAGGTTGGGTCATTTGCTTAAAAGTGTTAGCTACTAGACAGACAAGGGTACAATATTATGGGTGATGTTATTTCTATAAGGCTGTTATTGTTCAATTTTAATATTTTGTAAGGTACATTATCAAACCACAATAAGAAAAAGTTCACATTTTGCCTATAAAAATATATAAATTTATTCTTACCAGCAGCTTTTTCATTTTGACCCAGAATATTATGCTGTCTTTTCCAAATGGGAACCAGTTCTTCTCTAGTAGTTTTAAGAGTCACAGAGCGATGACTTTCTTCATATGTTGGACATCTTTGGGGGCAATATAACATCCCATCTTGCGGGGCAACAGTTTGACTGCCATTTGAATGATTTATTTTCGTTAATGTTTGGCACTCAGAAGAACAATATGGTAGAGCTGGCATCACAGTGTCTAAGTCAGAACAAACATGAGGGAGTGGAAGACTACTTTCTTGATTCCACTGATTCAACTTGTGTTCTGTTGGAAGCATATGTTTTGAATTAAAGTAGTTACATGTACTGATGTTTTGAGAATTTTCAGGCATTACAGACTGACACTGAGATACTTGTATATTTTTACAACTTCTAATATTTAATTGAGATGGAGGAGGAGGATGAGGTACAATTAATTTACCCTGAGCTTGTAAAAATGTGCTGGCTTTGCTCGCAGACTGTGGTCGAATAACAGTGCCTTTTCTGTTCATACATACAAACCCTGAGTGGACTTTAGCAGACCTTGTTCTTCTAACCACTTTGGCTTCACTCCTTTGTGGGTTAGTTTTCTGAGTTTTGGAACCACCACTCTTTGCAGGGGATATAGTTTCCTCCTCTGTGGAGTCTGGCCAGGCTTGTTTAGCAGTGCTATAATCTGAAGGCATACAGGAGTTCAAAGGCACATGGTCTATTCCAGATCCTCCTAAAGCAGTGACGTTTTCAGAGATAAAATCGTCCTCGGGCTCTTTCTTATTAGCAGAATCCACAGCAGAAGCAGGAATACTAGGCACGTTGCTGGCAGCACCACTTTTAGATCGAATGTGGAACGGTTGAGACCACTGTTGAGATACTCTTTTTCTACTCTTCAGCAAATGACTATCTTCAGCATTTTTCCTTGTATTGCCAGTTTCATCAAACCATCTCAGTTTTTTAATAGTTTTTGGAGTTTCTGCACTTTTCTCTTTTTCTTTTGTTAATTCAATACTATCTCTGATAACTACTGCTTTTTGATTTCCTAACTTAAAGCCTTGGTTTGTAACCAGTGCCTTAAAATAATCATGCTCGTATTTAGATTCTTTCTTTAAAATACTTTTAAGAAATCTCACACTATTCTTCTCACAAATATTGTATTTCATTTTCTTGTGCTGACTGACTAAGTCACAATTAGAAATTATATTAGACAATGATTTTGATGCTTCAGATATTTCCTGTTTTTCGTCTTTTGAATCAGAGTTGTGAAGTATATAGGTGGCTTGAAAATTATCTGAAAATAAAGACAACTCTTCCTCATTACAATTAAAATATTTTGTCTTTTCATCTTTAATGTCTTTCATTTCCCCTAACTTATCAGAACACTGCACTGGGTCAATTTCTTTTATGTGTATACTGCTCTTTGGTAAAGGCCTAGCTGATTGTGTATTCAATGGCAAAACTAAAGGTGTTGCCAAAGGTACAAATGAAGTAGGAACTGAAGTAGTTCTATTTTCTTGAGTCATTTCAGAATATTTTTCTTGGTCTGAAATTATTGTGATTTCCTGGGTTAGAGAATCTGGAGTGGCCCAGGCTTTGCTGAATTTAAATTTTGGGCTCTCAGAAACTAACGGTCTTTCTCTTTTGAATGCTTCAGAAGAGTCAGTTGTCCTTATAACACTAGTTTCAGATGTGTTTTTGCTTTTTTTATCTTGTACAAATATGGATGGACTATATAGAACGGCTACTGAATTATTAGCAGTATTTATGGCTCTTTCCACAGTTCTACTCAGAGTAGATGGATTTTGTTCTTTACTATTAAAACATTTACTTGAGTCAGGGAGAACATTAGGTTTACTAAAAATATCTGAGAAAATATTTGGATCATCTATATTTACAAGCCAATTATTTATGTGTTGAGTTTTAGAGAATGACAGTTTATCTTCATCAAAGCAGCTTAGATTAGCTGATTGCAGATTTGCTGATTTGAGGGAAATAGAATTCTGCTGCTGGACTGATGTGGAAGGCTCCTTATTAAGTGTTAAATATATTTCTTCACGTTCCCCAGCCTCAAGACTGTCTATACTTGAGAGGGTTTCAGAATTTATTATCTGATTAACTTCATCACGAAATTTCTGAAAGAAAAAAAAAAGTACATTGTTTTATAGTTTAGAAATTTTAAGTGTCAACATTAATGATTCAATATACCACTGTTACTTGGCACATAAAAGAGAGTGCTATGACTACAGACAGTATAGGTATATAAATAATCTACATCCCTGGAGCAGTCCTCACAGTGAAAAAGAGGGAGCCAACAAAGACAATAAAATGTATTTGCCTTAGTTTCTTCACCTTAAAGTAACTACTCAATTATCCTAGCCATTAGTTATAGCTTAGAACGTAATTTTTGCTATTGCTGTTCCATTCGGAGAATAGAGTTTCCTGAAGGTTTCATAACAGCATGTGAAATTCTGAAAAATAGTTATTTACAAAGGGTATTTTTTTTCCCCTGAGACTCAGACTGGACTTGAATGAGGCTCTTAAAAGCCCTATGACTCTAATATGACTTTCCTATTGGCAAGGCTATATCTTCTTATAAAAGTTAATCTCATGGTCTATAAAAATATAAGATGTTTATGAAAACATGCCTGGATTCTGCTGATTTAATACTTAGATGGAATGCATGCACTGATGGTGGTATTATCATTTTTAAATTCCCCAGGTAATTCTAATGTGGATTTAGGACTGAGAACTACTGACTTTAATGGATCATTTTTGGACATTTAACACAGTAATAATTTCCATGAATTCTTTATAGTAAGAGTCTCATCATTACTTCAATTGTATCTAATGGAAAATATCAGTTTTTAATAAAATTTCATGATCACGTCAAAGTATTGTTATTGTTGTTCAGTCGCTAAGTCATGTCCAACTCTTTGCCACCCCATGAACTGCAGCATGCCAGGCCTCCCTGTCCATCACCAACTCCCAGAGTTTGCTCAGACTCATGTCCATTGAGTCAGTGATGCCATCCAACAATCTCATTCTCTGTTGTCCCCTCTCCTTCTGCCTTTAATCTTTCCCAGCATCAGGTTCTTTTCTAATGAGTCAATTCTTTGCATCAGGTGCCCAAAGTATTGGAGCTTCAGCTTCAGCACCAGTCCTTCCAAAGAACATACAGGGTTGATTTCCTTAAGGACTGGCTAGTTTGATCTGCTTGCAGTCCAAGGGACTCTCAAGAATCTTCTCCAGCACCACAGTTCGAAAGCATCACTTCTTCGGGGCTCAGCCTTCTTTGTAATCCAAATCTCATATCATACATGACTACTGGAAAAACCATAGGTTTGATTATATGGACCTTTGTCAGCAAAGGGATGTCTTTGCTTTTTAATACACTGTGTAGCTTTGTCATAGCTATTCCAAGGTGGTGGTTGTTGTTCAGTCACTCAGTTGTTCCAACTCTTTACAACTCCATGGACTGCAGCATGCCAGGCTTCTCTGTTCTTCGCCATCTCCTGGAGCTTGTTCAAACTCATGTCCACTGAGTCAATGATGCCATTCAACCATCTTGTCCTCTGTTGTCCCCTTCTCTTCCTACCTTTAATCTTTCTCAGCATCAGGGTCTTTTCTAATGAATGGGCTCTTTGCATCAGGAGGCCAAAGTATTGGAGCTTCAGTTTTGGGATAGACTGGTTTGATCTCCTTGCAGTCCAAGGAACTCTCAAGAGTCTTCTTCAGCACCACAGTCTAAAAGCATCAATTCTTCATTGTTCACAGCCTTCTTTATGGTTCAACTCTCAAAAGCATATGTGGCTAATGGCAAAACCATAGCTTTGACCAGATGAACTTTAGTTGCCAAAATAATGTCTCTGCTTTTTAATATGCTACCTAGGTTTGTCATAGTTTCCTTCCAAAGAGAAAGGATCTTTGAATTTTGTGGCTGCAGTCACCATCTGTAGTGATTTTGGAGCCCAGGAAAATAAAAGTCTGTCACTGTTTCCATTGTTTCCCCATCTATTTGCCATGAAATGATGGGACTGGATGCCATGATCTTTGTTTTTTCAGTGTTGCATTTTAAGCCAGCTTTTTCACTCTCCTCTTTCACCTTCATCAAGAGGCTCTTTAGTTCCTCTTTGCTTTCTGCCATAAGGGTGGTGTCATCTTCATAACTGATTTTATTGATATTTTTCCCAGCAATCTTGATTTCAGCTTCCTCCAGCCCAGCATTTCCAATGATATACTCTGCACAGAAGTTAAATAAGCACGGTGACAATATACAGCCTTGACATACTCCTTTCCCAATTTGGAACCAGTCCTTGTTCCATGTCTGGTTCTAACTGTTACTTCTTGACCTGCAAACAGGTTTCTCAGGAGGAAGGTAAGGTGGTCTGGTATTCCCATCTCTTTAAGAATTTTTCACAGTTTGTTGTGATCTACACAGTCAAAGGCTTTAGTATAGTCAATGAAGCAGAAGTAGATGTTTTTCTGGAATTCTCTTGCTTTTTCTATGATCGAACAGATGATGGCAATTTGATCCCTGGTTTCTCTGCCTTTTCTAAATCCAGCTTGAACATCTGGAAGTTCTTGGTTCATGTATTGTTGAAGTCTGGCTTCCAAGGAGAAGCATCTTTTAAATTTGTGGCTGCAGTCACCATCCGCAGTGATGGTATAGTCAATGTTTAAAACTATTTCTAATTTCACACATATAACGCAGATATTTAAAAAGCATTAATCTGTATAACACATGTAGAAATAAATTCAAGAAGACTTTAACTTGTTAATTTAGTGAAAAAGTTAAATGAACTCAAAGAAAATTAGTTCCCTTAAAATTTTACACAAATTTTAGAAAATTTAAATATTCTGATATCAAACAAAAATTTAGTATTTTTTTTAGTCCTGAAAATAAACTGAGAAACCAATGAAATCAGTTACAGATTAAAAATATTTTAGTTTGAAAAAAAAATTTTAGTTTGTATAGTTAGTAATTATTGATACACTATTGTAAATGTTTTGCAAATGGTTCAGAAGAGTTTGATATTACTAGCCTTTACTCCCTGCCTGTCACTTCCTTCAACCTAACTCGAACAAAGGAAAGCACAGCTCCTCCAATGTCTGATTTTGGAACAGAGTTATTTAATTGATAATGAGGCTCCTAAAATCTCTATGATTCTAACAAGAATTTCTTCGAGATTGCATCTAATGAGATATAGAAATCTGGATTAGAAGGTCCTTTTAGATGTAAGTATGATGTCTGTGGCTTTAATATTTCTCTTTGCCTAGGTCTGTGGGTGCTTCATTTCCCAAAGCACCTAAAAAGAAGTTCAGCAACCTCTTTTTTTTACTCAGAAATTTTCACTAAATTAAACGTTTTTTCTCAGAATTTTTCTTATCACTAAAAAATGAAACATTGTGATCAGCTTCAAGTTTTGCTTGTAAGTTACTGATATAAATTGTACTAGACTTAACATGCTTGGTCTTTTAGTTTTTAAATCAACTTTATTGAGATATACTTATTAAAAGTAAAATGCACTCATTTTTTGGTTGTTATTGTATGTTTATGGAGTAACATAACATAAAAGTTGGCTTAAAGCTCAACATTCAGAAAACTAAGATCATGGCATCCAGTCCCATCACTTTACGGCAAACAGATGGGGAAACAGTGGAAACAGCAGCTGACTTTACTTTTTGGGACTCCAAAATCACTGAAGATGGTGACTGCAGCTGTGAAATTAAAAGATGCTTACTCCTTGGAAGGAAAGTTATGACCAACCTAGACAGAGTATTAAAAAGCAGAGACATTACTTTGTCAACAAAGGTCCATCTAGTCAAGGCTATGGTTTTTCCAGTGGTCATGTATGGATGTGAGAGTTGGACTATAGAGAAAGCTGAGTGCCGAAGAATGGATGCTTTTGAACTGTGGTGTTGGAGAAGATTCTTGAGAGTCCCTTTGACTGCACGGAGATCCAACCAGTCCATCCTAAAGGAGATCAGTCCTGGGTGTTCATTGGAAGGACTGATGCTGAAGCTGAAACTCCAATACATTGGCCGCCTGATATGAGAGCTGACTCATTTGAAAAGACCCTGATGCTGGGAAAGATTGAAGGCGGGAGGAGAAGGGGACGACAGAGGATGAGATGGTTGGATGGTATCACTGACTCAATGGACATGAGTTTGGGTAAACTTTGGTAGTTGGTGATGGACAGGGAGGCCTGGTGTGCAGCAGTCCATGGGGTTGCAAAGAGTTGGACACGACTGAGTGACTGACCTGAACTGAATGAAATGAAACTAATAATAATCAAATAATTTTTTATTTTAAAATATAAAATGTATTTATTCACACTGTTGAGAAGTTACCATTTCTTCAAAAATTTATGTACAAAATGCCAAGAAAAATTACGATAGTATCTTATTTCAAACCAAAAATACACACATGATGTATAGAAATTTTAAAAAACAGAACACAAGCAATGTGAATATAGATTATTTCAAAAATATTTCCAATGACATAGCTACAACTTAAATTATGTTAAGAGAAATAAGTAATAGTGTTACCTAATATATTTACATTTGTGTAAATTTGTGTGTCATTTTTGATGTGGACTATTTAAAAAAAGACTCTTTATTAAATTTTACAATATTGTTTTATATTTTAGTTTTTTGGCCATGAGGCAAGTGGTATCTTAGCTTCCTCGTTAGGGATTGAATCTACACTCCCTTAATAGGAAGGTGAAGTCTCTACCACTGGACCACCAGGGAGTCCCTAAATTATCATATTTTAATGTATAGTTTGATGGGTTTTTGACAAATTATTTACCCATAACCGTCATACTGAAATATTTAAGAAATTTCTTTGTGTTGAAAGTTCCCTCATGCTTCTTTGTAGTAAATACCTACCCACCACTGACAACTACTAATCTGTTTTTTGTTACTATATAGATCTGAGTTTTCATTTGTTATCATTTTCATTCTGCCTGAAAGACTTCCCAGAGGGCCTCTTATTGCAGATACTGGTGTAGCACAGTGGTGTTCAGCTGTTCTTCATTTGAAAATGCCTATTTGGCTTTCATTTTAGAAGGACATTTTAGTTAAATATAGATTATAGGTTGGTAGTTTTTTTTCCTTGTCAGAACTTTGAAGATAATGTTTCACTGTCTTCTGGCCTAAAATTAGTGTGGTTCATCTTACCTTTGTTGACTTGTATGTAATACATCTTTTACTCCCTTTAGCTTAATTTAATTTTGATGAGGTTTTTTTTTGTGATGGGCTGTGTGCACATAACATATGAGTGTATACTTACTTATCTTGAAGTTTGTTGAGCTTCTTTAATTTGTGGATTTGCAGTTTCATCAAACTTGAAACATTCCCAGCCATTGTTTCTTTAAATCTTCCCTCTCCTCTTTGTGAGATTAATCAAATGTATGTTAGATTTAAATATTGTCCCTCATGTCACTAACATTTTGTTAAATATATTTTTTCCAACTTTTTTCTCCCAATGCTTCAGACTGGATGATTTCTGTCCACTGATCCTTTTGACTATAGTGCCTTCATTGATAAGTCCAACTAGTATAATTTTAATTTCAGGCAATATGTTTTTCAGATTTAGAAGTTCTATTTGGTTCCTCCAAAAATTTCATTCTCATTATGTTCACTTTTCTTTAATTCTTTGAAACTATTTGTAAAAGTTACTTTAAACTCTTGCCTGATAATTCTATTATCTCTGTCATTTATAATTATATTTACTATTTTTCCTCCTGGTTATGGGTCATATAGCTTTCTGCTTTTTCATATCTAGCGAGTTCTGAGTGTTGGACATTATGAACATTATGCTGTATGTCTAGATTTCAGTCTTCTTTAAAAGAGTGTTTCTTTTTTTGACAGGTATTTAAAATACCTATGGATTTTTTCTGAGGCCTGTCAGGAGGATGTGTCCAGGTAAAAAGCCTATGTGATCATAGGGCTTACCTCATTTATTTCCCTTTTTTCAAGACCATCTCTTACACTACCTGTTCTGTACAGTTTAAAAATAACTGTTTCATAAATTTTATTCAGAATTATAGTTGTGTGTGGCAGGATGGCACTTCTTCATAGCCAGACGAAGTCTCCTGCTTTGCTTTTCTAGCCTTGCCACAATTGCTCAGTTATTGGATAAACTAGGCCAAGGTTACAAATTTAATCTTGATATCAGCATACTAAGAATCTTATAAATGTGTGCAATTACTCATAAAAAATAAAATGCATGAACATTTCAGGAAGTTTAGTATGAAATCCATACTCATTTGTAGGAAAAACCAAAGTAAACACCATACTAGAGAGAAGAGAAACACCATTTCTAGCTAATTATGCCATATGTTTATCAAGCACTTAATATCCACATGTATTATAATTTTCAATTTGCTTTTTATAATCAAATCTATAATGATACTTAAGATACATTATACTTTCAAATAACTTTCATATTTTTCAAAAAATAACATTCATAAAGCATATTTTTTTATGTATGGGACATGGAAAAAGAAGAATAGCTGCAGAGAGGAAACTGGAGCAAAAAGCTAAAAATGCTACAACCTTTTCTCATTAGTATCTGTGATTAATATGTGCTGATTCATCCAAACATACCCTTGGCTAGTGTGATATATTTCTTTAGTGGAGAACAATGCAAAATGGGACAGAATTATAGCTAGATATTAAAATATTAATAATGTATTTAGAGTTTCATACTTGCAAACTGCTTAGATGCTGATCTTCTAGGAGTTTCTGTGTTTCCTCCAGTTTAAGCTGGAATGCATCTTTGTTAGTAGTCAAGTTTGCCTTGCTGTTTTCCATTTCTTGACCACAACTGATTTTGGATATGAGATATTTCTGCTGCTTATGATCATTTTTTGACAATGATGAAGGCAAGTCATTATCTATAGCTCTGTGAACCACACATAAAAAATGTTTAGTATACTTAAATAAAGTTAACATACAAATGACATATTCATGTAATATGTGTTTGTGTGTGTCCAGATAATTACATATAAGGATATTGGAGAAATATATAGATATATTAGAATGGGAATTTAAAGGAATCAATAGTAGGATAAAAATGGATGTGGGATTATAGTGTCAATAAAGCATTCCATCTTCATGTAGGAATGCCCAATTTTTCATGGCTTTGTTTATTAAATCCTATTCCTCTACTGTTTGGGATAGATATTGAAGTAATTACTATAGATGTACAGAGTCAGTCCTCAGTTCTTTAAGAGCATCCCTATCTGGATAATAATATGCTGCACTACCCTTAGTTCTGAGTTGATATCATAGATGGTGGTATCCCTATAACTCTAATAGAGTTGGTTGAAGATTCAAGCAGTTAGAAAATATGAAAATTTCTTCTCAGGGTAGACTGGAATTTCCATCTAACTTTAATACGTTTGGAAGCTTGGATTCCATCTAACTTTACTAGGTTTGGAAGATATTAACATATTTTTCTCAGTTGTACCGCAAATATAAGCATGGTTTTCATGGCACTGAGGGGGCACCTTTAATGCAGAGCCTATTTTTAGTGTGTTAAAGTGCCACCTCCAAATTATCAGTGGATGATATCATCCTCTTTCATAATTTTGCATCTTCTGGAAACTTACAGCATGTTACACTTCAGTATATGAACAAAGTGAAAATAAAAAAAAAACAAAGGAAAATTTTTTTGGGGGGTGGGTGAGAGATGAAAGTATATCAAAAGCTGACTGCTATTGCATAAGGGCTGGCAGTATGAATCCCAAGGGTATTTATCCCCAATTCACTTGAATTATCCTCAATTCAATGAGGATTAAAATACTTTGAAAAGTGCCTTGTGGTCACATGTGACATATATCTATCTCCAATACCCATATATATCT
Source organism: Dama dama (assembly GCF_033118175.1). NCBI lineage: Eukaryota > Metazoa > Chordata > Mammalia > Artiodactyla > Cervidae > Dama > Dama dama. Next base: position 9,033,279 of record NC_083681.1, read on the forward strand.
TTATTTGGACAGACTGAAATAGTCAAAGTCAATCATTACTAGATTCCTGACTATCCTTTTGCAATCACAGAGAGATCGAGGAGAGCAAAAAGGTATCTAAGTTCCTAAACACTGAGATTATGTTTCTCTAATTCTTTTAGGTTTCCTACTCTTACATATTCCTTCCCTTTCAGTCACCCTTCCCAAATGAAATATTGCTAAATCTACAAACATATCTAATAAACTAAATTTATTTACCTTTTAAGTTGTCGTCTCTCAACTTTTTCTTCTCTATTTCTTTCTTCTCTACTCCACTTGCTTCTCTTCTCTTCTCTACTTTCTTCCCCCAGTGAGGAGGATTGAAGGAATGTATAGGAATAAAAGAAGATGGGGAGGCAGAAACACAGGAAGAGTGAAGCATGGGGGGAAAGGAAGAAGAAATCATAAAAGAAGAAGAAACAGAAGGGATAGGAGAGGGGAAATCTAAATTTGCTGAAGGCAAATATGGAGAGGGAGATGAATACAAAGGAGAGGAAAAAAGAGGGATAGATAAAAGAGGTAAGAATGGAGAGGTAGTAGGGGAAGGTGAAGGAGAGGAGGAAAGAACAGATGAAGAGGAAGAAAGCTGTAGAGAGGATGAAGAAGAGGATATGGAATTAGAAGGTGAAGACAAAGAGGAGGATGGAGAATTACAGGGAGGTGGATTGGACAGAACTGACACAGGTGGATGCCCTACAAAGGCCTGGGGAAGATTTGACAATGCTATGGTTTGTGGGACAGATTGCTGGACTGATGGAAAAGGATCTAACTGAGCAGGATGTTCAGGCAATGGAGTGACAGCAGAAAGAGCAGGGACTGGTTGATGAGGGGGATGACTGGCTAAACAGGAAGGCTTCAAAACAAGAAAACCTTCCGAAGGGGTTGGAGGAACAGTCAGTCGAGCTGGAAGGGAACGACGGACAAGGGCAGGCATTAGAGTAGTTGGGGTTGAATGCTGTGCTGGAAGGGAATGCTCGGGTCTGAAAGTTTTGTAAAACAACTTGCTCTGTGAGTCAGAATCAGGAATGACTGGTGAACCTCGGGGTGGGTGGGGTAAATGGTCAGGTGGGCCAGAAGGAATTGGGGTTGGTAGATGAGGGAAACTGCCAGGAAAGCTGGAAGTAACTGAGGCTGGTGGGCGAGGAAGATACTTGATCGGGTTGGATGGTAACGTGGCTGGTAAGAAGTTCTTTGGAAGAGCAGAAGGGACAGATGGATGGATAGGCTGGCGGGTGGGAGAAACAGTTGGATAGCTAGGAAGTATTTGGGAATGGTGGGATAGCAATGGGGCTCTGAAAGGAGATAGCTTATTAGGTAAGTGGGGATCAGGTGTGGAGGTAGCTGGACAGGCAGGAATGGATCTGCACAGGTGGAAAAGCATTTGAACAGGAAGTAGAGAGACAGACTTATTAAGATGGTTTTTCGCTTTGTTGGGCTGCCCCTATATTTTCAATTCATACTACGCTTTGTTCTGGCAGTCCATGCATTACGTCCTTCTGGTCAACCAGTGTCCTCTCATGAGTTAAGAAATGTACATACGTTACTTATTCAGGTTCCCCTTTTCTCATTCCTTGCCCTTTAACAGTATTTTCACCTCTCAGAAGTCTGATAGTCATACAGATAATGAATATGGGCTAGAAAATTTGGTTGAAAGTGATGATACAAAGGGCAAATAGAGGTCAAACAGATTACTGCTCAGCTTTGGTCAGATTTTTCAGGGTAGGTAGTCTATGGTTCAAGATCAACTGTCTCACCACAAATACATGGATATTGGAGATAGATATCTAACAACATTATTTTAAAGTATAAAAATATGGGGAAAATGTAGCTTCTTTTATTCTGTGTGTACGTCTACCAAAAGGGTCAAGTACATAATCTGTGATAAGGATTTGGTTGTGATGGAAGGCTTTTATTTTTATTAGTCATTTCTTATATCTCATTATTTCCTGAAGTAGTTTTTATTTTCATATGGACATAAGTCTCATTTTTCTTGAGGCTTAAGCACTGAATGCCTTCCATTTTTAATACAATTCTTCTCTCCTTTAGGTTATCACATTACAGCATCTTATTTTTTTTACCACTAATATTTTCTACATTAGAACAATCATTTGTGAGTACAGATATATCTCCCCTTCTTTGGAAGACCCCTGTTTCTTGGTATTACTTTATTCTTTAACACATTTTAGGTTTATATTGTACAGAAAATATATTTTTAATGTGATGACTGCATATAAGTATTTGTAGCCTAATTATATTTTTAATCATAGTACATATAAATATTTCTACTAACATCTGATCTTTAATATTCCAAGCTTTCACATTTGTAGTACATCATTTTTATAGTTTATAAAGCATTTTCACATAAATTATTTTAATACTGTCAGTTATCTGTGGAGAGGAGCTTAACTTTATAATAAGTAAACAAGGGTGTTCTCTCCATAAATTGTATACATTTGTTGTATTCCAAATACATAAAGTTTATGTGTGTGCATATAGAGATATAGACATTGTGAAGTCATAGTAATAACAGTATATTACAACAATAAATGAAAACTATGTATTCTAGTTTAGAATGGAAATAATTTCTTGTAAAAGAAAATTGGTACAATGGTCCTAGCACAGATTTGGTATAACAATAACTATATGTTTGTTTGCTACAGTAAAATCAAAGTTGTCTGATGTGTTATTTCTTCTAAGACTTTAGGAAAGTGTACACTGTTGAACAAAAATGTCTATGCTTTTATTCATAGTGCAAAAGAGCTTTTTTTGATTGAAAATAGTTGATGTTATCAGGATAATAATACACAGAAAAATAAACCTAATAGAGCAGAAAGCCTGTATATAAAAATGCACATTACTTCTATACTAAATGACTTGGAATTTTTTATTCCTCTAAATTCCCCTGGACCCTAAACCCTCTCTAATTGTTTGTCATCTTCCTTTTTGAGACAAAAATTTCCAGTGAGTATTCTAAAATTACACTGTGCTCACTGTCTCAGCTTCCATTTGTTCTTTAATCTACAGCTGTCTGGCTTCTGTCTCTACAATTCCAATGTACTGCTTTTGCTAGTGATTATTAACTAATTGACCTAACTGCAAAAAGAGATGCTTCTTGACCACTATCTTTTCTGACTTTAATTCCCTTGGTTTTCATATTATCATGTGTTCCTGGATATTTTACAACTTCTCTGGATCCTCCTCAGGCTCTTTCTTGACTCCTCTTTCTTTGCTTGGATATCCTGGAATATTTGAGAGTTATGCAATCCTCTGCTTGTCTATCCATATTCTCTGTATAATCTTATTCATATTGTCTGTGTGATCTTACCTGTATCTCTATGTAAGTGAGGGTTAATAAAATCCATCCTCTGTGGACCATTCAACTCTGGGTTAACTCTCTATCTCTGTTCCCTGGATTATTGGTAGAACTAGGACTGTGTTTCAGGCACACAGATGTAAACAATGACCCTTCATGGATAAACTGTCTGTACTGACAGGACTGTGAATAAGTCATAGGAAGGACTTATAGGAAGGACTGGTAGGAAGCTATAGCTTTGGGTTTCCCCAAGTGTGGCAATTCTTAAAACTGAACATGTTGCTTGCATGGAAGCTATTCATATAGAGTCATTACAAAAAATATTGGCTCCTGTTTAGAACATAGGATTTCTAACCCAGGGTGGCTGTCTGCACATTTTGATGGCACTTATGGGAAGAGGGGCTGGCTGGCTCCTAGCAAAGATGAGCCCTTTGACTATTTCACGGCATGCCATGAGGATTCCTCCTATTGAAGAATGTTGCCTATTGGCATGCTGTGTTTCATGTCTTCTAATTGAGGTCAAACCTGGCCTGCTGCAGTCATGAGTGAGTGTTCAGCTGAACCAAGACCACCACTGATGGGTATTAAAGTGTTAGTCACTCAGTTGTGTCAACTCTTTGTGACCCCATGGACTGTAGCCCACCAGGCTCCTCTGTCCATGGAATTCTCCAGGCACGAATACTGGAGTGGGTTGCCATTCCCTTCTCCAGGGGACCTTCCCAACCCATGGATCAAACCTGGGTATCCTGCATTGCAGGCAGATTCTTTACCATCTGAGCCACCAGGGACTGAACCATGGCTTTAACTTATCCATTCATTGACAACTATCATACCTATATTCATGGCCCAGACATCTTACCAATGAGAAATTGACTCCAAAATAGTTCATAAGTGTCTCAAACTCACAATTTATCATCATTCTTCCAGTTACTCTCTCCCTTAAACCTCTTTGTCCTGAACAGTCCTTATTTTGATAAATCATTTCACTATCCATTAACTAACCAAATCCATTCTTGATTCCTTTTGGTTCTTAAGAAGTTACCAAATTATGTTGATTCTACCTACTAAGTAGGTCTTAATAAGTCACTGTTTTCATTAACTGAAGTATCATTTTGTCTGATTTTTTCACCTTTAGTCTTACTATATTCTCCCTCATTCTGGCAATATTCCTAAAATATAAATTTTGAGAGTTACGCAATCCTCTGCTTGTTATATGCTTGTTATGTGCTTGCTTACAATCGCTCAGTCATTGCTTTTAGGACAAATTCCTTAACAAGGCTCTTCATGACAACTCATGGCTTCCCTTCTAAACAACCTATCTGTCTATAATTTCTCAGTGTACACACTAGTCAGAATAGTACAGACTTATAACTGTACAGACTTATAGTTACCAGAAGGGAAGAGAGAGATTGGGAGTTTGGGATTGACATGTACACACTGCTATATTTAAAATAGATGAACAACAGACCTACTGTATAGCACAGGGAACACTGCTCAATATTCTGTAATAACCTAAATGGGGAAAGAATCTGAAAAATAGATACATGTATATATGTATAACTGAATCACTTTGCAATATACCTGAAACTAACACAACACTGTTAATCAACTATGCTCCAATATAAAATAAAAATTAAAACAAACAAAATGAACTACCTCTTTCAGCTCTCTTAATACAGCATGTCCTTTTATACCTTCATTCCTTTTCACATACTATTTGTTCCAACTTTCTGGAGTTCCCTCTCAATGTCTTTGATAAATATCTTCCTCATTTATTAAGCTTCAGATCATGTTTATATCCTCTGAGTTTTCATAATGCCAGTGATGTTTCTCTGTTTAAAGTATTTGTTGAATACTTCCAACATGCACAGCACTGAACTAAGCATCATAGAGAATATCTGCCTGAGTAAGAATAAGCTATTGTTCTCTACAATATTACAGTTTGGTGCGGCAGGCATAACTACACATAAAAAGCGAGCAATAACATATACAATCAAGACCCTAAAATTTATTTCTATAGCCTTGAGCTCTTGTTTCATCTTAGGTTAAACTGTTTTTATACATTTCTACTTAGATATTTACTCTCTAAATTCATAAAGCTCAAATGAAGTTTAATAATATCTTGTTAAACCTATACACTTTTATTACATTCTTCATAATTTTTAAAGTCAGGAAATTCCCTCAATGATCAAGATTTAAAATTTCACCTTCTTTAGATTTTTATACTTCTTTCATTTTCTTTATTCCACCATACACCAAAGTTATAATCTAGTCTTTCCATGAAATACCTTTTTCTTCTGTCTTTCTTTTGTATTTCACTACCACTCTTTTAACTTAAGTCCTTTTAAACTCATTGCTGGAATATCTCTTGATTTTCCTGCACTATCCTCTCCATACTACAATTATTTTTATATCAAGAGACACTTTATTCTATATGAAACATCACATTATTCTTATTCTTTAATTTATTCTTTGATGATTTACAGTATTATGTTAAATTCATGTATACAGCACCTGTTTCAGTATTTTTGCAGGTTATACTCAATTATAGGTTACTGTAAGATAATGGGCATAATTTTCTATACTATACAGTATATTCTTGTTGCTTATCTATTTTATTTTGTTATTATTTTTTTGATTACACAGCATGCAGTTTCTTAGTTCCCTCACCAGGGACGGGACCTGCGCCCCCTGCAGTTTAAGGGAGTCTTAACCACTGGAATACCAGGGAAGTCCCATTTATCTATTTTATATATAGTAGTTTCTATCTGTTAATCTCATATCCCTAATTTGTCCTTCCCCCTCTCTCTGGCAACCACAAGTTTGTTTCTATATCTGTATGTCTGTTTTGCATGTACATTTATACATATTTCTAGATTCCACATATAAATGATATCATACAATACCTGCTTTTGTTTGACTTATTTCACTAAGCACTGTATGTTGCTGCAAATGGTAGAATTTTATTCTTTATGGCTGAGTAATATTCTACCATATACATAACATGTCTTCTTTTAATCCAGTCATCTGGAAAACTGGGATGTGATTTCTAAGTATTAAATTGAGCTGTTTATGTATTTTGGCTATTAGCCCATTTTCAGTTATATCATTTACAAATATTTTCTCCAATTTTTAAAAAGTAGGTTGTCTTTTTGTTGATGGTTTCCTTTGTGGTGCAAAAGCTTTTGCATTTAATTAAATCATATTGGTTTATTTTTGTTCTTATTTCCATTGATTTAAGAGACAGATCCAAAAAAAATTGCTATGATTTATGTCAAAGAGTGTTATGCTTCTGTTTTCCTCTAGGAGTTTTACAGTTTCTGGTATTACATTCGTGTCTTTAATCCATTTGAGTTTTTACTTTTGTACACTGTGTTAGAGAAAGTTCTAATTTCATTCTGTTACATGTACCTGTCCAGTTTTCCCTGCACTACTTGTCTTTTCTCTATTGTGTACTCTTGTCCCCTTTGTCATAGGTTAATTGACTCTAAGTGTGTGGCTTTATTACTGGGCTCTCTATTCAGTATCATTAGTCAATGTGTCTGTTGGGCCAATAACACTACTGTTTTGATTTCTGCAGCTTTGTAGTATAGTCAGAAGTCTGAGATGGTTATATCTCCAGCTTTGTTCTTTATTCTCAGGATTGTTTTGTCATTTTGGGATGTTTTGTGATTCCATATAAGTTGTAGCATTATTTGTTTTAGATCTGTGAAAAAATGTCATAGGTATTTTGATAGAGATTGCATTAAATCTGTAGATTGCTTTGGGTATTATGTCCATTTTAATGATATTACTCCCTCCAATCCAAGAGCATGGAATATCTTTACATTTCTTTGAATCATCTTCAATTTCCTTCATCAGGTTTTATAGTTTTCAGAGTACAGGCCTTTCACTTTCTTGGCTAAGTTTACTCCTAGGTATTTTATTTTTTGATGTGATTTTAAACAGGATTGTTTACTTTCTATTTCTGATATTTCATTATTAGTGTATAAAAGATGACAGATTTCTGCACATTATTCTTATATCCCACAACCTTGCTAAATTTATTAGTTTCTAATATTAATAGTTCTTGGGTGGAGACTATAGTAGTTCTCTATATAGAGTGTTATGTCATCTGCAGAGCGAGTTTTACCTCTTCATCTTCAAATTTGGATACCTTTTATTACTTTTTTTGTGGTTAGGAATTCCAACACTATGTTAAATAGAAGCAGTGAAAGTGGACATTTTTGTCTTGTCTTGATTTTAAAGGAAAATTTAAAAATTTTTCACAATTGAATAAGATGAGGGCTATTGGATTTGTCATAAATGGCCTTCATTATGTTGAGATATGTTCCCTCTATACACACTTTGATGAGGGTTTTTATCATAAATAGACACTGAATTTTGTCAAGTGTTTTCTCTGTATCTATTGAGACAATCATGTAATTTTTATCTCTCCTTTTGTTAATATGGTGTATCAAATCGATTGATTTATGTATCTCAAACCATCCTTGTGACCCTGGAATAAATTTAACTTGATCATGATGTATGATTCTTTTTATGTATTGTTGGATTTTGTTTGCTAATATTTTGTTGAAGATTTTTGCATCTATATTCATCAAAAATATTGGCCTATAATTTTTCTTTTTTTGTGTAGTGTCTTTGCCTAGTTTTGGTATCAGGGTAAGGGTTGTCTTGCAGAATGAATTTGGGAGTGTTCTCATAAACTCTTTAAGTTTATGGAATAGTTTGATTGGGACGGGTATTCTTCTTTATACATTTAGTAGAATTGCTCTGTGAAGCTGTCCTGTTCTGGAATTTTGTTTGCTGGGCATTTTTTCTTTTTTTTAATTCAACTTCACATCTAGTGAATGGTCTTCTGTTCAAATTGTCTATTCTCCTTGACTGTCTTGGCAGCTGTATGTTTCAAGAAATTTGTCCACTTCTTGTAGGCTGTCCAATCTATTGGCATATTAGTTCACAATACTCTCTTATGATTTTTTTTGTATCTCTGTGGTATTGGTTGTTATTTATCCTCTTTATTTTCTTATTTTATTTGGATCCTCTCTCTTTTCTTCTTGGTGAGCCTGTTTTTTTTTTCTTCAAAAAACTAGCTCTTGGTTTCATTCATTTTTTCTACTGTTTTTTTTCTCTCCTAGGAAATGACTTTTAAAAAAATTGAACCACAGTTGATTTACAACATTGTATTAGGTGTACAGTAAAGTGATTCAGTTATATATATATATATATATTTCAGATTATTTCTATTTTAGATTATTACAGATATTAACTATAGTTCCTTATGCTATGCAATAAATCCTTGTTGCTTATTTTATATATAAGTGGTTTGCATCTGTTAATTCCATATTCCTAATTTATCCCTCCTTTCCCCTTTGTTAACCATACATTTGTTTTCTATGCCTGTGAGTTGGTTTCTGTTTTGTATACATCAATAGATTCATTTCTATTATTTTTCAGATTCCACATGTATGTGATATCATTATTTCCTTCCTTCTGCTAACTTTGGGCTTTGTTTGTTCTTTTTCTAATTCTTTTAGGTGATAGGTTAGGTTGTTTGAGATTTTTTCTTATTTCTTGAGGAAGGACTGTATTGCTATGAACTAACCTCTTAGAACTGCTTTTGCTGTTATCACATAAATTGGAAAGCTTTGCTTCCCATTTCATTTGTTTTGAGGTATTTTCTGATTTACTCTTTGATTTATTCGTTACCCTTTTTTTTTTTTAGTAGCATGTTGTGTGGTCTCCACATGTTTATTCTTTTCTGTTTTTCTTTCTGTAGTTGATTTCTAGTTTCATACCCTTGAGGTTGGAAAAGAAAAAGCTTGATATAATTTCTATCCTCTTAAATTTGTTGAGTCTTGTTTTGAGACCTAGTATGTGATATATGTTAGTTGTTCAGTCATGTCTGACTCTTTGCGACTGGATGGACTGTTATCCACCAGGCTCCCCTGTCCATGGAATTCACCAGGCAAGAATAGTGGAGTAGGTAGTCATTCCCTTAACCAGGAGATCTTCCTTACCCAGGGATCAAACCTGGATCTCCTGCATTGCAGGTGGATTCTGTACAGTCTAAGCCCCGTGGACTGCAAAGAGACCAAACCAGTCAATCCTAAAGGAAATCAACCTGGAATATTCATTGGAAGGACTGACGCTGAAGCTCCAATACTTTGACCACCTGATGCAAAGAGCCGATTCATTGGAAAAGACCCTGATGCTGGGAAAGAAGGCAAAAGAAGAAGAGGGTGGCAGAGGATGAAATGGTTAGATAGTATCACTGACTCAATGGACATGAATTTGAGCAAACTCCAGGAGATCGTGAAGGACAGGAAAGCCTGGCATGCTGCAGTGCATGGAGTGGCAAAGAATTACTTTACCACAATTGCCTTATTGACTTTCTTTCTGGATGATCTGTTCATTGATATCAGTGGGGTGTTAAAGTCTCCTGTAATTATTGCACTATTGTCAATTTCTCCTTTTATGTTTGCTACTGTTTATACAGTTAGGTACTACTGTATTGGGTATGTATATGTCAAACAGTATATATCCTCTTCTTGTACTGATCTCTTTTTATCATTATATAGTACTCTTTTTGTCTTTCACTAAGCCTTTGTTTGTTGTCATCTCCATTTGCATAAAATATCCTTTTCTGTATCCTCACTTTCAGTTTGTATCTTTTGCCTTAAGTAAATCTCTTGGAGGCAGTACATCGAAGGGTTTTTTTAAAAATTCAATTAGCTATCTGTGTCTTTTGATTGAAGCATTAATCCATTGATATGTAAAGTAATTTATTAATAGGTATATACTTATTACCAATTTATTACTTGTTTTCCAGTTGCTTTGTCATTTTTCTTTTTGTCTCTCCCTTTTTCTGATTTGATGATTTTCTTTTGAAGTATGCTTGAGTTCCATGCTTTTTGCTTGTTTTGTATCTATTTGTGAAACCATGGTAGACCATAATTATGTCTACTTGCTTTAAACTCATAGTCATTTAAGATCAAACACATTCTAAGAGATCTACATTTTTTGCTACTCTCCCCCACATTTTGTGTTTCTGATGTAATTTTTTACATCTTCATGTTTATCCCATAACTATTTATTGTAGTTATAGTTTCTTTACAACTTTTGTCTTTTAATTTATGTACTAGCTTATTTAAGTGATCTTCAATCCCCACTATATATGTCTTTCCTATTGGGGTTTTCCCTTTCCTATAGATTCTTCTTTTTCATTTTGAGAAGACCCTTCAACATTTCTTTTAGGGTAGGTTTATTATTGCTGAATTCTTTTAGTTTTTGCTTGTCTGAGGAGTTCTTTATCTCATCTTCTATTCTAAATGATAATCTCACTGGGTAGACTATCTGAGGTTGCAGGTTCCTCTGCCCTTTTAATTTACTTAATTTTCTATGTCTCTGACTTTAGGTGAAAGAGTTACCTATTACAGTCTTGAAGGGGTGTTCTTATATGGGTGTGTCCCTATGCAGACTGTGTGTGCGCAATGTATTTGGAGGGAGGACTGGATTAGATGTGCATGCAAGTCATGTCTTTCCTCATGGTATGCTGGCCTCTACCACACTGGAAAGATGGTATGGCTGGTAATGGAGGAGTTAGAGCCTGTGCAAGGTGTGGGACAGTACTTCTTCTATGTCCAGTGGCCATCACTGTCCTGTCAGGGGTGAGATCTGCTCTTAAGTTGTGGGAGCAAAAGCCCTCAAATTTGGGCTCAAGCTTGTTCTGCTTCCTTTAGGTGTGTATTTTTCCTTCTCCCTGCACTAGGCTTGAACATGGCATGGTGGTTGTGGGAATTCAAGCACCTGCACTGCCATCAAAGTCTGGGCTAGTTCTTGGGTGCTATTTGAGTAAGCACCAGAAATGGACACTGCTCTGTCTAGACCATATCCCTGGCCCCCAGGACACCTTTGGATCCTTAGATTGACTATTTTCCCAGGTCCTGAATACCTGAGATCCAGGGCCATTGTGGCTTGGAGTGAGCAGGGTGACATTTATATGGCTCAGACGGGGGTATGTGACATGGCGGCAGCTACTAGGGTGCACCTCTGTCTGCCCTGTCTGGTGGCAAGCTAACACTTGCACTCTCCTCACGAGCGGAGTCTAGGCTTCGCTAGCCTTCCCAGTGGTTCTCCAAGCAGCCAGAGGGGCTTGTCTTCTATGTGCAGGACTCCAGGATGGGGATGCCCAGTCTAGAGTTGGACTCACTCACTTCTCAGGGTGTCTGCCTGCATGATCTTCCTTTTCCTTTCGGTCCTCTCCCAGAGGCACAGACTCCTTACCTGATGCTTTTCTTCCTATCCTGCCTGATTACATGTGTATCTTTCTTACAACCTTGGTTATATAAGGGTCCTTCTGTATGTTTCCAGTTAGCTTTCCATGAATTTTTCCACATGTGGATGTATTTTTGAATTGTTTGTTATGGGAGGTAAGCTCAGGTCCTGTTCAGCTCCCATTTTTTATACTCCACTTCTTACACTTCTGATTAATCAGCATTCTTAAACATTTATGTCTCTTCTCTGCCATAAAGGGCATTTTCATTTTTTTAATTCTCTTATCTTTTCCTTCTAATCTCAAAATATTTTTATTCTTTATTAGATCTGTCTTTTTCCTTTTTTAGAAGTTTTTATTGAATTTGTTACAATACTGCTTCTGTTCTGTCTTTTTTGGCCATGAGGCATGTGGAATCTCAGCTCCCCAACCAAGGATCAAACCTGCACCCTCTGGAAGACAAAGTCTTAACCACTGGATGAGCAGGGAGGTCCCTCCTTTTCTCACTATACAAAATAGTACTATTTTAGTTTAGGTAGTAATGATCTGTCACTTGCATTAGCCCATCAAGTTTTTCTAGTCTCCTTGCTTCCAGTTTCTTTCCATTCTTTTCATTCTCCAACATTCATACCAATTATCTTCCAATATAAAGAGGACTATGTCACTCTGTTTAAAAACCCCCATTGGCTTTCTACTAGTTATAGGATGAAATAAAAACCTTCTAGCTTCTAGCTCAAATACAAGCATTCACATCTGACCTCAATGTACATTTCTAGATAATCTCTCATTGTACCAGCAACATATATTACAGTCTTGTTACTCTGAACAAATTCTATTTCCTCAGGTGTCTTTGCCTTTTACAACACTGTAGGCCTGAACATGCCAGAAACCAACCTGTGCTTCTTTAGTAGACAATTTGTACTCATCCTTTAAGTCTCCTCTCCAACTTTAAATTTTGTACTTCATCACTTGTGTGTGTATGCTTAGTCACTCAGTTGTATCCAACTCTTTGCGACCCCATGAACTGTAGCCTGCCAGGCTCCCCTGTCCATGGGATCCTCCAGGAAAGAATACTAGAGTGTAGCCATTCCATTCTCCTGGGGATCTTTCTGACCCAACAATCAAACTCATGTCTCCTGTACTGAAGGTGGAATCTTCAGTGACTGAGCCACCAGGTAAGCCCTTTATCACTTTGCTAGTATTTCTGTAACTGCCCACATTTCACAGTATTGTTTGAGTCTTACAGTGTAATTACCATTACACAGTATTATAATATAACTGCAAGCACTTCTTGGGTGGAGGACCATATTTCATTCATATTATAACTCTTGCTAATCAATGTACAGCACATAATAGGTACTTAAGACTTCACATTTTTATCCTCTACCTTTCTAGACTGCATTTCTGTTACTCATTAGTTTGACATCCATATTTAACAGGATAATATTTCTTCCATCATAAGGGAAAAGGCCATATTTTGGCCCTACATCCCCTTTGGCTACTGTTCTACCACTCTTTTCCTTTCACAGACAAGCTGCAGTTGGTATTTTTTCTTTCTCGCTCTGCAGTTTCCTTTCAACTCATTGCAATCTCTTTTCTGTCTCCATCCCTCCACTGAAATTTCTTTGACAAAAACTGCCGAAGTGACTTTTCTGTTTTGAATTATATGGGGCATATTCCCTCTAAGCTGGATATTTTCTCTTTGACACTCCAGATTCATTTCCCACACTTATCTCAGCTAGGCAGAGACTGAATGATACCCTGCCTTTTGATTTATGGCTGTTTTGAACAATGAAAGGTACTAGCGAGAGGTGGGAATGTGACAGAACAAAGTGGTTTTTGATAATCACTTCTCGGGCTTCCTCTCCGCTTGACTTGGTTTAGCAGTGGCAATGGTCCTCTACCTAGTAGCCCTCTTGTACAGTTACAGCTCTTTACAGTTTAGGTTTGTGGTGATAATACTGAGTTTGCTGTCAGTTTTGGGGTGGCTTCATCATCCTCTGTTGGCCTCCCTGTCTCTTTACTAACCTCTTTTCAGTTACCCCTTTTAAAATACTACATGTTTTCTGCCAGTGTCCCAGATGGTAAAACTTTTTATATTAATGATTACCTAGAAGCCATTTGATTTCCATAAGCTTTTTTTCCCCATGAAAGTCTATACTTGCTTAGTTCCATCTTCTCCCTACATGTGGTCTCTAGCAACTATTGTTTCTATCTGTAGGCTTCTCTTTTTTCACTTCCCTATATATTGCTCTTCTGCCGTGCTCTATCCTAGTTCTGCTGCCATAGTACATAATCTCCACTGCTGATCCCATCCATTGTTTCGGCTTCTAATGTCTAAGTCTAGACCTTTCTCTTGAGCCCCAGACCTAAGTATTTTCAGTCACAGACACTGAAATAGTCTGTGCTGTCCTCTTTCAATCAGCTATCCACACTCGTTCACCACAGAGAAGGATATGTTGTTAAACAGGAAAAGTGGATCTTATTACCCATCTGCTTAAATCCTTCACTGACGCCTCTTAAACTCTCAGGATAAAGCTTATATGCCTTAGCATACAGGTGTATTTACTTCTCCAATCTCATACCTAATGAAGCTATTGCTATTTTGCATTCTGTTATTCAGCCATACTCTTACTCCTGGAACATATCATTCCTTCTACTACTCTTGGCTTTTCCACATTCTCATCCCTCTGTCTGGAATACCATCTACCCACTTGTTTCATGATTAACTCCTATTTTCTTCAAAGTTTTGCTGAAGATTCTTCTATTCCATGAGGTCTTTCTTGAACTATAATAAAGACTTGAGAGAATGAATTTAATTGTTCTTAGATCTCATTAAGGGAACAGTTTGCCACAGGTATTCTAAAAATGGAAATACTTTAGTATATACATTATAAATAGGTAAAATATTAACATACTTTACATATGAATTATGTATATATATCTTTATATAAGTAAACATTAAATATTATTATTATTACCTATTTGGTACTGTTCTACAATTTTTAAAGCATTATTTCACTTTCTCCTAGATTATACTTTGGAATTATATTTTTGAATATTATATTTCTCCATATCCCCTTCACAATGGCTGATCTACTGCTGTGTACATAGTAGGTTCAAGAAACATTTATAGTAAATAAATGGAAAATACAGGATGTCAGAGGGTACTCTCTAGTTGGTTGGTCCATCCTACTGAATCAAGATGATTCATTAAAACTAACCTAGAGAGGAACCAGGAGGCACTGTAGTAGTTTTTTTAAAAGATATCCATCCAGGAAAGATTTCCAGTGAGGAAAAACCCATAAAGTTCTACCATAAAGTTACTCCTTTTATCTAAATTTATATCACTGTTGTTCAACTTTTTTTTTCCTCTCAGTAAAACCAGTATCAATACTTTGAAATGGTTTTTATGATAGTTCCCATAGAAAATTACTCAACATAAGCAACACTGTAAAACTAAAGACAAGAAATTAAAATTTTTACTTACTCTTGAAGCAATTTGTATTACACTCTACCTCAATTCAATGTGTGAAAATAAAACAGTATATAAAATAGAGGTGAGGAGTAATTGATGAAAAGGCCTGTAAACTCAGCAACTAGAGAGCTATTTAATTACCATATATTAGTAACTATACATGATAATCATAAGTTACTTACCTCCAGTTTATTATTGGTCTGTGGGAAGAGGGAAGGTTTACTTCTGATTTTAGGTTGGATTCCTGAATTTGTTTGAGGGCATCTTCTAATGGAAGAACTGGTCTTTGAAGAACTAAGGAAATAATAAAGATCATATAGTACTGAATCACTTCAACAATCTCTTTATACATAATTTAATTGGTCAATGATAAAATACTATCTTAAAACTTTTGTGACAAATTTATTTTGAACAATATATTTTCAATTAGCAATAATCACGCCTCGGGTAAACCTCATTGGCTATGATACTACCATCGTGCAAAGCTTGAACAGTATATTTTAAATTTAAACATCCACTTCCCAATAAGAAATAGTTATTTCAAAATTCTCATCACCAATTTTAAGACTACTTATTTGGAAAAATGAAACCTGAGAAATGTCCAGGCTCTTTGATCTGGCATGCAAACCCCATTATATCTAACCTTATAATTCCATAAATTTCTGACAAAATTTACAAATAACCTTATGAAGAAAAGGGGAAGATATAAAAATAGCAGTTAACATTTATTGAGCATTTATTGTTAAAGATATTATTTTTGAGCACTGTATAAGTATTAACTACTTTATTCTCACTAAGGGCTTTGAAAGAAAGAAAATGTTAATCACTAAGTCGTGTCCAACTCTTTGGAACCCTATGGACTGAAGCATGCCAGGCTCCTCCGTCCATGGGATTCTCCAGACAAGAATACTGGAGTGGGTTGCCACATTCTTCTCTAAGAGATCTGTCCAACCCAGAGATTGAACCTGGGTCTCCTGCCTTTCAGGCAGATTCTTTACTGACTGAGCAACCAGAGAAGCCCCAATCTCCATTTGCAACTGAGGAAACTGAAACATAGCCTAGTAACTTGTTCAGGGTCACACATTACATGGACACTCATCCACATATCACTCTGCACAACCTCTAATCCAACCTTAGCTCCCATAAGTATCCACTTTCCAAAGAAATTCCACTGCGCACTTTGGTACACACCTTCTTGTTCAACTTGAAACAAACCTTCTATTTAAAGGATATTGCTTTCTCTCGAAACATCCCACACTCGCCTTCCTGCAGTCCTCTTACGGGGAGATACAAGTAACTACAAATAACTGAGGGCCTGGAGATAAGATAGCTGACTTTCTAGCTCTCCAATGATGCTACCAAACTATTTTTTCCTCTTTTCTCCTTTAAAAAACCCATATCATCATGATTCTGATGTTTGTTATTCACCTTAAAATTTTTAAGCAAAATCAGTATATTATGATGAATGGGTTAGTTCAAACTTGAACTCTAGAGTCAAGGGGTGATTGCATAAAATACTAGCGAAAAATGCTAGTTATGAGATGGTTTGCTGGATATTCTAACCACAAAGGACCAATCCTCTTGAGGCAGAAACTATCAAGCTTTAGATTTTGATTGTTTTTCTAATGAGCATAAGCAATGTCCCAAATTGTTGTTTATTGGTAAAACTAATGGCTAGCTGCATAGCCTGATGAATGTTAAAAATGAACTTTCTTTGTTGAAATTAAAGATATTCAAGACAGGTGGACTTTCCTAAAATATTTTAATCACTCCCTACCCTTGCATGAACAGAGAATGAGAATCTAGGGAGTCTATACCCTATATCTTTACAGATGGCATTGAGGTTTGACCTCTAATTAGTCTTGGCTCCAGCTGTTAAACATGAACATCCCTGATTGTACACTGCCAGAAGGCACATACTTTTGTCTCTAGTATGTGACTGTGTAAGTCTGAATGGATCTTCACATAAAGTGTAGTCAGAGCACCTAAGATAAGAGCTGGGGCTTTATTGAACTTAGTGAACAAGTTACACTGATTGTTTTGTGTGTGATTTGTTAAAAACAATGTTTAGTTGAGCTAGATTATAGCTTGAGATTTGCTTTAATTAACACCACTTACTATCAAAGAGAATTAAAAACTACTTTTAAAACTAACTTGGGTCATTGACAAACACTCATTGCTGTTTATTGTTGCTATTATCTAATGATCTCCTAGTCAGTACGTCATACTTAATGATGAATATTCAAGTCTACATTTTTTGAGTATTAATTGTGTATTAGGGCTTTATTATTTCATTTAAACTATTAGGCTCCTCTTTCTAGTTCTTTTGCCCTGATAGTGTAATTCCAACAATTCTCTGACTCCGACAATTTTCTGAACTCATTAAAACCCCCAACCCATCCCTTTTTCATAGCAAGGGGAAGCATTAGCTATCATGCATATTGGGTGAACTCTTGGTATAACTCTAATATTTGAGAATAAACTAAATGAATAGACAATTAAGTAAACAGTTGTTTTTCACAGCTTTGTTGTTCTTCATTCATGACAGTAAACTTCCTTAAAATTTTGATATTTTGTACAGGTAATATATTTATATTTAGAAATCAAAAAAATATAATACAAATTTGGAAGTTTTGCTCTAACTGGTATTTGTGTATTCTTTCACTGTTTATGCAGATATAAACATACATAAATATATAGTCTATTTTTTAAAAGTTGAAGTATAGTTAATTTATAATCCTAGCTTAGTTTCAGGTACACAACCAGATATTCTATATTTTTATAGATTATATTCTTTTTAAAGTTGTTAAAAATAATGGTTATGTTTCCCTGTGAGGTACAATATATCCCTGTTGCTTATCTACTTTATTCATATTAATAGTAGTTTGTGTGTTTTAACCCCTATTTGTCCCTCCTTTCTCACTCTCCTAGGGTAATCACTCGTTTGTTCTCTGTATCTCTAAGGTTTTTAATTTTATCTATTTATCTGGGCTGTTGCCGGACCTTCGTTGCTTTGTGCAGGCTTTCTCTGGCGGGGGGAGCGGGAACTACTCTGGGCTGCGGCGCGCAGGCTTACGGCAGTGGCCTCTCCTGTTGCAGAGCACAGGCTCCGGACTGCGGGCTCAGTAGTTGTGGCGTGTGGGCCTAGTTGCTCTGTGGCATGTGGAATTTTCCCAGACTAGAGACTGGACCCGTATCCCTTGCATTGACAGACAGATTGCTAAATACTGCACCACCAGGGAAGTCTTGTTTGTTTTTTTTAAACATACATTCATTTATTTTTTTAAGATTTTTATATAAGTGATAACATATTTATTTTTAAATGTAAGTTTGTCTTTGACATTTTAATAAGCATAATACTAAGTCCATCCACATCGCTGCAAATGGTGGAATTTCATTCTTTTTATGGCCGAGTAATATTCCATTACTGTTCAATACCCCATGAATGGTATGAAAAGGTAAAAAGATTGGACAGCGAAAGATGAACTCCCCAGGTCGGAGGGTGCCAAGCATGCTACTGGACATCACTGGAGAAATAACTACAGAAAGAATGAAGAGACGGAGCCAAAGCAAAAACA
The DNA here is from genome assembly GCF_033118175.1 of Dama dama. Lineage (NCBI taxonomy): Eukaryota > Metazoa > Chordata > Mammalia > Artiodactyla > Cervidae > Dama > Dama dama. Next base: position 9,051,941 of record NC_083681.1, read on the forward strand.
ACACACAGTTGTGGATGTGACTGGTGATGGAAGTAAAAGTCCAGTGCTGTAAAGAGCAATATTGCATGGGAACCTGGAATATTAGGTCCATGAATCAAGGCAAATTGGAAGTGGCCAAACAGGAGATGGCAACAGTGAACATTGATATTTTAGGAATCAGCAAACTAAAATGGACTGGAATGGGTGAATTTAACTCAGATGACCATTATATCTACTACTGTGGGCAAGAATTCCTTAGAAGAAATGGAGTAGCCATCATAGGCAACAAAAGAGTCTAAAATGCAGTATTGGATGCAGTCTCAAAAACAACAGAATGATCTCTGTTCGTTTCCAAGGCAAACCATTCAATATTACAGTAATCCAAGTCTACGCCCCAAACAGTAATGGTGAAGAAGCTGAAGCTGAGTGGGTCTGTGAAGTCCTTCTAGAACTAATAACACCCGAAAAAGATGTCCTTTTCATTATAGGGGACTGGAATGCAAAAGTAGGAAGTCAAGAAATACCTGGAGTAACAGGCAAATCTGGCCTTGGAGCGCAGAATGAAGCAGGGCAAAGGCTAACAAAATTTTGCCAAGAGAAGGCACTGGTCATAGCAAACACAATTATACAGTGGAAGTGACAAATAGATTCAAGAGATTAGATCTGATAGACAGAGTTCCTGAAGAACTATGGACAGAGGTTCATGAAATTGTACAGGAGGCAGGGGATCAAGACCATCCCCAAGAAAAAGAAATGCCAAAAGGCAAAATGGCTGTCTGAGGAGGCCTTACAAATAGCTAAGAAAAGAAGAAACATAAAAGGCAAAGGAGAAAAGGGAAGATATACTCATTTGAATACTGCATTTGAATGCAGAGTTCCAAAGAATAGCAAGGAGAAAAAAGAAAGCATTCCTCAGTGATCAGTGCAAAGAAATAGAGGAAAACAATACAATGGGAAAGACTAGAGATCTCTTCAAGAAAATTAGAGATACCAAGGGAACATTTCATGCAAAGATGGGCTCAATAAAGGACAGAAATGGTAGGGACCTAACAGAAGCAGAAGACAGCAAGAAGAGGTGACAAGAATACACAGAAGAACTGTACAAAAAAGATATTCATGACCCAGATAATCACGGTGGTGTGATCACTCACCTAGAGCCAGACATCCTGGAATGCAAAGTCAAGTGGGCCTTAGGAAGCATCACTATGAACAAAGCTAGCGGAGGTGATGGAATTCCAGTTGAGCTATTTCAAATCCTAAAAGATGACGCTGTGATAGTGCTGCACTCAAAATCCCAGCAAATATGGAAAACACAGCAGTGGCCACAGGACTGGAAAAGGTCAGTTTTCATTCCAATCCCAAAGAAAGGCAATGCCAAAAAATGCTCAAACTACTGCACAATTGCATTCATCTCACACGCTAGTAAAGCTCAAAATTCTCCAAGCCAGGCTTCAACAGTATGTGAACCGTGAAATTCCAGATGTTCAAGCTGGATTTAGAAAAGGCAGAGGAACAAGAGTTCAAATTGCCAACATCCATTGGATCATTGAAAAAGCAAGAGCATTCCAGAAAAAACATCTACTTCTGATTTATTGACTAAGCCAAAGCCTTTGACTGTGTGGATCACAACAAACTGTGAAAAAGTTTTCAAGAGATCGGAATACCAGACCACTTGATCTGCCTCTTGAGAAATCTGTATGCAGGTCAGAAAACAACAGTTAGAACTGGACATGGAACAACAGACTGGTTCCAAATAGGAAAAGGAGTACGTCAAGGCTGTATATTGTCACCCTACATATTTAACTTATATGCAGAGTACATCATGAGAAATGCTGGGCTGGATGAAACAGAAGCTGGAATCGAGAGAAATGTCAATAATTTCAGATATGCAGATGACACCACCCTTATGGCAGAAAGCAAAGAAGAACTAAAGAGCTTCTTGATGAAAGTGAAAGGGGGGAGTGAAAAAGTTGGCTTAAAACTCAACATTCAGAACACTAAGATCATGGCATCTGGTCCCATCATTTCATGGCAAATAGATGGGGAAACAATGGAAACAGTGAGACTTTATTTTTTTTTTTTGGCTCCAAAATCACTGCAGATGGTAACTGCAGCCATGAAATTAAAAGATGCTTGGTCCTTGGAAGAAAAGTTATGACCAACCTAGATATCATATTAAAAAGCAGAGACATTACTTTGCTGACAAAAGGTCCATTTAGTCAAAGCTATGGTTTTTCCAGTATTGATGTATGGATGTGAGAGTTGGACCACAAAGAAGGCTGGGTGCCAAAGAATTGATGCTTTTAAGCTGTGGTGCTGGAGAAGACTCTTGAGAGTCCCTTGGACTGCACGGAGATCCAACCAGTCCATCCTGAAGGAGATCAGTCCTGGGTGTTCATTGGAAGGACTGATGTTGAAGCTGAAATTCCAATACTTTGGCCACCTGACGTGAAGAGCTGACTCATTTGAGAAGACCCTGATCCTGGGAAAGATTGAAGGTGGAAGGGGACGACAGAGGATGAGATGGTTGGATGGTATCACCGACTCAATGGACATGAGTTTGAGTAAGCTCTGGAACTTGGTGATGAGGCCTGGCGTGTGCCGCAGAGTTCGGAAAGGACTGAGCGACTGAACTGAACTGAACTGAACTGAATATTCCATTATACATATTTTCCTTAATTCAGTAAGCATTATCATTTTGCTTTGAATCCTCTGGTAAACTATTTCTGTTTCATTTTTTTTTTTCTCTTGCTCTTTCAATTGAGATCAGTTCCTCTGTTTTCTGAATTTGCTTAACAGTCTCCATCTCTATGAAATTAAGTGAAACAGTTACCAATTCTGTTTGAAGGGGTGTTCTTTTGTGGGAGCAGCCTTATACAGCCTGTGTGTCCAATAGTTTTGGTGGGAGAGCTGGATTTGACATGAACGCAGGTCACATCTTTTCTCAAGTTGTGCTCTCATATCACACAGGGCATGCTTCCATACATATCACTTTGGAAGGATTGGGGCTGGGGAGGAGAGGCTAGGGTCAGAGCCAAGAGTGAGCTAGGCCTTCGTCTGTCATCAGGGAGTACCACCACCCTACCAGGGTTGGGTCCCAAGCTCCTGGAATAGAAGCTCTGAGGAGCAGGTCTGAGCTAGCTCAGGTGTGAGCTTTTCTCTCTCCCAACATCAGCACTCTGGCCCCTGAGGTGAGCCGTGCTGGAGCAAGAGGGGCCAGTATGAACTCCTAGTGTGTGACCAGGTGCAGGGTGCAACAGTTTGGCCACAGAGAGTTTAGGCTGCTTCTGATGTGCTGCCTGTGCAAGTGCCCATAATGGCTGTCCTTGCCCAAAGGATGCCACTTTGGTTCTGAGCTACCTCTGTGTCTCCCGGCTGAGTTCTTCCTTCACTGGGGCAACCCTCTCTCCAGTGTGGAGCTCAGGCTGGGCATACTCCCGAGCAGTTTCAGGAGACCAGCCAGTCAACTGTGCAGTTTCAATCTGCCTTCTCTGCCCTCTTTTGGGAATAAGTGTGCACGCACGCCTCCCAAGTGGAGTCCAGGCTTCTTGCAGCCCTCCTGTTAGTCCCACCAGCCCTCCAGTCAGCCTAGGGGCTCATCTCCCTTCTGCTGGGTCCAGGACGGGGGGTCTAATATGTGGCTTGAACCATTCACTCCCCAGAGAGGATTTCTGCCTGTGTAATCTCCCTTTTCCTTTGGGTATCCCTCCGGACACAGGTCCTCAACTGACTGCTTCTCTTTCCTCCCTATCTTATTCTATGAAGATCCTTTTTTTCAGCCTTGGTTGTACAGGAGTCTTTCTGTCAGTTTCCAGTTAGTTTTCAGCAAGAACTTTTCCATATGTAGATATATTTTTGATGTGTTTGTTGGGGAGGTGAGTTCCATATCCTCCTATGCCACCATCTTGATCTCCTCCCTTAACATACATTCTAATTTCCTCCTTTTCTTACAAAGAAGTCAGAATATTAAGCATACTTATCTGAACCTTGTTTTTATACTTAATAATAAATATATCCTGGAAAGTGTATTAAAAAGCAGAGACATCATTTTGCCAACAAAGGTCCATCTAGTCAAAGCCATGGTTTTTCAATGGTCACATATAGATGTGAGAGCTGGACCATAAAGAAGGCTGGGTGCCGAAGAATTGATGCTTTTGAACTGTGGTGCTGGGAAGACTCTTGAGAGTCCCTTGGACTGCAAGGAGATCAAACCAGTCAATCCTAAAGGAAATAAACCCTGAATATTCATTGGAAGGACTGATGCTGAAGCCCCAGTAGTGTGGCCACCTGATGTGAAGAGCTGATTCACTGGAAAAGATCCCTGATGATGGGAAAGATGAGGGCAAGAGAAGAAGGGGGAAACAGAGGATGAGATGATTGGATGGCATCACTGACTCAATGGACATGAGTTTGAGCAAACTCAGGGAGATAGTGGAGGACAGGGAAGCCTGGTGTGCTGCAGTCCATGGGGTTGCAAAGAGTTGGACACAATGACAGAACAATAACAAATCCTGGAAATCAGGGATAGATCCAGGTTTTATGAAAGTATAAGGCTTATACAATTTGGGGGCCCAATTAAGAAAAAATAATGCAAAATTACTAATACAAAATTAGATGTAGGGACCATGACAGAGAGAGCTCCTGAAACTTGAACCTTATTGACTTCATGGTAAATCTACGTCTGCTGGACATCATTCCATATCAGTCTGTAAATTGTTTCTTCTCTTTTCAATAGCTGCATAATATTCCATTGAGTACATGCCGTTTGTTTTTACTAACACTTCTGACTCTCTGTACCTAGGCCCGTGGGTAGTCAGCACTCTTTCTGGGTGAATGATACCCAGGAGGGGTGAGTACTCTGAGGCATTTATCACAACCAAGTACACCCTCTTTCTTAAGAAAAACTACCTTTTCTCTTGCTTCTTATACAATTTTCTTTATTTGCTTTTATTTCCCATCCTGTTTTCCTGATAACTACTGCTCAAAATCCATTTTCAGCTTTTTTTTTCTACCTATAATAAATGGTAGTGTGCACTTAGGTCTTATTTTTAGGCTCTATCTTCAATCTGTACTCTATATCTAATATTCACCTTATCTTTGCACACGGCTTCCTTTACCAACTATGTATCTTTTCATTGGTGACTCAAATACAATTTCTATTCTATATCTTTTTCTTAAGTTTCAGTTAGATTTTTCTAGTTGTTGACTTGATTTCCTCATTTGCATGAATCAAGGAAGACTCAAAATCAATGAATTTAAAACTTAATGATCTTTCATACCTCTAAGCTAATTCTTTTCCTTTATTTGTAATCTCGATTAATATCATCATCCAGGAAAATAATTAATTCATTAACAAAGTAGTTATCAAGTGCTAAATATTTGTGAGGTTTTCTGCCAAGTCCTAGGGGCACTGTTCTCCTAGTCTTTGATGCAGCACTCTTGATAAATTAATAACTCAATCTATTGATTATATATCCTGAATATATTACCTCCTATCTCTATATAAAGAGCAGTGCTTTAATTTAGCAGCTTAACACTTCTTGCCACAAATAATGAAATAGTCTACTATTAGTCTACTTTAATATATCTCTACTTCAATTCAGCTTCCATGTTGTATTGAGAATTAGCTTTCTAACAAACAACTCTAATTTTTAGTAAAGACCCCTAGTTTCCTACTTAATATCCATTTTCCCCTTTGTTCTTTGGTACATAATGATGATGTGCATGCAAGCTCAGTTGTGTCTGACTCTTTTGTGACCTCATGGACTGTAGCCTGCTAGGCTCCTCTGTCCATGGAATTCTCCAGTCAAGAATACTGGAGTGGGTTCCCATTTCCTTCTCCAGGGGATCTTCCCAACCCAGGGATTGAACTGAGGTCTCCTGCATCCCCTGCACTGGTAGACAGATTCTTTACCACTGTGCTACCTGGGAAGCCCTTATTCCTGGGTAACACACTCTATATTGTTAGGGGTGGCAATATAGTCACACTAAAGATACTAAAATGGTAAACAAGGATTTTGCTACTCTGAATGTTAAGTTTAATTTGCATATTCTGTGTGTGTTATGTATGTGTTTAAAGAAACTATTTACTGTTGAAAATAAAATTCTAGAATATTGAAAAAAAGTAAATCAATACTTCAATTAAAAACCCCTATATTTTCCAGTCTCCCTTGCAGATGGAGTTGCCAATTAGATATTAATATAAGCAGATAGAGGGGGGCTTCTAGGAAAATAATTTAACAGGAGTTCAGAGGTATGCCCTTCTGTCCTTTATGTATTTCTTCCTTCCCGTCTACAACACTGACGACACTGCCATGATGTCTGGAGCTCTAGCTGTTACCATATGACCACTGAAGGTGAAGCTATAAATCATACACTAAGGGTGGCTGAACTGTGAGACAGGAGCCTGGGTTCCCTGTGGCTCTGGATACTCTTCAGACCAGCTCCCGACTGCCTACCTGAGTATTTCACATTATACAAGAGGAAAAGCAACCTCTATCATGTTTAAGCTGTATTAATTTTAGCAGTTTTACCAGTTGCTCTTACTTTCAGTAAGCTCTCTTATTGACACAGTAATGGCTTGCTTTCCAGTTAAAAAACTTTAAGTGGACTGCATACTGGATAAAGACGAGATTCCTAGCATGGCATCCAAATTTCTTAGAGAATTGTCCCAGTTCATTTTTCTAGTCTTGTATCCATTTTCTTTTCTTTTTTCCCCATCCTATGCTTTGGATACACTTTGGATTTGCAATTCATAATTTACTTGCAAAAGTTGTTCCTTATGTCTGGGATTTTTAAAATTGCCTCTTTGCTTGGCAAAATGCTTATTCTTTAAGATTCAAATTAAGTCATTTTTTCAGGATGATATCCTGCAAGTTCCTATATATGTCCAGTGTTCTTTGTACTTCACAGTACTTTACACATTCTGCTACCACAGTAATTAGATTTATTGACGTTACTTGTTTATATTACTCTCATCTCCAAAATAAACTGTAGGGTCTTTAACGGTACAGTACAATTAGATTTTTCTGTATCTTGGCATCTTGGCTTACCCCAGACCTGTGTACAATATAGCAGCACAACATGTGTTTGCTAAATACACAAAGGTTCTGCTTGTCCTTTTTCTTTCTGAAGCTTTGACATTTTGTTGCTAATTCTATGTTACTATTTAAGGCCTAAAAATATAGATGTGATACTGAAGAATCAAACATAATCATTTTAAAATTTTTAATTGGCTCCAGTCTTAGATTGTTGGATTATGCACCCTCTTTTTGGATCTCTTTATTTTGCTGGTCTCTCAATGTGAATTTGAACAAAAATGTGGACAAAATACCAAAATAAATCTGATGGTAACTTATTAAATCTAAATGTTAAATTGTCTTTTAATGTTGAACTGTTTACTAAATCAGTTTTAGAAAGACAACACATTGCAAGCCAGTATGAAGTACAATCAAACTTGTATGCTTTTCAAATTTACCAACAGACCCAAAAAAATATTAATTCTTCAAAACCTATATCAAATTGCAATTTTCCATTTGGCAAAAGTCCTATTATTCAAAATGTATAGGCTGAATTTCCACTTTGTTTCTTAATTTATTTTATTGTCTACTCAAGTTGAATGTGATTACAACTTTCATTTTTGTTTTTATATTGCTCTAGAAATTAAGGCACCTGTTCTCTTCCGCTGTGAAAAAGGAATATGGGCACGCTGGAATTTTTCAGTAACCTCTTCCACCTTCTGTTTTCGTTGTTGAAGTATCTGTTCTCTGATTTGGTGTTCTCTTTCTTCTTGTTCTTTTCGTTTTTCTTCAAAAGCTCTACATTTAAAACAATGTAGACAACACAATTAGGGAGTATATTTTAAAAAAATCTCAACACAGAAATAGTTCTAAACAATGCATTTATTATATAATAGTGTCTTCATATTTCAAACATTGAAAATAAAAAAAAAAGTTTAATTACTTAGAAAAAACAACTTTCAAGTAAAAAAAGGCCATGTGCTAACAGTTTAAATATCTTTGCAAGTAGTAATTTCAGAATCTTACCTAAGGCTTTTGCAACTAAAAGAAGGCATGTAATGAATCTCTTTCTAATTTGGGGCAGGCCTGCACACACTTCCCATTTTCAGTTTCCAAACCCTGCAGTGGAAAAAGTCTCTTCTAAAAAGCTACATTATTTCCTGTACTGTGAAGAAAATAACTGATTGGTAGAAGAATAAGCCTTGCAAATTATGTAGTAGCCAGGAAAATAATGTGTATTTCTCTTTTAGCCAAAAGTTTAAAATTGGCAGTCATGTTAAGTCTGAGATGTGCTAAAAATTCAGACAATTTACATAAAAATCATGATTCTCAACTTCTTTTGAAAACAAGAAAGACTTGACAACCCTGGACTCTTTATTCACTTATGGTTAGAAACATCTTCCCATAATTCTTACCATCCTCTATTTTTCTTTTTTTCTAAATAATTTTTAAATTATTTAAACTATGGAGGTATGATAACAGATTTACAGGAGAGTTAGGAAGTATAGAACAAGGTTACATATAATTCCTCTATATATTACAACTGTATTTTTAAGTAAATAAATTAAGATTTTTTAGTTGGAGTTTCAGTATCAAACTCTCAAAAATTACTAGAACGACTATACAGAGAAGTAGGAGGATACAGTAGATCTGCAAAGCACTATGAATCAATTAAATATAACTAAGATTTATACAGTTTTCGTACAAATTCTATTCAAGTTCTCATAAACTATAAACTGGAAGACACCGGAACATATACAGGGACATAAAACAAGGTGCAAAAATTTCATTGTCTAAAGGTACTGAAATCGTACAGAGTTTGTTCCCTTATCATTGTAGAATTATATTAGAAATTGTATTTGAAAATAACCCACATATTTCAAGTGCAATGTGACATTTACCAAGAAAGATCTTTGACTTAGCCATTGAAAACCTCAATAAAATTAGAAGACTGAAAAAACACAGAGGGTGATTGCAAAGACATATTTAAATGAGAAATTAGTATCAAAATGAAAAAATTAATATCAAAGATATTTTTTAAAAATCCCATGGATTTGAAATATCCCACCCTCACATTCTCCCACAGAGTTCAAAAGTCTGTTCTGTATTTCTGTGTGCTCCGGCCTGGTGCACTGGGAAGACCCAGAGGAATCGGGTGGAGAGGGAGGTGGGAGCGGGGATCGGGATGGGAATACGTGTAAATCCATGGCTGATTCATATCAATGTATGACAAAACCCACTGAAATGTTGTGAAGTGATTGGCCTCCAACTAATAAAAAAAAACAAAACAAAAAAACCCAAAAAAATAAATAAATAAAAATCCTATGGATTTGGAAATTAAATGTCTACTCTTAAATGATGGGTGTATCTAAGAAGGCATAACAAGGAAAATTAGAAAATATGTATAATAGAATAAAAATGAAAAGAGAATTTACTAGAATGTGTTGCATGCAGCTGAAGCTGCTCAATGCAACTAAATACAATGTGGAGTCTTAAACAAGGTATGAAAACAAAAAATGGACACTAGCATAAAATTTTGTGAAATCTGAACAAAATCTGTACTTTAGTTAATAATACTGCATCACATGTTAATTCCTTGTTGTTTTATTTTGTTGTTGTTGTAGTTGTTGTTAACAACATAGTATTCTTTATATCCTCAGAACTGGATTAGAAGTTTCAAGCCTCATTCAATTTTTTTTAAATTACTAAGATAATAAATTTTCTAGACTATTAGCAGTAATACTAGATGCCAAAATACATGGAAATATATTCAAAATTTTGAGGTAATATAAATTAGAAATCTAGTATTCTATTCATACTAAGTCAAACAAGTGGGATCAAAATGTCATAAATCTTTTAGCTCAGCAAAAATTCATAAATTTTCTAAAAAACATATATATCACACACTATATATATGTATAGAAAAGCTTTTCTACTACCCTTGATAAAGGCCTGAGAAAGAACAAGAACAAAAAAAGAGATGGAGAAATTGGAAAACATACACTAAATGAAATGGGAGCACTAAATATGAAACAGAAGAAGTGAAACAAACTAGATAAAAGTAAAAGGTCATCATATAGTCCAGTTGTTTTTAAACATGCCTTCTCATTAGAAGCATAATTGGAGCTTTAGAGAAAAAAAGCAATACCTGGGCATTTTTACTTTTCAAAAACTTCCAAGATAACTCTGATATGCATCTGGATTTTAAAAAGGAATTTCAAGTTTTTGTGTTAAATGGTAGTTTTAGTGATATAGAATTCTATTACTTTCTATTGACCAATCATGATCCAATGGTATTCGGCAAATAACAGTTACACAATCACAATAGCAAAAGATGTTTATCAGTTTTCACAATCAGTAGCCAGACAAAAAATAAAAGATAACTACAATGGCAAGCCATAATGGAAACATGATTAACCTAACAATATAAATAGTTATATATAATTTGGTGGGTTAAGTAGACTCATGTGGTAAGTGAAAGTTCATACACGCACATTCTTCATTTGCCCATCCAGTTTATGTCTTTTGGTTGGTGAATTTAATCCAATTACATTTCAGGTAATTATTGATATGTATGATCGACCTTATTACTATTTTCTTAATTGTTTTGGGTTTATTTCTTATAGGTCTTTTCCTACTTTTGTGTTTCCTGCCTAAAGAAGTTCCTTTAGCATTTGTTGTAAAACTGGTTTGGTGGTGCTGAATTCTATTAACTTTTGCTTTTGATTTCTGGAAAGCTTTTGATTTCTCTGTCAAATCTAAATGAAAGTCTTGCTGGGTAGAGTATCCTTGGTTGTAGGTTCTTCCCTTTCATTGGCTTAAATACATCATGCCATTCCCTCTGGCTTGTAGATTTTCTGTTGAGCAACCAGTTGATAACCTTTATCATCTTTCCCTTGTCTCTTTTAATGTTTTATCTTTGTCTTTTATTTTCATCATTTTGATTACTATATGTCTTGGTGTGTTCCTACTTGGGTTCATCTTACCTGGGACTCTGCACTTCCTGGACCTGATGGACTCTTTCCATGTCAGGTAAGCTTTAAGTTATTATCTCTTCAAATATTTTCTCAGGTCTTTTCTCTCTCTCTTCTCCTTCTGCTAAGTCACTTCAGTTGTGTCCAACTCTGTGTGACCCCATAGACGGCAGCCCACCAGGCTTCCCCGTCCCTGGGATTCTCCAGGCAAGAACACTGGAGTGGGTTGCTATTTCCTTCTCCAATGCGTGAAAGTGAAAAGTGGAAGTGAAGTCACTCAGTCGTGTCTGACTCTTCGAGACCCCATGGACCACAGCCTACCAGGCTCCTCCATCCATGGGATTTTCCAGGCAAGAGTACTGGAGTGGGGTGTCATTGCCTTCTCCACTTCTCCTTCTAGGACCCCCTATAATGTGAATGTTGTTTAAATACGACCCCCATTCATGTTGTTTCTCATGTTGTCTCAGAGGTCTCTTAGGCTATCTTCACTTTTTTTTCATTCTTTTTTCTATATTCGGTTGTGCTGTAGTGATTTCCACCATTCTGTCCTCCAGGTCACTTATCCGTTTTTCTGCTATTGATTTCTTCTAGTGTATCTCTGTTTGTTCTTTAGTTTTTCCAGGTCTTTGGTAAACATTTCTTGCATCTTCTCCATTGTCTTCCCAAGATCCTGGATCATCTCCACTATCATTGTTCTGAATTCTTTTTCTGGAAGGTTGCCCATTTCCACTTCATTTGGTTGTTTTTCTGGGATTTTATCTTGTCTCTTCATCTGGGACATAACCCTCTGCTTTTCATTCTGATTAACTTTCTGTAATGTGGCTTTTGTTCTAGCTGCTGTGGGATTGTGGTTCTTCTTGCTTCTTCTGTCTGCCCCTGGTGGATGAGACTAAGAAGCTTGTGTAAGCATCTGATGGGAGACACTTGGGGTGCAGAAAAACTGGGTCTTACTCTGGTGGACAGGCCCATGTTCAGTAAAACCTTAATCCAAGTATTAGCTGATGGGTGGGGTTGCGCTCCCTCTCTGTCAGTTGTTTGGCCTGAGGTGACCAGTCCCGGGGTCTACTGGCTCTACAGTAGGGGTACTGGAAACCTGCAAGAGGACTCACACCAGAGGCAGATTCCAGGACTGCTCCTGCTGCCACCACTGCTCCTGTCCCTGGTGAGACACTGCAGACCATGCCTCCCCAGAAGGCTCTCTAACACTGGCGGGCAGGACTGGTCAGTCTCCTGTGGGGCCACTTCTTCTCTCGCCACAGAGCGGGGAAGCAGTCTTGGTGGGTCTTGATGCATGCAAGATTTTGTTTTGCCCTCCAACAGTGGAGTCTCTGTTTTCTCCAGTTGTGTGGAAGTTCTATAATCAAATCCCACTGGTCTTTAGTTCCTTGTGGATTCCCGGTCCCTTTGCTGAATCCCCAAGCTGGGAAGCCTGACATGAGGCTCCAAACCTTCACAACAGTGAGAGAACTTCTTTGGTATTACTCTCCAGATTGTGGGTCACCCACACAACAGACATGGAATTTGATTTTATGTTTGTGCCCCTTCTACCATCTTGCCGTAACTTCTTCTTTGTCTCTGGATGTGGGACATCTCTTTTTTTTTTGGTTGGTTCCAGTGTCCTCCTGTCAAAGGTTGTTCAAGAGCTAGTTGTGAGTTTGGTGCTCTTGCAGGAGGAAATGAATGAATGTCCTTCTATTTTACCATTATGAACTGGAAGCCTCCCATCCCCTATTTTTCTTATCTTTCCTATTTCATTTATTTCTGACTGTCCCTAGGCACTTGATTTTATATTCAAAGAACTAATGTCAAAAAATTAATTTTGTTCATAAAATGTGTGTGTGTGAGTGTGTCAATAATATCTCCTGGGTAATGAAAAAAGTGAAGGAGCACTGGTACAACTCACTGGTAGAGAAACTGTCAAGTATCTCTTGGGAGTACATGGGGTTGGGAGGCGGTTGGCAAGAACTCTTTAAATTTTTTAATGCCACAGGTCACTATACAACCTTCCAAAGATCTCCATTGGTTGGAACTATCTGAATGACTATTATATTTATAAAAAGACCCATAAAATTACAACTGTTAACAAGGCTATGGAGAAATTGAAACCTTTATGCATTGCTGGTGGGATTGTAAAACAAGCAGCTGCTGTAGAAAATGGTATAGTGAGCCCTCAGAAAATTACATTTGATTACCATATGATTACACTTCTGGGAATATACCTCAAAGAAGTGAAATCAGGGACTCAAATATATGTTTGTATACTTATGTTCATAGTCGCATTTTTCACAATAGCCAAAAGGTGGAAGTAACTCAAGCATGCACTGACAGATGAATGGATAATCAAAACATAATATTTACGTACAATGGAATATTATGCAGTCTTAAAAATAAGGAAATTCTGACATATACTATAATATGGATGAACCTTGAAGATATTCTGCTAAGTTAAATAAGTCAATCACAAAAGGAAAAATCTTATATAATTTCACTTATATGCAGTACCTGGGCTTCCCAGGTGGTGCTAGTGCTAAAGAACCTGCCTGCCTAATGCAGGCAGATTTAACAGATGTGGGTTGGATTCCTGGGTTGGGAAGATTCCCTGCAGGAGGGCATGGTAACCCGAGTATTCTTGCCTGGAGAATCTTATGGACAGAGGAGCCTAGTGAGCTATAGTCCATGGGGTTGCAGAGTCGGACACGACTGAAGCGACATACCATGCATACATACATATGAGGTACCTAGAGATGCATACATTTGAGGTACATAGAGTAGTCAAATTCATAGAGACAGAAAGTGCAGTACTGGTGGCCAGGGGCTGGAGGGAGTGAGGGTATGAGAAGTTAGTATTTAATAGGCACAAAGTTTCAGTTGAGAAGGTGAAAAAGGTCTGGAGACGGATGATGGTGGTGGTTACACAACACTATGAATGTACCTAATGTCACAACTACACACTTAAAGGTCTTCCCTTGTGGCTCAACTGGTAAAGAATCCACCTTCAGTGCAGAAGACCTGGGTTGGGAAGATCCCCTGGAGAAGGGAAAGGCTACCCACTCCAGGATTCTGGCCTGGAGAATTCCATGGACTGTATAGTCTGTGGGGTCGCAGAGTCAGAAATGACTGAGCGACTTTCACTTTCACTATTCACTTAAAAGTGGTTAAACCAGTAAATTCTATGTTATACATATTTTATCACAATAAAAAATAAGAATCCCCTCAGGTCTTTGATATGAAGGATGTTTTCTCAACCTTATGTAATGTACAAAGCAAGTGTAGCTATAAGATCCTTTGTGCAACTGTGCAACCAGATGAACACTTAAGCGTCTCCATACTGAGATATAATTTATTAGCACTGTCCATGAGAAATAAAATGTAAGCTGTATATATAATTTTACATTTTCTAGTAGCCACATTGAAAACCAGGAGAATTTCAGTATTTATTTAACTTAGTATGTCTTAAATATTTTCATTTCAACATGTATCAATGTAAAAATTATTGAAATATTTTATATCCTTTTTTGTACTAAGTGTTGCTTTATATTTAAATTTGGACTAGTTACATCTTAAGTGCTCAGTGGACATATCAGACTAGCACCTATTTTAATAAACTTTTCTGGTAGGCAGTTTGGTTTTCTGAAGAAGGAAGAGCTTTCACAGCGAAGACTTAAAAACAAGGAAGCTAGGTTAGAAACTAAGAAGGCCTATAAAAGGATTAATACAACTTCTTAAATAATTTTCCCTTAAGCCATAAAGAAACACATAGTTGTCATTTAATTTTATAAAAATTTTGTTTTAAAGCAGAGTTTCCTTTAATTATTCTAATACAGTGGTTCTCAACACTGGGATATTTCCCCTTCCTTGGGTGCTTACAAATTTGTGAAGGAGTTTTGATTGTCACAAAAATTAGGGTGGGTGAATGCACTCTCTGTCCTTTAATCTGGCCAATGTGAAGCTTACTCTAGACAAAACTATATATCTGAGAGGTGGCTTGAGAAATCCATGGCTGTCCAGATGCTTAAGGGAATTTGTCAAATAAAAAAAATTTGTTTTTCTGTAATTCAAATATGTAAAGTGGTTCATTAATAGCTTATATCTGAGTCATCAGGTAAGACACTAAACATTTACTTGGCATAGCAGACACAAAAACAGGGAAACAAGTTATTTGTTGTTTGGAATCTTAAAACAGGAAAAATGAATTATAACCACTTTACTGTTACTGAAAAGACAAAAGATTCTGAAAAGATTCTAGTAAGCAAGGAATAATAATTGCAAATTTGTTATATATTATTTCATGGCAAATAAATGGGGAAACAATGGAAACAGTGACAGACTATTTTCTTGGGCTTCAAAATCACTGCAGATGGTGACTGCAGCCATGAAATTAAAAGACACTTGCTTCTTGGAAGAAAAGCTATGACCAACCTAGATAGCATATTAAGAAACAGAGACATTACTTTACCAACAAAGGTCTGTCTAGTCAAAGCTATGATTTTTCTAGTAGTCAGGTATGGATGTGAGAGTTGGACCATAAAGAAAGCTGAGCGCTGAAGAATTGATGCTATGAACTTTGGTGTTGGAGAAGACTCTTCAGAGTCCCTTGGACTGCAAGAAGATCAAACCTGTCCTTCCGAAAGGAAATCAGTCCTGAATATTCCTTGGAAGGACTGATGCTGAAGCTGAAACCCCAATACTTTGGCCACCTGATATGAAGAACTGACTCATTAGAAAAGACCCTGATGCTGGGGAAGATTGAAGGCAGGAGGAGAAAAGGATGACACAGGATAAGATGGTTGGATGTCATCACCAACTTGATGGACATGAGTTTGAGCAAGCTCTGGGAGTTGGTGATGAACAGGGAAGCCTGGCGTGCTGCAGTCCATGGGGTCACAAAGAATCAGACACGACTGAGTGACTGAACTGAACTGATCCATTATTACTCTTGTAAGAGACTGAAAATATAATTGATGCTTTATATTAGTAGATTGTTATTGTTTAGTCACTAAGTCATGTCTGACTCCCACCCAGGCTCCTCTGTCCATGGGATTTCCAAAGCAAGAATACTAGACTGGGTTGCCATTTCCTTCTCTGCGGAGCTTCCTGACCCAAGGATTAAACCTATGTCTCCTGCATCGGCAAGAGGGTTCTTTACTACTGAGTCACCAAGGAAGCCCTTGTATTAGTAGATACAGACTAGCAAATGTATGAGAACTTTTTATAGCTTGAATACTTAAAGGGAAATAAAAACATACTGAGGAGAGAAATAAAAGTTATTTTAAAAAAGAAATAAGTGGAAATTTGGGGGCTGAAAAGTACAGTATCTGGAAGAAAAATTTCCACTAGTAGGCTTAGTAGCAGATTACTGATAGCACAAGAGTCAGTAAACTTGAGGACTAATTAGAAATCATCTAGTCTGAACAACAGCATAGATGAGAGGGCAAAAGAATGAGTAACAGCTTTAGTTACCTGTGGGTCACCAAATGGTAAGTGGTCATTATTATGTGTCTGTAGTACAATACATGTATAATTGGAGTCCCAGAAATAGAAGGGAAAGAGAATAAGATAGAAAATGTCTGAAAAACTATGGCCTGAAATTTTCCAAATTTGGTGAAAAACATTAAATTACAGATAAGAGCAGCTCAGTGAACTCCTATAAAGATAAATACCAAACCACAGACTTAGGTAATTTAAGTCAAGCTAATGAAAACCAAACATAAAATATTAAAAGTAGTTAGAGAAAAATACATATACTACATATACAGGAATAAAATAAGAATGACAGCTAACGTTTCATGAGAATGACAGCTAACTTCTCCATGAGACACGTGGAGGTCAGAAGACAAGAGAGTGGCCTTTTTATAGTGCTAAAGAAAATAGCTGTTAACTCAGAACTGTGGATTCAGTGCAACTATCTTTTAAAACTGAAAGTAAAATAAAGTTATCTTCGGATAAACAAAAGCTGAGAGTATTGCCAGATGTCTTGTACTACAAGAAATGCCAAAGGAAGTTCTTCAGGCTAAAGGGAAATTACACCAGATGGAAACATGGATCTACGCAAAGGAATGAAGAACACTGAAAACAATAAATATGTAGGTAAATGGAAAAGGGTATATTAATTCTCTCTTCCTTAACTGTTAAAAAGACAACTGGAGGTTTAATTCAAAAAATACAATATTGTATTGTGGGTTTATAACATGTGTAAGTATAAAAGAAATGACAAAAATAGCACAAAGGATGCCAGGGAGGTGGGTAAACATAATTAAAATGTTGAGATCCTTATATTTTATGTGAAATGATCTAATATCAACTATAAACAGTTACAAATAAATAATGCAATTCCAAGAGCCACTGAAAAAAGGAAAACTGGAAAAAAGAAACCTTTTTTTTTTCTAAGTCAAAGGAAGACAGGAAGGAGGAAAACACAAACAATAGAAAAAATAAAGAATTAATAGAAAACAAAGTTAAATTATAGACCAAAATCAAACCATTGCAATAGTTATTAAATGTAAATGAACTAAACACTCCATTTAAAAAGCAGAGTCTTGGTTTTGGGAGATAATTCTCTATGAATATTTCATGTTTCTACACAGTTCAGGTCCTCTTTGAAGGCATTTACAGCCTAGTTAAAAATGTTTGTATAAGGAGACATTCCAGGATAGTAAAGCTTAGAAAGGTCTTTCTTCCTGGAGACAATCTGGGGTAGTAAAGATAGAGATCTCTACTTGTTTACATTCCAGAGTAAAGATAAGATGTTTCTTTCTCTGCAGGGGAGGATGGGCATTAGACTTGCCCAATTCTGTGCTTCCCACTCTGTAATGAATCCTACCGCATATGTAACTGCTGTGGCCTTCACTGCATTGCCCTTTGGGGCCCGGAGGTTGGGAATTGACCCAAGATATTCTTTGGCTATTGCTTTTCCTGTGGAAAATCTATCTTCGAATTAGGGGGGATATGTTTTTCTTTTAGCCCACCACAACATATATGAAATTGTGTTAGCTAAATCATTAGCTTGCAAGCTGGTTAAAAATCTCAAACCTTTCATAGTTATTCACAGTTTATAACTGAAACACTTGCTAGATTGGTTATAAAGCAAAATCCAAGAGGACCACTGCAAATACAGATAGGATGAAAGCCAAAGGATGAAAAAGCAGGGAAAAAAAAAAAAAAAATATATATATATATATATATATATATATATATATAATATATTAATACCAGATGAAGTAGGCCTTAAGACAGGAGTATTACAAGATGAAAAACAACATTTCATAATGAGAGAAGGGTCACTTTATCAGAAAAACATAACAATCATAAATATGTATGCATTTAAATAACAGATCATCAAGATACATCATGCAAACAGAACTAAAGAGAGGAACTGATAAATCCACAATCATAGTTGCATATTGTAACATCCCACTCTTAATAACTGACAGAACAACCAGATAAATAATTCCAGTAAGAATATAGAAGATTTGAAGGATATTATCAACTACTTTGACCTTGTTATTTATAGAACTGTTTATAACCAACAACTGTTTTAGATACAACATATACATTCTTTCAAGTACACCATAAGAAATCTTAGGTAGGGCCATAACATATATAACAATGAATCTCATAAAATTTAAATCCTACAGAACACATTCTCTGACCAAAAAATTAAAAATCAATTATGATATCTAAGAAAGCTCCAAATAACTGGAAATTAAAAACCACCATAGCAATATATTCCTAGATAAGCCACAGGTCAAAGAAGAAATCAAAAGAAAACTTTTTAAACTACCTGAAAATGCAAATATAGCATATCAAACCTGTTAAATATAGTTATAAGATTGTTAAGAGGGAAATAGCCTTAAAAGCCTATATTAGAAAAACAGAATGTTTTAAAATCAATAATTTAATTTCTATTTTAAGAAGTTAGAACAAATTTATTCTAAAGAAAGGAATAAACAAAAATCAGAAAAGAAACCAATGAAATACTAAACAAAAAATAGAGACCACATAGACTAATGTTGCTTATGAAAATCTAAATAAAATTGATAAACTCCTATCAAAAGTGATAAAGAAAAAAAAAGTAAACAAAAAATGATCAATATCATGAATGAAAGATACCTCAGGCATTTAAAATACCCCAGGCATTTAAAAAACAGGAAAGTATTATGAACAATTTTATGCTAGTAAATTGAACAACTTAGATTAAATGGACTAACTTCTTAAAAGAAATGTTAGCAGAACTGCCATAGAAGAAAAACAAAATATAAAAAATTCTCCTCCTATAATGCTACAATAATCAAGGCAGTGTGGTATTGGTATGGAATATATAGGCCAGTAGAACAGAAATGCAACATAGAAGTAGACCTTCCCATACACGGTTCATTGATTTTTGAAAAAAGAGGCCAGGGCCACTAAATGAAAAAAGAAAACAATTCCAACAAATGGTGCCAGAGCAACTAGATACACTTAAAGAAAAAAACTGCCTCAACCTTTATATCATACTACACACAAACTGAGATGAATGATAAACCTAAACTAAAAAGCTAAAACTATAAATGTTTTGGAAAAAACAAGAAGGCTATGCTCATAACCCTGGAGTAGACAAAAAAGTCTTACAGAGGACACAAAAAGAACTATCCATAGAACAAAAAACTGATATACTGTTCCTTATTAAAACTTAAAACTGCTTTTTGAAAGATTTCATTAAGTAAATGAAAAGGCAAGCCACCAACTGGAAGAGAATACTTACAATACCTATCTCTGACAAAGAAACTGTATCCAGAATACATAAAAAAATCTTACAATGACAAGAAGATGAAAATCCAATTAAAAAATGAACAAAGTATTAGAACAGGGACTTCACAAAAACTATTCAGGAATGACTAATCAGGGGAATTAACCTAACTAGTTAACTAATCAGGGAAACTAATTAACTAATCAGGGAAATTAACCTAACTAATTAACTAATCAGGGAAATAAAACCATTTAAAGTCTATTATACGGCTAAATGTGAAAAGGTTGAATCGGAAGGTTAAAAAGCTACTGGGGCTCATGTACATACCCATTGTTAGTGGGTATGTAAAATGGTTAGCCCTTTTGGAAAACTGTTTGACAGCTTCATACACCAATAAACACACATATACCCTAAGACCCAGCAATTCTACTTTTAGGTATTTACTTGGGAGAAATGAAACACACACCCACAAAAAAAATTTCTTATCAATTCTTGCATATGTTACCACTTCAGCTTGAATTATCGCAGTCAGTACCATTATTAATAGTCCTAAATTAGAACAACTTCATGTCCATCAATGGGAAAATGGATAAACAAAGTATGATATATTCTTACAATGCAATGCCACTCAACAATAAAAAAGAATGACCTACTGAGATATATATATATATATATATATATAAAACGATGAGGATGACTTTCAACATTAAGAAAAAGAAGCCAGAAACATAAGTACAATAACAGGCAAAATGAATTCTGATTATAGAAATCAGAACAGTGGTTGTTATAAGGGTAGAAATTAACTACAAGGGATTTGGAGGTATTAGTATATGCAAGGGAATGATAATGATAGATCACTTTATTCAGTTTGAATAAAAGCAAGGATATAAGGGATGGAATGAACAGGGTCTTCTCAAGTGGCTCAGTGGTAAAGAAACTGTCTGCTTCCCAGGTAGTGTTAGTGGTAAAGAACCCGCCTGCCAATTCAGGAAACAGGAGAGACATGGTTTCATCCCTGGGTCAGGAAGATCCCCTAGAGGAGGGCAAGGCAACTCATTCCAGTGTTCTTGCCTGGAGAATCCCATGGACACAAGAGCCTGAAGGGCTACAGTCCATGGAGTCACAGAGTTGGACATGGCTGAACCAACTTAACATGCATGCATGCAGGAGACGCAAAGACGTGGGTTCAATCCCTGGGTAGGGAAGATCCCCTGGAGAAGAAACTGGAAACCCACTCCAGTATTTTTGCTTGGCAAACTCCATGGATAGAGAAGCCTGTGGGCTACTGTCCATGGGGTTGCAAACAGTCAGACATGACTGAATACACAATGAACAGAAAAATGGTGATAAGACAAGTGGACTGGGGTAGGGTCTTAGAACTGTTGAATTCAGAATACTAGGAGGAAGAGATAAGGAAAGATAGGAGGTATAGAGATTGAAATGCTTGAAATTTAGGTTTAGGAGGTAGAGGAGCAAATGGTAACAGCTGAGGTCAATGACAGGGTGAAGTTCAAGAAAATAACAGGCCATCAGGTTGGATGGATGGTTTAGGCAAATATTGAAATTACAAAGAACAATCACTAGAAGAGTGGTAGGGAGACAAAAGGAGCCAGGTGCTAAAACTTTCAAGGGATGACATAGAGGATCTATAGATAACCACAATCAGAGTGGTAAGCAACATAGTTTGACTGGATGTGCTTCAAAAGAGCTGGAGGATTTTAAAGAAAACAGACAGGTTAGGAGTGATAATGGGGGGCAACAATGATTCCTCATACTCCATCCTTTATACCTATCAAATATCTTCTAGTTTCTTTTAACTTTCTACAATATCACCTTCTATTTTCCTCTCACATTATCATAGAGAAAAACAGAAGCTGTTAAGCAGAGAACTTGTTACACACCTAAAAATTTACTTTTATCCATACTAATCTAAATTTGAGGTTCTAGGAATAGTTTCTAATACAATCAGGTCTTCACCTGTTTTAAGCCTTCATTTTGCTTTGGAGGGGATGAACATTTTCCACGTTTACTGTGTTCTGAAAGGCACTCTGCACCTGGGTAAGAGTTTATATAGCTGACCTTTGTATTCTGGACAGGGGATACAATCTGGATTCTAGGGACTGATTTAAAGAGGAAGTTTGGGTGAAGACTGCTGGGAAAGAAAAGTTCATTACTACACATAAGGCAACCTGTGAAAATGACATAATAATCATTTATTCCAGGTGTTACTATGGTCAGGCATTGTATATGACAGGTATTTTATGTGTATTATCTTGTTTTATCTCACAACAGTTCCCTAAGTATTTTACAGATGAAAAAACTCAGTCTTTGAAAGGTTAAGTACTTTTTTCTAAGGTCACATTAATCACTAAGTGAAAGAACTGGTAGTCTAAACTAGGCAGTCTGGTTTTAGCTGGTTTTTAAATATTATACAATATACTATGTAACAGCCTTTTTGGGGTAATTTTTCTCTCTTTTTCTAAAGCATTTCTGTCTCTGACATCACGTGTAACAAAACTGGCTTCCCAAAGAACACTAAGCTTGATTTTCTTATAGTATTTGTCCACTAACCTGTAATAATCTCTTCAGTTTTCTGTATTACTTGTTAGACTCTCAGTATCTTAAGAAGGACAGTTGGGTCAGCACACAGCATCCTGCTTGGAATATTCATTGTTGTATCAAAGAATTAATGGCATAGAACTGTCTCTTCCCCATCATATTCAGTTCTTTGAGTACAGGGACTGAAAACTTAATTTCTAGAATTCCTGGAATTTTGGTATTTCTGGAATACCAAAGCCTTGCACTTGGTGGATGCTCAATAAATAATTGTTGAACAAATGTCTGACCACATGTTAACATCAATAGATCAGTGCACATTTAAAAGCAGTTATTTATTATTTTAACTTAATAATTTATCTGCTGGGGATAAGTAAAACAGATATGGTCTATGTAGTTATTTATAATCTACTGAAGCAATCTATTCAAGTAAACAAAGAGTTCCTAACTGTCATAGTGCTCTGAAGTAAAGAAACTTTAGTCCATGATAGGGAACCAAGGGAACTCCTTTTAAATACAGTAGACAGGGAACATTTCTCTGGAGACATGACACTTAAGATACAATTTTCAGAATAAGGAGGCCAGTCATGAAAAGAATGAGGGGGAAGGAGATGCTTTAGGCTGAAAAAATAGCATGCAAAGGTTCTGAGCTGAGTAAAAGAAAAAAATTAGCAGTTTTCAGATTGAGAAAATATTGAGAAAATAACACCACTTCAGCAATTTGGCAATGAGGAATGATGGATTTCCAAAGCTAGGAAGTGATTATTTTCCATGCTATAATCAGAAAGTCATTTTGATAGCAAACTACTATAATTTTATAATGTTCCACAGTGGCCCTGTTCTCTGGGACAAAATGCATAAAGATAGTAAAAAATAATTTCACACAGCACTTTCTTGTATCATAGGAAATATGGACTGTGATAGACCGAATCAAATTAAACAAAGGGATGGAATGTGATCAAAAAGCAGACGTTTCCACTCCCAAACTCAGTAACAGGCTCAATAAAATAAAGTCTTACTAAAAAACTTTGCTTATTAAAAAAGTGATGATTAACGTAGTTCTTTCCTAGTCACTTAATGAGTAGTTACTGATTTTCTTTCATGTTAATATATGTCAGGCACTGTGGTAAGGACTGTGGGAATAAAAGGATCTGGGGATAAAAATGAGAGACAGCTTCTCTGACATTGCAGAATTCAGCATTGGAAGGGTATGTTGCTGCCTCCCATTTACCATGGAATTACACTTTTTCACAGAAGAAACATGGTCTTCTTTGGCAATGTAACAATAAATTTTTTTGATAAATAAAAATCATATGTATTAAAGGTTTACAACATGATGTTTTGATATATATGTACACACTGTGAACTGATTACAACAATCAAACTAATTAACACACCCATCACCTCTGATTACTTTGTGTGACAACTTGGGCTCTATTCTCTTAGCAAATTTCTGGCATATAATACATTATTATTTTTTATAATACATTATTATTAACTACAGTCACCAGTCTGTACATTTGGTTTACAAACTTATTCACCTTATAACTGAAAGTTTGTACTCTTTGATCAATCTCTCTCCTTTTATCCCACATCCTCCCCACCAGCCTCTGGAAACCATAATTCCACTTTGTTACCATGAGTTCAATTTTGTTGTTAGAGTCTACATATAAGTGTAAGTGAAAGATCATGCAATATTTGTCTTTCTGTATCTAGCTTATTTCACTTAGTATAACGTCCGCTAGGTTCATTCATGTTGTCACAAATGATAGGATTTCCTTCTTTTTTTAAGGTTGAGTAGCAATCCATGGTGTTGAATTATTTACTTACTTATTTTTTACTTAAAAATTTTTTGTTTTGTATTTGAGTATAGCTGGTTAACAATGTTGTGATATTTTCAGGTGGACAGCAACAGGATTCAGCCATACATAAACATGTATTCATTCTCCCCCAAATTCCCCTTCCATCCAGTCTGCCACATGACATTGAGCAGAGTTCTTTGTGCTATACAGTAGGACCTTGTTGGTTATCCGTTTTAAATATAGTAGTGTGTACATGTCGATGCCAAACTCCCTAACTATTCCTTCCTCCCATCCTTCCCCCTGGCAACCATAAGTTTATTCTCTAAATCTATAAAGATATACCCATTTGATGCAGAGTTCCAAAGAATAGCAAGGAGAGATAAGAAAGCCTTCCTCAGTGATCTATACAAAGAAATAGAAGAAAACAATAGAATGGGAAAAACTATAGAAATCTCTTCAAGAAAATCACAGACACCAAGGGAACATTTCATGCAAAGATGGGCACAATTAAGGACAGAAATGGTATGGACTAACAGAAGCAGAAGATATTAAGAAGAGGTGGCAAGAACACACAGAACTATACAGAAAAGATCTTCATGACCCAGATAATCACGATGGTGATTACTCCAGACATCCTGTAATGCAAAGTCAAGTGGGCCTTAGAAAGCATCACTATGAACAAAGAAAGTGGAAATGATGTAATTCCAGTTGAGCTATTTCAAATCCTAAAAGATGATGCTGTGAAAGTGCTGCACTCAATATGCCAGCAAATATGGAAAACTCAGCAGTGACCACAGGACTGGAAAAGGTCAGTTTTCATTCCAATCCCAAAGAAAGGCAATGCCAAAGAATGCTCAAACTACTGCACAATTGCACTCATCTCACACACTAGTAAAGTAATGCTCAAAATTCTCCAAGCCAGGCTTCAACAGTATGTGAACTGTAAACTTCCAGATATTTAAGCTGGATTTAGAAAAGGCAGAGGAACAAGAAATCAAATTGCCAACATCTGCTGGATCATTGAAAAAGCAAGAGAGCTCAAGAAAAACATCTACTTCGGTTTTATTGACTATGGCAAAGCCTTTGACTGTGTGGATCACAACAAACTGTGGACAATTCTGAAAGAGATGGGAATACCAGACCACGTGAACTGCCTCCTGAGAAATCTGTATGCAGGTCAAGAAGCAACAGTTAGAACTGGACATGGAAGAACAGACTGGTTCCAAATTGGGAAAGGAGTACTTTAAGGCTGTATATTGTCACCCTGCTTATTTAACTTCTATGCAGAGTACATCATGAGAAACGCTGGGCTGGATGAAGCACAAGCTGGAATCCAGATTGCCGGCAGAAATATCAATAACCTCAGATATGCAGACACCACCCTTATGGCAGAAAGTGAAGAAGAACTAAAAAGCCTCTTGATGAAAGTGAAAGAGCAGAGTGAAAAAGTTGGTTTAAAGCTCAACATTCAGAAAATTAAGATCATGGCATCTGGGCCCATCACTTCATGGCAAATAGATGGGGAAACAGTGGAAACAATGACAGACTTTATTTTCTTGGGCTCCAAAATCACTGCAGATGGTGATGGCAGCCATGAATTAAAAGATGCTTGCTCCCTGGAATAAAAGTTATGACCAAGCTAGATAGCATATTAAAAAGTAGAAACATTCCTTTGCCAACAAAGGTCTGTCTAGTCAAAGCTATGGTTTTTTCCAGTAGTCATGTATGGATGTGAGAGTTGGACTATAAAGAAAGCTGAGCGCTGAAGAATTGATGCTTTTGAACTGTGGTGTTGGAGAAGACTCTTGAGAGTCCCTTGGACTGCTTAAGATACAATCAGCCCATCTTAAAGGAGATCAGTCCTGGATATTCATTGGAAGGACTGATGTTGAAGTTGAAACTCCAATACTTTGGTCACCTGATGCGAAGAGCTGACCCGTTAGAAAAGACCCTGATGCTGGGAGGGATTGGGGGCAGGAGGAGAAGGGTATGACAGAGGATGAGATGGTTGGATGGCATCACCGACTCAATGGACATGAGTTTGAGTAAACTCCGGGAGCTGGTGATGGACAGGGAGGCCTGGCGTGCTGTAGTCCAAGGCGTCAGAAAGAGTTGGACACAACTGAGTGATTGAACTGAACTGATGATTCCATTTGTTTTTTAAATAAGTTCATTTTTATCATTTCTTTTTAGATCATGCATATAAGGGATTTCATATATGTCTCCTTCTCTGTTTGACTTCACTCAGTATGACAATCTCTAGGTCTATCCATGTTGCGGCAAATGGCACCATTTCATCCTTTTTAATCGCTGAGTAATATTCCACATCACGTCTTCTTTATCCATTCTTCTGTTGGTGAACATTGAGGTTGCTTCCATGTCTTGGCTATTGTAAACAGTGCTGCAACTCTTTGACATAAATCTCAGCAATATCTTTTTCAATCTCTCACCCAGAATACTACAAGTAAAAACAAAAATAAACAAGTGGGACCTACTTAAATTCAAAGGTTTCTGTTCAGCAAAGGAAACAATAAAGAAAGTGAAAAGGCAACCCAGAGATTAGGAGAAAATATTTGCAAGTGATGTGACAGACAAGGGATTAGTCTCCAAAATCTACATATAGCTCATGAGGTTTAACATCATCAAAACAAACAATCCAGTCAAAAAAATGGGCAGAAGACCTAAACAGACATTCCTCCAAAGACATACAGATGGCCAAAAGGCATGTGAAAAGATGCTCAACATCACTAATAATCAGAGAAATACAAATCTATACTGCAATGAGATACCACCAGTCAGAAAGACTGTCATCAAAAAAAGAACCAAAAAACCCACAAACAATAAATGCTGGAGAGGGTGTGGAGAGACGGGAATCCTTCTACACTTGGGGTTGGAATGTAAGTTGGTATAATTACTATGGAGAACAAATTCCTTAAAAAACTAAAAATAGAGTTACTATGTGACCCCGCAATCCCATTCCTGGGCATATATACAGAAAAGAACATGGTCTGAAAGGATACATGCACCCCAATATTCATTGCTGTTTACAACAGCCAAGACATGGATCCATGGTATTTATATTCCACTTTTTCTTTATCCATTCATCTGTTAATAGACTTTTAAATTGGGTACTATGAATAATGTGCCCTAGCAACTTTTGAAGAGTTATTTAAAACGTACAATTCTGAAAGATGTAGACCACTTTGATGTAGACTATGAAAGATGTAGACCACCTTGGCTCAAAGCGATATACTTCATAAAACTATGACTATTTGCTAAACTGTTTGTTTGGTTTCCTGGGAATCTACAATTATGGAGTATAATTTTTTTCTTTACATACTTCCTTAAGAAGTATATAAGTAAACACCATGACAATTACTTTCTTTAACAACAGAACCCAAACAATAGTGAATAGGAGTAACTTCGATCACAACAGCACAGGCAGAACTGGAGAGCTGGCCTTCTGTGATGGATTTTTTTTCTATTTGGAACCATAATTCAGATTTAGGTAGATATAACTTTCTAGAGATATGATCACATATAAGTTTAAAACTCAACTATATTTTGAGATAATTAAAGATATTTAAAAATAGAATAAAATATTATATTTTAAATTAATGGAATTGGAAAAATAGTTTTTAAGAATAAAGCATAACATTTTAAAGAAACAATAATGCCAATATCCTATAAGAAATAAAACAGCTCAAGAATATACTGTCAATTTTCACTGCATGGCAAAGAGACACATCTTGTACTTGAAAAGACTGAAACTTATTTGGAATGCCCCAAACCTATGTTGAATATCATATTTCCAACATATTGTCTGTCATTTGACTGGAAAAGAAAACAATAAAAAATGAAAAATTACCCTTATTGGAGGGGAAAATACCCAAACAACAAAGATTCATATTCTGACTTAACACATAGAATTAGTAATGTACATACTACAAAGGGAAAATATAATAGCACCTCATTTCTGTAAAGGCTGAGGTATTAGCTAAAATAAACATATCAATATCAACTAAAGCACATAAATTTCAATCATGAGTCTCAAGTCCTTATTCACATAAATTCTTATTAGATTCAGTTCTGACAAAATCCTTTGTTTACTTAGGTAATACTGCATTAGAAATAAAAGAAAAAAGGTGGACAGGCGTCTAATACATGTGTGTATGTACGCGCTCAGTGTCCGACTCTTTTTGACCCCATGAATGTAGCCCGTCAGGATCCTCTGACCATAGGATTCTCCAGGCAAGAATATTGGGGTGGGTTGCCATTTCCTCCTCTAGGGGATCTTCCCAATCCAGGGATTGAACCCACTTCTGCGGCTCTCTATTAGCAGAGATATTCTTTACCACTGAGCCAACAGGGAAGTCCAGAAGAAGAAATACTAACAACAAAAAGAAATTTTGCTTCTGAGAAGAGGAGGCAAACAGACTTTCTGCTATGTCTTTCACTAAGTACAAATAAGAATCTTGGATATTACATTTTTAAAAAAAAATTAGAAGAGTCTAAAAGATGGAGAAAAGGAGGCACACTGGCTAGGGACCTCAGGATCCAAGGGAAAACATGGTCGTAAGCTCTCTGAGTTTTCTTTTGGCTTCATATATCCCATACCTGGAGTGGGCGAAATAGGCAACACAGAAATGTCAACAGGACAAAAAAGCACCATCTCTCACTTCACCACCACCACCAAAAAAAAAAAAAAAAAAAGAGTCTGCTATCTCTAGCTCCATGAGGAGGAAAAGGCCAGTGTAGCAAGACAGAAAACTTTTGACAATAATCTTACTACTCCATCCAAACATCACCAAAAAAAGACCTGTGGTCCTTTTCCCATCTAAGCCAAGACTGAGTGGGGAGCCTAGATTTCGTTTCCATCCTCGCCAGAATGTAGCCAGAACGCTGTTGAATGCTGTCAGAGCAGCTCAGCAGAGTGCTAGGCTTTCACCCCATCTAGTGGTAATGATGCCCTCCCCAGGCCCAGCATTAGCAGTAACTAAGTGGAGAGTCTATCACCTCTGTAGAGGCACTATCACCTGCCTGGCAGTGATGAGCTACCCTCTACTTCCCCTGGTTGGATTCTGTTCAGGAGGCCTGTGGAAAGACAAAACTTTCACCAACTTGCACTAACAGGAATGAGGCCACTCCCAATGTGGTGCCAATGGGAACCACCTGAGGAACTGTAACTCCAACTGCCCAGAAGTGATAAGAAGTCTCTTTCCCAACCGTGTCAACAGAGGGGTAAAGCTAGATTTCCACCTCCAACTGTCAGCGATAAAGCAGTGTCTCCCCCTCCCACTCCCTTCCTCTGCTGGCACAGTGCCAGAGAAAGCCAGCTGAGGCTGAAGGTTGAAGTAAGTTTCAGAGTCTCATAACAAGATGTGAAAATGTCTGATTTCCAGTAGAAAAATCACTTGTCATTCTAAGAACCAGGAAGATCACAAACTAAATGAAAAAAGATAGTCCATAGGTCAACACCAAGGTGACAGGTTTGCAAATGAAAACACAGAAAGTCTCAAAAACTAAACTTCAGAAGATATAAAGAAAAACCAAATGGAAATTTTAGAACTAAAAAATACTATTGAAAGAAAAATACTCAGTGGATTTATTAGGAGACTCAACATAGAAAGTATGTCAATTCTTTCCACACCCTTTAGATAAACAAGTATAAAGCAATTCCTGTAAAAATCCCAGTGACATTTTTTACAGATACAAACTAGATTATTTTAATGTTATATGTAAAGGCAAAATAATTAGAATAAAAGAATTTTGAAAAAGAAGAGTAAAATGGAAGAAAGTGATTTGAGGACTTACAGCCACAGTAATCAAAACAGTGTAATAGCTTTGGTGGAAGGATAGAAATATGTTAAAAAATAGAGAACCCAGAAATAGACCCACATAAATATGCACAAATGATTTATGACAAGGGTGCAAAAAATTCATGGAGGAAAGACAGTTATTGAACAAAGAATGCTGGACTAATTGGATATCCATAGGTTAAACAAAACAAAACCAAAAAACCATGACCTATGTCTCACACACTATAAAAAAAATTAACTTAAAATAGATTACACACCTAGACTGTAAAAATACAAACTTTTTACAGTTTGTAAGTCTATAAACTTTTAGGAGAAAATATTCAGGATCTAGAACTAAGCAAAGGCTTCTTGGACTGGACACCAAAAACTCAATCTATAAAAAGAAAAAGTGATAAACTGGACTTCATAAAAATGAGAAACTTGTTCTAGGAAAGACTCTATTAAGAAGGTGAAAATATAAACTCCAGTGCAGAATAAAATATTTGCAAACCACACATTTGACATATGATATGTTCCTAGAATATATAAAGGGCTCTCAAAACTCTACAGTAAAAAAGCAAATAATCTAATTAGAAAATGGATGAAAAGTCAATCTAAGACAAAGGAAAAGACCCTGATGCTGGGAAAGATTGAAGGAAGGAATGAGAAGGGGACAACAGAAGATGAGATGGCTGGATGACATCACTGACTCAATGGACATGAGTTTGAATAAACTCTGGGAGTTGGTGATGGACAGGGAGGCCTGGCAAGCTGCAGTCCAAGGGGTCGCAAAGAGTCGGACACAACTGAGCAACTGAACTGGACAAAGGAGGCAAGATTATATGTGGAGAAAAGACAGTCTTTTCAAGAAGTGGTTCTGGGAAAAGTAGACGGCTACCTGTAAAACAATGAAATTAGAATATTCTCTAACACCATATAAAAATAATCTCAAAACAGATTAAATATCTAAATGTAGGACTAGATACTGTAAAATTCCTAGAGGAAAATATAGGCAGAACACTCTGACACAAATCATAGCAATATTTTTACAGCCATCTCTTGAAGTAATGGAAATAAAAACAAAAATAAACAAATAGGACCTAATTAAACTTAAAAGCTTTTGCACAGCTTTTGCACATAAACAAAATGAAAAGACAATCTACAGTCTGGGATAAAATATTTGCAAATGATGCTACTGGCAAGGAATTAGTTTCTAAAATATAAAAACAGCTCACACAGCTTCAATATCAGAAAAACAAACAACCCAAAGGAATGCACAGAAGGCTTAAAGAGACATTCCTCCAAAGAAAACATACAGATGGCCAATGGACACATGAAAAGATGCTCAATATCACTAATTATTAGAAAATCAAAACTACAGTTAGGTATCATCTCATACCAGTCAGAATGGCCATTATTAAAAAGCCTACAAATAATAAATGCTGGAGAGGGTCTGGAGAAAAAGGAACTCTCCTAAATTGTTGATGGAAATTTAAATTGGTGCACCCACTGTGGAGAACAGCATGGAGGTTCCTTAAAAAGCTAAAAATAGTCACCATATGATTCTGTAACCCCACTCCTGGGCATATAGCTAGAGAAAACTCTACTTTGAAAACATAAATGCACCCCAGTGTTCACAGCAGCACTACTGACAATAGTCAAGACATGGAACTGTTAGGTAGGAAGTTAGGCATGAGCAGTGAGGGGTGGCTTGGTGGAAAGGGATGCAAGCTGATCTCTAAACCCCACCGCAGACACTCCCAGGAGCGCTCACAGATATGCTACAAAAATCGCCACAGAGACTTTTCCAATTCTAGGGCGCACGTGCCCTAGGCACATAGTGGATACAGACTCACCACAGGGCTTCTCCAGCTCTGGCACAGGCTCTCTTGTACACAGCAGTGTCCTCAAGTATACTGAGGCAGCCAGGAGCCCATTAAAGGTTCATAAATATTCTATACATATATATGATTATAACAGACTGAAATATGGGAAAGCGGGATCAATAGAGCCTGTTAGGTAACTTGCAACTATTAATCAAAGCTCCCAGCTACTCCCACCTAGATGAATATGTAAAAACGCCATTTTTGCATGTGTCCAGACATGCCCCCTTCCCTGATTGACCTTGAGCATACACCATTTGCATTCCCTTTCCTGATTGATGGTGGGTACATAGGGCAGAACCAAGAGAGGAGATGGGAAGTATACAGATGGAAGCCAAAGGGCCGCGGCCACAGCTGCTCCCACGTCTCCGGAGTGTACTATCCACTGTCTGGTTTAATAAAAGTTCTGTCTGCTTGAGCTGTAGTTGATTTGTAACTAGTCTGCTGTTTTGAATCCTTGCTATGATTAGACAACAGTCAAGATATCCTGCCTGCTTTAGCTGTAATTAGTCCGTCATTCCAAATCTTTGTTATGGATGAGACAAAAACTGAGGGAGAGAAATAAACCAACCTGACAGAAGCAACCAAAATGTCCACTAACAGATGAATGGATAAAGTAGTAGTATACATATACAGTGGAATATTACTCAGCCATAAAAAGAAAGAAATAAGACCATTTGCTTATGGACCTAGAGATTACCATATCAAATGAAGTTAGAGAAAGACAAATATATGATACCACTTATATGTGGACTCTAAAAAATGATACAAATTAACATATTTACAAAACAGAAATAGACTCAGACATAGAAAACAAATTTATGGTTATAAAAGGGGATAGTGGGAGGGGCAGGAAGATAAATTAGGGGTTTGGGATTAACATATACTCATTACAACATATAGGTAGATAAAAAACAAACAACAAGGACCTACTGTGTATTACAGGGAACTGTACTTGATATCTTGTAATAACCTATAATGGAAAAGAATCTAAGAATGTGTATATATGTATAACTGAGTCACTAGGCTGTGCACCTGAAACTAACATTGTAAATTAACTATACTTCAAAAAATTGAAAATAGATAAAAGACATTATGAGAAATTTCATAGATAGGCAGATGGCAAATAAGCACATTAAAAGATATTCTGCAATATAATGCAATAGGCATTAAGGAAATATCAATTAAAACCACACCAACATACTACTACACCTTTGTTGTTGTTGCTGTTTAGTTGCTAAGTTGTGCCCAATTATTTGCAACCCAATGGAACTGTAGCCCACTAGGCTCCTTCTGTCCATGGGATTTCCCAGGAAAGAATATTGGAGTGGGTTGCCATTTCCTTCTCCATACTATACCTTTAAGAATGGCTAAAATGCAAAATAGTTACAACATCAATGCTAATGAGGATGTGGAAAACTGGATCACTCTTACACTGCTGGTGGATAGTCACTCTGAAGGCCAATTTAGCAGTTTTTTAAAAGACTAAACCACCATATTATCCAGCAATTGTACTCCTTCATTTATTTCAGAGAAATAAAAACGTTCAGTTCAGCTGCTCAGTTGTGTCCGACTCTTTGCGACCCCATAGACTGAAGCACGCTAGGCCTCCCTGTCCATCACCAACTCCTGGAGTTTACTCAAACTCATGTCCATTGATTCGGTGATGCCACCCAACCATCTCATCCTCTGTCATCCCCTTCTCCTCCTGCCCTCAATGCTTACACAAAAACCTATACATGAATATTTATAGCAGCTTTATTCATAGTTAACTCCAAACTGGGAACTACCCAGATATCCTTAATAGGTGAATGGTAATACTATAATAATACTCAGCAACAAAAAGGAATAAACTATTCATCCAGCAACCTGGATGAATCCCAGAGAAATGGGTTGAGTGAAAAAACGCAATCCTGAATCATACATAAATCATCATATATATAATATATACACTGTACATATATATGATAGTATTTATATAATACTCTAGAAATGAAAAAAAATTATAGAAATGAGAACAGATTAGTGATTTCCAGGGGATAGGTATGGGAGGGAAGAGGGTGTGCATATAAAAGGGCAATGTGAAGTAACAGAAATGTTCTGTGTCTTGACTACATAAATGTCATTATCCTGGCTGTGAGATTGTACTACAGTTTTTCTAGATGTTACCACTGGGGGAAACTGAATAGAGAGTATTATGTGATCTTGGGCTTCCCCAGTGGCTCACCGGTAAAGAATACACCTGCAAGGCAGAAGCTGCAGGAGACGCAGGTTCATCTCTGGGTTGGGAAGATCCCCTGGAGGAGGGCATGGCAACCCACTGCAGTATTCTTGCCTGGAGAATCCTATGGACAAGAAGAGCCTGGTAGGCTACAGCCCAAAGGGTCATAGAGAGTTAGAAATGATTGAAGTAAGTCAGCATGCATGCATGGGATCTCTCTGTATTATTTTTTACAATTGCAAGTGAATCTACAATTACCTCAAAATGGAGGCTCAGTGGTAAAGAATCTGCCTGACAATGCAGGAGACCTGGGTTTGATCCCTGGGTGCAGAAGATCCCCTGGAGAAGGGACTGGCAACCGATTCCAGTATTCTTGCCTGGGAAATCCCAAGGATAGAGGAGCCTGGTGGGCTACAGTCTATGGGGTCGCAAAGAGTCAGAAATGACTCAGCGACTAAACAATAACAACAACAAAGTTAAACTTTAAAAAAGAAATTACAGCTACGCAGTAAGGGAAAAAATCTTTTAACAGAAGAGTTCACCAAGCTAACCAGTAGAGGCTAGTACTGTAAACTAAATAAAACTTAATAGCTCAAGGGCAACACAGTAACATAACAGAGTAAAATATTTGATACCCATAATAATGATTCTAAGGCATGAAGAAAAGATCAAATACATTTATCATAATCTGTATAAAAGATGACAGAAATAGGCATTGTAATTTAGATTTGTATTAAAAATGTCAAAATAAGGTTTGCATAATTGATGAGTATTCCACTTCTGACAATGCTCTTCATGCACCACCCATAACTGACCCTTGACTCCTACTGACCCTACTACTCAATCCCGACTCTGCCTTCATACCTTCTCTTGCTTAGATCCCCATAACAGCTTTCTACCCCTCTTCTTTGCCTCCAGCCTATGCTTTCAATTCATTCTCTACCCTTTGTTATAATGAGATAAAATATGAACATGATCATCCATCTCTCTTTTACTCTTTCAACAGCATCTCAGGATAGAGTTTAATTTCTTTAGACTGGCACAAAAGTTATTTTAGTAATGTCTCCTGTCAGCTCTATAGCTTCCTCTCCTGATACCCTCCCACATTTTCCAGTGCCTAAATCGCATAAAACTTTTTTATGTCTTTTATTTCATAACATTTAAGTTTTTTCACATACTGTTCTCCTTTGCCCTTCAAGTGAGCTAACTCCTGGTTATCTAATAAGAATTTACCCTTCTGGGAATTCCTTGTCATGTTCTGTGTGAGATGTACTTCCACAGCACCTTGTTGGTGACTCAATTATAGTATTTACTGTACAGCACTACCATCCTTTTTTTTTTTTTTTTTTTACTACTTCATTATTAGTAAAGAGAGAGCAAGAATTACGCATTTTATTTTTTATCCTTTGGTATATGAAAGGTGGCTCAGATGGTAAAGACTCTGCCTTCACTGTGGGAGACCCACGTTTGATCTCTGGGTTGGGAAGATGTCCTGGAGAAGGAAATGGCAACCCACTCCAGTATTCTTGCCTGGAGAATTCCATGCACCGAGGAGCCTGGTGGGCTATGGTGCATGGGGTTGCAAAGAGTAGGACATGACTAAGACTGAGAGACTAACACTTTCACTACACTTTCAAATGTTAGTGGAATGAATAAATGTTATCCTTTATAACATTTTAAATAGCTGAAAATAACTTCTAAATATCCTGAATTCCTTTCATTTCTCTTTACTATATTATGAATATATTATGGATAATATGGTCTTCACTGGTGGCTCAGTGGTAAAGAACCCGCCTGCAATGCAGGAGACCTGGGTCTGATCCCTGGGTTGGGAAGATGCCCTGGAGGAGGGTATGGCAACCCACTCCAGTACTCTTGCCTGGAGAATCCCATGGACAGAGGAGCCTGTGGGCTACAGTCCATAGGGTACCAAAGAGTCGGACACGACTGAAGCCTCTGAGCACGCATGCATGGATAATATAACCAGGGATATCTAAATCTACTGATAACTGGATTTATTTGGATCTGTTTATATTTTTTAGCTTATTCCATACATCTATATATGTAGGTTTGATTAATATGACTTAAATTGCTTAAAGTAGAAGTCCTTATTTATTCTAAGGTACAGTTTTCCTGCTTCATGGGGAACTCCATACTCCACCATTCTCACAAATAGATAATGTAGCTACCTCAAACTTCATGTTCACCAAATAATTTATCCTGTGATTCTCTAGGTAATATTTTTTTCTGCCTATGGGATATTTAAGGAATCTTCTTAATACAGGTTTTAGAGATTCTTCCAAAGTGCCTGACCCTCACCACTTGCTAGTGTTTCCTTTTTCTTTATTTGGGCAGTTTTCCCATTCAATCCTTTTCTTTCTTATTATGCCAGTTGGCTATACAGTTACATAGGAGTTTTGTCTGACCATCTGAACTTTTAAGCTTATATGCTTACATTATATTGTTTTAAAACTATTTGAATGTTTCTTTTGAGTTCTTTATCTCTTAAAATTTATTTCTATTTAGTTTCCTCATGAAGCCACATTGGCTCTGATTACTGATACTTCTAATGATGAAACAGATTAACCAAAATTATTTTTTCTCCTAATATAGTATTTAATAATTGGTACTCAATTAGCTATTTTGTTAATGAATGAACGCCTCTTCACTAATTTATAAGAAGATAGTTCTAAGTTGAAAATTAAAAACAATGTAGGAAATAAGTTAATATTCTTTAAGTATGTGTATATATTAAGATTACTTGGTCCACAAAGCAGCCTAACTAGAAAGTTATCTGAGGTTGTGTTCCCACAAACTATTATAAAACAAAACAAAAAAAGGGATGCTATGGGAGACAAAAAACTGTGGCTCTAATTGCTAAGAGCAATTAAGGGAAGTCTTAGGATGCCTATTGTGATTAGGTCTATGGGTATATCTATTGCAGCAGTAACTACTGGTGGAGGAAGGTCTTGGAGAGAAACAAAGGGGACTTCACTGTGTGAATACTGAGTGACAGAATGGAAAACTTAAGAATGCGATAAACACATACAAGAAAAATACTGGCAACAGAAATGCAAAAAATGGTAACAAGAAAACAAAATGTATGTGATTTTAGGCAATTAATATAAGTAAAAAAGAGCACTTGGTGCTATGAAGATCTTTTGAGTAATACTGGGGAAATAGTAATGATAATGTCAAAGTACAAATTTATCTCATTTTGTAGGAAAAAACCTAAATGTTATACTATCTCTACCAGTAGGAAAAATAGTTTTTCTAAACTCTATGACCATAATATGAATAGACAGCATAAACTCAGATGATGTAAAGCATAAATGGATAGATAATGGCAAGGCCAAAAAAGTCACAATGATAGATATATTCTGAAGTTCAGAAGCGTATCTAGAATTTCGTTCCCTTTATAAAAGGCGAATATAGAAATAAATGACTAGTGTTTTTAAAAAACACTTTTATGTGGCTTTACATGAAAACAGGTTTTCTTTACCCCTCTGTAGGGCAACAGAAAAGGAAAACATAATGAAATTATATTGGAAAATGTACTGCCTCTTAGAATTTTAAACCCCAAATTTTCTTCTATATTTTCTACATCAGAATTCATACGGTATTTGATGAGATAAGATAGGTTGGAACTTTATGAATCAAATTCCACATATAAAGCCTGCCATTTCATACAATAAGACTATTAAAAAACGTACAATTGATATTAATTTGCTAATCAATAAAATAAGCTTTAATGTTGAAGCACTACATGACAAATAAATATTTTATATATGTGTTCTCAACTATTTCTATTATTGAACTTTTTCGCTCTACATAACAATTCCTTGAAACATATAGTATTAATTCCAATCATAAATGAGAAACTAAAGTTCAAAGAGCTTAAATAACTTGGTCTAACTGATGGAGTTAGGATTTTAACCCGGATCTCTGACTCCAAAGCCAATGACACTTTCAACATAAGATTATTCATCTTTATTGAACACCTATCAGTGCCTTTTGTAAGCTTCAGGAGCTGAAAGGTAGGAGAAAAACAGAAATACACAAATAAAAAACAGAAACAAAATGAAGCTTCATTAAATACTATCAACTACACCAGGCAGTATAGAGTTACTCTAAAGAGAAATACAGTGCCAGAAAAAAATTACAGGTAAACAATTTTGTATTCCCCAAATGGGATTTGCAACATATGCCCAATGATGTAGTTAATAAACTCTAGGGATTTTCTGCTATTCAGCTATTGTAGAAATATAAACAATGTAGAAAGAAACAACAATAAAAATGGCATAACCACTCTGCATAAAAAAAACAACCCAGTAATTCAAATGAATTTTGAGAAATGTCAAGCAGGGATAGGATCGTTTGCATTTGCGTTTTTACTTTATTAGGTTTCCAGTTTATACTAGAAAGCTCTTTTTTTAAAGTGGTAATCACTTATAAAATTCTTTTTACAATATTTCCACCATTATTCATATTTCCCCTATTTTTCTGACTGGATGAATGAGGGAAGTACATATATAAAAATTATATATAAGTGAATAATAATTAAAATAAAATATATTCTATTAGAGAGTAAATGCTAGTTGGGCACCTTTTATCATTAAAATGATACAAAAAATGAAGAATATATTTTATAGTCATTTTAAGAAGTAGATATGACACTAATAAGTTCTATGACAAGAAAAGACTGCCTCAGTCACATTTAGTAAACTAGATGATACATCATTCTGTGCTGTGGCAGAAAAACAATAAAATTTAAAAGCCACAAAAATCTTGATCAATTTTATAGAGAAATCACTGTCATGACTTAGGTTCATAAAATGCTACAAAGTAAAGAAATTATTAATTTATAAAGACTGAGTTTCTATGCTTTTGAATAAAATACAATTAACTTACTTTTTTCTCCGGTTTGACTCCACAAAATATTTACGTGCTCGATTTCGACATATTTTTTGTTGCTGCAGTAATATTTGGCGCTCTTCTTCTAAATTTTTCTCAAAATGAATTTTCATATCTCTAATGACAGCATAAAGTTAAGGACAGTGGTTTACGTCTTTAGTGGATGAATGTCAGTGCTATCTGATAAATATAATTACAGCCTCATACTAATGATGTAATGATTTTTTGTGGAATAATTAGTATGTGCACACATTAGTGTCAGTGTATGACTGGCTGATGTTTTATTTTTACTTGACTTGATAATAGAACTGAAGATACATCTCATTTTCTTTGAGGAAAAATTAATTAATTTTATACAGCATGAGCCCAGATAAGGAGAATGTCTATCTTTTCTTTCATTATACAGACATTTGGGTACTTATTAACAAGCTGCTATCTTAGGAATGTTGGGCTTTCCATATGGTGCTGGTGGTAAAGAATCTGCCTGCTAATACAGGTAGATGTAAGAGACCTGGGTTTAAACCCTGGGTCAGGAAGATCTTCTGGAAAGGGAAATGGCAACCCACTCCAACATTCTTGTCTGGAGAATCCCATCGACAGAGCCTGGCAGGCAGCAGTCCATAGCGTTGCACAGAGTCAGACACAAATGAAGTGACTTAACACACGTGCACATCTTAGGAATGTATGCAGAAAAATGAAAGAAGGTTATATTTCACTAATATAAAGTAGATGAGTTAAATGTTTCAGTCAATACTTTAATTCACATTATGAAAGTCATACTAAAATATTAAACATCAGTTAGCAATATAACTGGGAAAATCTGGTGATTTACTCATAGGTTATAAAACAAATCATCAGGAAAACCATACATAGCAATGTTTACAAGAAGTTTGCCAGATAAAGAGTATTTTAGTTATCTAAATCATCCATTCATTTGGAATTTATTTCTTTAAATAAGTTGAATTTCTGTGGTTAACTGATGTCTGCATTTATTCAGCTACATTTCAACTGGCATTACTGAATGCCTTTATCAAGTTTATCATAGTATTTTTCTGTTTTTGATGATTCTGAAGTTTGAAGAAGTGGTCACTGAATTACCATTTCCAGTACCTCATCATTAGATGTAGATGTATATAGGATTGTATTGAAGTTATATATTTCAGACATGCCTGGTTGTCTTTTTAGAATAAACTAAGTTTAAATCACTCCTCCCCCCAAATAAAGATTTGAAATTCTCTTTAAGAGGTCTTTTTAATCAAAATTTTTATAAGATATAAATATTAGTGGTAAAACAATATATTAAATAATAAGTTAAGCAGTAGATAATTTGTTAATTCAAAATGTCTTAATTTTAGGATCCTACAGTGTTTCAACATCAACATAGTAAAAAAAAAACAACTATCCAATACTATATATTTCAAAACAATCACATTTATTTGAATGTTTTAGTCATTTGAAACTTTGCTAATGGGCGCTTTCAATTATGCTGCTATCTATTTTTATGCCACTGGCCATAATTATTACAAAATTTTGTACCTCACCATAAACAAATACATGTACTTGCATACATGATATTTTTACTTAATGTTTCCTTTGAAGGATTTATAGAATTGAAACCAAAAAAAAAGGAAGGAATATGGTTCTTTGTTAGCATGGAAAAAGCTAAAGATTTAGCTGCTTCTTCTAAAAGAGTAATTTATTAGAAGGAGTCAGACTTCAACAAGATGGCTAACTGCTAAGTCACAACATCTCAGTGGGGGAAAGTGCAACTTCCTTTCAGGGTACCCAAGATCAACACTGTTGGGTGGGAGGAAAGGGAAAAGTTGCTTCAGTTCAGGTGAGAAATATGAAGGAGTACGATGCAGGTGGAAACAATTGTGTTCAATGTTTCAACATGCTTGTGCTCTCACCACAATAACATAAAGAAAATCACAAATGTAACATTTGTAATAATGTTCTGACAACTATGTATTGTTAGATTTAATTAAATCTTTCTCTACATATATATATGGCTAATATATATATATAATATTGCCTGCTGAGTTATAAAAAATGCTTTGCCTTTGCATCTCTTCAAAGTATGGTATTCAAATTTAAAAAATATTACATGGCTGGTTAAACTTTTATTTTTCATACAAGCTGTACTGTAAAGGTAAGATCCTTCTATGAGAGCCATAGTTAAATACTTGTTCAAAGAAAGGCTATATACTTATTAAAAAAAAAACAACCAAAAACCAAACCAAGAAAATTATAGGTTGTAGTACTGGCTAAGTAATACATAATGATTGTAACTTAAAAGCATAGCCTAATATATCCCACCTCATCCTCTCCCAATATAGTCT
Organism: Dama dama; assembly: GCF_033118175.1. Lineage (NCBI taxonomy): Eukaryota > Metazoa > Chordata > Mammalia > Artiodactyla > Cervidae > Dama > Dama dama. The sequence goes on from NC_083681.1 coordinate 9,093,154, forward strand.
TTTTCTAATTGTAGCTCATTTAGGCTGTTTCAAATATTGTACCACCAATAGTAACTGAATCATATAACCAATACTCTTGTCAAATTATTAGAGCTATCCTCATTTTTTTTTTTCTCTGTACCTTCTTCTACAGCCTTGACTCTGATGCTCTAAATCCCTTGCCCAGACCACTCCAGTAGTCTTCTAACTCATTATATTACTCCTAAACTTGTCATCCTCCATTCGAACGTCCACAAAACCAGCTAAACACAAATCTCACTACGTCTCTCATTCTTCGCTGTTCTCCAAAATCTCCCTGTTACTTTCATGATGACATTAAAATATAAGGCATCCTATAATCTGGTCTGTTTTTTTCATCTTCATTTTTCAACACTTCCCTACATGACTCCTAGCCCAGTCACACTATCACACTATGATACTTATTAACAGAACAAGCCATGACGTAGTTTGCCATTATATTTTGGTACATGCTGGCTAACTCTACCCATCTTTTCAGGGACACCTCAAACAGTTCCTACCCCATGAAGCTTTTTCTAACTCTCACTGGATGATATGACACTCTCATGGGTACACCATGTGTGTGTCCTCTACATTTCTATACAATATAATAAAAGCCTGGCATGGTGCTTAGAATATGGTAACGGTGTAATAAAAGCTTGCTGAATGACTTCCTTGGAGAAAATTCTCAGCAGATAAACTAAGACAAAAGGTATACATATTTTTATAGCTTTCAATGTCTCACAGACAAACTGATTTCCAAAAGGGTTATATAAATTTACATGCCATTGGAAATATATGAATATGAGTTAAAATTCTCATGAGTATTAGGCAGTACTTTTTAAAAAAGAAAGACCATGTGGAAAGTCAGGTTTTAGTATGTATGCATTAGCAAAACAGAATAAATGTCTTATTTGATACTAATTTTTATTTTCCTCTTTGGTGAATTTTTAGTTCAGAGTCACTGGTCATTTATCTATTGAGAACTTCATTTAAAAAATCAATTTCAGTAAATTCAATAGAGACAGAATAGTATAAATATTGACCTTCTATCATAGTTACTACACGTGTTTTCTCCAGATAATTCACTTTATTTAATTATACAATGTCCCCTTACACTAAAGTTTTAAATTAATGAGTTATCTTTGAACTACTTTTCATTTGAAATTGATTCTTGTTTTTCAAAAGGTAGTTACTATACCTTCAAGTTATGAAAAATGTGAAAATCTATTTTCTGTCAGTTTTTCTTTACAATTTTGTATTTATTTTTTATGAGCCAACTGGTGGCTCAGACGGTAAAGAATCTTCCTGCAATGCAGGAGACCTGGGTTCAATCCCTGGGTAGGGAAGATTTCCCTGGAGAAGGGCATGGCAACCCACTCCAGTATTTTTGCCTGGAGAACCCCATAGATTGAGAAGCCTGGACTATAGTCCATGCCTTTTTTTTTTTTAATCAGTTCAAGTATATTTTGGAATGAAGTATAGTGTAACTCAAGGTAGAGACAGTGAATTTAGACTACTCTTTTTTAGTGGTTTGAATAAGGAGACAGGAGATATTAAAACAAAGTTATAAGAGTTCTTATGATAAAAAGGTTTGATTTTTAGTTTTAAGGATAGCCAAGACCAGACGATGTTTATAGGCTGTAGGGAAAGAAGGCTATTAGAGAAATCTTGCAAGTAAATTGTAATAGAGGGTTAGGATAATTTACAATCCAGGGTTACTGGGAAGAGGTGATGAAAACAGGGCATAAGTGAATGGACTCACGTTCTACAGTAAAAGTGATATCCCATCAGTGAGCTTGGAAAAAGACAGGGTAGGGGACTGAGGTTGGTGACGGGAGTAGGATGGTTTGTGTTGTTTGTTGGGAGGGACCTGAGGGAGTTCATGCATCCATTCTCTTATGAAATATTAAGACAGGCTACTACGAGTGAGGGGGAGGTGATCAAGATCTGGCACAGAAATTAATTTAATAGGAACAAGACAGAATTCCATTCTTGTTCTGGTGAAGCTGAGAACAATCAAACCACAGCAGTTTTGTGACTTTTCTCTGACAGATTTTTTTATTCTTGAGTGAAGGAGTAGAAACACAGGGTTGTAATAGCTACTGGATGGTTGAGAGACAAGAACAGGAGTGCAAAGAACCAAGGATGTTGTTGAGAGAATATGTGTAGATAATTAAAAACAGGGTTAAACTGTAGGGAATAGAGAGGCAAGGTGGGTGCTAGGATAAAATGGAATGGGAAAAGACTGGAGATACTTGTGAGAAAAAAAGAGGCATAGTGTGAAGGGGACACGAGACCTTCACTTCTTTATTTTAAAAACAAATTTTATTATATTTTTATTTGAATTGTTTTAAGAAATTGAAATTATAGAACTTGATCTAATTTTAATTAGATGAACTTCATGAAGTTTTGTTCTTCCATAGCCTTTAGAGTTAGGAAATTCTGACTCAAGTGAGAGAAATATAGCCTCTGAGTACTGAATTCATATTTAGAAGTCACATGTAGAAATTTTACCAAGCCACTTAAGTCTACAGTTAATTTTTTAAAATTTAGTTATTAATTTAATAAATTTGCACACCTACTCTGTACCAGGTATCCAATATGAAACATTACAGACACTGAGAACATACAAAATAACACAAGTGCTTAAGTGTTTCTCCAACTAGTAACAACGATATTCTTGATTTACTAGCAAATATATATGTATAAACTAGGAAAAAATCTATATTATATATAATACATATAGATGCATATATATACATACACACACACACACACACACTAGCAAAAGTTGTTGGATTTTAGCAAAGGCTCAGGGTATCTATTGAAATGATCATTTCCAACTTTCTTAATTCTAACTATATATTTAGTATTTAAGTATATTTTTAGTAATACATTTCTTTATAGGAAACCAACATTATAGTTCTGGAATTATATCTATTTGGTTTTGTTCATTTAGGTACTGCCAAATTTATTTTACAACTATTTCCTTTGTTGTATCAACATTCATACCTTAAAAATTTAAAAATATTAAGTCTATGATCATTTCACTAATGAAAATGATGGAAAGATACACCTTGTCAATGAGCCACTTACAGTGCTTCCCTATTTTCCGATTTACAGATAAATCAGGGTCAGTGTAATAGGAGTTCAGGGTTCAAGTAAACACAATGGCAAGGGGACAGAATCAAATCCATACAGAAAGCAATCCAGTTTATTTCAGATTACACCTTGAGTCAGGACAGTTTTGAGGAGCAGCAAGGGCAAAAGCCAAAGTGAATGGCTTTGAATGAGTAATGAATAGATGAAAAGAATTAGAAGCTGCCATTGCAGGTTAGCATTCTGAAAAGTAGACTAAAGCAAGAAAAGATGGGATAAAAGCTTGAGGAAGCATGATCAGAAAAGGGATATTTACCATTATTTAAGCTTTGTATGTACCTGTCTTCCTCACTAGAGTTGTATCCCAAGCACCTAGCCAAAAGAGGAGGCACTAAATGAAAATTGCTTGTTGACTTGCATTTAAAAGTGCAACTCCCAGAACCGGGAGACAATAAGTAAGCGGGGGTTAATTTGAAAAGCAGAGACTCTCTGACAAGAATGAAGATGATTACATAGCATCATCACTACCAACCAAGTCCTCTGAGAATACAAAGGTTACACTCTAATTATCATAACATTCTCTGAAGTAATAAACATGGTTTACATATTCTGAAAACAGAACCCTTTAACATTTTCAATTTTCTACAATGCAACCAATAATAATGTCAACGGTGGGCTAGACCAATTCTTAGGGACAAACTAGTGATAAACCAGTGTGAAGGTTCCAGGTCCTTTGCTTATTTTCTGTCTGTTGTCTCTCTGACAACAGACTGGGCAGAGGATGAAAACAAAACAAATTAACCAACTATGTTAGGCTTTAGCAGCTCTGTAAAATAAATGAAGTGTTAGGTTAACTGTTAAGACGGACTATTTCAGGAGACCAAAACATTTTATTTACTTGCGGCATTCTTTTCTCCAAGCAGCATGAATTATCAGGAGATGAATAATATGAAGTAAAGAACATAATGGCCTAACTCTACAAGAAAACAATCCCCAGAGAACACGTTTACCTATTTGAAAACTCATTAAAATAAAAAAAATACCGCAAAGTTGAAAACAGATGAGATAACAAGGTGGCCGGGAAAGTGGTCCTAGAATAGGAGAAAATGGTATTTCAGGTTTAAGGGGAGCAGCAATAGTTGCTGAAGCAAATACCCGCATTAAGATGACTGGCTGGTTTCTCTCATCTGGCATCTGTGATAATGGGAACAGAACAGAAAAAAGATGGGGGTTCCCCACTTCCAACACCGCCACCCAGGCAACCACGGCTGGAAGGATACAGGTAGGCGCCAGGTCGGTGACGCCCGCCGCTCAAGCGAGGGCTGAGGGGGGCTTTGACGTGGGTGTCCGAGGATTCAGTGCCCAGTCCGGCGACCGCGCTCCGGGCTCCAGGCCTCCTGGTCAGCATCCTTCACCTCAGCGCCGCCTCCCGGCTAGCCCCGAGAGCCTCCCTCATGGCAGCTCCCGCTGTCTCCTCCGGCCCTCTCAGCACTCCGTCTCTCAAGCCTCGCGTCACTGCGGCGGGAAAGTTGGCCGCCGCAGCTCCGGTTCCCGCACAGCGGCGCTCTCGGCTGTGGTGTCGACAGCAGCTGCCGCAGCGGCGACCTTGCCTGGAAACGGCAGAGGTGGCGACGCCGCCGCCATGTTGACAAGCAACCGACGCCGCGTCCTTCGCGACGGCGACCAGGTTATGGGGGCGGGCCCTGGAGGCAGCCAATAGGAGGAGAGGACCCCTCCCTGTGCCCCGCCTCCCGCCTCCCACTCTCCGCCCCCCCCCCCCCCCCCCCCCCCGCCCCGCGCCCCGTGTTGCCTGCGGGCGGTGGCCAAGAAGCTGGCCTCCTCGGGGACACGCGTCCTCTCAGGAGGGCGTGCTGTCTTGTGCCTTGGAACCTGACTCCGTTCCACGTCGCTTTTATGAGGCTGTTTTCGTGGGGGTACTAAGAGTGATGAAAGACAGTGAGAGGCAAAAATCCCCAGATATTGGCAAAAGCCACCGTGGGGATTGTGAAATGATTTTCTCGGGGGTAATTCAGGGTAGGATTAACTACCGAGTGCTGTTGTGTGCTTGAAGTTCTGTCTTTCTGGAGCATCACTGTTTCCAACCACCATCTCTTTTAAAAAGCTTTGTGGAGTGGAAATTTCCTTTCTCTGCATTCCATCACTCCCTCCCTGATCTGCCATCCCCTCTGCAAGTCGTCTTCCTTGCCATTTCCCTACTTATAAGGTCTGCATTTCAAAGGCTTTTAATGGTGCCAGCCTTGTTGCCAGATTCTGGAAATAGACCATCAAAGCATCGGCGGCCAGGAAAGTAATGCAGATTTAATTTAGTAATCTCCTGGGAAGACATGCCAAAAGAGATCATCATATTGAAACTGTTTCAGGAGGTATGGAAAATTGAATGGATTTTTGAGCCATCAGTTCAGAAATTTTGCAAGTAAAACATTTGAAAAAAGGCTGAAACTTTTTGTTGGAGTTCATTGTAAAAACACATGTGAGTTCTGAGTATATTTCAGCATGTTTTTTTTTTTTTTTTTTTAATTTTTTTCTTTTTGTGTGGAAAAACCTCCCATATTGGAAGCAGAATGTTCAAACCAAATGAAAATCACTCACCCACCATTCAAATGCCTATGTCTGTGAATCAATTTGTTCATTTTTAGAGTTCAAAATAATAAACTTTTCCAGTTGAAGCTATTTAAAACAGAGCTTTTGCAAAGTTGGATGCAATGATTCAAACTGGAATGTGTTCTGATTAAAAGTGCCACAACAAATCGAGTTTTGACTTAAAACACAAAGCACATAAGCCCCCTTCAGGACCATGCCAAGAGGATACAATATGTAATCTTGGCAAAGAAAGGCTAACTGTGTACACTAGAAAGATTAGCTATCTTTGCAAATTTTTAACTGACCTAGTCACAGGAATTTACATTGATTCTATTCCCACTGGCTATCATCACAAGTCTGTTTCTCTAGAGACAATTTGAGAGAGAGTAAGCAATGGAGGGCAGTCTTCCCTGGTGGCTAAGTGGTAAAGAATCCACCTGGAATGCAGGAGCCTCAGGAGATGTGGGTTCAATCCCTGGGTAGGGAAGATCCCCTGGAGGAGGACATGCACCCCACTCCAGTATTCTTGCCTGGGAAATCTCATGGACAGAGGAGCCTGGTGGGCTACAGCCCATAGGGTGCAAAGAGTCAGACATAACTGGAGCGACTTAGCATGAAAGTAATGTAGGTCAGTAAAGTGCAAATAAAAGTGAGTGGCATGGTTAGCCTTCCTGAAAGTCTAGTTTTTGCTATATTATTAGTTTTGTATGTCATCACTTCTAGGCACCTTATTTTTTTGTCACATGGTGTATTAGCATTAAGAAGCATAATTTGGTTTTTTAGGTTCCTACAAATGCTCACCCATATAATCATTCTTCATTCAAATGTTGCTTTACAATGATACTAAAGAAGGAAATAAAATTTAAACACAATGTTACCAATTTTTTAAAAAATTACAGGATTTTTTAATCTTTAAATTATTTCCTTCTTCAGAAAAAAAATTATTTCCTTCTTCAAAATGTTAAACAGGCTTTTCATGTTTTAAGTTGTACAGTCCTTTATTAAGTTGCATAGATTCTAGAAGAACCTTTAAGATTAAATATTTTGATAATAGATAATTTGAAGCATTTATAAGCTTTATCTTTTGGCAGGAAAGATAAGTATGATTTAAGCAATAATAAATAGTATTGCTCTAAAAATCACTAACATCTGCTGGATCATTGAAAAAGCAAGAGAGTTCCAGAAAAACATCTATTTCTGCTTTATTGACTATGCCAAAGCCTTTGACTGTGTGCATCACAATAAACTGTGGAAAATTCTGAAAGAGATGAGAATACCAGACCACCTGACCTGCCTCTTGAGAAATCTGTATGCAGGTCAGGAACAACAGTTAGAACTGGACATGGAACAACAGACTAGTTCCAAATAGGAAAAGGAGTACGTCAAGACTGTATTATTGTCACCCTGCTTATTTAACTTATATGCAGAGTACATCATGAAAAATGCTGGGCTGGATGAAGCACAGGCTGGAATCAAGATGGCCGGGAGAAATATCAATAACCTCAGATATGCAGATCACACCTTATGGCAGAAAGTGAAGAGGCACTAGAAAGCCTCTTGATAAAAGAGCCTCTTTCAAGGAGAGTGAAAAAGCTGGCTTAAAACTCAACATTCAGAAAACTCAGATCATGACATCCAGTCCCATCACTTCATGGCAAATAGATGGAGAAACAGTGGGAACAGTGGCAGACTTAATTTTTTTTGGTCTCCAAAATCACTGCGGATGGTAACTGCAGCCATGAAATAAGAAGACACTTGCTCCTTGGAAGAAAAGTTATGACGAAACTAGACAGCATATTGAAAAGCAGAGATGTTACTTTGTCAACAAAGGTCCAACTAGTCAGGGCTATGCTTTTTCCAGTGGTCATGTATGGATGTGAGAGTTGGACTATAAAGAAAGCTGAGTGCAGAAGAATTGATGCTTTTGAACTGTGGTGTTGGAGAAGACTCTTGAGAGTCCCATGCACTGCAAGGAGATCCAAACAGTCCATCCTAAAGGAAATCAGTCCTGAATGTTCATTGGAAGGAGAGATGTTGAAGCTGAAACTCCAAACCTTTGGCCACCTGATGCGAAGAACTGACTCACTGGAAAAGACCCTGTTGCTGGAAAGATTGAAGGTGGGAGGAGAAGGGTATGACAGAAGATGAGATGGTTGGATGGCATCACTGACTTAATGGACATGAGTTTGAGTAAACTCTGGGAGTTGGTGATGGACAGGGAAGCCTGGTGTGCTGCAGTCCATGGGGTCGCAAGGAGTCTGACACAACTGAGCGACTGAACTGAATGGAACTGAAAAATCTCTATATTTTCTTAAAAGAGATAAGTGAATTAAATATAATGATTACTTTTTCACATCAAAAACCATAAAGTAATTCATTCTTTTATTAAGGAAATAAATATTGACCACTTACTACGTGCCAAGTACACTCTAGTGGTGGGATACAGCAGTCAGCAAAACTTCAAAGTCCCTGTGCTTTTAAGCTTGTATTTCGTTTTCTTTCTTACTAGAATGTATTAGGTAATGAAAAGTACTATGAGGAAAAATGGAGTAGTGTAGAGGGATAAAGAATTGATGTCAGTTCTATTTTAGATAATGTGCTCAGGGAAAGCCTCCAAAAATGGGAAATTTGGGAAGAGGTTTGAAGAAAGAAGGTTGCCACTCAAATCTCTGGATGAAGGTTGTTATTCAGAAGCAGTGGGGGCTTTAAGTACAAAAGGCTTTAAGGGCAGAATTTTAGTTGATATATTCAAGGAACAACAAGAAGACCACTGTATCCAGAACAGAGTGAGGTAGGGGAAGTGTCCTAGGACATGAAATTAAAGCAGTGTATGGGGGTGTCCTTCCGATATGGTGGTGACTTACGTAGTACATAAGGAATTAATATAAAATCCAACTTCCAATGGAGGGAAAGCCATTAGAGAATTTTGAGTAGTAGAGTAAGACCTAATTTAATCTTTCAAAAGGATCACTCTAGTGGCTGTGGGGAAACTAGTCTGCAGTTGATAATACTAGAAACAATGAGACCAGATTGGATGTTATTATGGTAGGTTGTATGAGAGATTATGGAGGCTTTTACTAGGATGATAGTCAAAACGGTAGTGAGAAGTTTTCAAAATTTAACCTGAGTCATTAAGATGTGTTGATGCATGGTTGTGGCAACTGAGCGGAATTTTTTTTTAAAGAAGAGTCAAATGTGACTCTCAGATATGGGACTGGAACCAACTACATAAGGAATATTGCCATTTACTAAAATAGGATGAGTGTGGGAGAATAAGATTTAGGTTCAAGAATGTTAAGTGTGAGGTGCCTGTTAGACATCTGACTTCATTAACATGGTTTCAGAAATTGTTAATGATGTTCTGTTTACAAAAGAAAATATAGTAACCACTTTATGGTTAAAAAACATGTTCCCATAGTAATCTAATTTGGGTACTGTCATAGCCTTGTGAATTATATGAGGCAGTGTGTGATGGACAATTTCTTGAGCTTTCACTTTCTTCTTGGCTGAGGTTATTTTTTTCTTCTATCGAAGTATTTTCTTGCTGAGGCTATTACTTTTTCTGCTGAAGTATTTTCTTGCTCAAGTAAGAATTTCCTGAATTTGTCTGTGGGCAAGCTGTGAAAGAACGAAGTATTTTAACGTCTGGCTGGTTTAAAATTACTAAAGTTCTGCCATCTTCTTTTCAATTTTATAAGACTTCAACTAGAAATTTAAGATTAAGGATTAATTCTTGAAAATAATGATGATAATAAAAATAATAATGATACCACCTAACTTGTCATTTGAATACTTGTCATTTCTCTTGCACTCTGCCTGATGCTTACATACATTAAATAATTGAATCCTCACAACAATCCCCATTCTACAAAGAAAGTAAGCTATCATGATATTAGGTAACTATGCCCAAGTTTCCAGAGCAAGGGAGTGGTGAACCAAGATTCATCCAAGAATTCTGGTACCAGAGCTGGCACTCTCAACCACCCCATATTGCCTCTTGGGAGAAACTGAGAAATTTTCAGTAGAATAAGAGATGAGAGTGCTTGCATTTAAGTAGTGGGTAGTGAGGATGTAAAGTAAGAAAATAATCTAAGATATTACTTCTTTAATTGCTATGTTAGTGCCCAGAACATACCACTCACTATGCAAGTGCCATAAAAACTGTTATCTCTATCGTGTGGTTCTTGGGCTAAGAATGGAAATGGAGATAATACCTTGAATAGGAAACAAAACTCAGGAAAGTCTTAAATTTAAAGTAATGAAGACTTAGGCATGTTTCTATAGGGAAAAGAAGGAGCTACTATCATGGAGAATTTGAAAATTCATCAAAGACATTGATCTATCAACTTTCAGAGAGTAGTGATTTTCATTAACAACAGTGCCCTTATATTCACAATTGTTGAAATTTTAACACTATTGATGTAAAACATACAAATCAGTTAGAGTCCTAGGAATTTGGTCTAGGTGGTTAATATGACCATCATTGATAGCTACATTCAGTTATAAGAATGTTTTAAGTCTGAACTATCTGCTCTGGGTGTCCACATTGATTAAATTTCTACTTAGTATTTTGTAGAAATAGTTTTAATGTATTAGTCTTCCACTCCATCATTTAAGTAGAAACTTAACTTCTACTTTCTTACTATTTTTATGCAAACTGGTTCACAGTAAGAGAGTTACACATTATCAAAAGAATTTTTTTCTAAGGAAAAAAATTCCTGGCTCATAAAACTTGGATAATTTTAGAAATTCTGGGTTGGTTGCTTGATTTAGTTAGCTAGCTGGCCAGCTATTGCTTATATTCCAAAAGCACGAATTTACAATACAGACATGTAGTGATAAAAAGGGTCTGTATAACTTAGAATGATGGGATCTCTGGAGGCTACCTTATTCCTTATATGAAGGGTGTTGTTTCAAACGAGGGCATGGAAACCAGTAAGTACTGGCTTCTGTTTTTGTTGTACACCTTCCAGAAATTTTTGACTGAAGACTCAATGTACTGGAGCTCTTTCCACACAGAGCTAACTGATATTTGAAGAAAATTTTCATTTCTCCAACCAAGAAAAATATGATTTATCTTTTCCAAGCCTCACTCTTATTTTTAAATCTATGTATTTTCACTTGTGGAGAAGCTATACAAGACAACTGTGTGCATCATTCTACGGTAAGAATTTCAGCAATGTTATTTTAGCTAAGAAAGCATGATTATATAGTTTTTAAGATATATACTAGGTGTTTGACAAGATTAATTATAGCACTCAGTATAATTTATGGAAAAATTAAAGTGTTTATTTAGAAATGCTGAGACATGCTTAAATAATATTATTTTTAAACTTAGGAAACTATAAACTGAAGATTGCCTCTTAACACATTTCTTGTAAAAAATTGTTAAAGAAATTGCAGACCTAGGTTAAAAACCAGCTAACAACTTTCCACTTAACTTTAATAATGCAATATCTGGTAGGCAATGAAAAGTTCATTTTACTAAAAAAAAAAACTGTTCTATAAACTTTCATACTTCAAACACAGTCTAATGCCTGGTTACTCAGGAAATTTTAAAATTTAAAATTAAAAAGTTGTTTTCAGAGCAATGTCAGAGTGATAGCTAAGACTGTATTCAATACTATGAGTAGATGGTGATTTGAATCTCTATAATTTAAATATTGGTTTATAATATTTAAATGTTATAAAATGTATTTATCACTATATCAATACCAAATTCCAAAGTTGAAGCAAGAATAAATTCTAAGAAAGCTACAGAAATATTAGTAAGAATTCTCTATGCTAAAAATTTAAGAATCTTATTTAGATCTAAAAAATATAGTTGTAAAATATAGCTGTTTTTGAAAACAGCTAATATGTCAATTGTAGGAGTATAGGGGAAAGAGCAAAAGTTAAAAGTAGATCTTTGTAGCAAAATGTATTTGGGGCAAATATCTTTTAAACTATGTGATTAGCTCTTTACTTTTCTCTCAATATCCATGTCAAAGATGACAGATCTTGTTATTATTTTATTTTAATTACAGTTATTTAAATCTTATAACTTCTACCAAAGAATGTTTTAATAATAAAAAACTGGTAATGTATGCTTTAACATTAAAAAAATCCAACAGTGTACCGATAAGAACTGATACATTTGGAATGACAGCTGTGATTGGCTTTTTTTTCTTTTTTTTTGAACATAGTAGTCTGTACTTTTTACTCTCCTAACCCCTATCTTGTCCCTCTCTCCTTCCTTGTCCCCACTGGTATTCAAAAGTTTATAGTTGGTTGTTAGCTTTTGATTTTAGTTTAATTTTTAAAAATGTATTTTATTGAAGTGTAGTTGATTTATAATGTTGTGTTAATTTCTGCTATACAGCAAAGTGATTCAGTTATATATATTTATATCATACATATATAAAATAAGTATCCTTTTTCATATTCTTTTCCATTGTGGTTTATTATAAGATATTGAATATAGTTCCCTGCGCTACACAGTAGAACCTCATTGTTTATCCATTCTAGATATAACGTTGCTGGCTTTTTAAAATGACATCTGTTGTTGATTTTGCAAAGAAAAATTCCATTCTTTTTTTCTGTTATCATTATTGCTACCTTTTAAGTCTATGAATACTTTACCTTTCAAATCTGTAAATACTTTAGCTTATACAAAAGCGACAAATCTCTTACACATTTTCCCCTCAGCCCCACATCACAGTTCCTGCAAATTGGTGGTTGAATGTCCTTCTGGCATAGAAATGTTGCAGGCTTCTCAGGGAACCTTCTTAGTATCCACTGAAGGAACTTCAAATGGCCTGATTCCTGAAAGAGGAAGGGCTCAGCACTGTATCACACAGGGAAATGTCAAGGCCACAAAACCACTGTGATGGAGAGTAGGCCCTAAATGAATCCTTTTGGAACTGGAGAGGAAAAAAGAGAGCAAAAGATTTGTGTGTGGAAGTTTGAATTAACCAATTAATTATATGTTCTTTCTTTGTGTATGTCCTAAAATCTCATCTTTTTCTGGAGTCTTATTTATGGTATATTAGGTAATATGACATACTTCATATATTTTTTTCTTATTTTTTTTTTAATATAAAGGATTCTCCAGGAGTTAACATTGTAGAAGATGAATCTAATACAAAAGGTGAAAGTAAAAGTAATGCTACTGTTTACAAAGAAGATTGTGGGGAATCATGTGATATTAAAACTAAAATTACACGAGAAGAAAAATATTTCATGTGTAGTAAGTATTAAAAATAGCTAGAATTAAAAAAGTATTTGGCTTATTATTTCTATGGTAGAGATGGAAAAATATACTTTAACATTTGTTGAGTCATTTAATATATATCCTGATCATCCTAGACTAGAGGTATATGTTTTGGGCACATAGTAGGTGCTTCACACCTAATTTACCTAATTGGTAAATGAATGATTCCTTCTATGTTATATTGCCCAGTAACATCAACTGACCACAGAAGGCCCTGACACTATCAATTTGCCTAGGACTATTTTCTTAGTTCCATCTGAATCAATAGGAAATTTCACCTAAGTTTTGAGGGGGGACTTAATTAATATTGAATAACTGATACAATAGATATAATACAAATTCATAGCCAATATATGTAGCAAAGCATAAAAAATAAAGAATTTTAAAATCTTTATTTTTGTTTAAAACTGTTTAGTAGCAGCACAGTAATTCTTATGATCTACTATATGTACCTAGGGGATGGTATGAGAAGGGGGATCAGAAGGGGAGGGGGTTCGGATCCAGTTCTTATAGGACTTTAACTCCTAGGTCAGAAAGTATAAAATGCTCACTTTATTGTGTTTAATTCTATGTGTAGCACAAATATCTCAGGCTTCTCAAACCAATGAGTGTAGGTTTAGATCCATTAAGACAAATGTCTAAATCCAGCGAGTATCTAATAGAAAGTGAGAGACTGGAAGTAAAAATGACAGGTGAAACTGAGTGAGGTAGATTTTAAGCAATCAAGAGTTATTATTGGGATTCTACTGCTAGAGTGAAATTTAGGAAAACAGAAATGACTAATTTTAAAAGAATAATTATGCAATAATAGGGGATTTCTTTTGTTATAAAGAATATCATCAGTATAATTGAATAAACTTGGACTAAGTCTGAGAAATACATGGTAATCAATGCATAATTCCTGATTTTGATGGTTGTGTTGGAGAGAATGTCTTTGGTGTAAAATACACTGAAATATCAAGAGGCATCATGGTGGCATGCTCTCAAAAGAAGAAAAAGTTCTTCACACTGTTCTTACAACTATTCTATAAGTAAGATTGTTTTAAAAAACATTTTTAAAAAGAAAAAATACATAGTAAGGAAGTTCAACCAGAAACCAACCTGTTAAATCTTTTCACTGAGGTTTATTACGGGTGTATATGCTTATGTGTTTGCATTTTCTTTATACAAAAATATAGCATTAATAGAAAAAAATTAAAAGAAAGATTTACTTTAGAAATTAACTTTCATGATACAGAATTATTGCCTTTTACTTTCTTATGTAGTAAGAATGGATGAATTTTTGACCTCCTGCTTCTTTCTCTCTCATAAAGTGAGAATTGATATTCAGAATGTTGTCTCTCATTTATATCAGATTAAATTAGGAGGTACTGAAACAATTGTTTTCTTGGTTAATCTTTAGTTAAACAAAAAAGTACTAAATAGAATATGCAACTCTATGTATTTAGTTAGATTGAGATATTATTGCATTTACATATTTACATATTTATCCAAAATCATTTAAAAATTCTTTTTTACTGTAGTTATTTTCTATAACAATATAACATTTAGCAAACCCATTTTATTATGATTTAAGGGAATTTGCAAAATTCTATTGTTTCTTATACACGAAGTACCAAAAAACTACTAAGAAACATGATGGATGAGCAGCAAGCTTCCTTGGATTATTTAATTAATCAGGTACGGCTTTTTTTTTTTTTTTTTTAGAATTGTGCCCTTATTGTACGTATACATTGGTACAGTTAGCTAGAAGTATAGTTGTTTGATTTTTTTCATGTCCAGAAATCTATTTAGTGCTTACTGTGTCAGAGACACCATAGTAAAGTGCAGGCAAACAGAAAGCAATAACCAAAAAAGGGTCTTCACTTAAAGCTTATTCAGTCTGTTCAGGGGGGCTGGGGGTGGGGCAGAAAAATGGATTGAAAATGTTGTGAATGCTGTTAGAAAGATGCACAAAGGAAATTCAAAATCTGAGCTGTGGGAAATTTCCCCAGATTACAGAGATTATGAACTGAGTCATGAAAGATGGATAAATACTTCAAAGGTCACACAAAGTTTGGGTAAGAAGACTAAGAGCAGGACGTTCCATTCTTGGGGAACTGCTTGAAGTGGTGCAGGGGCGGAGTGACTGGTGAGGTAGAGGGTGGGTAAGGAAAACTGACTCAAAGAAATAGGAACTAAATCATGCCCCACCAGGGAGTCATCGAAGTGCTGAGCAGGGAAATGCAATGACTAGACGGGCATCTGGTGTGGAGGATGGCTTGAGGAAGGGCAGATAACAAACCACAGCAAAGGGGCAGACAAGATACAAAGAGCAGATCTGCAAGAGTAGTCAAATATAGAAACGGGCAGATGAAGGCCGTGTTCAAGGGAAAACGGTGCAAAATGTAATGATTGCTGTTTAACGCTACTGCTTTCTTATAGCAGTGAGGAATTCAAAAGAAGGATGGGCATTATATATATTTCAAAGCTGGATTTATAAGAGGCTTAGCGATATCAGTTACAGAATTCAGCTAAAAAGGTTTTGTTCCAATACATATTTGCTTAAATATATGCCTGTGTGTTTAGGTTAATGAGCTCATGAATCGAGTTCTCCTTTTGACAACAGAAGTTTTTAGAAAACAGCTGGATACTTTTCCTCACAGACCAGTTCAGTCACATGGTGAGAACTTTTGTATTTCAGCCTTTTCATATTTGTCTTTTGCTACTTAAAAATTTCATGGACAGGTTGGTGCATTTAGAACTTTTGTTTAAAAAATATAGCTCGTTATCATCTAACAGGCTGGAGGAGTAGCACCTGCCATTAAGCAAATTTCGGCACAGACAATACATACTTTTCTGAATTGGCAAACTTTTCTGACCATTTGAAAGTCATGGCTATAGATAGATATTCAGAATCTGTTGAAAATAGAATAGTTTTATTAATATGTAACAGAATGTAGGCTCTCCTTTTACATTTTAGTAATAATCAGTCTTTGCTTAGAAGAAAAGGTCTCAGAATTCCTCCCACCTATAAAAAGTATTTTTGACATGCTTGAGATGTTTCAAATTAGAACATAAAATTTGAAGAAGAAGCTTGATCCAGAAAGAAACTGGAATGTAGCTCTTTTGATGCTAAAATACAATATAATGGTACAGTAACTCCTAAAGGAATAGGTTTTTAATAAAAATGCCCTATATATCTTACAGTTGTGAATTAATACCAAAGTTTCAAAGCAAATAAATGTTTATTGACGGCCTAGTAAGTGATCTTTCTTTTTTCCTTGCAAAGAGAAGGAAATAAACTATTACTGAGATCATTTATGTGTCAGGTACTATGACAGGCACTTTCACCTGTTATTGTGTTATTTTTTATTATGTTATTTTACCTCATTTGTGAGTAGTGAAGAGAGTGTAACATGGTGGTCATGAGCATGGACTCTGGTGTCAGATCATTTGTCTTCAAATCCCCGATCCACTGTTTCCTGATATCAGTTTCCTCATCAGGAAACTAATAGTCTCCTCTGTCCATGGAATTCTCCAGTCAAGAATACTGGACTGGGTTGTCATTTCCTACTAAGGGGAATCTTCCCAACCCAGAGATTAAACCTGGGTCTCGTGCATTGCAGGCAGATTCTTTATCATCCAAGTCACCAGGGAAGCTGGAACTTATAGTACCTACCTTGACTGTTTCTTGAGACTTAAATGAGTAAATACATGAAAATCTCCTAAAGTATTGCCTGAGCATGATAAGACAGTGTCAGAGTTTGCTATGATGATGATTATCATCAGCTAAGGAATATGGAGTTCAGAAAAATCTAAACAATCTGTTCACATTTATTTTGATGGTGATGGCAAAGTAGATACTCTATCACAGATTAATCCTTTGCTGTAAGCTTCTATCATTTCTCTAAGCATAAGTTTATCATAAAAATATCTCTTAGCAACTCAGAAGAAAGGCAGCAAATCTATATCTTCTGGAAGTAAAGGGGGAAGCAAACAATTTTTTACAGCTAACTTTTTGTAGATGATATTTTCTGCATATTTACTGTGTGCTAGGCACTGTGCTAAGTGCTTTACATAATGTCTTATATGTATATTGTCAGAATAACACTATGAAGTAGGTAGTATTATAATTATAACAATATTGCACATGAAGAAAAGTAGTTAAGAAACTTAGCTAACAGTTCTGACTAGTAAAGAGTAGAACTAGCCTCTAACCCAAGCTTCTGGCTCTGAAGTCTCAGGCTTTGATATATTTGTTCTCTGGGTGATTGATATTGTAAGATTAAATTTATTTTATTATATTTATAGGAGATAAATATAATATCTGAGTTTCCTGGTAGCTCAGATGGTAAAGCGTCTGCCTACAATGTGGGAGACTTGGGTTCGATCCCTGGGTCGGGAAGATCCCCTGGAGAAGGAAATGGCAACCCACTCCAGTATTCTTGCCTGAAAATCCCATGGACTGAGGATCCTGCTGGGCTACAGTCCATGGGGTCGCAAAGAGTCGGACACGGCTGAGCGACTACACTTCACACTTCAGGCGATAATACAAAGTAAAGCATCTAGAGTAAAATGTGGCATCATATCCACATAATAGTTATGTTTACAATCCCTTGGAAAGTGGAATGCTTTAGAGAAGGTGATTATAGACTGCTACAGTTCTAGCTATTGTCAACAGAGCAGGCTTTAGCCCCAGCATCAATTCCTCTGGTGAAGAACATGATCCCTCTTTTCTCTCCTCTTGCTTGTTTTTAATGGGGGCCCCAATACACCAGAATATCTGAAGTTTCAAATAGTGGAGAAAGGATGTGTCAATAGTAGCTAGCCTACTTATTCTTTTGGATTTTCTCCTTGTCATCATTACAGATTTCTGTTACATATTATGTTCCCAAGATAACCCTAGATTTCTGAAAATACATTATTTATTGAACAAGAGAGTGTATATGTAAAATATATTAAATAAATGTTGGTACCAACTGGGCAAATAATAACAGTGAGCTATCAGTGAAGGTTTACCACAGCATAAATTATTTAGTCCCAGTTCCTCTGTTCATCTAGATTCTTATTTTTAATGATGAGATTATTTTTCTTTTTAAGAAGTTAAAATCATCATATCAGTGTTGTTGTTGTTCAGTTGCTTAGTCATGGACTGCATGACTTGTGGACCTCATGGACTGCAGCATGCCAGGCTTTCCTGTCCATCACCATCTCCTGGAGCTTGCTTAAACTCATGTCCATTGAGTCGGTGATGCCATCCAGCCATTTCATCCTCTGTTGTTCCCTTCTCCTCCTGCCTTCTATCTTTCCCAGCATCAGGGTCTATTCCAATGAGTCAGCTCTTTGCATCAGGTGGCCAAAGTATTGGTGCTTCAGCTTCAGTGTCAGTCCTTCCAATGAATATTCAGGGCTGATTTCCTTTAGGATTGACTGGTTTGATCTCTTTGCTGTCCAACGGACTCTCAAGAGTCTTCTCCAACACCACAGTTCAAAAGCATCAATTCTTCGGCACTCAGCTTTCTTTATAGTCCAACTCTCACATCCATACATGACTACTGGAAAAACCATAGTTTTGACTATTACAGATATTTGTTGGCAAAGTAGTGTCTCTGCTTTTTAATATGCTGTCTAGATTTGTCATAGCTTTTCTTCCAAGGAGCAAGTGTCTTTTAGTTTCATGGCTGCAGTCACCATCTGCAGTGATTTTGGAGCCCAAGAAAATAAAGTCTGTCACTGTTTCCATTGTTTCCCCATCTATATTCCATGAAGTGATGGGAATGGATGCCATGATCTTAGTTTTCTGAATGTTGAGTTTTAAGCCAACTTCTTCACTCTCCTCTTTCACTTTCATTAAGAGGCTCTTTAGTTCCTCTTCGCTTTCTGCTATAGGGATGATGTCATCTGCATATTTGAGGTTATTGATATTTCTCCCAGCAATCTCGCTTCCAGCTTGTGCTTTATTCAGCCTGGCGTTTCTCATGATGTACTCTGCAAACAAGTTAAATTAGCATATCATTAATGAACATTTTAATAATAATTTCACATAACACTGTCAATTCTCTATAATAAAATGATTAAGTCTTAAATGTATATGCGGAAATATCCTAAATAACTAATTTTACTTTTCTAGGTCTAGATTGTACTGATATTAAAGATACCATTGGTTCTGTCACCAAAACACCAAGTGGTTTGTACATAATCCATCCAGAAGGCGCTAGTCACCCATTTGAGGTAAAGTTTTCCCTTATTATATATGGAATAGGATTGGCATCTAATCTGTTTAAATAATATTAGTTTTAGTTGTTTTATTACTTTATTTCTTCTTAAAAATTTTCAAATAAAATTAGTATAGGTTCCAGTCTCAAAAGTTTTGTTTTCTGGGATTCTTTGCCCAAACCACAAACCAGTAAAAGAATTAGAGTGTCTTTCACTTTTCTATTTGAGTGTTTCTAGTTACATTCTTTAAAGTGAGTCCATTTGGTGCTAATTCTTATCCTTACAATAGATGAAATTATGCAAAATAAATACTTATTTGCTTTAATTAGCTTATGGATGTTAAAAAATAATGATGTACTTTGTCTTGGAACTTGATAAAAATACTTTAATTTCTCTTCCTACATATGGATATACTTTGTTTGGATGGTAAATGACTTTTTGTGACTGTATAAAAAATTAATAATTTAAAAAACCTTTCACTAAATTGTGAGAAAGATTGAGAAGCTGATCCATTTCTTAAACTGCATAAAATAAATTATTCATATCTATGCTTAGTAGTTCTCTACCATGATTTCTAGAGGCAATTTCAACTCAAAATTATGTATTATTAAAACTATATGTTATTATATATTGTATATTAATATTATATATATAATTTTCTGGTTACATTTTTGTGCATAAGAAAGGTTGTAATATGAATATCATACCTTATTAATAGTCTTTATTACACAATAAAATTTTTCTACGTAGATACTACCAGTTTCTCATCTTAGTTACTAACATTTCCTGACATCTATTAAAAGGATGTCAAAAATTGGGAATTAAGTGGGAAATAATTTTAAATTACCTAAATTATTTCACCTACAGATTCAGAAATGGGCCTGAACAGATGTGGAAAGGGAAGGCTTCTAATTTTGTGAAGAGTGAGACGCATAATTACCTCTTTTGTGGGAAAGTGTTGGTTCCCTACCTTCCTCCACACTGCCTTTTTCTGTCTGTGTGTGGGAAGTTTCTGATGGGGAGGATTGCTCTGATTTTCTTGCTTTGTCACTTCCATGAGTCCTCCCTGGTGATCCTCTTAAGGGCATTTAGCAGAGCAGCACAGATGCATCTATAAGTGCCTGTTGAGATGGGGCATGCGCTAAGTTGCTTCAGTCACCTCTGACTCTTTGCGACCCCATGAACTGTAGCCCACCAGGCTTCTCTCTCCATGGGATTCTGCAGGCAAGCATACTGGAGTGTGTTGCCTTGCCCTCCTCCAGGGGATCTTCCTGACCCAGGGATTGAACCTGCTTCTCTTATGTCTCCTGCAATGGCAGGTGGGTTCTTTGCCACTAGCGCCACCTGTGAAGACCCATAGATGAGGCTTAGACCATGCTTTTCTGTCTGAAAATCTCAAACTGAACATGGGCCATCCAGGCTATGAAGAAAAAAAGCAATCAAAGACAAACACACAGGCATATTTGACATTGTTTTAAAAATCAGCATTTTAATTAAAAGGAAAAGTTACTTATAAAGAAATGTATCACTCTGCCACATCAGATGGATGTCATTTGTTTTTGTTGTTGTTCAGTTGCTAAGTCATGTCTGACTCTGCGACCCTATGGACTGCAGCACACCAGGCTCCTCTGTCCTCCGCTGTCTCGCACAGTTTGCTCGGATTCATATCCATTGAATCGATGATGCTCCCGCCTCTGTCTCCTTTGCCTTCAGTCTTTCCCAGCATCAGGGTCTTTTCCAATGAGTCAGCTCCTCACATCATGTAGCCAAAGTAATGGAGCTTTAGCTTTAGCATCAGTCCTTCCAATGAATATTCAGGGTTGATTTCCTTTAGAACTGACTGGTTTCATCTCCTTGAGGTCCAAGGACTCTCAAGAGCCTTCTCCAGTACCAGAATTCAAAAGCATCTGTTCTTCAGCACTCAGCCTTCCTTATGGTCCAACTCTCACCTGTACATGACTACTGGAAAAACCATAAACTTGACTATATGCACTTTTGTTGGCAAAGTGATGTCTCTGCTTTTTAATATGCTGTCTAGGTTAGGTTTGTCAAAGTTTTCCTCCTAAGGAGCAAGCATGTTTTAATTTCATGGCTGCATTCACTGTCCACAGTGATTTTGGAGCCCAAGAAAATAAAATCTGTCACTTTTATTACTGTAAAGTCTGTCACTATTATTACTCAACTGAAAAATATTTATAAAGTAGAGGAATAAGAGCCTTAAAATGCAACAAACACATGTATTGACTGACTCAGGGACTGCAGTTAGGTTTGTTTTATAACAAATTGTATTATTTCTTGAGATTTTTTAAAAATCTGAATATTTTAATGACATACTTTGGAACTTTCAGTGGCAGTATCTTCTCTTTCTCTAGGCTTAGGGTGAAGTATGGGATTCCCTAATAGCTCAGTTGGTAAAGAATCCGCCTGCAGTGCAGGAGACCCCAGTTCAATTTCTTGGTCAGGAAGATCAGCTGGAGTAGGGATAGGCTACCCACTCCAGTATTCTTGGGCTTCCCTTGTGGCTCAGCTGGTAAAGAATCTGCCTTTAATGCAGGAGACCTGGGTTCGATCCGTAGGTTGGGAAAATCCCCTGGAGAAGGGAAAGGCTACTCACTCCAGCAATCTGGCCTGGAGAATTCCAAGGACTATAAAGTCCATGGGGTTGCAAAGAGTCGAACATGACTGAGCAACTTGCACAAGCATGAAGTATGAGTTTTATATCAAAGAATGAAAATAATAGCATGCTGTTTTTTTTTTTTTTTTCTGGGTTTATTTTAGGTTATGTGTGACATGGATTACAGAGGAGGTGGATGGACTGTGATACAGAAAAGGATCGATGGGATAATTGATTTTCAAAAGCTGTGGTGTGATTATCTGGATGGATTTGGTGACCTCTTAGGTCAAATTTTATTCATTTCTCCTCTTTTTTCTTCTGTTATTATGCCTATAGACTGTCTGTATTGGTCAAATTATTAGTAAAAATAGCAAATCCTATGAATATAAAAACATGACTTAAACTACTCTGCTCATTAGCCAAATTATTTAAAATAATTAGGTCTTCAGTTGGGACCTAGATATCTTTATTTTTAGATGCCTGTTGAAATGTGATTTGACTGAAAATTATAAGTTGGGTATTTATTAAGTATTGCTTATACACCCAGCAGAATTGTGGCAGATGGTCAATAGTTATTTGTAGAATTAAAAACTGAATGAAC
Organism: Dama dama; assembly: GCF_033118175.1. Classification (NCBI taxonomy): domain Eukaryota; kingdom Metazoa; phylum Chordata; class Mammalia; order Artiodactyla; family Cervidae; genus Dama; species Dama dama. The sequence continues at coordinate 9,115,519 of NC_083681.1, forward strand.
AGGGACCTTGAAATTCTTGAGATTTGTGCTGTGTCTGTACAAACAAATGAAATGGAAATTTGGGGTACATTGTGTACAAGCTCAGATAATGTGAACTGAGAGTAGTGATTTATAAAAGCATCAGTAAAAATCACTATGCTCAAAATTCGGAAAATGGAAACCTCACATGAACTGTAAAATCTGTTCCCAATATTCCATGGCAACATCACTTTGGCTGTTGAACAGAAACAAATTAGTATTTCTGAACACTGAAGAATTTTACATTAATTGGAACATTTGCAGGTGACTTTGATCATTTTTATGCTATTATTTTAAGTTGCTATTGTTATAACTTAAAATATTTGACATCCCATAATAATGTCATTCAAGGATTTAGTAAGTGGTGGTGTTGGTCCTACTGCTAAAAACCCTACTGCGTGTCAGTGAGGTTAGAAAGTGTGTGAAATATAATAAAATGTCACAAAGAAGGCCAAATAGCTGCCATACTATGGAGTGCAGTTGATATACTTGTGTTTTCTCAGCATTACCTCCAATTTCCCAACAAGTGTGGCCATCTGAATCGAGCAGTCATAGATCTGCATACTCTAAATTGTTATCTTCCTTACATAATCCTTATTTCTGTAGGTAGATAATTTTAGTTTTAACGAAAAATGTCTTTAGGCAGATATACTTTGGTAAACAGACTGCTTTGTACTTGGCCTGTTAAAGAAATAAATGGTATCAAGGAAAGTCTCTTAAGTTACATGTGGGGTTGGGGTATAGGGAAAGTATAGCAAGGACATTTAATTGGAGTGTCAGACTAGGAGAAACCAAGCGGTCCCGTCTTACTTGTTCGTCTTTCTCACTTCCTATCATCCTTTCTTCCTCTAATTCTTCAGAATACTTTTTAGTTCTAGGTAGGTATGCAGCTAAAATGCCTCTGTAAGCCCTTGAGAGTGACTTAATGTCTTAGCTATAGTTTTAAGAGTCTGAATGCTGTCACATCGTCCCCAACTCTTTGAAGTTCATTTTATTAGACCTTACTTCCTTTGGTAATTTCATGATTCAGGCAGAGGGATGTACTTCAGAGCAGGAGTGTCCACATTTAGGCCATGGCAGTGAATAGAGGGAGGTAGAAAGCCAAGGGCTAGAACATGCAAGTATGCAGTTTGTATTACGGAGTTTAAGAAATTCATCCTGGATCTACAATCATCTTGGAAATACAGACCCTAGCCTGGGGATATTCTGGTGTTTCTACCTTACATTTTCATTCATTCAGAGGTAACTGACAAGCTGTGTTATAACAAAGAAATATTAGTTCACAAAACATTATTCTCAAAGACAGAGAGAGAATAATTTCTATTGAGCACTTACAGGAAATACTTCTTTAGGAGTTGCTGATTTGGAGGTTAAACCTCTTACATTTACTGGTACACATCATTTTGTTACCTGCCATAATATTTGAACTGGTAGTTTTTGTTGATATGCCTTAAGGTAGAACTTGACTTTTTACTTAATTATTAAATGATTTTTTGAATTTAATTTAGGCAGATAAAAAAATGAAACAGTTATATATATAACTGTTTCATTTTTTACATATGATATATATATATATATCATATATATATATATAACTGCTTTGCTTGGTCTAGTAAAGCAGAAGTGGGAAGATACACACACACACACACACACACACACACACACACATATATATATATATATTGGCAAATTAGGCACACAGTGATAATTTGAGCTAGGGCCATCTAGTCCCTCAGATAATTTATGTGCACCATCTCAGAGTTATTGAAACACCAAACAACATCAAGCACTTAATAATACAGGGTTATTCCAATAATACAGAGTTATTCTAAATATGCTGTAACATATTTAAAAAAACATTTTTTTAACAGGAGAATTTTGGCTAGGACTGAAAAAGACTTTTTATATAGTGAATCAGAAGAATACCAGTTTTATGCTGCATGTGGCACTGGAATCTGAAGATGACACATTAGCTTATGCATCATATGATGATTTTTGGATAGAGGATGAAACAAAATTTTTTAAAATGCACTTAGGACGATATTCAGGAAATGCTGGTAAGTTTTTTATTCCTAAAATTATCCAAAAGATTAAAATCTAGCTGAGTCAATATTAGATGAAGATAAAAAGTAATATATTTACTTTGGCATATATATATATATATATATATTGATGTAATTGTTGACAGATTAAGAATAAGAAAACTGGCCAAGTCTTGAATTTTGAAACTCTGCTGTGATGGTTGCATCATCTTGTGGTTTTAAAGTGCTTTACACACTGTAAAACAATTTGCCATATGTAATCTCAATTGATTCTTTAGATAGCGATTTTGTGGGATAGTCTGGGAAGGCATCATTTCCATTTTCATGTTCTGAGAGGCCGGTATTTAGAAGTCTTAGAATGTTAGAGCTGATCTTCACTCTTCTCGCTTCACAGGTGAAGAAAGATTAAGTGACTTCCCGGAATTGCCAGCTCATGACATCTGAGCCTTGGCAAGGACCGAGGCTGATAGAACAGCTAGTTTAATGGGTTTTTAAGGGTCTATATTTCAGTGCATCTACTCTTTCCCCCAAAATTTATATTTGTTAGCACTTTAAAATACTTGATGTTAAATTTATATTTTGATGTTGACATTTTAAACTTGAGTTAGTATCAAATTTAGCTCTTCTGTTGATTGCTCATCATGATTCTTATTCAGTAGGTATGATTAGTGTTAGAAATCCAAAAATAAATGAGTTGTGCTTCCAGCTCTTTAACTGATCACAATATTGGGGGGGGGGTATTAAATAGAACTGAAAACAGACTAGAACAGAATACTGGTACAGCTTTGGAGGTTAAGAGGGAGAGAATGATTCCGACTGATTGCATCCAGGAAATCTTCATGGAAGGGTGATTTTCAACAAAGAATTAATGTTAGATTCAACTTGGGATGCTTTTTGAAAGTATATACTTGTGCAGAATGTGATTCGGTAAGTTTGGGCCAGGTATTTGTATCAACTAGATGGATATTTAGCATCCTTATAGCTGAGAATCACTGATTTGTATTTGGAGGAGTGGATGGCTTTTGGGCAAATGTATGTAGGCAAAGAGAACAGCTTGAGACAAGGCACAGAAATGGAGAACAGAACACATTAGTGAATGTCAGATAAAGGGGATAGAGCAGAGGTGGGGCAGGATGGTGTGTGGTGAAGGAACAACACAGATCCCTGCGATAAGAGAATGTACAACAAAGTTTACATTACCCTTTCATGATTCAAAGATTCAGAAAAAATTCCACTGTTTAAAAAGTGCCATATCATGCTATATGTAGGATTTCTTTGGACAAAAAAGAAAAGAGAGAACACAAAATGGGCTAGTTGATAAAGACCTATTTAGGGAACTCTATTTGGCATTTCTTTCCTAAAGTGAGATATATTTTCATGTTTCATTTGTTTTTAAAAAATACAAAAGAAACTATCATTCAATTCATACTGCTACTGTTTGGTCCTTTTATACAGTTAGCAAAGATGTAATAGTTTCCAATTTAACTGATAATATGCAGAGTTTTCCCTAGGCCATCACAGACCTCTGTAATTTGTGCCCTTAAATGTACACTTGTGGAGAAGGGCATGGCAACCCACTCCAGGACTCTTGCCTGGAGAATCCTATGGACAGAGGGCTACAGTCCATAGCGTTGCGGAGAGTTGGACACAACTGAAGCAACTTAGCACGCATGAATGTCCACTTGAAGATGTTTATTATGTTGAGAAATTCATTACCAGATTTTGGCCTATTGCTCCTGGAGGAGAGATTTTAATCTGATATCTAGTAAAAAGTAATTTAAGTCTTAGTTTTAGATGCAATGCTTTTTCACTATTGGTTGGTAAAGGTTGATTAAAAGGACAAAAAGTGCCTTTAAATTTAGTCATTAAAAAAATCTATTTTACCCAGGTGATGCATTCCGGGGCTTCAGAAAAGAAGATAATCAAAATGCAATGCCTTTCAGCACACCAGATGTTGATAATGATGGATGTCGTCCTGCATGCTTCATCAGTGACCAGTCTGTGAAGAGCTGCAGCCACCTCAGTAACAATACTGGCTGGTGGTTCAGTCAGTGTGGTCTCGCAAATCTGAATGGCATTCATCACTTCTCTGGAAAGTTGCTTACAACTGGAATTCGATGGGACACGTGGACTAAAAACAACTCACCTGTCAAGATTAAATCTGTTTCAATGAAAATTAGAAGAACTTATAATCCATATTTTAAATAATCTCATTTAAAATTTTAATGATATTTTTGATAATATATAAAAGATTCTACATAATTCTCTTTTTACTGAGTGTTTTAAGCACATTTGCCAAAATTTAACCATAGATGACATTTAGGTATTATGAATCTAATTAGAAATCTTTAATTTTGTAAGGTTTTAATAAAGGAAAACATGGCTCAGTGTATGCTTTTACTACTAGCTATATTAGTAATATATAATAAAATTTGTTTTGAGTGAATTACAACTTGTCTACCTGAAATCTATTGTCCCTTTAAAGGATTTTCCCTTTTCTTTAAAGCATATATAACCATAGTAGATTGTTAGGAAAATTAAAAAGGCATTATATTTATTGCTATATTTATTTGAAATAGCTACCCGTTTAATCCACAGATAATTTCTATAGAAGACAATCATATGGAATAATTTTGTGCAGATTAATATATAAACTTCACATGGTTTAAAAACCTAAGTATTTCTGAGTGACTCCATAATATTTTACAGTTAATAAGAGTTTGCTGCAAAAATAAAGTCTTCCTTGTTTTCTTATTTTATTATGGCTAATAAATTTACTCTCATTTGTAATAAACTGACTATACATTTGTATCCTGAGCAGATGAATTCTGCTGGTGGCTTCTCTGGTAGCTCAGTAGGTAAACAATCTGGCTGCAACACAGGAGACCAGGGTTTGATCCCTGGGTTGGGAAGATTCCCTGGAAAAGGAAATGGCAATCCACTCAGTATTCTGGCCTGGAAAATCCCATAGATATGGGAAAATCCTATATCCTTTCCACCTCATAGGATAGAGGAGCCTGACAGGCTACAGTTCATGGAGTTACAAGAGTTGGACACAACTAAACTACCAGTTGCATTTTAAAACACATTTGTATCTTAACTCTTTTTCAGCCAACAGGAATGGTGTGAACTTTAAGTGAAGAAGAAAGAGCAATGAATCAGTGGGTTAGAGGTGGCTCTAGGAGCAAGCTTATCCCTTCTACTTTTTCATGAAGTTGAAAGGAGTTGGAATGGTTAGGCTTCTATAGGAAAACATAGCAAGGAATATGCTGGACCAAATTTAAATTAATTAAGAAAATTAGGGTTGAACAGAAAAGTACTTTGTCCAGAGTTAGGATTATACAATGTACAGAGGAAGGTAGAAGTATCTGAAAAATGAGGTGAGAGGAAATGTGAACTACAGGCAAAGACAAGTATCTTGTGATATCACTTATATGGGGAATATTTAAAAAATGGTACAAATGAACTCATTTCCAAAACAGAAATAGAGACACAGATGTAGGAAACACTCTTATAGTTACCAAGGGGGACAGGGTAGGGATAAATTGGGAGATTGGGAATGACTTATACATATTACTATACATAAAACAAATAACTATTAAGAACTACTATATAGCACTATTCTATATACAGGATCTTCCCTGTAGCTCAGACGGTGAAGAATCCCATGGACAGAGAAGCCTGGCGGGCCACAGTCCATGGGGTGGCAGAGTCAGACACAACAAAGTGACTAACTCTACACTACTATATAGCACAGGGAACTCTACTCAATACTCTGTAATAGCTTATATGAGAAAATAATCTAAAAAAGTGGATATATGTTATGTCTAAATGACTAACTTTGCTGTACGGCAGAAAACAGCACAATATTGTAAATCAGCTATGTTGCTTTGTTGTTTAGCTGCTAAGTCATGCCCAACTCTTTGAGACCACATGAACTGTAGCCTGCCAGGCTCCTCCATCTGTGGGATTTCCCAGGCAAGACTACTGGAGTGATTTTGCATTTCCTTCCCATTTGATCCCAGCCCTGTGATGAAGCCCATATCTCCTGCTTTGCAGTTGGATTCTTTACCACATTATGAAGGTATAGAGATCACAGTGCATTATCTAAGTCCAGCAAAAGGCTTAACTTGATTAGAATACAGAAACTAATTTAAGCTCAGGGATAAGCAAAAATGACATGATCACCTTTCAAGATTGCTTTCACTTTGATCTTCTCTCCAAGCAGTGAATAAATTATGTACAGAACATGCACAGGATACAGTTGCAAGTGGGTAAATATGGTTCTCTATGGCCTCCTGTCCATGGATAAATAGTCCCATTTAAAAATACAAATGCTTTGTTATTTTGTCAACTGAATTTTCAGTAAACATTGAAACTGTGTCCAGTTTAAAAATCAAAAGAAAAATATACAGATTAAAAAACTTTGCTCTGCACCAGCATGTGAAAGCCACTCAGTCGTGTCTGACTCTGCAACTTCATGGACTATACAGTCCATGGAATTCTCCAGGCCAGGATACTGGAGGGGGTAGCTTTTCCCTTCCCCAGGGGATCTTCCCAACCCAGAGATCAAACCCAGGTCTCCCACACTGCAGGTGAATTCTTTACCAGCTGAGCCACCAGGGAAGCCCAGCATAGATTAGTTATAAATAAGTTAACATTCATAATAGCTTTGAGAGCTAAAGTGCCTAGAAGTAGGTTACTAATCTATTTTAAAACTGAGAAACATAAATGACTCTAAATAGCAGCATAGTCATGTTCTTTGAAGAGGAGATTTGGTGCAAATGGCTGCAGGCTTTCCAGGTGGTGTTAGTGGTAAAGAACTTGCCTGCTAATACAGGAGACTTAAGAGATGCAAGTTCGATCCCTGGGTGGGAGAGATCCCTTGGAGGAGGGCATGGCAACCCACTTTAGTATTCTTGACTAGAGAATCCCATGGATAGTGAAGCTTGGTGGACTACAGTCCATGGAGTAGCAAAGAGCTGGACTCAACTGAAGCGACTTAACACTCACGCATATGTTAATAGATGCAAAATTGTAAAAAAATAGAAAAAAATGATCAACGTGATAAGAACTCATAGGACTTACTCTTATCAACATTTATATATAATATATACAGCAGTACTAATTACCTTTGTCATGTGTTAGGTTGACCAAAAAGTTTCTTTGGATTTTCCATAACATCTTATGGAAAAACTGAATGAACTTTTTAGCCAACCCAGTATATTGCATCATTACTACTTATTTGTCCTGTAAATGGGAGTTTGTACCTTTTGACTGTCTTCATTCAATTCCCCCTCACTGCAACCTCTTCCTCTGATGATTACAAATCTGATCTCTTTTTCTATGAGTTTGTTTTTGAAGCATAATTTTCATTTGTTTTTGAAGTGTAATTGACCTACAACACTATGTTAGCACCTGTTACAGAACATAGTGATTCAGTATTTCCATATCATGATTGTCTAGTTATGATCAGTCACCATACAAAGATTCTGCATGGTTATTGACTATAGTCCCCACACTGTACCTTTCACATCTGTGACTGGATCATATGGTAGTTTTATTTTTAATTTTTTGAGAAACCCTCATACTATTTTCCATAGCAGCTGCACCAGCTTACATTCACACCAACAGTGCAGAGGGCTCCCTTTTCTCCATATCCTTGCCAATACTTCTTATTTGCTGTCTTTTTACTAATAGCTTTCTGATGGGTGTGAGGTGATAGTTCATTGTGGTTTTGATTTGCATTTCTCTGTTGATTAGTGATGTTGAGCATCTTTTCATGTGCTTGTTAGCCATCTGTATGTCTCCTATTCAGATCCTGTATGTCTATTTAAATCCTCTGCCCATTTTAAAATTAGATTGCTTGTGTTTTGATGTTAAGTTGTATGAGTTCTTTGTGAATTTTGGATACTAACTCCTTACCAGACATATCATTTGCAAATATATTCTCCCACTCACTAGGTAGCCTTTTTTGATGATAGTTTCCCTTGCTGTGCAATAGCTTTTTAGTTTGATGTAGTCCCATTTATTCTTCTTTTTGTTTCTCTTGCCTGTGGAGCAATATCCAAAAATATTACCAAGAGCAATGTCAGAAAGTTATTGCCTATGTTTTCAGGTCTTGCGTTTAAGTGTTTAAGCCATTTTGAATTTGTTTTTGTGCATGGTGTGAGAGAGTAGTCCAGTTAGATTCTTTGGCATGCAGTTGTCCAGTTTTTCAACACCATTTATTGAGGAGGCTTGTTTTCCCCATTGTATATCTTGTCTCTTTTGTCATAGATTATTTGCCTATGTAAGTGTGGGTTCATATCTTAGCTCTCTAGTCTGCTTTATTGATCTATGTGTCTAATTTTATGCCAGTACCATACATTTTGATTCTTATAGCTTTGTAGTATAGCTTGAAATCAAGGAATATGATACCTCCAGCTGTATTCTTTTTTATCAATATTGCTTTGGTTATTAGGAGTCTTTTGTATTTCTATACAAATTTTAGAATTATTTGTTCCAGTTCCTTGAAAATGCAGTTGGTATTTTGATAAGGATTGAATTGAATCTGTAGATTGCTTTGGGTAGTATGATCATTTTAACAGTATTTATTCTTCCAATCAGTGAACAAGTTTCATTTTACCATCCATTTGTGTCTTCAATTTATTTCATCAATGTCTTATAGTTACTAGTACAGGTCTTTTTCTTCAGCTAGAATTATTTTTAGGTATTTTATTCTTTTTGATGTGATTTTAAATGGGATTATTTTCTTAGTTTGTTTGACATGTGGATATTGAATGATCCTTGCATCCCTGGGATGAATCTCACTTGATCATGGTATATGATTCTTTTACTTTGTTGTTGAATTTCACTTGCATATATATTGTTAAGGGCTTTTGTAGTCATGTTCATCAGATATATTGGCATGTAATTTTCTCTTTGTGTGTGATCTCTCTCTCTCTTTTTTTTTTTTTTTTTTTGTATCAGGGTGATGTTGGCTTGGTAGGATGAATGTGTAAGTGTCCCTTCATCTGCTTTTTTTTTTTCTTCAGAATTGCTTGAAAATGATAGGTGTTAACTCTTCTCTAAATGTTTGGTAGAATTCACCATTGAAGCCATTTGGTCCTGAACTTGTGTTGGTTGGGAGTCTTTTTGTATTTTTTTAAAATTATTGCTTCAATTTCATTACTGATAATTGGTGTGTTCATATTTTTTATTTTTCCCTGGTTAAGTCTTGGGAGTTTGTACTTAACAAGTATAAACTTGTTATTTGCTACTTGTTTCTGAGAGCTGGTCCATTCATTCTAGGCTATCCATTTTATCATTGTGGAATAGTTCATAGCAATCTCATATTTTGTTTCTCTGGTGTTGGTTGCTATTTCTCCCTTTTCATTTCTGATTTTATTGACTTGGGCCCTCTATTTTCTTTTTTCTCTTTTTATTTTTTCCATTTATTTTTATTAGTTGGAGGCTAATTACTTTACAATATTGTAGTGGTTTTTGTCATACATTGACATGAATCAGCCATGGATTTACATGTGTTCCCCATCCCGATCCCCCCTCCCACCTCCCTCCCCACCCTATCCCTCTGGGTCTTCCCAGTGCACCAGCCCTGAGCACTTGTCCCATGCATCCAACCTGGGCTGGTAATCTGTTTCACCCTTGATAATATACATGTTTTGGTGCTGTTCTCACAAAACATCCCACCCTCACCTTCTCCCACAGAGTCCACTGCCCTCTATTTTCTTGATGGGTCTGGCTAAAGTTTTATAAATTTTGTTTTTCTTTTCAAATAACCAGTTTTAGTTTTATTGATTTTTACTTTTCCAATCTCTTTTTCATTTATTTCTGTTCTAATTTTCATGATTACTTTCCTTCTACTAATTTTGACTTTTCTTTGTTTTCATTTTTCTAGTTGTTGGTTAGGTTGTTTATTTGAGATTTTTCTTGTTTCCCAAGGAGGGCATGTACCACTATAAACTAGCTTTTGAGAACTTTTGCTCTGTCCCATAGATTTTGAAGCATTTTATTTTTGTTTTCGTTAGTCTCCAGATATTTTTTATTTACTGTTGATTTCTTCAGTGATCCATTAGTTGTTTAGTAGCATATTGTTTAGACTGCATGTTTTTGTCTTTTTTTGTAGTCTTTAAATTGTAGTTGATTTTTTGTCTTAAACCATTGTGTTTGGAATAGTTGCTCCATATGATTTCAGTATTTTTAAATGTACTGAGACTTGTTTTGTGGCTTAGCATGTGATCTATCCTGGAGAATGTTTCATATACACCTAAAAGAATACATATGCTTCATTTGATGAAATGTTCTATATATCTACTTCTAATAAATCCATCTGATCTGTATATTGTTTAAGGTTAGTGTTTCTTTATTGGTTTCTGTCTGGATGATCTGTCTATTGATGCTAGTAGTGTGTTAAAGTCTCCTACTCCTATTGTTTTACTGTCAATTTTTCCCTTTATGTCTGTTAATGTTTGTTTTATGTATTTAGGTGCTCTTATGATCAGTGCAAATATATTTACAATTGTATCTTCTTCTTGTACTGATCTCTTGATCATTATGTAATGTCTTTATCTCTTGTTATAGTCTTTGCTTTAAAATCTATTTTGTCTGCTGTAACCATTGTTACCCTGGTTTACTTTTCTTTTCCATTTGCAAGGAATGTCTTTTTCCGTTGCGTCACTTTCTTTCTTTTTTTTTTGCCTCACTTTCAATTTGCATTTGTCTCCATAACTGAAGTGAATCTCTTGTAAACAATATTTGTATAGGTCTTGTTTTTCCTTTTTTAATCCATTCATCCAGTCCATGTCTTAGGATTGGAATACTTTATCTATTTACATTTAAATTTATTGATCGTTTGTACTTATTGCCATTTTGTTAATTTGGAGGCGTTGTTTTAGAAGTTCTTTTTGGTTCTTTTCTTCTTTTGCTCTCACCCTTTGTGATTCAATGACTATCTTCAGTGATATATTTGGGTTTCTTTCTCTTTGTGTATGTGTACCTCTGTTATGGCTTTTTAGTTGGTAGTTACCATGAGGCCTGTATATCTCTATCTATATTACAAAAGATGCTGGTTTTTCCAGTTTGAATGCATTTTAACAGCACTGCATGTTTACTCCTCCCACCCCACATTTGCTATTTTTGATGTCATGTTTTACAACTTTTATTTTGTGTACCCTTAACCTATGTGTTGTGGATATAGACTTTATTTATTTTTACTAATTTTGTCTTTTGACCTTCATACTAGCTTTAAACATGGTTAATTTACAAACTTTATATTTGCCTTTACTATTGAGTTTTTTCCTTTCATAATTTTTATATTTATATTGTGACTTTTTCTCTTTTGCTTATACAAGTCCCTTTAACATATCTTGCAAAGCTAGTTTGGTGGTGCTGAACTCTTTTAGCTTTTGCTTATCTGTAAAACTTTTGAGGTCTTCTTCAAATTTGAATGATAGCCTTGCCAGATAGACTGTTCTTGGTTTTTCCAGGGTTTTCCCCTTTCATCACTTTAAGCATATGTGCCACTTTCTTCTAGGCTGCAGTTTCTGCTAAAAAGTCAACTGATAAATTCATGGGAATTTTCTGCATACTAGTTGGTATGCAATTGATTTCGTTTCCTTTGCTGCTTTTAATATTCTCTCTTTAGCTCAGCTGGTAAAGAATTCGCCTGCAATGTGAGAGACTTGGGTTCGATCCCTGGGTCAGGCAGATCCTCTAGAGAAGGGAAAGTCTACCCAGTCCAGTATTCTGGCCTGGAGAATTCCATGGACTGTACAGAGTCACAAAGAGTTGGACACAACTGAGTGACTTTCACTTCACTTTTTTATCTTTAATTTTTTTTTTTTTTTGCCATTTTGTTTATAGCATATCTTGGTATAGTTTTCTTTGTTTGGTGTTCTCTGTGCTTCCTGGACCTAGATGCTTGTTTCTTTTTCCAGGTTAAGGAAGTTATCAGCTACTATATCTTCAAATATGTTCTCTGCCCAGTTTTCTCTCTCCTCCTTCTTGGACCTCTATAATGTGATTGTTATTATGCTTTGATGTCTTCTTCAAATTTGAATGTTGATGTTGTCCCAGAAGTCTCTTTAACTGTTGGTCCTTTAATGGACTGGAACCTGCTGGTCCGGAGTCAATGATGAGAGAGTGAAAGAAGTAAAGAGGCTAATATTCCCTGGGTTACACAGCCGGCTTCCACACTCCAGGGAATCAGCCAGAAATAGAGAGATAGAGAGAGAAAGAAAGAAAGAAAGACACAGGGACCCAAGCTCTGATGGAGCAAAGGTGTTTTAATCAACATGGTGTGTGCGTATATACTGTCTTACAAGGTAGTTATTCTCAGCAAAGATAAAGATTAAAATTCCAGACTTACAAAACATAAGATGATCCCTATCAAAGAGAGAGTTGCAAACAATCACCTTTTACTGTATGGTTCATAAAAAGGAAACAGGTACTAATCACCGTAATGAGAAATGCCTGGATTCCTCAGGCCCGGGAAAGGCGTGCCTCTCCTTTTAATTACTGAATATTCAGGAATTAATAAGGGCCAGAGGGTTCCTGACAGATCCAAAACAGCACATAGGGAACCTCTTGTGAAAAGCTTCCTGACATTTAACTGTCCTCACTTCTTTTCATTCTTTTTTTTTTTTTCAATTCATCTTGAATGATTTTTACTATTCTGTCTTCCAGCATGTTGATCTGTTCCTCTGTATCATCTAATCTACTGTTGATTATCTCTAGTGTATTTATTATTTCAGTGATTATATTCTTTATCTCTTTTTGTTTCTTCTTTATATATTCTAACTCTTTGTTGCAAAATTCTAAATTCTCTGGTTGCAGTATCCTGGGGTTCTGCAGTTGGTCTGTCAGCCTTCTGAAGGGTGGGGCTGGGGCCCAGTGTGTCTTGAGGCTAATGCATGCCCACTAATGAATAAAGCTGGTCTCAGGGCTAGTGAGTGTATCTGGGCCCCAGAGTCTCTGGCTGTAGGGCCCTGGAGGTCCTGGGTCTAGAACTGGTGCCCTGGTATGCAGGGCTGGATCCTGGGCCTCTGGAAGGCAGGGTTGGATCCTGAGGCTGCTGTGGGCTAAGGGGATCTTAAGGCAGCTGGTCTGCCAGTGGATGGGGTCCTCATGTGGTTAGTGGCTTGGCCTGAGGTGTCCTGGTACTGATGCTGATAGGTTCATTGGTGGGGCCGGGTCCTGATGCTAATAAGCTAAAATGAGGATTCCAGAATGGCACTTGTCAGTACCAGCATCCTTGTGGTAGAACAAGCTCCCCCAAATAGGTGCCCCCAAGGTTTACATCCCCAGGGTTAGCTCCAGTTTTTTCTTACCTTTCCCAATGAGACTCCAAGATCGGCAGATGGGTTTGACCAACTCCTTTCAAATTTCTGCTTCTGCTCTGGATCCCAAAGCATGTGAGATTTTGTGTGCATTCTTTAAAAGTGGAGTCTCTTTTCCCCATAGCACACAGGATATCCCTAAAGTAAGCCGTGCTGGCCTTCAAGTCCAGATGTTCAGAGGGCTTGTCTTCCCAGTGCAAGAGCCTCAGGTTAAGGAGCCTAATGTGGGGCTCAGACCATTCATTCTTTAAGGAGAACCTCTGTAATTATCTTCCAGCTTGTAGGTTGCCCTTCCAGAGGTATAGGCTTGGCTATTCTGTATCTCTACCCTTCTTACACATCTGATTTCTCCTTCTTTATATCTTTATGTATAGATTTTTTTTCCTTTTAGCCATCCAGTCTTTCTCATCAATATTTGCTTTTAAATAGTTGTAATTTTGATGTGTCTGTAGGAAGAGGTGAGCTAGGGGTCTTTCTACTCCATGGTCGTGGCTACTCCCCACTGAGCACAGGTCTTCTGAACCCCTTCCACATGAAAAATAGCTGGATGGAGTGACATATGGGGGCTTAAATGGGCTTCCATAAATGGAGATGTATGGGCCATAAATCTGGCCCTGCCCCTATATATCAGTTGTCTACATTATACTGCTATGCAGTAAATATTTCTTAAAAGTAAGGACAAATCAATCCTTATGCTAGTCTGAAACAGATTTTCAGTAATTTATATAGAAAGACTTGAAAGCCATTGGTTGATGTAATAGAAGATATGAAAGTGAAGTCACTCAGTTGTGTCCAACTCTATGTGACCCCATGGACTATAGTCCATGGAATTCTCCAGACCAGAATACTGGAGTGGGTAGCCTTTCCCTCCTCTAGGGGATCTTCCCAATCCAGGGATTGAACCCAGGTTTCCCACATTGCAGGCAGATTCTTTACCAACTGAGCTACCAGGAAAGACCCAGGAGATAAAAAGGTAGCTAGGAAAAAGCAAAAGCAAAACTATATTTTCTATTGAAATTTGCCCCAACCAGGCTTGCAGTCAGGCTTGCAGTAGTTGCTTACAATCCAAGAAATGATGTAAGAGTTTCACAGGACTTGTGCTTTCAATTCAAATAAACAAGTATAACTAGAAATTTTGAGAAATAGAAATGAGAAAAATTGGCAATATTGAAGCTTATAGAAGGCTATTTTCATTTCGTGCTTCTTAGTATTATACATTTAATGAAGTCATACTTTTTGTTTTCTATAAAAGCAGAGTTTAAGAACTCAAATACTTGTTTATGTGGCATTTAAAAGTTTAATGCATTAAACAGCTGGGAATAATATGAGGTATTTCATTTTCCACTAATGCCTGAAGCATTCTGTGTTTCAGTAAGGCTAGTCTTTTGAAACTGAAGCAAATAATTTAAGGAGAATTGTGATCCTCTTATAAGTTATACAGATTTCTTGGAAACACTCTTGAAAATGCGATTAATTTACATTTTAACAATACTATAATTTTACACTTGGAGTGTTTTGTTACAAAAATACATTTTGGGGGTGGTGAAACTCCATAAATGTCTCAAATAGGACACCTAAAACCTTCCAGATATGCAACAAGTAAACAGACTTAGCATAATAAATCAAAAATGTCAAAACAGCTGATTATCTGGCAAGTTCTATCATCTGGACAGCAGTACTTAAATTTAACTATTAATTCTAAATAAGTCTGAATATGAACAGCTATATATTTCTTTATAGTGCAGCTGTTGTATATATGAACCACTGTCTTGTCTCATCAAATGTTTCCAATTCTGTCAGCTCTCTGCTAGGTGTTTGTGTCCCACTGGTGTTTTTAAGTGTTCTGAGCCCTGAGAGCAGATGCTTACATGAGCAGCCAGATGACACCTCATGGCTTTGGCTGCACACTGTTCCTCTTAGGTGCTCAGCAGGTGATGCACTCTTTTCCCATTTGCCTTCATAGGTAGGGTCATTTTCCTTGGAACTGGGACTAACATTAGGGACTTCTCCCAGCAGAGTCTTTGGAGAAATTTTCCTCAGTATTCACTCTCTGCCCTAGGAAATAGGTGGTCCTGAGGAAAGTTTTCTAAGAGCTCTCTAGTCTTTTCCATTCTATTGTTTTCCTCTATTTTTTTGCATTGATCACTGAGGAAGGCTTTCTTATCTCTCCTTGCTATTCTTTGGAACTCTGCATTAGGTGGGTATGTCTTTCCTTTTCTCCTTTGCCTTTCGTTTCTCTTCTTTTCACAGCCTCAGACAACCATCTTGCCTTTTTGCTTTTTTTTTTTCTCCCTTGGGGATGGTCTTGATCCCTGCCTCCTGTACAATGTCACAAACCTCCGTCCATAGTTCTTCAGGCACTCTGTCTATCAGATCTAATCTCTTGAATCTATCTGTCACTTCCAAGCTATGGTTTTTCCAGTAGTCATGTATGGTTGTGAGAGTGGACTATAAAGGAAGCTGAGCACTGAAGAATTGATGCTTTTGAACTGTGGTGTTGGACATGACTCTTGAGAGTTCCTTGGACTGCAAGGAGATCCAACCAGTCCATCCTAAAGGAGATCAGTCCTGGGCGTTCATTGGAAGGACTGATGTTGAAGCTGAAACTTCAATACTTTGGCTACCTAATGCGAAGAGCTGATTCGTTTGAAAAGACCCTGATGCTGGGAAAAATTGAAGGTGGGAGGAGAAGGGGACACCAGAGAATGAAATGGCTGGATGGCATCATCGACTGGATGGACATGAGTTTGAGTAAACTCCGGGAGTTGGTGATGGACAGGGAGACCTGGCGTGCTGCAGTCCATGGGGTTGCAAAGAGTTGGACACGACTGAGCGACTGAACTGAACAGAACTGAAGGAAAGATTAACTAGATTATTTCACATCCATAAATTAACCAATGAAAATAACCTATTTCCTTCTCTGTGCTGTCAACTTTTAAAGAAATATTCAAAAGTAGCTCAAAGAGTAGAAATGAATTTATGGTCCAGAGGGATTTACACTGGGATTGATTATTCCCTGTGCTAGGGCTCTTGCAGGCCATGGGAATCCCTTCTGTCACCTAAGCAAGTGGGAAGAACAGGTTTCTGGGGCCAGAATTCTGTCTGAATATGGGGATCTTAGAGCCATATTGTTCCAAATGGTGAGATCTAGAATATAGTCATGTGCTGTTGTTTAATTGCTAAGTTGTGTCCAACTGTTTTGCAACCACATAGACTATAGTCTTTTAGGCTCCCCTGTCCATGGGATTTCTCAGGCAAGAATACTGGAGTGGGTTACCATTTCCTTCTCCAGGGGATCTTTCTGATCCAGGGATTGAACCTGCATCTCCTGCATTGGCAGGTGGATTCTTTACCACTGAGCCACTTGGGAATCCCTAATAGCAATGACAGTAAATGACAAATACAAGCCAGTGTCTTGAGAACCAGCCTGTTGTTGAAATTCTCTAGAGTGGCAGCAAGCCAGGATGACTGCTGGTTATACTTTGGGTGAAAAAGACAGCAGGTCATCATGATAGAATGAATGTGGGTGGTTAAATAGCAACCGGAATGGTTGGGTCTGGTAGTTAGATTCAGTGGGCAGGTAATTAAACTCAGGCCTTTCCCTGCATACTTTCTTGACAGTGTGACCTCAGGAAAAGCAGAAGGAAGCATCTAAAGTTTACTTTAAATCTGTGAGGATATGGTACCATGTGCCTTGATACCTTTTCAGTGGTGGAATTTGGAGAAATTTGAACACCGGTGTCAGAGAGCTAAGATAACATGTGAGGAAGACTGTGGTGGGTACAGCGGTGCCTAACATTTTTGGAAGCATTAACCAGTTTCGTGGATGACAATTTTTCCATGGACTGGGTTGGGGGGATGGTTTTGGAGTGACTCAAGAGCATTAGATTTATCGTGCACTTTATTTCTATTATCATTACATCAGCTCCACCTCAGATCACCAGGCATTAGATCCCAGAGATTGGGGACCACTGGTCTAGAGGACCTGATTGTGAATTGTGTGGGGGATGGGGGAATCTTATCCTCCTGAACTGAATGTTTAGGCTCTAGGATTATTCTGGTAAATTTTAACCCTAATCCTTTTCCAGCCCAGGCATGACCAGAGATGTTTGTGATGTTTGCTGAAGTGCCGTGGAAGATTATAAGAGTCTTTCTCTGAGACCTATGTTCTTGATGGGCTTCCCTGGTGTCTCAGACAGTAAAGAATCTGCCTCCATGTGGGACACCCAGGTTAGATCCCTGAGTTAGGAAGATCCCCTGGAGAAGGGAATGGCAACCCATTCTAGTAATCTTGCCTGGAGAATCCCATGGCAAGGATCCTGGAGGGAAGGTTACAGTCCATGGGGTCACAAAGAATCATATATGACTGAGTGACTAACACTTTCACTTTATGTTCTAGATGCTAGATGGTGTGAGGTGGGTTGGTACTTTAAAAGTAGATTCTTAGGTTCAGGGGTTGGTTGTCTGACCCTTAGTTCTTGGACTCACTGAGAAAGTTCTTCAGCAGCATAAGTTTCTCTTTCATAGATATAACTCTTATACCCATGTCTATCAAATGCATCACCTGTGGTGGTTTGAAATTGGGTACCCAGGTTTGATTTTCCACGTTTGGAAAGAGATGCATTCTCTTTGAAATCTCTTTTCATGAACAACTCCTGGATATGTTGGCACTGCCCCAAGAATGGGACTGCTTTCTGCTTATATTCACAATGTGAGAGCCTCACTGGAATAGAATTTCTTTTTCTTTTCTTTTCTTTAATTAAATTAATTAATTTATTTTAATTGGAGGATAATTACTTTACAATATTGTGATGGTTTTTGTCATGCATCAACATGAATCAGCCTATCGAAAGAATTTCTGAGGCTTGTCCTCCTTTACTTTTTATTAAAAAAGAAGTGCCATAAGGAATGCATTACTAGTACAATAAGTACATTAGATTGGATAATTGAAAGCCTTGCAAGGCATCACAGGTCATGACCTACAGAGGAAAATTGTATAGTATAGCAGGAGAAAGAGAGTGCAAGCAAGCATCTGGAGCCCAAGAAACTTCCCAGTGCAGCTCCCCACTGTTCTTATTTTCGCAAGGATGCATTTTGTCTCCAGAATGAGTTACCAAGAATTGTGTGATGATAGATTTTTGAGATAGGAATTTGAATTTCCATCTTCGTCTTTTATGACTCTCGAGGTCACATAGCCAAGCCAGGCTGTCTGACTGGTTACACTGGTATAAACAACCAATAAAAAAAACTGGTCCTGGCTGACACCAGGATAGTTCAAACTCTAAACAGCACATCATAAATCATTAGCTTACTGACCTTAGCTTGGCTAAAAGTCAGAGTTAGAATCCCAGGCATTCCCAGAGATAAGCGTAGAGCTGTCCTGGTCCAGTTATAACATAACTATACTATGTAATCTATGCTTTGACTAATGGTCATAGTTTTTAAATTATATGTTGCATAATATTCTTTTCCCTGAAACTTGGGCAGGGAACAGAAAACAAAGGAAAGACATTTTCCAAAATAATACCTGTTTCCTGATGAGCATTGTCTTAAATATGTGTTGTTTTAAACATCTTTTTAAACCAAATTTACTAAATTTCTAGCACAATAATGTACAAGCTTAATAATAATTTTACTTCCTTCCATCAATAAAAAATTTGGGGACGACAGAGTTTTATTTTTTAAGAAATTGAGACATAATTTACAAGCCATAAAGGTCATCCTTCAAAAGTATACAGTTCAGTGAGTTTTAGTATATTCACAAGATTGTGTAAGCATTTCTACCATGTAATTGAAATTTTTCATCATTCCCAAAAGAAATCTTATACCCACTTTAGGGTATAGGACACTGCCTATTATGAACACTTCATATAAGTAGCAATACATAATTTTTTTGTAACTGACTTCTTTCACTTAGCATAATGCTTTCAAATTTCACCTATGTTGTAACAAGTAACAGTACTTCATTTTCTTCCTCTAGAAATAGTAGTTTTATTGAGACTATAATTCACATACTACTCAAAAGTTCAGTGGCATTTAGTATGTTCAGAGTTGTACAACCACCAGCACAATCAATGTTAAAACATTTTTATCTGATCTTTGAATGTATCTTATTTAGAGTTTCTTTCAAATTGTGGTATTGGAGAAGACTCTTGGGAGTCCCTTGGACTGCACAGAGATCAAACCAGTCAACCCTAAAAGAAATCAGTCCTGAATATTCGTTGGAAGGACTGATGCTGAAGCTCCAATACTTTGGCCATCTGATGAGAAGAGCTGATTCATTGGAAAAGACCCTGATGTTGGGAAAGATTGCAGGCGAAAAGAGAAGGGTGGGGGTGCAGGAGATGGGATGGTTAGATAGCATCACTGACTCAATGGATATGAATCTGAGCAAACTCCATGAGACAGTGAAGGACAGGGGAGCCTGGAATGCTGTAGTCCATTGGGTCACAGAGAGTCAGTCATGACCTTGCAACTAAACAGCAACAATAAAGATTTTTGAACATGCAGATGAATGATTTTCATCAAATTTGGGAAGCTTTCAGTCATTATTTCTTCAGATTTTTAAATGCTTCTTTCTCTTTCTTGCCTCCTTCTTGGATTCTCAGTGTGCTATATGTTGGTACAGTTGATAGTGTCCCACAGGATTCTGAGACTCGATTCATTAAAAAAAAATTATTTATTTATTTGGCATTGTTAGGTCTTAGCTGTGGCATGTGGATCTTTTGCTGCTCTTCATAGCCATGCATGGGCGCTCTAGCTGTGGTGTGGCAAGTTGTGGCTTAGTTGCCCTGTGGCAACTAGGGATTGAACCCATGTTCTCTGCATTGGAAGCAGATTCTTAACCACTGGACCACCAGGGAAGTCACTCTATTCATTTTCCTTTATTCTTTTTTCTTTCTATCCTCAGACTAGGTAACCTCAGTTGACTTCTATTCAAGTTTTCTAGTTCTTTTTTCCTGCCTGCTCAAATCTTCTGTTGGGCTTCTGTTGGGCTCTTTACTTTTTCCTTGTGCAGAAACTTAAGGTCAGACAAAGGCAAGAGTTTAGGGCTTTCTTATATCTTTCCTGAGTATGCACATAGCCTTGTGAGTACACACAGCTCTACACATGCAAATGGCCTTCTAGATTCTCAGAAATCTAGAAAAATCCCAAGAAGATTCCCATGCTTTATACAAAGGATAAATAGCTTTTTAATGCTTTTATGGACTTTTACTGGCCGGTTTTTCCTTTTAAGCTTTTGATTAATCTATTGTTTACCCCAACTCTTATCTGTTGCTTTAGACAACTGCAGTGTTAAACAATTGTCTCTAATTGTTTTCAACAAGTGGCCCTATTTTTTCTTCCGTTTGGATGAATATACTTATGGGTCTATCTTGGGTTAGTGTGATCCCTGGTGTTCTATCTAACTATGTCATTAAGTCTCCTATTTGTGTCTGAAAAGCTGTACTATCTATCCTGTCCAGGCTCCTTTCACTCTTCCCCTTCCTCCTAAAATGTCTTGGCTAAATGTAAAACATGGGCTGATAACTTTTCCCTCAGGATATTTCTCTTCATAAATCTGGCTTGATCTAGGACTCCTACACATTTCCACCCAGGGCTCTTATACAGTATTTTGGCCAATGTTGGATTATTTACCTACTGTATCATTGCCATAGAGCACTTGGGTATTTTTGAACATATAGTTTGGACTTCAAAATGTTGAGTTCTACAGGATAATGCCACAAGGGTAGCAGTGAGTAAAATATAGTTTGATTATGCCAAGAGCTTTAAGTTCTTGGCATATTTATGCCATAGATGTTTTAAGCAGACAGTGGGCTAGTAGTAGTATGTATATAAGCCTACCAGGTCATGTCAACTGACATTAGTTTCTTTGCCTAGCATTCTTTACCTTGATTATTGCTCTTTATCTACAAAAACATGATCTACAGGCATTAGGGTACATGATGCAGTGACAAATTGGGCATGTAGCCAAGCCATCATATTTGGACATTTTTCTGTATAATTCAGCAAATAAGTTAATACTTACACAGTGACCTGTGACTCTGCTACTGAACAAAATCTTTCTTTGGTATTGAAGGAGCAATAGTTCTCACTTTCCTTTTCTCCTTTGCTTTTCGCTTCTCTTCATTTCACAGCTATTTGTAAGGCCTCCTCAGACAACCATTTTGCCTTTTTGCATTTCTTTTCCATGGGGATGGTCTTGATCCCTGTCTCCTGTACAATGTCATGAACCTCCGTCCATAGTTCATCAGGTTCTCTGTCTATCAGATCTAATTCCTTAAATCTATTTCTCACTTCCACTGTATAGTCATAAGGGATTTGATTTAGGTCATACCTGAATGGTCTGGTAGTTTTCCCTACTTTCTTCAATTTAAGTCTGAATTTGGCAATAAGGAGTTCATGATATGAGCCACAGTCAGCTCTGGGTCCTGTTTTTGCTGACTGTATAGAGCTTTTCCATTTTTGGCTGCAAAGAATATAATCAATCTGATTTCTGTGTTGACCATCTGGTGATGTCTATGTGTAGAGTCTTCTCTTGTGTGTTGGAAGAGGGTGTTTGCTATGACCAGTGCGTTCTCTTGACAAAACTCTATTAGCCTTTGCTCTGCTTCATTCCATACTCCAAGGCCAAATTTGCCTGTTACTCCAGGTGTTTCTTGACTTCCTACCTTTGCATTCCAGTCCCCTATAATGAAAAGGACATCTTTTTTGGGTATTAGTTCTAAAAGTTCTTATAGGTCTTCATAGAACCGTTCAACTTTAGGTTCTTCAGTGTTATTCCCATTTGAATGCAGAATTCCAAAGAATAGCCAGGAGAGATAAGAAAGCCTTCCTCAGTGATCAATGCAAAGAAATAGAGGAAAACAACAGAATGGGAAAGACTAGAGAGCTCTTCAAGAAAATTAGAGATACCCAGGAAACATTTCATGCAAAGATGGGCTCAATAAATGACAGAAATGGTAGGGACCTAACAGAAGCAGAAGATATTAAGAAGAGGTGGCAAGATTACACAGAAGAACTGTACAAAAAAGATCTTCATGACCCAGGTAATCACAGTGGTGTGATCACTCACTTAGAGCCAGACATCCTGGAATGTGAAGTCAAGTGGGCCTTAGGAAGCATCACTGCGAACAAAGCTAGTGGAGGTGATGGAATTCCAGTTGAGCTATTTCAAATCCTGAAAGATGATGCTGTGGAAGTGCTCAATATGCCAGCAAATTTGGAAAACTCAGCAGTGGCCACAGGCCTGGAAAAGGTCAGTTTTCATTCCAATCCCTAAGAAAGGCAATCCCAAAGAATGCTCAAACTACCACATAATCGCACTCATCTCACACGCTAGTAAAGGAATGCTCAAAATTCTCCAAGCCAGGCTTCAGCAATACGTGAACTGAGAACTTCCAGATGTTCAAGTTGGATTTAGAAAAGGCAGACGAACCAGAGATCAAATTGCCAACTTCTGCTGCATCATCAAATAAGCAAGAGAGTTCCAGAAAAACATCTATTTCTGCTTTATTGACTATGCCAAAGCCTTTGACTGTGTGGATCACAATAAACTGTGGAAAATTCTGAAAGAGATGGGAATACCAGACCACCTGACCTGCCTCTTGAGAAACCTGTATGCAGGTCAGGAAACAACAGTTAGAACTGGACATGGAACAACAGACTGGTTCCAAATAGGAAAAGGAGTACGTCAAGGCTGTATATTGTCACCCTGCTTATTTAACTTATATGCAGAGTACATCATGAGAAACGCTGGGCTGGAAGAAGCACAAGCTGGAATCAAGATTGCTGGGAGAAATATCAATAACCACAGATATGCAGATGACACCACCCTTATGGCAGAAAGTGAAGAGGAACTAAAAGGCCTCTTGATGAAAGTGAAATAGGAGAGTGAAAAAGTTGGCTTAAAGCTTAACATTCAGAAAACTAAGATCATGGCATCTGGTCCCATCACCTCATGGGAAACAGATGGGGAGACAGTGGAAACAGTGTCAGACTTGATTTTTTTGGGTGCCAAAATCACTGCAGATGGTGACTGCAGCCATGAAATTAAAAGATGCTTACTCCTTGGAAGGAAAGTGATGACCAACCTAGATAGCTTATCAAAAAGCAGAGACATTACTTTGCCAACAAAGGTCTGTCTGGTCAAGGCTATGGTTTTTTCAGTGGTCATGTATGGATGTGAGAGTTGGACTGTGAAGAAAGCTGAGCACCGAAAAATTGATGCTTTTGAACTGTGGTGTTGGAGAAGACTCTTGAGAGTCCCTTGGACTGCAAGGAGATTCAACCAGTCCATCCTAGAGGAGATAATTCCTGTATGTTCATTGGAAGGACTGATGCTGAAGCTGAAACTCCAATACTTTGGCCACCTGATGTGAAGAGTTGACTCATTGGAAAAGACCCTGATGCTGGGAGGGATTGGGGGCAGGAGGAGAAGGGGACGACAGAGGATGAGATGGCTGGATGGCATCACCGACTAGATGGGCATGAGTTTGAGTAAACTCCAGCAGTTGGTGATGGACAGGGAGGCCTGACGTGTTGGGATTCATGAGGTCACAAAGAGTCAGACACGACTGAGCCACTGAACCAAACTAAAGTTCTCACTTGTCACCTCTGAAAACATCTTCCGTAACAAATTAACTGGAGGCAATACATGTGAAAGATAAAGGAAATGGGGGGGGGGGAATGGAATAGAAATGGAATAGGATGTGATATAGGTCTGACACCCATAAAATGAAAAGAAGAAAGATTGGATAAGAAGAACCTCAGAGTGTGGCTCAGATTCCCCAGGTTTGAGAAAGACTTGGCTAGCTATCAAAAAGCTGAAGAGCAAAGATTCTCCTTTAGAGTTTCCAATACTGGGCAGAGGTAGCCAGGCCTTATGATTCCCCCCATGGTGAGTCACTTCCTGGAGCTGCTCAGGAAGCGTGTGGCCTCAAGTCAAACATTGAGAGATGCTGAAACCATGGACAGTGGAGACTGTTGGTTTCCTAACAGTGCTCCATGCAGAAGGCTTTCCCTCTCTCTCTCCTCAACCATGTCTGCTCTCCACATCTTTAATTATGTTATCTAAAGAATGTTGTGTAAATGAAGTCATATAGTGTATTCTTTTGAGATTTTGAGCTTTGTTTTTTCACTCACAACTTCCTTGAGTTTCATGTAAATTGTTGTGTATATCAATAGTTTCTTACTCTTTCTTGCTGAGAGGCATTTCATGGTTGGATCCACCACCATTTCTTTTACCATTGTAATATTGATTTTTGTGTATTGGTTTTGTATCCTGCAACTTTGATAAACTTGCTTATCAATTCTAGTAACTTTTAAACATATTTGATTAGATTGTCTACATTGATAATCACATTGTTTATGAATAAAGTTTTTGTAGATACCATTTATAAGGTTGAAAAAATTCCCTTCTAATCCTATTTTGCTGAGATAATTTATGAACTAGATTATCAGGCAGATAAAGGTTTATGTCCTTTGATCAATATTTTATATTACATATAATATAAATATTTTTATTATAATAAAAGGACCTTCTTTATCTCTGAAAATACTCTTTTCTCTGAAGGATACTTTGTTGGTTATTAAGGTAGCCACTATAGCTTTTGTTTGATTAGTGTTGGGATGGGAAAAGATATACCATGCTTAAAAAACATACTCGTATCCTTATATTTACAGTGTGTTTATTTTAGGTAGTATATAGTTCAGTTTTGCTTTCTTATCCAACCTTAAAATCTGTGCCTTTAAATTGAGGACTTTCAACCATATGCATTTAATGTATTTATTGATATGATTAGTTAAAGTTAGTTGTCTTGCTCTTTGTATTTTTCTCATGTATTCTTTGTTTTCTCTACCTCTCCAGTTTTGTATTAATTAAATCTTTTTTTATAATTCTGTTTTATCTCATTTTTTGGCTTATTACTCCATCACTTTGCTGATGTACTCTAGCCATTGGTTCTTTTTTTCTCTAATTTTTGAGAAAAAATTAAAATATAATGTATAAATTTAAGGTGTGCAACATAATGATCTGATACATATGAAAAGTGAAAGTGAACATGTTAGCTGCTCCATTGTGTCTGATTCTTTGTGACTCCATGGACTGTAATGGGGCCCGCCAGACTCCTCTGTCCATGGAATTCTCCAGGCCAGAATACTGGAGTGAGTATCCATTCTCTTCTCCAGGAGATCTTCCCAACCCGGGAACTGAGCAACTGATACCTGTATGCAATGCAAAATGATTACCACCATGAAGTTAGCACATTCTTCTCCTCACAAATTATCTTTTTTTTTCTTTCTGGTTATTGTGAGAAACTTAAGATCTAATCTTTTAGCAACTTTCAAGTATACAGTACAGTAGTGTTAACTATAGTCATGATCCTATACATTAGATTCCTAGAATTTATTTGTATTGTAACTGAGAGTTTGTGCTTTTGACCAACATGTCCTCATTTCCCTCATCACCTGTCCCCTGGCAACCACCGTTATACTCTCTGTTTCTATGAGTTTGGTGTTTTTTTTTTTTAATTCCCCAGTGAGATCATATAGTATTTGTCTTTCTCTGACTTATTTCAATTAGCACGATGCCCTCAAGGGGCTTCCCAGGTGGCGCTAATGGTAAAGAACCCTCCTGCTGATACAGGAGATTTAAGAGGCATGGGTTCGATCCCTGGGTTAGGAAGGTCCTCTGGAGAAGGAAATGGCAACACTCTCCAGTATTCTTGCCTGGAGAACCCCATGGACAGAGGGGATTATACATGGTGGGCTATAGTCCATAGGGTTGCAAAGAGTCAGACACGACTGAAGCAAGGGAGCAAATGCCCTCAAGATTCATCCATGTTACTGCAAATGGCAGTTTTCGCTTCTCTTCTTTTATGGCTGAATGTTGTTCCATTATGTACATGCACACCTATTTTTTCTTTTTTTAATCTATTAATTTGTTCATGGACATTTAGGTTGCTGTAGTGAATGAACGTAGGGTGCACATATTTCTTTCAAATAGAGATTTCATTTCTTTTTGATGTATATGCAGGAGTGGGATTGATGGACTATATGGCAGTTTTATTTTTAATTTCTTGAGTAACCTCCATACTGTTTTCCATAGTAGCTGCACCAATTTACATTCTCACAAACAGTGTAAAAGTGTTCCTTTTTCTCTACATCCTTATCAGCATTTATTGTTTGTAGGCTTTTTGATCATGGCCATTCTTAGCCATTAATTTTTGATTTCAAAATCATTCCTGGGACTTTCAACCCTTGTTTACTTGAAGACAGAATCCCTGATCCTCCCTGATGAATGGCACATGTCTCATTCCCTCAACCAAATCTTCTTAGAGAACAAGACATCAACAACTAGTTAAGAGCTCTGGAACCTGTGCCTCATTGTATCCAAGCGATCTTCTCCTCTAGTAGGGGTGAGGGAAAGAGCTCTGATCCCCAGTTACTACTAGGCCCTCTTCTTTTCTGCTCTTTATTATTATGAGTTTTCATTATGATGTTTCAATGGAAGCACTCTTCTCCTGGATCCCCAAGATACCCTGGCCTCAGCTACCTTCAGACCTGACCTTGTGTTATATCTGCCTCTTGTTCTAAGAGAAAGAATTATCCTGGGTGGTGGGTCAGTGTTCAGCTGTGGCTTTCCTGAGCTGCCAGATCCTTGGTTGCTCTGACCATCTCCAGGCCTGAGGCTCCAGAGATAAGCAGCTTCTTCAGCTATGGACAGGGGTAGAGGCCTGTGTATTTCCTCCTACTCCAACATAGGATCAGGATAACCCCTTTTCACATGGCCTTATCCATCCTTTATGCCCAATACTTTGCTAGACTTGAGGTTTTTGCCTGAGCCAGAGAGTTCCCAGCTGAGGAAGTAGCGATCTGCCTTGAGTGGGACTCACACAGTGGGGCCTCTGTGGTCTCAAGCTTTCCTTGTCAGGTTCATTGTACCAGAAAGGGCATCATGGTAGGGAGGGATGGTGGGAAGTGGAGCAGGGCCTCACAGTGGCTCAAATAATTCTTGGTTTGGGTGGGTGATGTTCAAATGGATCTCTAGGATGTAGTAACAATGCAGGCCTCTATCCAAGGAGGGCTTAGAGTTAAGTTTTCTCCTAAACAAGTATTCTATCTGCCCAACTTTAGAAATGATTAATATGAGTAGCAAAGAGGTTTCTATTTGAACTAGAAGAAACTATTCTCATTTCTTATGAAGGAAGGGCCACAAATGTGGGAGAAGGGCTGTAGACTTTACTACTTCCTTTATTTGCTTGGTGCATTGAACTCTCCTTTGAATATCCAAGGTTTACTGCTTCAGAAGCATAAATTATTTGGGCTTAGGTTGGGGCAGAGGAATCTTGGACTTTCAAATGATCTCCTCCTCTTAGAAGTCAGGGAGAAGCTGTGGGTGAGCCTCTGGTGATCCAGACTGAGTGAAACTCATGGGCACAGGCAGAAAATCACCTCATGCTGGGGAATCTTCAAAAGGGACTCTGACAACTAATTATGGCTGTAGCAACTCTTAACCTGGGAAGGGAGAAAATTCTCCAAATCTCACTAAGAACTATCTAGTGACTGTTTCCGTCCTAGTGACCACACCTTCGGAATTCATGGTTAGGAAAAATGAGAAATGTGAGATCGTGGCATATATTTAAAAGTCACACCCAGTTACCAGCAAGGACAACAACAAAAACGTATGGACAACTGGAGTATCAGCTATAGTTAAAAGCCTGCTCTTGCTTGCATAAGGGTCAGCCAATTCATAGTAACCCTGCATTCCATCCTGGGAATTATTGTTCGTTATATTTAACCACAACTCTAGGACTTTAAAGATGTCTCCTTTCTTAAGTCTTGATGGAGAGAGTATGCCTTCTGCATCCTTTAATAGGATGTAATTGAAGAGATGTGTGTACCTCCTAAATCGCTTCAGTGGTGTCCCACTCTTTGTGGCCCTATGTACTGTAGTTCACCAGGCTCTTCTGTTCATGGGATTCTCCAGGCAAGAATACTGGACTGGGTTTCCATGCCCTCCTCCAGGGATCTTCCTGACCCAGGGATCGAACCTGAGTCTCCAGCAGCTCCTGCATTGCAGGCAGACTCTTTACCCCTGAGCCACAGGGGAAGCCCAATTACTTAGTGATTTCCTAATTCATATATTATAAATCCACTCAGGATTTCTATATTGTGAAGTCCTGAATTGACAGAAATTCTTTGTTTACAATGTACAAGCCAGAACCTAGCTAGGACCACCTTTGAGTTCAAATTTCTGAGTTTGTTCAGAGGCAAGCTGGCTACTTCAGCTTTTATAGTCAAATCCATAATCTGGTAGTTACACCCATATCACTAAATAAAGCCTAAGGTAAAAGTTAGAACTTGCTTGGTCTAGCAGCTTCACATTTTCTAGTTCAATCTCATACACGTCCCCATATTTTGCAAATTCATGTAGCAATATTCTGCAGTTGTTTTGGCTGGTAAATTTTCCATTTATAATCTCAGACGATTCTTCCTCTACTGCCACCGCGTGGCAAACACAGAGATGTGCCACTCAGGTCTCCTGCTGTTAGGGTTTCTAGCCTCATTGTGGGGCTAGCAGCTTCTAGCTGTGAGATCCTTCAGGGTCTGCCTCTGTGGTCACGTTCCTCTCCCACGGTCACCCCTTGCTGGGAAAGTTCATATCCAGTGACTGCATAGGAGAGGGTGAAAAAGGCTGGGCATTGCAGCCCGAAACAGGACAACTCTGGTAAGCAGTATTCCCTCTTGAGTTTCCCTCCTGTTTGGTTAGAAGATTTGTTGGGCTTGCATTCCAAATTCAGTCTCAGACTGGTTCTAGAAAATCCAACCTGCAACAGTTGGTACTAGAAGTGGAATGGACTGAAAAATAAGTGATAAGTTGCGGCTTGGAGCTGGGTTATTCACTGCCCCACTGGTAATGAGGACCTTGTGCAAATTTCACTGGTGGCATACGGTGGTGGTCTGCCACGTGGCAGGGTTGCACTAGTGGGTGCAGCATGTCAGGTATTTGAGACGTGGAGGAAATAGAAGCTGTGAAAATGAATGAAGATGCTAAGCATCTTCATGCTTCAAAAAGAAAATGAACAAACAATTGAAATAGATGTAAGAGCCAGAGAACTTATTTGATTATATATAAAGAAATATCCATTTCCTGCATCAGGAAGGCAGAAAAAGATGACCAAACTCAGGACCCAGTGGTCTGAGTGATAGAATGTGAAAGATGGTTAAAAAGCCCAATCTAAGCAGGTCTGTTAGAGAAAGTTCAGGACTCTGGTTGAGAGACTCTGGACTCCTAACACCTGAGATGGGACTATTTGAGTAGATAAATTCTGACTCCCCCAAATTTTCTGAAAGTGCAGAAATGGCCTGTGTTTTCTTAATTAAGAGTTGCTCTTTTTGGGTTGAAAGACAGTCCGTAAGCATTTCTGCTGCAAATCATCCGACCCCTTGTCCTTGGCCAGTAGGTATATTCATGATTCAATTACAGAATAATCTAGTTTGAGAAGTGCTGGATTGGATCCAGAAGGGACAGGAGTATATCCCAAAGGAGTTGTAGAGTTTCTAGTAGGAGTTAGGGTGTAAGCCTGAGACAAGATTGTGAGGGTCCTTAACTTTGGGACTGATATCAATAACAAAATATGAAAGAATTTATTGACTTGGTAGTATTCTCCTGCAGTAAAAATTTAAGCCTTGCACAGACAGCAGGATATGACACAAACTTACCATTTGGTTCAGTTCAGTCGCTCAGTTGTGTCCCACTCTTTGCGACGCCATGAACCGCAGCATGCCAGGCCTCCCTGTCCATCACTAACTCCCGGAGTCCGCTCAGACCCATGTCCATTGAGTCGGTGATGCCACCCATCTCATCCTCTGTTGTCTCCTTCTCCTCCTGCCCTTAATCTTTCCCAGCATCAGAGTCTTTTCAAATGAGTTAGCTCTTCATATCAGGTAGCCAAAGAATTGGAGTTGCAGCTTCAAAATCAGTCCTACCAATGAACACCCAGGACTGATCACCTCTAGAATGGACTGCTTGGATCTTCTTGCAGTCCAAGGGACTCTCAAGAGTCATCACCAACACCACAGTTCAAAAGCATCAATAATTCTGCGCTCAGCTTTCTTTATAGTCCAACTCTCACATCCATACATGACCACTGGAAAAACCATAGCCTTGACTAGACAGACCTTGTGGACAAAGTAATGTCCCTGCTTTTTAATATTCTGTCTAGGTTGGTCATAACTTTCCTTCCAAAGAGTAAGTGTCTTTTAATTTCATGGCTGCAGTCACCATCTGCAGTGATTTTGGAGCCCAAAAAAATAAAGTCAGCCACTGTTTCCCCATATATTGGACATGAAGTGATGGGACCGGATCCCATAATCTTAGTTTTCTGAATGTTGAGCTTTAAGCCAACTTTTTCACTCTCCCCTTTCACTTTCATCAAGAGGCTCTTTAGTTCCTCTTCACTTTCTGCCATAAGGGTGATGTCATCTGCATATCTGAGGTTATTGATATTTCTCCTGGCAATCTTGATTCCAGCTTGTGCTTCTTCCAGCCCAGGGTTTCTCATGATGTACTCTGCATAGAAGTTAAATAAGCAGAGTGACAATATACAGCCTTGGCGTACTCCTTTTCCTATTTGGAACAAGTCTGTTGTTCCATGTCCAGTTCTGACTGTTGTTTCCTGACCTGCATATAG
The DNA here is from genome assembly GCF_033118175.1 of Dama dama. Lineage (NCBI taxonomy): Eukaryota > Metazoa > Chordata > Mammalia > Artiodactyla > Cervidae > Dama > Dama dama. The sequence continues at coordinate 9,146,614 of NC_083681.1, forward strand.
ATTTCTCAAGAGGCAGGTCAGGTGGTCTGGTATTCCCATCTCTTTCAGAATTTTCCACAGTTTATTGTGATCCATACAGTCAAAGGCTTTGGCATAGTCAATAAAGCAGAAATAGATGTTTCTCTGAAACTCTCTTGCTTTTTCAATGATCCGATGGATGTTGGCAATTTGATCACTGGTTCCTCTGCCTTTTCTAAATCCAACTTGAACATCTGGAAGTTCATGGTTCATGAACTGTTGAAGCCTGGCTTGGAGAATTTAGCATTTGAGATGTGTAAAACTGTATGGTAGTTTGAGCATTCTTTGAGATTGCCTTTCTTTGGGATTGAATGAAAACTGACCTTTTCCAGTCCTGTGGCCACTGCTGAGTTTTCCAAATTTGCTGACATATTGAGTGCAGCACTTTCACAGCGTCATCTTTCAGGATTTGAAATAGCTCAACTGGAATTCCATCACCTCCACTAGCTTTGTTCATAGTGATGCTTCCTAAGGCCCACTTGACTTCACATTCCAGGATGTCTGGCTCTAGGTGAGTGATCACACCATTGTGATTATCTGGGTTGTGAAGATCTTTTTTGTATAGTTCTTCTGTGTATTCTTGCTATCTCGTCTTAATATCTTCTGCTTCTGTTAGGTCCATATCATTTCCGTCTTTTACTGTGCCCATCTTTGCATGAAATGTTCCCTTGGTATCTCTAATTTTTTGAAGCAACCTCTAGTCTTTCCCATTCTATTATTTTCCTCTATTTCTTTGCACTGATCACTGAGGAAGGCTTTCTTATCTCTCCTGGCTATTCTTTGGAACTCTGCATTCAAATGGGAATATCTTTCCTTTTCTCCTTTGCCTTTTGTTTCTTTTCTTTTCACAGCTATTTTTAAGGCATCCTCAGACAACCATTTGGCTTTTTTGCATTTCTTTTTCTTGGGGATGGTCTTGATCCCTGTCTCCTGTACAATATCACAAACCTCTGTCCATTGTTCTTCAGGCATTCTGTCTATCAGATCTAATCCTTTGAATCTATTTGTCACTTCCAGTGTATGATCATAACGGGATTTGATTTAGGTCATACCTGAATGGTCTAGTGGTTTTCCCTACTTTCTTCAGTTTAAGTCTGAATTTGGCAATAAGGAGTTCACGATCTGAGCCACAGTCATCTCCCAGTCTTGTTTTTGCTGACTGTATAGAGCTTCTCCATCGTTGGCTGCAAAGAATATAGTCAGTCTGATGTCGGTGTTGGCCATCTGGTGATGTCCCTGTGTAGAGTCTTCTCTTGTGTTGTTGGAAGAGGGTGTTTGCTATGACCAGTGTGTTCTCTTGGGAAAACTCTATTAGCCTTTGCCCTGCTTTATTCTGTACTCCAAGGCCAAATTTGCCTGTTACTCCAGGTGTTTCTTGACTTCCTACTTTTACATTCCAGTCCCCTATGATGAAAAGGATATCTTTTTTGGGTGCTAGTTCTAGCATTATAGGTCTTCATGGAATCGTTCAACTTCAGCTTCCTCAGCATTACTGTTTGGGGCACAAACTTGGATTACTGTGATATTGAATGGTTTGCCTTGGAAACAAACAGAGATCATTCTGTCACTTTTGAGACTGCATCCAAGTGCTGCATTTTGGGCTCTTTTGTTGATTATGATGGCTACTCCATTTCTTCTAAGGGATTCTTGCCCACAGTAGTGGATATAATGGTCATCTGAGTTAAATTCATCCATTCCAGTCCATTTTAGTTCACTGATTCCTAGAATGTTGACATTCACTCTTGCCATCTACTGTTTGACCACTTATAATTTGCCTTCATTCATGGACCTAACCCTCTAGGTTTCTATGCAATATTGTTTATAGCATCAGGCTTTGCTTCTACCATCGGTCCCATCCACAACTGGGTGTTGTTTTTGCTTTGGCTCTGTCTTTTCATTCTTTCTGGAGTAATTTCTCCGTTGATCTCCAGTAGCATATTGGGCACCTACTGACCTGGGGAGTTCAGCTTTCAGTGTCCTGTCTTTTCACCTTTTCATACTGTTCATGGGGTTCTCAAGGCAAGAATACTGAAATGGTTTGCCATTCCCTTCTCCAGTGGACCACGTTTTGTCAGAACTCTCCACTGTGACCTGTCCATCTTGGGTGGCCCTACCTGGCTCATAGTTTTATCGAGTTAGACAAGGCTGTGGTCCCTGTGATCAGATTGGTTAGTTTTCTGTGATTGTGGTTTTCATTCTGTCTGCCCTCTGATGGAGAAGGATAAGAGGCTTATGGAAGCTTCTTGATGGGAGAGACTGACAGAGGGGAAAACTGGGTCTTGTTGTGATGGCCGGGGCCATGCTCAGTAAATCTTTAGTCCAATTTTCTGTTGATGGGTGGGGCTGTGTTCCCTCCCTGCTATTTACCTGGGGCCAAACTATGGTGGAGGTGATGAAGATAATGGCGACCTCCTTCAAAAGGTCCCATGCATGGACTGCTACGCTCAGTGTCACCAACCCTGCAGCAGACCACCACCGACCCACACCTCTGCTGGAGGCTCCTGGACATTCACGGGCAAGTCTGGGTCAGTCTCTTGTGGGGTCACTGCTCCTTTCTCTTCGGTCCTGGCGCATGTGGTTCTGTTTGTGCCCTTCAAGGGTCTATTTCCCAGTCCTGTGTAAGTTCTGGTGGCTCCATGGTGGGGTTAATGGCGACCTCCTCCAAGAGGGCTTATGCCATACCCAGGTCTGCTGCACCCAGAGCCCCTGTCCCTGCAGCAGCCCACTGCTGACCCGTAGCTCCACAGGAGATGCTCAGAGACAGTTCTGTCTCAGTCTCTGTGGGGTCTCTAGGTCCTGGTGTGCATAAAGTTCGTTTGAGCCCTCTGAACATCTCTGGTGGAAATAGGGTTTTATTCTAAATGCAAATTCACCCCTCCTACCATCTTGCTGGGTCTTCTCTGCCCTTGGAAGTGGGGTATCTCCTCAAAGTCACTCCAGCACCACACAGCTGCTGCTCCAGCTCCACGCAGCCAGCAAAAGTGATAGGTAATAGTAAAAAGTTATGTGTAATTCTTAATATTACTGTTACTGTTTTCTGTGAATATTCATGTTTTTTATCCAAGACTTTAAATCTTGAGGGTGTCTATTTGAATGGGTGTAATGTCACAATCCCTAATTTGATGTGGGGAAACAGAGAAGAAATGTCTGAGTCCCATTGCCATCAACAATGATATGCAGGGCACTGCTTCTGAGAAAGAGTAAAACAATGAGGACTGTCTTTGTGTTAGCTTATAATTGTTGTTTATCAAATTACTACAGCTTAGTAAACTACAACAAAACACATTTATTATCTCATGATTTCTGTCAGCAGGAGTCTGGGCATGGCTTAGGTGGGTCTTCTGCTCAGGATCTTATAGGGTTCCATTGAGGTGCCAGCCACAGTGAGTTCTCATCTGCAGGCTTGTTGAGCAGAGAATCCTCTTCCAAGCTCATTCTGGTTGTTGGCAGAATTCGTGTCCTCGTTGTTATAGTACTGAAGCCCTCAGGCCCTCATGTAGCCTTCTCTGTAGGCCCCCAATGGTTGTTTGCTTCTTTAAGGCTGACTGGAGAATCTCTCCAGTTTGCTAAGACTGTGAGTCTTATATAATGTCAGCTAACAAAACACTGACTTGCTGACCCCTTTGCGATTTTCTATTGGTATAAAAGTGAGTCATATGCCCCACCTACACTCAGGGGAAGAAGACTATAGCAGGGCTACAAATACATGACTTTTAGGGTGACTCAAGGTGTGCTAGCTACAACCTCCCAGATGCTGATCAGCTAACCAAAAACAAAGGGCAAATGCATACTGTATAGAAAAATAACTTCAGCATATCAAGTGCCAAGAATATCTTATTCTTTGAAGCCATTGATTTCCCTTTCTGACAACAAATTTGGTTTTTTCAGTTACCTTGATGGGGGAAAAGTATTATGGAATAATATGTCTCATTTTAACTCATAAATGAACATTCTTTATAACTTTAGCTGACATAAATCCATTACCATGTGTATTCATTAGGAGTCTCCAGAGAAAGAGAGCCATTAGGAGACCTCCCTCTCTTTCTATTAAAGTCTTCAACTGATTGAATGAGGCCCAACCACATATGGAGGTTTATCTGCTTTACTAAAAATATTTTAATGATTTAAATGAAAATATCATCTAAAAATAACCTTCACACAAATATCTAGAATAACATTTGACCAATCATCTGGATACCGTGACCGAGCCACACATGTGGTGGAGTGGGTTGACATGCCCTCCTTGTGACCTAGACATACTGACACATAAAATTAATCATCACACCATGAAAGACCTAGTTGTCTTTGTTAGTCTGGTCAACTCCTTGATTTATATAGAGAAAACAAAGATGAACTGTCTTGCATCAGGCTATACTGCGAAATATTGGTATAAAAACTGGCTATGAACACTTACAGTTGCCATCCCTTATTTCTAATCATAATAAATTATTCATAAAATTACACTGTTGGCATTGGGCTTCCCTGCTGGCTCAGACAGTAAAGAATCCACCTGCAATTTGTTAGACCTGGGTTTTATCCCTGGGTTGGGAAGATCCCCTGGAGGAGCCCATGGCAACCCGCTCTAGTATTCTTACCTGGAGAATTCCACGGACAGAGGAGCCTGGCAGGCTACATACAGTCTGTGGGGCAGCAAAGAGTCGAACATGGCTGAGCGACTAAGCACAACACAGCAAAGTCTGTGTGGGTGTCTCTGTACCTCTAGCAATGGCTGGGAGTGCATTGTCTAAGAGATAAACGGAGGTCTGAAAGAGTGGTCCTACATTGAGAAAGCTGAGACACATGTCGACCCCTTCTTTGGGTTCCACAAAGTATTTTTGGTCAGGGAGGAAGAGGCAGATAAAGGAGAAGGCATAGAGGGGACAGCACTCTCTCAAAGCAGTATTGTAAGGGAGAGACAGCAGCGTCCCTCCTGGAGGCAGCCACCTTCTGGGACAGAAAGGCCATCACCCAGCTGGAGCCTTGCACACTTACCTTGAGCTTGAAGTCTTGGCTAGTGTTCTTCTCCCTGTGTGTCAGGGAGGGAGTGGGAAAAACACCCCAGGTCTCTGCAGAGGGGAAAGTCAGAGCACACTCCCAAAGCCGTTCCTTTTTCAAGCATTAGATCGCTCTTCACCAGAGCCACCATGGACTTGAAGGGATTCCACATACTTATATCATTAGGAGCAAAAGTCCAATCACATTCAGAGGTGTAGAATGACCTATATGGGTGTATCCTATGTATAATCACGTGCCTTATCTCTCTGCCTTTCTTTCTGCTTTGGCACCAGGTGTAATTATTTGAGTACTGCACTTTCAGGATTCCTTAGAATCCTGATGTCTTTAATGCCTTAGCAGAGAACCCATCTCTACTCCCTGTTGTCGATAACCTAACCGTGGCCAGGGACATGCTGAAGTATTCTTCAGTCTATTTTTTTCTTTCAAGTTTCTGAGTGAGCTTTAATGTTGTGTGCATTCACACACCAAAGCTGTTTTCAAAAACATATAAAGTCTAAATCGCACTGTAGGTTTCCTCAAGATCCAGCCTGAGAGCTTGGGCTGTTCCAGAGGCAGATGGAAGGAGGCAGCACCAACAGATACCAGAAGGGCTTCAGGATGACTGATTTAACTAATCCTTGTTACACTTGTGGTTGAGGTAGAAGACCCTGGCCAGAGTCAGTCACCAGTTGGTGACCACATCAGCCCCATGGTGTCCAGGGGCCCCATATGCTTGATGGGAACCCAGCTTCTGGCCAGCTGGCAGCAGTGGGCTCAGAAAACAGCTCAGGGTGACCCTGGGCCCCTGGTCCAGGCACACTCTATCCTGCAGTCTTAGGACTGAGGATGACAGTGGACCAAACCCTGCATGTAAATCAATACCCACAAATCCTCATTTTGTGTATTTTCCCAAAGCATGTTTTGTGAAGTGAAGTGAAGTCACTCAGTCATGTCCGACTCTTTGCAACCCCATGGACTGTAGCCTACCAGGCTTCTCCATCCATGGGATTCTCCAGGCAAGGGTACTGGAGTGGGTTGCTATTTCCTTCTCCAGGGGATCTTCCCAACCCAGGAATTGAACCTGGGTTTCCTGCATTGCAGGCAGATGCTTTACCCTCTGAGCCACCAGGGAAGCCAATATTTTGTAATAGGCCTTAACTATGTTCTGGTTTATATGATAATTCAAAGACTTTCTCTTATGAAGTTTTAAATTTTAATGTGAGATATACATTCACTGAAAACAATAGCAAAAAATCAAGTTTATTTTAAAAGAAAATAAGCATTACATCATTATATGAGAGTCTTTTAACTTATTCACCAGCAGATGGCAATATAATCATAAATGCTACTGATCATAGGCAATTAGATAGTTTGTAAAATATGGAAATAACATATTTCCATGTTTCCAAAGAAATTAAATTCAATTTCACCCCATAGAATTTTCTTGCACCAAGATATTTTTCGTCTTCTTTTATACATTTAAAAGCTATAAAAAATCATTAGTTTTATGACCTTGATTTTATTTTTAAAGATAAATTTATAAAATTTTATTTAAAATTTGAAAAAAACCCTAAACTATTACAGAGAAGCTATGTTAATCAAGGATAGACTTAATATTGTAATGATGAATTTTATGAATTTTAAAATGTATAGTATCATCAGAATAGGGCTTCCCTAATAGCTCAGATGGTAAAGAATCAGCCTGCAATGCAGGAGACCCCAGTTCAATTCCTGGGTCAGGAAGATCCACTGGAGAAGGGATAGGCTACCCACTGCAGTATTCTTGGGCTTCCCTTGTGGCTCAGCTGGTAAAGAATAATTAGAATAAGTTTTTTTTTTTTTCTTTTTTTTGGTTGTTGTACTAGTGAGTCTTTAATTACAAAATTAAACTAAATTATATATGCTAATTCTAATTTTTTGACAATATGAACATGGTCTATATGCAAGTATTATTGACTTCTAAGGTTCAAAATACCCTCTTTTAAATGTCAGAACCCTATTGGTTAAGGGAACCCTTCTATTTTTCTCCTAATCAATTTCCCTATGAATTAAGCAATAGAAACTTTTGCAGTGAGCTGCTAAATTTAATATCTGAGCACTTTGATAACTAGAAGAGCTTACATATATGATACATAGTTTTATTCTTATTGTTTCCTTCTATAACATATAAACTAAGCATGTGTATGGGTTTGTAATATGAAGTTAGTGAAAGATTAATCTGTTCTAATATTTTATAATTAACTGAAATTTCTTCAGATTTCTTTTGTCTTTATGGGGCTATTAAAAACTATCAAGGAGCCCATATTAGTTTAGTATCAGGAAAAGAATCAGGAAAGCCTGAAAATTACTTAGATCCATGATTTGTAAATTTTATTGCCTATTAGAATCACCTAAGAAGCATCTAAAACTCACATCCAGGTCACTTCTATACAAATTAAGTAAGAATCTTAGGATGAGATCTACGTATCAGTAATTTTTAAAGTTCCTAGGGTGAAGCTAGGGTTTAGACTGGTTTCTCTTAGGGCTAAATGTTCATATAAATGACATGAGGATCTTATTAATACATAACATTCAGTAGATCTGGTGGGTTTTCATTTCCTGCTTTTGTAACCAACTTCCGGGTGATGCTGCTGCATTTACCATGCTTTGGAAAGTATTGGCGTAGCTCTTTAAGGACACTGTTTCTCAATATTTTGTGTGTATCAGAATTACCTGAAAAAAGTGGTAAAAACAGGCTCAGACCTTAGTATACTTCAATGAAGCCAGGTGATGCTGACTCAAGTTTGAGGATGATTGTTTTAAGATAACCAGATTTCCTATAGGTAAATAAACATAGATATTATAATTTGAACACTCTGTTTCTCTGATAGTAACTTCAAACTTGACTGGCAAGGTGATTGGCCTGGTTGGATGTGCTTCTCAGTTGGAAACACCTTTCGCCTCCTCTAGTTGTAGAAATTCTACCTACCTTTAAGACCCTGCCCTCATGACAATTTGTCTAGAAGGCCTGTCTGATAATCACTTCGAAGGGACTTGGACTCTCCTCCAGCTGTGCATAGCTCCACTGGCTCCTGTATCAACTTTTCTCTCCTGCTAGAGTTAAACTAAAACCAGAGGTTGAATTTCCATTTCAATTTTCCCTTCTTTTCCTCTGAGTTCTCCTTCAATCAGATTTGATCCCTTTCCTCATTTTAAATTGTGTGGTGAATAAATACTCTGTTCAGGAAAGAGTTAACATGATGGAGACTGTTAAATAAGCTCTATGAATATGAGTCATGTGAGTCTTGCTACCCACCACATCCACTATACCTGACATATAATGGATATTCAAAGGTTGTCTTTGGCTCAAATAATGAGATGAGTGGAAAAATGGGAGTCAAACCATAAAGACATTTTATAGGGAGCTAGGAATTTGAGAGTTGATCTTATAAACAATGTGATATAAGTTTTCGATGGGGATATGGTATGATTAATTTTTTTTAAATATAGAAGTTTTGGCAAAAATAGAGAGGATGAAAATGAAGAGGAAAAAGAAGGCAAAGAGTCCCATTGTAAGGCTATCATATATTAAAGGTCAGATTAGACATTAAGGGATAGAACAAAGTAAACCACCTTTTCATTGAGCAGCTACTTTTTACTACTTATAAGGCTAAGTACCTACTGCACATAATCTTTTATTTTTATAAATATGCCATATAAGAGATATTCTCATTTTATAGATAATGAAATCCAGGCTAAGTAAGTTCTCAAAGAGGTTAAGTAATTTATTCAAAAGTCATACGTGAGAACTAGAACTGGAACCCCAAACTGTCTAACTCCAAAACCTTACACTGCAGTAACAGTAATGATAGGGATGGAGTACAGAGGACAGGTGCTGGAGGCATTTCCTTAAAAAAAATCAGTCCTGGGGTAATTAAAAAAGAAATTCATTTGGCTGCGCCTGGTCTTGGTTGGGTCACATGGAATCTTCGGCCTCTGTTGCAGCCTGCTGATCTTTCAGTTGCTGCATGTGAGCATTTTAGTTTCAATATGTGGGATCTAGTTCCCTGACCAGGGATCAAACCCGTGGCCCCTGCATTGGGAGTATGGAGTCCCAGGCACTGGACCACCAGGAAAGTCCCTGGAGACATTTTTATTTTGAGGAGAACTAACTCACTGGGGTGACTGATTCAGGCTTATGAAAAGCAAGAGATGGGGAAGAAATAATATTGTGCAGCATCTCTGTGATTGTGTTTCGGTGTCAGCTATAATGAGTGCCATTATGTGTTGAAGACTGATGTGATAGGGTCTGGCTGCTACAGACTCCTAAGAAGAATGGCCCAGGAGAAAGACAGTGGCTATATGATTCTGGTGCAGGTCCCCTCATTCATTTTCTGATTCTCTTAGTGTAATTTTATGGTAACTTAGACACATTATATTAGTAATATAAGGATAAGTGTCTGAAAAAAAGAGTTTCTGCTGGTATTTGGTATAAGAGGTAAGGCAGAGAGCATCTCTTGTGACTCTTCCATTTTTCTGAACCTACTAAATGCAGTGTTTTAAGAATAAATATTGTCAATACTTTGCCAACCAGTATGTTTTCAAATAACGAATTTAGAGCTATAATTTGCAAAAACAACAACAACAACAACAACAACAACAACAACAACAACAATAGGTAATTTGTTTATATTGCATAAAAAAATTGAAAAACCTCTACCTACCTTTTACTTTCAGAGCCCAGATTAATTTAGTTATGTTAAAATGGGAGAAGCTGTGATGTAATTCCAGATAAGAATGAAAACTGATTGAATTTTCTGAGAATTGTAGTCTGGTCTCCAATTTTAAAAATTCTACTTCAATTTGGTGGGCATTTAAGTTTTTAGCTCCTATACAGCAGTGTCACAAAGATTTCTTAGATTTTTTGTTTTTTTTTTTGCACATCTATTGTACTTATGCCCATCAAATGGCTTCAGTCTATAAAGTACCTGAACCTCAGCATTATTGTAGTAACTGACATTATAAAAAGAATGCTTCAATGCTGCTCAAAGGTATTCTGTATCTTTTCCAATGTTCTTAATTTTGTCATCATTTTTATTTTTAGAAAACTATTTTCCTTATCACCATTTTGACAAGAATTTTTTTGTAGGCTAATGAGATGACTGGTGACTGAAAAAATTTTATAAAATATATAAAGGTGTAAAGGAAAAAAGTCTCCCATAATCTCATTGCCAACCACTGGCAACATACTCTAAGTAACTTTGGAGTGAAAACATATCCACCCCTCCACCAGATTTTGTAATAGAGTACATAGTATCCAATTTTGTAATTGACACTCTGTAGAAAAGTATTAAAAGATGCAGAAAAAGAGGCATGTGGAAATGGATAATGTCACGTGATGTCAGAAGATCCAACAGGAATTATTTTATTTCACTGAAGGGCCCAAGGGATGCATTTACAATCAGGAATGTATTGATGACAGAAATCAGCATCAAGTGAAAGTGCTGTGGTGATTTCTCTGCAGGTCGGGGTTGACAGTAGGAAAATTGTCCATAGAGCTGGACTCATTAACTGCAGTGGAAATAACAGGGCCACAAAGCAACAGAGGTTGGTGGTAGTTAGCTTCCAGAAGCTTAGCAGTCACAATTATCATAAAGGTCAGTAAGGTTGAAGTGTGTGTGTGTTGGTCACTCAGTCATGTCTGACTCTTTGTGACCCCATGGACTGTAACCTGCCAGACTCCTCTGGCCGTGGAATTCCCCCAGGCAAGAATACTAGAGTGGTTGTCATTCCCTTCTCTAAGGGATCTTCTTGACCCAGGGATCGAATGCAGGTCTCCTGCATTGCAGGCAGATTCTTTACTGTCTAAACCACTAGGGAAGCCCAGTAAGTTTGAAGGGTAGTCATCAAAATGGCTTGACCTTGAAGGAATCGCAAAGATGATTAAAGAACATGATGTCACCAAGAGCAAAACAGGTTTAACCGTACATGCTAAAGGCAGAAGACAAAAATACGTAAGCAGGAGACTAAAGTCAGTTACTCCCTGCTCCAACATAGTATCTTGCTCAAGACCTGGACACAGTCCGTTTCTCAGATCTGGAATCTGTTGACTGAAGAGATGGTCAGGATAGAGCTGCTAACTAAAATACTGGATGCCTAGTTAAATTTGAATTTTAGAAAAACAACAGTGTTTTAGTATAAGCATGGTCTATACAATACATGGGAAGTATTTTGGCTAAATATTATTCATTGCTTATCTGAGATTCAAATTTAATTGTGTCCTGTATTTCTTTTGTTAAATCTGGCCAGCATACCCCTAGAAACACCACAATAAAACATATACTATGTCAATTCTTCTCATCCTTTCCTAGAGGGACCTATGGCTTTTTACTTGGATGACAGTACACTAGATGTTCTGAGGAATCTTGGACACAGAATTTGGGTTGACATTGATACTTGGAGACCAGGAGCATCACTGTGGCTCTGTTCTGGGCAGTAAATGGAGTAGTGGCCAAGTTTCAGTTTCCATTAGATCTACTGGGTGTCTCATGACCATTTCCTTGGTTTAGGAATGTATTAATGGCATTGATATACATAACAGCTGATGTAACTACCATACTCTAGGTCTTATCCTATAGTGGGGAAGGAAAAGTGGGAGTCTTTAAAACTGCATTCATTCCTCTCCAACCTCTACCTTCTGCTAAGATAAAATAATCATTGCACATTTCAGGGGATATGGCAGAGATTATTTCCACAACTAAGAATCATAAAGATGCAAGGGTGGTGGTCCCCTCATCTATCTCTTTAATTTACCTGTTTCTTTCCTGCAGCAGTTGGATGGATTCTCAAAAGAGATTATAGATTACTACAAGCTCAACTAAGTATTGGTCCCCACTCTGGCTGCTATGCTGCCTGTGGAATCATAGCTATGGTATGTTAATAAGGTCTCGGGCACTTGGTGTGCAGACACTGATTTGGTAAATATGCTGTTTTCTCTCCCAGTCAGAAAAAAGTATCAGAAACTGCATTCACTAGGAATAAGCAAAAATTTACATGAGTTTTGCCATAGGGCTTTCTGTCACAATATGGTCAAAAGAGATCGGGGCCATCTGGACATCCTAAGAATATCACATCAGTCCATTAAATTGGTGACATCATGTTGATTAAGCCAGATAAACAAGCTGTGGTTAGCATGCTGGAGATCACAGTAAAAAAGTTACATTGAATGGGAAACAAAATATCCAAAGATTCCATAATGTGCCGTTCAAGAAAATCTTAAGAGATCCAGTGCTCAGGGTCATGCTGGAACACCTACTCCAATATGAAAGATAATTTGCAGCATCTTGCATCCTCTACCACAAAGAAAGAAACAGGATCTGTTGGGTCTATTTGGGTTTTGAGGGCAGCACATTCCACACTCAGTAGTTGTATTCTAGACCATTTGCTGAGTGACCGAGAAGGCTGCCAGGTTTGAGTAGGACCCAGGCAGGAATTGTTTCTGCATTAAGACCAGGCTCTGGTGTGATTAGCTCTGCTGCCTAGGCCATGTTATTTGTCTGACCCATGATACTGAGAGAGTTAAAGCTTAGGCAAGTTGATCGGAAGTCCAAGGCCCTTAAGGGAGGAGAAGGCAACCATTCTTTAAACATTTGTTTGCCTTAGTCAGGTAAGACGTGTTTCTTTTACGCCCTGTGCTGATATAGCAACAATACATCTCACTCGAGACCTGGCCTTTCCTTAGGTCTGGAGCTAATGATTACACAGCACAATAATACATCTTTTTCATGGGTATGCTTTTCTTAGGCTCTATGTTAATGATTATGTGTGAAAGTCACTCAGTCATGTCCAACTCTTTGCAACCCCATGGACTATACAGTCTGTGGAATTCTCCAGGCCAGAATAATGGAGTGGATAGCCTTTCCCTTCTCCAGGGGGTCTTTCCAACCCAGGGATCAAACCAGGTCTCCTGCATTGCAAGCTGATTCTTTACCAGCTGAGCCAGAAGGGAAGCTCTGCATGAGGAGTATATCATATGAAATGCTGGGCTGGATGAATCACAAGCTGGAATCAAGATTGCTGGGAAAAACAGCAACAGCCTCAGATATGCAGATGATACAACTTTAATGGCAGAGGTTTCAGAACAGTATTACAGTCTGAAGAATTTCCTTGCCTGCTCCTGCTTCCTTTCCCCTTTATTTTCATAGAAACTACTTGCAGTAAATCACTGCAGATGGTGACTGCAGTCATGAAATTAAAAGGCGCTTGTTCCTTGGAAGAAAAGCTCTGACCAACCTAGACAGCATATTAAAAAGCAAGGTCATTACTTTTCTGACAAAGGTCTGTCTAGTCAAAGCTATGGTTTTTCCAGTAGTCATGTATGGATGTGAGAGCTGGACTATAGAGAAAGCTGAGCACCGAAGAATTGATGCTTTTGAACTGTGGTGTTGGAGAAGACTTGAGAGTCCCTTGGACTGCAAGGAGATCCAACCAGTCTATCCAAAAGGAAATCAGTCCTGAATATTTATTGGAACGACTGATGCTGAAGCTGAAACTCCAATACTTTGGTCACCTGATATGAAAAACTGACTCACTGGAAAAGACCCTGATGCTGGGAAAGATTGAAGGCAGGAGGAGAAGGGGACAACAGAAGATGAGATGGTTGGATGGCATCACTGACTTGATTTACATGAGTTTGAGTAAGTTCTGTGAGTTGGTGATGGACAGGGAAGCCTGGCATGCTGCAGTCCACGAGGTTGCAAAGAGTCGGACACGACTGAGAGACTGAACTGAACTGAACTTTCAGTAAGGGCTTCCCAGGTGGTTCTAGTAGTAAAGAGCTCTCCTCAGGAGACATAAGAGATGCTGGTTCTATCCCTGGGTTGGGAAGATCCCCTGGAGAAGGAAATAATAACTCACTCCAGTATTCTTCCCTGGAGAATCCTATGGACAGAGGAGCCTAGTGGGCTACAGTCCATGGGGTCACAAAGAGTTGGACACAACTGAAGTGAGTTAAAACTTTCAGTAAGCCTCTTGTTTGCCTAGCTTCTCCTGGGCATCTGCTTCCTGGAGGACCCAAAAGATGCACAGACTTCTCGGGTTTTCACTATTTTAATAATGAATGTGACTTTAATTTTCAAAGTACATGTTTGAATAATTCTTTTCCCTGTTGTTTGCCTCTATGAACTGACTATTTTATTATATAGTAATTTTTCACCCTAAATCAGAAATGTACTTGATTACTCACACAAATCATTCACAAAAATATATTTGAGCATGTCAACAATAATAACTTAGTATAACAATTCCACAGTGGGCTTCTGGGGTGGTTCAGCAGTAAAAAATCTGTCAGCAGTGCAGGAGCTACAGGAGATGCATGTTTGATCCCTGGGTCAGGAAGATCCCCTGGAGAAAGGAATGGCACCCACTGAAGTATTCTTGCCTGGAGAATCCCATGGACAGAGGAGCCTTGAGGCCTACAGTCCATAGGGCTGCACAGAGTCAGACACTACTGAAGCAACTGAGCACACATAACAATTCCACCAGAAGTTAATTATAATACAAATTCCTGTTGGGTAAATGTGCCTTCATTCAATGATGTACATAGGTAGTATGGATGTGCCAAGTGGTAAAAGTATTCAGTAATTACAGAAACTTTAGACTGCAACTTAAATGTAATTTGAATATAATTATAAATTTATGGCTAAATAAATTTATTTATTTACATATAATTATATATATATATAAATAAATAAATTTATAATTATAAATTTATGGCTAAATGTATGCCTGGCATAGTATATATTCAATATATATTTGTTGAATGAAATTATTGGCATATAATACTGGCCAAATAATTATTTAGGAGTTTTAATGTAGAATTAGAAATATTTTAATCATTTTTCTGAAACTATGTAATAATTATAAATTATTAACAAAATGTGGTAATTCTCAGAAAAATTCTCTTAGGAGCTCTTCGCACACCGATCTCTGATTCCAATTGCCATGCCTCTTTTCCACACTTTCAGGCTCAGTGGGAGTTTCTTAGGACATCCTGTTGGTGTTAGACTCTAGGTACTGAATTATCCTTCACTGATTTCCATATGGCCTACCCAACCTATATAAATAATCTTTTCTTTTTCTTTTTCCCAGTTCACCAACTTGAGTGTGCCATCTGTTTCCTGTTATCCTGACTGAATAGAAGCAGAACAGCTAGAAAAGATTCCAACATACTATCAAAGAGATAAAAAGTTATGCTTCAGTTTTTAGGAAGTCCCTTTTGAAGGACTGTTCATATTCTGCTAAGTAAAGCTAGGTGAAACGCACCCAAGGCAAGGATTTTGAGGCATGTGGCTAAGATATGTCTTAGAGAAACTCCACAGATACGTGATGCCAAAGTGCCACTCACAGTGTTGCCAAAGTGAATTATCACAAGTTGATCTCTCTGAAAGTAGATAAGGAGATGGAGTTTAGTGTGTAAGATATGTGTCAGAGATCAACACCTGCAAAAGGAAGGAGGAGGAATTGGGTGGAGGAAGCATCACAGTTATCAGAGTGGTGGCCAACACCATTGGGGGAAGGGGTGTAGCAGTGTGTGTGTTGTAGGGGGAAATAAGGGAGTGAGATGAGGCCCAGGTCAGGCCAAAATGATTGGACCTTTATTCTTCCACTCTGTTCAGTCAGGGAATGCTGGCTGCTTCAGAAAGGCTAGGATGTTGGTCAAGTCACATCCTTCATACATTGGCTTGGTTGCCAAGGGCTGAGAGATGTACTCTCCACAGCTAGGTAACAAGCTCTTTCTTGAAGGGAATCTGTGTGGCTTATCATTTTGTGTACAAAACGTGTATAAACTAACAATAGTCTTATAGCTGCCAGTTTTATTTGAGATATAATTTGTTCATTTGATGGCAAATAAATTTGAAGTGTACAGTTCAATATGTTCTGATAAATGTAAGCACTCAAGCAACAAAACTATCCCAGTTAACATAACAAATACTTTTATCACTCCTATACAATTTCCTCTCTCTTGTTCCTAGTCAATCCTCTCTTTATTATATTATTTTTTATTTCAATAGGATTTTAAAAAATTGTTTTTTAAAATTATTTATTTATTTTAAATGGAGTCTAATTACTTTACATAGTTGGTGATTTTTGCCATACATTGACATGAATCAGCCATGGGAGTACATGTGTTCCCCTGTCTCAAAACCCCCTCCCACCTCCCTCCCCATCCCATCTCTCTGGTTGTCCCAGTGCACCTCTTTTGAGTGCCTTGTTTCATGCATCAAACTTGGACTGGTGATCTGTATCATATATAGTAATATACATGTTTCAATGCTATTATCCCAAATCATCCCACCCTTGCCTTCTCCCACAGAGTCCAAAAGTCTGTTCTTTACATCTGTGTCTCTTTTGCTGTCTTGCATAAAGGGTCATCATTACCATCTTTCTAAATTCCATATATATGCATTAATATATTGTATTGGTGTTTTTCTTTCTGACTTACTTCACTCAGTATAATAGGCTTTAGTTTCATCCACCTTATTCAAGTGCATTATTTTTAATAGCTGAGTAATATTCCATGGTGTATATGTACCACAGCTTTCTTTTCCATTCATCTGCCAGTGGGAATCTAGGTTGCTTCCAAGTCCTAGCTATTGTAAACCATGCTGCAATGGACACTGGGGTACACGTGCCTCTTTCATAATGGTTTCCTCAGCGTGTATGCCCAGCAGTGGGATTTCTGGGTAATATGGCAGTTCTGTTTCCAGTATTTTAAGTAATCTCCGCACTGTTCTCTATAGTGGCTGTACTAGTTTGCATTCCCACCAACAGTATAAGAGAGTTCCCTTTTCTCCACACCCTCTCCAGCATTTATTGTTTGTGATTTTTGGATAGCAGCCATTCTGAACAGCATGAGATGGTACCTCGTTGTGGTTTTGGCTTGGATTTCTGTGATAATGAGTGATGTTGAGCATCTTTTCATGTGTCTGTTAGCCATCTGTATGTCTTCTTTGGAGAAATGTCTGTTTAGTTCTTTGGCCCATTTTTTGATTCGGTCATTTATTTTTCTGGTATTGAGCTGCAGGAGCTGCTTGTATATTTTTGAGATTAATTCTTTGTCAGTTGTTTCATTTGGTATTATTTTCCCCCATTCTGAAGGTTGTCTTTTCACCTTGCTTATAGTTTCCTTTGCTGTGCCAAAGCTTTTGAGTTTAATTAGGCCCCACTTGTTTATTTTTGCTTTTATTTCCATTACTCTGGGTGGTGGGTCATAGAGGATCTTGCTTTGATTTATGTCATCAAGTGTTCTGTCTATTTTTTCCTCTAGGAGTTTTACAGTTTCTGGTCTTACATTTATATCTTTATTTATTTATTTATTTAAATGTTGAATCTTGTTTATTTATTTTTTTTTTTTTTAGGTTTTACATTTTATTTTACTATTAGATCTTTAATCCATTTGGAGTTTATTTTTGTGTATGGTATTAGAAAGTGTTCTAGTTTCACTCTTTTACAAGTGGTTGGCCAGTTTTCCCAGCACCACTTGTTGAAGAGATTGTCTTTTCTCCATTGCATGTTCTTGCCTCCTTTGTCAAAGATAAGGTGTCCATAGGTGTGTGGATTTATCTCTGTGCTTTCTATTTTGTTCCATTGATCTATTTTTCTTTCTTTGTGCCAGCACCATACTGTCTTGATGTCTGTAGCTTTGTAGTATAGTCTGATGTCAGGAAGGTTGATTCCTCCAGTTCCATTCTTCTTTCTCAAGGTTGCTTTGGCTATTTGAAGCTTTTGTGTTTCTATACAAATTATGAAATTATTTGCTTTAGTTCTGTGAAAAAAAACTGTTGGTAGCTTGGTAGGGATTGCATTGAATTTATAGATTGCTTTGGGTAGTATACTCATTTTCACTATATTGATCCTTCTGATCCACCAACATGGTATATTTCTCCATCTATTTGTATCATCTTTGATTTCTTATATCAGCATTATATAGTTTTCTGTGTGTAGGTCTTTTGTTTCTTCAGGTGAATTTATTCCTGAGTATTTTGTTCTTTTCATTGCAATCGTGAATGGGATTGTTTCCTTACTTTCTCTTTCTGTTTTCTCATTGTTAGTGTATAGGAACACAAGGGATTTCTGTGTATTAATTTTATATCCTGTTTCTTTACTATATTCATTGATTAGCTCTAGTAGTTTTCTGGTGGTGTCTTTAGGGTTTTTAGTGTAGAGGATCATGTCATCTGAAAATAGAGTTTTGCTTCCTCTTTTTTAATCTGGATTTTTTTTTTTTTCCTTCTGATTGCTGTGGCTAAGACTTCTGAAACTATGTTGAATAGTAGTGGTGAGAGTGGGCACCCTGTCGTCTTCCTGACTTCAGAGGAAACACTTTCAATTTTTTGCCATTGAGAATAATGTTTTCTGTGGGTTTGTCATATATGGCTTCTATTATGTTTAGGTATATTCCTTCTATGCCTGCTTTCTGGAGGTTTTTTTTTTTAAATCATAAATGGATGTTGAATTTTGTCAAAGGCTTTCTCTGCATCTATTGAGATGATCATGTGGTTTTTGTCTTTCAATTTGCTAATGTGATGTGTTAGTGTGGTGATTGACTTTTGAATATTGAAGAATCCTTGCATCCCTGAGATAAAGCCCACTTAGTTATGATGTATGATCTTTGTAATATGTTGTTGGATTCTGTTTGCTAGAATTTTGTTGAGGATTTTTGCATCTATGTTCTCAGTGACATTGACCTGCAGTTTTCTTTTTTTTTGTGTGACATCTTTGTCTGGTTTTGGTGTTAGGGTGATGGTGCTTTCATAGAATGAGCTTGGGAATTTACCTTCCTCTGCAATTCTCTGGAAGAGTTTGAGTAGGGTAGGCGTTATCTCTTCTTTTTGGTAGAATTCAGCTGAAGTCATCTGGTTCTGGGCTTTCGTTTGTTGGAAGATTTTTGATTACAGTTTCAATTTCTGTTCTTGTGATGGGTCTGTTAAGATTTTCTACTTTTTCTTGGTTCAGTTTTAGAAGGTTATACTTTTCTATGAATTCGTCCATTTCTTCCAAGTTGTCCATTTTATTGGCATATATTTGCAGATAGTAGTCTCTTAAGATCCTTTGTATTTCTGTGTTTTCTGCTGTGATTTCTCCATTTTTATTTCTAATTTTATTGATTTGATTCTTCTCCCATTTTTTCTTGATGAGTCTGGCTAATGGTTTGTCTATTTTATTTATCTTCTCAAAGAACCAGGTTTTAGTTTTGTTGATTTTTGCTATAGTGTCTTTTGTTTCTTTTTCATTATTTCTGCTGTGATTTTTAGGATTTCTTTCCTTCTGCTAACTTTGGGGTTCTTAATTTCTTCTTTTTCTAGTTGCTTTAGGTGTGAAGTTAGATTATTTATTTGATGTTTCTCTTGTTTCTTGAGGTAAGCTTGTATTGCTATGAACCTTCCTCTTAACATTGCTTTTACTGAATCCCATATGTTTTGGGTTGTCGTGTTTTATTTTCATTTGTTTGTATGCATACTATGATTTCCTTTTTTATTTCTCCTGTGATTTGTTGGTTATTCAGATGCGTGTTGTGTAGCCTCCATATGTTTGTATTTTTAATAGTTTTTTTTTTCCTTTAGTTGACATGTAATCTTACTATATTGTGATCAGAAAAGATGCTTGAAATGATTTCAATGTATTTGAATTTACCAAGGCTAGATTTATGGCCCTGGATGTGATCTATCCTGGAGAATGTTCCGTGTGCACCTGAGAAAAAGGTGAAATTCATTGTTTTGAGGTGAAATGCCCTATATATAAATTACCTCTAATTGGTCCACTACATCATTTAAAAAAACTTGTGTTTTCTTGCTAATTTTCTATTTGGTTGATCTATCCGTAGGTGTGAGTGTGGTATTAAAGTCTCCCACTAAAAAATAAAATAAATAAATAAATAAATAAATAAAGTCTCCCACTATTATTGTGCTGCTGTTAATTTCCCCTTTCATACTTGTTAGCATTTGCCTTATGTGTTGAGGGGCTCTTATGTTGGGTGCATATATATTTATAATTGTTATATCTTCTTCTTGGATTGGTCCTTTGATCATTATGTAGTGTCCTTCTTTATCTCATTTCATGGTCTTTATTTCAAAGTCTATTTTATCTGATGAGTATTGCTATTCCTGCTTTCTTTTGGCCTCCTTTTGCATGAAATATCTTTTCCAGCCCTTCACTTTCAGTCTGATTGTGTCCCTTGGTTTGAAGTGAGTCTCTGTAAACATCATATATAAGGGTCTTGTTTTTGTAGCCATTCAGCCAGTCTTTGTCTTTTGGTTGGAGCATTCAACCCATTTACATTTAAGGTAGTTATTGATAAGTATGATCCTATTGCCATTTATTTTGTTGTTTTGGGTTCGAGTTTATACACCTTTTCTGTGTTTCCTGTCTAGAGAAGATCCTTTAGCATTTGTTGAAGAGCTGGTTTGGTGGTGTTGAATTCTCTAAGGTCTTGCTTCTCTGTAAAACTTTTGATTTCTCCTTCATATCTGAATGAGATCCTTGCCAGGTATAGTAATCTTGGTTGTAGTTTTTTCTCTTTCATCACTTTAAGTATGTCCTGCCATTCATTCTGGCCTGAAGAGCTTCTATTGAAAGATCAGCTGTTATCCTTATGGGGATCCCCTTGTGTGTTACTTGTCGCTTTTCCCTTGCTGCTTTGAATATTTGCTCTTCATTAGTTTGATTAAATTGTATCTTGGGGTGTTTTGCCTTCGGTTTGTCCTGTTTGGGAGTCTCTGGGTTTCTTGGACTTGGGTGGCTATTTCCTTCCCCATTTTATGAAAGTTTTCAACTATTATTTCCTCAAGTATTTTCTCATGTCATTTCTTTTTGTCTTCTTCTGGAACACCTATGATTCGAACGTTGGGGCGTTTAACATTGTCTCAGAGTTCTCTGAGGTTGCCCTCATTTCTTTTAATTCTTTTTTCCTCTCTGCTCCATTTATTTCCACCATTCTATCTTCCAACTCACTTATCCTCTCCACTGATCCAGTTATTCTCCTGTTGGTTCCCTTCTGAGTGCTTTTGATCTGTTATTGCATTATTCATTATTGATTGATTCTTCTTTATTTCTTCTAGGTTCTTTTAAAACATTTCTTGCATCCTCTCAATCCTTGTCTCTAGGCTATTTATCTGTAACTTCATTTTGTCTTCAAGGTTTTGGGTCATCCGTACTATCATCACTCTGAATTCTTTTTCGGGTAGACTCCCTATCTCCTCCTCTTCTGTTTGGTTTGGTGGGTATTTATCAGATTCCTTTACTTGCTGCATATTTCTTTGCCTTTTCATTTCATTTAGATTGCTGTGTTTGGGGTGCCCTTTCTATATGTTGGGAGTTCGTGGTTCCTCTTTATTGTGGAGTCTGCTCCCTGTGGGTGGGGTTGCACTAGTGGCTTGTCAAGGTTTCCTGGTTTGGGGACCTTGCATCTGTGTTCTGGTAGGTGAAGCTGGATCTCTTCTTTCTGGAGTGCAATGAAGTGTCCAGTAGTGAGTTTTTGGGGGGGGTGTCTATGGGTTTGGCATGACTTTGGGCAGCCTGTCTTTTAATGCTCAATGTTGTGTTCCTGCTTTGCTGGAGAATTAGCGTGGTATGTCTTGCACTGAAACTTGTTGGCTCTTGGATGGAACTTGGTTTCAGTGTTGATATGGAGACCTTCGGGTGAGCTCTTGTCTATTAATGTTCCCTGGAATCAGGAGTTCTCTGATGTTCTCAAATTTTGGAGTTAAGCCTCCTGCCTCTGGCTTTTAGTCCTTCTCTTACAGTAGCCTCAAAACTTCTCCATCCATACATCACAGATAATAAAACCTCTAGGTTAATGGTGAAACAATCCTCCACAGTGAGGGATACCCAGAGAGATTCACAGAGTTACATGGAGAGGAGAAGAGGGAGATATAGGTTACCAGGAGGAGAATAGGGGGAGTCAAAAGTGGACAGAGAAGTCTAGCCAGAAATCAATTCCCTAAGTGCTCTCCACAGCCTGGAACACCCAGAGAGATTCACAGAGTTAATAGAGAAGAAAAGCGGGAGGAAGGAGATAGAGGTGACCTGGGGGAGAAAAGCTGGAGTCAAAAGAGGAGAGAGCAATCAAGACAATAATGAAATCCCTAAGTGAAAATGGACACTGAAAATTAGACTCTTAAAGGTACAAAGTTGGTAACAAATACCAAAAAGCAAAGATTGAAAATCCATAATAGAGGTTGGTTTCTCAAAATACAATATAAAAATAGAAAATAAAATTAATCAGAAAATTTAAAAATATACATATGTGAAGTTTGCTTTAAAAATAAGGTCTTTTTATTTTGCAAGGTGGGCTGTGCGTCTTAATCAGCTCCCTGGTCCTGGCCGCTTGGTTTCCCGGGTGTGCCAGAGAGCACCATCTCAGGTGTGCCATGGGTCTCCTCTGGGGAGCTGATATCAGGCTGCAATACTCCTGGTAGATGTCAACTGTCCAGGATCCCAGGAAGACGTGGTTAGCAACTGGGAGTCTGCTAACAGTTTGGAGCTCACTGGTGGCAAACGGGAGTGTCTGAGCTACTTCTCTACTGGCCATTTCTGTTAGGTGTGCATTCTGTGTTTTTTTTTTTTCCCCTTCTTCTTCTCCTGGTTATGTTGCTGTCTGAGATTGCAAAACTCCCCACAGACCTGCCTGTGACAGAGTTTCCTACTGTGTGGAAACTTCTCCTTCTAGACTCCCTCCCCAGGTCGGGTCTCTGCCTCTAAATCTTTTGTCTATGTTTTTGTCTTTATTTTGTCCTACCTCCTTTCAAAGAGAATGGGCTCCATCTTTGGGTGCCTGGTGTCCTCTGCCAGCCTTCAGAAGTTGTTCTGTGGAAGTTGCTCAACATTCAAATGATCTTTTGATGAATTTGTGGGGGTAGAAAGTGATCTCCCCATTCCTCCTATTCCTCCACCCGTTTGGGATAATCCCTCTCAATAGGATGTTTTTGAGATTTATACACTTCTGTGTTTTAGTAGTTTGTTCATTTTTGATGTCAAGCAGTTTTGCATTTAATGAATGTGCCAAAATTTGTCCATTCTACAAGTGGTAGAATATCTGGGTTGTTTGTCCTTTTTTTCCTCTTATCAATAATATTGTAATGGGTAAGTGTTCTGTGGACATATGTTTTTGTTTCTCTTGGGTAAATACCTGAGGGCAGAATTAGTGTATCATGTGGTAAATGCAAATTTAACTCATAAAGAAACTGCTAAACTGTTTTCAAGTGATTGTATCAGTTTACATTTTCACCAGCTACATATGAGAGTTACAGTTGCTTAAATTCTTGTCAACACTATTAGTCCTTTAATTTTGTCCATGAGTTTGAAGTTGCATTTACTGGTTGTTTTAAACTTGTAATCATCTTTCATCTTTTCATATATTTGTTGATTATTCACCATCTTCTTTTTCAAAGTGTCTGATGCCCATGTTTTCCATTAAGAAAAAAATTTTTTGTAAGATAAAAAGTTGATAAAAGTACTTTGCCATCTATCTAGCTATCTATCTATTTATGCATATGTATGATTTGACTTTTATTTTCTTAATGATTTCTTTAAAAAGCAGAAGCATTTTAAAAAACTGTTAAACCTTAATTAATCACTATTGTTTTCTTTTATAGTTAGTGATTTTTGTGTCCTATAAAATATTTGCTTCTCAAAATTGCAAAGATATTCACCTTTGTGTTCTTCTATAAAGTTTATGGGTCTATCTTTTTAATACAGATTTATGATTTATCTCATATTAATTTTACATGGTGTGAGACAGTGATTGAGGTTGATTTGTTTTTCATGTGAGTAACAAATTGCTTTAGCACCATTTGTTAAAAAAATGTTCAAAAGCCTATTAACCATATATGGGTAAGTATGTATTATCTGTGTGTACATATGGTTTAGTATACTTAGATATATTTATAAATTCTCTATCATACATATTGATTTATATTCCCATTTTGTGACCAATACCACACTATCTAGGTTATTGTAATTTTATAACATGTCTTAAAATCATGTAGTATCTTTCAGTTTTGTTTCTTTAAAAGAGTATATTGGCTACTCAGATCTTTGCATTTCTCTATATTATTTTTGAAATCAACCTACTTATTTCTACAGAAAAAAATGTCTGCTGGGATTTGATTTGGCTTGAGCATCTACAGATCAATTTGGGAAAATTAATGTCAGTTTATGAGTTTCAACTCATGAACATGGTGTATCTATCATTTATTAACACTCTTCTAAATTTCTCTCTGCAGTGTCTTCTAGTTTTTAAAATACAGATTTTGCACTTTTTTGATTAAGTTTATTCCTACATATTTTGTTTTTTGATGTTTTGCAAATTGTTTTGTTTTACATTTATTTTCCAAACATTTGATGCTACCAAATAGAAATGCAGTTGAATTTTTGCCTGTTGACCCTATATTCTAAAATATTGTTAAATTCATTCATGAATTCTAGACATTTTCCTGTTGATTCTCTAGGATTTTCTATATAAGCAATGATATCTTTTGTAAATAATTTTCTTTCCAATCTTTATTCCTTTTATTTCCTTCTCTTGCCATACCAGCAGAACACTTTATACAGTACTAACTAGAAATAGTTATAGTGGACATCCTTGCTTTGTTCCTGGTTTTAGGGAAACCGCACCCAATATTACCTTTAAGCCTGATGTTAGCTGTAGGTTTTCATTGAGACCATTTATCAGGTGGGTCTGAATTTTTATCATGAAGGCTTTTGTCTGAATCAATTGAAATGATCTCATTTTTAATATGTTTTTCTCCTTAATTCTATTAAGATGGTAAATTATACTGATTAGTTTTTGAATATTAAGCCAGGCTTACATTTCTGATATTCACCTTTGTGAATTTTATCTTGATGTATTATGCTTTATATGTATTGCTGAATTTGCTTAGCAATATTTTGTTAAGGAATTTTGCTTTTATCTTAATGAGAAGTATTATTTTGTAATATTCTTTCTGGTA
Source organism: Dama dama (assembly GCF_033118175.1). Taxonomy (NCBI): domain Eukaryota; kingdom Metazoa; phylum Chordata; class Mammalia; order Artiodactyla; family Cervidae; genus Dama; species Dama dama. The sequence continues at coordinate 9,171,615 of NC_083681.1, forward strand.
AATTTTTTCCTCCAGGTTTCTGTATTGGGATTCTGCTGATGTCAGAAAACCAGTTGGAAAGTGTTCCTTCCTATTCAATTTTCATAAAGAGTTTGTATAAGATGGATATGTTTATTCCCGACATGTCAAATAGAATTTATCAGTGAAATCAACTGTGACTGGGGTTTTCTTTGTGATAAGGTTTTATTATCAAATTCAATTTTCATTGATAGAATGTTCATATAGTCTTGCTAAGTATTTATTTTTCAAGAATTTGCTTTTAACTCTAAGTTATTAAATTATCAGCATAAAGTTATCCATTACTTTATTTTTAATATCTTTAGAATCTATAGTTTTACTTCTTTTATTTCTAATATTGGAAGTTTTTGTTTTCTTTCTCTTTTCCTTTTTCAGTCTTAAAATAGGTATATCAATTTATTCATCCATTACAAGGACTAGCATTTATCTTTATCATTTTTCTCTGTTGTATGTCTGTTTTATATTTTATTTACTTCCACTCTCTTTATTCCTTTGCCCCTCTTCACTTTGGGTTTGACTGTCTTAACTTTGTAAGGTAGAAGCTTTTGTCATTGATATTATACTTCCTTCTGTCTAATATAAGTGATTAAAGACATAGATTTCCCTCTTAGGATTATGACGTGACTTGGTTTAGCTTTCTTCATTTTCTTTTCTTGAGATTTGTTGAACTTTTTAGATCTGAGAGTTTATAATATTCATCAAATATGAAAACTAATACTTGAGGAGTTTTCATGTACATTAATAGATGTGAAAGTATTAGTTACTCAGTTGTGTCCAACTTTTTGTGAACCCATGAACAGTAGCCCACCAGGCTAATCTCTTCATGGAATTCTCCAGGCAAGAATGCTGGAGTGGGTAGCCATCCCCTTCTCCAGGGGGTCTTCCTGACCTAGAGCTTGAACATGGGCCTCCTGTACTGCAGGAAGATTCGTAAAGAATCTGAGCCGCCAGGGAATCAGTCTGTAATTTTCTGTCTTTTTTTTTTTTTTTTTTGTAGTGTCCTTGTCTGGTTCTGATATCAGGGTAGTGCTGGCCTCATAAAATGAGTTTGGAAAAATTCCTCCTCCTCTATTTTTGAAAGTGTTTGAGAAGGTTTGTTATTAATCCTTCTTTAAATGTTTGGTAGAATTAAACATAATATCTTGTCCTAGACTTTTGTTTGTTGATGTTCTTTATCACTGATTCAATCTCCTTACTGAAAATTTGTCTGTTCAGATTTTCTATTTGTGGTTCAGTCTTGGTAGGTTGTTGTCTCTAGGAAATTTAAAATTTCTTCTAGGTTATCGAATTTGTTGGCATATAATTGATTATAGTTTTCTCTTGATCCTCTGTATTTCTGTAGTGTCAATTGTGGTGACTCTTATACACTTAAAATTTTTATTTACTTGAGTCTTTTTTTCCACTTCATTTGCCTAGCTAATATTTGTCAATTTTATCTTTTTTAAAAAAAAAAGCTGTTAATTTTGTCAGTCGTTTCTACTGTTTTTTCTGGTCTTTATTTTATTTCTTCTTTGATCTTTGCTATTTCCCTCTTTCTTCTTACTTAGTTATTATTTTTTTAGTTCCTTGAGTTGTAAAATTATTTATTTATGATCTTTCTATTTTTTTAATATATGCATTTTTTCCACTATAAACTTTCCTCAAAGACTGTTTTTGCAACTTTCCACAGGTTTTGGTGTATTGATATTGAAACTTCCCATTTGTTTCAAGTTTTTTTTTTTTTTTTCCAATTTACCTTTTGATTACTTCCCTGACCCATTGGTTCAGGAATGTGCCTTTTGGTTTCCATATGATTGCAAAATTTACAGCTCTCCTCTTGTTAATTTCTAAGTTCATGATATTTGGTATACTTTAAATCTTTAAAAGGTCTCTTGAGATTTGCTTTTGACCATAATATGGTCTATCCTGCAGAGTGCCCCTTGGGTACTTGAGAAGAATATGGTGCATTCTCCTGTTGTTGGATGGAATTTCTATATATGTCTGCTTGGTTGGTTTAGTCAAATATATGATTTAAGTCCAATTTATCCTTGATTTACTTTCTGGATGATCTAACCATTGCTAAATGTATTGAAGTCCTCTACTGTTATTATGGGCTTCACTAGTGGCTCAGCAGCAAATGATATGCCTACAATGCAGGAACTGCAGGAGATGTGGTGTTCGTTCAATCCCTGGGTTGGGAAAATCCCTGTGCAGGAGGGCTAGGCAACCCACTCCAGTATTCTTGCCTGGAGAATCCCATGAATAGAGGAGACTGGCAAGCTGCAGTCCATAGGTTTGCAAAGAGTCGGACATAATTAAAGTGACTTAGCATGCATCCATGCACTATTGGTGTATCATTGTCTCTTTCTTTCTTCAGAACCGTTACTATTTGCTTAATATATTTGGGTGCTCTGAGGTAGTTATGCTGTTAGTGTTGTACGGTCACTTAGTCATGTCTGACACATTGCGACCCCATGTTCTGCAGTACTCCAGGCTTCCCTGTCCTTCAGTACACCAGAGTTTGCTCAAACTCAATCCACTGTGTTGGTGATGCCATCCAACCATCTCATCCTCTGTAGTCTCCTTCTCATTCTGCCTTCAATCTTTCACAGCATCAGGGCCTTTACTAATAAGTCAGCTTTTCATATCAAGGGGCCAAGTATTGGAGCTTCAGCTTCAGCATAAGTCCTTCCAATGAATATTCAGGACTGTATTCCTTTAGGATAGACTGGCTTGATCGCCTTGCAGTCCAAAGGACTCTCAAGAGTCTTCTCCAACACCACAGCTCAAAAGCATCAATTCTTCAGTGCTCAGACTTCTTTATGGTCCAACTCTCATATTCATACATGACTACTGGAAAAAAACCATAGCCTTGACTATACAGACCTTGGTTGGCAAAGTAATGCCTCTGCTTTTTAATATACTGTCTAAGTTGGTCATAGCTTTTCTTCCAAGGGTCAAATATCTTTTATTTTCATGGCTGCAGTCACCATCTGCAGTGATTTTGGAGCCCAAGAAAAGAAAGTCGGTAACTGTTTCTGTTGTTTCCTCATCTGTTTGCAATAAAGTGATGGGGCCAGATGCCATGATCTTTTTATTTTTATTTTTTTATTTTTTATTTTATATTGTAGTGGTTTTTGCCATACACTGACATGAATCAGCCATGGATTTACATGTATTCCCCATCCCAATCCCCCCTCCCACTTCCCTCCCCACCCAATCCCTCTGGGTCTTCCCAGTGAACCAGCCCCGAGCACTTGTCTCATGCATCCAACCTGGGCTGGTGATCTGTTTCACCCTAGATAATATACATGTTTTGATGCTTTTCTCTCAAAACATCCCACCCTCGCCTTCTCCCACAGAGTCCAAAAGTCTGTTCTGTACGTCTGTGTCTCTTTTCCTGTCTTGCATATAAGGTTATCGTTACCATCTTTCTAAATTCCATATATATGTGTTAGTATACTGTATTGGTCTTTATCTTTCTGGCTTACTTCACTCTGTATAATGGGCTCCAATTTCATCCATCTCATTAGAACTGATTCAAATGAATTCTTTTTAATGACTGAGTAATATTCCATGGTGTATATGTACCAGAGCTTCCTTATTCATTCATCTGCTGATGGGCATCTAGGTTGCTTCCATGTCCTGGCTATTATAAACAGTGCTGTGATGAACATTGGGGTACACGTGTCTCTTTCAGATCTGGTTTCCTCAGGGTGTATACCCAGAAGTGGGATTGCTGGGTCATATGGCAGTTCTATTTCCAGTTTTTAAAGAAATCTCCACACTGTTCTCCATAGCGACTGTACTAGTTTGCATTCGTACCAACAGTGTAAGAGGGTTCCCTTTTCTCCACACCCTCTCCAGCATTTATTGCTTGTAGACTTTTGGATAGCAGCCATCCTGACTGGCGTGTAATGGTACCTCATTGTGGTTTTGATTTGCATTTCTCTGATAATGAGTGATGTTGAGCATCTTTTCATGTGTTTGTTAGCCATCTGTATGTCTTCTTTGGAGAAAGGTCTGTTTAGTTCTTTGGCCCATTTTTTGATTGGGTCATTTATTTTTCTGGAATTGAGCTGCAGGAGCTGCTTGTATATTTGTGAGATTAATCCTTTGTCTGTTTCTTCATTTGCTATTATGTTCTCCCATTCTGAAGGCTGTCTTTTCACCTTGCTTATAGTTTCCTTTGTTGTGCAAAAACTTTTAAGTTTAATTAGGTCCCATTTGTTTATTTTTGCTTTTATTTCCAATATTCTGGGAGGTGGGTCATAGAGGATCCTGCTGTGATTTATGTCGGAGAGTGTTTTGCCTATGTTCTCCTCTAGGAGTTTTATAGTTTCTGGTCTTACATTTAGATCTTTAATCCATTTTGAGTTTATTTTTGTGTATGGTGTTAGAAAGTGTTCTAGTTTCATTCTTTTACAAGTGGTTGACCAGTTTTCCCAGCACCACTCGTTAAAGAGGTTGTCTTTTTTCCATTGTATATCCTTGCCTCCTTTGTCAAAGATAAGGTGTCCGTAGGTTCATGGATTTATCTCTGGGCTTTCTATTCTGTTCCACTGATCTATATTTCTATCTGTGTGCCAGTACCATACTGTCTTGATGACTGTGGCTTTGTAGTAGAGTCTGAAGTCAGGAAGGTTGATTCCTCCAGTTCCATTCTTCTTTCTCAAGATTGCTTTGGCTATTCAAGGTTTTTTGTATTTCCATACAAATTGTGAAATTATTTGTTCTAGTTCTGTGAAGAATACTGTTGGTAGCTTGATAGGGATTGCATTGAATCTATAGATTGCTTTGGGTAGTGTACTCATTTTCACAATATTGATTCTTCCCCATGAACACGGTATATTTCTCCATCTGTTTGTGTCCTCTTTGATTTCTTTCATCAGTGTTTTATAGTTTTCTGTGTATAGGTCTTTTGTTTCTTTAGGTATATATACTCCTAAGTATTTTATTCTTTTTGTTGCAATGGTGAATGGTACTGTTTCCTTAATTTCTCTTTCTGTTTTCTCATTGTTGGTGTATAGGAATGAAAGGGATTTCTGTGTGTTAATTTTATATCCTGCAACTTTACTATATTCATTGATTAGCTCTAGTAATTTTCTGGAAGAGTCTTTAGGGTTTTCTATGTAGAGGATCATATCATCTGCAAACAGCGAGAGTTTCGCTTCTTCTTTTCCTATCTGGATTCCTTTTACTTCTTTTTCTGCTCTGATTGCTGTGGCCAAAACTTCCAACACTATGTTGAATAGTAGTGGTGAGAGTGGGCACCCTTGTCTTGTTCCTGATTTTAGGGGAAATGCTTTCAATTTTTCACCATTGAGTGTAATGCTTCCTATGGGTCTGTCATATATAGCTTTTATTATGTTGAGGTATGTTCCTTCTATTCCTGCTTTTTGGAGAGTTTTAATCATAAATGGATGTTGAATTTTGTCAAAGGATTTTTCTGTATCTATTGAGATCATCATATGTTTTTTATCTTTCAGTCTGTTAATGTGGTGTATTACATTGATTGATTTGCAGATATTAAAGAATCCTTGCATTCCTGGGATAAAGCCCACTTGGTCATGATGTATGATTTTTTAAATTTACTTTTATTAGTTGGAGGCTAATTACTTTACAATATTGTAGAGGGTTTTGTCATACATTGACATGAATCAGCCATGGATTTACTTGTATTCCCCATCCCGATCCCCCCTCCTACCTCCCTCTCTACCCAATCCCTCTGGGTCTTCCCAATGCACCAGGCCCGAGCACTTGTCTCATGCATCCAACCTGGGCTGGTGTTCTGTTTCACCCTAGATAATATACATGTTTTGATGCTGTTCTCTCAAAACGTCCCACCCTTGCCTTCTCCCACAGAGTCCAAAAGTCTGTTCTGTACATCTGTGTCTCTTTTCCTGTCTTGCATATAAGGTTATCATTACCATCTTTCTAAATTCCATATATATGTGTTAGTATGCTGTAATGGTCTTTATATTTCTGGCTTACTTCACTCTGTATAATGGGCTCCAGTTTCATCCATCTCATTAGAACTGATTCAAATGAATTCTTTTTAATGACTGAGTAATATTCCATGGTGTATATGTACCACAGCTTCTTTATCCATTTGTCTGCTGATGGGCATCTAGGTCATGATGTATGATTTTTTAAATATGTTGTTGGATTCTGTTTGCTAGAATTTTGTTAAGGATTTTTGCATCTATTTGAATGTTGAGGCGTAAGCCAGCTTCTTCACTCTCCTTTTTCACTTTCATCAAGAGGCTATTTAATTCCTCATTGCTTTCTGTCATAAGGGCAGTGTTACCTGCATATCTGAGGTTATTGATATTTCTCCCAATAATTTTGATTCCAGCTTGTGCTTCATCCAGCCTAGGATTTTGCATGATGTACTCTTCAAATACGTTAAATAAGCAGGATGACAATATTCAGCCTTGACATACTCTTTTCCCAATTTGGCAGTCTGCTGTTCCATGTCTGGCTCTGACCATTGCCTCTTGACCAGCATACCGGTTTCTCAAGAGGCAAGTAAGGTGGTCTGGTATTCCCATCTCTTTAAGAATTTTCCACAGTTTGCTGTGATCCACAGTCAAAAGCTTTAGTGTAGTCAATGAAGCATAAATAGATATTTTTCTAGAACTCTCTTGCTTTTGCTATTATCCAGCGGCTGTTGGCAATTTGATCTCTGGTTCCTCTGCCTTTTCTAAATCCGGCTTGTACATCTGGATGTTCATAATTCATGTTCCGTTGAAGCCTACCTTGGAGAATTTTGAGCATTACTTTGCATGCGTGTGAAATGAGTGTAATGTGTGGTAGTATGAACATTCTTTGGTACTGTCTTTCTCTGGAACTGGAATGAAAACACCTTTTCCAACCCTGTGGCCACTGCTGAATTGTCCAAATTTGCTAGCATATTGAGTGTAGCACTTTCATAGCAACATCTATTAGGATTGAAATAGCTCAGCTGAAATTCTATCACCTCCACTGGTTTTGTTCATAGTGATGCTTCCTAAGACCCAATTGACTTAGCACTCCAGGATGTCTGGCTCTAGGTGAGTGATCACACCATTGTGGTTATCTGGGTCATGAAGATCTTTTCTGTATAGTTCTTCTGTGTATTCTTGCCACCTCTTCTTTTTTTTTTTTCCATTTATTTTTATTAATTGGAGGCCAATTACTTTACAATATTGTAGTGGGTTTTGTCATACATTGACATGAATCAGCCATGGATTTACATGTATTCCCCATCCCAATCTCCCCTCCCACCTCCCTCTCTACCTTATCCCTCTGGGTCTTCCCAGTGCACCAGGCCCGAGCACTTGTCTCATGCATCCCACCTGGGCTGGTGATCTATTTCACCGTAGATAATATACATATTTCGATGCTGTTCTCTCAAAACATCCCACCCTCACCTTCTCTCACAGAGTCCAAAAGTCTGTTCTGTACATCTGTGTCTCTTTTTCTCTTTTGCATATAGGGTTATCATTACCATCTTTCTAAATTCCATATATATGTGTTAGTATGCTGTAATGGTCTTTATCTTTCTGGCTTCCTTCACTCTGTATAATGGGCTCCAGTTTCATCCATCTCATTAGAACTGATTCAAATGAATTCTTTTTAATGGCTGAGTAATATTCCATGGTGTATATGTACACAGCTTCCTTATCCATTCGTCTGCTGATGGGCATCTAGGTTGCTTCCATGTCCTGGCTATTGTAAACAGTGCTTCAATGAACATTGGGGTGCACTTGTCTCTTTCAAATCTGGTTTCCTCAGTGTGTATGCCCAGAAGTGGGATTGCTGGGTCATATGGCAGTTCTATTTCTAGTTTTTAAAGAAATCTCCACGCTGTTCTCCATAGCTTGCCACCTCTTCTTAATCTCTTCTGCTTCTGTTAGGTCCATAGAGTTTCTGTCCTTTTTTGTGCCCATCTTTGCATGAAATGTTCCCTTGGTAGTTCTAGTTTTCTTGACGAGATCTTTAGACATTCCCATTCTATTGTTTTCCTCTATTTCTTTGCATTGTTCACTTAGGATGATGTTCTTATCTCTCCTTTTTAGTCTTTGGAACACTGCATTCACAGGGGATATCTTTCCTTTTCTCCTTTGCCTTTCACTTCTTTTCTCAGATATTTGTAGGCCTGTCAGACAACCATTTTGTCTTTTTGCCTTTCTTTTTCTTTGGGATTGTCTTGACCACTGCCTTCTGTACAATTGACATGTACCTCCATCTAAACTTCCTCAGACACGCTGTCTGTCAGATCTAATCCTTTGAATCTGTTTGTCACTTCCACTATATAATCATAAGGGATTTGATTCAGATCATCCCTGAATGGGCTAGTGGTTTTCCCTACTTTCTTCAATTTAAGTCTGAATTTGGCAATGACAAATTCATGATCTGAGCCACAGTCAACTCCTGGGCTTGTTTTTGCTGACTGTATAGAGCTTCTCCATCTTTGACTGCAAAGAATATAATCAATCTGATTTTTGTATTGACCATCTGGTGATGTCCATGTGTAGAGACCCTTGTGTTTTTGGATGACGGTGTTTGTTATGACCAGTGTGTTCTCTTGGCAAAACTGTGTTAGCCTTTGCCATGCTTCATTTTGTATTTCAAAACCAATCTTGCCTGTCACTCCAGGCATCTCTTGATTTCCCACTTTTGCATTACAGTCCCCTATAAGGAAAAGAACATCCTTATTTTTTTTGGTGTTAGTTCTAGAAGGTCTCAGATGTCATCACAGAACCATTCAACTTCAAATTCAACATTAGTGGCTGGGTCATAAAGTTGGATTACTCTGAGAATGATTTGTCTTGGAAATTAACAGAGATCATTCTGTCATTTTTGAGATTACACCCAAGTACTGCATTTCAGACTCATCTGTTGACTCAGAGGGCTACTCCATTTCTTCTGAGAGATTCGTGCCCACGTGGTAAATATAATGGTCATCTGAATTAAATTCTCCCATTCTGGTCCATTCTAGTTCGGTTCAGTTCAGTCGCTCAATTCTTTATGATCCCAGCAGCACACCAGGCTTCTCTGTCATCATCAACTCCTGGAGCTTGCTCAAATTCATGTCCATCGAGTCAGTGATGCCATCCAATCAGCTCATCCTCTAACATCCTCTTCTCCTCCTACCTTCAGTCTTTCCCAGCATCAGGGTCTTTTCAAATGACTCAGTTGTTTGCATCAGGTGGCCAAAGTATTGGCGTTTCAGCGTCAGTATCAGTCCTTCCAATGAATATTCAGGACTGATTTCCCTTAGGAATGACTCATTCATTTGTTCTCCTTGCTATCCAAGGGACTTTCAAGAGTCTTCTCCAACACCACAGTTCAAAAGCATCAATTCTTCGGTTCTCAGCTTTTTTATGGTCCAACTCTCACATCCATACATGACTACTGGAAAAACCATAGCTTAGACTATTACAGATCTTTGTTGGCAAAGTAATGTCTGTACTTTTTATTATGCTGTCTAGATTTGTCATAGCTTTTCTTTCAAGGAGCAACTGTTTTTTAGTTTCATGGCTGCAGTCACCATCTGCAGTGATTTTGGAGCCCCCCCCCCCCCCCCATATAAAGTCTCTCACTGCTTCCATTGTTTCCCCATCTATTTGCCATGAAGTGCTGGGACCAGATGCCATGATCTTTGTTTGCTGAATGCTGAGTTTTAAGCCAACTTTTTCACTCTCTTCTTTCACTTTCATCAAGAGATTCCTTAGTTCTTCTTTGCTTTCTGCCATAAGGGTGGTGTCACCTGCATATCTGAGGTTATTGATATTTCTCCCAGCAATCTTGATTCCAGCTCGTGCTTCCTCCAGTCTGGCATTGCACGTGATGTACTCTGCATATACGTTAAATAAGCATGGTGACTATATATAGCCTTGACTTACTCCTTTCCCAATTTAGGATCAGTCTGTTTTTCCATGTCTGGTTCTAACTGTTGCTTCTTGACCTGCATACAGACTTCTCAGGAAGCAGGTAACATGCTTTCTTCAGGAGCTTTCATTCTTGTTTTTGTATTAGCTGTATCAATCACTCCCTCAAATGTTTACTGGTTTAATATGGTAGATTCTTTTTATTGGTCCTGCTTATATCTGGGAATTTCTCCAACAATGAATGGATACACTTATTCCACACTTCTTGCTCATTCTTGGGTAGATGTCTTATGTCTTCTTGGTTCTTAGAAGTCACCAGACCAGCTTCAGGAACTTCCTCTGTTGTGTTTCAAAATTGGTGCTATTGTTTGTGTTTGTGGTTTCTCCCTACCTGATAGCTTGGCTTAGCTTTCTGAAGTTACTCTAGCAGATCTTGGCCACCAATCTCAGGTGTGTGCATAAGGATCTAGCCCCAGAGTTGGAGGAAATGCTGGCATATCACTCAATACTTGGGGTGCAAGGTGAGGGAATCCTAAAATGAAGTTCTCTCAGTAGCCCTTGGGTAGGTTTCTTGCTGGAGTCCTGAAAAAGTCAACAGGAATAGTGTCATTTTAATGCCCTTTGATATTCTTATCTGCCTCTTTCCTCACCTTCCTCCCTATTGGGGAGGTCAACTTGCTAATCTGGGTGCTGCAGGAGAGAAATGTGTTTTTCTAGCAGTGTTCCACACAACTGGAGTAGCTGGGTACTCACTCACTGCTTTCCCTCCCCTTTGAAAGAAAGTTTGCCATGCTGTTTTGGGGGAGGGATGGTGATTTCAAATTTCCACTTGTCTTCTCCAATGTATCCAAACTTGGGTACCACTCCCCCAATTTTTTTTTTTTTTTGTTATTTTTGCTACAGTGGAGTGCTAGAATCTCTATTTGGGAAGGATGGACTTATTATTATTATTTTTTTAAAGGCCCTGTTATCCATTTTGTCTACCCAAAGCAGCACTCTCTAGGTTTTCTACAACCAAGGCTGAAAGGGACCGGAGTCCATTTGCCAGATCTTGCTGATTTCACAATCTGTAGGGATATCTAAATGCCACTTCATATGTGGAACTCTTCTGGGTCCCTTGGCATATGGTGCTGGATCCCACAACTTCCACAGAGGTACTTATGTTCATAGATGGATGCCAAAGCTTAGTTGCTGAAAAGGGGCACAAATAGGAGGGGCATCTTATGTTGCCATGCAGCTGATATCACTCACCATATTCTCCAAGAAACTTTATTTACAAAAATAGTTGCTGGCCCATAAACTACAGTTTGCTGATCCCTGCTATGGATAACGTAGATTTTAAATGATACGCAAAAGAGAAAAATATGTAAACATTCACATACAGAAAGTTTTCTTTCCTTTCAGTTCTTCATTTACTTGATCCCTGGGAAGCAGTATACTTCATCCTTTTACTCCTATACTGAACATAAAAATTGCTCCAAATTCTGATGTGATAGAATCAAGAAGAATTATTTTTTTAATTAATTATTTTTTTGTTGTTGAAGGATAAGGATAATTGCTTTACAGAATTTTGTTGCTTTCTGTCAAACCTCAACATGAATCAGCCATAGGTATATATATATATATATATATATATATCCCCTCCCTTTTGAACCTTCTTCCCAACTCCCTCCCCATCCTACCCCTCTAGGTTGATACAGAGCCCCTGTTTGAGTTTCTTGGGTTTGAGAAACTGTATGAGTTTCATACAGCAAATTCCCATTAGCTATCTATTTTACATATGGTAATGTAAGTTTCTGTGTTACTCTTCCCATACATATCACCCTCTCCTCCCTTCTCCCCATGTTCATAAGTCTATTCTCTATGTCTGTTTCTCCATTGCTGCCCTGTAAATAAATTTTCAGGACCACTTTTCCAGATTCTGTATATATGCGTTAAAATACAATACTTCTCTTTCTCTTTCTGACTTATTTCACTCTGTATAATAGGCTCCAGTTTCAGCCACCTCATTAGAACAGACTCAAATGCATTCCTTTCTATGGCTCAGTAATATTCCATTGTGTATATGTACCACAACTTCTTTATCCATTCATTTGTCGATGGATATCTAAGTTGCTTCCATGTTCTAGCTATTGTAAATAGTGCTGCAATGAACAATGGGATACATGTCTTTCAATTTTGGTTTCCTCAGGGTATATGCCTAAGAGTGGGATTGATGGGTCATATGGTTGTTTCATTCCTAGATTTTTAAGGAATCTCCATACTGTCTTCCATAGTGGCTATATTAATTTTCATTCCCACCAACAGTGCAAGAGTGTTCCTTTTTCTCCACACCCTCTCCAGCATTTATTGTTTGTAGGCTTTTTAATGATGGCTATTCTGACTGGTGTGAGGTGATATCTCATTGTAGTTTTGATTTGCATTTCTCTAATAATGAGTGATGTTGAGCATCTTTTCATGTGTTTATTAGCCATCTGTATGTCTTCTTTGGAGAAATGTCTGTTTAGGTCTTTTTCCCATTTTTTTAATTGGGTTGTCTTTCTGGTATTGAGTTGTATGAGTTTGTATATTTTGGAAATTAATTTTTTTTAGTTGTTCATTTGCTATTATTTTCTCCCATTCTGAGGGTTACCTTTTCACCTTGTTTATAGTTTCCTTTGCTGTGCAGAAGGTTTTAAGTTTAATTAGGTCCCACTTGTTTACTTTTGTTTTTATTTCTGTTACTCTAGGCAGTGGGTCATAGAGGATCTTGCTTTGATTTATGTTACCAAGTCTTCTGCCTATGTTTTCCTCTAAGAGTTTCATAGTTTTTGGTTTTATGTTTAGGTCTTTAATCCATTTTGAGCTTATCTTTGTGTATGGTGTTAGGAAGTGTTATAATTTCATTCTTTTACATGCAGCTGTCCAGTTTTCCCAGCACCATTTATTGAAGAGGCTGTCTTTGCCCCATTGTATATTCTTGCCTCCTTTGTAAAAAATAAGTTACCCATAGGTGAATGGCTTAATTTCTGGGCTTTCTATCTTGTTTCATTGGTCTATATTTCTGTCTTTGTGCCAGTACTATACTGTCTTGATGACTGTAGCTTTGTAGTATAATCTGAAGTCAGGATGGTTGTTTCCTCCACCTCCATTCTTCTTTCTCAAGACTGCTTTGGCTATTCGGGGTCTTTTGTGCTTCCATATGAATTATGAATTTTTTTGTTCTAGTTCTGTGAAAAATTCCACTGGCAATTTGATAGGGATCACGTTGTATCTGTAGATTGCATTTGGTAGTGTAGTCATTTTCACAATATTGATTCTTCCTACCCAGGAACATGGAGTATCTCTCCATCTGTTTATGTTGTCTTTGATTTCTTTCATTAGTGTCATAATTTTCTGTGCACAGTTTTTTTGTCTCCTTAGGTAAGTTTATTCCTAGATATTTAATTGTTTTTGTTGCAATGGTGAATGGGGTTGATTCCTTAATTTCTCATTTTGATTTTTCACTGTTAGCATATAGAAATGCAAGTGATTTCTGTGTATTGATTTTGTATCCTGAAACTTTGCTAAATTCATTGATTAGCTCTAGTAATTTTGTGATACTATCTTTAGGGCTTTCTCTGTACAGTTTCATGTCATCTGCAAACAGTGAGAGCTTTACTTCTTTTCTGGATTCCTTTTATTTCCTTTTCTTCTCTGATTGCTGTAGCTAGGACTTCCAGAACTATGTTGAATAATAATGGTGAAAGTGGACACCTTTGTCTTGTTCCTGATCTTAGGGTGAATGCTTTCAGTTTTTCACTATTGTGAATAATGTTTGCTGTAGACTTATCATATATGGCCAGGCTTATTATATATGGTAGGCTTACCTTTTGGCCATTCTTCCAAAAGAACGATTTTACTGTATTGTATTTAAAAGTCTCTTTTTGCTATTTTTTCCCCTAAATAGCTGTGAATCTTGAAATTCTTTGTTTTTGGAAGGTATTTTTAAACTTCCCTTTATTGAACACAGGCATGATAGATTTTTGTGATTTGAGAATTTGTCGCACTGTGTATCCCCTTCTTGTTCAGCCTAGTTGTGGTGAAGGGGCTTGCATAGCTCAATGAAGCTATGAGCCATGCTGTGTAGGTCCACCCATGATGGATGGGTAATAGTGAAGAGTTCTGATGAAACGTGGCCCACTGGAAAAGGAAATAGTGACTGATTCTAGTATTCTTTCCTGGAGAACGCCATGGACAGTATGAAAAGGCAAAAAAAAAAAAGAAAAGAAAAAGAAAAAAAAAATGATAAGAGATGGTCACATCCTCCAGGTTGGAAGTGTCCAATATGCTACTGGAGAAGAGCAGAGTTCAGTTACTAATAGCTTGAGAAAGAATGAAGTGGCTGGGCAAAAGTAGTAATGATGCTCAGTTGTGGGTGTGTCTTCTGGTGAAAGTAAAGTCTGATGCTGTAAAGAACAATAGTGCATAGGAACCTGGAAGGTTAGGTCTGTGAATCAAGGTAAATTTACATGGTCAAGCAGGAGATGGCAAGATTAAACATCGACATCTTAAGAATCAGTGAACTAAAATGGATTAGAATGGGTGGATTTAATTCAGATGACCATTTAATTCAGATGACTACTTTAGGCAAGAAACCCTTAGAAGATATGAAATGGTCCTCATAGTCAACAAAAGAGTCTGAAATGCAGTACTCAAGTGCAGTCTTAAAAATGACAGAATGATTGCTGTTCCTTCCAAAGGCAAACCATTCAACATCACATTAATCCAAACCTATGCCCCAACCATCAATGCTGAAGGTGAAGTTGACTGGTTTTATGAAGACCTACAAGATCTTCTAGAACTAATACCCCAAAAGATGTCCTTTTCATAATAGTGAATTGGAATACAAAAGTGGGACATCAAGAGATACCTGGAAAAACAGGCAAGTTTGGCTTTGGAGTAGAAAATGAAACAGGGCAAAGGTTAACAGACTTTTGTCAAGAGAACATGTTGGTCATAGGAAACACCTTTTCCCCATAATGCAAGAGATGATGATACATATGGACATCACCGCATGGTCAATACTGAAATCAGACTGATAATTTTCTTTACAGCTGAAGATGGAGAAGCTCTAGTCAGTCAGTGGAAAAATAAAAGAAAGACCTGGAGCTGACTGTGGCTCAAGTCATTCTTGAACCACAAAAGAACACTGTGTTCTTTATTGCAAAATTCAGGCTTAAATTGAAGAAAGTAGGGAAAAGCACTAGACCATTCAGATATAATCTAAATCAAATCACTTATGCTCATACAGTGAAAGTGATGAATAGATTCAAGGGATAGAGTGTCTGAAGTACTATGACCTGAAGTTCATAAAACTGTACAATAGGCAGTGACCAAAACCATCCCGGTCAAGTGAGCCTTAGGAAGCACTACTGAGAACAAAGTTAGTGGAGGTAATGGAATGCCAGCTGAGCTATTTCAGATCCTAATAGATGATGTTGTTAAAGTACCACACTCAATATGTCAGCAAATTTGGAAAGCTCAGCAGTGGCCACAGTACTGGAAAAGGTCAGTTTTCATTCAAATCCCAAAGAAGGGCTATGCCAAAGAATGTTTAAACTACCGTACAATTGGGCTCATTTCACATGCTAGCAAGGTAATCCTCAAAATTCTTCAAGCTAGGCTTCAACAGTACATGAACCAAGAACTTCCAGATGTACAAGCTGGATTTAGATAAGGCAGAGAAACCACATATCAAATTGCCAACATCCTTTGGATCACAGGAAAAGCAAGGGAATTCCAGATAAACATTTACTTCTGCTTCATTTACTATGCTAAAGCCATTGACTCTGTGGATCAGAACAAACTGTAGAAAATTCTTCAAGAAATGGGAATACCAGACCACCTTACCTACCTCTTGAGAAACCTGTATGCAGGTCAAGAAGCAACAGTTAGAATGGGACATTGAATGAAGGACTGGTTCCAAATTGGGAAAGGAGTACGTCAAGGCTGTATATTGTCATCCTGCTTATTTAACTTATATGAAGAGTACATCATGTGAAATGCTGGACTGGATGAAGAACAAGCTGGAATCAAAATTGCTAGGAGAAATATCAATAATCTCAGATATGCAGAAGCAGATGATACCACCCTTATGGCAGGAAGCAAAGAGAAACTAAAGAGCCTCTTAATAAATGTGAAAGAGGAGAGTGAAGAATTTGGCTTAAAACTCTACATTCAAAAAACTAAGACCATGACATTCAATCCTATCACTTCATGTCAGAGAGATGGGGTAAAAACAGAAACAGTGACAAACTTTATTTTCTTGGGCTCCAAAATCACTGAGATTGTGACTGAAGCCATGAAATTAAAACACACTTGCTCTTTGGAAGGAAAGCTATGATGAACCTAGACTGCATATTAAAAAGCAGAGATCACTTTGCCGACAAAGGTCTGTATAGTCAAAGCTATGGTTTTTCCAGTAGTCGTGTATGGATGTGAGAGTTGGACCATAAAGAAGGCTGAACACCAAAGAATCGATCGTTTTGAAATGGTGCTGGAGAAGACTCTTGAGAGTCCCTTGGACAGCAAGGAGATCAGACCAGTCCATCCTAAAGGAAATCAACCCTGAATATTCATTGGAAGGACTGAGGTTGAAGCTTCAATACTTGATGTAAAGGGCTGATGTAAAGGGCTGACTCAATGGAAAAGACCCTGATGCAGGGAAAGATTGAGGGCTGGAGAGAAAGGGCAACAGATGATGAGATGGTAGGCTGGCATCACTGACTCAGTGAGCATGAGTTTGAGCAAGCTCTGGGGGATAGTGAAGAACAGGGAAGCCTGGTGTGGTGCAGTCCATGGGGTTGCAGAGTCAAACACGACTGAGTGACTCAACTGAGTTGAACCTAAATTGGCTGAGAAGACTTTACAAATAGCTGAGGCTTTACAAATAAATGAGGATACAAATAACTAGGTACAAACAATTTGAGGTAAGCCATGTCTAAAGGATGAGTAAGGTTTTTGTAGATGAGGAAAATGGAGGAGATTTGATTCCTCACTTCTTTATTTTTATAACTGGAAATGGAGACTTGGACAAGGTTAAGCAATTTGCCCAAAGAAGATAGAGGTATCTCTTTTTTTGTGTCTTACTACTATATTGAATTTATTCAATTTTAGTTCTGATTAACTATGTTTTTGTTTTTTAAAATGAGAATGATCTAGGACAAACTAGAGGAAGAACATTTCTATAAATAATTATGCACAGCTTGAGATGTCCATGACTGGAAAGCAGTGTATTTCTCTGATGAAGAGTTGACGTGGCCTTGCTTGATTCAAGCACTTTTGTAATTCATGTTGCATTGCCCTCTCTTGTAATATAAAGTTCATTCACTCTCGGCATTCCTATATGCAGTAACCCAAAGCCAGAAATGATGAAAAATTTTTATTTTAGCATTGTCTTAAAAATAGAAGTAAATATTGTTATTTTTCTGAAGTTTAAAATAATATGTATGACATTCCAATCCATGCTAATTATGAAGAATTTGACCACAAAAATCTAGCTATTTATAAGTAGCAGACTTAATGATGTAGTCGTAGAATTTTAGAGTGAAAGAGACTTAACATATCATTTACACCAGTGGTTCTTACTTCTTTTTAAGACTGTGGGTCACTCTGTATATTAAGATTTTGCACCATATTCTGTTGAATATAAACATATATATATATATATGTTTATATATATTATATATTATATATATATATATATATATAATCACATATTTACAGTGTACATATATTTTGTTTTAGCCACCTTAAAGATAGCCAAACTTTATTCATAAAAACATCTGATCACTTTTGACTTTGGAAAATAGTACTTGAAGGACTTTTAAGAAGCAGTTCACTAACATACAGGCAGACATTTACTTTAATCATTCAAATAATTCTTATTTTTCTTTACTAATATAATACAAAACAAAAAATACAAAAGTAAAAGTAAAAATCAATTGATCCTGTAAATAGCCAGCTATTTGTTCTTGATGTTATCACTTAACTCATCTGGACTTTACTTTCTTGTCACTAAATTAAAAACTATGGAGCAAGAAGAAATTTGGAAATCAAGTTCAAGTGCCTAAAAACAGAGATGCTAATACATAAGAACACCTTCCAAATCTCAAATCTTAATTTACATATGGAATTTTTGATAGCATTTAACAATTTTCATCATTTCCAGAGTTTTGTCAGACAAAAGTCTATCATTCAGCTTAAAAGACAAAGCTAACATACAAGACAATGTGGAAGGTACTGATTAGTACCAATATATATATGAGTTCCCTTGTAAAGGCAGAAGGAGTCTACTTGCCTAAGTTCATGTGACTCATTGGTGGCAGATCTGGATGTGAACAAAAACAGCTGTGTCTTCACTATAATACAAACTTGACTATTAAAGGCAAAGTCATTGTCAAAAGAGGTGGCTGGAGAAGGTCTTTGCTGATGCTGATAATTGAGTTGCCTATTAAAGAGGAAGATCTAGTGGGGAAAGGAGACTTTCAGGTAATTTGAAGAGCATGGACAGATTTCACAAGGAGCTTAACACTGTTTACATTAATGAAGGCAGTGTAATAATAGATACATAGAGTCTTCTTGGCATTCAGTTTTCTCTCACAGAAATCATATTACTTATAATTATAGAACATTACCCAGATCTGTGCTCTTTCTAAAATTTCTTTCCATCAGTTTGGATTGATAATCTTCCCCTTCTAACATGTCTCGGATGGAACTCTGTGCTCTTTCTGCTCCATGTAGTTCCCAACTTTTGTTAAGAGAACTAGTGGAAGAAGATGGTGTCAATAAGGCTCTCTTCAGCCTAAAACACTACAAGAATATAAGATTGGAAATAGTAATGGCCACAGCATGTCTTTTTGAGTGTGTGTGGTGTTCCTTATCCAAAAAATTAATGATGGTGCAATTTTTAAGTTCTTTGCAGCAAACATTACATTCTTGTATCCTTCTCCTATCACTGTGAAAAAGTGTACCTCTAGAGGTTTTTTCTTTGGATAAATTTTGTGTATGTTATTTAAAAATATCAATTATATTTCTTTTTCTGGTTGCACATAAAGCATTTTTTTTTACATTATGTAAAGTCCACTTATGGAAAACACAAAAACTCATTGTTTTGTCTTACTAAAATTCACAATGGGAATATTGGTACTTTTGTGAGGCATTCTAGACATTACTTCAAATGTCAAGTTCAAACATGACAAATGACTGGCAAATATATGTCAGAAATATAAATTTTGTAGTTTTTTTCTCTTCTCAGGCCCTAAGCTCTTTGTTTACATCCTATAATATCATTTTTCTTTTTTCAAATTATGTTACTTTTCTCTGAGTCTCTTCCTCTGGAGTGTGAGCCTCCAGGAGGCAGTGAGTTCTTTGTTATCTCAGCCCTTGAAACAGTTACTGCCTATGATAAGGAGGGGGAGAGGGAAGAAGGGGACAGTAGATGGATGGATGGATAGATAGATAGATGAGCAAATGAGTAAAAGACATGAAGGGTGAGGGGGAAAATTCTCCTTAGCAAAATTTATTTTTAAATAATTTTATTTTATTAATATGCATCCATTCTATGCATGTAATAACTTTTCACATTGACTAAAATATTATTTCAATAAATAATTTAAGATGCCTTAGTTTGCAAGGTGCAAGGATGTACTTGAATTACCTTAAAGATAAGAATGTTTATTTTTAGGGTGTGTGTGTGTTAGTTGCTTAGTTGTGTCTGACTCTTTGTGATCCCATGAACTGTAGCCTGCCAGGCTCGTCTGTCCATGGAATTTTCCAGGCAAGAATACTAGAGTTGGTTGCCATTCCCTTCTCCAGGGGATCTTCCCAACCTAGGAATTGAATATGGGTTTCTTGCATCACAGGCAGATTCTTTACCATCTGAACCACCAGGGAAGCCCTTATTTTTAGGAAAGTAAGTGGAAACTTCCAAATTTCTAAAGGGGAAAGTTATAATATGTATTAACTTGAAATTTAGGATTGCCTCAATAAATGGAGTCATAAACTGTAGTTTTACATATTTAACTGGTTACTTTCCCAAACCCACTATTATTCATCATTTTGTCTGGAATAACTTTAAATATTCTTGAGTTTTTGTTTTCTCATCTCGAGAATAATAATACATTCTAGTCACTGTGAAGTTTAAACAAGAGCTTTTATTAAAAAAATATTAAAGTTCAGTGACTGGGTATTATTGGTCTAAACTATAATGTTAGTTTCTCCATTTCTCTACTTAAAAAAAATTAATAATTATATTTTTACTGTGTCACATTTGATTTGATGTTCACAATAATAAATTATGTGAATGGATTGTGAAAACTTAAGAGGTTCACAAATATTTGCTTGGTACTGATTACTGATACCAAACATTCAAGGTAATAGCTAAACAAGGACCCAGAAACTTTTGTTAGTGTCCTTTTTTTTCTTTGCTTTTTTAAAATCAAATAAGACTCATTTGAGTGCTCAAAAGTGAAGATTACATGCAAACCAAAATAAATTACAATCTATAGCCAAATATTTAAAAACAAATCATTAATGAACTTTAATTTAAAATAGGGGAAAAATTGCCCTATGTTTTTAGGAATTTCTGTAACAGTTCTCTGGCTTTTTGATTTCTCAATAGGAAGTTGTCTTTCATTGCTTACTTCAGATCAAGCAGAAAATTCCAATAGTGTGTCGTTATGAACAGCTTCATAATTGTTTCCAGTTTATATTTTTAAAAATGTAACAGCGTGGGCGCACTACCAGCCCCCGCAGACCCAAAGGGGTGAGGACAGATCTAGTTGTTCCTGGGAATTCCCCAGCGGTCCTCAGTATCTGGCCAAGCTGTTTCAGGAGGGTATGGATAGCTTCCATGACTAGGAGGTCAGTTGATGGATGCGGGAACCCACCCTGCTCTCCTGGGAAGGTGGAGAAAGCTTTCAAGACTGGAAAAGCTGTCAGTGAGTGCTGGAAACCCTCCCTCTGTTCCGGAAGGGCATAGATAACTCCCTACAGGGAAATCTTCCAGTGGGGGCCGGGATCTGCCTTGATCTTGCTCTTGCTCTTGCTGCTGGGAAATTCACCGGTGAGTGCCAAAACCTGTCCTGCTGTCCTGGGAAGCTTTAGAAATCTTTCATGACTGAGAAATCCAGCCCTGAGTGCTGGAAACTTGCTGTTCCTGGAGGGTGTGGATTGCTCTCACTACTTGACAATCCATCAGCAGGTGCTAGAATCTGCCTTGCTGTCCTGGGAGAACACAGAAAACTCTTGCTACTAGGAAATCTGCCAGTGGGTGCCAGAATATGTGCCACTGTCCCAGGAGGGTGCAGATAGCTCCCCCAGCTAGGAAATTCACCCACAGGAACAGCTGAAACCACAGATGAGCCCCAGGGGCTTTGTGGCTAAGGAAGAAGAGCTGAAATCTCTCCTTGTGTCTGCACAAACTGTGGAGTTACTCCTGTGCTTATGCCTAAATTCAACACCTGCAAAACATCCAAAAGGACATCAAGGGCTGTTGTAGCTAAGTCTGGCATTAGTAGCTTGCTGTGGGGCCTGTGGGCGTGTGCAGTTGGGAGTAGGGCAGATCTGAGCTTGAGTTGCCTCTATAGCCCCTGCAGTGATGTAGGTGCATAACTACTGCCATACTGGGGCCTAACCTCAGTGTACCTGCACTGGTGGCCAGGTGAAAGCAATGCTTGATAGCCACCAGGGCCAATTTCTGGCACATCCACAGTTAAAGTGGGCCTGAGAGCAGTGCCAAAACTGTATACTTTGTGAATCTGTACATCGGGAGAAAGGGGACACAACAGAGCACATTCACAGGTGAACAGCTTCAAAGGAGGAAAACTCAGTGACTTCTCTCCTAGGGGGAGTGCTCTAATCCTGCTTACCTTGAATGCAGATCAGAATCACAGCTAAGAAATGGATCGTGGGGGGCTTCTACTCCAACAACTAGGGAGCACATTCATGCCTGATGGAAGTGAAAACCACAGAGCAAAGGGGAGGCCCTGCTCAATATCTAGGGCAGACTCTAATCACCACACCATCAATCAAAATCCCCTAACAACGGGATTCCCATCAAGGGGCTTCCCAGGTGGCACTAGTGGTAAAGAACCTGCCTGCAATGCAGGAGATGTAAGAGACATGGATTTGATTCCTGGATTGGGAAGATGCCCTGGAGGAGGGCATGGCAACCCACTCCAGTATTCTTGCCTGGAGAATCCCATGGACAGAAGAGCCTGGCAGGCTACAGTCCATAAGGCTGCCCAGAGTCAGACATGACTAAAGCAACTTAGCATGCATCAAGGCAATAACAGCATAAACCTCTGAAAAACTTCATCCACCAGAGGGTAGACACTAGAAGCAAGAGAAACTATGATCCCACAGCCTGTGGAAAGGAGATCACAAACACAGCAAGTCTGACAAAATGAGATGACAAAAAAATATGTTGCAGATGAAAGAGCAAGATAAAAATCTATGAGAATGACTGAAGAGGAGATAAGCAATCTACTTGAAAAAGAATTCAGGGTAATGATAGTAAAGATGATCCATAGATCATCTTGAAAACAGAAAGGAAGCACAGATTGAGAAGATACAAGAAAAGTTTAACAAAGACCTAGAAGAACTAAAGAACAACAACAACAAAAAAGAGATGAACAAAAGAGTAACTGAAATGAACAATACACTGGAATGAATCAATAGTAGATTAACTGAGACAGAAGAACAGATAAATGAGCTGGAACACAAAATGATGGAAATCACTGCTCTGGGAGAGAGTAAAGAAAAAGAAAGAAAAGAAATGAGGACAGTCTCAGTAACCTCTGGGGCAATATTAAAAGCACAAACATTCAAATTATAGAGGTCCCAGAAGAAGAAGAAAAAGGGCCTGAAAAAATATTTGAATAAACCATAGTAAAAAATTTCCCTATCATGGGAAAGGAAATAGATACTTAAGCCCAGGAAACACAGAGAGTTCCACACAGGATAAACCTAAGGAGGAATATGCTGAGATACATATCAATCAAACAATTAAAGAGAACAGTGTGGAGATTCCTTAAAAAACTGGAAATAGAACTGCCATATGACCCAGCAATCCCACTTCTGGGCATACACACTGAGGAAACCAGATCTGAAAGAGACACGTGCACCCCAATGTTCATCGCAGCACTGTTTATAATAGCCAGGACATGGAAGCAACCTAGATGCCCATCAGCAGATGAATGGATAAGGAAGCTGTGGTACATATATACCATGGAATATTACTCAGCCATTAAAAAGAATTCATTTGAACCAGTCCTAATGAGATGGATGAAACTGGAGCCCATTATACAGAGTGAAGGAAGCCAGAATGATAAAGAACATTACAGCATACTAACACATATATATGGAATTTAGAAAGATGGTAATGATAACCCTATATGCAAAACAGAAAAAGAGACACAGATGTACAGAACAGACTTTTGAACTCTGTGGGAGAAGGTGAGGGTGGGATGTTTCGAAAGAACAGCATGTATATTATCTATGGTGAAACAGGTCACCAGCCCAGGTGGGATGCATGAGACAAGTGCTCGAGCCTGGTGCACTGGGAAGACCCAGAGGAATCGGGTGGAGAGGGAGGTGGGAGGGGGGATCGGGATGGGGAATACATGTAAATCTATTGCTGATTCATGTCAATGTATGACAAAACCCACTGAAAAAATAAATAAATAAATAAATAAATAAATAAATAAAAATTAAATACAAAGAAGAAATATTAAAAGCAGCAAGGAAAAAGCAACAAATATCATCTACGAGAAAACCTGAATGGATCTTTTGGCCAATCCAATACAAGGTAATCTCCGTAAGGTTATCAGCTGATTTTTCAGCTGAAACTCTGCAGGCCAGAAGGAAGGGGCACATTATAAGTGATGAAAGGGGAAAAACCTACACCTAAGACTACTCTTAGTAGAGTAGTCTTGGGGCTTCCCTGGTGGCTTAGATGGTAAAACATCTGCCTGCAATGCGGTGAGACCTGGGTTCAATCCCTGGGCCAGGAAGATTCCCTGGAGAAGGAAATGGCAACACTCCAGTACTCTTGCCTGGAAAATCCCATGGAGGGAGGAGCCTGGTAGGCTACAGTCCATGGGGTTGCAGAGTTGGACACAACTGAGCGACTTCACTTTCACTAAGACTACTGTATGCAGCAAGGCTCTCATTCAGTTTTGAGGGAAATCAAAAGCTTTACAGACAAGAAAAAGCTAAGAGAATTCAGCACCACCATGCCAGCTTTACAAGAATTGCTAAAAGCAAGAAACCCAAAAGAAGAGAATGAAAAAGGAAGAGAAGAAAAGAGACCTATAAAAACAAACTGAAAACAATTAAGAAAATGGCAATAGAAGCATATATATCAATAATTACTTTAAATGCCAATGAATGAAATGCTTTCCAACCAAAAAATTGACTGACTGAATGTATGCAAAAATAAGGCCTATTTATACACTGTCAACAAGAGACCCACATCACACCTAAGGACACATACAGGCTGAAAGTAAGGGGATGGGAAAAGATATTCCCTGCAATTGGAAATCAAAAGAAACCTGGATCAGCAATACTCTTATCACACACAAGATATTTTAAAATAAAGACTGTTACAAGAGACAAAGAAGGACACTACATAATGATCAAGGGATCAGTCCAAGAATAAGATATAACAATTGTAAATATTTACGCACCAACACAGGAGCACCTCAGTATATAAGACAACTGCTAAAAGCTGTAAAAGGGGAAACAGTAACAGAATAATTTTGGGAGACTTTAACACTCCACTTACACCAAGGGAAAGATCATCGAGACAGAAAATCAGTAAGGAAACACAAGCTCTAAATAACACATTAGACCAGATACAATTGATTGCTGTTTATAGGACATTCCATCTGAAAGCAGCAGAATACAACTTCAAGTGTACATAGACCATTCTGTAGGATGGACCATACCTGGGGTCACAAATCAAGCCTTAGTAAATTTAGGAAAATTTAAATCATATCAGGCATCTTTTCCAACCACAATACTATGAGTTTAGAAGTCAATTACAGAAAAAAATCTGTTAAAAACTCAAACACACTGAGGCTAAATAATGTTACTAAACAACTGCTGGATCACTGAAGAAATCAAAGAGGAAATTAAAAAATACCTAGAAAAAGATGACAATACATACAGGACAATGCATCATATGCAGCTAAAGCAGTTCTAAGAGAGACGTTTATAGCAATACAATCTTACTTCAAGAAACAAGAAATAGCTCAAGTATACAACCTAACCTTAAACCTAAAGTAATTAGAGGAAGAAGAAAAAACGAAACCTAAAGTTAGCAGAGGGAAAGAAATCACAAAAATCATAGCAGCAGAAATAACTGAAATTGAAACAAAGGAAACAATACAAAACATCAATGAAACAAAATGCTGGTTTTCTTGAGAAGATAAACAAAATTGATCAGTCTTTAGCTAGACTCATCAAGAAAAAAGGGAGAGGGCTCAAATCAGCAAAATTAGAAATGAAAAAGGAAAAGTTACAACTGACACCACAGAAACACGAAGGATCATAAAAGACTACTACAAGCAACTATTAATATATGCTAATAAAATGGATAGCCTGGAAGAAAGAGACAAATTCTTAGAAAGGTACAACCTTCTGAGACTGAACCAGGAAGAAATAGAAAATATAAACATACCAATCACAAGTACTGAAATCAAACCTGTGGTCAAAAATCTTCCAACAAATGAAAGACCAGGACCAAATGGCTTCACAGGTGAATTCTATAAAATACTTAGAGAAGAGTTAACATCAATTTTTCTCAAACTCTTCCAAAAATTTCAGAGAAGAAACACTCCAAAGCTCATTCTGTGAGGCCACCATTACCCTGATACCAAGACCAAACAAAGATATCACACAAAAAAGAAAATTAAAGGCCAATATCACTGATGGACATGGACACAAATATCCTCAACAAAACACTAGCAAACAGAACCCAACAAAACATTAAAAGGATCATATACCATAGAGAAGTGGGATTTATCGCAGGGATGCAAGGATTCTTCAACATACACAAATCAATCAGTATAATACATCATATTAACAAACTGAAGAATTAAAACCATATGAGCATGTTAATAGATGCAGAAAAAAGCTTTTGACAAAATTTAAGACTTGTTTATGATAAGAATTCCCCAGAAAGTGAACAGAGGGAACATGTGCTATGCTGTGATTAGTTACTCAGTCATGTCTGACCCTTTGTGACCCCATGGACTGCAACCCGCTAGGCTCCTCTGTCCATGGGGATTCTCCAGGCAAGAATACTGGAATGGGTTGCCATGCCTCCTCCAGGGGATCTTCCCAACTCAGGAATAAAACCAAGGTCTCCTGCATTGCAGGCAGATTCTTCACCAGCTGAGCTACCAGGGAACCTACCTCAACATAATAAAGGCCATATATGACATGTGACAAACCTACAACAGTCATTGTCAAATGGTGAAAAACTGAAATAATTTCCCATAAGATCAAGAACAGGACAAGGATGTCCACTCTCACCACTGTTATTCAACATAGTTTTGAAAGTCTTAGCCATGATAATCAAAGAAGAAAAAGAAATAAAAGCAATCCAAATTGGAAAAGAAGAAGTAAAACAGTCAGTTTGCAGTTGACGTGATACTATACGTAGAAAATCCTAAAGGTGCTATGTGAAAACTACTAGAGCTCATCAGTGAATTTGGTAAAGTTGCAGGATAGTAAATTAACACATGGAAATCTCTTGCATTCCTATACAAAAACAAAAAGAGATCAAAACTAGAAATTAAGGAAACAATCCCAGTTACCACTGCAATAAAAAGAATAAAATACCTAGGAATAAAGCTACCTAAGGAGGCGAAAGACCTGTCCATAGAAACTGTATGACACTGATGAAAGAAATGAGAGAGCAGAAGGAGAAGAGGGCATCGGAGGATGAGAGGGTTGGACGGCCTCACTGATGCAAAGGACATACGCTTGGTCAAACTTCAGGAGATGGTGGCATGCTGCAGTCCACAGGGTCAAAAGAGTTGGACATGACTGGGTGACTGAACAACAACAAAACAGGTACAGAGGTATACAGTGTTCCTGGATTGGAATAATTAATATTGTGAAAATGATTATACTACCCCAAGCAGCCCAGAGATTCAGTGCAATCTCTCTCAAATTATCAATGGCATTTTCCACACAATTAGAACAAAATTTTTACAACTTGTATGCAAACACAAAAGACCCTGAAAAAGCCAAAGCAATCTTGAGAAAGAAAAATGGAGTTAGAGGTATCAGATTCCCTGACTTCAGACAATAGTATAAAGCTACAGTAATCAAGACAGAATGGTACTGACACAAAAGTAGAAATATAGACCAATGGAACAGGATAGACAGCCCAAAGAAAAACCTTCATACCTGTGGTCACCTAACCTGTGACAATAGAAGCAAGAATATAAATGGAGAAAAGAAAAAAATCTCTTAAATAAGTGGTGCTGGGAAAACTGGACAGCTATATGTAAAAGAAAGAATTTTTTTTTTTTTTTTTTTTTTTTTTTACAGCTGAGGGAACTGAGTCAACAGCAAGTAAGTGCCATGCCCAAGGTCACTTAGTGATAAAGCCCAGTCTTGACCCTGAATTGAAACACTGTC
The DNA here is from genome assembly GCF_033118175.1 of Dama dama. Taxonomy (NCBI): domain Eukaryota; kingdom Metazoa; phylum Chordata; class Mammalia; order Artiodactyla; family Cervidae; genus Dama; species Dama dama. The sequence goes on from NC_083681.1 coordinate 9,199,169, forward strand.
TACTAATTACACTTTTGTTCTTAGGCTCATGTCTGTAAGTAGAGGAGGATGCAAGGAGGAAGGAGCGAACGATTACTCGAAACTTGTACGTGTTCAGTCATGAGGTTGGTTATAGACTGACTGTAGTAAAAGGTGATGGAGAAGGAAATGGCAACCCACTCCAGTGTTCTTGCCTGGAGAATCCCTCGGATGGCGGAACCTGGTGGGCTGTCGTCTTTGGGGTCGCACAGAGTCGGACATGACTGAAGCGACTTAGCAGCAGCAGCAGCAACACCATACACAAAAATAAGCTCAAAATGGATTAAAGATCTAAATGCATGGCCAGATACTATAAAACTCTTAGAGAAAAACATTGGCAGAATACTTTTTTGACATAAATTGCAGCAAGATCTTTTTTGATCCATCCATTTACTAGAGTAGTGAAAATAAAAACAAAAATAAACAAATGAGACCTAATTACGCTTAAAAGCTTCTGCACAGCCAAGGAAACTACAAACCAAATGAAAAGACAACCCTCGAACTGAGAGAAAATATTTGCAAATGAAGCAACCAACAAGGGATTAATATCCAAAATACACAAAGAGCTCAGGCAACTCAATACCAAAAGAACAAATAATCCAATCAAAAAGTACGCGGAAGAGCTAAATAGACATTTCTCCAAAGAAGACATACAGATAGCTGAAAAGTACATGAAAAAATGCTCAACATTACTAATTATTTTTGAGAAATGAAAATGAAGACTACAATGAAGCATCACCTCACACCAATCAGAACGACCACCATCAAAAAAGTCTACAAACAATAAACGTTGGAGAGGGTGTGGGGAAAAGGGAACCCTCCTACACTGTTGGTGGGAATGCAAATTGGTACAGCCACTATGGAGGTTCTTTAAAAACCTAAACACAGAGCTCCCATATGAAGCTATCCTACTCCTGGGTATATTCCTAGAAAAAACCACAGCTCCAGAAAATACATTCACCCCAATGTTCACTGCAGCATTATTTACAATAGATAAGAAATGGAAGCAGTTTGAATATCCATCAACAGAGGAATGGTCTTTTAGTTTCATGACTGCAGTCACCATCTGCAGTGATTTTGGAGCCCCCCAAAATAAAGTCTGACACTGTTTCCACTGTCTCCCCATCTATTTCCCATGAGACGATGGGACCAGATGTCATGATCTTAGTTTTCTGAATGTTGAGCTTTAAGTCAACTTTTTCACTCTCCTCTTTCACTTTCATCAAGAGGCCTTTTAGTTCCTCTTCACTTTCTGCCATAAGGGTGGTGTCATCTGCATAAGAGGGGACAAAAGAGAAATTGTGAGACTAGGATCAGCACAACATACACTACTGTATATAAAATAGATAACTAATAGAACCTGCTCTGTAGCACTGGGGATTCTAATCAATACTCTGTAACAGCCTAGATAGGAAAAGAATCCAAAAAAGAAGTAGATATCTGTATAATTAAGTCACTTGAATGTATACTGAAACTGACACAATGTTGTAAATCCACTATGCTCCATTAAAAATTTAAAAAATAAACACATTCAGGGGGAAAAAATGGCCCACTAGAATAACGTGAATTATTTGTATAGCTGCTTCATGTCTTTGGGCCTTGTGCAAACAGAAGAATCTTTACTGAGCAAGAAGTGCAAAGATTAAAAAGCTGGAGCCAGAAACAATCTTACAGTTTAGATATTATCTTTCTCAGATTTCTTTTTGAATTATCTTTTCCAAGCAGTTATAGCCAAAGTAGTCAAGAAACTAGGATTATTTAAGTAATTAAATCACAAGGACATGGCAGGTATAATAAGGAATTATAACTCAGGTGGTAGGACTTAGATCTGAGGCAGTATTTAAATGAAGAAGAAACTACCACAAGGATTTTGAGCTTTGTTGGAACTTGGCATGTGTCCAACTTAGTGTAGCAGGCTAGCCATTGATGCTTTAGCATGAAGAAAAAAAATCCACTGTTTAGAAATTCCTCTGTGTTCCTGAGCAGGTTGTAGTTTCCACACTGCAAACAGTTGTGTTAGCCATACCTTGATGCTAACCATTTTAGGACAGAATAACTAAAGAAAATTAAATTTATACCCTTTACTGAGTGAATATTAGAATATTGACCTTTTCATGAATAGAAGCACTGGACACCAAATAAAAAGAAACAAAATCCCACATATCTTCTGTTCACATATTTTTAGTAAAAAAAGTATTGTTATCTAGTAACACCCTAGTAGCGGAAGAGTTTCTTTCAATAAAATAATGTGATTCTCTTTAAAAAGACTGATCAGTTTTGACTTACTCTAGAAACTGGAGAAACAAATTTTTGGTTGTGAAAAATTTTCACTGATGAACTCAGATAATTTTTCCTTATATTTTGTAGACTCAACATTTTTTTTCTGGCCCAAACAATTTGTTTATATGTGAAAATAAAATTAAATTTTCTATAGTTCTCAAATAACTTTTTTATCTTTTAAGGAATAAAAATTATACTCATAATTATTTAAAATATTAAATTATTTAAATTTTGTTTTTCTCACTATGAAATACAAATTATCATAAAAAAATCTGGACAAGTAAAGAATTCAGTGAGCATTTGTCTCTAGATAGTGAGATTATAGGTTAGTATATTGGTGTTAACTCACTGTCTTTCACATATTCACATTTTTCCAAAATAATAATTTAGAACATGTTTTGGACTTTAAAAAATGTATAGCTTGAATATCTTTCTATATCAACTAAAAATTCTTCTATAATATTTAAGTGGCTTATATTAATGTACCACAAGTTTAAAAAGATTGTTATTAGGTTTTGTCATTTTTCATTTTCATTTAGGTTTTTTTTATTGTTTTAAAAATAAAGACTGCTACATTTGAAGATATATTCATGCTGATTTCCAACAACATAAATTCCAAGAAAGGGATTTGCTGGTTCAAAAAATACCTACTTAAAAATTTTTTTTGGTTTCTACAGCCGATTGCCCTCCAGAAATGTTGTAACACGAATTATCTCTAAGTAAAACCATATGAAATATGTCATTTTTATGTGGCACTGATGGTGGTCTTGATTAATTAAAAACACCAACAAGAAGTTTCCACTGTTAGAAAGTAGAAAAAAGGGAAGGAAAAAGACAATGGTCATAGAATAAACATTGGAAAGATTGTTTTCAGCATCAGGCCAAGACCTACTCTTACCGTTTGGAATAGACTTTCTTAGCAGATGAGACAAATTATGATAGACCATAGGTGAGATTTTGCATTGCCTTTTCAAAACCTCATTCTTTCAAAGCCCTTCTTTCTCCTACTTTTCTTTAATTTGCCTCTCTTATTTAGATATTCTTTCCTTCATAAATGGCACCATTGACATTTGGCTAGTAATCCCTGGAAGGTCTTTCCAGTGTGAAGCTCATGAATCACTTCAGGTCACAGGCCAGGGACAATGGTACCTTGGCATAGTAACATGCTTTTCACCATTGACCCATCAGCTGATTAGTTATAGGAATCCTGTCATCACCTTGTATTTTAAAAGAGCTAATTTTTTTAATCCACTAATATAAATCTTTATTACCATTTCAGGACATAATAGGAGCTGTTTCTCTTCACTATTTAACTGCTAACTTCTTACACAAAATTAACAATTTTAGAGAGTGCTGTCATAAATACAGTAGCTTATTAATTATTACCTCTTATAATTCTCAAAATTTGGCACGGAATCAACAGTATCAAGCTCACCTGAGCACTTGTCAGGAATGTAAATTCTTAGACCCTATTCCACTCCTACTGAATCAGAAACTTTGGGTATAGGCCTCCCAACTCTGTTTTAACAAGCCCTCCAGGATTCTGATGCAAACTGAAGTTGAAGAACCATAGATTTAAGACAATATTCAGGTTTCCGGGAGTCTTTGTTAGTCAAGATGATTTTGGAAGAACGACATTTATTAGTAAGAAAGACCTCTCTCTCCAGGTATTTGAATTAGTTGTGGCAAACAAACCTTCAAAGATAAATTTAAAATATATGTAAGATAAACCACGTCTCACTGGAAGATAATAGGAAAATTATTACTTCTAAAATTACTGTGGCTGAAAAGTTTTGTTTCTTAGGAACATTTTGATGTTATACTCCTCCTTTAGCTGAGCACAGCTGAAAGAATGTTTCTCATTAGTTCTCCTTGTTTTCCCAGGGGTTAGCTGTAACCTCCCCACCAGGTTTCTGGTTATTTTGAGCAAAAGGTTTGACGTCATCATTCATTCAATTGCTTTCACTTGCAAAAACATAAAATACCCTGAGAGAAATTAACCTCATTAGCATTTCCTCAGGAGCATTATCCAGTTAAGACAATAGGATGGTTGTTTGATTTGTCAAGGAATCTTTGCTTGGGTTAAGAAACAAGGTTAATGTCTCCTTGGAAAAATGAGGTTGCTGCTAATATTTACAGGGAGCTATGTAGCATACCGATTGTAAGACAAAACTGTTAAGGTATGTGTGGCATAAGATATATGTGGCTGCATGCGGTACTTTTGAATCAGGTGAAAGGGTCCCAGGAAAAATCAACTATCCAGTGAGAACAAGGACCTCTTTTACAGTCAGTTTTCCTAGTCAGAACTTTCCTAAGGACCACAGAGGAAACTTTGGGAAGGCATAGGTTTTGAGCAGTAGAAAAGGAAAGCCAGTTAAAGGAGGCAAGGGAGGGGTGAAGACTTGTTGCTTGAACTTCACTGGGTCTTGAGACTGTTCTGACAAACTGCCCACACACTTTCAGCTCTCTTGGGTGTGGTCAGAGTTACTTCTTGCTACACTTGTGAACTGAGGGCAGGAAGAGCCATGGTTACTAGAAGAAAGGGAGAGCAGTAGGTATATATAATAGTACTTTGTAGCCATCACTGAATTTCATTTTAAGCATAATCTGCATTGCGGAAAATGATTGACACAATCTGCTGAAATAATCACATGATTAAAAGAATAAATTAAGTATTATACTTAAGAGAATAGAAAATCATATTTGAAAATAATTTTAAGAGAAAATTATATTTCTGAAGGCACATTAATGACAATATTCAAAACAGATCTTGATACACTGGAATGGGAACTGACTGTGTGGTGTAAAATCACAAATTTCCAGTTTACTGAAGAGTCTCTGTTTGCTGAAGAACTGCTCATTTTTATATATTTCAGAGCAGATAGAGCTTGATTCTTTTCAATTATTCTATCCAAATAACAACTTGTAATAGTTATATAAAACTCTAGGAGTGATTTCAGAAATTATCTATTGGGATTTTTCTGACCTGGAGTGAAGGGAAAACAAACCAATATTCATTAGCAGAGAAAAGTTTCCCAATAAGTTTTCCACCATATTTAGCTCTTAAAATCAATATTTATTGGTAGTTTGGGAAGTCACCTCATAGGATGTATTAAAATTCATAAAATATTTAAAAAGAAGATGGGCATTGATTTTTCTTCTGAAAGATGAGTGTCAAAATGAGAATTTTTGTTCTCAGTGATTTCAAGGTGCAACCCTTTCTGTTAAACTATAATTTATGAATAAAAACTTAAAAATATCCTTGAAGGATAATCATAGTATGGTTACCTTTTAATTTGTCTTGAAGATAGAGTGAAAATACATGTGAAATGTCCAGAATAATGCCTGAAATATAATAAAGTCTTTCCTTCTCACATTCCTAGGGATGAGAACTCCTTCTTTAACTCTGTTCTTGTACATTTTGGACTTTCTGGGAATACTGGCTTATTTATTGACTGTTGTGGCTATTAAAAAATGTTTTGCATTATAAGTGGCTCAGAAAGGAACTGGAAGAGCTGAAAGTCAGGCAGAGCGTGACTGAGTAAAATGATCACAAGTCTAGTTTGAGTAGCTTACCTAGATACTTGGTAAGTATTAAGCATCTAGTTTCAAGGGATTAGATTAGATAGACAGACAATAGATTCAAGGGATTAGATCTGATAGACAGAGTGTCTTAAGAACTATGGATGGAGGTTTGTAACATTGTACAGGAGGTGGTGATCAAAGAAAAAGAGTGCAAGAAGGCAAAATGGTTGTCTGAGGAGGTCTTACAAATAGCTGAGAAAAGAAGAGAAGTGAAAGGCAAAGGAGAAAAGGAAAGATATGCCCATCTGAATGCAGAGTTCCGAAGAATAGCAAGGAGAGATAAGAAAGCCTTCCTAAGTGAACAATGAAAAGAAAGAGGAAAACAATAGAATGGGAAAGAGTAGAGATCTCTCCAAGAATATTAGAGATACCAAGGGAACATATCATACAAAGATGGGCATAATAAAGAACAGAAATGGTATGGACCTAACAGAAGCAGAAGAGATTAAGAAGAGGTGGCAAGAATACACAGAAGAACTGTACAAAAAAGATCTTCACGACCCAGATAACCACGATGGTGTGATCACTCACCTAGAACCAGACATCTTGGAATGCCTTCAGAAGTGTGCCTTAGGAAGCATCACTATGAACAAAACTAGTGGAGATGATGGAATTCTGGCTGAGTTATTTCAAATCCTAAAAGATGATGCTGTGAAAATGCCACACTCAATATGCTAGCAAATTTGGAAAACTCAGCAGTGACCACAGGACTGGAAAAGGTCAGTTTTCATTCCAATTCCAAAGAAAGGCAATGTCAAAGAATGTTCAAACTACTTCACAACTACACTCATTTCACATGCTAGTCAGGTGTTGCTCAAAATCCTCCAAGCTAGGCTTCAACAGTATGTGAACAGAGAACTTCCAGAAGGTCAAGCTGGATTTGGAAAAGGCAGAGGAACCAGATATCAAATTGCCAACATCCATTGGCACATAGAAAAAGCAAGAGAGTTCCAGAAAAACATCTACTTTTTCCTCATTGACTATGCTAAAGCCTTTGACTATGTGCATCACAACAACCTGTGGAAAATTCTTCAAGAAATGGGAACACCAGACAACCTTACCTGCCTCCAGAGAAGTCTGTATGCAGATCCAGAAGCAACTGTTAGAACTGGACGTGGAACAGGGGACTGGTTCCAAATTGGAAAAGGAGTACGTTAAGGCTGTATATTGTCACTCTGTTATTTAACTTACATGTATGCATCATGTGTGATGAAGCACAAGCTGGAATCAAGATTGCTGGGAGAAATATCATTAACTTCAGATATGCAGATAACACCACCCTTATGGCAGAAAGCCAAGAGGAACTAAAGAACCTCTTGATGAAGGTGAAAGAGGAGAGTGAAAAAGCTGGTTTAAAATGCAGCATTCAAAAAACGAAGATCCTGGCATCAAGTCCCATCACTTCATAACAAATAGATGGGGAAGCAATGGAAACAGTTTCAGACTTTATTTTCTCGGGCTCCAAAATCACTGCAGATGGCGACTGCAGCCATGAAATTAAGATGCTTGCTCCTTGGAAGAAATGCTGTTACCAATCTAGACAGCATATTAAAAAGCAGAGACATTCCTTTGCCAACAAAGGTCCATCTAGTCAAAGCTATGGTTTTTTCCAGTGGTCATATATGGATGTGAGTTGGAATATAAAGAAGGCTGAACACTGAATGCTTTTAAACTGCTTTTAAACTGTAGTGTTGGAGAAGACTCTTGAGACCCCCCTTGGATTGCAAGGAGATCAAACCAGTCAACCCTAAAAGAAATCAACCCTGAATACTCTGGAAGGACTGATACTGAAGCGCCAATACTTTGGCCACCTGATGCAAAGAACTCACTCGTTAGAAAAGACCCTGGTGCTTGGGAAGGTTGAAGGCAGAAGGAAAAAGGGACGACAGAGGATGAGATGGTTGGATGGCATCACTGACTCAATGGACATGAGTTTGAGGAAACTCCAGTAGATGGTGAAGGACAGGCAAGCCTGGTGTGCTGCAGTCCATGGGTCGCAAAGAGCTGGACAAAACTGAGCAACTAAGCAACAACAAAAGCATCTAAGGCTTTGGCTGAAAGCAAATTGCATAAGCTCATGGGATTTATGTGGTTATGTCAGTTATTTTGGGGGCTGTGAGAATGAAGATTTTTTTCCCCAACTCCCTTATGTTTAATAAGTTTCATAATTTTTTGGTTTTGTTTTTTGTTTTATTTTTGGTATTTTCTACTGAGAAACTCAGCTAATTCACATACCCTGAAGACACACATACACAAACACACAAATATAGACAAAATATATTTATTAATTACATGTATATAAATTAGATTGTACACATATTTATAAAATTTGTTGTTCTTGAGTTGCTAAGTCATGTCTAACTCTTTGCAATCCCATGGACTGCAGCACACCAGTCTTCCCTGTCCTTCACTATATCCTGGAGTTTGCTCAAACATATGTCAATTGTGTCAATGATGTCATCCAACCATCTCATCCTTTGTATACAAATTAAATACATACATACTAAACATATAAACTAAATAAAAACTACATATAAATATATGAAATTGTATATATAAACTCAAATATATATAAATTAACTAAATATAGCATAAAAGTAAACTATATCGATATCTATGTCCATGTCATACATCTATCTACACATTCATTATAACTGGGTGTTGGCAAGGTGCTAGGAATTGTGTTAGAGATATAAGATGAATAAAATATAGTTCTGCCCTCATGAAGTAGATAAAGAAATATATAATATAGTATTTATATCTGACATAACAGATGTGTAACAAAGAGAGATAATGGTAGAGAAAAGAGCAGTCCTGCATAATAGGTTTTTGGACACAGCTTATATTGCTTTCACTTCTCGGCCTTTTGGCTAAGATCCAGTATAGTATGGGAGCTTCCCTTGTGGCTCAGTGGTAAAGAATCTGCCTGCCAATGCAGAAGATGCAAGAGTTGCAGGTTCGATCCCTGGGTTGGGAAGATCTGCTGGAGTAGGAAAATGGCAACCTGCTCCAATATTGTTGCCTGAAAAATTCTATGGACAGAGGAGCCTGGCAGGCTACTGTCCATGGGGTCACAGAGAGTTGAACATGACTGGGTGACTGAGCACATAGTCTTTTTAGGATAGTCGACAATAAATTTTTATGATGATTAGTAGTTCATCAAAAGGAAAAGGATTGGGAAGTGATCAAAAGAATAGCATGATAAAAGTCTTAGTAGTATGATAGCACATGGCTTGCTTTTGGGTGGAGATGCATGACTGTGGCTTGAACAAATAAGTTGTGTTGAGAGGGTTGTAACAGCAGAAGATGAACCTGAAAAGGAACTGAAGAATTGCCTACCCTGAGCTAATAATGGTTGGTACTATAATCCAGAGGCAAATATGTTGTAGGCAAAATGAATGAAAAATTGCCTTTCTTTCAGAAATTTAAAATGGAAATTGAAAGGGACATAAACAAGCAGAGTTAAGGTTAAAGCAGGTTGTGAAGAGAAGTCTAAACTGATGCATCTCAAACTGTAATGTGTGTAAGACTGGCCTGGAGACCTTGAAAGAATGAAGATTATGACTTGGTGTGTCTGGGGAAGCCTAGGCTGCTGGCTTGCAGGCCATGATTTGAGCAGTGAGGGATCACCCTAAGAAGACTGAACAGAGAATTCAGTCCTGGTGTGAATGGTCCAGAGTGGGCTACCTGGCAGTTGCCTCTAAGAGGACCATTAAGCCTTGCTGAACTTCTTGGGAGGTGGAGCTGAATTAGCAGGAGGAATAGACACAGATGTGAGAGAGTGAGTAAGATGACAGAGTAGAAAGAGACTGAGTTTAGATCCTTTTGTGAGCACACCAAAATCTCTACTATCTGCAGCCAACTGTCTTTGAAAAAGACTGGAACCTACTAGAAAAGACCTTCTACAACTAAAGACACAAGGAAGGAACCACAATGAGACAGGCAGGAAGAGTGGACTTGAGATATAATCAAATCCCATATCCCTGGGTAGGCAACCCACAAACCGGAGAATAATTATTTGTAGAGGTTCTCCCATAAGAGAGTTCTGAGCCCCACACTGGGCTCCTGCACTGGGAAAACGAGACCCCGGAGCATTTGGGTTTGAACGCCAAAGGAACTAATTTTGGGAACCCCACAGGATTGGGGGAAATAGAGACTTTAACCTTAAAGGGTGCCCCTCAAATTTCATACACACTGGTATCCATGACAAGAGCAGAAATTTGACAGGAGCCTGGATCAGACCTAATTACTGTTCTTAGAAAGACTTGTGGAGAGTCAGGGATGCAGTTACATCTTACTCTGGGGATGTAGACACTGATGTCAGTTATACTAGGCAACATTTTATCATGTGAACACTTCTGCTGGTGGCTGCCATCTTAGTTCATTAGCACCAAGACATGGCCTCATCCAACAGCCTTTAGGTGTCAGTGCTGGGATGTCTCAGCTGAACAGCTAACTGGGCAGTGACACAGCCGCACCCATCAACAAACAGGCCTCCTGAGCCCATAAATGTCCCTAGACATGGCCCTGCCCACCAGAGGGCCAAACCACAGTTCTACCCTCCAGTGGGCAAACACTGACCCTTCCCTCCAGGAAGCCTTAACTAGCTTCTAGACCAACCTTACTCATCTGGTGGAAGACACCAGTTATAAAGCAAAATAAAAATATATCCTGCAGCTTGCAGACTCAGCACATTCACAGCAGGTCACAACCTACCCTTGAACAAGATGAGCTCTGGGCTTGTCCATGAATGCAAACTTTGGGACACCCTGGGCCCTATATCCAACTGTATCAGAAATCAGCCAATCCCTACCAGCAATCTTTGGGATCCCTAGACCCTCCACTCAGACTCTAGAAAACAGCTCTATCTGCCAGTAGTCCAGGACTAACCCTGTGACCTGGCATTGAACTCCATTGGGCAGACAACAGCTCTGAAGTCTTCAGAACCCTGACTTTGCCCAGCAGTGAGCTAGCAGTAACCCTAGGGCCCCCTAGGGTTCTTCAGCCAGCCACCTTGTGACCAGGCCCCATTAAACAGCAGCCAGCAGCATCCACACAAGACAGAGCTTGTTAACCAATCAGGCTAGGAGCCAACCTAGTCTACCAGATTACCAGTATTGCCAGCTACAACAGAAGGACCCACACAACCCTCCTTAGGGGAAACCCCTAGAGCATATAGCTTGGGTGATGAATGGGAAGGGCTGGGATACATAGGATGTCTCCTACAGAAGGCCACTTCTCCAGGGCTTGGAAGTGTAACTAACCTACCATATACATAAAAATATAAACAGTAATGTAGGCAAAATGAGGTGGCAGATGAACATGTTTCAGATGAAGGAACAAAATTAAACCCCCAAAGAAGAATTAAGTGAAAGAGAAATAGGCAATCTACTCAAGAAGCAATTCAGAGTAATAACTGTAAAGATGATTAAAGAACTTGGAAGAAGACTAGATATATAGAGGGAGAAGTTAGAGGTTTTTAACAAAGAGTTAGAAAATATAAGAACAACTAAACAGAGATGAAGAATACAAAATCAGAAATAAAAATATGCTAGATGGAACCAATAGTAGACTAAATGATACAGGAGAATGGATCAATGAGCTAGAAAGTAGAGTAGTGAAAATCATTACCACTAAACAGAAAGAAAGAATAAAAAGAAACAAAGACATCAAATGCCCTAAGATCTACACTACAGGGTTCCCAGAAGGTTAAGAGAGAGAGAAAGGGCCTGAGAAAATATTTTAAGATATAATAGCTGAAAAATTCCCTAACATGGGAAACAGTTACCCAAGTCCAGAAAATGCAGAGATTCCCATACAGGATGAACCTCAAAAGGAACACACCAAGACACGCTGTAACTAAAATGACAAAATTATAAAAAGAGAACATTAAAAGCAGAAAGGGAAAACCAACAAATAACATCCAAGGGAACACCTATAGGGGTATCAGTCAACTAGCAGAAACTCTGCTAGTCAGAAGGGAGTGGCGCATATATTTAAAGTGAAGAAAGGGAAAAACCTCCAAGCACGAATACTCTACCTGAAAGGTTTTTATTCAAATTTGAAGGTAAGCTCAAAGATTCTATATACCAGAAAAAGCTAAAAGAATTTGGCATTACCAAACCAGCTTTGCAACAAATGTTAAAGGAACTCCTCTAGGCTAAAAAGAAAAGATCACAAACAGAAATGAGGGTATTACAAAATGAAAGCTCATGAGTAAAGGCAAATATCTAGTAAGCGTAGGAAATCATCTACCCACAAATTTAGTATAGTAGTTAAAAGATAAAAGTAATAAAATCATCTATATCCACAATAAGCAGTTAAGAGATACATAATACAAATAAACATAAAATATGCTCTTAAAACCAATAATAAGAGGAGAGTATAAAAGCAGGGTTTCAAAAATGCATTTGCAGTTATGAGATCAGCAACTTAAAAAATCACACACACACACACACACACACACACAGAGGAGAGAGACTACTATACAAAAACCTTATGGTAACATAAACCAAAAATCCATAATAGATACATACACACATACACTAGGAATCCAAACATAACACTAAAGTTAGTCATCAAATCACAAGAGAAGAGAACAGGAGAAGAAGAAAGGGCATAAAAAGACCTACAAAACCAAACCAAAGAATTAGCAAGATGGCAATAGCATATGTACTGCTAATCACCTTAAATGGAAATGGACTAAATGCTCCAACCAAAAGACATAGAGTGGATGATTGGATATAAAAATAAGACCCACATATGTGCTGCCTATAAGAGACTCACTTCAGATATACATGTAGACTGAAAGTGAGGGGATGGGAAAAGCTATTTCATGCAGATGCAAACCAAAAGAAAGCTGGACTAGCTATCTTCATATCAGAAAAAGAATTACTTTAAAATGAAGGCAGTTACATGTGACAAAGGATATTACATAATGATCAAGATATCAATCCACGAAGAAGACATAACAATTATATATACACACCTAACATAAGAGTACCTAAATATGAGGCAAATGTTAACAGATATAAAGAAACTGACAGTAGCACAATAGTAGTACGGGCTACTTTAACTTGTTGCATCAATGGATAGATCATTCAGAAGAAATAAAAAAGACACATTTGATCAAATGGACTTAATACACATATATAGATATTTCATCCAAAAGAGGAAGAATGCACATTCTTTTCTAGTGCTTATAGAACATTCTCCAGAATAGATCTCATGTTAGGCCACATAACTAATCTTGGTAAAATTAAAAAATTCAATTAAAAATTGAATTGTATCAAGTATCTTTTCACACAATGCCATGATAGTAGAAATTAGCTACAAGAAAAAAGAAACTGCAAAAAATACAAATATAGGGACTTCCCTCATGGCCCAGTGGTTAAGAATCTACCTTGTAATGCAGAGGATGTGGGTTCAATCCCTGGTTGGGAAACTACGATCCCACATGCTGTGGAGCAACTAATACTGCGTGCTGCAACTACTGAACCCACCTGCCACAATTAGGAAGTCTGTGTGCCACAGTGAAAGACCCCACATAATGAAACATAGGTTCTGCATGCCACAACTAAGACCCGACATAGCTAAATAAATTCAAACCTGTAAAGCTAATCAGTATGCTTCTAAATAATCAATGGATCACTGAAGAAGTCAAGGAAGAAATTTTAAAAGTACGTAGATTAATAGTGACAACAAAAACAGGATGATCCAGAATGTATAAGATTCAGCAAAGGCATTTCTAAGAGGGAAGTTTATAGCAATATAAGAAAAATCTCAAATAACCAAGCTTATCTTAAACCTAAAACAACTAGAGGAATAAAGAACAAAAATTTCCAAAGTTAGTAGAAGGAAAGAATAAAGATCAGAGCAGAAATAAATGACACAAAGTCTAAAAACTTACAAAAGATCAGTGGGACTGAGGGCTGCTTTTTTGAAAAGGTAAAATTGATAAGCCTTTCACCACACTCATCAAGAATAAAAGAAAGACAGAAATCAATAAAATCAGAAATGAAATAGGAGAAGCTACAACCAATACCATAAAGAAAGCTGAGCACTGAAGAATTGATGTTTCTGAACTGTGGTGTTGGAGAAGTCTCTTGAGAGTCCTGTGGACTGCAAGGAGATCCAACCAGTCCATCCTAAAGGAAATCAGTCCTGAATAGTCATTGGAAGGACTGATGTTGAAGCTGAAGCTTCAATACTTTGGCCCCCTGAGGTGAAGAACTGACTCCTTGGAAAAGACCCTGATGCTGGGAAAGATTGAAAGTGGGAGGAGAAGGGGATGACAGAGGATGAGATGGTTGTATGGCATCATTGAACATGAGTTTGAGCAAGCTGCAGGAGTTGGTGATGGACAGGGAAGCCTGGCATGCTGCAGTCCATGGAGTAGCAAAGAATGGGGCATGACTGAGCTACTGAACTGAACTGAATCGAACAACCAACACCACAGAAATACAAAAGATCATTAGTCTAGTATGAACAACTATATGCCAATAAAGTAAACAACCTAGAATAAATGGGCAACATCTTAGAAATGTGTAATCTAATCAGGAAGAAATAGAAAATATGAACAGAAGAATTACCAGTAATAAAACTGAATCAGTAATTAAAAAGCTTTAAATGAACAGAAGTCCAGGACCAAATGGACTCATAGTTGAATTCTATTAAACATTTATAGAAGCATTGACACCTAATCTTGTGAACTATTCTAAAAAATTTTCAGAGGAAGGACATTTCCAAAGGCATTCTATGAGGTGACCCTAATTCCAAAACCAGACAAAGATATCAAAGAAAAAAAAAAGAAAGAAAGAAAGAAAAGAAAATTAGAGGTCAATATCACTGATGAACATGGATGAAAAATCCTCAATAAAATACTAGCAAACCAAATATAACAGTACGTTAAGAAGATCAGACACCATTGTCATGTGGGATTGGTCCTAGAGATGCAAGGATTTTTAAATATACACAAATTAACTAATATGATATACCACATTAACAAATTGAAGAGTAAAACTATATGATCATCCCAATAGATACAGAAAAAGCTTTTGATAAAATCCAACATCCATTTATGAAAAAAACTCCAGAAACTGTGTATAGAGGAAACCTAAGAAAGAAAGAAAGTGAAGTCACTCAGTTGTGTCTGACTCTTTGAGACCCCAAGGACTGTAGCCTACCAGGCTCCTCTGTCCATGGGAATTTTTAGGCAAGGGTACTGGAATGGGTTGCCATTTCCTTCTCCAGGGAATCTTCCCAACCCAGGGATTGAATCCATGTCTCCTGCATTGCAGGCAGATGCTTTCCCATCTGAGCCACCAGGGAAGCCTAGAAACCTACCTCAACGTAATGAAGGCCATATATGACCAAACTACAGCTAACATTATAATTAATGGTGAAAATATGAAAGTATTTTCTTTAAGATCAAGAACAAGACAAGAATGCCCATTCTTACCATTTTTATTCAACATAGTTTGGAAGTCCTTGCCACTATAATCAGAGAAGAAAATGAAATAAAAGGGGTTCACATTGGAATGAAAGAAGTCAAACTGTTACTGTTTTGTAGACAACATGAATCTATAAATAGAAAACTACTAAGTTCATCACTGAATTTGGTAGAGTTGCAGGATACAAAATTAACATACAGAAATTTCCTGCATTTCTCTACACTAACAATGAATCGTCAGAAAGAAAAATTAAGGAAACAATCCCATTTGCCATTGCATTAAAAATATTAAACTAACTAAGAATAAACTTACTTAAGGCAGCAAAAGACCTATACTCTAAAAACTTTAAGACATTGAAGAAATTGAAGATGATGCAAACAAATGGAAAGATACAGTGCTCTTGGATTGCAAGAAACAATATTGCTAAAATGACCATATTACCCAAGGCAGTCTACATATTATATGCAATCCCTATCAAGTTATCAACAGCTGCACTTTTCACAGAAGTAGAACAAATAATTTTAAAATTTGCATGGAAACACAAAGCCCCATATAGCAAAAACATTCTTGAGAAAGAAGAACAGAACTGGAGGAAACATACTTGTTGACTTCAGACTATACTACAAAGCTATCATAATTAAAATAGCATGGCACAAAAACAGACAGAGACAAATATGACAGGATAGAAAGCCCAGAAATTAAAAAAAAGAAAGCCCAGAAATAAACACATAGTTATGATCAATTAATCTATGATAAAAGAGGCAAGAATATACAATGGAGACTTTCCAATAAGTGGTGCTGTTGCTGGGAAAACTGGACAGCTACAAGTAAGGAATGAAATCAGAACAACCCCTAACATATACAAAAATAAACTCGACATGGATCAAAGACCTAAATGTAAGATCAACTACTATAAAACTCCTAAAGGAAAACATAGGGAGAACATTCTTTGACAAAAATTGCATTGATATAATTTTGTATCTCTCTACTAAAGAAAATAAAAGCAAAAAATAGATTAATTAATTAATCTTAAAACCTTTTGCACTGCAAAGGAAACTATTGACAAAATGAAAAAACATTCTACTGAATAGGAGAAAATATTTGGAATGATATGACTGATAAGAGATCAATATCCAATGTATATAAATAGCTCATACAATCAGCATCACAAAAATCCCCCCAAAATCTGATTAAAAATGGTCAGAAGAACTGTATAGTCATTTTTCCAAAGAGGAAATGCAAACAGCCAACAGGCATATGAAAAGATGCTCAACATCACTATCTTCAGGGAGATGCAAATCAAAACCACAGTGAAGTATCACCTCACATCTATCAGAACTGTTGTCATCAAAAAGAATACATAGAACAAATGTTGGCGAGGATGTAGATAAAAGGCAACCCATGTACTCTATTGGTGGGGATGTAAATTGGTGCAGTCACTGTGGAAAATAGTATGGAGGTTGCTCAGAAAATTAAAATTACAACTACTATATGACTCAACAATTCCACTCCTGGATATATATGTGAAAAAAACCAAAAACACTAATTTGAAAAGATACATGTGCCCCAGTGTTCAAAGCAGCATTATTTACAATTGCCAAGATGTGGAAGTAACCTAAATGGCCATCAACAGATAAATGTGCAAAAGAGGTCTGGTATACATACACAATAGAATACTACTCAATCATAAAAAGAATGAAATTTTGCCATTCTCAGTAACATGAATAAACTTGGAGGGCATCATGCTACATGAAATAAGTTGGACAGAGAAAGACAAAAGTTATCATTTATATATGTAATCTAAAAAATGCAACAAATAGTGAACATAACTACCAGTGGAGAGAGCATGGGAGAAGAAATATTGAGGTGGGGAAAAGTGGGAAGTACAAATTATTGAGTATAAGATAGGCTCAAGGATGTTTTGTACGGTGTGGGGAATATAGCCAATACTTTGTAATAACTGTAAATGGAAAGTAACCTTTAAAATTATATGTATATAAAAAGGGATAGACACAGAGGCAAGCTGGGAATGTTAGAAGAAAAATTAATTTAGAAAAAATTATTAAAATTTCATGGTAGGAGCAGTCTCATATAATGAATGATTATTGTTGCTGTGGTTTTAGTTGCTAAGTCGTGTCCAGATCTTTTATGTCCCCATGGACTGTAGCTCGCCAGGCTCCTCTGCCCATGGGATTTCCCAGGCAAAAATACTGGAATGAATTGCCATTTCCTTTCTCCAGGGGATCTTTCTGGCCCAGGGATCAAACAGGCATCTTGTGCATTGCAGGAAGATTCTTTACCACTGAGCCACCAGGGAAGCTATTATATAACTAATGATTCACAATAATTTTGCAGGTCCTGAAATAACATGATGAAGATTAGTAAAACTTTTTTCCAAAATACATGAGTGTACTGTGGGATAGGGTGATGTTTACATGTTGTACATTTGCAAATGACAAACTGTTACTAATTCCTCTTCCATAAGCCCAGTGCTTTGAAATTAAGCTTTGATCCACTTTCAGTTGATATACGTTTTCTCATTCTTTGAACTCCGGAGTCTTCCCATGACCTTGATACTCAGACAACTCTCTGCCACTCGTCTCGCCTCCTCTTCATCTATCAAAATAAACTAATATTTTAGTATTCTGCATTTTATTCCACTTCTTCAATCACCCTGTTGACATAGAAGATATCCTGAAATGGCTGGCCCTCACCCTGTCTAAGCAAATCTCCCCACAAGTGCTGTGAATTCCATCTTTCTTCCCCGGTTTCAGGATTTTGCTTCTTTGGTTACCTCATCCTCTGCTTGTATCTTAAATATCTCTCTTCAAAGAGTCTTTTCCATCTCCATTCAAATATGTTCCAATATCTTTATGTCAAGAATAGTCTCTCTGGACGTTCCCTTCAGCTACTGCTCTCTTGTCTTCCTTTTACACTGTATTTGATGTGTCCTCAGCCAGGTGACTTGGTGGTAAAGAATCCGCCTGCCAATGCAGGAGATGTAAGACATGTGGGTCTTAGCCCTGGGTCATGAAGATCACCTGGAGAAGGAAATGGCAACCTGCTTCCGTACTCTTGCCTGGAAACTTCCATGGACAGAAGAGCCTGGCAGGCTACAGTCCATGGGGTCCCAAAGAGTAGGACACAACTGAGTGTGTGTGCATGGATGCACACACCTCACAGTCAGGTCATCAAGCCACTGAAATTTGATTTATATCACCTTCCCAAAATGACTTAAGTGAACTGTTAAATGACACAGGCAGTTAAATGCCTTATTCTACTCGACATTTGGTTCATTTTAATGTCAAAGAGTCCTTTCTCTCTCATAAGAGGTTCCTTTACCTGTCTCTGGTGAGAGCACTTTCTTCTGTTCCTTTTTGACTTTGGTTAAGTTCTTCCTTAAACTTTTACATTTTTTCCACTTAGTCTCTAAAATTTGTTTCCCAGGTATAAAGCATGTGGGTATTATATGTATTTTAGGGTTCTTAGGAATAATGAGGATTGTAATAACGTAATTGTATACTATTGACATAGTTTGGACTCAATAACTAGAACTGGTAGAGGAAGTATGGTTGTTAGAACTTTAGCCTTGGAATTAGACTTCCTATGTCCCACTTCTGCCACTGTTCAGTTTGTGGCTTTGGGGAAAACCTTCAACCTGTTTTCCTTTATTTCTTCATCTGTAAGATAGAGATCACAGTAATACCTGCTTCATAATGTGAGTATTCAGTGATGCGGTATGCTTAAAGCACTTAGTACATACAGTACCTGGTAAATAAATTCTTAATTATTATTAGCTATTTTAATCTTATTACTCATTTGGCCATAAAATGTCCCTAAACCAGCTTTAATAATCCATTTGACATTTATTGACTGACCCCAAGCATTTCCAACCTTTAATTAAAATTTTTTTCTAATTTTTTTCTTTGAGTAGCTAATCTATCTTTTAAAAAGAATTTGAATAATGTGAACACACTTGCAGTTTCTAGTTCATTTTCCTCTAATCTCTTCTGCTGAGTGAAGGACATCCCTCCATTCTCCTGCTTACTTTTGTAAGGAAGCCAGGTATACTCTCATTTTTGGAATTTTTGAAACCACTCAACAGGAATGTAGGATGGTAAACATGCACTGGAACTGGGAACCAGAAGCCAAGATTCACATCCATGCTCCTCCACCAGCTCATCATATGACTTGGGTCAACACCTACCCTTCTGGGCTTTAGTTTCTACAACTAAGAAATGAAAATATATACTTCTAATATAAAGCACATAGAGAAAACATCTAAAATTATAAATTGTGAAAATTTGTAAATTTCCAAATTATAAACACTCTACAAATATGAGATGTACCTAAAACTACTTAATTTACAATATCCTTTAGCATCTTGATAATGTAACTTTTGGTTATTATCACAAAATAAGTTTATATACTTTATAATGTATAATGTATAATGTAACTTTTGGTTATTATCACAAAATAAGTTTATATACTTTATATACTCATTTAACTATGCTACTGTAACTTCCTGTCTTCACTTAATCTGGCTCTTATTTCTAAGCCTTTGATTGCCCCTAGTTCTCTACTCCAATGGTTTTGAGTATTTTCATCTGAAGGCTTCAAAATGTTTCAAATAATGTTTTTCTCCTCTGTCTTAATGGCACATTGAAAGAAAAACCAAAAACAAATACTGTCTTTAGAGACATATAACTAAAAGCAAAAAGCCCAAACCCAAAATAACGATAAAAGCCATAGCTATTAGTTAAAAGCATTGCCTCTTGAAAACAAAATCATGCCTCTTCTTGGTTCCAGTATAATACTTTAAAATTGGAAGAGAAAAAAGACAGGCTGATTGGTGCAAGTACATTTTCGGTAAACACATTCTCTCTTAGAGGACAATATTGGCTGATGAATTTCCACCTAGTATCTAAGCCAATCCTAATTACAGTGGCACTAAGGATATTCTCACAATTGATTCAAATTTGGATTGCACGTGACTGTGCCACTTTGTTTTGTGTTATGTGTAATCAACTGAATGAACAGAATATGAACTACATTTAACACATGGAGTTTAACCAGGAGGAAGATGATTCTGCCAGCAGTGACTAAGATTTATCTCTGATAGGTTTTCAGTCAGCTAAACTTAGAAGCTTATGATTTTCTACCAATTTAAGCTAAGTTTTCTCCAATGAAAAGTGCATTGGGGGTGGGTGGGTGGAGATCCTCAGTTAACTTTGCACTCACAATTAGCCAGTGTGGGAATTCATGCACTTGCACTTCATGTTCAGTTTTCTTTTTTTCTTTTAAATGCAAGAACAATGTCATGAACTTTAAATGGGTCATAGTTTCCTTCTGTCTTTTCCTTAGCTTATAACTTACCAAAATAGTGGGATGTTTTGCAAAGATCATTAAATGGAATTTTTGTCTTTAGTCATGTATTTCTTATTTGCAGTGTCTTATTTGCAGAAAATCTTACTTGCTCTGTCTCCAGCTGGAAATTATTTCTCTCATATACTTTTATTTTTGGAGCTCTTTTATGGCATGTTTCACTTCCTGTTTTAACATATATACCTATAGATATTTTATTTTTCTCATTATAATGTAAAACAGCCTTGAGAAAAGATGCTATATACACACAATACTTCCAGTATCTTGAGTGGATGAGATGCTTAAAAGATAGAATATATAAATAAGTCAATAAATATCTGCATTGAAGAAATTTTATCCATGATGGCAGAAATTTTCATCCTATTTGCCCTCACCTTTATCCTTGTGTCTAAACACTGGTTGACCCAGTATAGGCAGTCAATAAATAGTTCTTAAAGCAATAAGAAATTTATAGTACCTGAGAGAAGACATAAATATCTAGTGAAAATGTCTCTTGACTTGAGTAAAAGACCAAGCACTGATGTTTTCTGGTTACTAAGGAGTCTAAGAGTTGTTGTGATCTTAGGCAACAAGCTTATTCTGTTTTTTTTTCTTTAAATTATTGGGGTGTAATTTACAACACTTTTTTAGTTTCAGGTGTACAGCATAGTGCGTTTATTTTTTAATTGTTTTTTTTATTTTAGGTCTATCTTCCAGGGGTGATATGAAGCTCTAAGTCAGGAAATAAATGTAAGGGTGTTTGTTAACTTGAAAATGCTATATAAATGTAAGAATCAAACCATACGTGAAGGGCAATCTGGGGCTTTTGTCAATTTCCACATTTAACTGAATTTGAAGTCCTTAGGAGAAATTTATGAGCCTTATATTAAGTATCTGGAAGAATGCCTTCTTATAGTAGACACTCAGTACATATTTGGTGAGTTGAATTATTGATAACTTCAACTATTGAAAGGGTTCCCTTAGTGAGTCAAGGGAACTATGCTCTGAGTTGGAACACAGGAGTAAGAACACACAGCTAGCATGGGCCTTTGTGATGGTCCTTGAATTATGCTTAGATTACAAGTCCACAGAGCTTTGGATCATTCCACAGAGCTGTTAAGAAGAGTTGTGTAGGATTTTATCCAGAGCTCTCAGCAGGGACCACTTCTTGAATTGCTCAATAGGAATGTGCTCAGAAACTACCCTTGAGACATCCAGCTACTAGAACTCTGAAAGCTGTCCCAGAGGCAAGAAATACCCCAAATTTACAGTGGTTAAGGAAAGCAGATGCTGAAGGCAGTTTTCACTGGTGGTGCTGCCAAATGCAGTCATAGCAGTTGCTAAGAACTATACCTTTCTTTAGCTTATTTAAGAACTATTTATTGACTGCCTACACTGGGCCAACCAGTGTTTAGACACAAGGATAAAGGTGAGGGCAAATAGGATGAAAATTTCTGCCATCATGGATAAAATTTCTTGTTGTTGTTGCCATTGCTGTTCAGTTGCCAAGTCATGTCTGATTCTCTGCAACCCCATGGACTGCAGCAAGCTAGGATCTTCTGTCCTCTACTATCTCCTGGAGTTTGCTCAGATTCATGTCCATTGAGTTGGCAATGTCATTCAACCATCTCATCCTCTGTCATCTCTTCTCTTCCTGCCCTCAATCTTCCCCAACATCAGGGTCTTTTCCAATGAGTCAGTTCTTTGCATCCGGTGGCCAAAATATTGGAGCTTCAGCTTCAGCATCAGTTCTTCCAATGAATATTCAGGGTTAATTTCCTTTAGGATTGATTGGTTTGATGTCTGTGCAGTCCAAGGGACTCTCAAGAGTCTTCTCCAACACCATAGTCAGAAAACATCAGTTCTTCAGTGCTCCGCTTTCTTTATGGTCCAACACTCACATCCATACATGACCACTGGAAAAACCACAGCTTTGACTAGATGGACCTTTGTCAGAAAAGTGATGACTCTGCTTTTAGATATACTGTCTAGGTTTGTCATAGCTTTCCTTCCAAGGAGCAAACCTCTTTTAAATTTCATGGCTGCAGTCACCATCTACAGTGATTTGGGAGACCAAGAAAATAAAGTCTGTCACCGCTTCCTAATTTTCCTCTTTTATTTGCCATGAAGTGATGGGACTGGATGCCGTGATCTTAGTTTTTTTTAATGTTGAGTTTCAAGCCAGTTTTTCCCACTCTCCTCTTTCACCTTCATCAAGTGTCTCTTTAGTTCGTCTTCACTTTCTGTCGTAAGGGTGGTGTCATCTGCATATCTGAGGTTGTTGATACTTCTCCCAGTAATTTTGATTCCAGCTTGTGATTCACGCAGTCTCACATTTCATATGATGTGTTCTGAATAGAAGTTAAGTAAGCAGGGTGACAAAATACAGCCTTGATGTGCTCCTTTCCAAATGTGGAACCAGTCTGTTGTTCCATGTCCTGTTCTACCTGTTGCTTCTTGACCTGCATACAGGATTCTCAGGAGATAGGTAAGATGGCCTGGTACTTCCATCTCTTAAAGAATTTTCCACAGTTGATTGTGATTCATGGAGTCAAAGTCTTATTGTAGTCAATGAAGCAGAAGTACATCTTTTTCTGAACTCCCTCCTTTCTCCATAATTCAATGAATGTTAGCAATCTGAGCTCTGGTTCTTCTGTTCCTTCTAAACTGAAAGTGTACATCTGGAAGCTCTCAGTTCACACACTGCTGAAGCCTAGCTTGAAGGGTTTTGAGCATAACATTGTGAGCATGTGAAATGAGCACAACTGTATATTAGGTTGAACATTCTTTCTCATTGCCCTTCTTTGGGATTGGAATGTAAACCTTTCCAGTCTTGTGGCCACTGCTGAGCTTTCTAAATTTTCTGACATATCAAGTGCAGCACTTTAAAACTATCATTTTTTCGGATTTGAAGTAGCTCAGCTGGAAATCTATCATCTCCATTAGCTTTGTGAATAGTAACACTTCGTAAAGCCCACTTGACTTCACAGTCCAGGATGTTCAGTTCTAGGTGAGTGCCCACAGCATCATGGTTATCTGGGTCATTAAGACCTTTTTGGTACAGTTCTTCTGTATATTCTTGTCACCTCTTCTTGATCTCCTCTGCTTCTGTTAGGTCCTTACACTTTCTGTCCTTTATAGTACCCATTCTTGCATGAAATGTTCCCTTGATATGTCTAATTTTCTTGAGAGACATTTAGTCTTTCCCATTCTACTTTTCCCTCAATTTTTTTGTGCATTGTTCACTTAAAAAGGCCTTCTTATTACTCCTTCCTATTGCCCGGAACTCTGGATTCAGTTGGTTATATTTTTCCTTTTCTCCATTGCCTCTGCTTCTCCTTTTTCCTTGGCTATTTGTAAAGGCTCCTCAGAAAACCACTTTGCCTTCTTCTTTTTTTTTTTCATTTATTTTTATTAGTTGGAGGCTAATTACTTTACAATATTGTAGTGGTTTTTGCCATACATTGACATGAGTCAGCCATGGATTTACATGTGTTCCCCATCCCGATCCCCACTCCCACCTCCCTCTCCATTCCATCCCTCTGGGGTCTTCTTTTGGACTCTGTAGGAGAAGGCAAGGGTGGGATGTTCTGAGAGAATAGCACTGAAACCACTTTGCCTTCTTGCCTTTCTTTTTCTTTGGGATGATTTTGGTCACTGACTCCTGTATGATGTTCTGAACTTCTGCCCATAGTTCTTCAGGCACTCTGTCTACCAGATCTAATCCCTTGAATCTATTAATCACCTCTACTGTATAATTTATTGACTATGCCAAAGCCTTTGACTGTGTGAATCACAATAAACTGTGTAAAATCCTGAAAGAGATGAGAATATCAGACCACCTGAGCTGTCTCTTGAGAAACCTGTATGCAGGTCAGGAAGCAACAGTTAGAACTGGACATGGAAAAACAGACTGGTTCCAAATAGGAAAAGGAGTATGTCAAGGCTGTATATTGTCACTATGCTTATTTAACTTATATGCAGAGTACATCATGAGAAACTGGGCTGGAGGAAGCACAAGCTGGAATCAAGATTGCTGGGAGAAATATCAGTAACCTCAGATATGCAGATGACACCACCCTTATGGCAGAAAGTGAAGAGAAACTAAAAAGCTTCTTGATGAAAGTGAAAGAGGAGAGTGAAAAAGTTGGCTTAAAGCCCAACATTCGATGGACATGGTTTGCTGTTGGTTATGGACAGTGAGGCCTGGCATGCTGTGGTTCATGGGGTTCCAAAGAGTCAGATACGACTGAGTGACTGAACTAAACTGAACTGAACTGTATAATCATAAAGGACTTGATTGAGGTTATACCTGAATGGCCTAGTGGTTTTTTTTCTGACTTTCTTCAATTTAAGCCTATATTTTGCAATAAGTTGCTCATGATCTGAGCCACAGTCAGCACCAGGTCTTGTTTTTGCTGACTGTGTAGAGCGTCTCCATCTGCAACTGCAAAGAAGGTAATTAATCTGATTTCTATATTGACCATCTAGTGATGTCCTTGTGTCCAAAATACTGTAGTAGGTTGCCATTTCATCCTCCAGTGGACCACGTCCTTGTGTAGTGTTGTTTCTTGTGTTGTAGGAAAAGAGATTTGCTTTGAACAGCATGTTCTCTTGACAAAACTATTAGTATTTTGTACTGCAAGGCCAAACTTCCCTGTCATTCCAGGTGTCTCTTGACTTCCTCCTTTTGCATTCCAATCTCCTGTAGTGAAAAAGACATCTTTTTTTTTTTTTTTGGCGTGATTCCACAGGACCTTGTAGGTATTCATAGAACTGGTCAACTCCAACTTCTTCAAAATCAGTATTTCGGGCATGGAATTGGATTACTGTGATGTTGAATGGTTTTCCTTGGAAATGAACAAAGATCATTCTGTAATTTTTGAAGTTGCACTCAAGTACTACATTTCAGAATCTTTTGGTGACTATGAGGGATACTCCATTTCTTCTAAGAGATTCTTGCCCACAGTAGTAAATAGGATCAGTTCAGTAGTTGCTCAGTCTTGTCCAACTCTTTGTGACCCCATGAATTGCAGCACGCCAGGCCTCCCTATCCGTCACAAACTCCCGGAGTTTACACAAACACGTCCATCGAGTCGGTGATGCCATCCAGCCATCTCATCCTCTCTCGTCCCCTTCTTATCTTGCCCCCAATCCCTCCCATAATCAGGGTCTTTTCCAAGGAATCAACTCTTCACATCAGGTGGCCAAAGTATTGGAGTTTCAGCTTCAGCATCAGTCCTTCCAATGAACACCCAGGACTGATCTCCTTTAGGATGGACTGGCTGGATCTCCTTGCAGTCCTAGGGACTCTCAAGAGTCTTCTCCAACACCACAGTCCAAAAGCATCAATTCTTTGGCGCTCAGCTTTCTTCACAGTCCAACTCTCACATCCACACATGACCACTGGAAAAACCATAGCCTTGACTAGATGGACCTTTGTTGGAAAACTAATGTCTCTGCTTTTTAATATGCTATCTAGGTTGGTCATGACTTTTCTTCTAAGGAGTAAGTGTCTTTTAATTTCATGACTGCAGTCACCATCTGCAGTGATTTTGGAGCCCAGAAAAATAAAGTCTGACAGTGATTCCACTGTTTCCCCATCTATCTGTCATGAAGTGATGGGACCAGAGGCCATGATCTTAGTTTTCTGAATGTTGAGCTTTAAGCCAACTTTTTCACTCTCCTCTTTCACTTTCATCAAGAGGCCTTTTAGTTCCTCTTTACTTTCTGCCATAAGGGTGGTGTCATCTGCATATCTGAGGTTATTGATATTCTCCCGGCAATCTTGATTCCAGCTTGTGCTTCTTCCAGCCCAGCGTTTCTCATGATGTACTCTGCATAGAAGTTAAATAAGCAGGGTGACAATATAGAACCTTGACGCACTCCTTTTCCTATTTGGAACCAGTCTGTTGTTCCATGTCCAGTTCTAACTGTTGCTTCCTGACCTGCATATAGGTTTCTCAAGAGGCATTTCAGGTGGTCTGGTATTCTCATCTCTTTCATAATTATCCACAGTTTATTGTGATCCACACACTCAAAGGCTTTGGCATAGTCAATAAAGCAGAAATAGATGCTTTTCTGGAACTATCTTGTTTTTTTGATGATCCAGCAGATGTCGGCTCCTCTGTCTTTTCTAAAACCAGCTTGAACATCTGAAATTTCACAGTTCACATACTGTTAAAGGCTGGCTTGGAGAATTTTGAGCATTATTTTACTATCATGTGAGATAGTGCAATTGTGTGGTAGTTTGAGCATTCTTTGGTATTGCCTTTCTTTGGGATTGGGATGAAAACTGATCTTTTCCAGTCCTGTGGCCACTGCTGAGTTTTCCAAATTTGCTGACATATTGAGTGCAGCACTTTAACAGCATCATCTTTCAGGATTTGAAATAGCTCAACTGGAATTCCATCACCTCCACTAGCTTTGTTCATAGTGATGTTTCCTAAGGCCCACTTGACTTCACATTCCAGGGTGTCTGGCTCTAGGTGAGTGATCATACCATCATGATTATCTGGGTCATGAAGATCTTTTTTGTATAGTTCTTCTGTGTACTTTTGCCATCTCTTCTTAATATCTTCTGCTTCTGTTAGGTCCATACCATTTCTGTCTTTTATCGAACCCATCTTTGCATGAAATGTTCCCTTGGTATCTCTAATTTTCTTGAAGAGATCTCTAGTCTTTCCCATTCTGTTGTTTTCCTCTATTTCTTTGCATAGATCTGAGGAAGGGGTTTTTAATCTTTCCTTGCTATTCTTTTTAACTCTGCATTCAAATGAGTATATCTTTCCTTTTCTCCCTTGCTTTTTGCTTCTCTTCTTTTCACAACTATTTTTAAGGCCTCCTCAGATACCTGTTTTACTTTTTTACATTTATTTTCCATGGGAATGGTCTTGATCCCTGTCTCCTGTACAATGTCACGAACCTCCATCCATAGTTCATCAGGCACTCTGTCTATCAGATCTAGTTCCTTAAATCTATTTCTCACTGCCCGTGTAAAATCATAAGGAATTTGATTTAGGTCATACTTGAATGGTCTAGTGTTTTTCCCTACTTTCTTCAATTTAAGTCTGAATTTGTTTATAAGAGTTTATGTTCTGAGCCACAGTCAGCTCCCAGTTTTGTTTTGCTGACTGTATAGAGCTTCTCCATCTTTGGCTGCAAAGAATATAATCAATCTGATTTCGGTGTTTACCATCTGGTGATGTCCATGTGTAGAGTCTTCTCTTGTGTTGTTGGAAGAGGGTGTTTGCTATGATCAGTGCATTCTCTTGGAAAAACTCTATTAGCCTTTGTCCTGCTTCATTCTGTACTCCAAGGCCAAATTTGCCTATTATTCCAGGTATCTCTTGACTTCCTACTTTTGCATTCCAATCCCCTATAATGAAAAGGACATCCTTTTTGGGTGTTAGTTCTAAAAGGTCTTGTAGGTCTTCATAGAACCATTCAACTCCAGCTTCTTCAGCATTACTGGTTTGGGCATAGACTTGGATTACCTTGTTATTGAATGGTTGCCTTGGAAACGAACAGAGATCATTCTGTCGTTTATGAAATTGCATCCAAGTGCTGCATTTCGAACTCTTTTGTTGACCATAATAGCTACTCCATTTCTTCTAAGGGATTCCTGCCCACAGTAGTAGATATAATGGTCATCTGAGTTCAATTCGCCCATTCCAGTCCATTTTAGTTTGCTGATTCCTAGAATGTCGACATTCACTCTTGCCATCTCCTGTTTGACCACTTCCAATTTGCCTTAATTCGTGGACCTAACATTCCAGGTTCCTATGCATTATTTCTCTTTACAGCATCGAACCTTGATTCTATCACCAGTCACATCCACAACTGGGTACTCTTTTTTGCTTTGGCTCCATTCCTTCATTCTTTCTGGAGTTATTTCTCCACTGATCTCCAGTAGCATACTGGGCATCTACCAACCTGGCGAGTTCCTCTTTCATTATCCTATCATTTTCCTTTTCATACTGTTCATGGGGTTCTCAAGGCAAGAATATTGGAGTGGTTTGCATTCCATTTTCCAGTGGACTGCATTCTGTCAGACCTCTCCACCATGACCTGTTCATCTTGGGTGGTCCTACACAGCATGGCTTAGTTTCATTGAGTTAGACAAGGCCATGGTCCATGCAATCAGATTGGCTAGTTTTCTGTGATTATGGTGTCAGTGTGTCTGTCCTCTGATGTCCTCTCGCAACACCTACCCTCTTACTTGGGTTTCTCTTACCTTGGATGTGGGGTATCTCTTCTCGGCTGCTCCAGCAAAGCGCAGACACTGCTCCTTACCTTGGAAGAGGGGTATCCTCTCAGGGCCGCCCCTCCTGACCTTGAACATGGAATAGCTCCCCTTGGCCCTCTTGCAACTGGGCAGCCACGGCTCCTTGGACGGGCGGTTGCTCCTCTTGGTCGCCTCCCCTGACCTTGGGTGTGGGGTAGCTCCTCTCGGATATATAATGGTCATCTGAATTAAATTCACCTATTCCTGTTCATTTTAGTTCATTGATTCCTAAGATGTCTATGTTCACTCTTGCCGTCACCTGCTTCTCGTTGTTCAGTTGTTCAGTCATATCTGACTTTGTGATCCCATGAACTGCAGCATGCCAGGGTTCCCTGTACTTCACCATCTCCCAGAGTTTGCTCAAATTAATATCCATTCAGTCGGTGATGCTATCCGACCATTTCATCCTCTGTCACTCCCTTCTCCTCCTGCCCCCAGTCTTTCCCAGGATCAAGGTCTTTTCCAGTGAGTTGGCTCTTCACATCAGGTGGCCAAAGTAGTGGAGTTTCAGCTTCAGTATCAGTCCTTGCTATGAATATTCAGTACTGATCTCCTTTAGGATTGACTGGTCTCCTTGCAGTCCAAGGGACTCTCAAGAGTCTTCTCCAGTACAACAATTTGAAAACAGCAATTCTTCAGCACTCAGGCTTCTTTATGTTCTAACACTCACCTGTGTACCTGACTACTGAATAAAATCATACCTTTGTCAGTAAAGTAATGTGTCATTTTTTTTTTAATTCATTGTAGATTTGTCATAGCTTTTCTTCCAAGGGGAAAGCCTCCTTTAATTTCATGGTTGCTGTCACCATTCTCAGTGATTTTTGAGCCCAAGAGAATAATTTGTCACTGTTTCCATGGTTTCCCCATTCAATTGCCATGACATTTATTGTGATGCATACAGTCAAAGGCTTTAGAGTAGTCAATGAAGCAGAAGTAGATGTTTTTCTGGAATCCTCTTGCTTTTTCTATGACCCAGCAGATGCTGGTAATTTGTTCTCTGGTTCCTCTGCCTTTACATATCTAGTCTGGACATCTGGAAGTTCTTGGTTCATGTACTGTTGAAGCCTAGCTTGAAGGAGTTTGAGCATTACCTTGCTAGCAAGCAAGATGAACACAATCATATGAAAGTTTGAACAATATTTGGCATTGCCTTTCTTTGGGATTGGAATGAAAATTGATCTTTTCCAGTGCTGTGGCCACTGCTGAGTTTTCCAAATTTGCTGACATATTGAGTTGAGTGCAACACTTTCACAGTATCATCTTTTAGGATTGAAATAGCTCACTGGAATTCCATCACCTGTACTAGCTTTGTATGTAATGATGCCCCTAAGGCCCACCTGACTTAATTCTCCAGGATGTTTGGCTCGAGGTGAGTGATCACACCACATTGTTATCTGGGTCATTAAGATCTTTTCTGTATAGTTCATCTTTGTATTCTTGCTACCTCTTCCTAATCTCTTCTGCTTCTGTTAGGTCCATACCTTTTCTTTCCTTTATTGTGTCCATCTTTGCATGAAACGTCCACTTGATATCTCTAATTTTCTTGAAGAAATCTCTATTTTTTTCCATTCTATTATTTTCCTGTATTTCTTTGCATTATTCACTTAGGAAGGCTTTCTTATCTCTCCTTGCTATTATTTGGAACTCTGCATTCAGCTGTATGTATCTTTCCTTTTCTTCTTTGCCTTTCACCTGTCTTCCTTTCTCAGCTATTCCCTGTTGATCCAGCAGAGAGACTGAGAACCCCCAGGGAATTTGACTCTGAAGGTCAGTTGCATTTGATTATAGAATTTTCACAGGACTGGGGAAAAAGAGTCTTGGAAGGCACAAACAAAACATTGTGAGCACCAGGATCCAGGGGAAAGGAACAGTGACCCCACAAGAGACCAAGCCATACTTGCCTGTGAGTGTTTGGGATTCTCTGGTGGAGACCTGTGCCAACAATGGCTTGCTGCGTGATCAGGGACACTGACTGCAGCAATCCTGGGAGGCACAGCATGCTGACATAAGTCCTTTTGGAGGAGGTCACCATTACCTCAATATTCTCCAAGCCAGGCTTCAACAGTATGTGAACTGTGAAATTCCAAATGTTTAAGCTAGATTTATAAAAGGCAGAGGAACCAGAGATCAAATTGCCAACATTCATTGGCTCATTGAGAAAGCAAGAGAGTTCCAGAAAATCATTTACTTCAGCTTTATTGATTATGCCAAAACCTTTGACTGCGTGGATCACAACAAACTTTGGAAAATTCTTAAAGAGTTGGGAATACCAGACAACCTGACCTGCCTCCTGAGAAATCTGTATGCAGGCCAAAAAAGCAACAGTTAGAACAGGACATGGAACAGCAGACTGGTTCCAAATCGGGAAAGGTATACGTCAAGGCTGTATGTTGTCACCATGCTTCTTTAACTTATATGCAGAGGACATCATGAGAAATGTTGGACTGGATGAAGCAAAAGCTGGAATCAAGATTGCAGGGAGAAATATCAATAACCCCAGATATGCAATTGACACCATTCTTATGATAGAAAGAGAGGAAGAACTAAAGAGCTTCTTGATGAAGGTGAAAGAGGAGAGTGAAAAAGTTGGCTTAAAACTAAACATTCAGAAAACTAAGATCATGGCCTCTGGTCCCATCACTTCATGGCAAATAGATAGGAAAATAGTAGAAACAGTGACATATTTTATTTTTGGGGGCTCCAAAATGAGTGCAGATATTGACTGCAGCCATGAAATCAAAAGACACTTGCTCTTTGGAAAAACTCTATGACCAACCTAGACAGCATGTTATAAAGCAGAGACATTACTTTGCTGACAAATATCCGTTAGTCAAAGCTTTGGTTTTTCCAGTAGTCATGTATGGATGTGAGAGTTGGACTATAAAGAAAGGTGAGTGCTGAAGAATTGATGCTTTGGAACTGTGGTGTTGGAAAAGACTTGAGAGTCCCTTGGACTGCAAGGGGATCAAACCAGACAATCCTAAAGGAGATCAGTCCTGAATATTCATTGAAAAGACTGATGTTGAAGCTGAAACTCCAATACTTTGGTCATCTGATGCGAAGAAGTGACTCATTTGAAAAGACCTTGATAATGGGAAAGATTGAAGGTGGGAAGAGAAGGGGATGACAGAGGATGAGATGGTTGTATGGCATCACTGACATGACGGACATGAGTTTGAGCAAGCTCCAGGAGTTGGTGATGGACAGGGAAGCCTGGCATG
The DNA here is from genome assembly GCF_033118175.1 of Dama dama. Taxonomy (NCBI): domain Eukaryota; kingdom Metazoa; phylum Chordata; class Mammalia; order Artiodactyla; family Cervidae; genus Dama; species Dama dama. The sequence goes on from NC_083681.1 coordinate 9,231,376, forward strand.
TTGCAGTTCATGGGGTTGCAAAGAGTTGGGCACAACTGAGTGACTGAACTGAACTGAATTGAACTGAACCATTATCCCTACCATAGTTTGGACTCAGGTCAAACTACAGGGAGGGAACGAACACATCCCCATCCATCAGCAGAAAATCGGGTTAAAGATTTCCTGAGCATGGCCTTCAAGACCCAGTTTTTCCCACAGCCAGTCCCTCCTATCAGGCAGCTTCCACAAACCTCTTATCCTCATCCATCAAAGTGGAGACAAAATGAAAACCACAATTACAGGAAACTAAACTGATTTCCTGCTTGACCACATCCAATTTACCTTGATTCATGAACTTAACATTCCAAGTTCCTGTGAAATATTGTTCTTTACAGCATCAGACTCTATTTTCACCATCAGAGACATCTATAAATAAGTTTTGTTTCCAGTTTGGCCCAGCTACTTCATTCTTTCTGGATCTATTAGTAATTCCACTCTTTCCTAGTAGCATATTGGACACCTTCTGACCTAGGGTGCTCATCTTCTGGTGTCATATTTTTGCCTTTTCATGCCACTTCATGGTGTTCTCTTGGCAAAAACACTTGATTGGGTTGCCATTTCCAGTTGACCACATTTTGTTAGAAATCTTCACTCTGACCTATACATCTTGCCTGGCCCTGCATGGTATGGATCATAGCTTCCTTGAATTATGCAATCCCCGTTGGTCCATGAAAGGGCAAAACTCTTTAGCAACAGCTATTGGAACTTACTGTCACCAGAATGTGAGGTTAATAGATAACTCATCCACAAATGGTGCACACTGACAGAAACACCTATGGAAGAAAAGCAGAGATTTCTCCACCATCTGATTGTGAAACATTCTGACATGCATGGAGATCATTGATTTTTAAAAATAAACATACTTTCCTAAAAAAAAAGTTATGGCTTGATTCTCATGTCAACTAATATTTATAAATTTTCACATCTGTGTGCAGTTTTTCTCTCTAACATTACTTATCACTTTCTGGCTTATATTATAGTTAACTTTTCTTAAAGGAAGCTACTGGGCTTCTCAGTGGTGCCTGTGGTAAAGAACCCACCTGCCAATGCAGGAGATGTTAAAGACACAGGTTTGATCCCTGGGTTGGGAAGACCCCCGGAGGGGGGCCTGGCAACCTACTCCATTATTCTTGCCTGGAGAATTATATGGACAGAGGAGCCTGGTGGGGCTCAGGGTCCACAGGGTTTCAAAGAGTCAGACATAACTGAAGCAACTTAGCATGCACACAAAGGGAGGATAGACTAGAATTAATCAAAATTGTCATAATTGCTGGAAACTCTATATTTAAAGATCTCCATGCTACTAGAGAAGTCTAAAATAGTTTTTTAAAAATTGAGTGACTCAGTAACATTCTCTTCCCATGGCCTCTTGACATATTACTTTGACCCACAGTGAACTCCCTTGGACTCTTAGACATCATTATTTAGTATTCATTATTGTACCTTGAAATGATGCCAAAAAATTGGAGAAGGCATGAAATATTTATGAGATGGAAGTGCATTCCATAGACTCTTGAGTATCACTCCAAGAAGCTGAATGTACATAAGCTAATAGAAATGGTGTTAATTAAATAAAAAATATTTTTTTCTGAAAAGATTTACCATTCAGAATGTGTGTCTACATACCAGATTTATTGGGTATAAGCTCCAGATTAAAAGCATGAACCTGAGTTAAGTCTGCTTGAATTTCTACGTTTATTAGTTATGTGATGTTGGGAATTTACAGATTAGAACTCTACAGATAAAGAACCTGAGGTTCAGAGAGATAATTTTTGGTACTTACCTTATAAGTTGTTATAAGGATAAAATAATGCAATTAAAGCACTTAGCATAGTGTCCATATCTTAATAAACATATGTATGTTCATTTTCAATGATGGAGATACTACTTTTTATATTCATTTATACCTAAGCCTATTTTGGTTAATTCCCTGCCAGATACTGGTTTCATTACCATACTATACCATTTTAATTATTATGAACAATGGTGTTAAAATATTTTAAACTCTTTAAAATCTTATTATGGCTTATTTAAAGGGCTTCTGATGTTTGAATCTACTGCTTGCTAAATATTTTTACAAATTTTTGAATGAAAAAGACAAAAATATGGTTAACCTTGCAAGAGACATTTCTATTGATATTTAGTAGTTCAATTTGACTATTAACCTTAACGCCCATATAACCTTGGAAATGTAAATTCTTGTCTGTATCAATCAACTTTCACTGAGGATCCCCTGTGTGCCAGTTATGTACACAGCAGAGAGTTGCTTAATTTAACAATAGAGGTTTAAGTTGGCCCCAAGTTCAAAATGAGTTCATGGCTCTAGTATAGAGTGTGATAAAAAATTCTTCCTTCAAGCACACCCTAAAAGTAAGAATAATTTATGAAGACATCTGTTTGACATGTCGGTTTTCATACTTTTATTTGCAAGTGACAGAAAAATCCACACTTACTGGCTAAAGCCATAATACAAACAAAACCACACTAACAAAAATGAAATTTATTGCCTCACTCAACTGAAAATTCCAGGTGCAGCATAATCCTAGGACTCAAACTATATCATTGAAAACCTGTTTCTCTACATCTCTCATTTCTGCTTTCCAACCTATTCTGTTCCACAGATCACAGAGAAGCCTACAAAATAGACATCAGTAGCTCATATCCACATCCTCTCATGTACATTGGTAGAAAAGGGGGTCTCTTCCCAATATTTCTGGATTAATATGGATCACACATCTATCTCTAAGTCAGTTACTGTGAATGAGTGAATTCAATATGCTGATGAACTTCTCCTGGGTTATTTATGCTACCCCTGAGACAAGGGTCCTTCCCAAGAGCCATACAGGGTGAAAGGAAGTAGAAGAGGAGCATGGTAGAAAAGTATGGGTATTCTCGATAGAATAAGGGAGAATATATGATCAATAGGCAAAAGGGAAGTATTTAAATTGAGGCTGAACCATCATAAATATTGTAGACTCTACAATGTAGAGTAAATTCTGCCCTGAGTGGGAACTTAAATTAGGTGGCTATAAATGCCCTTTCCAATTCTAAAATTTGTGTGATATTTGTGACTTCATGAAATGCTGTTCATAAATCAGTATCTGTAAGAACAGAAAAAATGCTCAAAATAATAGCTATATTGTAGAAGATTTGATAGTTCAAAAGTTTAAGAAATCATACTATAAATACAAGAGAAAAATTATTTTTTATTGGACTTTTCTCATTAAAAAAACCAAAACAACCAGACACTGGTTCATAATAAGGAGTCAGTTATGGTGGTTGCATTAGTTTTTGGCAAATCATGGATTCTCCATAAGACATACTATAATAATGTTGAAAATGAATTGCCATAACTCTTTCTTCAAAGATCTTTGAATATGTCTTTACGTTCAGAGAGAATAAAATATATATAGGTAACATTTGAGTATCTCAAATGTGGTAGCCACTGCCTCTTAAGGTTCACATATATTACACAATGAACTCTATCCCCAACCCCATGAACAGAGTAATATGATTATTGCCATATCTGACATGAGAAAGCTGAGGGACAGAGAGATTAAATAACAAATAATGTGGCTTATAAATTATATATTATATATGTATATATTATACATTGTATATAATATATAAACCAATTTGCACTTCTGTTTGATATGATAACAGCTTAGATTGTCAAAGACTACAAAGAAGACTAAATTATGATTTAATCACAATTAATAAGTACATTAATGCTGAGCTGGATAAAGTACAAGCTGGAATCAAGATTGCCAGGAGAAATATCAATAACCTCACATATGCAGATGACACCACCCTTATAGCAGAAAGTGAAGAAGAACTAAAGAGCCTCTTGATGAAAGTGAAAGAGAAAAGTGAAAAGGTTGGCTTAAAATTCAACATTCAGAAAACTAAGATCATGGCATCCGGTCCCATTATGCCATGGCAAATAAGTGGGAAAACAATGGAAACAGTGTGAGACTTTACTTTTGGGGGGCTCCAAAATCACTGCAGATGGTGACTCTAGCCATGAAATTAAAAGACGCTTGCTCCTTTGAAGAAAAGCTGTGACCAGTCTAGACAGAGTATTAAAAAGCAGAGACATTACTTTGCCAACAAAGGTCCGTCTAGTGAAAGTTATGGTTTTTTGAGTAGTCAAGTGTGGATGTGACAGTTAGACTATAAAGAAAGCTGAGCACTGAAGAATTGATGCTTTTGAACTGTGGTGTTGGAGAAGAGTCTTGAGAGTTCCTTGGACTGCAAGGAGATCAAACGAGTCCAACCTAAAGGAAATCAGTCCTGAATATTCATTGGAAGGACTGATGCTGAAGCTGAAGCCCCAATACTTCCGCCACCTGTTGTGAAGAAATGATTCCTTGGAAAGGACTGTGATCCTGGGAAAGACTGAGAGCAGGAGAAGGGGACAACAGGGGATGACATGGTTGTATGGCATCAATGACTCGATGGATATGAGAGTTTGAGCAAACTTTGGGAGTTGGTGATGGACAGGGAAGCCTGGCATGCTGCAGTCCATGGGTCACAAAGAGTTGGACAGAACTAAGCGACTGAACTAAACTGAACTAATACATTAATATTTTGTATTTTATTGATGTTGCATTTATTAATACCATATAATCAGTTCAGTTCAGTCACTCAGTTGTGCCCAACTCTTTGATACCCCATGGACTGCAGCACTCCAGGCTTCCCTGTCCATCACCAGCTCCCAGAATATGTGAGACACATGTTCATTGAGTCAGTGATGCCATCCAGCCATCTCATCCTCTGTCATCCCCTTCTTCTCCTGTTTTCAATACCATACAATAATGTACTATATGTTGCTATTTTTCAAAGCTTTATTTTGACAACCAGGAGCTTAACTATTTTGTATTAAACAGTTTCTTACTAAGAATTACACAACATATAATACTTTATAGTCTTGAGTGACTCATTTATAAGTAATTTTAAGAAAATATTTAGAAAGTCAGTTCCTGAATTTTATAAAATTATGCTGAATAATAGATGACAGAATATTTTTGACTGTGGGATGCAAATGATGTAAAGATAAAATAAGCTTTAAAATAAATGCCTTCTTCCTGTTGTACTACATTGCCTTTTAGTACATCAATCTATTATTTATAAGAATTTCTGTCATTTATAATGTTTTAAAAATGATTTTGTAATGTTTAAAAAACCAGTATGTAGAAAGACTTTGAGATTAAAAAAAATATTTATTATTAACTGATTATTTAACTGTGGAAAATTCTGAAAGAGATGGGCATACCAGACCACCTGACCTGCCTCTTGAGAAACCTATATGAAGGTCAGGAAGTAACAGTTAGAACTGGACATGGAACAATAGGCTGGTTCCAAATAGGGAAAGGAGTATGTCAAGGCTGTATATTGTCACCCTGCTTATTTAACTTCTATGCAGAGTACATCATGAGAAACGCTGGGCTGGAGGAAGCACAAGCTGGAATCAAGATTGCCGGGAGAAATATCAATAACCTCAGATATGCAGATGACATCACCCTTATGGCAGAAAGTGAAGAAGAACTAAATTGCCTCTTGATGAAAGTGAAAGAGGAGAGTGAAAAAGTTGGCTTAAAGCTCAACATTCAGAAAACTAAGATCATGGCATCCGGTCCCATCACTTCATGGCAGATAGATGGGGAAACAGTGGAAACAGTGGCTGACTTTATTTTTCTGGGCTCTAAAATCCCTGCAGATGGTGATTGCAGCCATGAAATTAAAAGATGCTTACCCCTTGGAAGGAAAGTCATGACCAACCTAGATAGCATATTAAAAAGCAGAGACATTACTTGGCTAACAAAAGTCCGTCTCCTCAAGGCTACTGTTTTTCTTGTGGTCATGTATGGATGTGAGAGTTGGACTGTGGAGAAAGCTGAGCGCCGAAGAATTGATCCTTTTGAACTGTGGTGTTGGAGAAGACTCTTGAGAGTCCCTTGGACTGCAAGGAGATCCAGCCAGTCCATCCTAAAGGAGATCAGTCCTGGGTGTTTATTGGAGGGACTGATGTTGAAGTTGAAACTCCAATATTTTGGCCACCTGATGTGAAGAGCTGAACTCATTTGAAAAGACCCTGATGCTGGGGAAGATTGAGGGCAGGAGAAGAAGGGGAAGACGGAAGATGAGATGGCTGGATGACATCATCGACTTGATGGATGTGGGTTTGGGTGGACTCTGGGAGTTGGTGATGGACAGGGAGGCCTGGCGTGCTGAGGTTCATGGGGTTGCGAAGAGGCAGACACGACTGACCGACTGAACTGAACTGAACTGATTACTGACTGCTTTACAATATTGATTTGATTTCTGTCATGCATCAACAAGAATTAGTTATAGGTGTGCATACATTCCCTGCCTCTTTAACCTCTCTCCCACCTCCCACCCTTTCCCATCCCTCTATGTTGTTATAGAATCCCTGTTTGAGTTCTCTAAACTTTGAGATTTTTTGAAAACAAAATCAGAGGAGCACATACAGACTTTGACCAAACTGGAAAGCCTCAAAATTTATATCCTAACAGTTTGAATGGATAAAACATGCAAGCATCAGTAAAAAAACTCAATAAAAACATTAAACCTATTACCTTGTCAGTTTACCAACATACACTCCAATAAATATTTTGAACAAAGGTTCTTATATTGGGCTAGGAAGTAGATAGTAAGGGTCAAAGTCTGGAACTGGACTTGTTATCCACTGCATGGCAAACTGGATACTATCACTGGTGGTAAACAGATCGTTGACAATTCTTGGTCAGTCAGTTCAGTCACTCAGTCATATCTGACTATTTGGGACTTCATGGACTGTAACATGCCAGGCTTCCCAGTCCATCACCATCTCCCAGAGCTTGCTTAAACTCATGTCCATAGAGTTGGTGATGCCATCCAACCATCTCATCTTCTATCTTTCCTTCCTCCTCCTGCCCTCAATCTTTCCCAGGGTCATGGTCTTTTCTGAAGAGTCAGTTCTTTGCATCAGGTGGCCAAAGAGTGTAGCTTCAGCTTCAACATCAGTCCTTCCAATGACTATTCAGGACTGATTCCTTTAGGTTGGACTGGTTCAATCTCCTAGCTGTCCAAGGGACTCTCAAGACTCTTCTCCAACACCACAGTTCAAAAGCATTAATTTTTTGGCACTCAGTTTTCTTTGTGGTCCAACTTTCACATCCATACATGACTACAGGAAAAACCATAGCTTTGACTAGATGGACCTTTGTTGGCAAAGTAATGTCTCTGCTTTTTAATAAGCTGTCCAGGTTGATCATAGCTTTTCTTCCAAGGAGCAAGCATCTTTTAATTTCATGGGTGCAGTCACCATCTGCAGTGATTTTGGAGCCCAATAAAATAAAGTCTGTCACTGTTTCCATTGCTTCCCCATCTATTTGTTATGAAGTGATGGGACTGGCTGCCATGATGTCAGTTTTTTTAATGTTGAGATTTAAGCCAGGTTTTTCACTCTCCTGCTTCACTTTCATCACGAGACTCTTTAGTACCTCTTTGCTTTCTGCCATAAGGGTGGTGTCATCGACATTTTCTCCCAGAAAACTTGATTCCATATAGTGCTTCATCCAGTCCAGCATTTCACCTGATTTACTCTGCATAGAAGTTAAATAAGCAGGGTGACAATATACAGCCTTGATGTACTCATTTCTCAATTTCAAACCAGTTTGTTCTATGTCCAGTTCTAACTGTTGCTTCTTGACCTGCATACAGTTGTGTCAGGAGGCAGGTAAGGTAGTCTGGTATTCTCATCTCTTTAAGAATTTCCCATTTTGTTGTCATACACACATTCAAAGGCTTTAGTGTAGTCAATGAATTAGAAGTAGATGATTTTCTGGAATTCTCTTGCTTTTTCTATAATCCAACAGATGTTGGCAATTTGATTTTTGGTTCCTTGGCTTTTTCTAAATCCAGCTTGAACATCTGGAATTCTTGGTTCACGAATTGTTGAAGCCTAGCTTGGAGAATTTTGAGCGTTACTTTGCTAGCCTGTGAGATGAATGCAATATTGAGGTAGTTTGAACATTCTTTGACATTGGCTTTCTTTGGGATTGGATTGAAAACTGACCTTTTCCAGTCCTGTGGCCACTGCTGAGTTTTCCAAACTTGCTGGCATATTGAATGCAACACTTTAACAGCATTATCTTTTAGGATTTGAAATAGCTCAACTGGAATTCTATCAACCTCCACTAGCTTTGTTTGTAGTGATGCTTCCTAAGGCCCACTTGACTTCACACTCCAGGATGCTGGCTCTAGGTCAGTGATAACACCATCATGGTTATCTGGGTCATTAAGTTTTTTTCTTTTTTGTATAGTTCTTCTGTGTATTCTTGTCAGCTCATCTTAATATCTTCTGCTTCTTTTAGGTTCATAGAGTTTCTGTTCTTTTTTGTGCCCATCTTTGCATGAAATATTTCCTTGATATTTCTAATTTTCTTTGAGAGATCTCTAGTCTTTCCCTTCTGTTGTTTTTCTCTATTTCTTTGCATTGATTACTGAGGAAGGCTTTCTTATCTCTCTTTGTTATTCTTTGAAACTCCACTTTAGGATGGGTATCTTTCCTTTTCTCCTTTGCCTTTTGCTTCTCTTTTCTCAGCTATTTGTAAGGACTCCTCATAAAATCATTTAGCCTTGTTGCATTTCTCTCTCGGGGATGATTTTGATCACTGCCTCCTGTACAACTTCATAGCCTCTGTCCATAGTTCTTCAGCTTGTCTATATGTCAGATCTAATGCCTTGAATCTATTTGTCACTTCCACTGTATAATCGTAAGGGATTTGATTTAGGTCATACCTGAATGGTCTAGTGGTTTTTCCTGCTTTCTTCAATTTAACTGAATTTTGTAATAAGGAGTTCATGATCTGAGCCACAGTCAGCTCCTGGTCTTGTTTTTCCTAACTGTATAGAGGGTCTCCATCTTTGGCTTCAAAGAATATATCAATCTGATTTTGGTATTGACCATCTGGTGATGTCCATGTGTAGAGTCATCTCTTGTGTTGTTGGACGAGGGTGTTTCCTATCACCACTGATTTCTATTGGCAAAACTCAGTCAGCCTTCGCCCTGCTTCGTTTTGTACTTCAGGGACAAACTTACCTGTTACTCCAGGTATCTCTTGACTTCTACTTTTGCATTCCAGTCCCCTACGATGAAAAGGACATTTTTCAGTGTGATTCTAGAAGGTCTTGTAGTCTTCATAGAAGCATTCAGACTCAGCTTCATCAGCATTACTGGTTGGGGCATAGACTTGGATTAGTGTGATATGGAATGGTTTGCCTTGGAAACGAACAGAGATTATTCTGTCATTTTTGAGATTGCATCCAAGTACTGCATATCGGACTCTTTTGTTGACTATGAGGGCTACTCCATTTCTTCTAAGAGATTCTTGCCTACAGTAGTAGATGTAATGGTCATCTGAGTTAAATTCACCCATTCCAGTCCATTTTAGCTCACTGATTCCTAAAATGTCTATGTTCACTCTTGCCATCTCCTGTTTGACCACTTCCAATTTACCTTGATTCATGGACCTAACATTCCAGGTTCCTATGCAATATTGCTCTTTACAGCATCGAAACTTCCTTCCATCATCAGTCACATCCACAACTGGGTGTTATTTTTGCTTTGGCTCTACCTGTTCATTCTTTCTGGAGCTATTTCACCCCTCTTATCCAGTAGCATATTGGGCACCTACCAACCTGGGAGTTCATCTTTCAGTGTCATATCTTTTTGCCTTGCCATACTGTTCATGGAGTTCTCAAGGCAAGAATATTGAAGTGGTTTGCCCTTCCTTTCTCCAGTGGACCACATTTTGTCAGAACTCTCCTCCATGACCCATCTATCTTGGGTGTCCCTAGTTTCATTGAGTTAGACAAGTTTCTGATCCAAGTGATCAGTTTGGTTAGTTCTGTAAGTATGGTTTCCATTCTGTTTGTCCTCTGAGGGATAAGGATAAGAGGCTTGTGGAAGCTTCTTATTAGGAGGGACTTCCTGTGGGGAATCTGGGTCTTGTTCTGATGGGCAGGGCCATGCTCAGTAAATCTTTAATCCAGTTTTCTGTTGATGGGTGGGGTTGTGTTACCTCCCTGTAGTTTGGCCTGAGACCAAACTGTGGTAGGTGTAATGGTGATCATGACGACCTCCTTCAAAAGGACTCATGCCAAGACTGTTGTATTCAGTGCCTCTGACCCCACAGTAGGTCACCATTGACCCACGCCTCTGCCAGAGACTCCTGAACACTCACAGACAAGTTTGGCTGTCTCTTGTAGGGGTCACTGCTCCTTTCTCCTGGACCCTGGTGTGCACAAGGTTTTATTTCTTCCCTCCAAGAGTCTGTTTCCCCAGTCCCAAGGAAGTTCTGTAATTAAATCCCACTGGCCTTCAAAGTCAAATTCCCTGAGGGTTCTCAGTCCCTTTGCTGGATTCCCAGGTTGGGAAATGTTGTGGGCCCTAGAACTTTCACAACAGTGCAATAACTTCTTTGGTATAATTTGGTATAATATTTCACAGTGTGTGCTGTTAATAGCAGTGCAATTGTTAAGACTTTTATCGATAGTATCCTGGGATGGATTCCTTGTGGAAAGGAAAGAACTAATAGTGCAATGTCTCAGTGAGAGAGTTAATTTTTAGGTAGGTTGATAAGAAGTCCAGGGTTCTCGAGGAGGAGGAGGAGGAGGAGGAGGAGGAGGAGGAGGAGGAGGAGGAGGAGGAGGAGGAGCAGGAGAAAAAAACATTTTTTTTTTTCTACATTGCTTTGTTTTAGTCACATAAGATGTTTTATCTTAAACTCTGAGTTGTTATGATGGCAATCTTTAAGACTTTCTTTAAGCCCAGAGCTAATGATTACACCAGGAAGCAATTCATCTTGCTCAAGGATATGTTTTTCCTTAAGCTCTGTACTAATTGTTATATAACAACAATGTATCTTGCTTGAAGACATGGTTCCCCTTCTTAACTAGAACCTTCTAACTAATCTTGTTGTCTTAAGATGTTTGCTGTGGGAGTGGGTCTGGTAGCATCTTTCTATTGTTTTTTCTAATCATGTTAATTTAAGATGTATTTTGTGGGGCTGTTTCTGGTAAAAGTATATAGGGTCTTGATAAGACTAGCTCTATCCCCATTGTGATGTCTACGTCAGAAACTTCCTCTGTCCTTTTTCACTGTAATAAAACTTGGACCACACAAAAGCTCTGAGTGATCAAGCCTGGTCCTTGGTCCCGAAGCTAAATCTTCTTTGGAGATAACAAATCCGACATTGTTCACCATAAGCTATCAGCATTTTAGAGGTATAGGAGGAATTGTAACTATTCTATTGCTTGGAGACTATCATGGCTGAAGCCTGGTGGGCTACAATCTATGAAGTTGCAGAGTCAGGCATGACTGAGGTGACTTAGTACAGCTAAGCACAGCACATGGACTTATAAGAGGAAATGATTAGTCAAATCTGTTAATCACCAATTTAAAGAAAAGCATGAGGGTCAGAGGGCCTCCAAGACATCATTTTAAGAAATTATTTTCTCTTGCAGTTGGAGGACAAACACAGATGAAGATCAGGCACAGAATGGAAGAATTTAATAGAAGGTTGAGTTCTAAGCCTAGACAAGTCTTCTACACCAATGTTAGCCCTGCTAAGGAAGGAGTGGGATTTCTGAAACTTGGAATGAAGGTGTTTGGGTACAGATGCTTGAGACCTTTGTGAGCCTCTAGATTCCTCTGAAACTTCTGGGTCTGCAAAAGAGGCCTACTACCCTTTGTTGGGATATAGAATATCCTTTCTCCCTTGCTTGGAAGCTATGCAAAACAGTCAAGTAAGGCAATTCCTTCTAAGACAATGCTTTCTCTTATTAGATTCTGCCTCCATCTCCTTTCCTGCCCACTAATTCTTAATTGAGGTCAAGTATTTGCATAATTCTGCTAAGGGAAGATAAATGGTCTTTCCTTAGGAGGAGCCAGGGCCTGGCTTACCTGTACTACCAAGAAATAGAAGAGTCTTGCTGGGAGGGAATCTTGAGAGTGCTAGACCAAGGGGGTGGAATATGAAGCTGGATTAGGAAAATTTATCAATATGGTGGTTTTTCCTATACCACCTGAGACCATAGGCGATGGTGCTTCTACACAGCTGACATTTCTATTTGAAAGCTTAGAGAAAAATATCCCTCATTAAATGAAGCTGAGATGCTACAACTCCTTTTTTCCAACAATTGAGAAAAGCGGGAATGCTAGAGTGGGTCTTCTACACAAGAAAATTCACAAGCTTCCCACTCTCCTTAGTATACTTCATTTACCAAGGCAATAAGGAATACACTGGTAAGAGAGCCGTGGCATCAAGAGCTCAGCATGCTGTCAGAATTTAGATTCCTAGTAGTGCTGTGGATTATAGGATCCTAAATACCGGAGGCCAGGTGCAACATTTAACCATCAAAGCCAAGGCAAGAATGTGTACCAGATGCTATCATGTTTCACTCAGATGCCTTCTTCTTCAATCATAATTTTCCCCAAATGCTGAGAATATTAGTTATTATTGGCACATAGCGGTGTTCCTTGGCCTCAGGGAACTGAGTCTTTGAAGGCGTAACTACCTTGCCCAGGAGACAAGATTTTGTCAATGATTGACTGATAGCAGGGCATCTAAAGGTCTACCCTTTTGACTCAATTTGGGACAATTCTGAAGAGTCCTTGCTTCAAAACAGCCTGTTGCATTGGTTTAAGCCTCATTTGCAACTTCATTAATGATGGATGACCATAAACCTAACCAAGTAGGATAACTAAAGCAGTTGCTATGCCGGCTGTGATATCTCTGCTAGAGCAGATTACCACTACTTTCCCTACATGGAATGTGACTGCTGATTTGGTAAATGCATTCTTTTACTTATCCATCACAAAGGAAGATCAGAAACAGATTGTATTCTCAGAGGAGTGTCAATAGTATACTTTCAAAATCTTTCTTTAGGTGTCTATTAATTCTACTATTTCTCATAATTTAGTTCAAAGGGATCTCAATTATCTGGAAATTCAGCAAAAGATCATTGTTCCCCCATTTTGATTACCTTATGTTAATGAAATCTAATGAGCAAGAGTTGACGAGTATTCTGGAAGCTTTGGTAAAGCATTTGTGCTCCAGAAGGTAGGAGAAAAACTACAAAAATTCAGGGACATATCACATTAGTGAGGTGTTTAGGGATCTACGGTCTAGGGTACATCTTTCTATCCTTTCCAGAATATGGGTCAATTATTGTACCTTGTATTTCTACCCCTAAGGAAAAAGCAGAAAGGTTGGTAGGCTCCTTTGGGGTTTTGTAGTCCACATATTCTACACTTAGGATTACTTAAATGTTCAATTTATTTGATGACATAGAAGGCTTCTCATTTTGAGAAGGACTCAGATCAAGATCAAGGAAAGACATAACAACAGGTCTAGTTTGCAGTATGAGCAGTTCTGTTATTGGGGGTATACATTTTAGCAGATACCACATTCTAGAGTGGTAAAGAAAGATGCTGTCTGGAGTTTCTGTCAAGGCCACAAAGGAGAAACACAGTACAGACTCATAAAGTTCTAGAGTAAAGACAATCCTTATACATTTTATAACTATTGTACTCCAGTCAAACAGCTCTTGGTATATTTCTGGGGCATAAGAGAAAGTGAGCATCTCGTCTTGGGGACCAAGTAACCATGAACCTGAAACTGCCCATCATGATTTAGGTGTTGCAGATACATAAACTCATTAAGCAAGATAAATGAAAAGCTATTTATCACATAATGGGAATGATACATCATATGGTTTGTGCAGAGCTACAAGTAAACTGCATGAGCAACTGGCCCAGATACCCATCACCTGTGACTATTAATGATGCTAATTTTCAGCTTAAATGTATATGCAAAAGGTAGGGGGAGACTCCCTTATGAACAGATGATGAAGGAAGAAAAGGGTAAACCCAATCACAGATAGGTTGACTGAAAAACAGACAACAGATTCACTATACTTCCCCTTGAAGGTGGCCCTGAAAAACAGTAGTGAGGTGAAATCCTCCTAGTTGACAGAGCTATGTGTGGAGAAAAAACTGACCCAAGTAAAGAATATACATGTAAACACGGGCAGTGGTGAATAGCTTAACAGATTTTCCAGGGGGCCTGAAAGGAACAAAATTGCAAAGTGAAGGGTAAACCCAATCACACATTTGGGAAGAGACATAGCAATGCAGGGGTCCCCAGCTCTGGGGTCATGGACAGGGACTGATCCGTGGCCTGTTAGGGGCCAGGTTGCTCAGCAGGAGCGGAGCAGTGGTCAAGCAAGTGAAGCTTCATCTGCCACTCCCTGTCACTTACATTACTGCATTACTGTCTGAGCAGCACCCCTGCACCACAGCTCAGATTACCTATCCCCACTCCCATCCATGGAAAAATTGTTTTCCATGAAACTGGTCCTTGGTGCCAAAAAGGTTGGGGACTGCTGTGGCAATGAACCTATGGAAGTGACTACAAAGTGTGAGGGTGTTCCTACTGTAATTTAATGACCACCAGAAAGTATATAATTTAAAAAAATCTAAACTATCAAGTAGATGAAATGAGATATCAGGAGATACCTATCAGCCTCTTTCCTTGGTCACTCCTACATCTGTGTTCTGGCTCTGTCCCAGTAAGCTCAGTCACTGGAATGGTTTTATTAATAGTTATTGGGGAGTTCCCCCAACCCCTTGGCACCTCTATCCCTCAGGTAGACCAAAACCAGTGATTGACTAATATGAAAATGCAAAGGGGTATAAGTTCCTCTCATTAAGGTGAGACTATATCTTGTTTGCATTCTAGAGCTTCTCCATGGAACAAACTAAAGCTAGTCTTCAGACAAGACCACATTCTGGCTTGATTATTTTCTCCACCTTATCTAGCTTCACTCACCCCTCCTCCCCCTTATCCTAAGAATGTGTCTTCAAATAAATATTTTTAACAAGGATCCTGGAATCAAGTTGTTTCTAGGGAGCCTGACCTAAGACAGGAGCCGTCAGCATAATAGTGGTACTCGGAGTCATGCCTGCTAATCAGATCATCCAAGTAGAATGAAGAGCGAGAACGACCCTGGAGAATAACAGTAGTTAAAGAGCGGTAACAGGAGGAAAGGGCTTCCCAGGTGGTGCAGTGGTGAAGAATCCACCTGCCAAGAGATGCAAGTTCAAACCCTGGCTGAGGAAGATGCCCTGGAGTAGGAAATGGCAGTCCACTCCGGTGTTCTTGCCTGAAAAATTCCATGAAGAGAGGAGCTACAGTTGGGCAGGGAGTTTGGCGGGGGGAGAGCAAATTAGCCAAGATGGTGTGTTCAGGCTCTCTCACCCAGGTTTTGTAAATAATGACTATGCAGCAGCTGAGATCGTTTAGAACACTGCCCATGTGTGTCATAAGGTATTCGCTTGGTCACAGGCTACTTTGTGCTCCACTTAGAAAGGGGCAGCATTTCTGCTGCATCACGGCTGTGTCTGTTTGGATCAGCCACTAGAGGAGAGACTACAACGTGTCTACTGCTAGGGCTGCTCCATCAGCCAGGAGAGAATACTGTTACGGCTGCTATGACAGCCAACAGAGAGGTTGTGTTGTGTTAGGTGAGGCTATGGCTGCTGCCACAGCTGCTGTGCCAGCAGGGGAGAATCAATGTGTCTGCAGTTCCTCTGGCTCTGCGTCTTCTTCCAACCTCTTAGCTGGAGCCTTGCCTACTCTGGGTTCAGTAAACAGTGCGACAGTGTGAACAGGTGCTGTAAGCAGGATTGGCAGTCCAGGAACAAACTCTGCAGTACAGTTGATGTTTCACAGCTTCCTATGGGATCAGGCGGAGAAGGAAATGGCACCCCACTCCAGTATTCTTGCCTAGAGAATCCTGTGGACAGAGGAGCCTGGTGGGCTGCTGTCCATAGGGTCGCACAGAGTCGGGCAGGACTGAAGCGACTTCGCATGCATGCATGCACCAAGCATTCTGTTGTGAAACTGGGCAGAGCCATAGGGGTAGACAGATTTGAGGATGAGGTAAAGAGAGGTCCACCGACTTGATGGACATGAGTTTGAGTAAACTCCGGGAGTTGGTGATGGACAGGGAGGCTTGGCGTGCTGCGATTCATGGGGTCGCAGAGAGTCAGACACCAGTGAGCGACTGAACTTAACTGAATTGAACTGAAAGAGAGGTGTGTAAGTGTGCATATGAGTGTGTGTATGTGGGTGCATGCAGGTGTTGTGAGATGTCAGATTTTTGAGCATTCTATGTTTAGAGAAAATAACCAACAGGAGGGAGAAATTGACAGTCTTAGGAAAGAAGTGGAACTGGTGTCACTGAACACCTGTGTGATTCTCATAAAAATGCACATGATTAAAAAAAACCCACAAACTTGGAATAAAGGATGAATGGAAACATTTTCTTTTTATATCTGGTAAAAGTACTTGGAGAATAGAACCTCAAGTACTCAAATGCATCTAAACATCCTGAATAGAAAATATGGTTTTCAGTAAAGTGGTGAACAAGACCTTAAGAATAATAGGTTGCTTATTGCCTGACTTGTGCTATATTAAATATATTTCTTGTTGCTAGGTATCAGATGTGATGAACTATATGGCAAAGTGATGTGTGCTATTTTAGAAGTCTGCAAGTTACTAAAAAGCAGACTGATAATATTAATCAAATTGGAATGGATGAAGACAGCAAAAATATGGATATGGATATGGAAAAAGAAATTAAATGAAAATGTGAATGTTTTAAATTAAGTTAATGTAAATTGTAAGTGACTGTGATAGGGGCTACTAAAAAGTTTAGACAATGAGCCTTGTCTCAATATTATAATTCTTATTATTTACTTTAAACCCTTGTCGTAAAATCTAAAGACTATTTATAGACACACAGGCTCATCATACAAACTTTTCCCTCTCATTTTTTTTCCATCTGCAATTGCCAACTGGCTGCAGTGGTCATTCATCTTATTTTCCATTTCCTCCTCATTATTTTTCCAAAGAGTCTCTCCTCTTAGCTCCAGGAACTCTTAACCTATTTGCACATTTTCATCTGTTGGCTCAATTCAGGAAGTTTGCAAATTGACAATTCTTCATCATATTCAGCTTCTCCTTTTTTTTTCTTGCATAATTGTTTTATTTATTTTTTAAAATTTATTTATTTTAATTGAAGGCTAATTACTTTACAGTATTGTAGTGGTTTTTGCCATACACTGACATGAATCAGTCATGGGTTTGCATGTGTTCCCCATCCTGAAACCCCCTCCCTCCGCCCTCCCCATCCCATCCCTCTGGGTTATCCCAGTGCATCAGACCTGAGTGCCCAGTCTCATGCATCGAACCTGGACTGGTGATCTGTTTCACATATGATAATACACATGTTTCAATGCTATTCTGTCAGATCATCCCACCCTCGCCTTCTCCCACAGAGTCCAAAAGGCTGTTCTATACATCTGTGTCTCTTTTGCTGTCTCGCATATAGGGTTATCGTTACCATCTTTTAAAATTCCATATATATGCGTTAATATACTGTATTGGTGTTTTTCTTTCTGGCTTACTTCGTTCTGTAAAATAGGCTCCAGTTTCATCCACCTCATTAGAACTGATTTAAATGCATTATTTTAATAGCTGAGTAATATTCCATTGTGTATATGTACCACAGCTTTATTATCCATTCATCTGTCAATGGACATCTAGGTTGCTTCCATGTCCTGGCTATCGTAAACAGTGTTGTGATGAACATTGGGGTGCATGTGTCTCTTTCAATTCTGGTTTCCTCGGTGTGTATGCCCAGCAGTGGGATTGCTGGGTCATATGGCAGTTCTATTTCCAGTTTTTTAAGGAATCTCCACACTGTTCTCCATAGTGGCTGTACTAGTTTGCATTCCCACCAACAGTGTAAGAGGGTTCCCTTTTCTCCACACCCTCTCCAGCATTTATTGTTTGCAGATTTTTGGATAGCAGCCACTCTAACTGGCATGAGATGGTACCTCATTGTGGTTTTGATTTGCATTTCTCTGATAATGAATGATGTTGAGCATCTTTTCATGTGTTTGTTAGCCATCTGTATGTCTTCTTTAGAGAAATGTCTGTTTAGTTCTTTGGCCCATTTTTTTGATTGGGTCATTTATTTTTCTGGAATTGAGCTGCAGGACTTGCTTGTATATTTTTGAGATTAATTCTTTGTCAGTTGCTTCGTTTGCTATTATTTTAAAAGCCAGTAGATATATAAACACTGGCTCCAATGCTGGGGGTGTCATGCTATCATCCAGTCTGAAATATGACAAGAACTATTAACTTCATGACGATCATTCCTGTAATCTTTATACCCTGTGATGTCAATTCACTTTTGTTTTCTCCTTGTCACTTCCATTATGTTTTATTTAGAGAAGCAAGTGTGAAGACATAAAAGGCATCTGGCTCTCAGGCTTCTGGCTATTACTTGAACTGAAATATTAAGTTTTCTATTTGCTCTGTAGGTCAACTGACTCAGATTCTGTCAGGCCCCGTGGGTTAGTCATGTTAAAGGCCACATGTCGTCCAGTGAGACTTTCCTGTCAGCTTTCCCCACTTCCTGCTACCATCTCAATAGGTCATTCAGTGTGGCCTAGGTCGGAAATGACCTTTCTATGATAGTCAGGTCTTGCAACTGTTTTTCTTACTTATTCTTTATAACAAAGATGATAACTGGTGAGTGTGATATTTTTACAGATAATCTTTCTGCTATAGAGTCCGGCTAGAAGCCTTTTGTTGATGAACGCTTTTATTCACTTTGTTACCAGGAACAGTTAATGCTCTGTCACTGGCTCTATGGTTCCTTCTTAAGTCCCTTAGTTTCCAGAAATCAATACTAGTTTTCTTTGGATGACTATAGGTTAAAAACCTTCCATGCATAAAAAAATTGATGGGAGGCACCAGCTAAAGGTAAACCACAATGTTAGAAATTCTAGATTTTCAGCTATCCCAAAAACCAGATACATCTTCAGAATTACTCAAAATATTAATGTATGTTAATACTCCAGTCTGATGAATCCAGTAGATATGGTTCCCAAATAGCCAAGTGGAAGATGTAATAATTCTGCAAACCTTCTTTGTCTTCTACAGTTCTCTCTCGCCCTATCCATCCCCTTCGCTCTTTTTGTTGTCATTTATATTCCTGCTTTAACCACCTACGTAGTTCCTAACTCAAAGTTGAATAAAATGTTATTCCTTCCTCATCTTCAGAGACCTAGAGTATAATGAAAGACGGGAGAGATATTATATTCATAAATAATCACAGGATAAAATATTGAATGTTCTGAAAATAGTAAATAAAAAGTACTCTGTATTGAGGATAAGATGACCAAAGAAGAGAAATCAAATTCTAACGGAGAGGGAGAAGGGATAAACTGACCTTGTGTTCCTCTGACATCTCTCTTCTATATGGAAAGCTCTGCTGCTGGCTTAGTCTTTCAAACTCTTTCCTTTTTTTTTTTTTTTTTACTATGGACATCCAACCCATCAGTGAAGCTTGTAGATCTATCTCCCTAAACACTGGCTGCTTCTCTTCAGGACTCCTCTCATTACTGTTACAACCTTTCTCTTTAGTTTTTACGAGTCACAAGCATTCTTGACAAAATTATGTTTCCTAGATCTAAAATTCCCTTCCTTGATCACTTAATTAGGTTTTCCTCCTCCCATGAGAGTTATTTGCTCTTGCAGGGCAGGGTTTATGAATGAGCAAGTGACTTCTCAGCTGAGTCTGTGAGAATGTCTGGGAACTTTACCCCAGATGTGGAAAGAAGGCAAAGGCATGGAAGAGTACCAAGTAATTTGGGAATTTTAGGAGACTTGCTGCAATTCTTCCATTAAGGATCAGATTAATGAGAGAACAGACATGTTTACAGAACTGCAAGTAGCTTTGTGTAGTAGTCTAGGTTGGGGAAATGGCAGTGACCTTTTAATACATAAGTGTCAATCTTTCACTCACTATTTTTAGCTGTGTTTCTCGAACTTGAGTAATATAGAAATTCCATAAATAAGGAAATATTTTTCAAAGATTTTTTTATTGAGTACTGTATTTCTCTTTTTAACTTTTTAATTAATTAATTTTTATCTGTGCTGGGTCTTCATTGCTGCCTGGGCTTTTCTCTGGTTGTGGTGAGCAGGGCCCACTCTCTAGCTATGGTCCATAAGCCTCTCACTGTAGTGGCTTCTCTTGTTGTGGAGCATGGGCTCTAGGGTACTCGGGCTTCAGTAGTTGTGGCTCTCAGGCTCTAGAGCACAGGCTCAGTAGTTGTGGTGCCTGGGCCTAGTTGCTCTGCGGCATGTGGGAGCTTCCCAGATCAGGGACTGAACCCATGTTTCTTGCGTTGGCAAGGAGATTCTTTAGTACTGAACAACCAGGGAAGCCCCTGTATTTCTTAAATATGTAAGGACAGAAAACTAGTTATAATCTCTTCATACTTGAACTCTTTCATGTCTATCAAGCAAAAACAAATCTATGAATTAAATAAAACAATTCTAAAGGCCTTTTAAAAGTCAAATTAATGACAGGTATGTAAAACAATGATTGGTAGTCAGTAAAATTAAATTGCTAGTTTAAATTTAATAGTAGAAGGATGTACTTGCTGGTTATCTATCTCTCTACCCATCCATTCATTTATTTATTCACTCATCCATTCTTTTTTATTTGAAGCCCAATCAACCATCCTTAAAGTGACCACCATTATCAGTGTCATTAATATCCTTTTCATCAAAGCTTAGGTTACTCATACATTATTTTGTGGGGCCAATGATTTGAATATTATATGACTGAGCCACTAAGCACAGACACATAGCAAAAACTAAGCAAATGAAAGTAAAGGAATTTTAATCATCATTTAGAAAACATTTTCCCTTTTAACCATAAATTATTTTGCACAACATAGGATCTTTACAAGGAGCTGCTCTAATGACTATCCTACCCAGTGCTCTGGGGTAGGTACATTTGTGTTCAAAAATCTCTAATATCCCAAGCCACACAGTAGCTCAGTTCTTTCAAAACTTTCTCCAAGTAAATAACAGTGAAATTTTTGTTCATACCTATAATGTGATTTAATCTTTACTTGATACCAGCTCATCATTACATAACAAGTCTGCTATGATTTTTTCCTCTTTGCACCATGTGTTGCTGTGCTGTGCTAAGCCACTTCAGGCCTGTCTGACTCTGCGGCCCTATGGACTGTAGCCCACCAGGGTCCCCTGTCCATGGGATTCTCTAGGCAAGAACACAGGAGTGAGTTGACTTGATGCCATGCCCTCCTCCAGGGTATCTTCCCGACTCAGGGATTGAACCTGTGTCTCTTATGTCTCCTTCATTGTCAGGTGTGTTCTTTCACCACTAGTGCCACCTGGGAAGGCCCCATTATACTATAGTAATTAAATATATTATTTTATATATATATATATATATATAATTTCTTGTTAAAATATCATCTTATTAAAAGTTTTGTTAAAATGTTTTTCAGTTTTAAATATCTTTACTCCAAAAGAATTATTTTACAAAGTAAAAGAAAATATTGTAAAAGTACAATGGTATAGGTAGAAAAATTAAATTTGTCAGTCTCTGTTTCTCCAGGTATATTTTAAGCATTTTGAGATTAGGGATAGTGATTTACCCAATTTTGATCATTCAAGTATTCAAAAAATGTTTATTGAATGCTAACTATTCATTACATTTATATTACAGAAACATCACTCTAAAACAATGTTGTGGATTGGTTGCCTGGAGGCAGGTTGCTTCTCAGTCACTAAGTCATGTCTGACTTTTTGTGACCCCATGGACTGCAGCATGCCAGGCTTCCCTGTCCTTCACTATATCCTGGAGTTTGCTCAGACCCATGTCTATTAAGTTGGTGATGTCATCCAACCATCTCATCCTCCGTCACCCTTTTCTCCTCCTGCCCTCAGTCTTTCTCAGCATCAGGGTCTTTTCCAATGAGTTGCCTCTTCACATCAGGTAGCCAAAGTATTGGAGCTTCAGTTTCAACATCAGTTCTTCCAGTGAGTATTCAGGGCCGATTTCCTTTAGGATTGACTGGTTTGACATCCTTGCAGTTCAATGGACTCTCAAGATTCTTCTCCAGCACCACAATTTGAAAGCATCAATTCTTCAGTGCTCAGCCTTCTACATGGTCCAGATACCACATCCATATACAACTACTGGAAAAACCATAGCTTTGACTAGATGGACCTTTGTTGGCAAAGTGATGCTTTTTATTTCCAAGGAGCAAGTGTCTTTTAATTTCATGGCTACAGTCACCATCTGCAGTGATTTTGGAGCCTAAGAAAATAAAATATGTCACTGTATCCACTTTTTGTCCATCTATTTGCCATGAAATGATGGGACTAGATGCCATGATCTTAGTTTTTTGAATGTTAAGTTTTAAGACAGCTTTTTCACTCCCCTCTTTCACCCTCATCAAAAGGCTCTTTAGTTCTTCTTTGCTTTCTGCCATTAGAGTGATATCATCTGCATATCTGAGATTGTTGATATTTCTCCTGGCAATCTTGATTCTAGCTCGTGATTCATCCAGCCTAGCAATTCTCATGATGTACTCTGCATATAAGTTAAATAAGCAGAGTGTCAATATACAGCCTTCTTGTTCTCATTTCTCAATTTGGAACCAGTCCTTTGTTCCATGTCTTATTCTAACTGTTGCTTCTTGACCTTCATACAGGTTTTTCAAGAAGCAGGTAAGGTGGTCTGGTATTCCTATTTATTTAAGAATTTTCCACAGTTGTTGTGATCCATGCAGTCAAAGGCTTTAGCATAGTCAATGAAGAAGAAGTAGATTTTTTTTTTTTCTGGAATTCCCTTGCTTTTTCTATGATCTAGTGGTTGTTGGCAATTTGATCTCTGGTTCCGCTGCCTCTTTAAATCCAGCTTGTACATCTGAGGCTTCTGGGTTCTCATACTCGACAAGACTGCAAACTTGGAAAACTGTCAAGATTATTAATCTGATTAAGAAATGATGAATGTCTGAGCCAAGGTAAGTATGTGAGGATGGAGTAGAAGGTAGGAATGTTTATAAATAAAATTAGGTAGAATGTTGTATAAATTTGAGATGTGTTATTCTAGACTCCTGAATTTTCTCTCCACTCTTGTATAGCATACTTCACTAGAGCAGATGCCATTTAGAGACAGTTAAAATATGAGAAATTATTTTAGAGTAAAGGTAAAGAATAAGAATTCATTTTGGATTCCTTGATGCTCCCATGGGACATCTGAAAGGAGATATTCTGCTCTGGCCCCTGTGGCCCATGCAAAAGGAAGGGGATGCCTGGCTTGATTCCCTAAGTTTTTAGGATAAATTGCAGCTCCTAAAGATGCCACATATAGAGTTTCTTAGAAAATTTAAGCTCTTCAAACATGTAAATGTACCTTAACACATGTATCTTTTATTTGCCTTTCACACTTTTAACTTCTGAATGCACGTTTTGAAAAAGGGGGCAACCTACATAAAGTTAGACTATGATATTGTAGATCTGCTGACCAAAACCAGAGGAGAATATATACAATAGGAAGAGAAAAGCATTAAAAATGGAATATGGGGAATTCCATCTTATTCTTAAAACTTAAAAAAAAAGTTATTGTTTATTTATTTTTAAATTTGTTTCAGGAAAGAGAACTTAGAAGCTAAAGAAAGGTACCAGAGAAGTTAGAAAAAAATTATATAACCACCCTCTCAAACACTACCACTATTAAAATAGTTTTGTATAGGTACTTCTAACATTTTCCCACACATTTAAAGTTTTTTTTTTTTTTTTTTTTTTTTTTTTTAGTATTTAACACCATTTGGAGTGGGAACAATTGGAGAAAAGGAATCTCTGAAGATGGTTGGAAGGATGTGGGAGCAGAAGCAAGGAAAGAACTGCTAGAGAACATCACTGGAGAAGCTAAGGGAAGAAATGTTGACTCATCAATACTGCCAACATGACTGCTATTTAAAACCATTTTATTTCATAATTAGGAAGTCTTCAGTCATTTCAGGTAGAGCAGTTTTATGGGACAGGTGATTTTACGGCTTAGTTTATAGTTGGTTAAATCTGCAGGCTGTTTTTGTTAAACAGTGCTTTGAGCATATGGCTGTTGTGTTCAGGCATGAACATGCCCAAACTCAAAAGACCTGCAGAAGAAGTTGTACAACAAAGAATCTAGAAAAGATGAACAAATTACTAATCTTTGCCAGAAAAAAATATCAGAAAAACACGAAATAATTCATAATACCAGCAAACCACTTCATGACTTCATTGACTCAGTTTTTCTGGATATTATTTTGAGACAAATGCTTAGGGCTGGTGCACTGGGAAGACCCAGAGGGATGGGATGGAGAGGGAGGTGGGAGGGGGGATCGGGAAGGGGAACACATGTAAATCCATGGCTGATTCATGTCAATGTATGGCAAGAACCACTACAATACTGTAAAGTAATTAGCCTCCAACTAATAAAAATAAATGGGGGGGGGGGGAAAGCAACAACATGAAAGTCACACTAAAACATGAATAGAGTTTTTCATGTAAATTCAGACTGTCAGACCAAAAAAAGTGACATGTTAAGGTATGTGAGCACACAAGAATTTTGTTACAAAGCATCAATTGAAGAGACTTTTGATTCCATTCTTCAAAGTGTGAATAACTTTAATTTAGCTAACATATTCTTATCTTTTTGGATTGGAAAACCCTTGATAACAAGCTAAGAACCTCAAATATAGCATTTTATTTTCTCTCTTGCTTCTGACTCCTGTTTTGAAGATGTACTAGTTACTTCTCTTTTCCTTGTTAAAAAAGTTTTTTTTTTTTTAAAGTGAAAAGTTTTATTCATTTAAATTATATTCTACATTTTATGATTGTGCATATTGTACAGATTTATTCCCCTGGCAACACCTCCTGAATATTAGGGAATGTTGTTACCTCCATATCACTATTATCCCCAACATCTCGCTCAGAAGAAAAAAGGACAATTTGA
Organism: Dama dama; assembly: GCF_033118175.1. Taxonomy (NCBI): domain Eukaryota; kingdom Metazoa; phylum Chordata; class Mammalia; order Artiodactyla; family Cervidae; genus Dama; species Dama dama. The sequence goes on from NC_083681.1 coordinate 9,256,387, forward strand.
AAGATTATTATTTTAAATCAAAGTATGGTTGATTTACAATATTGTGTAGTTTCAGATATACAGCAAAGTGATTTATATATATACAATATGTATATACATGTGTGTCTATTCTTTCTTAGATTATTTTCCATGATAGGCTATTACAAGATTTTGAATATAGTTCCCTTGCTATACAGTAAGTCTTTATTTTTATCTATTTTATATACAGTGAAAAGTGAAAGTGTTAGTCACTCAGTCACGTCCAACTCTTTGCAATCCCATCAACTATAGCCCACTAAGTCCTCTGTAGATGGAATTCTTCAGGCAGGAATACTGAAGTGGGTTGCCATCTCCTTCTCCTGGGGCTCTTCCCAACCTGGGAATTGAACTCAGGTCTCTTGCACTGCAGGCAGATTCTTTGCCAGTTGAGTAGTGTGTATCTGTTAATCCCGTTCTCCTAATTTATCTCACCCTTATCCTTTTCCTTTGATAAATATATATTTGTTTTCTATGTCTGCGAGTCTGTTTCCATTTTGTAAATAAGTTTATTTGTATTACTTTTAAAGATTCCACATACAAGTGATATCAGTGACAGGTCTTTAATCATAGATGACTCAAGAATAAAATGAAAGCCAGAAGATGTTTGTGATGCTTGATAATTTTCCCTAAATAACATTTTTTTTGATGCATATGTTTTTCTGATTATTTGTTTTGTTACATATTTTGGAAATATTTTATCAATTGAAAGGAGATTGAAAACATGTTTTCTCAGATCCAGGTATGTGAGTCTAAGATGATTGGGATTTTAATTGACTGCAATGGAGAAAAAAATAGATATGTATCTATCTCAGTACTGGGCAAGTAGGATGCATTCCAAAAGCATAATAGATAAAGCATAAAAATAGATATAAACTTGCCTTTTAATGAAATTACTGCCTTTTTACTTTGATTCAAGAATTATCACTTTTATATTTATTTTACTTTTAGAAAACAGTGAAAGCTGAAAATCTTTTAAGAGTATGCCTATTTATGATTAAGATAGTGCTCTGTGGGCCTATTTGATGAGGGAAGTGTGAAAGTGTTAATTGCTCAGTCATGTCTGACTCTTTGCAGCCCCATGGACTGTAGCCCACCAGACTTCTCTGTCCATGGGATTTCCCAGGAAAGAATTTTGAAGTGGATTTCCATTCCCTACTCCAAGGGATCTTCCTGACACAGGGATTGAACTCCAGTCTCCTGCATCGCATGCAGATTCTTTGATAAAGAAGATAATGTCAATGGGCTTCCCTGGTGTCTCAGCTGGTAAAGAATCCGCCTGCAATGTGGGAGACCTGGATTTGATCCCTGGGTTGGGAAGATCCCCTGGAGAAGGGAAAGGCTACCCACTCCAGTATCACGGCCTGGAGAATGCCATGAATTGTATAGTCCATGGGGTCGCAAAGAGTCGGACAGGATTAAGTGACTTTCACTCACTTTTCATGATGTCGGTATGCTTTTGGAATGCATCCTACTTGTCCAGTACTGAGATAGATACAAAATTAAATGCTTAAATAGGGTTTTTTTTTTTTTTTTGTGCTTCAATAATTTTCAATTATTAAACAATTCTTTATTTACTATAAAACTTTTTTATTTTTATCGGCTTCTTTATTGAGACATAATTCATATGACATACGACGGACACAAAAAAGTGTGCGGTTCAATGATTCTGAGTATATTCACAGAGTTGCACAACCAGCACCACAATTGTAATTCATTTTCATTACCCCAAAAGAGACCTATACCCCAGGAGATGACTTTCAACATTTAAAAGGTACTATTATACTATCATTTACTTGTTTCAGGTATGTATATTATTTTAATAAAAACAAAAATAAATATTGGAAATAAATTCTCTAGAAGTAGAGAGAAGAGATGAGTGTACATAGGAGTATTTCACACAGTTCATTAAGATAGTCGACCCTGGTTTTGATCCAGATTAAAGAAGAATAAGTGGAAGGATTTAGTTGGTAAGGGAAGATGGGGCATATAAAACACAGGAGCTGTTGCTTTCACTCATGACTATCAAGGATGGAGAGCTGTTAGATATTCCATCAAATCAAAGTGCAGAAAGTGTTTTGCAACCATCATCCTGAACCCTGATTGTGCTTTTTAAAATAATCGAGGTATACTTGCCATACAGTATTGGTAAGTTTAAGGTGTACAACATGATGATTTGACTTATTAATACTTACATCATGAGGAGATTACCACAATAGGTTTTGTGAACATCCATCATCTCATATAGATATAACATTTTTTTCCCCCTTGTGATACGAACTCCTAGGACTTACTCTCTTAACAACTTTCATATATAATGTACAGCAGTTGTAATTATACTAGGCCTCGCTAGTGGCTCAGTCAGTAAAGAGTCTGCCTGCAATGCAGGAGACCAGGTTTGGTAGGGGAAGATCTCCTGAAGAAGGAAATGGCAACCCACTCCAGTATTCTTGCCTGCAGAATTCCATAGACAGAGGAGCCTGGTGGGCTGCAGTCCGTGGGGTCACAGAGAGTTGGACACGACTGAGTGACTAACACACACACACACACACACACACACACACACACACAGAGTAACTATACTATATTATACCCCTAGTACTTATTTATCTTATGACTAGAAGTTTGTAGCTTTTGACCACCTTCATCCAATTCTCCCTCCCCACACCACATTCCTGGTAGCCACAAGTATGATCTCTTTTTAAATGATTTTATTTGTTTTATTTTTTTGAAGTTTAATTGACCTACAACATAATGCTAGTTCCTGATACACAACATAGTGACTTGATATTTCTGTATATTTCAAAATTATTACCATAGTAAGTCTAGTTGTCATCTGTCAACATACAATGATATTACATATTTCTTGACTATTTTCCCCAGAGTATACATTTCATATCCATGTCTCATTTATTTTGCAACTGAAAGCTTGTATCTCTTAGTCTCCTTTATCTAATTTCTTTCCTCCTTCCCACCTCCCTCTCCTCTGAAAACCACATGTTTGCTCTCTGTATCTATAGTTCTGTTTCTGCTTAGATACGTTTGTTCACTTAATTGGGTTTTATATTTGACATATAAGTAAATTCACATGGTATTTGTGTTTTTCTGCCTGATATTTCACTTAACATAATACCACTTAGGTCCATCAATGATACCACAAATGGCAAGATTTCATTTGTTTTATGGTTAATATTCATAAATATATATATGTACATATACCTATATATATGTACATATGATCATTTATGTTGTTTTCATATCTTAACTATTTTAAATAATGCTGTAATGAACACAGGAATGCATATCTCTTTTCAAGTTAGTGTTATTTTGGCTTTCTGCCAATAAATATCCAGAAGTAAAATGAATACATTGTATGGTAGTTTTATTTTTAATATTTTAGGAATCTTCATATTGTCTTTTTATAGTGGCTGCACAAATTTACATTCCCACCAGCAGTGTACATCTGTTGGCCTAAAGGAGGAGTTGGTAAATCCAAGGGCCTGTTCTCTCTATAGAAACTTCAAAACATAATGCAAAAGTTGTTAGAAACAACTTTGTGGGAACTCTGGAAAATAGAGATTTTTAGAAAAGAAGCAAACATGCTATTTTAAAAGGGAGCAAATTATGAATGATAAGAAAGCTTTGTGGTGTTTGCCTCCTCTCACCTCATTCCTCTGCTTGGTCTGATGGTAGACTGGAAAATGGCAGCCTGTGTGCACAGCGTGAGCCCTGGTATCTGCTTCTGGAGGGAGCAAAGTACAATATACTCTCAAAAAATTGTGTTTGTATGTTTTGAACTATCTGGGAGTTACCTGAAGAACCGATGTAAATTATTTGCTTTTGTTTCACCTAAGTTGAAGTTTTCTCAGGGTGAAGAGTGGCCACACAAAGGGCATTCCTTGAAGTCATTTTAAGGCAAATGAAAAACTTGCTGCTGCCTGGGGCAAAAGATTAAAGTTGAAGCAAAACAAAACAAACAACAGCAAAGAACAACTCTACCTTCAGCACCCTGGAAAGAAAAGCTGGGGAGAGAGGTTTTTTTTAATTTTTCTTTTTTTAAAATTTAGGGCATTGAATAGTCTTTCATATTCCAGGGAATCTAGAAAGACATGTGCATGCCCAGGGCAGGTGCATGCTCGTAAAAACTAGAAACCACCAATAGCTTTCTCCTTTGGCCATTCTTTAGGCTCAGTAAAAACACAAACTTAGGCTAATTCAGAGTTGTGAACAGCCTGGTTAAGCATCAAGAGAACCAATTTTCAAGTGCTGGGAGAGATTTTTGCCTTTTCTTTCTTTTTTTGGATCTAGGCATTCAAAGCAATCTCTGTCAACATTACTTGATTGCAAGAGACTTCAGAGACTACAGTCAACAAAAAACAAAAGCTTTACAAAAGTAGTTTAGAAAAATAACAAAAATAGAAAACAAATCACTAAAACCTACAGTAAGCAAGAACAATCTAAAATAATGTAAAACAAAATTTAGTAAATGAAGAGGGGAAGAATAAGATTTCTAGAGTTAATATAATATTCAAAGTGTTCAGTTTCAAAAATTGTAAAGTATACAAAAAACAAGAATGTATGGGTTATTCCCAGAAAAATGAATGGTAACTGCTTCTCAGGCAATGCATATATTGGACTTAAAAGACAAAGATTTTTAAATCACTTGTTCCATATATGATGAAAGAGCTAAAGAAAACCATGGGTAAACTGATAGAGGAAACTGTCAGGGGATGTTTAACAGTAGGATTCCTGTGTGCTGTTTCCTGTCTCTCAAGAGCCCTCTGTTCCTTATCAGTTCCTGTCAGGAACGAGCGGAGCGGCACCCTGCTTCCAGGACTGAGATCAAGAGATGGAATGCATGCATAGGATTTCCTTCATTAGCTTTTCCATATGGTGAAAGTGATTATTTATGACCCTCTTTTGATATGGATTGTCTTTTGGCTTTACGGCCTCTATTGCTCCTTGTTTCCTTGGTAACTTGTAAAGTCTGGTCTTTTGATCTTTATCTGAAGAAGCTACCTTGTAAGGTATATATATACTCACACAGAGTTCAATAAAGCACACTTGTTCCATTAGAGACTTGGGTCCCCGTGTCCTTCTCTCTCTCTCTCTCTCTCTCTCTCTCTCTGTCTTTATTTCTCTTTCTGGCTGATTCTCTGGAGCATGGAAGCCTGCTGAGCTCATTTTCCTGCCTGGGCTTTCAAGACCTCTTCAAGAGGGCACCCTGTGCCTACGTGAGCGGTACAAGCCCTGTCCTAGGGCTTTGTTGGTTTTCTGTGTAACCCAGGGAACATTAGCCTCTTTTCTTCTTTCACTTTCTTATCGTCAACTCCCAGACCACCAGGTTCCGGTCCATTAAAGGACCCCAACAAGTGGCGCCTGAAACAGGGACCTGGTACACACGGCATTTCGGACGGAGTGACTCGGGACCTATTGAGGTCAGTAAGTACAAGGACATGGGTCAGACTGAAAGCCCTATCACTTTTCTACTTTACTTCATCATTTATTTACAGTTCAGGGACTTTCAGTTTTGTGCCAGCGAATAGAGGCTTGCCTTCAAACAATAGTTGAACATAATTCCTGGTTCCCTGATGAAGGAAGTTTAGATTTAGAAATTTGGCATCAGGTCAAAGAGAACATTGAATGAGTCACCAGACGGGGAAAAAATATTCCAATTGATTTCTGGCCCCTGTGGGTTCTCATTAAAGCTGTAATTCTGTCATTTCAAGGTAATTCTAGCCCTCCTGATATTTGACAACAGACAGAACACTTATTACATGAATATGAATTAGATGATGAAACTTTACAAAAGGCCCAATTAGAACAACATAAAATATTTCAGAATTTTCCTACAAGCCCTGCCCTGGTGGCTCCAAATGCTCCTCCTCTGCCAACAGACATGAATCGAAAAGTCTCTCCTTTGCTAGGACCTAATGATTCTGACAACGACTCTCCTGAGACACTTTTTGACACCAAAACTGGCAATACTTTTCTGGATAATAATGATAAGTCCCTAGTACATACTCATAATTGCAAAAAATTGCTACCTACTCACTCTCCTTCACGACAGAGGCTCTCTGAATTGTTGGCTTTGCAATCACAAGTCTCTGAAGCCGATGGTTTTTCCGCCCTTCCAGTTTTAAGAAATGCTGATGCTCAAGGGCAGATAATACCTCAATATGAACGTATTAACTTTTTCACATGCAACAAATGAAAAAGGCTGTAGCTATGTATGGTCCACATTCGCCCTTTACTAGAGAGATTCTAAATGCTATGGCGTTTTCTATTGGAACCTTTATTCCCTATGATTGGTGAATTTTAATAAAAGCTCTCCTTAAACCAGGAGAATATCTTCAATGGAGGATGTGGTTTCAAGATATAGCCAGAGATCATGCTAACAAAAAAAGCTCGAGCTGGTGCTCCCCCAAACCAAATTACTTTTGAAATGTTAACTGGCACTGGACAATTTGATGCTATAGAAGCTCAAATACAATGCCCTCCTTTGTTGAATGAACTTTGTTGAATGAATTAAAAACTGGTCCTTGAATCCTGGGATCTAATTATTCCTCAAGGGGAACCTACAGGTAGCTACACTAAAATATTTCAAGGACCTAATAAAACTTATGCTGATTTTTTAGCTAGATTAGAAACTGCTATTTCTTGTATTGTAATCGGAGAAGAAGCTAAAAGGCAACTAAGGAAATTACTTGCCTATGAAGAAGCAAATCAGGAATGTCAAAAGGCTATAGCTCCAATTCATGAGACAGGGACTATTATTGATTATTTGAAGGACTGTCACAATCTAGGATCAGAAACTCAAAAAATGCAAATGCTAGCTGAAACGATGGCTGCTTGCTTTCAAAAGGGAAATGAAGGCTGTTTTACATGCGGGGATAAGAACCATTTAAAAAAAGATTGCCCTAAGAAAACTAATAAAAAACCTCCAAAAATCTGTCCCCACAAACGTTTGGTCTTTTACTTGGCCAATCTAATTTGACTTCTAAAGGAGTTACTGTTCACCCTGGAGTAATTGATTCAGATTATAAAGGAGAAATTCAAATTATGATGTCATCTAAGATTTTATGGCAATTCAAACAGGGGGACAAAATTGCTCAATTACTTCTTTTACCCTACATTTCTATTAACACCTCTAGTGATGTATGGACAGGCAGATTCAGCAGTACAGACCAAAATCAATCTTTATGGACATCATTGGTATCTGAATATGCCCGACAAAATATAAATATCAAAATTAATGGTAAAAGATTTTCTGGTCTCCTCGATACTGGATCTGATATTACTATTATATCCAAACATTTATGGCCCAAATCCTAGCCTATACAAAAAGTCTCTTGCCAAACTGCAGGACTTTCTCAAGCCAAAGTACAAGAGGTTTATCAAAGTGTTCAAATCTACCGATGTGAGGGACCAGAAAGCCAACCTGCAACTTTAAGACCTTATGTGATAGATGCACCCCTTAATTTAATAGGAAGGGATTTACTTATGCAATGGCAAACTCAGATATACATTCCACATTTTTCCTAGGGGCCACTGCTCTTTAACAAATAATGCAGTTATTAAAATAACTTGGAAGAATGACGTGCCTATTTGGACAGAGCAGTGGCCCCTTACAAAAGAGAAACTACAGGCTGCTAAAGAACTTACAGATACACAATTAGAATAGAAACATATCGAGGAATCTTGCTCTCCTTGGAACTCTCCAATTTTTGTTATGAAAAAGAAACCTAACAGGAAACCAGTAAAATGATGTCTCAACTTATAAAGAATATCATTTGAGATATAGAAATTATAAAAAGGAATCTCAAAGAAATTCTGAACTTAACAGAGCAATAGCAGAAATGGAAAACTCAGTAGTAGATTTTAATAGCATGCCCATTTGAGCAGGCAGAAGGAAGGATCAGCTAACTTGAAAATAGATCAACTGTGGTTATCTAGGTTGAGGAGAAGAAAGAAAAAAAAAGAAAAAGAGACTTGTTAGAACCACCAAGAGTGCCAATAACTGCATCAGAGACTGCAAAGGAGAGGAGATACAGAGAAATAGAAAGGATATTTGAAGTAATAATGGGTCAGGAAGATCCCCTGGAGGGGGAAATGGCAACCCACTCCAGTATTCTTGCCTGGAAAATCCCACGAACAGAGGAGTTTGGTGGGCTACCATTCATGGTGTTGCAAAGAGTCTGATGTGACTGAATGTCTGAGCACAGTACACATACAAGAAGCTAAGCAAATTCCAAGGAGGATATGTCCAAAGAGTACCATACTAAGACACATTATAAGCAAACTGTTGAAAGTCAAAAACAAGGAATCTTGAAAGCAGTAAGATAAGCAACCCATCATATACAAGTGATCCCCAATAAGAAAATAAATTTATTTTTCAGCAGAAGCCCTGGCATCCAGAAGGTTGTAGAATGACATATTTAAAGCACAAAAGAAAAAATTCTGTCAATCAAGAACTGTATACCCAGTAAAACTATTCTTCAAAATATAAGGTAAAACTAAGACATTTCCAGATAAACAAAATCTGAGGTAGTTCATCAACAGTCAGTTCAGTTCAGCTGCTCAGTAGTGTCCGACTCTTTGTGACCCCATGAATCGTAGCATGCCACGCCTCCCTGTCCACCACCAACTCCTAGAGTCTACCAAAACCCATGTCCATTGAGTCGGTGGTGCCATCTAGCCATCTCATCCTCTGTCAGCCCCTTCTCCTCCTGCCCCCAATCTTTCCCAGCAATCGGGTCTTTTCCAAGGAATCAACTCTTCGCATGAGGTGGCCAAAGTACTGGAGTTTCAGCTTCAACATCAGTCCTTCCAATGAACACCCAGGACTGATCTCCTTTAGGATGGACTGGTTGGATCTGCTTGCAGTCCAAGGGACTCTCAAGAGTCTTCTCCAACACCACAGTTCAAAAGCATCAATTCTTCGGCACTCAGCTTTCTTCACCGTCCAACTCTCACATCCATACATGACTACTGGAAAAACCATAGCCTTGACTAGACGGACCTTTGTTGGCAAAGTAATGTCTCTGCTTTTTAATATGCTATCTAGGTTGGTCATCACTTTCCTTCCAAGGAGTAAGCGTCTTTTAATTTCATGGTTGTAATCACCATCTGTGGTCTGCCTGCAATGCGGGAGACATGGGTTCGATCCCTGGGTTGGGAAGATCCCCTGGAGAAGGAAATGACAACCCATTCCAGTACTCTTGTCTAGAGAATCCCATGGACAGAGGAGCCTGGTGGGCTATAGTCTGTGGGGTCGCAAGGAGTCAGACATGACTGAGTGACTTCACTACTACCACTACTAATCACCATCTACAGTGATTTTGGAACCCCCAAAAAATAAAGTCTGACACTGTTTCCACCATTTCCCCGTCTATTTCCCATGAAGTGATGGGACCAGATGCCATGATCTTAGTTTTCTGAATGTTGAGCTTTAAGTCAACTTTTTCACTCTCCTCTTTCACTTTCATCAAGAGGCTTTTTAGTTCCTCTTCACTTTCTGCCATAAGGGTGGTGTCATCTGCATATCTGAGGTTATTGATGTTTCTCCTGGCAATCTTGATTCCAGCTTGTGCTTCTTCCAGCCCAGCATTTCTCATGATGTACTCTGCATAGAGTTGTCCAGAAGGAGTCCTACAGGTGGAAATGAAGGAACACAACTTGAAACCATACAAAGAAATATGAAATGTTGGTAAAGTTAGGTACATAGGTAAGTGAAAGAGATAGTATTATTATTTTAATGTATTTTTGGTCTGTAACTTCCCTTTTTTTCTTACATGACTTAAAAGACAAATGCATACAACATAAATTATAAATCTATGTTAATTAGTACATAACATTTAGAGATGTCATTTGTAATAACAGTTTCATCAAGGGGGAGAAATGGAGCTGTATAGGAGCATGATTATTGGGGCAGAGGATAATCAGTAGGAAAATAACTAAAAAGATACAGAAAATAAAATATTAAAGGAATAAAAGGATACAAAACATTAAACACAAAATAAGAAAATAATAAAGGAATAGAGGAACAACCAAAATATAACATACAGAAAACAAATAGTAAAATCACAGAAGTAAGTCCTTCCTTTTCAGTAATTGCTTCAAAATTAAATAGATTAATTCTCCAATTAAAAGGCAAAGATTGTCGGAAAAGATAAAAAAAATTATCCTAGTATATACTGTCTAAAAGAGGTTCATTTTGGGTGGACTATTACTCTGATACCAAAGCCAGATAATAACATCACAAGGACAGAAAACTATAAACCAACCCCCCCTTATGAATATAGATGAAAAACTTCTCAATAAAATTAAGTAGCATATTAAAGGGACTTTATACCATGATCAAATGGAATTTATTCTCAGAATTCACGTGTGCCTCAATATATAAAAGTCAATGTAATACACCACAGTGATATAATGAAAGGAAAAAAGCTCGCATGGTCACCTCAATTCATGCAGAAAAATATTTGATAAAATTCAGCACCATTTCCCGACAAAAACTTAAACTAGGAGGAAGGAAACGTCCTCAATCTAGCAAAGGGCATTTATGAAAAACCCACAACTAACTTCATATGCAATGGTTAAAGACTGAAATTCTTCCTTGTAAGATCAGAAACAGGACAAGGAGGCCCAATTTCCCATTTCTGTTCAAGGTTATGATGAAAGTTTTAGCCAGAGCAATGAGACAAGAAAAGAAGCACACAAATTGGAAAGAAAGAAATAAAACTATTTCTATTCATAGATGACATGATCTTATATATAGAAAATTTAAAAAATCTGCAAAACCCAATTAGAACTTATAAATGAATTCAGCTAAATTACAGAATACAAGATCAACACACAAAGTCAGTTTTATATCTATACCCTAGAAATATATGATGAAAAATAAAATTAAGAAAACTATTTCATTTACAATAGCATCCAAAAGAATGAAATGATTAGGAATAAATTCAACCATGGAGATGAAAATTTCTACATTGAAAAACTACAGAACATTGTTAGATGAAATTACAGAAGATCTAAATAAATGGAAAGATATCCTATGTTAATGATTGGACAACTTAAAGGCAATATTACACAAAGTGATCTACAGATTCATTGTAATCCCTATTAAAATTCCAATGATTTTTTTTTTTCTTTTGAGAAGCAGAAAAGCCAGTCCCCAAATTCATGCGATCTTGCAAACAGCCAAAACAATTTGAGAAAGAACAAAGTTGAAGGGCTCCTGCTGCTGCTGCTGCTAAGTCGCTTCAGTTGTGTCCCACTCTGTGCAACCCCACAGATGGAAGCCCACCAGGCTCCCCCGTCTCTGGGATTCTCCAGGCAAGAACACTGAAGTGGGTTGCCATTTCCTTCTCCAATGCAAGAAAGTGAAAAGTGAAAGGGAAGGCGCTGTTGTGTCTGACTCTTAGAGACCCCATGGAATGCAGCTTACCAGGCTCCTCCATCCATGGGATTTCCAGGCAAGAGTATTGGAGTGAGTTGCCATTGCCTTCTCCATGAAGGACTCCTAGTTCATTTCAAAATGTACTAAAAAGCTACAGTAATCAAGTAATCAAAAAGCTACAGTGTGGTACTGGACAGATATAAAAATCAGTGGACTAGGATAGAGAATCCAGAAATAAACCTTCACATATGTTGTTAATATGCAGGGTTGATTTCCTTTAGGATTGACTGTTTTGATCACCTTGAAGTCCAAGGGACTCTCAGGAGTTTTCTCCAATACCACAGTTCAAAAACGTTAATTCTTCAGTGCTCAGCCTTCTTTATGGTCCATTTCTCACATCCATACATGACTACTGGAAAAACCATACCTTTGACTACACAGTTCTGTTTATATAAAAACCCAGAATAGGTACATTCAGAGAGACAGAAAGCAGGTTGGTGATTGTCAGGGGCTAGGACAAGGGAAGAATTGGGAGTGCCTGCTTACTGGGTATGAAGTTTTCCTTTAGATTAATGAAATGTTTTGGAATGTAATATGGATGGTAGTTCAACAACATTATGAATGTAAATTTTGATATGAAAGTTGCACCTCAATAAAAATAAAAGCACTGGACTCTGAGTTCCAGGCAAGTGGGGGGAAAAAAAAGACAATTTGATTTGAATTATTTGCTTAGCAATAGATTTAAACTTAAGCTACTCATATAAAAGGTACTTGGGATCTTTTTATTATTCCTACTTATAATCACATTAAATATTTAACTATCTCAAAATAAAAAAAATTAGTTAAAAAAACTATCAGAGTTTGTTGAAAAACTGAGAGATGATTTAAAATTTGAGGCATAATCAGTATATACTTAGGATTTTATACATTTGTTTATTTTTTATATGTTTAATAGACATCTACCACTTAATATGTGTCAGTAACAGTAACACAGTCCAAAGTGTTTTATAAATATTAAAATGGCCCAGTAATTTAATGAGTAACAGAAAATGGCTATTTTTAGTAGCCAGTTTCTGGAGCAGCATTCCCAGTGCATGGAACTTTAAGTACTTTATAGATACTTGTTTAATGATCAGATAATATTTTCCCATGTTGCTCTCACTGATTTTGTCTCAATATCCAAAATTTCACTATCTAGTTTCACTAGATTTAAGATATTTGACGTTTTTGTTTGGGTTCTCCTAAAGCAGAGCCTGAGATTTGAAGTTGGGAGCAGGTATTTTGATTGAGATAGAATTCCAGGAAATTTTAGTGAAGGGGCACAGAGAATGAGCACAGGAAAGAGAAGAAACCAATATCACGATAAGCCACTGAAGCTGAGGCAGGCACAGATTTGTAAGAATCTCAGAGAAACATACAGATTACCTCTTGGGACTGTTCATCTAAAAGAAAGAATAGGGCACTTCTCTGCCAGCTTGCATCTGCCACTGATGGAATGTGCCTCTGGGGACTTTAATCACCCATACTCCTGAGCTGTGGTTTTGCAGGGCTGAGTAAGCTCCTTGATTTAGATGAAATGTGCATGCTTACGATGGGATGTTGGTAACTCCAAACTGCAGCTGGAACCTGAGGTGGGCTGTGGGGATGATATGGAGAACTGCAACAGTATTTGTTGCATTTAATGAATATAATTTTTAATTTAGCAAACAATTTTTAAATGATGATTAAAGGAAATACCATAAATGAAGTGCAAAAATATAGCTATCACAAACTGAGTTGTTAAATACCTACTAGTCAGTGTTCATTTTCAGAAGAAAGATGATTGCCTCAGTGACTTGAAGAAATATTTATGATAATAGATACAGCATATGTTGTATACAACATATACTAACTGTCTGTGCTTAGGTCATGAAAACCTGATGCTTGCTATTCTTTCTACCCACTCTCTTATACTCAAGGTTTTCAGTTTATGGCTGACTCTTTCCAAGTGTCTGTGTTTACTAAACAGCAATTCAAACATTCCCATAAATGGCCTTTGGTTCTGTAGAAAAATGTTTTTCTTTCAGCATCATCAGCGCTGGGTATTGTCGTTGCTTAGAATTTAAAGGAAGAGCTATGACGGACTTATACTCTGATATCATCAGTGGGCTTGTGACCCACCTGGAATTTGTAAAACAATATTTTCTCAGCAATTAGTCATGGGATGTGGAGTTATTAAAAAAAATGAACACACATCTTTATCAAAGAGCACATCATTGCAGATGTGAAGTTGTGGCTATTTTTAAAGCATTAGCTGTATTTCATTTATTTTTAACCACATAGTACTGTTCATTGAATATAACAAGTAGACAGTAGTAATCTTTGTAACAGAAAGGGCTTTGAAAATTTCTTAACCTTCTGTGCAATCTTCCAATTTTGACAGGAAGGGCATGCTTGAAAATGTGGAGAAAGAGGCCATAGTGTTTTATGTTGGCATAAATGTCTCTTGGCTTACTGGGGTGGGTGGAGAGTTGCCTTAGTTGGGGAAAAAAACATGGAGGTAATTTGGGGATCTAGCTGGGCTTCCCAGGTGGCGCTAGTGGTAAAGAACCCATCTGTCAATGCAGGAGACATAAGAGACTTGGGTTCAATCCCTGGGTCAGGAAGATCCCCTGGAGGAGGTCATGGCAACCCACACCTATATTCTTGCCTGGAAAGTTCCATGGACAGAGAAGCTTGATGAGATGCATACAGTTCAGGGGATCACAGAGAGTTAGACACAACTGAAGTGATAGCACACACACATGTGAGCATGAGCTATCTTGAGAAAGCAAAGTAGTTTGGGATGTGACATGCTCACAGTTGGATAGGTTATCCTGCTGGATGGGAAAGGGTATCCATCATTCAGCTATAGGTCTTGGGAGCCTCTGCAGATTTTGTACCTATCTATTGTACAGTCTGGAAGACTGTCTTGAGGTGGGAGATGTCTTGTTCCCAAGGGTAAGAAAAATTTTGATTTGTAGTATTTCAAGTGGGTCAGACCTCCCAAGGGCTGTTGTGAGAGCAACGTACCAGTCAATATCATCCAAACGGAGTTTAGAGCATTTTCTTGATTAGTTATAGGAAAATTTGGCCTTTCAGGACTAAGTAGTCCCACGTGGACCCAGAAGTATCCTAGTTTATCTTTAAAAAATAATGGGAAAGCATTTACCAAAGCTATTTTCTCAAGCTGAGATGGCAAGATCAGATTGTGTTTCTTTTCAAAATGTTCTTAACTTTACTGAGGTTGATCTCACTTGCATGTGGAATCTAAAATAGTCAAATACATAGAAGCAGAGAGTACAGTAGTGGTTGCTGGAATGAGGTTGGGGGGAACAAAATGCTGGTCACAGGGTGTGAAGTTTCAGTTATGCAAGATGAAGGAGTTGTGGAGAGCTAAGATACAGCCTGGTGACGATAGTTAATGATACTGCACTGTATACTTGAAACTTGCTAAGAGAACATATCGGGTTTCTCAAACTTGAAATTTCAGTCTCAGCTTGTCTCAGGATGGCTGAGGCCAGTGAGTCTCACTCTTCACTACCTCAGTTTACACTTGGTCCTTCCTTGTCCCTGTCTTCCCCTTTGCTGCTCTTTGCTTAAGTGAGGTTTATGGATTTCACTTGTTACTTGAAGTAGCCTACATTTATTTATTTATTTAAAACATTTTATATTGGTGTATAGTTGGTTTACAATGCTGTGTTAGTCTCAGTGATTCAATTAAACATATACATATATCCATTTTAAAAAAAATATTCTTTTCCCACACAAGTCATTATAGAGTATTGAATAGAGTTCACTGTGCTGTTCGCTGGGGTCTTATCAGCTGTCTTTTATTTATAGTAGTGTGTATATGTATATCCCAATCGCCTAATTTATCCCTCCCCCCATTATCTCCTGGTAACCATAAGTTTGTTTTCTACATCCACGATTCTACCTCTGTTTTGTAAATAAGTTCATTTTTACTCTTTAAAAAAAAATGTTCCACATATAAGCAATATCATATGGTATTTGTCTTTCTGTGTATGACTTACTTCACGCATTTCCATTGTAGTCTTAGAGGTGAGGGGCACTGATCTACTGTATGTGTGTGCATGTGTTTAAGAAAAACAACAGTCCCTGGTATCTTCTAGATTGAACATTCTTGCCCTAACTTACATATTTCACTATTTCCTTTTATGTAAAGTTTTACATCCAACACTAATGTGACATAGATGTGAAAATGCCATTTCCCAGAAGGAAATAACAGTATTGTTCAGATACGTAAATCTACTTTCCTCCAGCTCAGCCCTGTTCCATGTGTAAATCTCTGTGGGATAGTTCTACTCTCTCAGAGTCCTATCTCTGGTTAGCCCTCCTTCTGACGCTGAAAGTTAATAGTGTGTCAATCTGGAGAACTGCCGGGCATTTGAGCTTGTCTTACCCTGGGGATATGTCTCTTTGTAAAGAATATTGGTTGTGAGAGACCTAAACCAGGACTATTCCCATAAAGTATTTTAGTTCACAGTGAACAGAGATATTCTTCTTTTTGGGAACTTATTATGTTCTTCAGTTCACTTATAGTAAAAATACTGAGGAAAATGTTTAGTTGCTAAGTCATGTTTGACTCTTCTGTGACCCCTTGTACTGTAGCCCGCCAGACTCCTCTGTCTTCTTTGATTTCTCAGGCAAGAATACTGGAGTGAGTTGCCATTACTTTCTCCAGGGGATCTTTCTGACCCAAGGATTGTATCTGTGTCTCCTGCATTGGCAGGAGGACTCTTTACCACTGAGCCATTAGGGAAGGCCCCAGGGAAAATGTAAAATGTGTTTAAAATTATCTCCCTACGAGATCACTAAAATGTACTTCTATATATTTCTCCATTCTGCCTCATTATGTTTTTGTTACACATATAATATGAGACAGTTAGTGGCAATTATAGTTAATATTTATTGAGTGCTTACTATTTTTCAGGCACTGTGTTGAATACTTTATATTCATATCTCATTGAATTATCAAACTACTCCCACGAGTTAGATTATTATTATTCCTATCTTCAACCTAAGGTTCGCTTTCTTTTCCGAAGTCAGTTAGTAAGGTGGTTAAGCTTGAATTCAGTTTTGATTCCAAAACCAAAGTTATTTACATTCTAATTGGGAAGGCATACACAATTAACATGATGGTGTGTATGTAAAGTTGCTTCACTAGTTCTATCCAACTCTGTTGGGATGTGAGATGGGTTTTGTTATTTAGTAGAAATTGTGGGGGTGCCTCTGCCATGGGATTCTCCAGGCAGGAATACTTGAGTGGGTTGTCATGCCCTCCTCCACGGGATCTTTTCATAACATGGGGATTAGTTCAATTCATAGGAAAAAAATGTTTATTAAGTCTCTGTGGTATATAATTCTCTGAGCTAAACGCTGGAGAATTAAAAGGCAAAAAAATAGTGTATTGACCTGCTAGGGCTGCTTTAAAACTGTACCACAGACTAAGTGGTTTAGACAGTAGAAATTTTTTTTGCTCATAGTTCCAGAGGCTAGAGATCTGAGTTTCATATTGACAGGGTTCCTTCTGAGGGCTGAGAGGGAGGGATTTTTTTCTAGACCTCGCCCCTTGGCTTCCACATGGCCATCTTCTTTATCTTCAGACAATCTTTCTTCTGGCTGTGTCTATGTCTAAGTTTCCTCTTCTTTTTTTCTTAAAACACACACACACACAACAGCTTTACTATGATATAATTCACATACCAGACAATTTACCCCCTCCCTTTTTGGCTGCATTTTGCAGTCTGTGGGATCTTTGTTCTTTGACCAGGGATTGATCTCATGCCCCCTGAGTTGGGAGCATGGTCTTAATCACTGGGCCATCAGGGAAGTCCCAGTTCTCTCTTCTTAGAAAGACATTAGTCATATTGGTTTATGACTGGGTTAATGCGGTCGAGATGTGACTGGGGCATACGGAAAGGACAGGCCATGTGAGGTCTTTGTGATCATACTAATGATTTTAGTGTTTATCTTATAACCAAAGGCAGCCACCAAATGGTTTTCAGTGTCTTAAAGTACACAAATATTTGCAAGCACACATACTTCTGCTCTGGGTATAACAGGAATGGACTTGTATTTTGGAAAGATTGCTCTGAATGCAGTGGGAAGAACTCTTGAAGGGAAGCCAAATTGCCTGTCAGAAGAACTGTGGATTATTTCAGTAGAATAGTAAAGGTAATGGAGATGGGTCAGAGATCTATGTAGGCAATGACCTCAGTAGCAATGATCATATTTACTGCAAAAGTTTTGGGATCTGAGCACCATCCCAGTAAAATGGAGTGTTTAGTTGTTGTTCAGTTGCTAAGTCATGTCTGAATCTTTGTGACCCCATGGACTATAACATGCCAGACTCCCCTGTCTTCACTATCTCCCGGGGCTTGCTCAAATTCATGTCCATTGAGTTGGTGATGCTATGGAACCATTTCATCTTCTGCCTCCCTCTTCTCCTCTTGCCTTCAATCTTTCCCAGCATCAGGGTCTTTTCCAGTGGGTCAACTCTTTGCATCAGGTGGTCAAAGTATTGGAGCTTCAACTTCAGCAACAGTCCTTCCAATGAACATTCAGAGTTGATTTCCTTTTGGATTTACTGGTTTGATTTCCTTGAAGCTCAAGGGACTCTCAAGAGTCTTCTCCAGCCCCACAGTTCAAAAGCATCAATTCTTCAGTGCTCAGGTTTTTAATGGTCCAACTCTCACATCCATACATGGCTACTGGAAAAACCATGGCTTTGACTATATGAAGTTTTGTCGATAAAGTGATGTCTCTGCTTTTTAATATGCTGTTTAAGTTTGTTATAGATTTCCTCCGAAGGAGCAAGGGTCTTTTAATTTCAAGTCTGTAGTCATTGTCCACAGTGATTTTGAGGCCCAAGAAAATAAAATCTGTTACTAGAGTAAAGGCTAGTTCCAGGTCTGGAGAAGGAAAAGAGGAAATCCTGAAATATATTGTTGAGTCAGAAAGCAAAGGCATGTTTAAAAATGATAGTGGTACATCAAAATTATTCAGAAGCCAGTGAAAAAGCTAATAATGATAGTGGATGATAGCACACTGAAGTCAGAAATAGAATCTGTTATTATACAGTGATAAAATAAAAGTATGTGTGAAGAGAAAACTCTGCTTTAAAAAAGGATGTCAGATAATAAATGTAAAATGACAATCACTATTTTGTAAAATCTGTATAATAATTATTCAAGCAAGATTCATCAGTGGATATTACATTTATTGGAATAATAGAATATTCAATCTACAAAAACCACCCCACATATTACTTTTTAATTACAGAGAGAAAGCAGTGTTTTATAGGAGTAACTTGGTAATACTACTTAAATCAAGTGATCAAATTTGGCATCATTACTATCAGAACAAACTGACATCACATACTTCCTTTAATCATGCACACATCTTTTGAGACACACAAAATCACCTAAGTAGTATTTTTGTCAAAAATGTTTAACTGGACTTCTGAAAGTGAGGGAGCCACCAGTCAAATGCAGGTGAAGATAACTTTTATATGACAAATCACTTGGAGTCTTCAAAAATGCAAATATTATGAAGAACAAAAAACATATGTTGATAATTTGTCATGTCTAGATTAAAGGAGACTAAAGGGACATGGAAACTGAAAGTAATGTATAAAAATCAATCCATTGATTGAGTCCAGAATAGGGAAAAACTAGCTGTAAAGAGCCTTTATATAGGCAAAGATTATACTGGTGTTTGTTGTGTTATTTGATCAATTTTTCCATTAGTTTGAAATTGAAGAGAGTAAAGAAACTAAAACAAGAAAAAGACAATAACAAGAAGGTCTTGGTGGTATAGGTCAGTGGGCAGCATACAGTTCAGCTGAAATAAATTTATTATCAATGTAAATTCCATATAGGCATGAACTATAGAATAATACTTATATCTTAGAAATACATATATATATAGAAATAAATGTATTGTCAAAATTGTCCTAATTATAGTAAGTGTGTTTTATTAAAAGATATAGCTTTTCTTAAATTTTTTTCTATACATATTGTCTTCATTTTTCGATTTTGCTCCTCTTATTGTGCAATGATAGGCACTTCTAAATTGTCATATCTTGAACAAAAGTGTTTGTTTTAATTGCTGTCAGGCATTGTGACAGGTGCTGAAGACACAAAGACAAATAAATACAAAATGCTTTTCTTTCTCAAAGGAATTTATAGACTATTAAGGAAGAGAACAACAAACAGATAAATTACAATACAATGTCTCAAGAATCTTCAGAGAAACTGTTTCATTCCTGTGAGCTCCAGTTTAAAATGATGCCTATCAGCATTACCAGAAGCTGGTGTAGGTTATCTCACATTCTTTCTTAAAATCAAGTCACAGGAAAGGAGAAAAACGGCAACACTACTTAAAACTAAGGGAAAATCAAACGTCGGAATCTGGTTGCAAATCCCACTGACTTTCCCCATCATTTAATTTATTTTTTAACTGGAATACACTCGCTTTATGATGTATTAGTTTCTGCTGCACAATAAAGTGAATGAACTAATGTATATGTACATACATATATGTATATACATATATACACATATATACATGTACACATGTATACATATATACCCTCTCTCCATATATACCCTCTCACCCCATTGACTCTTAAGGGAGATGGCACTGGACTTTCGGTTTATGGAGCACGGCTACTTAAAGAATCCCCATCTGTTTGTGCGTCCTGACTCAGAGAACTCGATCAGAGAGAAACACACAGCTGCTTTCTTTAAGGCACTTTGCTACTCTCACCCTCCTTCTTTCTCACACCAATTTTAGATTGTATAGTTAATTATGAAAATCCTCAAACGTACAGAAAAGTAAAGAGAGTGTATAACACAAATTCATGTGTCCATTACTGAGACTTTAGAATATATCAAATCTCTGTTTTTAATTTAATAAAATAGAAGTGGAAGACTTCTCATTCCCATAGGGTTTACTCTCTTTCTTGTTAGAAGTAACTCTGAAATTAATACATATATTTTCTTTCCATTTTGTTACTTTTTGATATTTTTAGTAAGTTGGTTTATGTACGTATTATGTATGTATGTAAAGCAGATACATATTACTGCTTTCTGTGTTTCATAAATATGCATGACTTGAATCATACCAAACTTGTATTTTTTAACTTATGTTTATTCACTCAATATTTTCAGTAATTATCCTTGTCAACATTTGTAAACCTTTCTTTCTTTTTTTTTTACAGATGCATAAGTTTGAATTCTATTAAAAGACCATGCTTTTCTACTCCCCTTATTTATTTGGCTCTTGGGAGCCCTTCTTTATTCTTTTCTTCTCAGTAGGGGGGTTGAATTCTTTAAAACATTTCAGCTGGGAATACTCCCCTTTTACCTTTTGGTTGAATTCAGCAACTGGCAGACACCAGCTGCAGAGCAGAATGAAATCATAGTAGTAGCTTACTGTTTACACCTTGTCAGGCCATGGATTCATTCAGGAGGTCCTCTGCCATTGCGACAACCCTAATGGGTTCTGTGTACCCAGTGCAAGACCTTTCCCTCACCCCCGCAGCCTAGTCAAGGCAATGGCTTCCCCTGTTGCCAGTACCTCGCGCTTCACCACCTCTTATCGGATTTGTAACCTTGCTCTACTTCTGTCATTAGACTTTTTGAAATTCTTATCAATTATGTGTTTGGATGTGCCATCTGTTTTTCTACCTTGATCCCAACTACTGAAGTTGGAAATAAATAAGTATAAATAAACCAATAGGTTTCCAATATACCAGTAATGACTAGCAAGTAGTACAGAAAGATGTCTCATGTGCCAGAGCAAATATTTATCATTATGTAGGTGTCTGTATGTTGTGTAATCTTTATTTATACACATCCACTTGATTTTGTGGGGCTTTCCAGTTGACATTAGTGATAAAGAACCCAACTGTCAATGCGGGAGACCCAAGAGACTTGGGTTTGATCCCTGGGTCAGAAAGATCCCCCAGAGGATGGCATGGTGGCCCACTCCTGTATTCTTGCATGGAAAGTTCCATGGACAGAGGAACCTGGTGGGTTATAGCCTATGGGGTTGCATAGAGTCAGACACAGCTGAGCGATTTAGCACACACACACACACACAAACACACACACACACTTGATTTTGTATATTGGCTTTCTATATTATATTCCCTAATATTTTTTAAGCAAGATGTATTTTAAAAAAATACTGTGGGCCATAAAAAGTAGAAGTGACTAAATGATTTTGCATACCAGATTCCTGAGTGGACAGTTTAAATATCATAAAAAAATCACTATCAGAATTAATTATAATTCAATGCTTATAATAATCCCATTGGATTACGTTTAGAACTTGGTAGTGACTTTAAATTTGTCTTGAAAAATAAAGATAGCTAATAAAATTTTGAAGTTCATTTGAAGAATAAGAAAATAAAGATAATAAAATTTTGTAAATGTATTTAAATGTGGAAGTATTTGATACATCAGATATTATCAAAACAATGTGATATTAACATGAGGATTTAGAGATGAAAGGGATAATAAAGTAAGCTACAAAGAATCTCATGTGTGTATGTTTGACGTAATTAGGAGATAAAAGGAGTCAACCAATGTTTTTTAAAAATGGAATAATAATTTGAAAATATATAATATCTGTATGTCTATATATATATCTAACAAATGAATAGTAATTTGAAAATACATATCTATAGATTAATATCCCTATACAATATATACTATCTATATATTAAAATAAATCCAGATATATTGAGGTGTTAAATGAAAGAAGAAGCTATTAAATTCAGGAGAAAACCTATCTATATATTTCTGTAGAGATGGAAAAGACTTTTAACTTAGAAGCATTCTAAAAAATCAGTTTCAAACACATAATTTGAAAAATTATTTTAAATGGATAGAGTTGACTCCATTATTGTATATATTTGGTATGCCATAATATAAATATATTTGAAAGATGAGTATAAAATTTTAGAAAACATTTATAATATGACAGTTGATAGTTTATTATGCAGAGACTTCTCAAATTCACAAATGAACAGTAGGGTTATAAAACTACTCAAAATCATTAGAGAAAAGTTTAAATGAGATAGGATGGTGCTAGGTATCACATCAAAGACAAAGAAGGTTTAAATTTTAATCCCAAGATACAGATACGGTGACGTTAAAAAAAATCCTTTAAATGGTAGAGATGCAGGACAGACAAGGTTCATTCTCAGATCTTAAATATCAGGTAACAAAGTTGCTGCAAAGTTGTTTTTTAATTGAAGTATAGTTTATTTACAATATTATGTTAGTTTCAAGCATATAGCACAGTGATTCAGAGATATATATGGACTTCCTTTTTGGCTCAGTAGTAAAGAATCTACCTGCCAATGTAGGAGAATGGGTTCAATCCCTGGGTTGAGAAGATCCCCTGGGGAAGGAAATGGCAACCCACTTCAGTATTCTGGCCTGGGAAATCCCATGGACAGAGGACCCTGGGGTCCATGGGGTTGTAAAATATTTGGACACAACTTAGGTGCTAAACTATATGTATATACTGAAGTTTATATATAAACTTAGGTGCTAAACTATATATATATATATATATATATATATATACATATACACATACTGAAGTGGATAATCTTTTCCTAAAGGCATTTTGACAATATTTGAAAAAATGTATATGCCCTTTGGCACAAAATTTCCATATCAACAAATATAACTTGGAATTACAGGTGTATATAATGTGTATATAGAGGTATATAGAGAAGGGGACGACAGAGGATGAGATGGTTGGATGGCTTAACTGATTCAATGGACATGAGTTTGAGTAAGCTCTGGGAGTTGGTGATGGACAGGGAAGCCTGGCATGCTACAGTCCAGGGGGTTGCAAAGAGTTGGACATGACTGAGTGACTGAACTGAACTGAGAGAGATTTTATAGCAATCTCATTGAAATTTATTGTTTTAGACGTACTATTCAGTGCCAACTTAGCTTGCTCAGATTTCTCTTTAATTTATTTATTTAAACTTTTTCCTTGGAGTACAGTTGATTTAAAATGTTGTGTTAGTTTCAGGTGAACAGCAAATGGAATCAGTTAAACATATACATATATGACAGTTTTACTTCTTTTCCAATTTGGATTTCTTTTGCTTCCTTTCTCTGTTATCTGTGACTTGTGCCTGTGTGCTGAGTTGTTTCAGTCATATCCGACTCTTCAGTTATGTCTGACTCTTTGTGACCCGATGGACTGTAGCTCACCAGGCTCCTCTGTTCATGGGATTTGCCAGGCAAGAATACTGGAGTGGGTTGCCATGCCCTCCTCCAGGGGATCTTCCCAACCCAGGGATTGATCTTCCCAACCCAGTCACCTATATTGGCAAGTGGGTTCTTTATCACTAGTGCCACCTAGGAAGCCTGATCCTGTGGCTTAGGATTTCCAAAACTATGTTGAATGAAAGTGAAAAGAATGGACATTTTTGTCTTGTTTCTGATCTTACAAGAAATGCTTTCAGCTTCTCACTATTGAATACAAAGTTAACTGTAGATTTATCATATATGGCCTTTATTATGTTCAGGTAAGTTCCCCCTATGCCCACTTTCTGGAGAATTTTATAATAAATGGGTGTTGAACTTTGTCAAAAACTTTTTCTGCATTTATTGAGATGATCCTATGCTTATTTTTATTCTTAAATTTATTAATATGGTGTATCACATTGATCAATTTGCAAATGTAAAATCTTGCACCCCTGAAATAAATCCCACTCAGTCAGGGAGTATGATATTTTAATGTGTTTTTGGGTTCAGTTTGCTAGTATTTTGTTGAGAATTTTTGTGTCTATGTTCATCAGTGGTACTGGTCTGTAATTTTCTTTTTTTCATGATGGCGTTGTCTGGTTTTGGTATCAGGATGATGGTGACTTCATTGAGCGAGCTTGGGTGTATTTCTTTCCTTGCAGTTTTGTGGGAGAGTTTCAGAAGAATATGTGTTAACTGTCCTCTTAATATTTGATAGAGTTTGCCTGTGAAGCCATCTGGTTCTGAACTTTTGGTTGTTGAGATTTTTAATCACAGTTTCAGCAATTGCGATTCATGTTTTCTATTTCTTCTTGGTTCACTCTTGGAAGGTTGTACCATTTTAAGAGGTTGTTTATTTCTTCGAGATTGTCTATGTTCAGTTCAGTTCAGTCGTTAGGTCATGTCCGACTCTTTGTGATCCCATGAACCACAGCACGCCAGGCCTCCCTGTCCATCACAAACTCCCAGAGTCCACCCATACCCACGTCCATTGAGTTGGTGATGTCATCCAACCATCTCATCCTCTGTCATCCCCTTCTCCTGCCTTCAATCTTTCCCAGTATCAGGGTCTTTTCCAATGAGTCAGCTCTTCACATCAGGTGGCCAAAGTATTGGAGTTTCAGCTTCAACGTCAGTCCTTCCTATGAACACCCAGGACTGATCTCCTTCAGGATGGACTGGTTGGATCTCCTTGTAGTCCAAGGGACTCTCAAGAGTCTTCTCCAACACCACAGTTCAAAAGCAGCCTTCTTTATAGTCTAACTCTCACATCCATACATGACTACTGGAAAAACCATAGCCTTGACAAGATGGACCTTTGTTGACAAAATGATCTCTCTGCTTTTCAGTATGCTGTCTAGGTTGGTCATAACTTTCCTTCCGAGGAGTAAGCATCTTTTAATTTCATGGCTGCAAACACCATCTGCAGTGATTTTGGAGCCCCAAAAAATAAAGTCAGCCACTGTTTCCCCATCTATCTGCCATGAAGTGATGGGACTGGATGCCACGATCTTAGTTTTCTGAATGTTAAAGTTTAAGCCAACTTTTTCACTCTCCTCTTTCACTTTTATCAAGAGGCTCTTTAGCTCTTTGCTTTCTGCCATGAGGGTGACGACATCTGTATATCTGAGGTTATTGATATTTCTCCCAGCAATCTTGATTCCAGCTTGTGCTTCCTCCAGTCCAGCGTTTCTCATGATGTACTCTGCATAGAAGTTAAAAAAGCAGAGTGAAAATATACAGCCTTGAAGTATCCCTTTTCCTATTTGGAACCAGTCTGTTGTTCCATGTCCAGTTCTCACTGTTGCTTCCTAACCTGCATACAGGTTTCTCAAGAGGCAGGTCAGGTGGTCTGGTATTCCCATCTCTTTCAGAATTTTCCACAGTTTATTGGGATCCACGCAGTCAAAGGCTTTGTCTCTTTTCACGGTCTGTATTTCAAAGTTTATTTTATCTGATATGAGTATTGCTACTCCTGCTTTCTTTTGGTCTCCATTTGCATGAAATATCTTTTTGAGTCCTTCACTTTCAGTCTGTATGTGTCCCTTGGTTTGAGGTGGGTCTCTTGTAGACAACATTTATAGGGGTCTTGTTTTGGTATCCATGCAGCCAGTCTTTGTCTTTTGGTTGGGACATTCAACCCATTTACATTTAAGGTAATTATTGATAAGCATGATCCCATTGCCATTTACTTTGTTGTTTTGGGTTTGAGTTTATAAACCTTTTCTGTGTTTCCTGTTAGGAGAAGATTCATTAGTATTTGTTGAAGAGCTGATTTGGTGGTACTGAATTCTCTCAGCTTTTGCTTGTCCATAAAACTTTTGATTTCTCCTTCATATCTGAATGAGATCCTTGCTCGGAATAGTAATCTTGGTTGTAGGTTTTTCTTTTTCATCACTTTAAGTATGTTCTGCCATTCCCTTCTGGCCTGAAGAGTTTCTATTGAAAGGTCAGCTGTTATCTTTATGGGGATCCCCTTGTGTGTTATTTGTTGCTTTTCCCCTGATGCTGTTAATATTTTCTTTTTGCATTGACCTTCACTAGTTTGATTAATATGTGTCTTGTGGTGTTTTGCCTTGGGTTTGTCCTGTTTGGGAGTCTCTGGTTTTCTTGGACTTGGGTGGCTATTTCCTGACCCATTTTAGGGAAGTTTTCAACTATTATCTCCTCAAGTATTTTCTCATGCTGCTTCTTTTTGTCTTCTTCTCCTGGGCACCTGTGTTTTGAATGTTGGGGTATTTAACATTGTCCCAGAGGTCTCTGAGATTGTCCTCATTCCTTTTAATAATTTTTTCTTTTTTCTCTCTGCTTCATTTATTTCCACCATTCTATCTTCCACCTCACTTATCCTCTCTTTTGCCTCAGTTATTCTACTGTTGGCTCCCTACAGAGTGCTTTTGATCTCAGTTATTGCATTATTCATTATTGACTGACTCCTCTTTACTTCCTCCAGGTCCTTTTTAAACATTTCTTGCATCTTCTCAATGCTTGCCTCTAGCCTATTTCTCTGTAACTCCATTTTGTTTTGAAGATTTGGAATCATCAGTACTATTATTATTCTGAATTCTTTTTCAGGTAGACTCCCTATCTCCTCATTTTTTGTTTGGTTTGGCAGGCATTTATCATGCTCCTTTAGCCGCTGAATATTTCGCTGCCTTTTCATTTTGTTTAGATTGCTGTGTTTGGGGTGCCTGTTCTGTAGGCTGGCAGTTCGTTGTTCCTCTTTATTTGGATCCTAGGGGAGAGACCAGTCTACCAGTAATCAGATCCCTAAGTGCTCTCCACTGTTATGTAGAGAAGAGATTGGGGAGGAAGGATATAGAAGTGACCTGAGGGAGAAAAGGGAGAGTCAAAAAGGGAGAGAGCAATCAAACCAGTAGTCAGATCCCTAAGTGAAAATGGATACTGAATATTAGAGTCTTAAAGGTACAAAATTGACAACAAATACCAGAAAGCAAACACTGAAAATATAGAATAGAGGTTAAACTCTCAATAATACAATATGAAAAATACAAAACAAAATAAATCACAAAATTTAAAAATATATATATGTGAAATTTGCTGTAAAAAATAGGATCTTGTTTTGGAAGGTAGTAGGATGTTATTTAACTTCTATGTAGAGTACATCATGAGAAACGCTGGGCTGGAAGAAGCACAAGCTGGAATCAAGATTGCCGGGAGAAATATCAATAACCTCAGATATGCAGATGACACCACCCTTATGGCAGAGAGTGAAGAGGAACTAAAAAGCCTTTTGATGAAAGTGAAAGAGGAGAGTGAAAAAGTTGGCTTAAAGCTCAACATTCAGAAAACTAAGATCATGGCATCTGGTCCCATCACTTCATGGGAAATAGATCGGGAGACAGTGGAAACAGTGTCAGACTTTATTTTTTTGGGCTCCAAAATCACTGCAGATGGTGACTGCAGCCGTGAAATTAAAAGACGCTTACTCCTTGGAAGGAAAGTGATGACCAACCTAGATAGCATATTAAAAAGCAGAGACATTACTTTGCCAACAACGGTCCATCTGGTCAAGGCTATGGTTTTTCCATTGGTCATGTATGGATGTGAGAGTTGGACTGTGAAGAAAGCTGAGCGCCGAAAAATTGATGCTTTTGAACTGTGGTGTTGGAGAAGACTCTTGAGAGTCTCTTGGACTGCAAGGAGATCCAACCAGTCCATCCTGAAGGAGATCAGTCCTGGGTGTTCATTGGAAGGACTGATGCTGAAGCTGAAACTCCAGTACTTTGGCCATCTCATGCGAAGAGTTGGCTCATTGGAAAAGACCCTGATGCTGGGAGGGATTGGGGGCAGGAGGAGAAGGGAGCGACAGGGAATGAGATGGCTGGATGACATCACCGACTCGATGGGCATGAGTCTGAGTAAACTCCAGGAGTTTGTGATGGACAGGGAGGCCTGGCGTGCTGCAATTCATGGGGTCTCAAAGAGCCGGACACGACTGAGTGACTGAACTGAACTGAGCTGAAGTATGTTATGAAAAAGAAAATTAAAGGAGTAATAAAAATCTTAATTTTTTAAAAAAAAATTAAGAAGCGATATTGTTAAAATATATTTGGGAATTTCTCTGGAGATGTTGTGGAGTCAGTTCAGTTTCATATAGTTCCTTGTTACAGCTTGTAATTGTTCTTAAGGTCTATAGATCCCCTCCAATACATAGTCAATATTAATTACAGAGTTTTTATCTGTTGCACCTGTCACTTCCAGAGCGGTTTCCCCCTTCTTTGTTTATTTTGGTTTCCTCTGTTTGCAAGTCTCTTCAGTGTCTAATTTCTGCCCTGACACAAGGGGGCAAAGGTGGTCACTTATTTAGGCTCACTTGTTCAGTTGCATTGTGGGGAGGGATGGACAGTGCAAACAAATATCGCTGGCATGTGTGGGGAGTGCTTGCAGTAGATGGACCACACTGGGTTTGCCACAGCCCAGGGCAGCGTGTGCTTCCTGGGTCTGTACTGCACAGGCTCCAGGGTGCTCTGCAAGGGCACTGTCCCAAGTGGGCACTGCATTTCATGCACTTCCCAAGTCTAAGATGCTCAAGTACTCTGCAAGGTCACAGACCTGGTTGGGTGGTGCATTTTGTGTCCTTCCCAGGTCTGAGCAGCTCAGGCAACTGGGTGCTTGGTGAGTGCACTGTCCCATGAGAGCCGGGAATCTTAAACACCCCCTGATCCTGGCTGCTTAATTTTCCGGGCATGCCAGACAGCACCATTTTAAGTGTGCTGTGTGTCTCCTCTGGGGAGCTGATCTCAGGCTGAGATACACCTAGTAGATCAACTGTCCAAGATCCCAAGAAGACATAGGAACCTGCTCTCAGTTTGGAGGGAAGATGCCATCTCTGGGGCCAAGATTGCAGTAGCCCCTTGCCTTTCGGCTCTGTCTGTCACCTGCCTGCCTCTCTGTCTCGGTAGGGGAGAGCCTATATGCCGCTGGATAGCTCTCCTATGGTATACACTTAATCCTTTGTTCTGTGAGCACCAACAGGCTGCGAGTTAGAGCCATTCGTGGAAAAGCTTTCTTTCTTTTTTTTTGGTCTCTCTGGCTATACCAGGGTTTGGGGTACTATCTCATGTTAGCTCCCTTAGATTGTCCTCAGGGCATCCAGTCCTGGTCCTTACCCTAATGACCAATGATGTAGCCTATGCTTCCCTGCCCAGCCCCTGCTCGCTGGTGGTGGATGTGATGTCTGAGCCACCCAGTTGCGGTTAGATATGTATTCTGTTTTTTTTTTTTTTTTTTCTTCTCTCCTGATTATGTTGCCCTCTGAGATTCCAAAACTCCCCACAGACCTGCCTGTGGGAGGATTTCCTACTGTGTGGAAACTTCTCCTTTTAGACTCCCACCTGAGGTCAAGTCTCCATTCCTAAATCTTCTGTCTCTCTTTTTGTCTTTTTTATTTTGACCAACCTCCTTTCAAAGAGAATGGGCTATCTTTCTGGGAGCCTGGAGTCCTCTGCCCACGTTCAGAAGTTGTTTTGTGAAAGTTGCTCAACATTCAAATGATCTTTT
Organism: Dama dama; assembly: GCF_033118175.1. Lineage (NCBI taxonomy): Eukaryota > Metazoa > Chordata > Mammalia > Artiodactyla > Cervidae > Dama > Dama dama. Next base: position 9,286,156 of record NC_083681.1, read on the forward strand.
TATGAATTCGTGGGGGAGAAAGTGGTCTCCCTGTCCTATTCCTCTGCCATCCTGGGACTGGCCCCATTTCTAATTTTATTGATTTGAGTCTTCTGCCTATTATCTTAATGAGTCTGACTAACGGTTTGCCAATTTTGTTTATTTTTTCAAGGAGCAAACTTTTAATTTTATCTTTGCTGTAGTATCTTTTAGATTTGCCTTTGCTATCAGTTCAGTTCTGTCGCTCAGTGGCATCCAGCTCTTTGTGACCCCATGGATTGCTGCAAGTCAGTCTTCCCTGTCACCAACTCAAACTTAGGTCTATCGAGCTGGTGATGCCATCCAACCATCTCAACCTCTGTCATCCCCTTCTCCTACTGTCTTCAATCTTTCCCAGAATAAGTGTCCTTTCCAATGAGTCAGTTCTTTGCAGCAGGTGGCCAAAGGATTGGAGCTTCAGCTTCAGCATCAGTCCTTCCAATGGATATTCAGGACTGATTTCCTTTAGGATTGACTGGTTTGATCTCCTTGCAGTCCAAGGAACTCTCAAGAGTCTTCTCCAACACCACAGTTCAATAACATCAATTCTTCGTTGCTCAGCTTTCTTCATGGACCATCTTTGACATCCATACATGACTACTGGAGTAACCACAATTTGACTAGATGGACTTGTCAGCACAGTATGGTTCCTCTTTTTAATATGCTATTTAACTTGGTCATAGTTTTTCTTTCAAGGAGCAAACGTATTTTGATTTCATGGCTGTAGTCACCATCTGCATTGATTTTGGTGCCCATGAAAATTAAGTCTCTCACTGTTTCCATCTATTTGCCATGAAGTGATGTGACCACATGCCATGATCTTAGTTTTCTGAATGTTGAGTTTTGAGCCAGCTTTTTCACTTGTCTCTTTCACTTTCATCAAGAGGCTCTTCAGTTCCTCTTTGCTTTCTTCCATAAATGTGGTGTCATCTGCGTATCTGAAGTTATTTGTATTTCACCTGGCAAAATTGTTTCCAGCTTGTGCTTTATCCAGCCCGGCATCCCACATGATGTACTCTGCATAGAAGTTAAATAAGCAGGATGACAATATACAGCCTTAACATACTCCTTTCAAAATTTGGCACCAGTCCATGTCTGATTCTAACTGTTGCTTCTTGACCTGCATACAGATTTCTCATGAGGCAGGTAAGGTGGTCTGGTATTCATATGTCTTGAAGAATTTTCCACAGTTTGCCGTGATCCACACAGTCAAAGACTTTGGTATAGTTAATAAAGTAGAGGTAGATGTTTTTCAGGAACTCTCTTGCTTTTTCTACGATCCAATGGATGTTGACAATTGGATCTCTGGTTCCTCTGCCTTTTCTAAATCCATTTTGAACATTTGGAAGTTCTCAGGTCACACACTGTTGAAAGCTGGCTGGTGAATTTTTGAATATTCTTTCTAGCCAAACATGGATAAGCTCCATACAGTCAGCAAAAACAAGACCAGAAGCTGACTGTGGTTCAGATCATGAACTCATTATTGCCAAATTCAGACTTAAATTGAAGAAAGCAGGGAAAACCACTGGTTCATTCAGGTATGACCTAAATCAAATCCCTTACCATTATGCAGTGGAAGTGACAAATAGAGTCAAGGGATTAGATTTGATAAACAGAGAGCCTGAAGAACAATGAACAGAGGTTTGTGACATTGTATGAGAGGCAGGAATCAAGACCATCCCCAAGAAAAAGAAATGCAAAAATGCAAAACGGTTGTCTGAGGAGGCCCTACAAAAAGCTGAAAAAAGAAGAGAAGCTAAAGGCAAAGGAGAAAAGGAAAGATTTACCCATTTGAATGCAGAGTTCCAAGGAATAGTAAGGAGAGATAAGAAAGCCTTACCCAGTGGTCAATGCAAAGAAATAGAGGAAAACAATCGAATGGGAAAGACTCGAGGTCCCTTCAAGAAAATTAGAGATCCCAAGGGAACATTTCATGCAAAGATGGGCAAAATAAAGGACAGAAGTGGTATGGACAGAAGATAATAAGAAGAGGTGGCAAGAACACACAGAAGAACTATAGAAAAACCTTCATGACCCAGATAACCACGATGGTGTGATCATTCACCTAGAGCCAGACATCCTGGAATGTGAAATGAAGTGGGCCTTAGGAAGCATCACTATGAACAAGGCTAGTGGAGGTGATGGAATTCCAGTTGAGCTATTCCAAATTCTAAAAGATGATGCTGTGGAAGTGCTCAACTCAATATGCCAGCAAATTTGGAAAACTCAGCAGTGGCCACAAGACTGGAAAAGGTCAGTTTTCATTGCAATCCCCAAAAACAGCAATGCCAAAGAATGTTCAAACTACTGCACAATTGCACTCATCTCACACACTAGCAAAGTGATGCTCAAAATTCTCCAAGCCAGGCTTCAAAAGTACATGAACTGTGAACTTCCAGATGTTCATGGAACTGGATATAGAAAAGGCAGAGGAACCAGAGATCCAGTTGCCAACATCCATTGGATCATAGAAAAGTCAAGAGAATCTACTTCTGCTTTATTGACTATGCCAAAGCCTTTGACTGTGTAGATCGCAACAAACTGTGGAAAATTCTTAAAATTATTTGAATACCAGACCACCTTACCTGCCTCCTGAGAAATCTGTATGCAGGTCAAGAAGCAACAGTTAGAACCAGACATGGAACCAAGGACTGGTTTCAAATTGGGAAAGGAAAACCTTAAGGCTGTATATTGTCACCCTGCTTATTTAACTTCTATGCAGAATACATCATGCGAAATGCTGGGCTGGAAGAAGCACAAGCTAGAATTAAGATTGCTGGGAGAAATATCAGCAACTTCAGATACACAGATGGCACCACCTTTATGGCAGAAAGTGAAGAGGTACTATGCAGCTTCTTGATGAAAGTGAAAGAGGAGAGTGAAAAAGTTGGCTTAAAGCTCAACATTCAGAAAACCAAGATCATGACATCCGATCCCATCACTTCATAGCAAATAGATGGGGAAACAATGGAAAGAGTGAGAGACTTTATTTTCTTGGGCTCCCAAACCACTGAAGGTGGTGGCTGCAGTCAAGAAATTAAAAGACACTTGCTCTTTGGAAGAGCTATAACCAACCTAGACAACATATTAAGAAGCAGAGACACTACTTTGCCCACAAATGTCCATTTAGTCAAAGCTATGGTTTTTCCAGTAGTCATGTATAGTTGTGAGAGCTGGCTTATAAAGCTGCACGATGAAGAACTGATGCTTTTTAACTGTGGTGTTGGAGTAGACTCTTGAGAGTCCTTTGGACTGAAAGGAGGTCAAACCAATCAATCCTAAAGGAAATCGTTCTGAATATTCATTGGAAGGACTGATGCTGAAACTGAAGCTCCAATATGTTGACCATCTGATGTGAAGAACTGACTCTTTGGAAAAGACCCTGATGCTGGTAAAGATTGAAGGCGGGAGGAGAAGTGGACGACAGAGGATGAGATGGTTGTATGACATCACTGACTCAATGGACGTGAATTTGAGCAAGCTCCTGGAGTTGGTGATGAACATGGAAGCCTGACGTGCTGCAATGGGATTGCAAAGAGTCAGACACTACTGAGCAACTGAACCAAAAAGTCTGTTTCCCTAGTCCTTTGTAAGTTGTGTAATAATATCTCAATGGGCTTCCCTGTGGCTTAGGTGGTAAAGAAACTGCCTGCAATGTGTGTGACCTGGGTTTGATCCTTGGGTGGGAAGATCTCCTGCAGAAGGGAAAGCCTACCCACTCCAGTATTTTGGACTGGAGTATTCCATGGACTGTATAGTCCATGGAGTCGCAAAGAGTCAGACATGACTGAGCGACCTTAAGTCTTTTCTATAGTTTGCTTTATTTCTTTTTCATTTATTTCTGTCCTTATTTTTATGATTTATTTCCTTCTACTAACATTCTTTTTTGTTTTGTTTTGTTTTCCCCTAGTTGCTTTAGGTGTAAATTTGTTTATTTGATGTCTCTTTTATTTCTTGAAGTAGGCTTATATTTCTATGAACTCTCCTCTTCCCTCTGCCATCTTTAGCCTCCCACACTCAGATTTCACTACCCACATTCAAGGCCACAGAATATACCTGGAGGGTTTGCTAACCTCTGAGATTTATGTGTCTTTCCCACAGATTAAAGAGTCATTCTCCACTGTTTGGTCTCCATTCGGATCTTAGTTATTTACCATATCTTTTAATAACTTAAATAATGGCTTTATATTTCAGAGACTTAACCTGTAACTTTACCTAGAAGAAAGTGGTCTATTTCATTAATGAATAGGTAAAAGGATTAGAGATCATTATTCTAAAAAATATTTGCCAAATATTTGGTTGAGAAATAATAAAATGAAACATCAAAGTCTAAGTTGAAAATTTAAAAGGCCTATGCTTAGGATCATCCATCTTTTGAAATCAAGTTTGCTCCAGGGCCCAAGAAGAATCATATTAAATCTAAAAGTATATTTCAGTCTTATTTGCCTTTGGGTATATTCCATGAAGTGGAATTGTTGCATCATATATAGTTCTATTTTTAAGATTTTATCCTACTACTATACTGTTTTCCACAGTGGCTGCACCATCAGAATATGTGTTTATATGTCACCATGTCATAACTGTTGGATGAGTGGTCTTTCATGTGTTTTAAGAATTTGAGTTTTCCCTGCCAGGTTTCCTCATCATCCCCTAGGAACTGAAAGTCTTCCTGTGTATCCCTCTTTCCAGCCAGTAGGTGTGGAAGAAGGGGCATGTGGAGGATCACTGAGAGGTTTTTGATGCCAAGCTTGAAGATAACTTGCATTTATTTTGTTCCTATTTCATTTGACTGAATTTGCTTCTTTGTTCCCACCCTCTGTCTTGTAATTTCAAGAAGGCTGGAGAGTATAGTCTGGTACACTGCCCAAGGAAGCAGAAACTGTGACTTATTTATCACTGCATCATGGCTCTATAACAGTGATAGGTGTGTAGTAGGAACTCAATATTTGTTGAATAATTGCTTTAATGAGTTTATGAGTTTGTGAATGAATGAGATGTACAAGTAGGGAATAGCAAGCACTGAAATCCATGGGAAATTTAAGTTCAGTGTTGACACATTTAACTAGAGATGAGACCTAATTTTTAGAGCAGGTGCTTCTTTGGTCAAGTATAGGAAATATTTTGAAGACCGTCTTAAACATTTGCTTTTTTTGAGGGTAAAGTGTCAGAAAATATAATAAGGTTATACATTCACTATTATAGCATACAGATTTTTTTTTTAACCGTCTTTTTATTGGAATGGGCTATTAGGAAAAATTTTAGCTATAAAATTTATTTTTATAGGCATTATTTAAAACGCTTTTACTTTAAGCCTTCATTGTTCATAAGAGTAAGCTAATCGAAATGAGTCATCATCTGCTAATCATCTTAAGTGTGTAGTGTAGTGTGTTAGTCACTCAGTCTTGTCTAATTCTTTGCAACCCCAAGGACTGTAGTCTGCCAGGCTCCTCTATCCATGGAATTCTCACAATTATAGCATAAAGAATTTGCAAAAATAAAGCTGTATTTTTATTGGAATGGGATATTGGGAAATTTTTAGCTATAAACTTTTTTTGTAGACTTTATTTAAAATATTTTTATTTTAAAGTTTCATTGTTTATAAGAGTACTCTTGTAAATTTTGAAGATTTAGAATACAGATATTTTGAAGCTGAATGCTATTAAAAATATTTCTTTGAATTGATTTGTAAACACTTTTTTATATTCTTTTGTGAAATCATGGACCTATCTAAAATTCATTATGCCACATTCAGTGAGATATATAGACCTTTCTCTAAATTGTTACTGTATAGTAAGAGTTAGTGTTTGATTGCTAAAGAAATGGAGGATAGCAAAGATCCAGGCTTTGAATTAAGAAAGACTTGAGCTGAGTCTAGACCCTGCCACTTCTCAACTAGGTATCCTTGGCTATATATGTATCTTCTCCTGGCCTTAAAAAAACAAACAAACAAAAAAACACCACTAGTAAAATGAGACTAACACTTCAATGCTAGCATTCTTGTAAGGGTTAAATGAGATTAAATAGGCAAAAAATGTAGCAGTGTCTGACATTCTCTGGTTCTCAAAAAAGACAAAAAATGCTGTCTTTGGCCTCTTATTTCTCCTCTCCTCCCTATATGAGAAGTAGTCTTCAAACAGAATTAGTGTAGAAATATTGCCTAATATTGCATCATCACCTCAGTGTGGTAAATTAATTTCAGTTTAGTGCTATAGTGGAAGGTGATGAGAAGATTGCCAGATTCTTCCAGTTCCAGTGGAAAGGGTCCATGAATTTGGCTGACCAGTGTTCTCTATTCAATTTCTTGCATAAATCCTACCCATAATGCAGCATTTGCTATCACCTATTTCTGCCTTTTTATGTCAGGTAAGCATTTAATGACACTGCAATGAATTCTGAAGGCAACATTTTCCTAGATTTTTATGATTTTGTTCTCTCTTTTTAAAGTTGTTTTTCCCACAATCAAATCAGCAGCAATTTTATGCTCAATTTTATTGAGTTTTTACAAAGCAATCAATGAGTTTCACACTGATATTTCTTCTATTTGCATACTAGTTAATCAAATTAAAATGGAGAGAGAAATGGCAACCCACTCCAGTACCATTGTCTGGAGAATTCCATGGACAGAGGAGTTGGACAGGCTACAGTCCGTGGGATTGCAAAGAGTCAGACTCGACTGAGTGATTAACTAGTAACCCATCAAATTATATGTTAGTTGTATAACAAATACAAAAGGTATAACTAGTTTTGGGAATAAACACAAATTTCTTGTTTTCCATTCAACTTGAGTAAGACAGAAGAGCAGACATACAGAGCTGCCTGCCACCACTGCTGCCATCAATAAATTCTAAAGCAGGAAAGCAAAGTTTGGTTAGTCCAGAGAGTCAGTTAAGTACTAGCTGATTAAAAAAGCTCATACAAACTGAATTATAGGTTACTGCATGGCTTTATCTTGCAGCAAATATAAAGTGAACATAAATATGAAATGTGGCTACTTTTATGCAATACTAAACATTCAGAACGGAACTATAAATTAGAGGCTCAGAAGATGGTGGAGGACTAGGACAGGGAGACCACTTTCTCCCCCACAAATTCATCGAAAGAACATTTGAACGCTGAGCGAATTCCACAAAACAACTTCTGAATGCTGGCAGAGGACATCAGGCACCCAGAAAAGTAGCCCATTGTCTTTGAAAGGAGGTAGGACAAAATATAAAAGATAAAAAGAGAGACAAAAGAGGTAGGGACAGAGATCCATCCCGGGAAGGGAGTCTTAAAAGAGGAGGAGTTTCCAAACACCAGGAAACACTCTCACCGGGGGGTCTGTGGGGAGTTTTGGAATCTCAGAGGGCAACATAACTGGGAGGAAAATAAATAAAACCCGCAGATTACGTGCCTAACAGCAACTCCCAGCACTCGCAGCCACCACCAGCAAGTGGGGGCTGAACAGGGAGGCGCAGACTGCATTGCTAAGGGTAAGGATTAGGCCCGAATGCCCTGAGGGCAATCTGAGGGAACTAACGTGAAATAGCAACCTAAACTGTAGGATAGCCAGAGAGAGGAAAAAAAGAGAGAGAGAGAGAGAGAGAGAGAGAGAGAGAGAGAGAGAGAGAGAGAGAGAGAGAGAGGGAACTATCCCACGAAAAGCCCTAACCTAAGGCACTGCCAGGCCTGCTCGCAGAACAAAGGACTAAGCAAATACCAGAGGAGAGCTAGCAGGCTGTGGACCAACCCATCCACCACTGGAGACAGGCAGGCGGGGGGCAGCCAGAACCGGAAACAGCAAACTCGGCCCCAGAGAGGCAACCTCTACCAAATTGCAAGCAGGTTCCGTTGCTAACCAAGACTTCTTGGGATTCTGGATGGTTGACATCCACCTGGAGGGTCGCAGCCAGAGATCAGCTCCCCAGAAGAGACACTCAGCACACCTGAGAGGGGCGCACCCGCAGCCACCCAGAAAACTGAGCGGCAGGGACAGGGGAGGCGATAAGACGCGCCCCCAACCTGGGGGAGACCGTGCTCACCAAGCACCTGGTCGCCTGAGCTGCTCAGACCTGGGACAGGCACAAAACGCAAGCCCAACCGAGTCTGCGTCTTTGTGGAGTACTTGAGAACCTGAACCTGAGTGGCTTAGGCCTGGGAAGTGCATGTGAACCAGGGCCTGCATCGGACAGTTCCCGGCAGAGCAACCTAGAACCTGAGCAGTGTAGAATGGGAAAGCACACACGCCGTGAGTGGGGGCAAACCCAGTGTGGCCGAAACACTGCAAGTACTCCCCACACACGCCAGTGACATGTGTTTGCAGTGTTCCTCTCTTTCCACAACACGACTGAACAAGTGGGCCTATATAAGTGATCACCTTCGCCCCATTGTGGCAGGGCAGAAATTAGACACTGAAGAGACCAGCAAACAGAAGAAGCTAAAATAAATAGAGGGAACTGCTTTGGGAGTGACAGGTGCAACAGATTAAAATCCTATATTTAGCACCAACTACATTGGAAGGGGCCTATGGATCTTGAGAAGTATAAGTCAGGTCAAAGAACTATCTGAAACTGAACTGACCCCACACTGTCTGCAACATCTCCAGAGAAATTCCTAGATTTATTTTCACTATTATCATTTTTAAAAATTAAAATTTTTTTAAAGTCCCCTAGTACTCCTTTAATTTTCATTTTTATAACCTATTATTCAGTTCAGTTGAGTCACTCAGTTGGTCCCACTCTTTGCGACCCCATGGACTGTAGCACGCCAGGCATCCCTGTCCATCACCAACTCCCAGAGATCACCCAAATCCATTCCATCAAGTAAATGATGCCATCCAACCATCTCATCCTCTGTCGTCCCCTTCTCCTCCTACCCTCAAACTTTTCCAGCATCAGGGTCTTTTAAAATGAGTCAGCTCTCCATATCAGGTGGCCAAAAGTTTCAGCTTCAACATCAGTCCTTCCAATGAACACCTGGGACTGATCTCCTTTAGGATGGACTGGCTGGATCTCCTTGCAGTCCAAGGGATTCTCAAGAGTCATCTCCAACACCACAGTTCAAAAGCATCAGTTTTTCGGTGCTCAGCTTTCTTCACAGTCCAACACTCACATTCATACATGACCACTGGAAAAGCCATAACCTTGACTAGACAGACCTTTGTTGGCAAAGTAACTTCTCTACTTTTTAATATGCTGTCTAGGTTGGTCATAACTTTCCTTCCAAGGAGTAAGCGTCTTTTAATTTCATGGCTGCAGTCACCATCTGCATTGATTTTGGAGCCCAGAAAAATGAAGTCTGACACTGTTTCCACTGTTTTCGCATCTATCTGCCATGAAGTGATGGGACCGGATGCCATGATCTTAGTTTTCTGAATGTTGAGCTTTAAGCCAACTTTTTCACTCTCCTCTTTCACTTTCATCAAGAGGCTCTTTAGTTCTTCTTCACTTTCTGCCATAAGGGTGGTGTCATCTGCATATCTGAGGTTGTTGATATTTCTCCCGGCAATCTTGATTCCAGCTTGTGCTTCTTTCAGCCCAGCGTTTCTCATGATGTACTCTGCATATAAGTTAAATAAGCAGGGTGACAATATACAGCCCTGACGTACTCCTTTTCCTATTTGGAACCAGTCTGTTGTTCCATGTCCAGTTCTAATTGTTAGTTCCTGACCTGCATGCAGGTTTTTCAAGAGGCAGGTCAGGTGGTCTGGTATTCCCATCTTTCAGAATTTTCCACAGTTTATTGTGATCCACACACTCAAAGGCTTTGGCATAGTCAATAAAGCAGAAATAGATGTTTTTCTGGAACTCTTTTGCTTTCTCGATGATCCAGTAGATGCTGGCAATTTGATCTTTGGTTCCTTTGCCTTTTCTGAAACCAGCTTGAACATCTGGAAGTTCACGGTTCATGTATTGCTGAGGCCTGGATTGGAGAATTTTAAGCATTACTTTACTAGCATGTGAGATGAGTGCAATTGTGTGGTAGTTTGAGCATTCTTTGGCATTGCCTTTCTTTGGGATAACCTACTATTACCTTGCAAAAAAAAAAAAAAAAAGAAAACAGACCCTATTTTTAAAGCAAACTTCATATATATATTTTATAATTTTTGTGACTTTGTTTTGTTTTTTTTTAATATAGATTTTGGAGATTCTAACCTCTACTCTAGATTTTTAATCTTTGTTTTTTGGTATTTGTTACCAAATTTTGCTTTAAGAACCCAATCTTCAGTACCCATTTTTACTTGGGAGTGTGATTACTGGCTTGATTGCTCTCTCCCCCTTTTGACTCTCACTTTTCTCCACCAGGTCACCTCTATCTCCTCCCTCCCCCTTCTCTTCTTTACTCAACTCTGTGAATCTCATTGTGTGTTCTGGGCTGTAGAGAACACTTAGGCAACTGACTACTTGCTGGATCTGTCTCTCCCCTTTTGATTCCCCCTCTTCTCCTCCTAGTCACTCCTATCTCCCTCCTCCATCTTTTCTTCTCCATGTAACTGTGAACCTCTCCTGGTGTCCCTCACTGTGGAGAAACTTCATCATTAACCTGGATGTTTTATCATCAGTGATGTATAGATGGAGAAATCTTGAGGCTACTGTGAGAATAATATGGAAAACCAGAGGCAGGAGGCTAAAGCCCCAAACCTGAGAACAGCAGAGAACTCCTGACTCCAGGGAACATTAATTGATACGAGCTCATCCAAGAGTCTCCATACCTACACTGAAACCAAGCACCACCCAAGAGCCAACAAGTTCCAGAACAAGAGATACAATGCAAATTCTCCAGCAACTCAGGAACATACCGCTGAGCTTCAATACACAGGCTTCCCATAGTCACACCAAACCCATAGATATCTCAAAACTCACTACTGGACACTTCATTGCACTCCAGAGAGAAGAAATCCATCTCCACCCACCAGAACACTGACACAAGCTTCCCCAACCAGGAAACCTTGACAAGCCACCTGTACAACCCAACTCACAGCAAGGAAGCTCCACAATAAAGAGGAACAACAAGCTGCCAGAAATGGAAAGACTAAACAAGATAAAAAGGCAGAGAAATATGCAGCAAGTAAAGGAACAGGATAAATGTCCACCAAACCAAACAAAAGAGGAGGAGATAGGGAGTCTACCTAAAAAAGAATTCAGAATAATGATAGTAAAAATGATCCAAAATCTTGAAAACAAAATGAAGTTACAGATAAATAGCCTGGAGACAAAGATTGAGAAGATGCAAGAAATGTTTAACAAGGACCTAGAAGAAATAAAAAAGAGTCAACATACAATGAATAATGCAATAAATGAGATAAAAAACACTCTGGAGGGAACCAACAGTAGAATAATGGAGGCAGAAGATAGGATAAGTGAGGTAGAAGGTAGAATGGTAGAAATAAATGAAGCAGAGAGGAAAAAAGAAAGAAGAATTAAAAGAAATGAGGACAATTTCAGAGACCTGTGGGAAATGTTAAATGCCCCAACATTTGAATCATAAGAGTCCCAGAAGAAGAGAAAAAGAAAGACCATGAGAAAATACTTGAGGAGATAATTGTTGAAAACTTCCCTCAAATGGGGAAGGAAATAGTCACCCAAGTCCAAGAAACCCAGAGAGTCCCAAACAGGATAAACCCAAGGTGAAACACCCCAAGACACATATTAATCAAATTAACAAAGAACAAATATTGAAAGCAGCAAGGGAAAAACAACAAATAACACACAAGGGGACCCCCATAAGGATAACAGCTGATCTTTCAATAAAAATTCTTCACGCCAGAAGGGAATGGCAGGACATACTTAAAGTGATGAAAGAGAAAAACCTACAATCCCGATTACTGTACCCAGCAAGGATCTCATTCAAATATGGAGGAGAAATCAAAAGCTTTACAGACAACCAAAAGCTGAGAGAGTTCAGCACCACCAAACCAGCTCTCCAACAAATGCTAAAAGATCTTCTTTAGACAGGAAACACAGAAAGGGTGTATAAACCCGAACCCAAAACAACAAAGTAAATGGCAACGGGATCATACTTATCAATAATTACCTTAAATGTAAATGGGTTGAATGCCCCAACCAAAAGACAAATACTGGCTGAATGGATACAAAAACAAGACCCCTATATATGTTGTCTACAAGAGACCCACCTCAAAACAAAGGACACATACAGACTGAAAGTGAAGTGTTGGAAAAAGATATTCCATGCAAATAGAGACCAAAAGAAAGCAGGAGTAACAACACTCATATCAGAAAAAATAGGCTTTAAAATAAAGGCTGTGAAAAGAGACAAAGAAGGACACTACCTAATCATCAAAGGATTAATCCAAGAAGAAGATATAACAATTATAAATATATATATGCACCCAACATAGAAGCGCCACAATATGTAAGGCAAATGCTAACAAGTATGAAAGGGGAAATTAACAATAACACAATAATAGTGGGAGACTTTAATACTCCACTCACACCTATGGATAGATCAACTAAACAGAAAATTAACAAGGAAACACAAACGTTACATGATACAATGGACCAGTTAGACTTAATTGATACCTATTGGACATTTCACCCCAAAATGATGAATCTCAACTTATTCTCAAGTACACACGGAATCTTCTCCAGGATAGATCACATCCTGGGCCATAAATCTAGCCTTGGTAAATTCAAAAGAATTGAAATTATTTCAAACATCTTTTCTGACCACAATGCAGTAAGATTAGATTTCAATTACAGAAGAAAAACTATTAAAAATTCCAACATATGGAGGCTGAACAACACATTGCTGGATAACCAACAAATCACAGAAGAAATAAAAAAAGAAATTAAAAAAATGCATAGAAGCAAATGAAAATGAAAGCACAACAACCCAAAACCTATGGGACACTGTAAAAGCAGTACTAAGGGGAAGGTTCATAGCAATACAGACTTACCTCAAGAAAGAAAAAAGTCAAATAAATAACCTAACTCTACATCTAAAGCAACTAGAAAAGGAAGAAATGAAGAACCCCAGAGTTCTTCTTTAGGAAATCAATCTTAAAAATAAGGGCAGAAATAAATGCAAAAGAAATAAAAGAGACCATAGCAAAAATCAACAAAGCTAAAAGCCATTTTTTTTTTTGGAGAAGATAAATAAAATTGACAAGCCATTAGCCAGATTCATCAAGAAACAAAGGGAGAAGAACCAAATCAACAAAATTAGAAATAAAAATGGAGAGATCACAACAGACAACACAGAAATACAAAGGATGATGAGACTATTATCAGCAACTACATACAAATAAAATGGACAACTTGGAAGAAATGGACAATTTCTTAGAAAAGTACAACTTTCCAAAAGGAAAGAAACCAGGAAGAAACAGAAAATCTTAACAGACCCATCACAAGCATGCAAATTGAAACTGTAATCAGATCTTCCAGGAAAGAAAAGGCCAGGACCAGACGGCTACAGCTGAATTCTACCAAAAATTTAGAGAAGAGCTAACACCTATCCTACTCAAACTCTTCCAGAAAATTGCAGATGAAGGTAAACTTCCAAATTCATTCTATACCACCATCACCCTAATACCAAAACCAGACAAAGATGCCACAAAAAAAGAAAACTACAGGCCAATATCACTGATGAACATAGATGCAAAAATCCTTAACAAAATACTAGCAAACAGAATCCAACAACATATTAAAAAGATCATACATCATGACCAAGTGGGCTTTATCCCAGGGATGCAAGGATTCTTTAATACCCACAAATCAATCAATGTAATACACCACATTAACAAATTGAAAGATAAAAAACATATGATTATCTCAATAGATACAGAGAAAGCCGTTGACAAAATTCACCATCCATTTATGATAAAAACCCTCCAGAAAACAGGAATAGAAGGAACATACCTCAACATAATAAAAGCTATATATGACAAACCCTCAGCAAACATTATCCTCAATGGTGAAAAACTGAAAGCATTTCCCTTAAATTCAGGAACAAGACAAGGGTGCCCACTCTTACCACTACTATTCAACATGGTTTTGGAAGTGTTGGCCACAGCAATCAGAGCAGAAAAAAAAAATTAAAAGGAATCCTGATTGGAAAAGAAGAAGCAAAACTCTCACTGTTTGCAGATGACATGATACTCTACATAGAAAACCCTAAAGATGCCACCAAAAAATTACTAGAGCTAATCAATGAATATAGTAAAGTTGCAGGATATAAAATTAACACACAGAAATCCCTTGCATTCTTATACACTAACAATGAGAAAACAGAAAGATAAATTAAGGAAGCAATTCCATTCACCATTGCAACTAAAAGAACAAAATACTTAGGAATACATCCACCTAAAGAAACAAAAGACCTATATATAGAAAACTATAAAAAACTGATGAAGGAAATCAAAGAGGACACAAATAGATGGAGAAATTAACCGTGTTCCTGGATCAGAAGAAGCAATGTAGTGAAAATGAGTATACTACCCAAAGCAATCTATAGATTCAATGCAATCCCTATCAAACTACCAATGGTATTTTTCAGAAAACTAGAACAAATAATTTCACAATTTGTATGGAAATGCAAAAAAACACGAATATCCAAAGCAGTCTTGAGAAAGAAGAATGGAACTGGAGGACACAACCTGTCTGACTTCAGGCTATAATACAAAGCTGCAGTCATCAAGACAGTATGGTACTGGCACAAAGACAGAAATATAGATCAATGGAACAGAATAGAAAGCCCAGAGATAAATCCACGAACCTATGGACACCTTATCTTTGACAAAGGAGGCAAGGATATACAATGGAAAAAAGACAACCTCTTTAACAAGTGGTGCTGGGAAAACTGGTCAACCACTTGTAAAAGAATGAAACTAGAACACTTTCTAACACCATACACAAAAATAAACTCAAAATGGATTAAAGATCTAAATGTAAGACCAGAAACTATAAAACTCCTAGAGGAGAACATAGGCAAAACACTCTCTGACATAAATCACAGCAAGATCCTCTATGACCCACCTCCCAGAATATTGGAAATAAAAGCAAAACTAAACAAATGGGACCTAATGAAACTTAAAAGCTTTTGCACTACAAAGGAAACTATAAGTAAGGTGAAAAGACAGCCCTCAGATTGGGAGAAAATAATAGCAAATGAAGAAACAGACAAAGGATTAATCTCAAAAATATACAAGCAACTCCTGCAGCTCAATTCCAGAAAAATAAATGACCCAATCAAAAAATGGGCCAAAGAACTAAACAGACATTTCTCCAAAGAAGACATACAGATGGCTAACAAACACATGAAAAGATGCTCAACATCACTCATTATTAGAGAAATGCAAATCAAAACCACAATGAGGTACCATTACACGCCAGCCAGGATGGCTGCTATCCAAAAGTCTACAAGCAATAAATGCTGGAGAGGGTGTGGAGAAAAGGGAACCCTCTTACACTGTTGGTGGGAATGCAAACTAGTACAGCCGCTATGGAAAACAGTGTGGAGATTCCTTAAAAAACTGGAAATAGAACTGCCATATGACCCAGCAATCCCACTTCTGGGCATACACACTGAGGAAACCAGATCTGAAAGAGACACGTGCACCCCAATGTTCATCGCAGCACTGTTTATAATAGCCAGGACATGGAAGCAACCTAGATGCCCATCAGCAGATGAATGGATAAGGAAGCTGTGGTACATATACACCATGGAATATTACTCAGCCATTAAAAAGAATTCATTTGAATGAATTCTCGTCCTAATGAGATGGATGAAGCTGGAGCCTATTATACAGAGTGAAGTAAGCCAGAAAGATAAAGAACATTACAGCATACTGACACATGTATATGGAATTTAGAAAGGTGATAACGATAACCCTATATGCAGAACAGAAAAAGAGACACAGAAATACAGAACAGACTTTTGAACTTTGTGGGAGAATGTGAGGGTGGGATATTTCAAAAGAACAGCATGTATACTATCTATGGTGAAACAGATCACCAGCCCAGGTGGGATGCACGAGACAAGTGCTCTGGCCTGGTGCACTGGGAAGACCCAGAGGAATCGGGTGGAGAGGGAGGTGGGAGGGGGGATCGGGATTGGGAATACATGTAAATCCATGGCTGATTCATATCAATGTATGACAAAACCCACTGGAAAAAAAAAAATAATAATAATAATAAAAAAGAAAAAACAAACAAACAAACAAAAAAAATCAAAAGGGCTACAAGCTGTGCTGGAGGCAGTGAGAGGCAAACCCAGGCAGTGGAGAGAAATGTATGTGCAATTTTTTTGCTAGGGCAAGTAGCAATGGGTAACCTTGAGCAGGTCCTTTCCCCCTTGTCGGGTCCTGACCACATTTGGAAGTCTTAGTTTTGAAGACGGGTATTTAGACCATATAGCCAATTCTAGAGCTGTCATTTGCCCAGGGAAATGCAGATTTGCCTTTACGTTTTGTTTTTCTCTCTAGTTTTTGGAGATCTCACTTTCTTATTATTTCAGCAATATATTCAAAAGCAAAACTGTTGCAATTCATCCAGGACAAGGAATTGTACTGCAGCAGAGGAGTTTGTCAAAGTCTCTTGTTCCCCTTCTGGTAATTTCTTAGGAATACAAAGAATGAATATAGAGTAGATGTCTAATTAGAGCACATATATGTGCTTCCACTAATGAAATAACTTCCACTAATGAAAATAATTTCCACTAATGAAAATAACTGCTTTTGTATTTTGCTTCAGCCTTTTTCTTCAAATGTTCTCTAGCATGTTTCTCCTCAAGGCTCCTTTGTGAACATCACTATCAATATTTTCCTACTGATACATTATTTGATGAACTTCCCTGGTGGCTCAGACAGTAAAGAGTCTGCCTGTAATGCAGGTGAACTGAGTTCAATCCCTGGGTCCAGAAGATCCCCCAGAGAAGGGAATGACTACCCACTCCAGTATTCTTGCCTGGAGAATTCCATGGACAGAGGAGCCTGGCAGGCTACAGTCCATGGGCAAAGAGTCAGACACAACTGAGCGACTAACACTTTCACTTTTTCTTCTTCATCTTACTTGACATTGTCAGTATTTAGATATTATCAGACAAAATATTCCGAATATTAATTTGACTGAAATTGTTTCTTCTCAGTTGGTAAGGACAAAACAAATTGAGTTCAATGCAACTAAATTTGAGATAACTGAAATTTTCAAAAAGTTCCAAAACCTTGTTGCAGTTTCTGAGGTAGAATATGATTGTGTCTTCTAAACGGTATTTTTTTTTGGCATTTTAGACAATGTGAAATTCAAAATAAGTGACAATTTTTGTTTAAAAAGAAACTAAAATGCTATATTTAAAACATTTAGGTTTTGCACAAGTAATAGTTGTCAGTCATAGTCCTTTGACCCCAATAAATTCTTTACAGGTTTCAGATCTTCTTCTGTATTAATTAATGTTGGTTTAAAACATTAATAGCATAATAGTGTATATTAATTTGATGTGGTGTGGAAGAACTTCTTTGAAATAATAGGAACACATAAAAAATGTGAACTACATAAAATTAAATATTCCTGTACATTAAAAGCACTGCTGCTGCTGCTAAGTTTCTTCAGTTGTGTCCGACTCTATGTGACGCCATAGACAGCAGCCCACCAGGTGCCCCTGTCCCTGGGATTCTCCAGGCAAGAATACCGGAGTGGGTTGCCATTTCCTTCTCCAATGCATGCATGCATGCTAAGTCGCTTCCGTCATGTCTGACTCTGTGACCCTATGGACAGCAGCCCACTGGGTTCCGCTGTCCACATGATTCTCTAGGCAAGAATATTGGAGTGGGTTGCCATTTCCTATGTTCAAGCAAAATAAGAACCACCAATTATGAAAAGGACAAATTATGACAAAAACTAAGGCAAATATGTAATGTATTCTTATAGATAAAGAAAAATATCATTGAACACTTTATTATAAAAGTGTTTTAATCAAAACCATATTTTGATTATTGAATTGTCATAAAGTTTTAAAACTTATAATGCCCAGCCCCAGGAAGGTGAAGAAAGATTTGTGCTCTCTGAACTGCTTGGGTCAGGTTATTTTAGTACATGCTTTCTCTGGAGCAAGATTTCTGATAAGTTTCAGAAATATTAAAAGTATTCATCCCTTTAATCCAGTTGTTCCACTTTTAGGACGTTGTGTTTATAAAATATACACAAGATTTATTTAAAATGGTGTTTGTGTGCATTTGTGCTCACAGCTCTTTGCAACCCCATAGATTGTAGCCCACCAGGCTTCTCTGTCCACGGGATTTCCCAGGCAACAATACTATAGTGAATTGTCATTTCCTCCTCCAGTGGATCTTCCTGACCCAAGGATTGAACTCCCATATCCTGTGTCTCCTGTACTGGAAGATGAATTCTTTACCACTGAGTTATGAGGGAAGTCCAAAATGATGTCTAATTCAGCATTATTTATAATACAATTGATGTAATTGAATCCAAAAGGTAATGATCAAATTAATTATGATATATCTATATGGTGGAATATTGTGCCATCTATTTAATTAAATAGACTAAAATGCTCATGGTGTATTTTTAAATAATAGAAAACTTAAAAAATATACAAAGTACACTTCTGTTTTGCATGTGAAAATTTACAAGAATGAGGGAAAAAGTATAAAATATAAATAATGATTCAGATACTGATATTCTGGGTGGGCTTATTTTTATCTACATTTTTTTCTATAACATACTGTTCAGACTAAACAGTACCCAACATACTGAACAGACTGGTTCCAAATAGGAAAAGGAGTACATCAAGGCTGTATATTGTCACCCTGCTTATTTAACTTACATGCACAGCACATCACGAGAAACGCTGGGCTGGAGAAAGCACAGGCTGGAATCAAGATTGCTGGGAGAAATATCAATAACTTCAGATATGCAGATGATACCACCCTTATGGCAGAAAGTGAAGAAGAATTAAAGAGCCTCTTGATGAAAGTGAAAGAGGAGAGTGAAAAAGTTGGCTTAAAGTTCAACATTCAGAATACTAAGATCATGGCATCTGGTCCCATCACTTCATGGCAGATAGATGGGGAAACAGTGGAAACAGTTTCAGACATTACTTTTTGGGCTCCAAAATCACTGCAGATGGTGACTGCAGCCATGAAATTAAAAGATGCTTATTCCTTGGAAGGAAAGTTATGACCAACCTAGACAGCATATTAAAGAGCAGAGACATTACTTCATCAACAAAGGTCTGTCTAGTCAAGGCTATGGTTTTTCCAGTAGTCATGTATGGATGTGAAAGTTGGACTATAAAGAAAGTTGAGTGGAGAAAAATTGATGCTTTTGTTTTTTGCATTTAAATTTATTTTATTAAGATTACTATCTCCTGGTTATAAATCTTTTTTTATTTGACTTGTGGCATGATGAATGTAGAGTAAATAAAGAATTCTTAAAAAAATATATATGTACTATGACAAGAATAAAAGCAACAAAAGAACACATTTCATACTACGGTTATGAATCTGTAAGTTTTATTAAAGCAAGAGAATAAAACCTGATTTGTAAGGTAGGCTATATAGCAAATGTGAAATTATGAAAGGATAACTGTTACATATATTCACAAGTCATTTGCTCTTGCTCATAAAGAAACAGAGGAATGGGAGAGAGACTCTAATTGTGGGGCCACACATTGAGATCAGCCTGGATCCCTTTCTCTTGCCATGTGAACCCCAATAAAATCGATGCTTTTGAACTGTGGTGTTGGAGAAGACTCTTGAGAGTCCCTTGGACTGCAAGGAGATCCAACCAGTCAGTCCTCAAAGAGATCAGTCCTGGGTGTTCATTGGAAGGACTGATGTTGAAGCTGAAACTCCAATACTTTGGTCACCTGATGCGAAGAGCTGACTCATTGGAAAAGACCCTGATGCTGGGAAAAGTTGAGGGTAGGAGGAGAAGGGGATGACAGAGGATGAGGAGGTTGGATGCCATCACACGCTCAATGGATATGGGTTTGGGTGGTCTCCGGGAGTTGATGATGGACAGGGAGGCCTGGCGTGCTGTGGTTCATGGGGTCGCAAAGAGTCGGACACGACTGAGTGATTGAACTGAACTGAGCTTACTGCAACATAATGTTTCTTATGCTACACAACATATTCATTTCTACATTTACATGTTTTTATAATATCAATCTACTAGTTTAATAATTACATGAAGAATGCTTCTCAATTGCACTGAGTGGAATTTTAAGTTTGGTTATAAAGAAAGAGGGAAGAGAAGGGAAATGCTGCAGGGTATTTAAGAAAGGATGTGACAGAAATTTTTTCTTTGTTCTATACTATCGGTGCTAGTGGTAAAGAAACCCCCTGCCAACGCAGGAGATATAAGAGATGCAGATTCAATTCCTGGGTCAGGAAGATCCTCTGGAGGAGGAAATGGCAACCCACTCCAGCATTCTTGCCTGGAGAATCCCTTGGACAGAGGAGCCTCTTGGACTATGGTCCATGGGGTTGCAAATTGTCAGACAGGACTGAAGTGACTTAGCAGTAGCAGTATAGTTTCAAAAAGTGCCTTGCCTTGTATCTCAGAGGCAAGAGATGTGAATAAAAAGAAATAATAGAAGAAAAGCAGCTAATTCCGTAGATTTGATGAAGCACTTAAATATATTGTTGGGAGTTGTGGTGGCTTATTGCATTGTCTATACATGAGTAGAAATAATTTATTCTTTTAATAGAAATCAGAGTACATCTTATTTTTTATGTACATTTACACCAAAATGCAATGGGACAAAATGCAACTGCTGTTTTCTTGAGGGCTTTTAATATTCTTTTATCCTGATATATTTTACATTCCTATGCTTAAGATTCAAAGTTATAGGTTGATAAATTATTGGCATTGATAAATTAGAACTGACAACTAAGTAAGCTAGCACATGAGAAAGCAACAGTAACTGATTTAAATAGAAGAATTTTTTTTGGATGTGGGAATTTCATTCTTTCTTTCTTTATTTAAAGTAAAATTTGTTGCATCAGTTTTTATTGGCATTGCAATTCTGTTTCATCTGGTTATTGAGCATGAATTCTTTGAAATCAGTATGTTTTGAGAGTCGATGCATTTCTCTAAGTTGGTAATGTGAGGCATTTGCTCAGTAGAGCTTTTTGTTTTCATGTACAACTGTGGTCAGCAAGGAGGAAGCCAAAAATTCAGAGTTTAGTGTCTCTTGAGGGGTCACAGAGATATCACAGCACAGTATGTTATTATTCCACGTGGTTGAGTTGCATTGTTTTTTCACAAATGTATTTAGAATAAATGTTCTTCTTTCCTGTATGTGAGCAGCTCATGAGCTTTTTTTTCTCCTTTTCATGTCTTCACAAGGATCAGAGCACAAATGCATTCATAACCCCCCTACTGAAAATAACTAGTTATTTCCATTTCTGTGTTCAATTTAAGAGACATAGGGTTTTCTAAATTCCAGGCATTTAATTGTGTTATCTGGGCTCCTAGGCCTTCAGCATATCCTTAATGGTGGTGAAGTACTGACTCCCTCAGTGCTGTCTTGTTTTCGTTGCTTTCAGACTTTTGACTTTTTACTGCACCTGGCCCACTGAAATATTTCTAATCCTTGTACCTGCCCCAGGCCTTGTAATTTACTTTACTATCAGATGGTTATAATTCTTGTTTCAAAGGTACCTTCTTTTTACCTGTCCTATCTTAAGGTATTAATAATTTTGGTTTTCAATAAAAATAGAAAATTATTATTTGGCAACTTATGTTTTACATCTAAGAGTATGATTTCTTGATCTTTTCATGTTGATGAATAAAAATGCATTTCATCTTTTGGAATTGTTGCAGAGTAGTGTCATAATATGGTATCATAAAATTTATTTAACTATTTTCCTGTGGGTAGTTAAATAGCAGGCTTTTGATTTTTTTAATCACAGTTGCTGGCTCAAAAGGTATACACTTTAAAAATTTTGATAAATAATTAATTCATTCAGTTGCTAAGTCATGTCTGACTCTTTGCGACCCTGTGGACTGTAGCCCACAGGGCTCCTCTGTCTGTGGGATTTCCCAGGCAATAATAACTAGAGTGGGTTGCCATTTCTTTCCCCAGGGAATGTTCTCAACCCATGGATTAAACCTGGGTCTCTTGCAATAGCAGGTGTATACTTTATCACTGAGCCGCTAGGGAAGCCCTAATAATTAGTGTCTTTTAATCAAAACTACCAAATTGTCCATTAATACGACTATCTTGCATTCTAGTAATTATATTTGAAAGTCAATTTCTTCATATCCTTATAGACCCTGGCTGTAATCAGTCTCCACGATTTTTACTAATTGGGTGATGGGAAAAACCCTCTTTCAAAATCGTATATTTTGTTTCACTGTGCTGCGTGACTTATGGGATCTTTGTTCCCTGACCAGGGATCAAACCTGGGCCTATGGGAGTGAAAGCGTACAGTTCTAATCACTGGACCGCTGGGAAATTAAAAAAGTTGCATATTTTGGGGGAGGAGCCAAGATGGCGGAGGAGTAGGACGGGGAGACCACTTTCTCTCCTACAAATTCATCAAAAGAATAACTGAACACAGAGCAAACTTCGCAAAACAACTTCTGATCGCTAGCTGAGGTCATCAGGCGCCCAGAAAAGCAGCCCATTGTCTTCGAAAGGAGGTAGGACAAAATATAAAAGATAAAAAGTGAGACAAAAGAGCTAAGGACGGAGATCCGTCCCGGGAGCTCTTAGGCGGCATTGCTTGGGGTAGGGTCCGGGCCTGAGTGCCCTGAGGACAATCGGAGGGAGCTTCTGTGAGTTGCCAACTTGAACTGTGGGAGACCAAAGGAGAGAGAGTAAATTAGCCGGCCCGAACACACTGCCGGCCGTTCGCAGAACAAAGAGACCGAGAGGGTCCAGAGAGGAGCTCGCAGGCTGCGGACCGGCCCAGCCCCGCCGGAGGCAGGAGGCAGGGGGGAGGGGAAGGTCGCGGCGAGACACAGGGCGCAGGCACCCGACCGGCGCGGGCGGGGACTGGGGCTGGGGACGCGGAGGGCAGAAGGCGCGCGCACCCGACTGGCGCCAGCGGAAACTGAGACTGGGCCCGCGGAAGGGAGTGGGCGCGCCACACCTGGGGAGAGTGCGCCCACCGAGCCCCTGGCTGCCTGGACCGCTCTGACGGGGAAGGCACTGAGAGCGGGCGCAGCTTTTCCCTCCGCGCTTTTGTGGAACACCCGAGGGCTGGAACCTCGCGCAGCGCGGGGCGCGCTCCATATAGAACAGCCGGGAGCCTGAGCAGCGCAGAGGAGAGAGCAGCGTCAGCCCCTCCTGGCAGCCCCAGCCCATCCCCGCGGCGCAAGCCCCGCGGCGCAAGCCCCTCCGCGCAGAGCGACGGAACTAGCTACCTGAATAAGAGTCCACCTCCGCCCGCCTGTGTCAGGGCGGAAATGAGGCTCTGAAGAGACCGGCAAACAGAAGCCAAATAAACAAAGGGAACCGCTTCAGAAGGGACTGGTGCAACAGATTAAAATCCCTCTAGGAAACATTGACTACACCGAGGAGCCTGTAGATATCGAGAAGCGTAAGCTGGAACGAGGAGCTATCTGAAACTGAGCCGAACCCACACTGACCGCAACAGCTCCAGAGAAACTCCTAGATATAATTTTACTTTTTTCTCTTTTTTTAATTTTTTTTTCTTTTTTTCTTTTTTCTTTTTTCTCTTTTATTTTCCTTTAAAATCCCCTATTACTCCCCCATTACTCCTTAACTTTCATTTCCATAGACTTTTACGATTTTTTAATTAGGGGAAAAAAAAAATTTTTTTTTCCTTTTTTTTTTTTTTCTTTTTTTTTTTCTTTTTTTTTCTTTTTCTTTCTTTTTTTTTCTTTTTTTCTTTCCTTTTTCTCTTCTATTTTCTATTTTTCTTTTTCTCTTATTTCTTTTAAAGTCCTCTAGTACTCCTCTACTACTCCTTAATTTTCATTTTCAATACACTATAACCTTACAAAAAAAAAAAAAAAAAAAAGAAGAGAAGCCCTATTTTTAAACCGAAGATTATTCTCTCCCAATCTTGACTCTCTGTTTTCTACCTCAGAACACCTCTATTTCCTCCTTTCCCCTTCTCTTCCCAATCCAATTCTGTGAATCTTTGTAGGTGACTGGGCTACGGAGAACACTCTGGGAACAGACAGCTGTGTAGATCTGTCTCTCTCCTCTTGAGTCCCCCTTTTTCTCCTCCTGTTCATCTCTATCTCCCTCCTCCCTCTCCTCTTCTTCATGTGACTCTGTGAACCTCTCTGGGTGTCCCTAACGGGGGAGAATCTTTTAGCCATTAACCTAGAAGTTTTCTTATCAGGGCTGCATAGTTGGAGAAGTCCTGAGACTACAGGAAGAATAAAACTGAAATCCAGAGGCAGGAGACTTAAGCCCAAAACCTGAGAACACCAGAAAACTCCTGACTACAAGGAACTTTAAGTGATAAGTGACTGTCCAAAAGCCTCCATACCTACACTGAAACCAACCACCACACAAGAGCCAATAAGTTTTAGAGCAAGACATACCACGCAAATTCTCCAGCAACGCAGGAACATAGCCCTGAACATCAACATACAGGCTGCCCAAGGTCACACCTAACACATAGACCCATCTCAAAACTCATTACTGGGCACTCCATTGCTCTCCAAAGAGTAGAAATCAAGTTCCACGCACCAGAACACTGATGCAAGCTTCCCTAACCAGGAAACCTTGACAAGCCAATCGTCTAACCCCATCCACTGGGTTAATCCTCCACAACAAAAAGGAACCACAGACCTCCAGAATACAGAAAGCCCACTCCAGATACAGCAATCTAAACAAGATGAAAAGGCAAAGAAATACCCAACAGGTAAAGGAACATGAAAAATGCCCACCAAGTCAAACAAAAGAGGAGGAGATAGGGAATCTACCTGAAAAAGAATTTAGAATAATGATAATAAAAATGATCCAAAATCTTGAAAACAAAATGGAGTTACAGATAAATAGCCTGGAAACAAAGATTGAAAAGATTCAAGAACTGTTTAATAAAGACCTAGAAGAAATAAAAAAGAGTCAATTACAAATGAATAATGCAATGAATGAGATCAAAAACACTTTGGAGGGAACCAAGAGTAGAATAACGGAGGCAGAAGATAGGATAAGTGAGGTAGAAGATAAAATGGTGGAAATAAATGAAGCAGAGAGGAAAAAAGAAAAAAGGATCAAAAGAAATGAGGACAACCTCAGGGACCTCTGGGACACTGTGAAACGCCCCAACATTCGAATCATAGGAGTTCCAGAAGAAGAAGACAAAAAGAAGGGCCATGAGAAAATACTCGAGGAGATAATAGCTGAAAACTTCCCTAAAATGGGGAAGGAAATAGCCACCCAAATCCAAGAAACCCAGAGAGTCCCAAACAGGATAAACCCAAGGCGAAACACCCCAAGACACATATTAATCAAATTAACAAAGATCAAACACAAAGAACAAATATTAAAAGCAGCAAGGGAAAAACAACAAATAACACACAAAGGGATTCCCATAAGGATAACAGCTGATCTATCAAGAGAAACCCTCCAGGCCAGAAGGGAATGGCAGGACGTACTGAAAGTAATGAAAGAGAATAACCTACAACCTAGATTACTGTATCCAGCAAGGATCTCATTCAGATATGAAGGAGAATTCAAAAGCTTTACAGATAAGCAAAAGCTGAGAGAATTCAGCACCACCAAACCAGCTCTTCAACAAATGCTAAAGGATCTTCTCTAGACAGGAAATGCAGAAAGGTTTTATAAATGTGAACCCAAAACAACAAAGTAAATGGCAACAGGACCACACCTATCAATAATTACCCTAAATGTAAATGGGTTGAATGCCCCAACCAAAAGACAAAGATTGGCTGAATGGATACAAAAACAAGACCCCTATATATGCTGTCTACAAGAGACCCACCTCAAAACAAGAGACACATACAGACTAAAAGTGAAGGGCTGGAAAAAAATATTTCATGCGAACGGAGACCAAAAGAAAGCAGGAGTCGCAATACTCATATCAGATAAAATAGACTTTCAAATAAAGGAAGTGAAAAGAGACAAAGAAGGACACTACATAATGATCAAAGGATCAATCAAAAAAGAAGATATAACAATTATAAATATATATGCACCCAACATAGGAGCACCGCAATATGTACGGCAAACGCTAACAAGTATGAAAGAGGAAATTAATAGTAACACAATAATAGTGGGAGACTTTAATACCCCACTCACAACTATGGATAGATCAACTAAACAGAAAATTAACAAGGAAACACAAACCTTAAATGACACAATGGACCAGCTAGACCTAATTGATATCTATAGGACATTTCACCCCAAAACAATCAACTTCACCTTTTTCTCAAGTGCACACGGAACATTCTCCAGAATAGATCACATCCTGGGCCATAAATCTGGTCTTGGAAAATTCAAAAAAATTGAAATCATTCCAGTCATCTTTTCTGACCACAGTGCAGTAAGATTAGATCTCAATTACAGGGAAAAAATTGTTAAAACTTCAAACATATGGAGGCTAAATAACACGCTTCTGAATAACCAACAAATCATAGAAGAAATCAAAAAAGAAATCAAAATATGTATAGAAATGAATGAAAATGAAAACACAACAACCCAAAACCTATGGGACACTGTAAAAGCAGTGCTAAGGGGAAGGTTCATAGCATTACAGGCTTACATCAAGAAACAGGAAAAAAACCAATTAAATAACCTAACTCTACACCTAAAGCAATTAGAGAAGGAAGAAATGAAGAACCCCAGAGTTAGCAGAAGGAAAGAAATCTTAAAAATCAGGGCAGAAATAAATGCAAAAGAAACTAAAGAGACCATAGCAAAAATCAACAAAGCTAAAAGCTGGTTTTTTGAAAAAATAAACAAAATTGACAAACCATTAGCAAGACTCATTAAGAAACAAAGAGAGAAAAACCAAATTAACAAAATTAGAAATGAAAATGGAGAGATCACAACAGACAACACTGAAATACAAAGGATCATAAGAGACTACTACCAGCAGCTCTATGCCAATAAAATGGACAACTTGGATGAAATGGACAAATTCTTAGAAAAGTATAACTTTCCAAAACTGAACCAGGAAGAAATAGAAGATCTTAACAGACCCATCACAAGCAAGGAAATCGAAACTGTCATCAAAAATCTTCCAGCAAACAAAAGCCCAGGACCAGATGGCTTCACAGCTGAATTCTACCAAAAATTTAGAGAAGAGCTAACACCTATCTTACTCAAACTCTTCCAGAAAATTGCAGAAGAAGGTAAGCTTCCAAACTCATTCTATGAGGCCACCATCACCCTAATTCCAAAACCAGACAAAGATGCCACAAAAAAAGAAAACTACAGGCCAATATCACTGATGAACATAGATGCAAAAATCCTTAACAAAATTCTAGCAAACAGAATCCAACAACATATTAAAAAAATCATACACCATGACCAAGTGGGCTTTATCCCAGGAATGCAAGGATTCTTTAATATCCACAAATCAATCAATGTAATACACCACATTAACAAATTGAAAGATAAAAACCATATGATTATCTCAATAGATGCAGAGAAAGGCTTTGACAAAATTCAACACTCATTTATGATTAAAACTCTCCAAAAAGCAGGAATAGAAGGAACATACCTCAACATAATAAAAGCTATATATGACAAACCCACAGCAAGCATCACCCTCAATGGTGAAAAATTGAAGGCATTTCCCCTGAAATCAGGAACAAGACAAGGGTGCCCACTCTCACCACTACTATTCAACATAGTGTTGGAAGTGCTGGCCACAGCAATCAGAGCAGAAAAAGAAGTAAAAGGAATCCAGATAGGAAAAGAAGAAGTAAAACTCTCACTGTTTGCAGATGACATGATCCTCTACATAGAAAACCCTAAAGATTCTACCAGAAAATTACTAGAGCTAATCAATGAATATAGTAAAGTTGCAGGATATAAAATTAACACACAGAAATCCCTTGCATTCCTATATACTAACAATGAAAAAACAGACAGAGAAATTAAGGAAACAATACCATTCACCATTGCAACAAAAAGAATAAAATACTTAGGAGTATATCTACCTAAAGAAACAAAGGACCTATACATAGAAAACTATAAAACACTGATGAAAGAAATCAAAGAGGACACAAACAGATGGAGAAACATACCGTGTTCATGGATTGGAAGAATTAATATTGTCAAAATGGCTATTCTACCCAAAGCAGTCTATAGATTCAATGCAATCCCTATCAAGCTACCAACGGTATTTTTCACAGAACTAGACCAAAGAATTTCACAATTTGTATGGAAATACAAAAAACCTCGAATAGCCAAAGTAATCTTGAGAAAGAAGAATGGAACTGGAGGAATCAACCTGCCTGACTTCAGACTCCACTACAAAGCCACAGTCATCAAGACAGTATGGTACTGGCACAAAGACAGAAATATAGATCAATGGAACAGAATAGAAAGCCCAGAGATAAATCCACGAACCTATGGACACCTTATCTTTGACAAAGGAGGCAAGGATATACAATGGAAAAAAGACAACCTCTTTAACAAGTGGTGCTGGGAAAACTGGTCAACCACTTGTAAAAGAATGAAACTAGAACACTTTCTAACACCATACACAAAAATAAACTCAAAATGGATTAAAGATCTAAATGTAAGACCAGAAACTATAAAACTCCTAGAGGAGAACATAGGCAAAACACTCTCCGACATAAATCAAAGCAAGATCCTCTATGACCCACCTCCCAGAATATTGGAAATAAAAGCAAAACTAAACAAATGGGACCCAATGAAACTTAAAAGCTTTTGCACTACAAAGGAAACTATAAGTAAGGTGAAAAGACAGCCCTCAGATTGGGAGAAAATAATAGCAAATGAAGAAACAGACAAAGGATTAATCTCAAAAATATACAAGCAACTCCTGCAGCTCAATTCCAGAAAAATAAATGACCCAATCAAAAAATGGGCCAAAGAACTAAACAGACATTTCTCCAAAGAAGACATACAGATGGCTAACAAACACATGAAAAGATGCTCAACATCACTCATTATTAGAGAAATGCAAATCAAAACCACAATGAGGTACCATTACACGCCAGTCAGGATGGCTGCTATCCAAAAGTCTACAAGCAATAAATGCTGGAGAGGGTGTGGAGAAAAGGGAACCCTCTTACACTGTTGGTGGGAATGCAAACTAGTACAGCCGCTATGGAAAACAGTGTGGAGATTTCTTAAAAAACTGGACATAGAACTGCCATATGACCCAGCAATCCCACTTCTGGGCATACACACTGAGGAAACCAGATCTGAAAGAGACACGTGCACCCCAATGTTCATCGCAGCACTGTTTATAATAGCCAGGACATGGAAGCAACCTAGATGCCCATCAGCAGATGAATGGATAAGGAAGCTGTGGTACATATACACCATGGAATATTACTCAGCCATTAAAAAGAATTCATTTGAACCAGTCCTAATGAGATGGATGAAGCTGGAGCCCCTTATACAGAGTGAAGTAAGCCAGAAAGATAAAGAACATTACAGCATACTGACACATGTATATGGAATTTAGAAAGGTGATAACGATAACCCTATATGCAGAACAGAAAAAGAGACACAGAAATACAGAACAGACTTTTGAACTTTGTGGGAGAATGTGAGGGTGGGATATTTCAAAAGAACAGCATGTATATTATCTATGGTGAAACAGGTCACCAGCCCAGGTGGGATGCACGAGACAAGTGCTCCGGCCTGGTGCACTGGGAAGACCCAGAGGAATCGGGTGGAGAGGGAGGTGGGAGGGGGGATCGGGATTGGGAATACATGTAAATCCATGGCTGATTCATATCAATGTATGACAAAACCCACTGGGAAAAAAAAAAAAAAAGTTGCATATTTTGATTGCTAGTAAGGGTGAGCATATTTTGAACTGTTTACTGACTCTGTTTCTTTTTTGTGCAGTTCCTATTGTGATTCCCTGTTTACTTTTATGTTTTAAAATTTTGTGTATGAAACTTCCTTATATATTAAGGACTTCATTTGTTCTTTTGATATTTTAACCTTTTTTGTTTTACTGTGAATTGTAACACATACACAGAGAGAAAAATTCATATCAAGTTTTATTTATTCTTTTGTCATACTTACATAACCTAGAGATGAACCTTATATGATTTAACTGGTGTTGTCTCAATCATGAACAGCTAATATTTTGTTTTCCCATCTCTCTTCCTTCTGGGAATAGTATAATCTTTGCCCCATGACTACGGAGGATAGGGGTGATAGATCTGGGCTATGGGAATATGAAGTCATTCTTTCTCTGTGGATGGAAATGGAGCCAAAAACCTGAGAGAAGCAAATACAGGAGGGAGGAAGAGAGACTGAGAGAAGCAATAAGATGGTATCCATTTATCAAGTTTTATTCTAAAGTCATGTAGCAAATCTGTACTTAGATTTGATGAAAGCACAATGTTGTTAGGATGATTTTCTTGTATGTTTAAGCTAGCTCAAGATGGATTTTTATGACATGCAGTGGAATGCATCCTTATGAAAGCAGAATTTCTTCCTAATTTTGAGGTAGGTTACTTTATTTACTTCTAATAAAGAATTTGGATATAAATTTCTAGGGAGTGCATTAATAACCCACTGAATAAAAGCTATGTTCAGATAAAAACTTTTGTTCATATGGGTAAGACAGATGGTATTTATTCTTTATCATTATGAGCTTTTCTTATTGGAATATAATTGCTTTACAATGCTGTGTCAGTTTCTGTTATTCAACTAAGTGAATCAACTATCAGTTCAGTTCAGTTCAGTTGCTCAGTCGTGTCCAACTCTTTGCGACCCCATGAACCGCAGCACGCCAGGCCTCCCTGTCCATCACCAACTCCCGGAGTTTACCCAAACTCATGTCCATCGAGTCGGTGAGGTCATCCAATCATCTCATCTTCTGTCGTCCCCTCTCCTCCTACCTTCAATCTTTCCCAGCATCAGGGTCTTTTCAAATCAACTATATGTATACATATATCCCCCCTCCTCCACCTCTTGAGTACCCTCTCCCATTCTATTCCTCTAGGTCATCACAGAGCACTGAGCTGAGTTCCCTGTGCTATACAGCAGCTTCCCCCCACTATCTGTTTTACACATGGTAGTGTATATATAGCAATGATGTTCTCTCGAGGGTAGGATGAATTGAGACAAATTTATTGATGAGATACCAATATGTTTGACCGTTTTGTTTGTAGATTACACATTTTAGTAAAGTTGGGGGAGAGTAAGTGATAGAAGAATAGGGAGAAGGAAAGGATAAGAAATTGTGAAAGGTAGTCAAAACCACTGATAAAATACAGAATAGGGATTTAAACTTCAATTTTCTGTTCTAGAAGAGTTAATTTGTTCTTTTAAAAAATTGTCTTAGAAGATGGCAGAGAAATAGGACAGGGAGACCACTTTCTCCCCCACAAATTCATCAAAAGATCATTTGAATGCTGAGCAACTTCCACAAAACAACTTCTGAATGCTGGTGGAGGACAGCAGGCACCCAGAAAGGCAGCCCATTCTCTTCAAAAGGAGGTAGGACAAAATATAAAAGGCAAAAAGAGAAACAAGAGTTAGGGTCAGAGACCCATCCTGGTGAGGGAGTCGTGAAGGAGAAGAAGTTTCCAAATAGTAGGAAACCCTCTTACAGGCGGGTCTGTAGGGAGTTTTGGAATCTCAACATAACTGGGAGACAAAAAAACAAAAAAACCCAAAACCCCACAAAATATGTGCCTAACTGCAATTGCCAGTGGAGAAGTAGCCCAGAGGCTTGCGTTGGCCACCAGCGAGCAGAGGCTGGACAGGGAGGCGTGGGCTGCATAATCGGTGCTTAGGGTAAGGACCAGGCCTGAATGCCCTGAGGACAATCTGAGGGGGCTAACATGACGTAGCAACCCAAATGGTGGGATCGCCAGAGAGAGAAAAAAAAAAAAAGAGAACTTTCCCACTAAAGGTTCTATCACGAAGCCTGGCCAGCTCAAAGAAAAAGGATTGAGCAAACACCAAAGGAGAGCTAGCTGACTGTGTACAGGCTCCTCTCCCTTTCCAGAGGCAGAGAGGCAGTCATGTGACAGTCAGAGCTCAAAGGCAAAGGGCTGCTGCAAACTTGGCCCCAGAGACCAGCATCTTCCACCAAATTGTGAGAAGGCTCCCAGTTGCTAACCACGTCTTCCTGAGCCCTAGAAGGTTGACATATGCAGGAGGGTCACAGCCTGAGATCAGCTCGCCAGAGGAGACACACTACAACTGAGATGGTGCTCTCGCGGCACACCCAAGAAACTGAGCGTCCAGGACCGGGGAGGTGATTAAGGAGCATGGTCCACCTGGGACAGTGCGCTTGCCAAGCACCTGGTCGCCTGAGCTGCTGGGACCTAGGAAGGGCACAAAATGCACTCACAACCGAGTCTGTGCCCTTGTGGAGTACCTGAGAATCAGAGCAGCTTGGACCTGGAAAGTGCATGAAATTCAGGGCCCACTTGGGACAGGTGCAGAGCACCCTGGGCTTAAGCAGTGTAGATCTGGTAAGCACATGTTGCCTTGGGCTGTGGCAAACCCAGTGTGGTTCATATTCTGTGAACACTAACACAAGCCAGCTATATTTGTTTGTGTGTACCTCCCTCTCCACAGCACAACTGAACAAGTGAGCCTAAATAAGTGACCACCTTCACCCTCTTGTGTCAGGGTAGGAATTAGACACTGAAGAGACTTGCAAACATAGGAAGTCAAAATAAACAAAGAAGAGGGAACTGCCCTGAAAGTGACAGGTGCAACAGATTAAAACCCTGTAGTTAACATTGACTAAGCATTACAGAGGGCCTATAGACCTTGAGAGGAGCTACTCCAAATAACATTGACTAAGCATTACAGGGGGCCTATAGACCTTGAGAGGAGCTACTCCACGTTCAGGAGGGGCGGCCATGAGAAGATACCCCTCATCCAAGGTAAGGAGCAGTGGCTGCACTTTGCTGGAGCAGCTGCGAAGAGATACCCCACGCCCAAGTTAAGAGAAACCCAAGTAAGACGGTAGGTGTGAGAGGGCATCAGAGGGCAGACACACTAAAACCATAATCACAGAAAACTAGCCAATCTGATCACAGGACCACAGTCTTGTCTAACTCAATGAAACTATGCCATGCCGTGTGGGGCCACACAAGACGGTCAGGTCATGGTGGAGAGATCTGACAGAATGTGGTCCACTGGAGAAGGGAATGGCAAACTACTTCAGTATTCTTGCCTTGAGAACCCCATGAATGTATGAGAAGGCAAAATGATAGGATACTGAAAGAGGAACTCCCCAGGTCGGTAGGTACCCAATATGCTACTGGAGATCAGTGGAGAAATAACTCCAGAAAGAATGAAGGGATGGAGCCAAAGCAAAAACAATGGCCAGTTGTGGATGGGACTGGTGATAGAAGCAAGGTCCGATGCTGTAAAGAGCAAAATTGCATAAGAACCTGGAATGTTAGGTCCACAAATCAAGGCAAATTGGAAGTGGTCAAACAGGAGATAGCAAGAGTGAATGTCGAAATTCTAGGAATCAGTGAACTAAAATGGACTGGAATGGGTGAATTTAACTCAGATGACCATTATATCTACTACTGTGGGCAGGAATCCCTTAGAAGAAATGGAATAGGCATCATAGTCAACAAAAGAGTTCGAAATGCAGTACTTGGATGCAATCTCAAAAACGACAGAAAGATCTCTGTTCATTTCCAAGGCAAACCATTCAATATCACGGTAATCCAAGCCTATGCCCCAACCAGTAACACTGAAGAAGCTGAAGTTGAACAGTTCTATGAAGACCTACAAGACCTTTTAGAACTAATACCCAAAAAAGATGTCCTTTTCATTATAGGGAACTGGAATGCAAAGGTAGGAAGTCAAGAAACACCTGGAGTAACAGGCAAATTTGGCCTTGGAGTATGGAATGAAGCAGGGCAAAGGCTAATAAAGTTTTGCCAAGAGAACACACAGGTCATAGCAAACACCCTCTTCCAACAACACAAGAGAAGACTCTACACATGGACATCACCAAATGGTAAACACCAAAATCAGATTGATTATATTCTTTGCAGCCAAAGATGGAGAAGCTCTATACAGTCAGCAAAACAAGACTGGGAGCTGACTGTGGCTCAGATCATGAACTCCTTATTGCCAAATTAAGACCTAAACTGAAGAAAGTAGGGATAACCACTAGACCATTCAGGTATGACCTAAATCAAATTCCTTATGATTATACAGTGGAAGTGAGAAATAGATTTAAGGGACTAGATCTGATGGACAGAGTGCCTGATGAACTATGGATGGAGGTTTGTAACATTGTACAGGAGACAGGGATCAAGACCATCCCCATGGAAAAGAAATGCAAAAAGGCAAAATGGTTGTCTGAGGAGGCCTTACAAATAGCTGTGAAATGAAGAGAAACAAAAAGCAAAGGAGAAAAGGAAAGGTATTCCCATTTGAATGCAGAGTTCCAGAGAATAGCCAGGAGACATAAGAAAGCCTTCCTCAGTGATCAATGCAAAGAAATAGAGAAAACAACAGAATGGGAAAGACTAGAGATCTCTTCAAGAAAATTAGAGATACCAAGGGAACATTTCATGCAAAAATGGGCTTAATAAAGGACAGAAATGGTATGGACCTAACAGAACCAGAAGATATTATGAAGAGGTGGCAAGAATACACAAAAGAACTGTACAAAAAAGATCTTCACAACCCAGATAATTGCAATGGTGTGATCATTCACCTAGAGCCAGACATCCTGTAATGTGAAGTCAAGTGGGCCTTAGAAAGCATCACTATAAACAAAGCTAATGGAGGTGATGGAATTCCAATTGAGCTATTTCTAATTCTGAAAGATGATGCTGTGAAAGTGCTGCACTCAATATGCCAGCAAATTTGGAAAACTCAGCAGTAGCCACAGGACTGGAAAAGGTCAGTTTTCTTTCCAATCCCAAAGAAAGACAATGCCAAAGAATGCTCAGACTACCGCGAAATTGCACTCATCTCACATGCTAATAAAGTAATACATAAAATTCTCCAAGCCAGGCTTCAGCAATACGTGAACCGAGAACTTCCAGATGTTCAAGCCGGTTTTAGAAAAGGCAGAGGAGCCAACATCAAATTGCCAATATCCACCGGATCATCGAAAAAGCAAGAGAATTCCAGAAAAACACCTATTTCTGCTTTATTGACTACGCCAAAGCCTTCGATTGTGTGGATCACAATAAACTGTGGATAATTCTGAAAGAGATGGGAATACCAGACTCCTGACCTGCCTCTTGAGAAACCTGTATCAGGTCAGGAACTAACAGTTAGAATTGGACATGGAACTACAAATTGGTCCCAAATAGGGAAAGGAATGTGTCAAGGCTGTACATTGTCACCCTGCTTATTTAACTTATATGCAGAGTACATCATGAGAAATGCTGGGTTGGAAGAAGCACAAGCTGGAATCAAGATTGCTGGGAGAAATATCAATAGCCTCAGATATGCAGATGACACAACCCTTATGACAGAAAGTGAAGAGGAACTAAAAAGCCTCTTAATGAAAGTGAAAGATGAGAGTGAAAAAGTTGGCTTAAAGCTTAACATTCAGAAAACTAAGATCATGGCATCTGGTCCCATCACTTCATGGGAAATAGATCGGGAGACAGTGGAAACAGTGTCAGACTTTATTTTTTTGGGCTCCCAAATCACTGCGGATGGTGCCTGCAGCCATGAAATTAAAAGAGACTTACTCCTTGGAAGGAAAGTCATGACCAACCTAGATAGCATATTAAAAAGCAAAGACATTACTTTGCCAACAAAGGTCTATCTGGTCAAGGCTATGGTTTTTCCAGTGGTCAGGTATGAATGTGAGTGTTGGACTGTGAAGAAAGCTGAGTGCCGAAAAATTGATGCTTTTGAACTGTGGTGTTGGAAATGACTCTTGAGAGTCCCTTGGACTGCAAGGAGATCCAACCAGTCCATCCTAAAGGAGATCAGTCCTGTGTGTTCATCGGAAGGACTGATGCTGAAGCTGAAACTCCAATACTTTGGCCAGCTCATGTAAAGAGTTGACTCACTGGAAAAGACCCTGATGCTGGGAGGGATTGGGGGCAGGAGGAGACAGGGACGACAGAGGATGAGATGGCTGGATGGCATCACCAACTCGATGGGCATGAGTTTGAGTACACTCCAGGAGTTGGTGATGGACAGGGAGGCCTGGCTTGCTGCGATTC
The DNA here is from genome assembly GCF_033118175.1 of Dama dama. NCBI lineage: Eukaryota > Metazoa > Chordata > Mammalia > Artiodactyla > Cervidae > Dama > Dama dama. The sequence goes on from NC_083681.1 coordinate 9,322,434, forward strand.
ATGGGGTTGCAAAGAGTCGGACACGACTGAGCGACTGAACTGAACTGAACTGAACTGATAGACCTTGAGAGGAGAAGGAAATCGCCACCCACTCCAGTACTCTTGCCTGGAGAATCCCATGGACGGAGGAGCCTGGTAGGTTTCAGTCCATGGGGTCGCTGAGAGTCGGACATGACTGAGCGAGTTCACTTTCACTTTTCACTTTCATGCATTGGAGAAGGAAACGGCAACGCACTCCAGTGTTCTTGCCTGTAGAATCCCAGGCACGGGGGAGCCTAGTGGACTGACGTCTCTGGGGTCGCACAGAGTCTGACATGACTGAAGGGACTTAGCAGCAGCAGCAGCAGCATAGACCTTGAGAACAAGTACAAGCTGGAACAAGGAGCTATCTGAAACTGAACTGACCCCACACTGCCCACAACAGCTCCAGAGAAATTCCTAGATATATTTTTACTGTTATTACTTTTTAATTTTTTAAGTTCTTTATTATTCCTTTAATTTTCTTTTTTATGAGCTACTATTACCTTCCAAAAAAAGACCTCACTTTATTTATTTATTTATTTTTCCCATTTATTTTTATTAGTTGGAGTCTAATTACTTTACAATATTGTAGTGGTTTTTGCCATACATTGACATGAATCAGCCATGGATTTACATGTGTTCCCCATCCCAGTCCCCCCTCCCGCCTCCCTCTCCATCCCATCCCTCTGGGTCTTCCCAGTGCACCAGCCCTGAGCACTTGTCTCATGCATCCAACCTGGGCTGGTGATCCGTTTCACCCGTGATTGTATACTTGTTTCAAAGCTATTCTCTCAGAACATCCCACTCTCGCCTTCTCCCACAGAGTCTAAAAGTCTGTTCTGTATATCTGTGTCTCTTTTTCTGTTTTGCATATAGGGTTATTGTTACCATCTTTTTAAATTCCATATATATGCGTTAATATACTGTATGGATCTTTATCTTTCTGGCTTACTTCACTCTTTATAATGGGCTCCAGTTTCATCCATCTCATTAGAACTGATTCAAATGAATTCTCTTTAATGGCTGAGTAATATTCCATGGTGTGTATGTACCACAGCTTCCTTATCCATTCATCTGCTGATGGGCATCTAGGTTGCTTCCATGTCCTGGTTATTATAAACAGTGCTGTGATGAACATTGGGGTACAAGTGTCTCTTTCAGATCTGGTTTCCTCAGTGTGTATGCCCAGGAGTGGGATTACTGGGTCGTATGGCAGTTCTATTTCCAGTTTTTTAAGGAATCTCCACACTGTTCTCCATAGTGGCTGTACTAGTTTGCATTCCCACCAACAGTGTAAGAGGGTTCCCTTTTCTCCACACCCTCTCCAAGATTTATTGCTTGTAGACTTTTAGATAGCAGCCATCCTGACTGGCATGTGATGGTACCTCAAAAGCAAATTTCATATTATATATTTTTTAATTTTTGTGGTTGATTTTGTTTTGTATTTTTAATTTTGCTTAAATGAGAGTCTAACCTCTGCTCTAGATTTTTAATATTTGCTTTCTGGTATTTGTTATCAATTTTGTACCTTTAAGAATCTAATCTTCAGTATCCATTTTTACTTAGGGGTATGATTACTGGCTTGACTGCTCTCTCCCCTTGTGACTCTCTCTTTTCTTCCCCAGGTCACCTCTATTTCTTCCCCCTTCTCTTCTCTACTTAACTCTGTGAATCTCTCTAGGTGTTCTGGGCTGTAGAGAACACTTAGGGAACTGATTACTGGCTAGACTGCTCTCTTCCCTTTTGACTTCCCCTCTTCTCCTCTTGATTACCTCTATCTCCCTCCTTCTCTCTGGGTGTTCCAGACTGTGGAGAGCACTTAGGTAATTGATTACTGGCTAGATTGCTTTCTCCATTTTGACTCCCCCTCTTCTCCTCCTGATCACGTCTATCTCCCTCCTCCCTCTTCTCGTCTTCATGTAACTCTGTGAACCTCTCTGGATGTCCCTCACTGTGCAGAATTGTTTCACCATTAACCTAGATGTTTTATCATCTGTGCTGTATGGAAGGAGAAGTCTTGAGGCTACTGTAAGAATAACGCTGAAAGCCAGAGACAAGAGGCTTAACTCCCAAACTAGAGAATGTCAGAGAACTTCTGATTCCAGGGACCATTAATAGACAAGACCTCAACCAAAAGCCTCCATACCTACACTGAAACCAAGCTCCACTCAAGAGCCAACAAGTTCCAGAGCAAGACTTACCATGCTAATTCTCCAGCAAAGAAGGAACACAGCCCCAAGCATTAAAAGACAGGCTGCCCAAAGCCATACCAAACCCATAGACACCAGAGGACTCATCACTGGACATTTCATTGCACTCCAGAGAGAAGAGATCCAGCTCCACCCATCAGAACATAGATGCAAGCTCCTCCAACCAGGAAACCTTGACAAGCCACTAGTCCAACTGAACCCATGGGGAGCAGGCTCCACAATAAACAGGAACCATGAACTGCTAGCATACAGAACAGGTACGCCAAATACAGAAATCTAAAGAAAATGAAAAGGCAGAGAAATATTCAGCAGGAAAAGGAACATGATAAATGTCCACCAAACCAAGCAAAAGAGGAGGAGTTAGGGAGTCTACCTGAAAAAGAATTCAGAATAATGATAGCACAGATGATTCAAAATCTTGAAATCAAAATGGAGTCACAAATAAATAGACTAGAGACAAGGATTGAGAAGATGCAAGAAATGTTTAACAAGGACCTAGAGGAAGTAAAAGGAGTCAATCAATAATGAATATGGCAATAAATGAAATCAAAAGCACTCTGGAGGGAGCCAAAAGTAAAATAACTGAGGTAGAAGGAGGATAAGTGAGGTGGAAGATAGAATGGTGGAAATAAATGAAGCAGAGAGGAAAAAATGATTGAAAGAAATGAGGACAACCTCAGAGACCTCTGGGACAATGTTAAATGTCCCAACATTTGAATGGTAGGTGTCCCAGATAAGAAGAGAAAAAGAAAGGGCATGAGAAAATACTTGAGGAGATAATAGTTGAAAACTTCCCCAAAATGGGCAGGGAAATAGCCACCCAAGTCCAAGAAACCCATAGACTCTCAAACAGGACAAACCCAAGGTGAAACACCACAAGACACAAATTAATCAAACTAACAAAGGTCAAACACAAAGAACAAATATTAAAAGCAGCAAGGGAAAAAAAAACAAATACACACAAGGGGATCCCCATAAGGATAACAGCTGATCATTCAATAGAAACTCTTCATGCCAGAAGGGAATAGCAGGACATACTTAAAGTGATGAAAGAGATAAACCTACAACTCAGATTACTGTAGCCAGCAAAGATCTCATTCAGATATGAAGGAGAAATAAAAAGCTTTACAGACAAGCAAAAGCTGAGAGAATCCAGCACCACCAAAGCAGTTCTTCAACAAATGCCAAATGATCTTCTCTAGACAGGAAACACAGAAAAGATTTATAAATTTGAACCCAAAACAGCAAAGTAAATGGCAATGGGATCATACTTATCAGTAATTACCTTAAATGTAAATGGGTTGAATGCTCCAACAAAAAGACAAAAACTGGCTGAATGGATACAAAAACAAGACCCCTATATACACTATCTACAAGAAACTCACCTCAAACCAAGGGACACGTACAGACTGACAGTGAAGGGCTGGAAAGAGATATATCATGTAAATGGAGACCAAAAGAAAGCAGAAGTAGCAGTACTCATATCAGGTAAAATAGACTTTAAAATAAACACCATGAAAAGAGACAAAGAAGGACACTACATAATGATCAAAGAATCAATCCAAGAAGAAGATATAACAATTATAAATATTTACACACCCAACATAGGAGTACCTCAGTACATAAGGCAAATGCTAACAGGTATGAAAGGGGAAGTTAACAGTAACACAATAATAGTGGGAGACTTTAATACCCCACTCACGCCTATGGGTAGATCAACCAAACAGAAAATTAGCAAGGAAACTTTGAATGATACAATGGACCAGTTAGACCTAATTGACATCTATAGGGCCGTTCACCTCAAAACAATGAATTTCACCTTTTTCTCACGTGCACACGGAACATTCTCCAGGATAGATGACATCCAGGGCCATAAATTTAGGCTTCATAAATTTAAAAAGTTGAAATCATTTCAAGCATCTTTTCTGATCACAATGTATAAGGTTAGATGTCAACTACTGGAAATAAACTATTAAAATACAAACACAAGGAGGCTAAACAGCATGCTTCTGAATAATCAAAAAATCATGGAAGAAATAAAAATGGAAATCAAAATATGCATAGAAACAAATTAAAATGAAAACTCCACAACCCAAAACCCATGGGATTCAGTAAAAGCAGTGCTAAGAGGAAGGTTCATAGCAATACAAGCTTACCTCAGGAAACAAGAGAAACATCAAATAATTAACCTAAGTTTACACCTAAAGGAACTAGAAAAAGAAGAAATGAAGAACCTCAGGGTTAGTGGAAGGAAAGAAATTATAAAAATTAGAGCAGAAACAAATGATAAAAAAAACAATGGGGACTATTTAAAAAATCAGCAAAACTAAAAGATGGTTCTTTGAGAAGATAAATAAAATAGACAAACCATTAGTCAGACTCATCAAGAAAAAAAACAGTGAAGAATCAAATCAACAAAATTAGAAATGAAAATGGAGAAATCATAGCAGACAACACAGAAATACAAAGGATCATAAGAGACTACTATCAACAACTATGTGCCAATAAAATGGACAACTTGGAAGAAATGGATAAGTTCTTAGAAAAGTATAACTTTCCAAAACTGAACCAGGAAGAAACAAAAAATCTTAACAGACCCATCACAAGCACGCAAATTGAAACGGTAATCAGAAATCTTCCAGCAAACAAAAGCCCAAGAACAGACGGCTTCAGCTGAATTCTACCAAAAATTTAGAGAAGAGCTAACACCTATCCTACTCAAACTCTTCCAGAAAATTGCAGAGGAAGGTAAACTTCCAAACTCATTCTATGAGACTACCATCACCCTAATATCAAAACCAGACAAAGATGCCACAAAAAAAGAAAACTAATATCACTGATGAACATAGATGCAAAAATCCTTAACAAAATCCTAGCAAACAGAATCCAACAACATATTAAAAAGATCATACATCATGACTAAGTGGACTTTATCCCAGGAATGCAAGGATTCTTCAATATCTGCAAATCAATCAATGTAATACACCACATGAACAAATTGAAAGAAAAAAAGCATATGATTATCTCAATAGATGCAGAAAAAGCCTTTGACAAAATTCAGCCTTCATTTATGATAAAAACTCCATAAACCTGGCATAAAAGGAACATACCTCACATAATAAAAACCATGTACAACAAACTCACAAAAAACATTATCCTCAATGGTGAAAAATTGGAAGCATTTCCTCTAAAATCAGGAACAAGAAAAGGGTGGCCACTTTTACCATTACTATTCAACATAGTTTTGGAAGTCTCAGCCATGGCAATCAGAGGAGAAAAAGCAATAAAAGGAACCCAGATTGGAAAAGAAGAAGTAAATGTCTCACAGTTTGCAGATGACATGATCCTTTACATAAAAAACCCTAATGACACCAACAGAAAGTTGCTAGAGCTAATCGGTGAATATGATAAAGTAGCAGGATATAAAATTAACACACAGAAATCTCTTGCATTCCTATACACTAACCATGAGAAAACAGACAAATTAAGGAAACAATCCCACTCACCATTGTGACAAAAAGAATAAAATGCTTAGGTCTACTGGAAGAAACAAAAGACCGGGACTTCCCTGGTGGTCCAGTGTTTAAGACTCTGCACTTCCAACACAGGGGACATGAGTTCAATCCCTGGTCAGGGAAGGTCCCATATTCCTTGTGGCCAAAAAATAAAATTAAAATAAAGAAAGAAAGAAACAAACAAAAGACCTATATATAGAAAACTATAAAACACTGATGAAAGAAATCAAAGATTCCACAAATAGATGGTGAAACATACCATGTTCATGGATTGGAAAAATCAATATAGTGAAAATGAGTATACTACCTAAAGCAATCTATAGATTCAATGCAATCCCTATCAAGCTACCAATGGTATTTATCAGAGAACTAGAACAAATAATTTCACAATTTGTATGGAAACACAATAAACCTCGAGTAGCCAAAGCAATCTTGAGAAAGAAGAATGGAACTAGATGAATCAACCTGCTTGACTTCAGACTATATTACAAAGCTACAGTCATCAAGACATTATGGTACTAGCACAAAGACAGAAATATAGATCAATGGAACAAAATAGAAAGCCCAGAGATAAATCCACGAACCTATGGACACCTTATCTTTGACAAAGGAGGCAAGAATACACAATGCAGAAAAGATAATCTCTTTAATAAGTGGTGTTGGGAAAACTAATCAACCACTTGTAAAAGAATGAATCTAGAACAGTTTCTGGTAGTTATATATGGATGTGAGAGTTGAACTATAAAGAAAGCTGAGCGCTGAAGAATTGATGCTTTTGAACTGTGGTGTTGGAGTTGACTCTCGAGAGTCCCTTGGACTACAAGGAGATCAAACCAGCAAATCCTAAAGGAAATCAGTCCTGACTATTCATTGGAAGGACTGATGCTGAAGCTGAAATTCCAATACTTTGGCCACTTGATGCAAAGAGCTGACTCATTTGAGAAAACCCTGATGCTGGGAAAGATTGAAGGCAGGAGAAGGGGACGACAGAGGATGAGATGTTTCGATGGCATCACTGAGTCAATGGACATGAGTTTGGGTGGACTCTGGGAGTTGGTGATGGACAGGGAGGCCTGGTGTGCCGTGGTCCATGGGGTTGCAAAGAGTTGGACACGACTGAGTGACTGAACTGAACTGAAGAACAGTTTCTAACACCTTGCACAAAAATAATCTCAAAATGGATTAAAGATCTAAATGTAAGACCAGAAGCTATAAGCTCCTTAGAGGAAAACATAGGCAAAACATTCTCTGACATAGATCACAGCAAGATCCTCCATGACCTACCTCCCAGAGTAATGGAAATAAAAGTAAAAATAAACAAATGGGACCTAGTTAAACTTAAAAGCTTTTCCACAATGAAGGAAACTATAAGCAAGGTGAAAAGACAACCTTCAGAATGGGAGAAAATAATAGTAAATGAATCAACTGTCAAAGAATTAATCTCAAAAATATACAAGCAGCTCAATTCCAGAAAAATAAATTACCCAATCAAAAATTGGGCCATAAGCCTAAACAGATATTTCTACAAAGAAAACATACAGATGGCTAACAAACACATGAAAAGATGTTCAACGTCATTCATTATCAGAGACATGCATATCAAAACCACAGTGAGATACCATCTCACGTGGGTCAGAATGGCTGCTATCAAAATGTCTACAAATAATAAATGCTGGAGAGAGTGTGAAGAAAAGAGAACCCTCTTACACTGTTGGGTAAACCCACTTACCTCCCACCTCTCCCACTGGTGGGAATGCAAGCTAGTACATCCACTATGGAGAACAGTGTGGAGATTCCTTAAAAAAACTGGAAATAGAATGGCCATATGACCCAGCAATCCCACTGCTGGGCCTACACACTGAGGAAACCAGAATTGAAAGAGACACGTGTACCCCAATATTCATCACAGCACTGTTTACAATAGCTAGGACATGGAAACAACCCACATGTCCATCAGCAGATAAATGGATAAGAAAGCTGTGGTACATATACACAATGGAATATTACTCAGCTATTAAAAAGAATGCATTTGAATCAGTTCTAATGAGATAGATGAAACTGGGTCTATTCTACAGAGTGAAGTGCATCAGAAAGAAAAACACCAATGCAGTATATTAATGCATATATATGGAGTTTAGTAAGATGGTTACGACGACCTTTTATGCAAGAAAACAAAGGATATAAAGAACAGACTTTTGGACTCTGTGGGAGAAGGCGAGGGTGGGATGATTTGAGAGAATAGCATTGACACATGTATATTACCATATATGAAATGCATGTACAGTCCAAGTTCTATGCATGAAACAGGGCACTCACAGCCGGTGCACTGGGATAACCCAGAGGGATGGGATAGGGAGGGAGGTGTGAGGGGGGTTCATGATTGGGGACACATGTACACCTGAGGCTAATTGATGTCAATGTATGTCAAAAATCACCAAAATATTGTAAAGCAATTAGCCTTCAGCTAAAATAGATTAATTTTAAAAATTTTAAAAATTGTCTTATTACTTTTGTATAGTTTCCAATTCCTTTGAAATATTTTCAAGATTAAAGGATTTTAACATACTCAGCATACTTTTCAGTGTGTATGATAATTCCAATAGATAAAGTATTTCTGAATGTTTAAATTATCTTGTTACTCCTATTTTTTGTCTTTCTTCCTTATATGTTGATTTTTAAAGTGTGGTATTCCAAGCTCAACAGTTAAACTTCCTTATCATGGTTGGGTTGCAAATCTAGAAGAGTTTTAGCTTACTTCCAGTTTACTCTTCCCCTGAGAGTCCCAATTTAAAGTGTGGGTGGTGGTGTCTCAGAACGCCTCCTTAGGGAGGCGCTGACTTTTACTTTAGTTGTCATCAGTCTGAAAAGCTACAGAACCCCTGTTCTGTTCATAGCTATCTCTTTATGTGGACAAATGCTCTCAAGGTAAAAGTGGTTTAGCAAACTGTTCTTACCTTATTGGGTTCCCATGTCTTCTTAGATTTCTACCTGGTAATTTTCATATAAATTGCCATTCATCTGTTTGCCATACATTATGTACATAATGTTGATTTTTAATTCTGCTAGATGGGAAGCTGGTCTTAATTACCTGAGGCAACATATTAGAAGTGGAATTATTTTCTCCTAGAGCAGAAAGCAGACCAGGGGCTGTTAGAACCTGGGTGGGCAGGAAGATTGGCTACATGTAAGGGATTTGCTACATATGGGTAGGAGGGAACATTTAAGGATGATGCAAGTGTTCTAAAACTGCATTATGGTGATGGTTGTATAACTGTATAAATTTGCTAAAATGCATTGATCTATAAACCTAAAATGTGTAAATTTTATGGCATATGAACTATCCCACACTAAGGCTGTTTAAAGAAAGACTCTGGAGGTGGTTATTAAAGAATGAGAGAAACCTCAGAAAGATTGAGAAGGGGGTGTGCAAGCAGAGATAGGTTGAACCCTCACTTTCTATTAGGTTCTCAGATAGCAGACCATTTCATAGGGAGCCCCAAGGCCAACATGGAGAGCCCACATGTTGGAAATGATAATAATAATTGTGCATGTTTGAGTAGAGAGTGCTGGCGATCTCTTCCCTCTCTTAAAAACTGTCTTAGCTGGATAGCATGAAAAGAGATCCAGAATTTCTCACGTGTTCTTGTGGAGAACCAATGACATTGTCACAGTGAGGACTGTGTTAGCCACCTAACAGAGGCTGCAATGTGACCAGCCAAGGTAGAGACTAGACAGAGAAAGCAGAAGAGACCCAGAGGACTCAGGAGCTGAGATGGGAGGCTTGGGGTGAAGGGTAAGAGCCACCTCATATGCTGGAGGGACAGACCACAAGTTACATAAGCTGAACATTCCAGAAGCAGATGTAGTGAGGACAGAAGCTACAGACAGACCTGGCAAGATGAAGTTGCTGGGGGTATGTTATCTACACCTCCTCTCCATCTGGAACTCAACCAGAGCCGGATTGGTGCTCCCACTGCTCCAACTCCCTGGGTGTTCACGAGACTTACTTCGTTCCCAGAAACTGTCTCATGAAGGAGGAAGGCAGTCTGTTTGACAGAGGAACGGCAGCCCTGATGTATAGTTTGAACTTTGAATTAGCTGAATATCTTCCTGAACGGAACTTTTGTATTATAAAAGACCATTTTGGACTAGAAAACAATGATTCACCTCTAATTGTCATTTTAGTGTTCTGCCCCCATCCCACCCCCAGCCATATGCCAGAACTGTGCTTGGCAGGAAGCTTAGTGCCTTTGTAGAGAAATTAAAACACTTCACTTTTGTTACACCTCTGAGCTCTAGTGTGTAGATTTTGACACATGACTACCATTACTGTGACATCATCTATGGTCTGTCAACCAAAACAATAAATTCCAATGGGGAAAAGTGGCTGTCAAATGATATGTACTTGGATAAGAAAGCAAAGGGTGTTTTGTTTCTCTGGCTCTGTCTATTCTCTTTGTCAATACCAGTATATATTTGGCTTCTGCTTAAAAGAGCTCATCAGACAATCTGGTTAAGATGGCAAACATTTTCAATAGTGTGGGTCCTGCTTCAATTTTCTGCAGTTTTACCCAAGGTCAGTTAGGCCAGCTCTGTCCTAGAAATGTCACAAGCTGTGAGTGAAAGTCACTCAGTTGTGTCCAACTCTTTGGGAGCCCATGGGCTGGAGCCTGCCAGGCTTCTCTGTCCATGGAATTCTCTAGGCCAAAATACTGGAGTGGGTACCCATTTCTAAATAAGATCTATTTTTGTTATTGCTTTTTATCCTCCTTCTCTTCTCCACCTGGTCCAAACACTTCTCTGTCCATGGAATTCTCTAGGCCAAAATACTAGAGTGGGTACCCATTTCTAAATAAGATCTATTATTGTTATTGCTTTTTACCCTCCTTCTCTTCTCCACCTGGTCCAAACACTCTCTTTCCTCCAGGCCCAACTTTTACATCCTCCCCCATGTCTCCTCCCCCAAGCACTTTAAATCACACCCTTTTCCTACTCTTCTGGTCTCACATAGCATTTCAGTGAAGACCACTTCTCTGGCTGTCAGACACACACTGCCTACGATGATAATTTAGCTATGTCTCATATGGTAATCTAAAACTTTCCCAAGCTGTGTGAAGTTAGAACCTACAGCTTATCTGTCTTCATATAGATCTATAGAGCATGGTTGATTCATGGTTTGGTTGCAGCCAAATGGGACTGCTGTTTTACTTATTCGATGACCCTGAGCAAACACCTTAGCTTCTCTTAGCTTAAGTTTTCTCATGGGGCTGTTGAGAAGATTAGTGATATTAGACATGTAAAGAGTTTAGCTCAGTGTATATATATTTTGGTATATGAATATTGAATAAGTGTCAGTTATCTCTTAGAGAAAGACCTTTAGGGGCAAAGATTGTCTCTTTTCTTCTTTCCTTTTAACTTTATCTTCAAAGTATATTCACACCCAACCTCTTCTCCTCCAGCCAGCCTCCACCTGATCCTGGTCCTTGTCATCTCTGGTCTAAGAGGTAGCAGTGCCTCCTGACAGTTCTGCCTGCATCTCTCCTGTCTGCAGACCATCTGCCACACAGAACCAGGAGAGATTCTATTGAACTGAAGAGTGTTGGGATTCTGAGAAGACTTTGAAACCATTCAATAGCTTATTTCTCTATGTGTAAAGTCCTGTGATTTCAAGGACTGCTTCCAACACTCACTTTGTGACTTCATTTCCCACCACTTGTTCCTTCAGTCCCTTGACTTTGGCCATGCTGACTTCCTCCTGCCTCTGGACTGCAATCAGAATTTAGTCTGAGCACCCTAATACTCACTTTTTCACCTACATGTCTGCTCCCTTGCATTTTTCAGTTCTATGTTCAAACCTGCTGAGGTCAGTCTTCCTTCATTACCCAAAGCAATACCATTTCTCATCTTGTCTTCCAACACTATCTCCTTTACTTAGCTTTATTTTTCTCTGATCCACTGACTCTGATATATTTTTGTTTGTTTTCTGTCTTCTTTCACTGAAAGGCAAGCTCCATGTAGGTAGTCTTTTGTTCACTGCTCTATTCCCAATGTTTAAAAAAAAAGTATCTGGCATAGAGCATAAAAGAATGAGTACCTCAATGAAAAAGCAAGTAATTGCATTTGCTTATAGCTATATGTTGAAAAGTTAGCAGTATTATCTTCTCAAGGTGGTGGGAATATGGGTATTCTCCATGTTTATATTTTCTAGCTTTAAAAAAATAATGCACATGTATTTCTCTGTTAATTCTGCAAAATAAAATTTTTAAACAGAAAAAAAGAAAAGTCATCTGACTGTGTTTGCAATAGAAATGATGAGACATTTCAGTATGCAAGCCTATGCTATAACTTTCAAAATTTTAGTATATTTTCTAACTGAATTAATTCTAATAGCCCATGAATTTTGATTATGTCTGGGTAGACATATTCATTGCATGCTATGTTTTGTACCATTTTTCATTCACTGTGTGGTGATCACAGTATTTCTATTTTGTGCCCTGTTAGACTCTAATCACTGGAATCCATTACTAGTAGGGTTTCCAGATTGGTACATAAAATACAGGATGCCTAGTTATATTTGAATATCTCCCAAATAAATTATATTTTAGTATTAAGCATATCCCAAATACTTATGGATCATACTTATCTCCTAAAGCTTCAATGCTTCAAATTTAACTGGACATCTGTATTTTATCTGGCAACTACAATTACTAGCATGAATTTCCCAAACTGTTCACTTTACAGTTCTGAGAGCTTTCTTTTCCAAATCAGAATCAGGCAACTTTAGCTTGACTGCCTTGGCCTATGCTTTGCTGTTGATGTACTTGACCACTAGAGGGATTATTTCACTTCTGTTTTGGCTTTTTGTAAAAAGTAAAGCCAAAAGATAGGAATGATTAAATAAGAGCCCTTCCTTACCTTGACTCCAGTAAAAGAGAGGCTAGAGGTCACATAGTTGGATTAGAATTTTACTTTGTGAAGGAGCCTTGAATAATAATTTGCTCTCTGTAATGGATTTAGTCACTTGTTTCAAGCATTAACTCACCATCGTGAAACAGTAGATGGCCTGGTGTGGAATGTGCCTACAGAGCTCTGTTTATGGGGAAAATCTTTGCCAAGGGCTGTGTTTATTTCTGTTTTCTAATTACCCATTTGGTTGAGATATTTTTGGAATTTCCTGTGGTGAAAGTTACTTGGTTGAGGATTTGATTTGAAACCTATGTGGCTTGTGTAGCACAGCTAGTATCTAAGCTCTTGGTTTATTATGGTTTTGTGTATTGTCCACTGAGACATAAATATAATAATTTTGGACATGAATGAAGGTCCCATAAGTTACTTCCAAATTTTGCCTGTACAGTAATAGTGATTGTTCTGCTGTACAAAAATGTGTAACTTTGATACATTTAATTTCTTTTTCATTTTAATATTCTTATTTAATAGGTTGTATTTTCTTCTGATTTTAATCCCAGACTAAAGCATCATCAGTTGATGTATATATGAGTCACTACATCTGACAAGGCATTTAAATTTACCCAAATGCTTCTTAAGATATGGGCTTTTGGTTTTCGAAGTCATTTGACTCAATAACCAGAGTAAAATTTTCATATGTTGCTTTTTAGTTCTCCTATTTGGTCCATAAACTATTCCTATCTTTGACTTTCTAAAGATAAGTACAACTCTGTGAGGAAATTGCATTCTTAGAATTATTAAACTAGAGTGAATGGCAAACATTTATAAAGAGAATAAATATTAAAAGAACAGTCAGTGTGGTGTAGAGCTTAGACTAAATAGTATTTAGTTTGCTTTGTTCTCTTACCTTTCAAGTTTTGCTTACTCAGAGGCGCCATATGAAACAAAAATGTCCATTATTGTGTACATATCAGGTTAGTAAGAAAGAAATTACACCTCTTGAATAATATTAAGTGCCCAGTGTCTGTCCTCAAGGATATTTTCCCAGCTCAAGTAACAGTAATAATAGTAATAATAAGAATTACAGTTAATAATTTCAAGCACTTATGTTATGCTAGGAGCTTTTAATATAATATTTTACTTTTCCTTCCTATTCATGGAGAAGAGTGATCATGTTAAAATTCTCCTATCAGATTGTAAGTTCTTCAAGGATACTGATGATCTTTTTGTCTCTGAATTCCTAGTAACTAGCACAGTTGTTCTACCTCTTCAGTAAGAGGAGAGTAAATAAATGAATAAGTGAAAGAGAAGACTACTTTACTTAAAATGTTAGAGAATAATGTTTACTGGATCATTTACAGGATTTAGTCAAATCTGAGAATATATAAAAATAATATTTATTTTCCTTTTTAATATATGTTTTAGAATATATACACAAAATAAAGCATGATATACTGACTAATCACAACCAACAACCCAGATTAGATCTTAGTTCATTGCTAATAACTCTCACCCACTTTTATCTTCTTCCCCTCATTTAGTCTCTGTCCCCCACCCCACCCCACATAATGATTCCTATGAAATTTTGATTTATCATTCCATCATTTTTATCCTTTATATTTTTATTACATACATACATGTGTCTAAAGAATGTACTATTAAGCTTTACTTGCTTTTGAGCTTTATAAAGTATGGTACCACACTAAATGAATTCTGTAGAAATAAGCTCTTTCTTATTCAACATTAAATTCCTAAGATTCATCCATATTTTTGCATACAACTGTAGGCCACTCATTTTTACTACTGTATAATATTCCACTGTGCAAATAAACCACAGTTTATTTCTTCTCCTGTCAATGGACTTTTGGAGCTTTATGTTTTTGCTGGTAAAAAATAGTGATGTTATCAATATTCTTGGACATGCCTTCCTGCCCATGTGCTAGGAGTTCCTTCAGATATATGCATATAATTAGAATTCCTGGGACAAAGTGTATGTGATGTTAATGTCAAATGATTTAAGATGGCCATCACCTTATCTCCTTGGGTGAGCCAGAATTGAGAATCTAAAGTTACACAAATTCAAGTTACTTACCTTGTTTTTCTGTTTAGTGTTATGACCCAGAGACTATATATCTTGTTAAAGAGCAAATTCTAGTAAGGACAACATCTTAAGGCATAGAGTTAAGTGTTCCTGGTGATAGTATATGGTATACAATGGATATTTATTGCATAACATCTGTGAGTGATCTTTCCATAAATCAAAAGCCTAAACTGTGGTGGTGGCAAAAATACAGAAATGCTAGCATTGTCCCGAAGACTTTGTAATTCCAAGAGCTTCTCTTCTTCTAAATCCCCCTGAACACAGAAGCACTATTCTGAGGAAATAAAATGACAAAGGTATTTCTACTCCATCTTGTTAGTGTGGAGAACAGTTCAATATAGGATGAACTGAGCTAGTCAATTATTTGCAGGGTGTTTTTCCTTTTCATAATTTATCCCTCTCAAGATTGTGGGCTGGTCTATCATTATATCATAAGAAATGTAAAAAAAAATTTGTTTAATGCAACTGATTTCTAAATGAGTGTTTATCCACATATGTTCTAAGAAAAAATGTTAATGTAGATAATTGTATACATACAGTCATATATTTATAAGGCCTCTTGGTACGTCTACTACAGATTGGAAATTTTAGCTGAGGAGAATCCACGTATTTTAAGGAAGCTTTCATCTGACCTAAAAGTATTCTGATCTATTTGGCAGATTACTTCCCTATAGATTCCAATTGTAATCCAGGTTCTTGGACTGACTATATTGCTCAGATTCAGACAAAATGATATGGTGTAACTATGGTACCACAAAACAGACCTACTATGTAAGAAACTACTGGTGCTCTGCATATGTGCAGGAATCACTTCCTCAAGTGTTGCGTCTGTGCTTTTGAATTGATCAAATAATTGGTCTTTTCTTTTAAATTTGTCTTTAAATTTCATATTCTCAACATTTGGAATCAGTAAGAGGGCTGAATAAATGACAATTGATCTATTCTTCAAAGTAATGTTATTGAGCACACACCAATGTGCCATGTTCTGTACCACATACTATGGCAGTAGATGAGGATACAGCTTTACTCTGCCCTCTGGAGCTGAAGATGAATTTTATATTGTAATAAACAATAAACTCTGTAGTGTAGAAATCGCAGAAATGTTGAGTGAAAGCTATAATAATTTGGGGAGTAATCCATCCATTGAACTTATTTGTATTTCTGTCTGTATTTATAAATTTAAATAGAAGATCAAAAAGCTTCTTTAATTTTATAGTTTCATATTTTGAATGGCTAGATTTATAATAATAATGGCTAATTATAATAGTAGCTATTTTATAATATGATCAGGAAGCAACAGTTAGAACTGGACATGGAACAACAGACCGGTTCCAAATAGGAAAAGGAGTACGTCAAGGCTGTATATTGTCACCCTGCTTATTTAACTTATATGCAGAGTACATCATGAGAAATGCTGGGCTGGAAGAAGCACAAGCTGGATTCAAGATTGCTGGGAGAAATATCAATAACCTCAGATATGCGGATGACACTGTTATGCCTGATGTCCGAATCCCTGAGCGGGAATAGAGAAGGCTTCCAAGACAATGCAACTCGCAAAAAGGGAAGTTTATTACTGACTCGAGCCAGGGCCTCTGCCGCAACCAACGCAGTGGTGCAGGGTCAGAGAGCACTGAGCCCAAGCTGTTACACAAATGTATAGGGTGAGCACACGCTGTTGGTAGTTGGTTTAAGCGGATTGGTTACAAGTTTGCAAAGCAATTTCATTGGTCAAAACTTTCGCGCGCGGGACTTTCCCAGGGGTTTCCGCCCCGTTCCTAATTTCCTAATTGGCAAACAGCAGTCAGTGTTAAGCGAAAGCTAATTGGTTGTATCCAGGTGGCCTGATAATCTTACCACCCAGAAGTAGGAAGGCCTACTCCTAATCTAAGCTGCCTGCCATGGCGTTACTTCTGCTTGCCTCACAACACCACCCTTATCGCAGAAAGTGAAGAGGAACTAAAAAGCCCCTTGATGAAAGTGAAAGAGGAGAGTGAAAAAGTTGGCTTAAAGCTCAACATTCAGAAAACTAAGATCATGGCATCTGGTCCCATCACCTCATGAGAAATAGATGGGGAAACAGTGGATACAGTGTCAGATTTTATTTTTTGGGGCTCCAAAGTCACTGCAGATGGTGACTGCAGCCATGAAATTAAAAGACGCTTACTCCTTGGAAGGAAAGTGATGACCAACCTAGACAGCGTATTAAAAAACAGAGACATTACTTTGCCAACAAAGGTCCGTCTGGTCAAGGCTATGGTTTTTCCAGTGGTCATGTATGGATGTGAGTGTTGGACTGTGAAGAAAGCTGAGTGCCGAAAAATTGATGCTTTTGAACTGTGGTGTTGGAGAGACTCTTGAGAGTCCCTTGGACTTCAGGGAGATCCAACCAGTCCATCCTAAAGGAGATCAGTCCTGTGTGTTCATTGGAAGGACTGATGCTGAAGCTGAAACTCCAATACTTTGGCCAGCTCATGTGAAGAATTGACTCATTGGAAAAGACCCTGATGCTGGGAGGGATTGGGGGCAGGAGGAGAAGGGGATAACAGAGGATGAGATGGTTGGATCACATCACCGACTCGATGGGCATGAGTTTGAGTAAACTCCGGGAGTTTGTGATGGACAGGGAGGCCTGGCATGCTGCGATTCATGGGGTTGCAAAGAGTCGGACACGACTGAGCAACTGAACTGAACAGAACTGAATTCATAATATAATATATTATATTTTTAATAATATTAAATCTATTCAGATGTAGATTTGTAATTGTTAGAAACTATTTTTTTGGATAAAGTTTGGTTCACACCTTATCCTTATTGTTTATAAAAGTGTTTAGCACATAGTAACTGCTCAATTAATATTAATTCCATGGACTATCACTATTTAAAGTAATAAATATAAAAATGAATATAAAATATATTAAGCCAGTTTAATGATATTCAATATCATTAGTGACCAGAAATGAAGAAGCTCAACCAGTGCCTGATAATATTGCTTATGGAATAACCAAAGGGTTAAAAAGGTAGTCCTATTCACCATAGCTATGCTCAGGATATTTTATTGTCAAAAATGGCCCCTAAAATAATATTGGAGATGAGGATTTAGTGACATGCAGATTATGAGACACACATTGTTTGAGTACCTGTAAGGTTCTCCTTAAAACAATTTGCTCTAAGTCAACTTGGAACAAGGTTATGATTAACTTTGACCCAGATTTGAAATGCATTGTTATATACAGCCATACCTAATTTATAATGAATTTCATTAAAGAGCAAAATAGAAGATGGTAAACTAAAAAATAAGTCTATCTATCTATCTTTTTCTTACAAATATTTGCTCATATTTTTCCAGGGAAAGCATTAAGCCAAAAAGGAAATAGTCAATCATTCACAGCATATAAATACCAGTAATCAGTGGTGGTCATAACTCACTGTGAATAACGAAAATTCTATTAAATACTTGTGAAGGTGTTCATGATTTGTAAAACGGTCTTCATATATCACCTTTCCCTATATGACTTTATATAGCATAACATCAAACACACCAAGCAGATGAGGAAACTGAGGCCCATTTCGGTTGTGACTTCCCCAGCCTTTCATGATTAATAACTTGCCATTGTTCTTTCACTGTCGGGCTTATCAATATCATTTCTTCTATTATTGTTTTATGTGTTATATTTTAACTTAGTTTAACCATACTATACATAAAAACTACATCAAAGTTTATATTTGGCTTGCTTGATACAATATATATTTGTGCTATTTAAGTTTTTCAATTATTATCCTAAATATCTGTATAATATTTTATTAAAAGGATATGAGTCACTTACTCCATTCATTGAAAAACATTTACTAAGCTCTTATAATGTTCCAGGCAGTAGGCAGTGAGGATATAGCACTGAACTAGGCAGTTTGTTACTGTCAAGAACTAAAAAGTTTTTAGAAAGTATTTTCTAATATGTGATGCATATGGAAAAACAGCACTGCATGCAGTATTCCTAAAAATTAGCCTGCTCCCTATGATATTAGGTAAAAGAGATATTTTAAAAATGACCCTTGACATATGAACTGCTTTTCAAATATATCGAAAAATGTACGTATTCATTGAGTGTGTAATAATATTTAATTGCCCAAATTCTTACCAGCATTTAACACACACACACACACTCACTCATGCATGTATAGTATTATATGTGTGTGTTTAATTTAACTAAATCAATAGGTGATCAATGGTGTCATTAACTTAATTTATAACTTTTGATAACTATACATTTATATAAATGTAGTTTTTCTCTCATGTGAAACAGCTATTCATGGCTCAGTCCATTTGGATTTTGAAATATAAAGGTTAAAATATAAAAAGTTAAAATAGAGAAGTCCAACAATATTTATGAAGAATCTATTTTTACTTTCCTAATTTTACCACCTTTTCCACATATCTAACTCACATATATTTAGACATGTTTCTATCTTAGTTATATTTAAATAGGTAAATATACTAAATTTTAAATGTGGCTTAGTAATATCTGTTTAAATCACATTATATTTAGATGCATTTAAACATCTGATAAGGCACTTTGCCCTTTATTCATCATTCTATTCAAAAGGGTACTAACTTTTCTTGATTTACTTTGTTTTGGTGAAGCATTATCATTTTCTCTATAGAAGTTCTATATGTAAGATTTGTTTTATTCATTACATACACATGCACAGGTTATGCATTTTTCAGTTTTTGCTATTATTAATGGACATAGTTTCTTTACAATTTCTAAATAGCTTTTTGACAATATGTGAGAAACTTTAAGGTTTGCTTATGTATTTTCTAATTGGCCAATTTACTGAACATTTAATTTTCTTCACTTATTTGCTTTGACCAAAAATTCAAAGACAAAATTCTGATTTTGAATAGTATACAACAACTTGTGATATTCTAATCTTTGTGATGAAAACAATTGGGCAAGAATTAAATTTAAAAATTAAAACTCTCGATTGCTGTTGAAGCAACGAGAGCTGGAATGGACAAAATTCAGCTGCAGGGAGAACCACAGCGAGCTGACTTGTTCTGGAGAGGCTTTAACCTAGGGATTTGACCCGATTTGTGGTAGAGGGTGAGAGACCAAGAATCTGGGTTTCACCTGGGAAAAGGACTGATACTAGGTGCATAGAAATTAATAAATATTTTAGTAGTTTTATGGAGCTGAAGACACAAAAATTGAAGACTAAGGCCTCTAAATCATGATTGTTTTTTGCCTAAAAACTTAGCTGTGTTTTGAAATTGTATGTAGCAGGAGGAAATATGATATATTTTCCTCTTGAGAATCATGCTGCAGGTTAACAAATTAAATGCTTTGAGAAGTCCCCAGAAACAAAAGACATTTAATTTAGCTTTCCTGTAATTTTCCAAGCTTATTTAAGGGGTTCTTCATTCACAACAACAACAACAAAACCATTCTATTGAGAAGGTAGCAGGCAGGAAGGCCAGGGACCTCCAAACAGAGGAAATAGGCTGCAAGTGTCAGACATTTTTTATCTCTCTCTTAAGCGGCAGGAGAAAACAAACCAATGTTAAGTTTTTTCCCCTTTTCTATACAAATTTAAAGAGATTTCTCTTAAAATTCTGTGTTGCCATCTTGACACCTGGTTCCACCTGAACTTAACTTTTCTCAAACACTGAGCTAACCAACGCATTTTTCTTATGGAAATGCTTGTCTTAACCTATGTTAATGAACTATGTATTTACCCTAGACTCTGTCTTTCTTCAAGTCTGTTTCACCTAAGACTTAGAATCAACTTGACAAACCTGTGTGTTTTACTCATACATTGTTCTCCTAACTATGTTAATGAGACTACATATTTACTTGGAAACCTGCCTTTCTTCAAGATTCATGTCAATCGTTTTGTGGCCCGGGGTGACTCACCTGGTGGCAATTTTGTCTCAAAACGCATGTTTTGGGTGAGGGGCCTGGTGCCACTCTGAATTTTGAGACATCTCCTTTCTATAAAACAACTTGCTAGTAGCTATATAACATCCAGCTAAGACTAGGAGGGGGGAAGGCTTTCCGTCCCCTTCTGATGTCCATGTCAGAAGCTCTCTCTGTCTCTTTTATACTTTAATAAAACTTTATTACACAAAAGCTCTGAGCAATCAAGCCTCGTCACTGGCCCTGGATTGAATTCTTCTCCCTCAGAGGCCAATAATCCTGGCGTCTTTCGCGGCTCAGCAACAAACTTTCACTATCAAACAGTTTTGGAAATGCTAAGCCATATCATGCCAAATGCACACAAGTATTGACTGACTATGACATGTCTGAATATATACTCTAGCTAAATCTATTAAGTTGTACATCAATTTATCTTAAGCATTAAAGGAAAAACAGATTCTCAAAACAAAGGCACACGTTATTAAATGAAAATTCATACTTTGACAATATAACATAATTTTTCATTTTGCAATGATACTAAAGAACAGAAATAACATTTTATGCTTTTTTTCACAAAATTTCTATTTGCATACATTGAAAATTTTAGAAATGAATATCCTGGAGAACCTCTAAAATTCTGTTAAGAATTACACAGTTCAGCTCAGTTCATTTCAGTCTCTCAGTCCTGTCTGACCTTTGCGACCCCATAGAATGCAGCACACCAGGTCTCCCTGTCCATCACCAAACCCAAAGCTTGCTCAAACTCATGACCGTCGAGTAAGTGATGACATCCTACCATCTCATCCTCTGTCATCCCCTTCTCCTCATTCCTTCAATCTTTCCCAGCATCAAGGTCTTTTCAAATGAGTTGGTTCTTCCCATCAAGTGGCCAAAGTATTGGAGTTTCAGCTTCAGCATCAGTCCTTCCAATGAATATTCAGGACTGATTTCCTTTAGGACTTACTGGTTTGAACTTCTTGCAGTCTAAGGGACTCTCACGAGTCTTCTCCAACACCACAGTTCAAAAGCATCAATTCTTTGGTGCTCAGCTTTCTTTATAGTCCAACTCTCACATCCATACATGACTACTGGGAAAACCACAGCTTTTACTAGACAGACCTTTGTCAGCAAAGAAATGACTCTACTTTTTAATATGCTGTCTATGTTGCTTATAGCTTTTTTCCCAAGGAGCAAGCGTCTTTGAATTTCATGGCTGCAGTTACCATCAACAGCGATTTTAGAGGCCCCTAAAATAGTCTGTTGCTGTTTCCTTTGTTTCCTTATCTATTTGCCATCAAGTGATGTGACTGGATAACATGATCTTTGTTTTTTGAATGCTGAGTTTTAAGCCTTTAAGCCAGCTTTTTCGTTCTCCTCTTTCACCTTCATCAAGAGGCTCTTTAGTTCTTCTTTGCTTTCTGCCACAAGGGTGATGTCATCTGCATATCTGAGGTTATTGATATTTCTCCCATCAATCTTGATTGCAGCTTGTGATTCATCCAGCCTGGCATGTCACATGATGTACTCTGGGTATAAGCTAAATAAGCAGGGTGGCAATATACAGCCTTGACATACTCCTTTCCCAGTTTGGAACCAGTCTGTTGTTCCATGTCCAGTTCTAACAGTTGCTTCTTGGCCTGCATACATATTTCTTAGGAGGCAGGTAAGGTGGTCTGGTATTCCCATCTCTTTAAGAATTTTTCACTGTTTGTTGTGATATACACAGTCAAAGGCTTTGGCCTAATCGGTAAAGCAGAAGTAGATGTTCTTTTGGAACTCTCTTGCTTTCCCTAGGATCCAGTGGATGTTGGCAATTTGATCTCTGGTTCGTCTGCCTTTTCTAAATTCAGCTTGAATATCTGGAAGTTCATGGTTCATGTACTGTTGAAACCTGGTTTAGAGGATTTTGAGCATTACCTTGCTAGCATGTGAGATGAATGCAACTGTGTGGTGGTTTGAACATTCTTTTGCATTGCCTTTCTTTGGGATTGGAATGGAAACAGGCCTTTTCCAGTCCCGTGGCCACTGCTGAGTTTTCCAAAATTGCTGGCACATTGAGTGCAGCACTTTCATAGCATCACTGTATACAATTTGAAATAACTCAATGGGAATTCCATCACCTCCAGTAGCTTTGTTCTTAGTGATGCTTCCTAAGGTCCACCTGACTTCGCATTCTAGGATGTCTGGCTGTGGGTGAGTGATCACTCCATCATGGTTATCTGGGTCATTAAGATCTTTTTGGTATAGTTCTTCTGTGTATTCTTGCAACCTCTTCTTAATCTTTTCTGCTTCTGTTAGATTCATACTTTTCCTTTCCTTTATTGTGCCCATCTTTGCATGAAATATCCCCTTGATATCTCTAATTTTCTTGAAGAAATCTCTTGTCTTTTCCATTCAAATGTTTTCCTCTATTTCTTTGCATTGATCTCTGAGGAAGGCTTTCTTATCTCTTCTTGCTATTTTTTAGAGGTCTGCATTCAAATGGTTATATCTTTCCTTTTCTCCTTTGCCTTTCACTTCTCTTCTTTTCACAGCTATTTGTAAGGCCTCCTCAGACAACCATTTAGCTTTTTTGCATTTCTTTTTCTTGGGGATGGTCTTGATCTCTGCCTCTGGTACAATATCATGAATTTCTGTCCATAGTTCTTCAGGCACTCTGTCTATAAGATCTAATCCCTTGAATCTATTTGTCACTTCCACTGTATAATCATCTGTACAATTGTCAGAAGGTTTTTGTTAAAAATGAGAAATGTGTCCTTGAGTAACATACATTATTGTTATATAATCATTAGTACAGAGCTTAAGGGAAAACATACCCTTCAGCAAGATGAGTTGTTTTATTGTGTATTCATTAGCACAGGGTTTAAAGAAAATAATGTCTTATGTGACTAAGGTTAACGAAAGTAGGAAAAAAAAAAGTTTTTCCTTTTCTCCTCCTTGAGAACCCCAGACCCCTTTCACCTCCCTGGGGACCCCTTCTTATGAACTTACCTAAAACTTGCCTCTCTCAATATGACTTTGAAGACAAGCAGGATTTGATTACAGGACTTCTACAGGGCTGGGGAAAACAGAGACTCTACTATTGGAGGGCACAAACAAAATCTTGCATGCATCGGGACCCAGGCGAAAGAAGTGACCCCAAAGAAGTTTGGACAAAACTTAGCTGCTAGTGTTGGAGGGTCTCCTGTGGAGGCATGGGTCAGCAGTAGCTTGCCACAGGGGTAGGGGCACTGGCAGCAGCAATCCTGGAATACCCCCACCCCTTGGTGAAAGCCCTCTTGGAGTTAACCCTACCATAGAGACTGTAGATTCCAGTGCTGGGATCACCTCAGGCCAAACAGCTAATGGAGAGGGGACATAGTCTCACCCATCTGCAAAAAAGAGGATTAAAATTTTACTGAGCATAGCCATGTCCACCAGAGCAAGACCCAGTTTTTCCCAGTTCCAGTCCCTCCCATAATCTTGTCTGAGGAGTCCTGACAAATAGCTGGGAAAAGAAAAGAAGTGAAAGGCAAAGAAGAAAGGGAAAGATATACCCAACTGAATACAGAATACCAAAGGATAGCAAGGAGATATCAGAAAGCCTTTTAAATTCAACAATGCAAAGAAATAGAAGAAAACAATAAAATGGGAAAGACTAGAGATGTCTTTAAGAAAATTAGAGATGCGAAGGATATATTTCCTGCAAAGATGAGCACAATATAGGACAGGAATGACAAGGACCTACCAGAAGCAGGAGCGACTAAGAAGAGGTGGCAAGAATACACGGAACTGTACAAAAAAGATCTTAATGACCCAGATAACGATGATGGTGTGGTCACTCAGCTAGAGCCAGATATCCTTGAATATGAAGTCAAGTGAGCCTTATGAAAGAAGCTAGTAGAGGTAATGACATTCCAGCTGAATTATTTCAAATCCTAAAGGATGATGCTATCAAAGTGCTGTGCCTAATATGCCATCAAATTTTGAAAACTCAGCAGTGGCCACAGGACTGGAAGGTCTTAGTTTTCTTTCTAACTCCTAAGAAGGGCAATGCCAAAGAATGTTCATACTACTGCACAATTGCGGTCATTTCTCAAGCAACAAGGTAATTCTCAACATCCTTCAAGCAAGGCCTCAACAGTACATGAACCAAGAACTTGCAGATTCAAGTTGGATTTAGAAACAGAGATCAAACTGCCAATATCTGTTGGATCATAGAGAAAGCAAGGGAATTCCAGAAAAACAGATAATTTTGCTTCATTGACTACGCTAAAGTCTTTGACTGTGTGGATCACAGCAAACTGTGCAAAATTCTTAAAGAGATGGGAATACCAGACCACCTTATCTGCCTCCTAAGAAATCTGAATGCTGGTCAAGAAGCAACAATTAGAACCAGACAGAAAACAATGGACTGGCTCCAAATTGGAAAAGGAGTATGTCAAGGCTGTATATTGTCACCATGTTTACTTAACTTCCATACAAAGTATATATACACGTGAATGCCAGGCTGGATGAAGCACAAACCTGAATCAAGATTGCCAGGAGAAATATCCATAATCTCAGCTATGCAGATGATAATACTCTAATCTCCTGGCATGCTGCAGTTCATGGGTTCACAAAGAGTTGAACTTAGAAACTGAACAACGGTAGCAACAACAATCCCTCCAATCAGGAATGTTACACAAGTCTCTTAGCCTGATCCACCAGAAAGCACAGAGATGAAACAAGAACCACAATCTCCCAACTTCCTGGACAAAAGCCACATCACAGAAAATTAATCAAAATGATAAAGCAAAGGGTTTTGTTGCAGATTAAGGGACAAGATAACCCCCCCCCCCCCAAACCACTAAATGAAGTGGAGATAGGCAATCTTCCAGGAAAAGAATTCAGAATAATGATACTGAAGATGATCCAAGACTTTGGAAAAATAATGGAGAAAGTGAAAAAAATGTTTACCAAAGACCTAGAGCTAGAGAACAAACTGAGATGAACAATACACTACAAGGAATCAATAGCAGAATAACTGAGAAAGAAGAGCTGATAAATGACCTGGAGGACAAAATGGTGGAAATCGCTACCACATAACAGAATACAGAAAAAAGAATGAAATAAAAAAAAAAAAAAAAAAAAGGACAGCCTAAGAGACCACTGGGGCAACATTAAAGGTACCAACATTCATATATGGGTCCCAGAAGTAGAAGAGAGTGGAGCTGAGAAAATATTTGAAGAGATAATAGTTGAAAAGTTCTATAACATTGGAAAGGGAATAATCAACCAAGTCCAGGAAGCACAGAGTACAAGGCAGGATAAACTCAAGGACGGAACACACAGAGACACATAGTAATCAAACTGACAAAGATTAAGATTAGAGAGAACAAGATGGTGGAGGAGTAGGTGGACGTGGAGTACCTCTCTCTCTCCATGGATACATGAGGAACACACCTTCAGACACAGAAATGCATGCAGAACACCAGCTGAGAGTGGACAGAAGTACCTGACCAACAGAAAAGAATATATAGAACCATGCAAAACTCGGTAGGACAAAGGAACTGGGGGAAAAAAGGGAGTGTTGGTAGGACTGGACCTGCCCTCGGACAGTGGGGGAACTGGAGCAGGGGTCTGATCCCCACATTGGGGGCAATTGTCTGAGTCAGAGGAGAAACATTTAAGGCTGAGAGTGAAACAGCTGATCTGTGGCAGCCTAAATGGAATGAGAATCAGACAGTTCTTGCTGCAGCCATACATACCCTGGACAGGGACACAGGTCCCCTGGAAGGCGCAGCAGCTGGGAGCTGGAGCTTAGGGATTGTGAAGCAATCCCAGGGTGAGGGCTGCTATTGACTGTGGAGAGACAGATTGAGGGGATGTGAGGGAGGAGATTGTGGTGGGAAATGCCTGTGGAGGAAAGCCAGGCAGCCATGGAAGCAAGGCGTTACTGCTGAGTCAGGCGTAGGGGGTGGAGCCATCACCATAGCCTCTGTCTCCCCACAGACCAGCAGCCACAGCTGAACAATAGAGAGGCTGGCCCATCAATCTCCTGAGGCACTGAACTACAGGAGGACCCCACACAGGGTGCCCCTTTAAGTGCTTGATGAGCCAAACTACAGAGTAAGACTCCAGCCTGTGTGTGTGTGGGGGTGGGTGGGGGGGTGGGGTGGCGGGGGGGGGGCACTTCTATGTGCCTGATGCTCCAAACAACAGAGAAGGGCCCCAGGCGAGGGAGCCCTAGATCTAAGTGCCTGAATGGGCGGAGCTACAGAGAAGACTCGCTAAAGAGGCCTTCTGATTGCCAGCTACAAGAGGCTTGAAAAAAGACTCATAGGACCGTAACTCCTGCAGTGGAGGCGGGCCATGTCCCTTCACACTTGGTGCCGCCAGGATCCCCACAAGCCAAGCAGCTGCACCACCTTCACGCTCAACCCTCACTGGGGCAGAGCTGCCACAGGGAAAAAAAGTCTTGCATTTATGTGCACAGGGTCACTTTGGTCCTGTCTGACTATTTGCAACCCTGTAGACTGTGGCCTGCCAGGCTTCTCTGTCAGCGGGGTTCTCCAGGCAAGGATACCCAAGCATATTGACCAAGACTGGTTGCCATACCCTTCTAGAGCACTGTATTTCCTGCTGCCCCAGCCACCAAATCCCCTGACTACCTGGTCCTGCCAGAACCCCTGCGACCCAAGCAGCTGCACCACCTCCACCCCTGGCCCTCACAGGGGCAAACCTGAGTCCTCCAGGGCAGCCTCAGGAGCTAATCCCAGTGGACGACCCACATGCAGAGGTGGAAATAAAACCACAACTGAAACCCAGGGGCAGTGGGACTAAGGAAAAAGACCCCAAACATTCCCACTAGCTGTACAAGCTGCAGATTAAATCCCACAATCAACTAGGCAGACTCTGTGTTTATGGAATTAAACAAAAGGTCATTGAGAGCTCCCACAAAAGAAAACGCACTCGTTCTGATGGATGTGGACATTAGAGGCAAACACAGAGTACTAGGACCAGATTAGAACCTGACCGCCCCCACAACAGGTCCAGAGATCAGCACAGTGTTGGAGGGCATCCTAGGGAGGTGAGGTGGACTGATTCCCAGCGATGGAAAGGACTCTGACAGAGCGATTCAAGAAAAACATGTATTATTCTTATGTTTTGACTTATTCGGTAGATTCTTTTGGATTTTTTCTTTTTCTTTTTCCTCCCCCCCCCCCCCCCCCACCGCCACTCTGCTGTAGTTGTCTATTTTATTGGCACGATGAAATCTAATAAAGCTTTTGAGCTTTTTCTTTTCCTTTTTTTCCCCTCAGTCACATTTTTTTTTTTTTTTTTTTATTGTTGTTATAAACTTCTGCCTTTACATTGGGCTTTTGCAGTTCTGGGGAGTTTTTCTTTTTTTTCTTTTTGTTTCTTTTCTCTTTTTTTAATTCTAATTTTTTAAACCTATTAGAATTTTCTCTATGTTTATTACTTTGTTTGCTTTTCCTACTGTTCTTTTCCCCTTGCAGTTAATCTTTAATGTACATAAATCTTCTTCATCTACCTTTATTTAACTTTGCATATCTATTGTTTATTTCATTTCTTTCTTTCCTTTCCTCTCAACAGATTTGTTAGTTTCATTTTCATTGAGTTATGCCCTACTTGGCACCTTGCTTTACTTTTGTTTTCCATTTTGTGCTTTGGTTAGTTTTGTCCTTAACTGGTAAATATAAAATTTTTGATTTCATTTGTTTCCCTGGTCAATCTATTGTACTTTATTTTTGTTGGACTGTGTTGACCTTGCTCATGGGTGTATATGTATATGTGTATATTCCATTAATTTAAATATCTTTTGCCTAATTTTATAGCTGCCAGTTGTCTGGGGTTCATCTTTAGTTTCTCGCTCTTGGATGTTTCTTTTAATCTCACTTAATGCCATAACAAACCACTTGTGGAATATTTGTTCCTGAACAGATATCAAGCCCCAAGCCTTTGGAGTGGTAGCACTGACTCCAAGAACCTAGACGACCAGAGAACAAAACCTAGGGAATATCAAATCGTGAGACCTCACACAAAGGAAACCATTTGAATACAAGACCTGGAATCATCCAACCATCAGTAACACACTGTGCAGAAAGCCTCATCCAAGCAACAAACAAATCAAAAATACAAACCCAATCATCAGCAGACAGGATTGCCACCTCACTCAACCTTGTTCATCAGAGGAAAAACAAACAAACAAATGAAAATTCAGCATGAATCTCACCCTATACAAAGCTTACACAAACCACTAGACCAACCTCAGGAGGGCAGAAACAAAAAGGAAGAAAGAATTTAACCCTGAAGCCTGGGAAAAGGAGACCTCAAACACAATAAATTTAAAAAGTTAATGAAAAGGCAGAGAAATACTACAGAAATGAAGGAACAAACTAGAAACACAGAAGTCCAAATAAATGAAGAGGAAATAGGCAAACTACCTGAAAAAGCATTCAGAATAATAATAACAAAGATAATAAAAAACCTTGTAAACAAAATGGAGAAAATTCAAGAATCAATTAACAAAGATGTATAAGAATTAAAGAATAAACATACAGAGACAAACAACACAATTACTGAAACTAAAAATACTCTAGAAGGAATCAATAGCAGAATATCTGAAGCAGAAGAACAAACCAGTGAGCTGGAAGATAAAATGATGGAAATAAATTCTGAAGAGCAGAATAAAGTAAAAAGAATGAAAAGAACTGATGATAGTCTCAGAGACCTCTGAGACAATATCAAATGTGCCAACATTAGAATTATAGGGGCCTCAGAAGAAGAAGAGAAAAAGAAAGGGTATGAGAAAATTTTTGAAGAGATTATAGTTGAAAATTTCCCCAACATGGAAAAGGAAACAGTCAATCAAGTTCAAGAGGTGCAAAGAGTCCCATACAGGATAAACCCAAGTAGAAACATGCCAAGACACATACTAATCAAACTAACAAAGACCTAATACAAAAAAAGAATATTAAAAGCACCAAAGGAAAAGCAAGTAACATACAAGGGAAACCCCATACTCTTAACAGCTGGTCTTTCAGCAGAAACTCTGCAGGCCAGAAGGGAATAGCAGAATATATCTAAAGTACTGAAAGGGAAAAATCTACAACCCAAGATTACTGTAGTTAGCAAGGATCTCATTTAAAATTGATGGAGAAATAAAAAGCTTCCCAGACAAGCAAAAGTTAAGAGAAATCAGTACCACCAAACCAGCTTTACAACAAATGTTAAAGGTACTTATATAGTCAAGAAATACAAGAGAAGAAAAAGGATCTGCAAAATCAAACCCAAACAATGGAGAAAATGAAAGTAGGAATATATATACCAATTATTACTCTAAATGTAAATGGATTAAATGCTCCAACCAAAACATGCATACTGGCAGAATGGATACAAAAACAAGACCCATATATATGCTGTCTGCAAGAAACCCACTTCAGACCTAAAACTCATATAGACTGAAAGTTAGAGGATGGAAAAATGTATTCCATGCACATGGAAAGCAAAAGAAAGCTGGTGTAGTAATCCTCATATCAGACAAAATAGGTCTTAAAGAATATTACAAGAGATGAGGAAGAACACTACAGAATGATCAAGGGATCAATCAAAGAGGAAGACATAACAATTGTAAATATCTATGCACCCTACACAGGAAGACTTCAATACACAAGACAGCCCTAACACGTAAAAGAAGAAATTGACAGTAACACAATAGTAGTAGGAGACTTTAACATCCCATTCACACCAACAGATATATCATCAAAACAGAAAATTAATAAGGAACACAAGTCTTAAATCATACATTAGAGTAGATGGATCTCATTAATATCTTCAGTACATTGCATCCAAATGCAGAAGAATACACCTTCTTCTCAAGTGCACATGGAACATTCTCCAGGATAGATCACATCCTGGGTCACAAATAAAACCTCAGTAAATTTAAGAAAATTGAAATCATATCAAGTATCTTCTCTGACCACAGTGCTATGAGACTAGATATCAATTACATGATAAAAACTGCAAGAAGCACACACACATGGAGATTAAACAACACGTTTCTAAATAACCAACAGGTTACTGAAGAAATCAAAAGGGAAATAAAAAAGTTTCTGAAAACAAATGATAATGAAAACAACTCAAAACCTATGGGATTCAGCAAAAGCAGTTCTTAGAGGGAAGTTTATAGCAATACAATCCTACCTCAAGAAACAAGAAAAACATCGAATAGACAACCTAACTTTACACCTAAAACAACTGGAAAAAGAGAACAAAAAACCCCAATTAGCAGAAGGAAAGAAACTATAAAGATCAGAACAGAAATAAATGAAAAAGAAATGAAACAAACAGTAGTAAAGATTAATAAAACTAAAAGCTGTTCTTTGAGTAGATAAACAACATTGACAAACCTTTAGCCAGACTCATCAAGAAAAAAGGAGAGAAGAATCAAATCAACAAAATTAGAAATGAAAAAGGAGAGGTTACAACAGACAATGCAGAAATACAAAGGATTATAAGAGACTATGGGAATAAAATGGATAACCTAGAAGAAATGGACAGATTCTTAGAAAAGGTCAACCTTCCATGACTGAAGCAGGAAGAAATAGAAATTATGAACAATCCAATTATAAGAACTGAAATTGTAGCTGTGATCAAATATCTCCCAAAAAATAAAAGCCCAGGACCAGATGGCTTAACAGAAGAATTCTATCAAACATTTGGAGAACAGCTAATGCCTATTCTTCTAAAACACTTTCAAAAAATTGCAGAGGAAGGAACACTTCCAAACTTATTCTACAATGCCACTATCACCCTGATACCAAAGTCAGACAAAGACAACACAAAAAATTTGTAAAACAACAAAATTGAGCTATACTTAAGAAAAGAAAACTACAGGCCAATATCACTGATGAACATAGTTGCAAAAATCCTCAACAAAATTTTAGTAAACATACTTCAGCAACACATCAAAAAGCTCATACACCATGATCAAGTTGGGTTTATTCCAGAAATGCCAGGATTCTTCAATATACACAAATCAATCAATGTGATTTGATTGAAAGATAAATTGAAAGATAAAAATCATATGATGATCTCAGTAGATGCAGAAAAAGACTGACAAAATTCAGCACTCATTTATGATTAAATCTTTTCAACAAATGGGCATAGAAGAAACCTACCTCAACATAGTAAAGGACATATATGATAAGCCTACAGCAAACATTATTCTCAATGGTGAAAAACTGAAAGCACTTCCCCTAAGATCAGGAACAAGACAAGGGCGTGCACTTTCACCACTAATATTCAACACAGTTCTGGAAGTCCTAGCTACAGCAATCAGAGAAGAAACAGAAATAAAAAGAACCCAGATCTGAAAAGAAGAAATAAAGCTCTCACTGTTTGCAATTGACATGATATTGTACATAGAAAACCCTAAAGATAGTATCAGAAAATTACTAGAGCTAATCAGTGAATTTAGCAAAGTTGCAGGATACAAAATCAATACACAGAAATCACTTGCATTTCTATATACTAACAATGAAAAATCAGAAAGAGAAATTAAGGAATCAATCCCATTCATCAGTTCAATAAAAAGAATTAAATATCTAGGAATAAACTTACCTAAGGATACAAAAGAACAGTATACAGAAAATTAAAAGACACTGATGAAAGAAATCAAAGATGACATAAGCAGATGGATAGACGGAACTCATAGTCCTGGGTAGGAAGAATCAGTATTGTGAAAATGACTATACTACCAAATGCAATCTACAGATTCAGTGTGATCCCTATCAAATCACCAGTGGCATTTTTCACAGAATTAGAACAAAAAATTTCACATCCGTGTTTCATTTGGAACCACAAAAGACCCTGAATAGCCAAAGAAGTCATGAGAAAGAAGAATGGAGCTGGAAGAATCAACCTTCCTGATTTCAGATTATACTACCA
Source organism: Dama dama (assembly GCF_033118175.1). Lineage (NCBI taxonomy): Eukaryota > Metazoa > Chordata > Mammalia > Artiodactyla > Cervidae > Dama > Dama dama. Next base: position 9,355,036 of record NC_083681.1, read on the forward strand.
AGCTACAGTCATTAAGACAGTATGGTACTGGCACAAAAACAGAACTATAGACCAATGGAACAAGATAGAAAGCCCATAAATAAGCCCATGAACCTATGGGTACCTTATTTTTGACAAAGGAAGCAAGAATATACAATGTGGCAGAGACAGCCTCTTCAATAAATGGTGCTGGGAAAACTGGGCAGCTATGTGTAAAAGAATGAAATTAGAACACCATACACAAAGATAAACTCAAAATGGGTTAAAGACCTAAATGTCATAAAAAGGGATAAAAAGCCATAAAAAGGAATGCATTTGAGTCAGTTCGAATGAGGTGGATGAACCTAGAACCTATTATACAGTGAAGTGAGTCATAAAGAGAAAGATAAATATGATATTCTAATGCACACATATGAAATCTAGCAAAATGGTACTGAAAAATTTATTTACAGGGCAACAATGGAGAAACAGACATTGAGAATAGACTTATGGACATGAGGAGAGGGGAGGAGAGGGTGAGATGTAAATAAAGAGTGACATGGAAACTTACATTACCAAATGTAAAATAGATAGCCAACGGGAATTTGCTGTATGGTTCAGGAAACTCAAACAGGGCTCTGTATCTACCTAGAGGGGTGGGGTCAGGGAAGGGGAGATTGGAGGGAGGTTCAAAAAGGAGGAGATATATGTATACCTATGATTCATGTTGAGGTTTGACAGAAAACAACAAAATCCTGTAAAGCAATTATCCTTCAATAAAAAAATAAATGAAATAGAAAAAAAAACTGACAAAGATCAACAAAGGTATAATATTAAAAGCAACAAGGGAAAAATAACAAATAACATAAAAGGAAACTCCCAAAAGTTTATCAGCTGATTTCTCAACAGAGACTCTAGAAGCCAGAAGAGAATGGCATGATATATTTAAAGTGATGAAAGGGCAGAACCTACAGCCAAGTATATTCTACCCAGCAAGAGTGTCATTCAGGTTTGAGGAAGAAAGCAAAAACTTTCCAGACAAGCAAAAGTTAAGAGAATTCACCACCACCAAACTAGCTTAACAATAAATACTAAACAATAAATATTAAAGGAATTTCTCTGAGCAGGAAACACAAGAGAAGGAAAAGACTTACAAAGAATAAACCCAAAACAATTAAGAAAATGATAATAGGATCATACATATCAATAACTACCTAAAATGGTGTATTAAATGCACCAACCAAAAGATATACTGGCTAGGCAGGATGAAAACATGCACGTGTATGCATTTCCACTTACCACATCATTCTACTTAACTCCTAAAATTGTAATTATTTTATATTGTTAGGTTAATCATGTTTCCATTATGGGTTGCAATTGTAACTACCTTTTTATTTTTTGTCTTGTTATTGGCTATGAAAACTGATAAACATCTTTTAATATTATGATTAAGGAAACATTATTCATTTTAATACTATTGTGTCTTGGTTGGTCAACAAAAAATAATAGAATTCTGTATCACTAAAACTGTCATTTAATAAAAACCTATAGTAGATTCAATGCAATCTCTATCAAGCTACCAATGGTATTTTTCACAGAACTAAAACAAATAATTTCACAATTTGTATAGACATACAAAAAACCTTGAATAGCCAAAGCAAGCTTGAGAAAGAAGAATGGAACTGGAGGAATCAACCTACCTACCTGACTTCAGACTATACTGCAAATCTACAGTCATCAAGGCAGTATGGTACTGGCACAAAGACAGAAAAATAGATCAATGGAACAAAATAGAAAGCCCAAAGGTAAATCCACACACCTGTGAAGGCCTTATCTTTGACAAAGGAGGTAAGAATATACGATGGAGAAAAGACAATCTCTTTAACAAGTGGTGCTGGGGAAACTGGACAACCACTGTAAAAGAATGAAACTAGAACACTTTATCATGCTATACACAAAAATAAACTCAAAATGGCTTAAAGATCTAAATGTAAGACCAGAAACTATAAAGCTCATAGAGGAAAACATAGGCAAAACACTCTCTGACATAAATCACAGCAGGATCCTCTATGACCCACCTCCCAGAGTAATGGAAATAAAAGCAAAAATAAACAAATGGGACCTAATTAAACTTAAAAGCTTTTGTACAATGAAGGAAACTCTAAGCAAGGTGAAAACACAGCCTTCAGAATGGGAGAAAATAATAGCAAATGAAATACTTGACAAAGAATTAATCTCCAAAATATACAAGCATCTCATGCAGCTCAATTCCAGAAAAATAAATGACCCAATCAAAAAATGGGCCAAAGAACTAAACAGATATTTCTCCACAGAAGACATACAGATGGCTAACAAACATGAAAAGATGCTCAACATCACTCATTATTAGAGAAATGCAAATCAAAACCACAATGAGGTACCATTACACGCCAGTCAGGATGGCTGCTATCCAAAAGTCTACAAGCAATGAATGCTGGAGAGGGTGTGGAGAAAAGGGAACCCTCTTACACTGTTGGTGGGAATGCAAACTAGTACAGCCACTATGGAGAACAGTGTGGAGATTCCTTAAAAAACTGGAAATAGAACTGCCACATGACCCAACAATCCAATTGCTGGGCATACACACTGAGGAAATCAGATCTGAAAGAGACACATGCACCCCAATGTTCATCACAGCACTGTTTATAATAGCCAGGACATGGAAGCAACCTAGATGTCCATCAGCAGATGAATGGATAAGAAAGCTATGATAGAAATACACAATGGAATATTACTCAGCTACTAAAAGAATGCATTTGAATCAGTTCTAATGAGGTGGATGAAACTGGAGCCTATTATACAGAATGAAATAAGTATGAAAGAAAAACACCAATGCAATATATTAATGCATATATATGGCGTTTAGAAAGATGGTAACGATGACCCTATATGCGAGACAGCAAAAGAGACACAGATGCATAGAACAGACTTTTGGACTCTGTGGGAGAGGGCAAGGGTGGGATGATTTGAGACAATAGCATTGAAGCATGTATATTATCATATGTGAAATAGATTGCCAGTCCAGGTTCATTGCATGAGACAGGGTGCTCAGGGCTGGTGCACTGGGATGACCCAGAGGGATGGGATGGGGAGGGAGGTGGGAGGGGGCTTCAGGATGGTGGACACATGTACACCCATGGCTGATTCATGTCAAAGTACGGCAAAAACCACTACAATATTGTAAAGTAATTAGCCTTCAATTAAAATTAATTAATTAATTTTAAAAAACCCTATAGTAACTTTTATTTTAGTTGGAGGTTAATTGCTTTACAATATTGTGTTGGCCTCTGCCATGCATCAACATGAATTAGCCACAGATACACTTATGTCCCCTCTCTCCTGAGCTCCCTTCCCATCTCCCACCCAATCCCACCCTTTAGGTTGTCACAGAACACTGGGTTGAGCTTGCTGTGTCACACAGCATAGTCCTACTTGCTATCTATTTTGCATATGGTAATATATATGTAAAATCCACATGCATCTAGCAATCCAGCATCTAGTATTACTGCTAAAATCTAGAAACTACTATCTTATTTATTTTCTTTAAAAAAGTGAATGAGGCTTGAAACTTCTAATCCAATTCTGAGAATATAAAGAAATACTATGTTGTAAAAACAGGAAATTAACATGGTGTACAGTACCATTAACTAAAGTATAGATTTTGTTCAAATTTCACACACACACAAAATAAATAAATAAGCAAATAAGCAAATGAATACACATAAAAAAACTGTTTTTCTCTGAAAAATCATAAGACATGTAAGATGTTTTGAAGGTAATAGTCTTTTAAAGGAAAAGGCAATCTATATTATACAAAGCTGAACACTTATTAATGTTTAAGTACAAAAAACTATGGATAGAATTTAAAGTTTGCAAAGCACTTTTCTCTCTATTATCTCATATTATTTCTCTAATTATGCTATAATGCAGGCAAACTAAATCCTATAATACCAATTTTCTTAATAGGGAATTGGAATTCTGATACATTAGGTAGCACAACTGAAAAATAAAGAACTTGAGTTAAATCTTCACTTTGGGTTCTCAAACTCTTTCATTAAAGCTGCAATCTCTGAAGATACAGAGTAGAAAGATGATTAAAGAGACATATTTGAGAAATAAAAGGTGAAATGTTAAAATGAAATGTATATCATTTTGTGCCTTTTCATTGGTTTCTACTTTAAGAATGTGGATACACAGTTCAGTGTACTGAAAGTTCAGTACTGAAACTGCTTGGAAGTGATTTTACTTGCAACGTGTTTTTCTGTGCCTCTTCAGTTTCAAGTCTAAACTTAGCTCTCAGGAGAGTTATTAATCAGTTGGTTGGCTGCCTTTCTTTTGATTTTTTTTTTTTTACATGAAAAGTGACTTGGTGATTGGGATATTTGGGGCATTTCTTTCCCCAGGACATTTGAACTAATTGAAAGTGGATGTTTTTTATACTCTATTTTTGTGAGTATGCAATTCAGCAGGATGTAGAGACCTTTAAAACGAACTAGGAATTTTAATTACAGTCCTCTGGGCCACTTGTGGTCAGTGGGCTTGTGAACAGAGAGGTCACTACAGGTGTTATGGCTTCCTTGCCAGTTTACAATGATCCATTTTTAATTTATGGAAAATGCTCCTGCAAACTCTTTAATTATTCACACACTGTAAGGCAGTGTTGGATGGGGGGTAAATGAAAAAATAAATTTTTTTTTGACAAGTTATGACTGAACTTTTCTAGAGTACCAAAGCAATTTAGTAACAGATCTGGATTCAGAGCTCAGTAATGTTAAATTCCTTAACAAAAAATAGCTTTACACCAGTTTAACTTGGAGGAAATACAGTTCCCAAAATCTTAACAATGATTATACTGGATATATGACTTTATTGTATTTAAAGAAGCTTATAAGTGTGATATTTTTTTGCTTCTTCCTTTTGCAAAATTATGATATGGCTAAATTTAAAGCTTCTTCTTATTTTTCCCTAAAAAGGGTAGTTTTAATTGGATATCATATACCATAAATTATGGAAATATACTGTTTTTCTGTTGTAAGTTTAGTGGCTACTTTGTAAATATTTATTTAAAATAAAAGTACTGTTATGAAAAGTGCAGATGACTTTTGATTCCATTTTCCAGCCAAACCTTTTCATTTACAAATAAGGAAATTAAGGTCAAGGGGTTAAGAGACTTTTGTTCAAAAGTTTGTAGCTAGTAGGCAAGAGAATTAGGATTATAACTGAGATCACAAGACCCCATCCTGCATACTTTCCACTCTACCATTTTTGTTGTTCAGTCACTCAATAGTGTCCAACTCTTTGCAACTCCAGGGACAGTAGGACTCTAGGCTTTCCTATTCTTCACCATCTCTTGGAGCTTGCTCAAGCTCATGTCTGTTGAGTCAGTAATGCCATCCAACCATTTCATCCTGTTGTCCCCTTCTCCTTTCACCTTCAATCTTGCCCAGCATCAGGGTCTTTTCCAATGAGTCGGCTCTTTGCATCAGGTGGCCAAAGCCTTGGAGCTTCAACTTCAGGATCAACCCCTTCAATGTATATTCAGGATTGATTTCCTTTAGGATGGACTGGTTTGATCTCCTTGCAGTCCAAGTGACTCTCAAGAGTCTTCTCCAACACCACAGTTCAAAAGCATCAATTCTTCAGCACTCAGTCTTCTTTATGGTCCAACTCTCACATCCATACATGACTACTGGAAAAACCATAGTTTTGACTATACGGACATTTACTGGCAAATAATGTCTCTGCTTTTTAATACAGTCTAGTTTTGTCATAGCTTTTCTTCTAAGGAGCAAGAGTCTCTTAATTTCATGGCTGCAGTCACCATCTGCAGTGATTTTCCAGATCAAGAAAAAAATGTCTGCCACTTTTTCCTTTGTTTCCCCATCTATTTGCCATGAAGTGATGGGACTGGCTGCCATGATCTACATTTTTTGAATGCTGAGTTTTGAGTCAGCTTTTTCACTCTCCTCTTTCAGCTTCATCAAGAGGCTCTTTAGTTCTTTTTTGCTTTCTGCCATAAGGGTGGTGTCATCTGCATATCTGAGGTTATTGATACTGCTCCTGGCAATCTTTATTGCAGCTTGTGCTTCATCCAGTCCAGCGTTTCTCATGATGTACTCTGCATATAAGTTAAATAAGCAGGGTGACAATATACAGCCTTGACATACTCCTTTCCAAATTTGGAACCAGTCTGTTGTTCCATGTCCAGTTCTAACCGTTGCTTCTTGACCGGCATACAGGCTTCACAGGAGGCAAATAAGGTGGTCTGGTATTCCGAACTCTTTAAGAATTTTCCACAGTTTGATGTGATTGACACAGTCAAAGGCTTTAAGGTAGTCAATGAAGCAGAAGTAAATGTTTTTCTGGAACTCTGTTGCTTTTTCTATGATCCAATGAATATTAGCAATTTGATCTCTGGTTCCTCTTTCTTTTCTAAATCCATCTTGAACATCTGGAAGTTCTCAGTTCACAGACTGTTGAAGCCTAGCTTGGAGAATTTTGAACACTCTTCCATAATGCAGTTTAAATTTAAAAACTCCACAGTATAGCATGGTTGCAGTTAAAATTAAAACTCTAAATGTGCCCTTTTCACCAATCTTTTGATAAAGATTCCAGGGCCCACTGATTGGGCAACTCAAGGTTTTTCTTACATTTACTCTATCCCTTGTCAATTTCTTTACTTTAGAGACCTTACATTTGCAAAGCAATCTGAATCCAGATTTTATTGGTCTCCTTCCCCATTCTTTTAAGTTAGCCCCCACATATTTAGGCAAGTTCTCTCTCTCCCCTTCTTTCAGTCAGTTTACTGAACTTTACGGAATCCTTTCAAAACTGTCACCTTGGTTCTTAGAAATAGCAGCTCTCTTTGTTTCCTTGCTCCTATTTCATCTATTTACATACTAGTAAGCAAAATTACAAAATAACAATGATAAGTGCAACCAGCATGCACAGGCTTGGGCAACTCTAATAGATCCTTGTGAACATTACCTAATTGTTGGCAGCATTAATACTGAAGTGTCCTGGAGAACGTCATGCTGACTGTGACTGCTCAGTGTGCAAGGATCAGGATGATGAGAGAGCAAGGGAATGGAGAGTCCATCAGTTTTACTAAACATGATAATTATAGTGTTAGGTGCTCAGGTCTGTCCAACTCTTTGCCACCCCATGGACTGAAGGCTGCCAGGCTCCTCTGTCCATGGAATTCTCCAGTGCCTAAGTAATGACTAAAATTGCTTCTTTTGGGATTTCCCTGATGGGCCAGTGGTTAAGAATCCACCTTCCAATGCAAGGGACACAGGTCTGATCACTAGTAGGGAAGCAGATCTCGTGCTGTGAGGCAACTAAGCCTGTGCACCACAACTAGAGAAGCCCACAGCCTGCAGTGAAGAACAAGCACAGCCAAAAGAATTGCATCTTTCATTGATTTACACTATGGATATTTCCCACATTAAGTGTTTTTTCAAAGTGTCTCCAACTAATACAAATAAATGAAAAAAAAGTGTATATTTTTAATAATTTTGCAGGATTTCATCTTATGAATTCCCTAAAATTGCTTGGTGCCTGTGAGCATGCTCAGTTGTGTCCAACTCTTTGAGACCCCATGGACCTGCTAGGGTCCTCTGTTCATGAGATTTCCCAGGCAAAAATACTGGAGTGGTTTGCCATTTCCTTCTCCAGGGGATATTCCCAACACAAGGATTGAACCCATGTCTCTGAGGCTTCTCAGAGCCTCAGAGGCTTCCCCAGTGGCTGGGGAAGCCTTAAAATTGCTTACCTAATTGAATATTATTGTATATTTAATTATCCTTAAGCCTTTTCTTCACTTTTAAGAAGAATATACTAGAATAAATAAAAACATGAACTTTATAGTCAGCATATGCTAATCATAGAATATGACACAAAGAAAAAGTGCCTAAAAGCATTAGTGTCATATATCTGGCAGTGCAATCCTCATTCTCATGTTTTAAAGCAATTTTTGTGGCTGTGTATGTGTATGCATGTGTTTATATATACACCTTTTGAGTAGTGGTTGGATTTGTATTATTCTTATAAACAAATTTGACAGGAAATAATATTGAGTCTTGTCATCAAGGAACATATGTTATTTTTCCGTCTATTTACATTTTGTTTTAGGTCTCTTCATTGAGTTCTGTAGTTTCTTTGATATGGTGCTGTATATTTCTTTTCAAGTTTATTCTGGGTATTAGTATTTTGTGATTATTGTGAAGAAACATATTCTTTATTGTTTCATTCTAATTTGCTAAATTGTAATCTGTTGAACTCTAGTCTTAGTTTTTAAGAGCTTCTTAGTTTGTTGAGTTTTATAAAAGGCCTATTTAATGCAACTGGTCATTTTAATAGAACATGAACTAATGAAACAGTCTAAAAGCAGAAGAAAGAAATGTCCAAATTAGATAAGTTTAATAAAGACACTTCTGCCTATACTGAGTTTGTTTTCCCAGTTAATTAAAACTTATGTACATTTTCACAACCTCATAATCTTTTAGCCACTTTGTACCTGATAGACTAAAAAGAAAATCTGGTGGGATCTGATGGAGTTATGTTCACAGCTGCTGTCCTGTGCCAACAAGCTGAGATAGCAGATGAGCAACACACATCTGAACTGCAATGTTCTGGTCCTAGAACAACTTTCATAGCATAGAATAACCTGCTTCATATCTACCTTTCAAATCTCTTTGTAAGTGTCTCTTCAAGCCCATTCTGACCTCCAATAATATAAAGAAAAAAATTCTTGGAACCATGGTTCCAACTTAGCTAACTTGACACATTACAGAGTCACAACACCTTCCATTCCTGAGTCAAAATGTCTTATTAAAAGGAATTCTAAAAAAAATCTAAAAAAAAAAAATAAATAAAATAAAAGGAATTCTAAATTTTCATAACACTTAGGTTGAAAACAACATCTAGCACCATGGTCAATATAATTGTATTAATATCTTGTCCTCAGGGCTGCTGTTTCCCCTACCACTCTTTCATTTATTTAAAACTTTTTGTCTTTTCTCTTTTTGTTTTAATCACAAATTTTATTGTTGATTTCATCAGAGATAACTAGAATAGCACAGGTTAAAAACTTCCTTACTTTATCTTCATTATCAGATGGCACACCCACTACCTCTGTGGTTTCCATTACCCAATGAAATATAAAATTAATGTTTAATAAAACATGCTTATTGGTATGCTTTTTGTCTTTAAAAACACAGAGAATCACATTTGGTCAGATGACTTTCTAAAGTTAGGGTTCAGTGTCTCGCATTCCTAATAGGTCTACTATGAAAGTGGCTTGTTGTCATTAGTCAACCCTATCGAAAAACAAAACAAAACAAAAAACCCTAGAATGTATTAATAGAAGAAGATAATTGGTAAATTAATATTCATTTGTTTGTGTAATTCTACATTTAAAGGGTGGTTATCTTCAATTTCTCCAGGGAAACTATTCTAGTACTTTTGTACATATGGTTCTTTGGGAGGCATTTTCATTATTTCTAATAAACAAAAGGCAATGAATTGTAAGATGCTGAAAATGGCATTTCTTTTTTATACATAAAAGGAGAAAACAAGGAATATGATTAATGGCAAGAACTCTGAGATTGGAATTTCTTAGTATTTTTCTCTCTTCTCTCAACCTCTCTCTTTCCACACCCCTCTCTGATAAATACAAATATTGTGTTAATAACTTAAATAGTGGTGGTTTAGTCACTAAGTCGACTCTTGCCACCCCATAGATTGTAGCCCACCAGCCTCTGTCCATGGGACTTCCAAGGCAGGAATACTGGAGTGGGTCATTATTTTTTTCTCCAGGGAATAACTTAAATAACTTATATACTTAGACTCTTCATTGAGTTATCAGATATAGTAAAACTATTGATAGATAATTATGTTTTAGATATTAAGCATAAATTTTTAGTACATTAAATTTGAATCCCAAGCCAAAGAATTGAGGGTGATTATGGGAGTAATTGGGCTTCCTGGTGACTCGGACAGTAAAGAATCCACCTGCATTGTGGGATACCTGGGTTCAGTTCTTGGGTTGGGAAGATCCCTTCAAGGAAGGCGTGGCAACTCACTCCAGCATTCTTGCCTGGAGGATCCCCATGGACAGAGAAGTGTGGCGGGCTATAGTCTATGGGGTCGCAAAGAGCTGGACACGACTGAGCGACCAAGCACAGCGCAGCACAGCATATGGCAGCAATTCAGTCAGTCAGTTCAGCCGCTCAGTCGTGTCCGGCTCTTCACGACCCCATGGACTGCAGCACGCCAGGCCTCCCTGTCCATTGCCAACTCCTGGAGTTTACTTAAACTCACGTCCATTGAGTTGGTGATGCCATCCAACCATCTCATCCTCTGTCATCCCCTTCTCCTCCAGCCTTCAATCTTTCCCAGCATCAGGGTCTTTTCCAATGAGTTGGTTCTTCTCATCATGTGGCCAAAGTATTGGAGTTTCAGCTACAGCATCAGTCCTTCCAATGAATATTCAGGACTGGGAGTAATTAGTTTTCAAATTTTTCATTTAAATGAAAAAAAAATCATTGCCCAGAAGAAATTCTTAAGAGATGAATTTAATTAAATTCCTCTTGCCAGGCAATTAATTCCTTTCTACTTTCTTTTAAATTACTTTGGCTTGATGGACCATCTGTTCTTTTGAGTCTGTTCAGGGCCTAACTTCAGCTTATTAAACCAGCCAGGTTACATTACCGTGAATCCCAGGTTTCATTCCTGCAGATGTTCCTGTCTTTGTGTCAAGTGGCCCCTGATTTCCTAAACCTTCTGCCTTAGAAGTCCTAGTGACAATCCTAGCTATTTTCATCCATTCACATGGCCTACGTGGATGACTTGACTTCAGTTTGGGACCTTCTGTCATATTAAAAATCTACAAGGAATAAGTCAGTCAAGTCTTACTGCATGTAGTCTTGGCATCCAGTTATAGCATTAGGATGCCCTAGGCTCCAGTTAACAGAAACTAGCATTTAAATGGGAAGAAACAGAAATGTGTTATTTCATAAGGGGAAGTCCAGGAGTAGAGCAGACTCTAGGGTTACTCGATCAGTCAGTTGCATGGTACTTTCATTCCTCTTATTCTTGCTTATCTGTCCTCTTTGACAGAAGCGTTTCTTCAGGCTGGCATGAAGCTGTTAGTAGGCATCTCTTCCAGACAAAACCATATCCCAAAGATGAAGAGAAGTGTTTCTGGTTTGGTTCACTCCAAAGAAGGAGGAAACTATTTTCCCCAAAGCATTTCCCATCAGCTGCCCTTCCACCAGCAGATTTCCTCTGTTATTGGCCAGAACCAATTTGCACTGCCCCCCGCCCCCCGACTAGTCATTGCAAGGAGGATGCTCTGAATCAAGCACCCCTTGAGTGGGGGATGCTGTCTCCTTCTGAACTACATGGTGATGTGGGGAGAGCGAATATCGTAACAACATTTGGGTTTTATCAAGAATAAGAGAGAATGGATGCTAGTAGTCAACCAGTATTGCCTCTGTGTCACCATGTGTCACTTTTGTATGCATGGACCAAGCCTGGGCTGTGGAGTCAGATGGATCTGGGTTCAATTCTTGAGTAAAGCTTGGACAGCCAAGTGACCTTGATCAAACAGCTTAGCTTTTACGAGGTTCAGGGCTTTTTTCACTTTAAAGTAGATATAAATATCCTTTAAGGTTATTAAAATTGTTAAATAAGAATAGCTGCAACAACTATAAAAGAAAAAGGTTTATAGAATTCTGTCCTCAGTAAGTTCTCAGTTTAGTTTTTACCCTTCTGTTAGTACTTGCTTAAACCTATAAACTCCCCATCCCAGAAAATCACTTCAAATTCTACAAATGTTACTAGTGGTTTAAAATGCAAGATTTTTTCTTAAGAAATACAGTGTCAAACCTCTTCCAATTTTGCTATATAGCACGACATTTTGTTTCCTTTCTATTGAGCATAGAAATGTTTATTATATTGGAGTATTAGCAAAATATTCATTTATAAAATAAATATTAATGATTACATAATCTGTCTAGCACAAAGACAGTACCATGTTGTTCTGACTTAAGAAACTGTAAATTATGCAAAAGGGTGAGAGTCAGATACACTAGACATAAAATATGTGCCAACTTGTCACAAAACCTGAAACAAGTAGAGACCAACTTCACCTTCATGAAATCTTATCTGACCTAGTTTCAAACAATGTTTTGAATTAAAGTTGGTCTTAGGCCAATAATACCCAAATTGGAAATGAGTGGTAACCTTGCAATAAAATCTCATTCCAATTTTCAATTGAAAATAAATTTGATGGCTCTCTTTAAACATTTGAATTCATTTTTTATGAGTTCAAATTCTTTAGATGGAACAATGTGTGATGAGTTCTGAGGGTAGATTTGGAGCAGGAAACTCAATGAACTTTTGTGCAAAGCAGTAATGGAGACACAGACCTTGAGAACAGACTTATGGATACAGCTTGGGGGAGGAGAGGGAGAAGGAGAGGGTAGGGGGTATAGAGAGTGTAACATGGAAACATACATTACCATACGTTAAATAGATAGCCAATGGGAATTTGCTGTATGGCTCAGGAAACTCAAACCTGGGCTTGGTAACAACCTAGAGGGGTGGGATGGAAAGGGAGGTGGGAAGGATTTTCAAGTGGGAGGGGACATGGGTAAACCTATGGCTGATTCATGTTGATGTTTGGTAGAAGCCGATGCAATACCATAAAGCAATTATCCTTCAATTAAAAATAAATGTTAAAATAGAGCTGTATAACTTGCATTGGTGAGTTCATTGACTATACACTTAAACTTTTATAGTAAATGTATCTTGAGAGTATAATTTCCCGTCCTTTCTTAGGGTACAATTTTTACGTTTTTACTCTAGGGCAGTCAGATACAGTAAAAAACAATCTGACTTTCCACTTTTCCTGCTTGGGAGTGTGAGTCTTTATGAGAAACGATTTTCCCTAAGCTCCTGTGTGGAGGAGCAGCTTATCTGAGCTCCAGTTGGTCCCTGATAACTGCTACCTCACTACCTGTAACAAAAAGCCATGTTCTCAAGGCCTATATGTCCTTGGCCTCACAAGCTATGATTGGAACCTCTTCTCTTGTCCGATTTCTCTAGCTTTTGCCCTGTTTCTTCTCTCTGGTGAGCCCTTTCTCACCAAGAAATTGGTTGATGCTATGCCTGACTTTCTATCTCAGATTCTCTTAAAGATGATCTTTTAATTCAATCTCAGGCCTCAGGTGCTGCCTTAACTTTGAACTGGAGTATAAAACCATGCAAATCGGGTGGAGAGGGAGGTGGGAGGGGGGATCGGGATGGGGAATACATGTAACTCCATGGCTGATTCATGTCAATGTATGACAAAACCCACTGAAATGTTGTGAAGTAATTAGCCCCCAACTAATAAAAAATAAAATAAAATAAAATAAAACCATGCAAATATACCCTGTCACCCTGCACCATCAGATTCTGTAGAGCACAGGCCTAAAACTGTAGCTAGCTTCAGTTCCTATTATCTATATTTAGTTGAAGTACAGTAGACCAACAGCATGGAATCCTAGTTCCAGGTATACAGCATAGTGATTTGATATTTCTGTGCATTACTAAGTGATCATGATGATAAGTCTAGTTACCATCTGGCACCATACACATTTATTATAATATTATTGACAATATCCCCATGCTGTACATTTCATTTGAATGGCTCATTTATTTTCTAACTGGAAAATTTGTGCCTCTTAATCTCCCTCAAATTAGTATTTTATTTTCTTCAGATAAATAGAAGTAGAATTGCTGGACTGTATGGAAGTTCTTCTTTTTTAAAGTTTATTTGCAGTATTGAGTTGGTTTCTGCCAAATATCAATATGAATCAGTCATATGTTGCCTCGGCCCCACCTCTGTCCATCCCAGCCCTCTTGGTTGTTACAGAGCCCCAGTTTCAGTTCCCTGAGTCATATAGCAAATTCCCATTGGCTATCTGTTTTACATAGGGTAAGGGACGTTTGCATGTTACTCTCTCCATACATCCCACCCTCTCCTCCATGTCCATTGTCTGTTCTCTATGTCTGTGTCTCCACTGCTGCCCCACAAATAATTTCATCAGTACCATCTTTCTAGATCCCATATATATACATTAGTATACAATATTTGTTTTTCTCTTCTGACTTACTTCATTGTGTATAAAAGGCTCTAGGTTCATCTACCTCATTACAACTGGCTCAAATGTGTCCTTTTTATGGCTAATATTCCATTGTGTATATGTACCACAACTTCTTTATCCTTTTTTCTGTTGATGGGCATCTAGGTTGTTTCCATGTTCTAGTTATTGTAAATAGTGTTGCAATGAACACTGGGGTACATGTGTCTTTTTCAATTTTGGTTTCCTCAGGGTATATGCCTAGGAGTGGAATTGCTGGGTCATATGGTGGTTTTATTCCTAGTTTTTAAAGGAAGCTCCACACTGTCTTCCATAATGGCTGTAACAATTTACATTCCCATCAATAGTGTGAGAGGGTTCCCTTTTCTCCACATCCTCTCCAGTTTTTATTGTTTGTAGACTTTTTGATGATGACCATTCTGGCCAGTGTGAGGTGATATCTCATTGTCATTTTGATTTGCATTTCTCTAATAATTAGCTATACCAAGCAGCTTCACTCTTACCATTATTATTCAACATAGTTCTGAAAGTCTTGGCTATGGCTATCAGAGAGAAAGAGAAATAAAAGGAATCCAGATTGGAAAAGAAGCAAAACTCTCACTATTTGCAAATGACATAACACAATACAAAGAAAACCCTAAAGATACTATCAGAAAATTATTAGAGCTAACAAGTGAATTTAGTAGAGTCTCAGGATACAAAATCAATATACAGAAATCACTTACATTCCTATATGCTAACAATGAAAAATCAGAAACAGAAATTAAGGTATCAATCCCATGCACCATTGCAACAAAAAAGAATAAAATATCTAGGAATAAACCTCCCTAAGGAGACAAAAGAGCTGTATATAGAAACCTGTAAGACATTGATTAAAGAAATCAAAGATGACATAAAGAAATGGAGAGATATTCCATGTTCCTGGGTTGGAGGAAACAATATTGTGAAAATGACTATACTACCAAATGCAACCTACAGGTTCAATGTGACCCCTATCAAATTACCAATGACATTTTTCACAGAACTAGAACAAAAATTTCACATTTCATATGGAAACACAAAAGACTCCAAACAGCCAAAGTAATAATGAGGAAGAAGAATGAACCTGGAGGAATCAATCTTCCTGACTTTACACTGTACTACAAAACTACAGTCTCCAAGAGAATATGATGCTGGCATAAAAACAGAAATATAGGCCAATGGAATAAGATAGAAAGCCAAGAGGTAAACCCACACACCTCTGCATACCTTATTTTTGACAAAGGAGGCAAGAATATACAATAAGGCAAAGATAACATCTTCAGTAAGTAATTCTGGGAAAGTAAAATAGCCAAAAGTAAAAGAATGAAATGGGAACACTTCCTAATGCCATACACAAAGATAAACTGAAAATGGATTAAAACCCTAAATGCAAAACCAGAAATTACAAAACTCTTAGAGGAAAACATAGGCAGAACACTCAATGACTTAAATCACAGCAAGATCCTCTATGACCCCCACCTAGAGTAATGGAAAAAAAATAATAAAAATAAAAAAGTGGGGCTTAATTAAGTTTAAAAGCTTTTGCACAGCAAACAAACTATAAATGAGGTGAAAAGGCAACCCTCAGAATGGGAGAATAATAGCAAATGAAACAACTGACAAAGGATTAATTTCCAAAATATACAAGCAAGCCCACACAAGTCAATATCAGAAAAACTAGCAACACAATCAAAAGGTGGGGAAAGATCTAAACAGACTTTTCTCCAAAGAAGACATACAGATGAGTAAAAAACACTTGAAAAGATCCTTTTAATTTTTAAAGAAAACTGTGTACTGTTTTCCATAGTGACTGCATTAATTCACATTACCACCAACAGAGAGAGGGGTTTTCCTTTGGTACACATTTTTACCTATACTTGTTATTCGTTGTCTTTTTTTATTATTCTGACAGGTATGTTGTGATAGCTCAGTATGTTTGGTTTTGATATGCATTTCCCTGATGATTAGTGACATTGAGCATCTCTTTATGTGCCTATTGGCCATTTTTCTGTCTTCTTTGGAAAAACGTCTATTTTGGTCCTCTGCTCATCACCTAATTAGAAACTTTTTTAAACCAGTTTGTAGTTTTACTCAATTTCATATTGATGTACTCAAAAATATATTTGGCTTCTTATGTGAGGGCAGTATAAATTAGTTTTATTTTGAGGAAGCAGTCTAAAATACTTAAGCATGACTATGTATTTATATTCTCTTTTAATTTTTCTCCTTATTAATTTTTTATTGAATTACACTTGATTTACAGAATCATATTATTTTAGGTATATAGCATAGTGACTCACTATTTTTGCAAATTATATTCAATTGTACAGTATTACAAGATAAAGGTTATAATTCCATGTGTTATACAGTGTATCCTTGCTGCTTATCTATTTTACACACAATAGTGTATATCTGTTAATCTCTAGTTTGTCCTCTGCTCACCTCTCTCCTTTGGTAGGCCCAAGTTCGTTTTCTGTATCTGTGAGTCTGCTTGCATTCCGCATGTGCATACATTTGTATTGGATTCCACCTATAAGTGATATCATGGGCTACTTGTCTTTCCCTGCTTGACATTTCACTAAACATAATATTCTCTAGGTCCATTCATGCTAATGCAAATGGCAGAATTTCCTTCTTTTTTTATGGCTGACTAAGATCCCATTTAAAATATATACATCTTCATCCATCTGTCTGTAGGTAGACATTTGTGTTGTTTCCATGTCTCGACTACTGTAAATAATGCTGCTGTGAACATTGCGATGTATGTATCTCTGAGCTCTTGGAATGGAATATTGGAATATTGCTAAAATGACCACACAATCCAAAGCAATCTACAGATTTTAAAAAATTCCTACCAAATCACCCATGATGTTTTTCACAGAATAATAGCAAATAATTCTAAAGTTTAATATACAAGCAACTCTTGAAGCTCAATTCCAGAAAAATAAATGACCCAATCGAAAAATGGGCCAAAGAACTAAACAGATATTTCTCCAAAGAAGACATACAGATGGCTAACAAACACATGAAAAGATGCTCAACATCACTCATTATCAGAGAAATGCAAATCAAAACCACAATGAGGTACCATTACACGCCAGTCAGGATGGCTGCTATCCAAAAGTCTACAAGCAATAAATGCTGGAGAGGGTGTGGAGAAAAGGGAACCCTCTTACACTGTTGGTGGGAATGCAAACTAGTACAGCCGCTATGGAGAACAGTGTGGAGATTTCTTAAAAAACTGGAAATAGAACTTCCATATGACCCAGCAATCCCACTTCTGGGCATACACACTGAGGAAACCAGATCTGAAAGAGACACGTGCACCCCAATGTTCATCACAGCACTGTTTATAATAGCCAGGACATGGAAGCAACCTAGATGTCCATCAGCAGATGAATGGATAAGGAAGCTGTGGTACATATACACCATGGAATATTACTCAGCCGTTAAAAAGAATTCATTTGAACCAGTTCTAATGAGATGGATGAAACTGGAGCCCATTATACAGAGTGAAGTAAGCCAGAAAGATAAAGAACATTACAGCATACTAACACATATATATGGAATTTAGAAAGATGGTAACGACAACCCTATATGCAAAACAGAAAAAGAAACACAGAAGTACAGAACAGACTTTTGAACTCTGTGGGAGAAGGTGAGGGTGGGATGTTTCGAAAGAACAGCATGTATATTATCTATGGTGAAACAGGTCACCAGCCCAGGTGGGATGCATGAGACAAGTGCTCGGGCCTGGTGTACTGGGAAGACCCAGAGGAATCGGGTGGAGAGGGAGGTGGGAGGGGGAATCGGGATGGGGAATACGTGTAAATCTATTGCTGATTCATGTCAATGTATGACAAAACCCACTGGGAAAAAAAAAAAAAAAAAAAGACCCAGAATCAAATCAATCCTGAGGATAAAGAACAGAGCTGGAGACATAACCCTTCCAGACTTCAGATAGTACTATAAAGCTACAGCAATTAGAACAGCATAATGTTGGCACAAAAACAGATATATAGATCAATGGAGCACAATAAAGCGCCCAGAAATAAACCCTCAAACTGATGGTCAAGTAAATTTTAACAAAGGAGGCAAGATAAATAATGGAGGAAAGATAGTCTACAGCAAGTTGTGCTGGGAAAGCTGGAATCTTCATGCAGATCAATGAAGTTAAGAATACTCCTTCACATCATACACGAAAAAAAACTCAAAATGGCTTAAAGACTTAAATGTTAGATGTGACACCATAAAACTCCTAGGAGAGAAGATAGGCAAAACATTCTCTAACATAAATCATAAATCATAAAAATGTTTCTTATATTCTCAAGTCAGTCTCCTAAGGCAAAATAAATAAAAGTAAAAATAAACAAATGTGACCTGATTAAATTTAAATGCTTTTGCATAGCAAAGGAAACCATACACAAAATGAAAAGACAACCTACAGAATAGGAGAATATATTTACAAATGATGAAACTGAAAAGGGATTAATATCTAAAATATAAATTTTATACAGCTCAAGATCAAAAAGCCAAATAACCCAATTCAAAATGGTCAGAAGATCTAAAAAGACATTTTCCCAAAGACATACAAATGGCCAATAAGCACATGAAAAGATGCTCAACATCATTAATTATTCAGTTTAGTTCAGTCGCTCAGTCGTGTCCGATTCTTTGTGACCCCACGCACGCCAGGCCTCCTTGTCCTTCACCAACTCCCAGAGTCCACCCAAACCCATGTCTATCGAGTCAATGATGCCATCCAACCATCATCCTCTGTCGTCCCCTACTCCTCCTGCCCCCCAATCCCTCCCAGCATCAGGGTCTTTTCCAATGAGTCAGCTCTTCACATCAGGTGGCCAAAGTCTTGGAGCTTCAGCTTCAGCATCATCCCTTCCAAATGAACACCCAGGACTGATCTCCTCCAGGATGGACTGGTTGGATCTCCTTGCAGTCCAAGGGACTCTCAAGAGTCTTCTCCAACACCACAGTTCAAAAGCATCAATTTATTAATTATTAGAGGAATTCAAATAAAAAATACATTCAGGTATCACCTCATACAACCAGAATCAGTTCAGTTCAGTCACTCAGTCGTGTCTGACTCTCAGGGCAGTATGCCAGGCTTCCCTTTCCATCACCAACTCCTGGAGCCTGCTCAAACTCACGTCCATTGAGTTGGTTATGCCATCCAACCATGTCATCCTCTGTCGTCCCCTTCTCCTCCCACTTTCAATCATTCCCAGCACCAGGGTCTTTTCAAATGAGTCAGTTCTTCGAATCAGGTGGCCAAAATACTGGAGTTTCAGCTTCAGCATCAGTCCTTACAACGCATACTCAGGACTCATTTCCTTTAGTTATTTGTCATGAAGTGATGGGGCCAGATGCCATAATCTTAGTTTTCTGAATGCTGAGTTTTAAACCAATTTTTTCACTCTCCTCTTTCACTTTCATCAAGAGGCGCTTTATTTCTTCTTTGCTTTCTGCCATAAATGTCATGTCATCTGCATATTTGAGGTTATTGATATTGCTCCCAGAAATCTTGATTCCAGCTTGTGCCTCATCCAGTCTAGCATTTTTCATGATGTACTCTGCATATAAGTTAAGTAAGCAGGGTGACAACGTACAGCCTTGATGCACTCCATTCCTGATTTGGAACCAGTCTGCTATTCCACGTCCAGTTCTAACTAGATCTGTTGCTTCTTGATCTGCATACAGATTTCTCAGGAGGCAGGTCAGGTGATCTGGTATTCCCATCTCTTGAAGAATTTTCTGCAGTTTGTTGTGATCCACACAGTCAAAGGCTTTGGCATAGTCAATAAAACAGAAGAAGATGTTTTTCTGGAACTCTCTTGCTTTTTGATGATCCAACAGATGTTGGCAATTTGATCTCTGGTTCCTTTGCCTTTTCTAAATCCAGCTTGAACATCTGGAAGTTCATGGTTCATGTACTATTGAAGCCTGACTTGGAGAATTTTAAGCGTTACTTACTATCGTGTGAGATGAGTGCAGTTGTGCAGTAGTTTGAGCATCCTTTGGTATTGCCTTTCCTGGGATTGGAATGAAAACTGACCTTTTCCAGTCTTGTGGCCACTGTTGAATTTCCCAAATTTGCTGACATATTGAGTGCAGCACTTTCACAGCATCATCTTTTAAGATTTGAAATAGCTCAACTGGAATTCTATCACCTCAACTAGCTTTGTTCTTAGTGATGCTTCCTAACGCTCACTTGACTTCACATTCCAAGATGTCTGACTCTAGGTGAGTGATCACACCTTCATGATTATCTGGGTCATGAAGATCTTTGTTTAGTTCTTCTGTGTATTCTTGCCACCTCTTCTTAATGTCTACTGCTTCTGTAAAGTCCATACCATTTCTGTCCTTTATTGTGCCCATCTTTGCATGAAATGTTCCCTTGGTACCTCTAGTTTTCTTGAAGAGATCTCTAGTGTTTCCCATTCTATTGTTTTCCTCTATTTCTTTGCACTGATCACTGAGGAAGGCTCTCTTATCTCTCCTTGCTCTTCTTTGAAACTCTGCATTCAAATGGTTATATCTTTCCTTTTCTCCTTTGCCTTTCACTTCTCTTCCTTTCATAGCTATTTGTAAGGCCTCCTCAGACAGCCATTTTGCCTTTTTGCATTTCTTTTTCTTGAGGATGGTCTCGATCCCTGTCTCCTGTACAATGTCATGAACTTCTGTCCATAGTTCTTCAGGCACTCTGTGTAACAGATCTAATCCCTTGAATCTATTTGTCACTTACACTGTATAATCGTGAAGGATTTGATTTAGGTCATACTTGAATGGTCTAGTGATTTTTACTTGTTTCTTCAGTTTAAGTCTGAATTTGGCAATAAGGAATTCATGATCTGGGCTAGTCAGCTCCTGGTCTTGTTTTTGCTGACTATATAGAGATGCTCCATCTTTGGCTGCAAGGAATATAATCAACCTGATTTCGGTGTTGACCATCTGGTGATGTCCATGTGTAGAGAGTCTTTTCTTGTGTTGTTGGAAGAGGCTGTATAGTCCATGGAATTCTCCAGGCCAAAATACTGTATTGGGTAGTCTTTCCTTTCTCCAGGGGATCTTCCTAACCCAGGGATTTAACTTAGGTCTCCCACACTGCAGGCAGATTCTTTACCAGCTGAACCACAAAGGAAACCCTACAACCAGAATGACCATTATCTAAAAGTATAATTTTCCCTTTCCTGTAAATTAATTCTTTCCATTTAAAGAAGAGACTTCAACATTCCCTTTAGAGTAGATTTAGTATTCCTGAATTCTTTCAGTTTTTTGATTTTCTTTTTCCTTTTTTAAATTAATTAATTTACTTATTTTACTTTACAACATTGTATTGGTTTTGTCATACGTTGACTTGAATCTGCCATGGATGTATATGTGTTCCCCATTCTGAACCCCCCCCTCACCTCCCTCCCCATCCCATCCCTCTGGGATGCACCAGCCCTGAGCATCCTGTATAATGCATCGAACCTGGACTGACGATTCATTTCACATATGATAATTTACATGTTTCAATGCCATTCTCCCATATCATCCCTCCCTCGCACTCTCCCAGAGTCCAAAAGACTGTTCAATACATCTGTGTCTCTTTTGCTGTCTCACGTACAGGGTTATCATTACCATCTTTCTAAATTCCATATAAATATGTGTTAGTATACTGTATTGGCAGAGAAGGCAATGGCAACCCACTCCAGTACTCTTGTCTGGAAAATCCCATGGGCAGAGGAGCCTGGTAGGCTGCAGTCCTTGGGGTCTTGAAGAGTCGGACATGACTGAGCGACTTCACTTTCACTTCTCACTTTCATCATTGGAGAAGGAAATGGCAGCCCACTCCATTATTTTTGCCTGGAAAACCCCAGGGATGGTGGAGCCTGGTGGGCTGCCGTTTAAGGGGTTGCACCGAGTCGGACACGACTGAAGCGACTTAGCAGCAGCAGCAGCGGCATACTGTATTGGTGTTTTTCTTTCTGGCTTACTTCACTCTGTATAATAGGCTCCAGTTTCACCCACCTCATTAGAACTGATTCAAATGTATTCTTTTTAATGGCGGGGTAATACTCCATTGTGTATATATACCACAGCTTTCTTATCCATTTGTCTGCCAATGGGCATCTAGGTTGCTTCCATTTCCTGGCTATTATAAACAGTGCTGTGATGGACATTGGGGTGCACGTGTCTCTTTCAATTTTAGTTTATCAGTGTGTATGCCCAGCAGTGGGATTGCTGGGTCATATGGCAGTTCTATTTCCAGTTTTTTAAGGAATCTCCACACTGTGCTCTATAGTAGCTGTACTCTACTACAAAGCCACAGTCACTAAGACAGTGTGGTACTGGCACAAAGACAGAAATATAGATCAATGGAACAGAATAGAAAGCCCAGAGATAAATTCATGCACCTATGGACACCTTATCTTTGACAAAGGAGGCAAGGATATACAATGGAGAAAAGGCAATCCCTTTAACAAGTGGTGCTGGGAAAATTGGTCAACCACTTGTAAAAGAATGAAACTAGAACACTTTCTAACACCATACACAAAAATAAACACAAAATGGACTAAAGATCTAAACATAAGACCAGAAACTATAAACCTCATAGTGGAAAACATAGGCAAAACACTCTCTGACATAAGCCACAACAGGATCCTCTGTGACCCACCTCCCAGAATATTGGAAATAAAAGCAAAAATAAACAAATTGGACCGAATTAAACTTAAAAGCTTTTGTACAATGAAGGAAACTATAAGCAAGGTGAAAACACAGCCTTCAGAATGGGAGAAAATAATAGCAAATGAAATACTTGACAAAGAATTAATCTCAAAAATATACAAGCAACTCCTGCAGCTAAATTCCAGAAAAATAAAAGACCTAATCAAAAAGTGGGCCAAAGAACTAAACAGACATTTCTCCAAAGAAGACATACAGATGGCTAACAAACATGAAAAAATGCTCAACATCACTCATTATCAGAGAAATGCAAATCAAAACCACAATGAGGCACCATTACACACCAGTCAGAATGGCTGCAATCCAAAAGTCTACAAGCAATAAATGCTGGAGAGGGTGTAGAGAAAAGGGAACCCTCTTACACTGTTGGTGGGAAGGCAAACTAGTACAGTTTTTGCTTTTCTGGGAAGCTCTTTATCTCCCTTTCTGTTCTAAGTGATTATCTTGCTCTTTATTGTATCCTAGTTTGCATTCTATCCCCGCCCTCTTTAGGATTTTGAGTATATCATGCCATCCCTTCTAACCTTCAAAGTTTCTGCAGAGAAATCAGGTTAGAGCTTTATCGGGGTTCTCTCGTACAATATTGGGCTTCCCTGGTGGCTCAGATGGTAAAGAATCTGTCTGCATTGCAGGAGACGCAGGTTCAGTCCCTGGGTTGGGAAGATCCCCTGGAGAAGGGAATGGCAACCCTCTCCAGTATTCTTGCCTGGAGAATCCCATGGACAGAGGAGGCTGATGGGCCACAATCCATGGGGTCACAAACAGTAGGACATGACTGAGTTTACTAACACTTTGTACAATAAATGTACAATTGTTCATATATTTGTATACGAACAACAATAGAAAAATACATATGTTTTCATTTTGCTGCCTTTAGTATTCTTTAACCTTGTCATTTTAATTATGACAAATTGTTTTGTTATTTGATTATGTCTTGGGGTTGGTCTGTTTGGGTTCATCTTGTTTGGGCCCACCTGTGCTTCCTGTTCCTGGAAATCAGTTTCCTTCTTTAGACTTGGAAACTTTTCAGTCATATTTTCCTCAAATACATTTAGACTCCCTTCTCTCTCTTTTCTCCTTCTGAAACCCCTATAAGGCAAATGTTGACATATTTAATGATATCTCAGAGATCTTGTATGTTACATTCATTTTTTTTTTTTCCCCATTTGCCTCCTATCTGCTCTTCTGATTGGGTGATTTTCAGTATCTTATTTTCCAGATCAGTTATGTGCTCTTCTGTGTCATTTAGTCTGCTATTCATTGTTTCTAGAGTGATTTTTTTTTTTTAAATTTCAGATATTGAATTGCCTATTTAATTTGTTGTTTCTTATATTTTCCTGTTTCTTACTGAAGTGATCTATGCTTAGATAAATTCTCTTCCCTAATTCAGTTGGCATTTTTATTAACAAAGTTTTGAATTCTTTATCTGGTAAATAGCTGTATTATTTATTTTTTCAGAGATTTTCTCTTGCTCTTTCCACTGATAATAGACTTTCTGCCTTTTCAATTTTCTTGACTTTCTGTGTCTCTATGACTTTAGGTGAAACAGTTACCTGCTGTGGCCTTAAAGGGGTTTTCTTATGTGGATGTGTCCCTATGTGGACTGTATTTGCCCATGACTTTTGGTGGGAGGGTTGGATTTGATGTGAATGCCAGTCATGTCTTTCTTCAGGGTGTGTCGGCTTCTATCCCCTTGGTAGGGGATAGGACTGATGAAGGAGGAGCTAGAGCCTATGCAAGATGTTAGGAACACTTCCTCTCTGCTCAGTGGCTATCAGTGCCCTGGCCAAGCTGAGATCTCCTAACCTGCCAGAGTGGAAGCCTGGAGGGTTGGGCTTGAGCTGATTCTGTTCCCTTTAAGTGTGATTTCCTTCTCAGTATACTGGAGCCTTTGATCCAAAGGAGGGTAGTACTGAAGCAAGGGGGCTCACATGCTTTCAGAAGTCCAGTGCTCTGCCTATGTAGGTGTGTGCTGCCCATGAAGCATCTTTTTGGGGTTGTGATTGTCCCAGGTCGAGTGTTGCACTGTAGTAGGGAGTGACTAGGGCTGGAATATTCCTTGGGCTGGGACTAGGTGGTGCAACAAGGCAGTCATGGGAAATTTGGCAGCCACAGTAGTGTCAGAAATCTGGGCTGCTTCTGGGACATCAATTGAATAAGTGCCAATGATGACCTCTGTCACCACACCTGGACCACACCCTGGGTCCTTGGGTCGCCTCTGCATAACTATGTCAGCTCTTTCCCCAGATCCTGGCAGCCCTAGATCCAGTACCAAACTGTGGTGTGGAGGAAACAGAGCCAGTGTGTTCACGCAGCTGGGGCTGGGAGCAAGGCAAGTTGGCAGTCACTATAGCTGCCCTGCCTGGGGGTGAGTCAGCACTCATAACTTCCTCATGAATGGAGTGTAGCCTTCTAGGGCCTTCCTATTTGTCCCAGTGGTTCTCTGAGCAACTAAGGGGGCTTGTCTCCTATGCATAAGACCCCAAGTGGAATGCCCAATCTGTTGCTCAACGCACTCACTTTCCAGGGTGAGTGCATACAATCACCCATTTCTTCTGAGTCTCCTCCCAAGGACACAGGCCCTGACCCAATTGCTTTTCTTACACTCTTACTTGATTATATGTGTGTCTTTCTTACAGACTTAGTTGTCTAGGAGTCTTTCTGCCAATTTTCAGTTAGTTTTTCATGAGAATTGTTCCACATATAGGTGTATTTTTGATGTATTCATGATGAGGATGTGAGCTTCACATCCTCTGGGTTGTTTATTGTTTGATGCTAAGTTGTATGAATTATTGGTACATTTTGAATATTGCTGCCCCTTATTAACTATATTATTTTAAATATCTTTTCCCATTTAGTAGGTTGCTTTTTTTTTTTTCTTTTTTTTTTTTGATGGTTTCCTTTACTGTGCAAAAGCTTCTTAGTTTGATGTAGTTCAATTATGTATTGTGCTTTTGCTTTGGTTGCCTGAGTAGAAATATCCAAAAGAAAATATTGCTAAGGCAAATGTCAAAAGGTTTACTGCCCAAGTTTTCAAGGAATTTTATAGTTTCAGGTATACATTTAAGTCTTTAGTCCATTTTGAGTTTATTTTTGTTTATGTGATGTGAGAAAGGAGTCCTGTTTAATTCTTTTGCATGTAGCAGTTTAAATTTCCCAATTCTTATTTGAGAGACTGTCTTCCCTGCATTGAATATTCTTGGCTCCTATGTTGTAGATTAATTGGCCATATAACATGGGGTTGTTCCTGGGCTCTCTATTCAGTTCTGTTGTTTTATGTACCTGTATTTTTTTCTTTTTGTCAGTGCTGTACTGTTCTGATTGCTGTAGTATGTAGTATAGTTGGAGATCAGGGTGCATTATACCTCCATTATACCTCCAACTCTGTTCATCTTCCTCAAGACTGTTTTGACCTTTCAGTGTCTTCTGTTTTTCCATTACAAATTTTAGAATTATTTGTTTTTGTTCTGTGAAAAATGCCATTGATATTTTGATATCAAAGGGATTGCATCAAATCTGTAGATTTCCTTGGATAGCAAGGTCATTTTAACAACATTAATTATTTCAGCTTATGAGTATGATATATATATTTCCATTGTTTGTGTTTTCTTTAATTCATTTCATCAGCGTCTTATAGTTTTCTTAGTACAAATTTTTAGTACAAATCCTACTGTTGTGGTATGGCCAACTGCTTTGTGAAGGTAGGACTGGTCACTGGCCCAGCAGGTAGCCAGACGTGTGGAAAGGCTGCTGGTGGGCAGGCCTGGCTTCTGAGGCTGCTGGGTGAGGGCATTGCGGGTCCTGGAGCTGCTGCTGGCCTGCTGGATCATATGGTACATTTTCAATTTTTTGAGGAAAAAAGGGGGTTAACTTAAAAGTCACTCCTATATTATATAATACTGTATAATGCCTAAGTATATTTCTCAGCTCTTTCTGAGGTTTCATAAAGCTATTGATTTCTTCTAAGAAAAGATGATGTAGCTTAAAGGTTTAGAGCATGGTCTCTGGAGCCAGAATGTCTTAATTTCAGTCCTAACTCTATTTTTAGAACCTGTGTGAATTAGAGCATAATACTCAGCTTCTCTGGGCCTAAGTTTACTTGTTATCAGTATAAGAGAAATTATTGCAGTCCCTACTTTATGACATAGCTGTGAGGATCAAACTAATACATATAAAACACACATATGAATACAGGAATAAATTGTATATTAAACTTAAGGTACTATTCTAATTTGTTTTCTACTATTGTTTTCTTAACTTTTTGTTAATATTGCATTCTTTAAATTATCATAGCTTCATAAGAAAGCAAGATATATGATAAAGCCAGTTGCCCATTCTGTTCTTTTTCAAAATTAACTTAGATACAGACTTCTGATTCTGGTCAGGATGGGATAATAGGGGTTGGCTTTGCCCTCTGCCTTATACAGTTAAAATATATGAAACAATGTTTTTTATATATTGAACAATGACAGATTAGGACAGTGATCCCTGAGAGAAGGGAAACAAATGAAGTGAACTTTATGATTGCCTCAGTTTACTGCCTGGAAGGAATTTCCAAAGCCATAGTGCAAGGAGGAACCGAAACAGTATATTGCCTCCTAAGCTGTGGAGACAGAGTTCAGAATTCAGGGGGACTAACATGTCTAGGATATTCAGGGCAGAATATCAGATAGGGGGGAACTGGAGAGACAGAGAATATTGGAATTCTGTAGAGGGTTTGACAGTCCTCAGATATGTGCTAATCAGTGCCTGTCTAGGAAACTAAGGCCAGGATAAGAACCACTGTGAACAAGAAGGTGAAGAATTCCTGAAGTTTACACAGGGTTGGAGTAATTCATGTTCCATATAGCCAGACTGAAGAAATCTCATAATATATCTGGCACTGGGTTAAGTACTCAGTGAGTATTTTACTTCAATAAGATCCAAATAGCTCTTGGACTTAAGCCTCCTCTGATTCCACCTAACAAAGCTTAATAGCAAACTCGACATTTATTTGTTTCCAAATAATTTTACTGGGTTTCAGAAGACTGCTAAAAATATTCCAAGAAAAGAAAAAATTTCACACCTAATAATGTAAAATTCACAAGGTCTGCCATTCAGTTAAAAAAAATTATTGGTTATGCAGAGAAGCAGGAAAATAGAATCCATAATGAGAAGAAAATGAACTCAATAAAAATAGACCCAGAAATGATGCAGATGATAGAATTATTAGAAATGGACATTAAAGCAGCTTTTACAAAGCACTGTGTCAAAAAAGGGAGAGTGAAGCATTGCATGTTAATGAAAGGCATAGAAGACAACCCACCCACCACACCCCCGCCAACCCCTTGCACCAAAGGTAAAAAGAGAGTCATTCCTGGTGATGGTATATACATACAATATCTGAGAAGAAAATACACTGGATGGTGTTAATAGCATATCAGACAATTTTGAAGAAAATATTAGTGAATTTTAAGACAAAGGGATAGAAATAGTCTCAAATTAAGCAGAGAAAGAAAAAGGACTAAAAATAAATGAACCAGAGCAACAGGAACCTGTGGGATAACTTTAAGTTGTCTGAAGATATGTTTAACTAGGGAACTCCCAGAAAGATGAATTGGGGAGTGGCAACAAAAAATGATGGAAGAAATAATGGCTGGAAATTTTCAAAATTTATGTAAATTATAAGCATATAAATCTTCAAAACTCAACAAACCACAAACATAGGAAGCATGAAGAAAAAACCCCAAGGCACATCATCATAAACTGCTTAAATCTGGTAAAACGAAGAAACTCTTAAAGGGATTAAAAGAGCTTCTTGATGAAGGTGGAAGAGGAGAGTAAAAAAGCTGGTTTAAAACTCAACATTCAAAAAACGAAGATCATGGCATCCAGTCCCATAACTTCATGACAAATAGACTGGGAAACAAAGGAAACAGTGACAAACTTTATTTTCTTGGGCTCCAACATCACTGCAGATAGTTCACTGCAGCCACAGAATTAAAAGATGATTGCTCCTTGGAAGAAAAGCAATGATGAACCTAGACAGAGTATTAAAAAGCAGAGACATCACTTTGCTGACAAAGGTCCACATAGTCAAAACTATGACTTTTCTAATATTCATGTAGAGATGTGAGAATTGGACCATAAAGAAGACTGAGCACCAAAGAATTGATGCTTTTGAACTGTGGTGCTGGAGAAGACTTTTGAGAGCAAGGAGATCAAACCAGTCAATCCTAAAGGAAATCAATCCCAAATATTCATTGGAAGGAGTGATACTGAAGTTGAAGCTCCGATACTTTGGCCACCTGGTGGGAAGAGCTGACTCATTGGAAAAGACCCTGGTGCTGGGAAAGATTTAGGGCAGGAGGAGAAGGGGGCAACAGAGGTGAGATAATTGGATGGCATCATTGACTCAATGGACATGAATTTGAGCAAACTCCTGGAGATAGTGAAGGACAGGGAAACCTGGCATGCTGCAGTACATGGGGTCACAAAGGGTTGGACACAGCTGAGTGATTTAACTGAACTGAACAGACAGAAGTAGAATGACGGTAGCACACAAGTCAGAATTGGTGAAATGTGAGTAAGATGTGATATAAACTATTTCCACTGTAGGGATAAAGTAGTATAATATCACTTGAAAGTAGAATGGTAAGTTGAAGGTGTATACTATTAACCCTATAGTGACCACTATAAAAAAAAGAAGAGTATCTAACAAGGAAATAAAGAAACTAAAATATAGTATATGAATTTTCTATTACTGTGCAACAATTATCACAAATTTAACATTAGATAGCATATATTTATTATCTCACAGTTTCTGTGGGTCAGGAATCCAGGCACAGTTTAGCATAGTCCTTGCTGAGGATCTCATGTGACTGAAATTCAAGGGGTTGCCTTGGCTTCATTGTTATCCAGAGGTTTGACTAAGGAAGATCTGTTTCCAAGCTCATGCAAGGTACAGGCAGAATTCATTTAACTGTGTTTGCATGACTGAGGCCCTTTGTTGTTATAAGTCAGAGACCACTCTCAATGCCTAGGGCTGCTCTCAGCTCTTTGCTCTGCTGTCCTCACAGGCCATTCCACATCATGGGGATTTAAGTCATCAAATTCAGCAGGAAGATCTCTAAATTCTAATCACCATTTCTAAGGAAGGACTGGACTTTTTTTTTTTTTTTTCTTTAATGGCTCACCAAGGATAATGTCTTTGTGATTAGTTCCAAATCCATTGATCAGGGGCCTTCATTACTGAAAAATGTCTTTACATTTGCTAAATAAGTGTGCTCTGCTAAGTCTCTTCAGTCACGTCCAACTCTTTGAGATTCTATGAACTGTAGCCCATCTGGCTCCTCTGTCCATGGGATTCTCCAGGCAAGAATACTGGTGTGGTTGTCATGTCCTCCTCCAGGGAATCTCGCTGACCCAGGCCTCAAACCTGAGTCTTCTGTGGCTCCTGTATTGCAGGCAGATTTCCTTTACTGCTGAGCTTCCTGAGAAGCCCCCAAGTAGTATGACCTAATAAAGGGACTAAAATTCCATCCCATTCATGGGCCCTGTGCACACTCAAGGGTAGAGGAATATACAGAGTGCTCAAACCTGGGGTAACAATCCTAGGAGACATCTGAGAGCTGTGCCTGCCATACGGATGGATAAAGACCTAACAAATATTAAGAAGGGGAGAAAAAGGAAAAGGGAACACAGAAGAGACATCTGAGAGCTATGCCTGCCATACGGATGGATAAAGAAGACTTAACAAATATTAAAGAGGGGAGAAAAAGGAAAAGGGAACACAGAAAAGACATCTGAGAGTTGTGCCTGCCATACGGATGAATAAAGAAGACCTAACAAATATTAAAGAGGGGAGAAAAAGGAAAGGGGAACACAGAAGAGATGGGACAAGTGTAAAGCAAAATGCAGTAGATTTAAACTGAACAATATCAATACTCATATTAAATTTAAATGGTCTAAACACCAAAATTAAATGGCAGAGGTTTTTATGTTGGATAAAGAAGCCAGATGACTATGTGCTGTCTATATGAAATCCATTTAAAATATACACACACAAACAGATTAAAAGTAAAAGAACAGAAAAATAAACCAACACTAGCCAAAGGAAATCTAGAACGGCTTTATTTATAACAAAATCAATTTCAGAATCTCACTAACAGTGAGTCCTTTGATAATAAGTAAGTAATAATAAGTAAAGGGTAACTTTATGCAGGGGGCATAACAATTTTAAATGTTTATTAATAACAAAGTTTCAAAATACATGAAGCAACAATGCTCTAACTGAAAGGAAAAATAGATTCCAGATGTAGTTGAAGAATCAGCACCCATATCTCAACAAATAGTAAAAATAAAATCAGTAAACAGAAGTCTTGAACAGCACTTTTGATCAATGTAACCTAACTGACATTTTAGAAACATGCTAGCCAATGACAGCAGGATATGCATTGTCAACCTTAGCACTATTTGCATTTTATCCTGGATAACTCTTGTGGGAGGCTGTCTTCTGAACTGTAGGATGTTTGTCAGCATCCTCAGCCTTTATCCACTGGATGCTGGCAGTATATTTCCTTCATTATAACAAAGAAAAATGTTTCCAGACTTTACCAAATGTTCCCTTAGGGGCACAATCATCCAAGTTGAAAATTGCTGATTTAAAACATGGTTTACTCTGAAACGTATATTTGAGGAAAAATATGGCTAGCTAGTTTTCCAATAAAGTCAGGTCACAGTTTCAAACATTGTTCTGATGAAATCAGTGGATTTTCCAATATTTAGTAACAGTTCTCTCAGTTTCGTTGCAAAATGTGGACTGGGGCTATGGTTTATTCATGAATCTTCATTGCTGTGTTGGTTAGAAACTGGCACACGGTGAATCAGCACTCCTAATTTTGTGCCATTATTTATCCATTTAATTCAACAACTGTGTATAACTGCCTTCTATCAGCTAGTTGCTGTTCTACCATTGGGAATGTATCAGGGAAAAAATGAATGCTCTTCCCTTAACAGAGCTCACATTTGGTAGAAGAATAGAATAATAAACAAGCAAATTCTCCAAGCAAGTCTTCAACAGTATGTGAACTGAGAACTTCCAGGTTTTCAAGCAGTATTTAGAAAACGCAGAGGAATCAGAGATCAAATTGCCAACTTCCGCTGGATCATAGAAAAAGCAAGGGAATTCAAGATAAACATCTACTCCTGCTTCATTGACCATGGTAAAGTCTTTGACTATTTGGATCACGACAAACTGTGGAAAATTCTTCAAGAGATGGGAATACCAGACCACCTTACCTGCCTCCTGAGAAACCTGTATGCAGGTCAAGAAGCAACAGTTAGGACTGGACATGGAATAATGGACTGGTTCCAAATTGGGAAAGGAGTACATCAAGGTTGTATATTGTCACCTTGCTTATTTAATTTATATGCAGAGTACATCATGTAACATGCCAGGCTGGATGAAGCACAAGCTGGAATCAAGGTTGCAGGGAGAAATATCAATAATCTCAAATATGCAGATCACACTAATGTTATGGCAGAAAGTAAAGAGGAACTAAAGAGCCTCTTGATGAAGCTGAAAGAGGAGAATAAAAATGCTGACTTAAAACTCAACATTCAAAAAATGAAGATCATGCATCCAGTCCCATCACTTCATGGCAAATAGATGGAGAAACAATGGAAACAGTGAAAGACTTTATTTTGGGGGGGCTCCAGAATCACTGCAGATGGTGACTACAGTCATGAAATAATAGATACTTGCTCTTTGGAAGAAAAGCTATGACACACCTAGTGAAAGTGGCTCAGTCATGTCCAAGTCTTTGCGACCCCATGGACTATACAGTCCATGGAATTCTCCAGGCCAGAATACTGGCGTGGGTAGCTTATCCTTTCTCCAGAGGATCTTCCTAACCTAGGAATTGAACCAGGGTATCCTGCCTTACAGGCAGATTCTTTACCAGCTGAGTTATCAGGGAACCCCATGACAAACCTAGACAGCATATTAAAAAGCAGAGACGTTACTTTACTGAGAAAGGTCTGTATAGTCAAGGCTATGGTTTTTCCAGTAGTCATGTATGCAAATGAGAGTTGGACCATAAAGAAAGCTGAGTGCCAAAGAAATGATGCTTTTGAACCGTGGTGTTGAAGTCTCTTGAGAGTCCCTTGGACAGCAAGGAAATCAAACCAGTCAATCCTAAAGGAAATCATATGCTGCAACTGAAACTCTGAATACTGTGGCCACCTGATGGGAAGAACTGACTCATTTGAAAAGACCCTGGCACTGGAAAAGATTGAAGGCAGGATGAGAAGGGGATGACAGAGGATGATATGGTTGGATGGCATCACCAACTTGATGGACATAAGTCTGACCAAGCTCCAGTATTTGGTGATGGACAGGGAATGGGGCCACAAATATTTGGACACAACTGAGGCACTGAAGCAAACATACAATTTGTAAGATAGCTATAGAGGTATGGAAATAAACAAAGTAGGATAAGAAGGAGAAGGAGTAAGGAAACTGGTCATGAATTGTGACAGTTTAACAGAGGACCTGAAAGAAGTAAGAGTGAGTAATGTAGATGCATGTTTTTCCGTTTCAGGTAGAAGAACAAATAATAACCAAAAACTGCTTGAGTGTATTCTAGGAAGAGCAATGACGCTGGTGTAGAAGAAGCAGAGTGAGTTAGAGTGGTAGGAGATGGGATTAGTGGAGTTGCAGAGTGGCCAGATCACAAAGAGACTCTAGGTCACTGTAAGGATTTTGGCTTTTGAGTGAAATACAAAGCCATTAGAAGGTTTTAAGTGAAATGATGAGATACTAAAAATATTGTAAGAGAATTATTTTGTTGGTTAGATTGAGCCTAGATGTTAGGGGAACAAAGTGAGAAGCTGAAAGACCAGTTAGGAGTCTGTTAGACTGTTCCAGGTGGGCTATGATGCTTACTCTGTTCACAGTAGAAGCAAGGAAGATAGTAATAAGTATTGAATTTTGAAGTGTTTTTGGAGGCTCAACAAAAAGGATTTTTTGGCAGGAAGCAGTGTAGGATGAATAAAAGAGGGGAGTCAATGATAACTGAAGATTTTAGCCTGTGAAACGGGAAGAGATGAGCTGGAGCTGTTATTTACTAATATGGGGAAGATGGCAGAAGGACTGTGCATTTGGAGACATTTTAAATTTGAGATGACTTTTAGAAATTTACGTGAAAATATTGTGACCCACTAGCTAAACTAATTTGAAGTTTAGAAAAGAAGTCTGATCCAGAGAAATAAATGTGAAAGTTATCAATATTTATCTGGTATTTTATTTTGTTATTTATTTTCCAGTTTTACTGATGTATAATTAACATAAAATTGTATCAGTATAATATAATGTTTTGATATATACATATATCACAAAATGACTACCACAGTAAATTTAGTTAACATCTATCACTTCACATAGTACAAGTTTTTATTTCTTATAATGATGAGTTTAAAAATCTACTCTCAGCAATTTTCAAATATACAGTACAGGGGTGTTAATTAAAGTCATAATGCTGTATATCACATCTTCAGAACTTATTTATCATACAACTGGAAATCTGTACATTTTGATCCCCTTTACCCATTTCTTTCATCATGCCCCCTCTATCTCTGGCAACCACCAATCTTTCCTGTTTGTAAGAGTTTGTTTTTTAGATTCCATATATATTAATACATGAGATCATACAGTATTTCTCTGAATTATTTCACTTAACGCCCTCAAGTTCTACACGTGTTGTTACACACTGCAGGGTTTACTTTTTTATGATTGAATTCTGTTACATATATATGCCACGTCTTTATTTATTCATCAATGAACACTTATGCTGTTTCCAAATCTTGGCTATTGTAAATAATGCTTCAGTGAATATGGGGGGGGGGGCAGATATCTTTTTGAGATAGTGATTTTGTTCTCTTTACCTAAATAACCAGAAGTGGGATAAATAGATCATATGGTAAGTATATTTTTTGTTTTTTGAGGAACTGCTATACTGTTTTTTATAGTGAATGTACCAATTTACATTCCTACCAATAGTGCAAGAAGATTCCCTTTCCCCCA
The DNA here is from genome assembly GCF_033118175.1 of Dama dama. Lineage (NCBI taxonomy): Eukaryota > Metazoa > Chordata > Mammalia > Artiodactyla > Cervidae > Dama > Dama dama. The sequence goes on from NC_083681.1 coordinate 9,390,013, forward strand.
CATCTTTCCATACACTTATTTCTTATCTTTTTGATAATAGTTATTCTAGCAGTATTCTTGCCTGGAAAATCCCATGGATGGAGGAGCCTGGTAGGCTGCAGTCCATGGGGTCGTGAGGAGTCAGACACGACTGAACGACTTCACTTTCACTTTTCACTTTCACGCATTGGAGAAGGAAATGGCAACCCACTCCAGTGTCCTTGCCTGGAGAATCCCAGGACGGGGGAGCTTGGTGGGCTGCTGTCTGTGGGATCGCACAGAGTCGGACACGACTGAAGTGACTTAGCAGCAGCAGCAGCATTCTAGCATGTGAGGTGGTATCTCATTGTGGTTTTGATTTTCATTTTCGATAGTTGGTATTTTTAAAGCCTTCAAACTGGCTATTTAGAAGCTATTGAGTTCAGTTCAGTCGCTCAGTCATGTCCGACTCTGTGCGACCCCATGTATCGCAGCACGCCAGGCCTCCCTGTCCATTACCAACTTCTGGAGTTTGCTCAAACTCATACCATCGAATCGGTGATGCCATCCAGCCATCTCATCCTCTCTCGTCCCCTTCTCCTCCTGCCCCCAACCGCTCCCAGCATCAGGGTATTTTCCAATGAGTCAGCTTGTCGCATGAGGTGGCCAAAGTATTGGAGTTTCAGCTTTAGCATCAGTCCTTCCAATGAAAACCCAGGACTGATCTCCTTTAGGATGGACTGGTTGGATCTCCTTGCAGTCCAAGGGACTCTCAAGAGTCTTCTCCAACACCACAGTTCAAAAGCATCAATTTTTCGGCACTCAGCTTTCTTCACAGTCCAACTCTCACATCCATACATGACCACTGGAAATACCATAGCCTTAACTAGATGGACCTTTGTTGGCAAAGTAATGTCTCTGCTTTTTAATATGCTATCTAGGTTGGTCATAACTTTCCTTCCAAGGAGTAAGCGTCTTTTAATTCCATAGCTGCAGTCACCATCTGCAGTGATTTTGGAGCCCCCCCAAAAATAAAGTCTGACACTGCTTCCACTGTTTCCCCGTCTATTTCCCATGAAGTGATGGGACCAGATACCATGATCTTAGTTTTCTGAATGTTAAGCTTTAAGCCAACTTTTTCACTCTCCTCTTTCACTTTCAACAAGAGGCTTTTTAGTTCCTCTTCACTCTCTGCCATAAGGGTGGTGTCATCTGCATATCTGAGGTTATTGATATTTCTCTGAGCAATCTGGATTCCAGCTTGTGCTTTTTCCAACCCAGGGTTTCTCATGATTTACTCTGCTTATAAATTAAATAAGCAGGGTGTCAATATACAGCCTTGACTTACTCCTTTTCCTATTTGGAACCAGTCTGTTTTCCATGTCCAGTTCTAACTGTTGCTTCCTGACCTGCATGCAGGTTTTTCAAGTGGTGGGTCAGGTGGTTTGGTATGCCCATCTGTTTCAGAATTTTCCACAGTTTATTGTGATCCACACAGTCAAAGGCTTTGGCATAGTCAATAAAGCAGAAATAGATGTTTTTCTGGAACTCTTTTGCTTTTTCGATGATCCAGAAGATGCTGGCAATTTGATCTCTGGTTCTTCTACCTTTTCTAAAACCAGCTTGAACATCTGGAAGTTCACGGTTCACGTATTGCTGAAGCCTGGCTTGGAGAATTTTGAGCATTACTTTACTAGCATGTGAGATGAGTGCAATTATGCAGTAGTTTGAACATTCTTTGGCATTGCCTTTCTTTGGGATTAGAATGAAAACTGACCTTTTCCAGTCCTGTGGCCACTGCTGGGTTTTCCAAATTTGCTGGCATATAGGGGATGGGTATGGAGAAATCAAAGATCCTAGGAATGAGCTCTGGTACAGGCCAATACATAGAGGTTGGATTGATGAATATATTGGTTTGCTGTTATTTATTAAATGAATTATCAAAAATTTAGTGGCTTAAAAACAATAATTTATTGCCTTATGAATATGGAGATCTGAAGTCTAAAATCAAGTTCTTATCAGGACTTCAAGCCAGCATTCCTTTTGGAGGCTTCAGGGGACAGTCTACTTCCTTGCCTTCTTCTTCTTCTTCTTTTTTTTTTTTTGGTTTCTAGAGGTCCTCAGCTTTCCTTGGCTCATGACCCTTCCTTTATTACTCCAACCTTTTGCTTCCATCATAGAATCACTTACTACTAACTCTAATTCTCCTGTTTTTCTCTAATCAGAACCATCATGGTTACATTGGTCCCACTAGGGTAATCCAGGATAATCTCTACTTCAAGATCCTTAACTCAATTATATTGACAAAACCCTTTTAACCATGTAAGGTAACATAGTCATAGTTTTCCACTGTTAGGTCATGCATACCTTTGGTGGACCAATATTTCAGCCCACAACCAGGAGGAACCAGAAGATAAGACTAAAGGGAGCAGCATATAGTGAGGTGGACAGAGAACAGAGGAAGTGTTTTCTGGAACTAGGTGAAGATAGTCCTTCAAGGAAAAAGGAGTAATCACTCTGTTATATGCCATTCATTGATCCAGGAAGATGCAGATGAGAATTAATTTAGAGATTTAACCCAGTGGAATTCACTGCTGACCCTGACAAGGACTACATTCATGAAAATGTGGAGAATGAAAGCCTGACTGGAGTATATTAGAAGATGGAGCAGGACCAGCTTAGTGGGTATAAGATCTGCACTGTCCCACAAGACCCCAATTTTAGATGAATCTTACAGGTAGATTAATGTTTTACTCTTACTTGGTCAGGAAGATCCCCTGGAGGCGGGCATGGCAGCCCACTCCAGTATTCTTGCCTGGAGATTCCCATGGACAGAGGAGCCTGGCAGGCTATGGTCCATAACTTGGAAAAGAATCAGACATGACTGAAATGACTTAGCACACACAGACGTCACTCTAGAAATTCTTAATTTTGAAAAGGGATCTTACAAAGAAGTCTTACAGTTTTATTTTGCACTGAGCACAGCAAATTATATAGCTTGTCCTGCAATGGAAGAAAAAAAACAAAACTGGAAACAGTGATCATGGATAACTCTTCCAAGGCATTTTATGCAAATAAAATCAGAAAAATGGAGCCAGAGGAGGAAGAGGAGTCAAGTGAGAATTTTTAAGCTTAAGATGGTTGATTTCTAGTTTGGTGCTTCCTATGTAACAGTGGAGAGTCAGGACTGATCAAGACTGATTCTCCCTAATGCCAGATGTCCCACGTGTGGTTTTAGCTGAGTTTACAGCATGGCTTCACAGATCCCTGAATAGGAAGACATGCCTCTGCCTCTTGGCTCCCCTCCATTATTTTTCCAGTGGATCAGTGGCTTCATGCAGGAAGGATCAAAATCTTATAAAGTTAAACTCCAACATATCTTCTTAACCTATCAATCTGATGTCACTCTGAACTTTGGCATATGAGATAAATTTTCCAAGCTTTATTCTTCACAGATCCATGGTCTTTTAGAAACAATTGCAAATTGATTTTATCATGATTTGCTCTAGCATTTTCCCAGGCATACCAGATAAGCTGACTCAGGGCCAGAGACATTCATTGCTGGCCTCAGGAAAGATACACTGTTGGCACTCATCCAACTTTCAGGCATTTTTTTCCCCCTTTCTATCCTAGTCACTGGAAATAAATTACACTGTGAAGCCCTGCTAACCAGACTTAACAAATAACCCTCCGAAGAGCTTGCATTAAGCAGCCAAGCCTATCAACTCTCTTTTCAAATAAGTGAGCAAAGGTCTCATTAAGCAGTATAACCTTGACTATTATAGGTTAGAAACTTTCAGAAATCCCTGAGATGATTGCTATTTATCTCAGATATCTCAGAAAAGAAAATTTGCCAGTCTCTCAAACCACCTTTAATACTTAAAGCTACAATAATTTTTACTTATTGGAGCAAATTATCTTTTGTATAACTCTTTCAATTTTACCCAGGGATAATTCCTCAATGAGCTCCATATTAATAATTTAATACACTTTTAATAAAATGGTGTTATCTGATGTTTGGAAAATTTAAATTTATATAGGACTTCCTTTCCTTTCCCCTGAATTTGCAACACTCACTGCAGTGCTTCCTCTCAGTATTTATTTAATAAGTACCTTCAGATTTGCAGGTGATGAGGGAAGAAGGATGAAATAATGGACACATGGATGAAAAGACAGGTGTCAGTAATTCTAAATGCATTTTACTTGTATAATTTTTCCTTTTTAACTGAAGAATAGTTGACATACAATCTTACATAAGTTTCAGTTGTATAATAGGTGATTTAACAATTACATACATTACAGCTGGGCTTCCCTGGTAGCTCAGATGGTAAAGAATCCACCTGCAATGCAGGAGACCGGGGTTCAGTCCCTGGGTGGGGGGCATCCCCTGATAAAAGGATTGGCTACCCACTCCAGTATTCTTGTCCAGAGAATTCCATGGATGGAGGAGCCTGGTGGGCTACAGTCCACAGGGTCGCAAAGAGTTGGACAGGACTGAACAACAAACACTTTTACTTTTGCACTTTCACATGACAAATTGATCACCATGACAAATATAATAACCATCTGTCACAGGCAAAGTTATTACAGTATTGTTGACTATCATCTCTATACAGTAGATTACATCCTCATGACATTTATTTTATAACTGGAAGCTTATTCTTTTGATCTTATCTGTTTGGCTCAACCCACTTCCATGTTCCCCTCTGGTGACCACCAGTTTGTTCCCTGTATCTATGAATCTATTTCTCTTTAATTTGTGTTTGTTTTGATTTTTAGATTCCAGATATAGGTAAAATTATATGGCATTTATCTTTTTCTGTCTGGCTTTCTTCACTTAACATATTACACTTCAGATCCATTGATGTTGCAAATGGCAATATTTCATTCTTTTTTAATGCATAAGTAATATTTCATTTTATACATATACCAAATCTCTATCCATTAATCTATTGATAAACATTTAAGTTGCTTCCATTCCTTGCATATTGTAAATAAGACTGCAATAAACATAAGAGTTTATATATGTTTTTGAATTAATGATTTTAGTTTTCTTCAGCTAAAAATATAAGAGTGGAATTGCTGGATCATATGACAATTCTATTTATTTTTGGGAGGATCACCATACTATTTTCCATAGTGGCTGCACCAATTTGTATTCCCACCAACAGAGTATAAGTGTTGCCTTTTCTCCACATCTTTGTTAACACTTTTTATTTGTAGTCTTCTTTTATTACAGCTATTCTGAGAGATGTGAGGTGATATTTCATTGTGGTTTTTTCATTTTCTTAGTGATTAGTGATGTTGAGCATCTTTTCATGTGCCTGTGGGCTATCTGTATGTTTTCATAAAATGTTTATTCAATTTCTCTATTTTTACATCAAAATTTTTTAAAGTTTTTTTTCATATTAAGTTGTGTTCTTTATATATTTTGGATATTAACCACTTACTTTTAGAGTATCTAAGGTCCATCTAGTCAGAGCTTTGGTTTTTCCAATAGTCATGTATGAATGTGAGAGTTGGACTATAAAGAAAGCTGAGCACTGAAGAATTGATGCTTTTGAATTGTGGTGTTGGAGAAGACTCTTGAGAGTCCCTTGGACTGCAAAGAGATCCAACCAATCCATCCTAAAGAAAATCAGTCCTGAATATTCATTGGAAGGACAGTTGTTTAAGCTGAAACTCCAATACTCTGGCCACCTGATGTGATGAAGTGATTCATTTGAAAAGACCTTGATAATGGGAAAGATTGAAGGAGGGAAGAGAAGGGGATGACAGAGGATGGGATGGTTGGATGGCATCACTGACTCAATGGACATGAATTTGAGTAAGCTCTGGGAACTGGTGATGGACTGGGAAGCCTGGTGTGCTGCAGTTCATGGGGTTGCAAAGAGTTGGACATGACTGAGTGACTGAACTGAGCCACTCATCAGATATATCATTTGCAAATATCTTCTCTCTTATTTAGTAGGCCATCTATATGTTTTGTTGACAGTTTCCTTTGTTGAGCAAAAATTTTTGATTTGGTGTAGTCTCATTGGTTACCCTTACCTGAGGAAGAAAGCATAAAAAATGTAGCTAAGATTGAAATCAAAAAGTATATTTTCTAAACTAAAATTTTTTAGCTTCAGGTCTTATATTTGTATCTTTAACCCATTTAGAGTCTACTTTTGTATATGGTGTAAGAAAAGTTGTCTGGTTTCATTCTTTTGCATGAAAGAATCCCATTTATTGAAGAGACTGTCTTTTCCTCACTATATGCTCTTGGTTCCTTTGTTGTAAATTAAGTGACCATATGAGTTTATCGCTGGGTTTCTGTTCTGCTCCTTTGATCAATGTTTTTGTGTCAGTACTGTATAGTTCTGAGTACTATAGCTCAGTAGTGTTCTTTTAAGTCAGAGAGCATGATGTATTACCTCAAGCTGGTTCTTCTTTCTCAAGATTGCTTTGGCTGTTTGGGGTCTCATGTTTTTCCATACAAATATTAAAATTATTTGTTCTAGTTATGTGAAAATATTATTGACATTTTAATATGGAGTGCATTGAATCTGGAGATCACCTTGGTTAGTATGTTCATTTTAACAAATTCTTCAAATTCATGAACATGATATATCTTTTCATTTTTGAAGTCATCTTCAACGTATTTCATCAATGATGCACAATTTTCAGTGTCTAAGTCTTTTACTTCCTTGGTTAAATTTATTCATGAGTATTTTATTCTTTTAATGCAATTGTAAATAGGATTGTTGGTTTCTCTTTCTGAGTTATGTGTGTAGAAATGCATCAAATTTCTGGTATACTGATTTAGTACCTTGTGACTTTAATAAATTTATTGATAGTTCTAATATATTTTGATGGTCTTTAGAGTTTTCTATGAATAGTATCATGTCATCTGCAAACAGTGATGGTTTTACTTTTTTGTTTCCAATTTAGATCCCTTTATCTCTCTCTCTCTCTCTCTTTTTTTTTTTTTAACTGAAATCAGACTGATTATGTTCTTTGCAGCCAAAGATGTATGGTGAAGCTCTTAACAGTCAGCAAAAACAAGACTTGGAGCTGACTATGGCTCAGTTCGTGAGCTCCTTATTGCAAATTTCAGGCTTAAATTGAAGAAAGTAGGAGAAACACTAGATCACTCAGTATGACCTAAATCATATCCCTTAAGGTTATATAGTGGAGGTGATGAATAAATTCAAGGGATTAGATCTGGTAGACCAAGTGCCTGAAGAACTATTGACTTAGGTTCTTAATATTGTATGGGAGGCAGTAATGAAAGCCATTCAAAGAAAAATAAACCAAGAAGGCAAAGTGTTTGTCTGAGGAGGCTTTACAAATATCTGAGGAAAGAAGAGAAACAAAAGACAAAGGAGAAAGGGAAAGAAATACCCAACTGAGTGCAGAGTTCAAGAGAATATCATGGAGAAAGAAGGCCTTTTTAATTTTTTTGAGAGAATAAGAAAATGGCATATAATTAGGATGTTCTTGAAATTACAGATGAGTACAAATTTGTACTTATATACAGATGTTCTTTTTCTTTTACAATTAATTTATTTATTTTAATTGGAGCCTAATTACTTTGCAATTTTGTGGTGCTTTTTGATATACATTGACATGAATCAGCCACAGGTGTACATATATCTCTCTATCCTGAAGCCCCCTCCCACCACCCTCCCCACACCATCCCCCTGGGTTGTCCCAGAGCATGGGCTTTCAGTGCCCTGCTTCATTCATCAAACGTGTACCTATTTTATAAACTTGTCACCTATTTTACATATGGTAATATGTGTTTCAAGGCTATTCTCTCAAATCATCCCACCTTCGCATTCTCCCATGTAGTCCAAAACTATGTTCTTCACTTCTGTGTCTCTTGTGCTGTCTTGGATATAGGATCATTGTTACCATCTTTCTAAATTCCATATATATGCATTAATATACTGTATTTGTGTTTCTCTTTCTGACTTCATTCTGTATAATGGGCTCCAGTTTCATCCACCTTATTAGAACTGACTCAAATGTGTTCATTTTTATACCTGTGTAATATACCATTGTGTATATGTACCACAACTTCCTTATTCTGCCAGTGGACATCTAGGTTGCTTACAGGTTCTAGCTATTGTAAACAGTACTGCAATGAACATTAGGGTATATGGATCTCTTTCAATTTTTGTTTCCTTGATATGTATGCCCAGCAGTGGGATTGCTGGGTCATGTGGCAGTTCTAGTTTCAGGTTTTTAAGGTATCTCCACACTGTGGCTGAAATAGTTTGCATTCCCACCAACAGTGTAAGAGGGTTCCCTTTTCTCCACACCTTCTCCAGCATTTATTGTTTGTAGACTTTTTGATGACAGCCATTCTGACCAGCATGACAAGTTACCTCCTTGCAGTTTTGGTTTGGATTCCTCTGATAATGAGTGATGTTGAGCATCTTTTCATGTGTTTGTTAGCCATCTGTATGTCTTCTTTGGAGAAGTGTCTGTTTATTTCTTTGGCCCATTTTTTGATTGGGTCATTTATTTTTCTGGTATTGAGCTGCATGAGCTCCTTATATATTTTTGAGATTAATTCTTTGTCAATTATTTCATTTGCTATTATTTTCTCCCATTCTGAATGCTGCCTTTTCACCTTGCTTATAGTTTCCTTCTTTGTGCAAAATTTTTAAGTTTAATTATGTCCCATTTGTTTATTTTTGCTTTATTTCCATTACTCTGGGAGGTGGGTCATAGAGGATCTTGCTGTGATTTATGCCAGAGAGGGTGTTCTGCCTATGTTTTCTTCTAAGAGTTTTCTAGTTTCTGGTCTTACATTTAGATCTTTAATCCATTTTGAGTTTATTTCTGCATATTGTGTTAGAAAGTATTCTAGTTTCATTCCTTCACATGTGGTTGAGTAGCTTTTCCAGCACCACTTGTTAAAGAGATTGTCTTTTCTCCATTGTCTATTCTTGCCTTCTTTGTCAAAGATGAAATGTCTCTCAGCTTTCTATTTTGTTCCATTGATCTATATTTCTGTCTTTGTGCCAGTACCATACTGTCTTGATGACTATAGCTTTGTAGTATAATCTGAAGTCAAGAAGGCTGATTTCTCCAGTTCCATTCTTTTTTCTCAAGATTGCTTTGGCTATTCAAGGTTTTTTGTGTTTCCATACAAGTTGTGAAGTTATTTGTTCTAGTTCCATGAAAAATGCTATTGGTAGCTTGATAGGGATTACATTGAATCTATAGATTGCTTTGGGTCATATACTCATTTTCACTATATTTCTCCATTTATTTGTGTCATCTTTTATTTCTTTCATCAGTGTGTTATAGTTTTCTATATATGGGTCTTTTGTTTCTTTAGGTAAATTTATTCTTAAGTATTTTATTCTTTTCATTGCAATGGTGAATGGGATTGTTTCCTTAATTTCTCTTTCTGTTTTTTTATTGCTAGTGAATAGGAATGCAAAGGATCTGTGTATTAGTTTTGTATCTTGCAACTTTATTATATTCATTGATTAGCTCTAGAAATTTTCTGGTGGTGTCTTTAGGGTTTTCTATGTGGAGGATCATGTCATCTGCAAACAGTGAGTTTTACTTCTTTTCTAAACTGGATTCCTTTTATTTCTTTTTCTTCTCTGATTGCTGTGGCTAGGACTTCCAAAACTATGTTGAATAGTAGTGATGAGAGTTGGCAACCTTGTCTTGTTCCTGATTTTAGAAGAAATGTTTTCAATTTTTCGCCATTGAAGATAATGTTTTCTGTGTGTTTGTTGTATACGGCTTCTATTATGTTGAGGTATGTTCCTTCTAAGTTTGTTTTCTGGAAAGTTTTTATGCATAAATGGATATTGAATTTTGTTAAAAGCTTTCTCTGCATCTATTGAGATAATCATATGGTTTTTGTCTTTCAATTTGTTAATGTGGTGTATCACAATCATTGATTTGTAAATATTGAAGAATCCTTGCATCCCTGGAATAAAACCCACTTGGTCATGAAGTGTGATCTTTTTAATATGTTGTGGGATTCTGTTTGCTAGAATTTTGTTGAGAATTTTTGAATCTGTGTTCATTAGTGATATTGGCTTGTAGTATTCTTTTTCAGTGGCAAGTTTGTCTGGTTTTGGTATCAGAATGATGGTGGCCTCATAGAATGAGTCTGGGAGTTTATCTTCCTCTGCAATTTTCTGGAAGAGTTTGAATAGTATAGGTGTTAGCTCTTCTTTAAAAATTTATGTAAAGTTCAACTGTGAAGCCATCTGGTCCTGAAATTTCATTTGTTGGAAGATTTATGATTACAGTTTCAATTTCTGTGCTTTGGATGGGTCTGATAAGATTTTCTATTTCATCCTGGTTCAGTTTTGGAAGGTTGTACTTTCCTAAGAATTCATTCATTTCTTCCAAGTTGTCCATTTTATTGGCACACAATTGCTCATAGTAGTGTCTTATGTTCTTTTGTATTTCCGTGTTGTCTGTTTTGATTTCTCCATTTCCATTTCTAATTTTATTGATTTGATTTGTCTACCTTTTTTTAATGATTCTGGCTAACAATTTGTCTATTTATCTTGTCAAAAAATCAGTTTTTACTTTTGTTCATTTTTGCTATAGTCTTGTTCGTTTCTTTTTCCACTAATGTCTGCCCTGATTTTTATGATTTCTTTCCTTCTACTAACTTTAGGGTTCCTCTTTTCTTCTTTTTTATAGTTTCTTTAGATGCAAAGTTAGGTTGTTTATTTGATGTTTCTCTTGTTTCTTGAGGTAGGATTGTATTGTTATGAACCTCCATCTTAGCACAGCTTTTCCTGAATCCCATAAGCTTTGGGGTTTTGTGTTTTCATTTGTTTGTTGCATATTTTGACTTCCTTTTTGATGTCTGCCATGATATGTTGGTTATTCAGAAACGTGTTGTTTAGCCTCCATACGTTTGTATTTTTAATAGTTATTTTCCTGTAGTTGACATCTAATCTTACCACATTGTGATCAGAAAAGATGCTTGAAAAGATTTCAATTTTTAAAAATTTACCAAGGCTATATTTATGAACCAGGATGTGATAAACAATAAAAAGAAATAGAGGAAAACAATAGAATGGGAAAACTAGAGATATCTTCAAAAAAATTGGAGATACCAGGGAATATTTCGTGCAAAGATGGGCAAAATAGAGAACAGAAATGATCTAACAGAAGCAGAAGAGATTAAGAAGAGGTGGCAAAAATACACAGAAGAACTATACAAAAAAGATTTTCATGACTCAGATAACTACAATGGTGTTTTCAGTCACCTAGAGACAGACATCTTGGTGTGTAAAGTCAAGTGAGCCTTCAGTAGCGTTACTAATAAAAAAGCTAGTGGAGGTGATGGAAATCCCACTGAGCTATTTCAAATCCTAAAGGATGATGCTGTTAAACATGCTGCACACAGCATGTCACACAAATTTAGAAAACTCAACAGTGGCAGCAGGACTAGAAAAGATCAATTTTCATTCCAATCCCAAAGAAAGGCAATGCCTAAGAATGTTCAAACTACCATTCTATTGTGCTCATTTCACATGCTAGCAAGTTTATGCTAGTGCTTATTCTCCTTTGCTTCCTCTTACTTCTTTCTAGATCGCAAAAATCTTTTTTAGTGTTTGTATTTTGAATATCTAGAAATAATTTCTTTTAAACTGTTACAGCTTTAAGCCTGACTTTGAAGTAAACTGATTGTTTTTATTATTCATGCACTTGTTAATCATACACTTGTATCCTAATTTTAAAGTTATTGTTTGTGAAAATATTTTGTTTATTAAAATGTCACATAGACTCAGGGATAGAAGAAAACAAATATAAGTACATTAAAAAAAATGAACCCATAACTTCCAGATGTAAAAGCTGGTTTGGAAAAGGTGAAGGATCCAGAGATCAAATAGCCAGCATTCGCTAAATCATGGAAAAAGCAAAGGAATTCCATGAAAAAAAAAAAAACATCTATTTCTGCTTCATTGACTACTCTAAAGACTTTGACTGTGTGAATCACAGCAAACTGTGGAAAATTCTTCAAGAAATGGGAATACCTGACCACCTTACCTGTCTTCTGAGAAACCTGTATGCAGATCAAGAAGCAACAGTTTGAACTGGATGTGGAAGAACAGACTGGTTCCAAATTGGGAAAAGAGTACATCAAGGCTGTATATTGTTACCCTGCTTATTTAAATTCTATACAGAGTACATCATGTAGAATATCATGCTGGATGAATCACAAGCTGGAATCAAGTTTGCAGGGATAAATATCAACAACCTCAGATATGCAGATGATGCCACTCTAATGGCAGAAAGTGAAGAGGACCTAAAGAACCTCTTCATGAGGGTGAAAGAGGAGAGTGAAAACCTGGCTTAAAACTCAACATCAAAAAGCCAAGATCACAGCATCTGCTTCCATCACTTCATGGCAAGTAGAAGGGAGTAAAGTGGAAGTGGGGGCAGATTTTATTTCCTTGGGCTCCCAAATCAGTGCAGACAGTGGCTGCAGCCATAAAACTAAATAAAAGCTTTTTTTTTCTTTCTTGGAAGAAAAGCTATGACAAACTTAGACAGCATATTAAAAAGAAGAGACATTACTTTGCTAACAGATGTCCACCTAGTCAAAGCTCTGGTTTTTCCAGTAGTCATGTACGGATGTCGGACCATAAAGAAAGCTGAGCGCCAAAAAATTGATACTTTTGAACTGTGGTGTTGGAGAAGACTCTTGAGAGTCCCTTGGACCTCAAGGAGATCAAACCAGTCCATCCTAAATGAAATCAGTCCTGAATATTTATTGGAAGAACTGATGCTGAAGCTGAAACTCCAATACTTTGACCATCTGATGAGAACTGACTCATTGGAAAAGACCCTGATGCTGGGAAAGATTGAAGGCAAAAGGAGAAAGGGGTGGCAGAGGATGAGATGGTTAGATAGCTTCACTAATTCAAGGAGTGGGGCTTTGAGCAAACTCCAGGAGACACTAGAGGATAGAAGAGCCTGATTTGCTGCAGTTCATGGGGTCTTAAATATTTGGAGATAACTTAGTCACTGAACAACAACAAATCTTTTTCTTATCTGATCATTTTTGCTAGGACTTCCAATACTATGTTGAATAACAGTGGCAATAGTGGTCATCTTTGTCTTGCTTCTTATCTTAGAGAAAATGCTTTCATCTCTTCATGGTTCAAGTATGATGTTGGCTGTAGTAGCCTCATGTGGGCATGCTAAGTTGTTTCAATTGTGTCTAACTCTTTGGGACCCACTATGGACCATAGACTGCCTGGTTCTTCTGTCCATGGGATTCTCAAGGCAAAAATACTGGAGTGGGTTGCCATGTTCTCTTCCAGGAGATCATCCCAACCCAGGGATCGAACCTGTGTCTCTTATGTCTCCTTCACTGGCAGGTGGGTTCTTTACCACTAGCACCACCTGAGAAGCCCAGGATTGTCCTATATAACATTTTTTATGTTGAGATATTTCCCTCTGTACCAACGTTGTTGAGTTTTTGTAAAAAATGGATGCTGAATTTTGATAACCTATTTCCTGTGTATATGGAGATGATCGTACACTATTTAGTCTCTTTTTGTAAATACAGAATGTCACATTGACTAATCTGTGAATTTTAAATCACCCTTACATCCCTGAGATAAATCCCACTTGACCATGATGTATGATTTTTTAATGTGTTGTTGACTTTGGTTTGTTAACATTTTTTGAGAATTTTTTGTAACTGAGAGATGAATTTTTTAAGTTGTTTTTAGTTTTTAGTCATTACTTCTTCAAGCAGATTTTCAGCCCCTTCTTGCTCTTCTTCTGAAGTGCCTGTATAATTGAAATGTTAGTACGCTTGATGCTCCAGAAGCCTCTGAAACTTTTCTCATTTTTTGACTCTTTTTTTTTTTCTTTTGCTATTCTGATTGTGTGATTTTCACTACCCTGTCTTCTAGATTGTAATTTTCTCTTTTTAAAGTAGTCTTTGTCGAGTTTTGGTGTCAGGGTGTTAATGGTCTCATAAAATCAATTTGAAAGCTTTTGTTCCTTTTCCTTTTAGGGGGATAGTTTCAGGAATCTAAGTGTAAGACCTCTTTAAATGCTTGGTTGACTTTAGCTGTGAAGCTGTCTGAACCTGGACTTCTATATATTGAGAGCTTTTGATTAGCAATTCAGTTTCATTATTGGTAATTGGTATGCTTATATTTTCTATTTCTTTCTGGTTCAACCTTAGAAGAATGTACACTTCTAGGAATATATCCATTTATTCTAGGTTATTCAATTTGTTGGTACTTAATTATTCACAGTATTCTCTTATGGTCCATTGTATTTCTGTGGTGTTAGTTGATGAAATGAAAGAAGGTGTCTCTTCTTTCATTTATGATTATATTTATTTGTGCCCTTTTCCTTTTTTTCTTGATGAGTCTGGGTAAAAATTTATAAATGTTGTTTACCTTTCAGAGAACCAACTCAGTTTTTATTGCTTTTAATCTCTATTTTATTTATTTCTGCTTTGAGATTTATTATATCCTTTCTTCTACTAGCTTTGGGTTTTGATTATCCTTATAGTTCTTGTAGTTGTAAAGTTAGATAGCTTATTTGAGATCTTTCTCATTTCTTGAGGTAGGCCTGTATTGCTATAAACTTCCCTCTTAGAATTGCTTTTGGGATTCCCTGGTGGTTCAAATGGTAAAGAGTCTATCTGCAGTGCAGAAGATTCCCTGGAGAAGGAAATGGTAACCCATTCCAATATTCTTGCCTGGAAAATTCCATGGATGGAGGAGTCTGGCAGGCTACATTCCATGCGTCCCAAAGAGTCAGACATGATTGAACTACTTCATAGCTAGAATTGCTTTTGCTGTGTCCCATAGACTTTGGAAGGTTGGTTTCATTTTTCAATTGTCTTGAGGTAATTTTTGACTTCCTCTTTAATTATTCCAATGATCTATTGTTTGTTTAGCAGCAGATTGTTTATACTCATGTTTGTGCTTTTTCCAATACTTTTCATGTCTTTGATTTCTAGTCTCATACTGTTGTGGTCCAAAAAGATGTTTGATATGATTTCAACTTTGTAGAATTTATTGAGATTTGCTTTGTGATTTAGCATGTAATCTATTATGGAGAATGTTTCATGAGCACTTGAGAAGAATGTATATGTGTCTATTTTGTGCTTTTGGATGAAAAGTTATATCTATACATATATACATATACGTATATGTATACACATATGTATATGCATATAGGTGTATATAAATGTATGGAATATATGTATATATATTCCATCTTATCTAATGTAATAAAGGCCAGTGTTTCCTTATTGACTTTGTGAGGATGCTCTATCCACTGACATAAGCAGGGTGTTAAAATCCCCTGTTATCATTGTATTATTTTCAATATTTTTTTAATGTTTTTTAAAAATTTGCTTTATATATTTAAGTACTCTTAAGTTGTGTGCATAGATTTTATAAGTATTATATCATCTTGTTGGATTAATCCCTTTATCAATCTATAATGTTCTTCGTATCTTGTTACAGTTTTCTATGTTCTTATCTTTTACAGTCTTTGTTTTAAAATCTTTGTTTTCCCTGATGTAAGTATTGCTACCAACTTTTCTAAAATGTTCATTTCCATGGAATACCTTTCCCATCCTGTCACTGTTAGCCTATGTGTGTCTTTAGATCTGAAATGAGGCTGTTGTAGGCAGCATATCGATAGGTCTTGTTTTTTTTAATCCATTCAGCTACTGTATGTCTTTAATTGGAGCATTTAGTTTATTTAAATTGAAAGTATCTATTGATAGATATGTATTTATTGTCATTTTGTTGATTGTTCTCTGGTTGTTTTTGTAGTTCTTTGTTTTTCTCTGGCTTACTTCTCTTATGATTTGATGACTTTTGTGTTATATTTGTAGTCTCTTTATTTTTTGTGTATCTGTTACAGATCTTTTTGTTTATGGCCACTGGGGGTTCATTTGTAACAATTTTTATATATAGCAGTCTATTTTAAGTTGGTGTTCATTTGAGTTCAAATGCATTCTGAAAGCATTATATTTTTATTCCCCTGTCCCATGCTTTCTGCTTTGAAATCATATTTGACATCTTTAAATTTTTTTGTAGCACTTAATTATATTATGTCAATACATCAATGTTTACTACATTTGTCTTTTTTAATATTACCTTTATAGGTAGTTGATCTTTATCATATATTTGCTTTTACCTGTGAGATTTTTTTCTTTCATATATATATTTTTTTGTTTTGTTTTAAAGAAACCTCTGTTTAAAGAAGTCCCTTTGACATGAATTGCAAGGCTGGTTTAGTGGTAACAAATTGCCTTCAGCTTTTGCTTTTTTTTAAATCTCTTTCAAGTCTGAATGATAATCTTACCAGGCAGAATATTCTTGTTTGTAAATTTTTTCCTTTCAGCTCTCTGAAAGTATTGTGTAATTCCTCCTGGCCTGTAAAGTTTTTTTGAAAAATCAGCCGCTAGTCTTATGGAGGTTTCCTCATATGTGATTAAATTTTTTTCTTGCTGCCTTGAAGATGGTCTCTTAAACTTTTGATAAGTTAATTATAATGTGTTTTGGTGTGGGTCTCTTTGTTTTCTTCTTTTGGGGGGCTTTCTGTGCTTCTGGTGCTTGGATATCTGTTTCCCTTGCCAGGTGGGGGACATTTACATCCCTTCTTCTTGCTCTTCCTCTGAGGTGTCCTAATTGAAATGTTGAAATGTTAGTTGCTTGATGTTCCAGAGGTCTCTGAAACTTTTCTCATTTTTTGACTCTTTTCTTTTGCTATTCTGATTGTGTGATTTTTCACTACCCTGTCTTAGTCTAGATTGTGAAACTGTTCTTCAACATCCTTTAATCTGCTATTGATTGCCTCTGGCATATTTTTTACTTCAGTTACCGTATTTTTAATCTATGATTGATTCTCTTTATATTTTTTTAAATTTATGATTGATTCTCTTTATATTTTATCTCTCAGTTAAAGTTCTTACTCTGTTCATCCATTGTTCTGAGTTTGGTGAGCATGTGTGAGACTAATTTTTAAACTGTTCTTGAGTAGCTAATAATAGTCAAAGATTATATTTGCACAGTATTGAGAAGTATAGAGCAAAGATTATTAATTTAAAATGTTTTTTTTCCAAAAAATTGCTTATATGATTACATTTAGTTCTTTTTAGGAGATTTGCCTTCTTCTTTCATTTGGAAGGTATTCCTTTATCTCCTAATTTTGCCTATTTGTGCTTGTTTCTATGTAGTAGGTATATTAGCTATGTCTTCCATTTTTGAAAGAGTAGCCTCATGTAGAAGGTGTCTGTGAAGCCCAGGGGCATGATTCCTACCTTGTTCACCAGAACGAGGTGCTCCAAGGGTATTCCTAGTGTGGGCTGCGTGCATATTCCCATTCTGGTTGTGCTGCAATTGCTGTGAGTATGCTTCTGGGCAGTGTTGGTGTGCAGGCTGGCAAGCTGCAAGGCCTAACTGCCACTGCTGTGAGCACTCCGATGAGTGGGGCTGGTTCCTGGTCACCAACTGCCGTGGCCGTGTTGATGTATCAGGCTGACCCCTTGGAGTACACGTCACCTTGGAAGTGAGTGATGTTGGCCAGGATCATCTTCCAGGTGGGGCACAGTTGGAACCCCAGGAGCTCTGGAAGGGTACCAGTGCCACCTGTATTTGCCTGCTGGATGAGGTGGGTTGGGAGCCACTTTGGAAGGGCTGGCTGAGGAGGCCACATGGTGTTAGCTAAGTTGACTGAGAGCAACAGAAATGGCAACTGCTGGCACTAACTAGCTAGGTAGAAGGAACGTTTAAAAAAATTGGTGTGTATCACCATTTCTGTACGACTATTTCCTTCCTTGGAGAAAGTTCCACCCGATCCCTGCCCCTGTGCCACATGCCTTAAAATCAGCCAGTGAGTCTTTATTTTGAATGACTCAGGTGCTTTTCAAGCTGCTGCCTATGTTCTGTGACTCAGACTGAGTGAGTTTGAAAGGCACTCTTGCGCCTTTCAAGAAAGGATGTCTTGGTTTCCTACAACCTTCTGGTTCTCCTGGATGTAACACTGCTGGTTTTCAAAACCAGATGCTATACAAACTATTTTCCAGGCACAGGTTCCCTGGTGTTAGGAACCCAGTGTGGGACTCAGACACCTAACTCTTCTGGTGGGGACCTCCATGGTTGTGAAATCCTTCTCACTTGTGAGTTGCTGCATCAGGGGTGTGGGTTCTGACTAGCCCACATCTTTGCCCCTCCTACGTGTCTTGATATTGTCTTATATCTTTAGTTGTAGAAAATCTGTTCTGTCAATCTTCAGGTCATTCTCAAAGGTTCTGTATGTGGTAGAAATTTTGATATATCCATGGGAAGAAGTGAACTCAGGGTCTTCCTACTGGGTCACCTTGACCTGGACTTGATCTCAAGAAAATTGAAACAGACTTTTAACTCATCTACTCAGTTTTTTCTTAAAATTATATACACTAACATGAGGTTCTTAAAGAGATGGGAATACCAGACTACCTTTCCTGTCTCCTGAGAAACCTGTATACAGGTCAAGAGGCAACAGTTAGAACTAGACATGAAAAAATGGACTGGTTTAAAATTGGGAAAGGAGTACATCAAAGTTGTATATCATCACCCTGCTTATTTAACTTATATTCAGAGTACATTATATGAAATGCTGGGTTGAATAAATCACAAGTTGGAATCAAGACTTCTGGGATAAATATCAACAACCTCAGATATTCAGATGATACTACTTTAATGGCAGAAAATGAAGAGGAATTAAAGAGACTCTAGATGATAGTAAAAGAGGAGACTGAAAAAGTTGGCTTAAAACTCAGCATTAAAAAAAAAAGAAGATCATGGTATCTGGTCCCATTACTTCATGGCAAATTGATGCAGAAGAAGTGGAAACAGTGATAGATTTTATGTTCTTGGGCTCTAAAATCACTGCAGATGGTAACTGAAGCCATGAAATTAAAAGACACTTGCTCCTCGGAAGAAAAGCTATGACTAACCTAGACAGTGTATTAAAAAGCAGAGAGATCACCTTGATGACAAAAGTCCATATAGCTAAAGTTATGGTTTTTCCAGTAGCCATGTATAAATGTGAGAGTTGGACCATAAAGAAGGCTGAGCAGTGAAGAATTTGTGCTTTTGAACTGTGGTGATGGAAAAGACTCTTGAGAGTCCCTTGGACAGTAAGGAGATCAAACCAGTCAATTCTGAAGGAAATTACCCTGAATATTCATTGTAAGGACTGATGCTGAAGCTGAAGCTCCAATAACTTGGCTACATGATGTGAAGTCTTTTCCCACTCAGTGGAAAAGACTCTGGTGCTATGAAAGATTGAGGGCAAGAGGATGAGATAGTTGGATGGCAGCACTAACTCAATGGACATGAGTTTGAACAAATCCCAGGGGATAGTGGAGGACAGGGAAGCCTTGCAGGGTATAGTTCATAGGGTTGCAAAGAGCTGGACATGATTTAGCAACTGAGCATCAACAACACAAGGTTAGAAAATGTAATTCTTGCAAGCAAGCTGGGAGACAGATAAATGAACAAGAAATGACCTCATATTGTGGGAGGTGGCATGTAATCAAAACTTCAGTCTTTGGAACCCTCCCTTTCCTTCCTAGCTTTAATGAATCTTAAATCTCCTTATGGTGCTCAGACTTCTCTCCTTGGTTTAGTTTCTTTCTCTTATGTTTTCTATTCTTACCATTCTTTCATCTACACTTAGCTATTTCCATGTGTAAGTTGCTTCGGTTGTGTCCAGCTCTTTGTGATCCTATGGACTGATCCCACCAGGCTCCTCTGTCCACAGGATTCTCTAGGTAAGAACACTGGAGTGAGTTGCCATGCCCTTCTCCAGGGTGTCTTCCCCACCCAGGGATAAAAACTCAAGTCTCTAATGTCTCCTGCATTAGCAGATGGGTTATTTACCACTAATGCCACCTGGGAAGCCCTACCTATTTCTCTATTTATTCTGAATTGATAAAATCTACTCCTACTATGTCAGTAATTGAATAGGTTGCCCTTCTTAACAACATTGCTAAACAATGTTAAGTTCAGTTATGAATCTTGAAAGGTATTTTCTTTTTCAACGTTTATTTAAAAATAAGCTAGAAGTGACAGCTCCAGACATTTTACTAGGCAAATGTGGCATCCTAAGAAAATCATTGTCATCTAAGACCAATTAATATCTGTTTTGGAGGGATATATAATTTATAATAATACCTTAATTTATTGAAAATTTTGAAGTTTCATGAATGTTTTCAGGTATGTTTTATCATTTGATACTTATATCTAGCCTATATAAATTTTAATTCTTTTTATTTTATGGATGAAGAAACAGAAATCCAGATCAGATTCACTCAGCTAGTAAATAACAGAATTTCAAACATATCTACTTGCAATTTTAAATCTGGTACTTTTGCTAAGACATTTTTTTTTTTTTTTTTTGCCTCTCCAGTTCCAAAAGACAGGTTTCTGAAGGGCTCAGTCATGTTTTTGACTTGGGAAAAAGGAAAGAAGAAAGAAAGGAAGGTAGGGAGGGAAGAGTGAAAAGTGGAGTGAAGGGAGGAAGGAGAGAAAGAAGAAAGGAAAGAGTACAGAAAGGAAGGAAGAAGAGAAAGGAAGGAAGGAAAGAAGAAAAGAGGGAGAGGAAGGAAGGCTACGTAATGTAAAAATATCAATTAAGGTACAGGTGGAAGTTGAGACAGCAGACTGAATATGCTCCGTGCTAAGTGTGGTACACAAAAGGATAAGTTTCTCCCATAAACTCTTCCATTGTGGCTCTTCCCAGCAGCAAGTTAAAAGATAAAGAATCTTGAAAATTAAAATAGATGGGTAAGTACAGAGTTTCCTTTGTCATATTGAAACTTGATTAATAAATAGAAAAGTAACAGCTGGAGAGGCATCTGCAGCTTCGTTGTGTCTAAGATCTCTAATGCAGCATGGCATATTTATCAGGTGATTAACTTGGTAGAACCTTTACAAAAGGTTCACTCTGTGCTGTTTGATGATCTTTGATCAAGGTAGAATAGCTTTAGTTCTGAAAGATAAAATTAGCTTAAAGTAGGTTTAATCTATTATTCATATCTATAAAAAGAACAGATCAGATGTAGAAAAATTTAGTGATTTGAGTACTAATCTATAAGGTAGTTATTTTTGATGAAACCAGCCCACACTAGTATCTTTCTTTCTTGTTTTCCATATTAATTATTGGATCTATATATGGATTTCATCATTTTGCTTATAGAGAAATAATCTTATTTCTCTTCTAGATATTTACCTTAATGTCAATGACATGCCAAATACTTTTAAAATGAACTCCTGATAATATTTAGCAGAGTAATCACATAAAGAAATTCAGAATCACCCATTTTAATTAAAATAGCTTTAAATTTTATCAAAAGAATAGCTTTCTTTAAGAAAAAAAAAATCAAATTAAACCTCATACTTTGTTCTCTTCCTTATATAAGAAGATGATTTCAAATAAAGCTATTCACAACAGTTGTCTCAACCAACTCATCTTATTCATAGAATGTTGCATACAGTAAAATCTCTTTAATGCTGCAATTTCAAATAATTAGAATCTAGAAAAGGTATGCGTGTGTGCATGCGTGCTAAGTCACTGCAACTGTGTCCAACTTTTTGTGACCCTTGGACTGCAGCCCACCAGGCTCTTCTGTCCACGGGATTCTCCAAGCAAGAATACTGGAGTGGATTGCCATTTCATTCTCCAGAGGATCTTACCCACCCAGGGGTTGAAACTGCATCTTTTACATCTTCTGCATTGGTAGGCTGGTGCTTTACCACTAGCGCCACATGGGAAGCTGGTTTTTAGCTAATTTTACCTACTGTTCTTTAACAAAAATATTTTTTAAAATGTATAGAACAATTAAGGTGTACTTGGTGTTGTTACAAAATTGAATCTTACAAAACATAGATATAGTATCTCTCTCCATTTATTGTCTTCTCTAATTCCTCTCACGTCCAATAGTTTTGTTTGCAGAGAGTTTGTATATCTTGTGGCAAATTTATTCCAAGGTGTTGATGTATTTTAACATTTTGGTGGTGCGTGCATGCTCAGTGTCCAACTCTTTGTGACCCCATGGATGGTAGCTTCTCTGTCCATGGGATTTTCCAGGCAAGAATATTAGAGTGGATTGCCATTTCTTCCTCCAGGGAATCTTCTGATCCAGGGATTGAACCCGAGTCTTCTGCAGTTCCTGCATTGGCAGATGAATTCTTTACCACTAAGCAACCTGGGAAGCCGTTCTAAAAGTTATAAGTATATAACTTTTAGTTTCCAAATTTTACAATGTTGATGATTATGTTAATACTGTATATAGAAACATTGCTGAATTAATCAATGCTACTAGTTTTTCTAAATTATAAGTAAATGACAATTTTTTATTTTCTTTCAATACTTTTCCTATTTATTTATTAAACCCCGTTGCACTGACCAAGATCCCCAGGAAAATGATGAATATCAGTGGTGATAGTGTCATTCTTATCTCATTTGTCTTAAAAGAGTAGCTTTCACTATTTAATCATTATATACTGTATTTGCTAGAGGTTTTGTTAGTATCTTTTATCAAATTGAGGAGGTTTCCTCCTATTTCTAGTTGATAAGAATTTTTATCATGATAAGGTGCTGGACTTTATCAAATACCTTTTATACATCCAGTTAAAAAATTTTATTGGAATACAGTTGATTTACAGTGTTGTGTTAGTTTCAGGTGTACAGCAAAGTAAATCAGTTATATACATACACATATCCATTATTTTTCAAGTTCTTTTCTCCATAAAAATATTGATAATTAAATCTACTTAAGTATAGCTTTGCTTTACTTTTTTCTTCAATTTCTATCAGTATATTTTCTTGAAATATGTTTTGGAGATGGTAAGCATTGCTGTCAGGCTAAGAAACCTAAGCAAACAGTCTTTTCCTCCAAGCTAGTATATTCTCTTCAAAATAAGTTACAATGTGAAATAGTTATTGCAGTTCATAGTGATTAAAAAGTTAGTGACTTGATGGTCATACTGCCTCTTAAGATGAGAAAATTTAGTCAAGTGATATTTATCTTTCTGATACCTTAAGTCTATGGGAAACATCCATTTTAAGAAAACAATGCTTCTTTGTATGAGCATTTACATTTTTCATATATTTGTATAAAAATAGAAGCTTAAAAGGAAATGTATCAACTTGGATTTAAAATTAAATCCAAGTTGATAAATAGGCACATATTTCAAGTAGTAACTTGGAACCACTGAAAGGAATAGTTGGGCTTGTCCAAAAACATCTGAAATAATTAACTCATTTATTTTTTCAGTAATGTCTTGCTAAAACTATTTATAAATGCCTTGCATTCAAGATGTTTCTTTTTCTGTCCTAAGAGAAAGAAAACATCATTCTGTACAATGCACCTAATAGATTATACAAGCGTACAGGGTAAACCATTTTAGCATTTCTCCATTTTAGGCAACATATCTTCCTAAGGCAATTTACCAAAACAATCTTTCTAAGGCTAATTTATCTTATAAGCTGTAGGATACATTCATTTAACCTGGTAAGGTTTCCACTCCAAGTAGAAATACTGAATCAAAAATTTTAAAATTGTTAGCTACCAGAACATTAAAGAAAAAAAAAAAAAAAAAGCAGAATTCTGATTAGCATTAGCTCCGTGGACCTAGAGATAAGAGCTGTGGGCTTTTGTCCTCCATAGCCTGTGGTGTGACATGATGGCAGCGTGAACTTGTTATCTTATTTCACAAAGACATGAAGCCTTTTCCTGCACCTGTGACCATGACATCACAGTTCCATCCCTCATCTCCTGTTTGTTTTCACTGTGATTAGTCCAGTGTGCTTTCAAGACAGCTTTCTTAAATTCAACCCAAACTGCCATAACTGAAGTGTATGTTGCGTCTTTCACTGTTTAATCTGCTGAATAAACAGCATGGTAAATTTATCCTCGTGCCTGAAGTTTGATACCTGGGTTGGAAAAATCCCCTGGAGAAGGAAATGCCAACCTACTCCAGTATTCTTGTCTGGGAAATCCCTTGGACAGAGGAATCTGGCACGCTACAGTTCATGTGGTCGCAAAGAGTCAGATATGACTGAGCAACTGAGCCCTTTCTATTTTGCTTTCACAGTGATTTTATGTACACACAGCATGGGCACACTCACAGACATACACAGATATATTTTTCCTGGGCTCTTGGGTCTATTTCTAAGAGCAATAGTGTGTAGCACCTACATTTATCATGTTTTGTGCTAGATGTTATGAGAGATAACAAGATGAATAACATAGTCTTTTGCCCCAGGAAGGAGATCTTGTGGAGAAAAGATCTATCAGATATATGAGTAAAAAAATAAACGCAATGATTTTTGGACTCCCAAATCACGTCAGATGCTGATTGCAGCCATGAAATGAAAAGACACTTGCTCCTTGGAAGAAAATCTATGGCCGACTTAGACAACATATTAAAAGGCAGAGAGATTACTCTGCCAACAAAGGTCTGGTCAAAGCTATGGTTTTCCAGTAGTCAGGTTTGGATGTGAAAGGTGTACTGTAAAGAAAGCTGAGCACTGAAGAACTGATGCTTTTGAGCTGTTGTGTTGGAGAAGACTTCTGAGAGTCCCTTGGACTGCAAGGACATCCAACCAGTCAATCCTAAAGGAAATCAGTCCTGAATATTCATTGGAAGAACTGATGCTGAAGCTGAAGCTCCAATACTTTGGCCACCTGATGTGAAGAACTGACTCATTTGAAAAGACCCTGATGCTGGGAAAAATTGAAGGCAGGACGAGATGGGGGCAACAGAGGATGAGATGGTTGGATGGCATCACTGAGTGGATGGACAAGAGTTTGAGTAAGCTCCAGGAATTGGTGATGGACAGGGAAGCCTGGTGTTCTGCAGTCTATGGGAGTCGCAAAGAGTCAGACATGACTGAACTGAAATGAAATGTTAGAGAACATCTTTGGAATGATAAACAAGGTGACATTAAAAGTACTTCATGGATTTTGCATTTTTAAAGCAATTCTACTGAGGTATCATTTATATCCAATAAAATTCATCCATTAAAAAAAGAAAAGAGCACTTAGATTTTAAGTTCTTTTCCAGCCACTTATAAGTCTGTGACCATGAACACCTCAGATGAGATTGATTAATGTACGCTTCATAGGCTCTTACTGAGTTTAAATTCAAAATAATGGATATGAAGTGGAACCCCTTTACAATTACCAAATGATATACATATCAGTTACCTGTATTTTCAGCAAAAGATTTCATGAAGAGTGTAACTTTCATAACAATCTCTTTAATAAGCAGACAATCTGAATATCTCTTTTGGTCCCTGGCTTCCACTTAGCTAAACTTCATCTCTTTCTCAAAAGGACAGATTTTTTAAACTATATTCCTGAATTCTGTTTTGAGATTTTCACACTTTGCTTTTCTCTGTCTAATTTTTAAAAATTTATTTATTTTTTAATTGAAGGATAATTGCTTTACAGAATTTTGTTGTTTTTTGCCAAATATCAACATGAATCAGCCATAAGTATACATATATCCCCACCCTCTTGAATGTCCCTCCCATCTCCCTCTCCATCCCAACCCTCTAGGTTGCTACAGATCCCCTGTTTGTGTTCCCTTATTCATGCAGCTAATTCCCATTGGCTATCTACTTTACATCTGTTAATGTAAGGTCCCGTGTTACTCTCTCCATACATCTCACCCTCTTCTTCCTTCTCTGACATGTCCGTAAGTCTGTGCTCTATGCCTGTTTCTTCATTGCTGCCCTGCAAATGAATTCCTTGGTACCATCTTTCTAGATTCCATATATGTGCGTTAGTATATGATATTTATCTTTCTCTTTCAGACTTACTTCACTCTGTATAATAGGCTCTAGGTTCACTCACCTCATTAGAACTGACTCAAATGCATTCACATTCCCTTGTATATATGTACTACAGCTGCTTTATCCACTCATCGGTCGATGGGCATTTAGGTTGCTTCTATGTTCTAGCTGTTGTGAATAGTACTGCAGTGAACATTGGGGTACACATTCCTTTTCAATTTTGGTGAACATGTGTTTTTTTCAATTTTGGTTTCCTCAAGGTATATGCCTAGTAATGGGATTACTGGGTCATATGGTAGTTTCATTCCTAGTTTTTAAAGGTATCTCCATACTGCCTTCCATAGTGGCTGCATCAATTTACATTCCCACCAATATTGCAAGAGGATTCCCTTTTCTCCACACCCTTTCCAGCATTTATTGTTTATAGACTTTTTGATGATGACCATTCTGACTGATGTAGAGTGATATCTCATTGTAGTTTTGATTTTCATTTCTCTAATAGACAGCAATGTTGAGCATCTTTTTGTATGCTTGTTAACCATTAGTATGTCTTCTTTGGAGAAATCTCTGTTTAGGTCCATTTCCCACTTTTTGATAGGGCTGTTTATTTTTTCTGGTATTGACTTGTATGAGCTGCTTGTATATTTTGGAAATTAATCCTTTGTCAGTTGTTTCATTTGCTACTATTTTCTCCTAGCCTTAGAGTTGTCATTTCACCTTGTTTATAGTTCTTTGCTTTGAAAAATCTTTTCAGTTTAATTAGCTCCCACATGTTTATTTTTGGTTTTATTTCCATTACTCAGGGAGGTGGGTCATAAAGAATCATGCTTTGATTTATGTCATCGAGTGTTCTGCCTATGTTGTCCTCTAAGAGTATTACAGTTTCTGGTCTTACATTTAAGTCTTTAATCTATTTTGAGTTTATCTTGTGTATGGTGTTAGGAAGTGTTCTAATTTCATTCTTTTACATGCAACTGTTCAGTTTCCCCAGCACCACTTATTGAAGAGGCTGTCTTTGCCCCATTGTATATTCTTGCCTCCTTTGTAAAAAACAAGTTACCAGTAGGTGTGTGGATTTATCTCTGTGGTTTTCTGTCTTGTTCCATGGGTCCACATTTTTGTTTTCGTGCCGATACCATACTGTCTTGTTGACTGTAGCTTTGTAGTGTAGTTTGAAGTCAGGAAGTTTGATTCCTCCAGCTCCATTCTTCTTTCTCATGACTGCTTTGGCTATTCCAGATCTTTTGCATTTCCATTTGAATTCTGAAACTTTTTTTCTAGTTGTGCCATTGGTATTTTGATAGGGATCAAAATGAATCTGTAGATTAAATTTGGTAGTATAGTCATTTTCATAAAATTTATTCCTCCAACCCAAGAACATGGAATATCTTTCCATCTCTTTAGGTCATCATTGATTTCTTTCAACAGTGTCTTATAATTTTCCATATACAATTCTTTTGTCTCCTTAGGTAGGTTTATTCCTAGATATTTTATTCTTTTTGTTGTAATGGTGAATGGGATTGATTCCTTAATTTCTCTTTCTGATTTTTCATTGTTAGCATATAGAAATGCAAGTGATTTCTGGGTATTGATTTTGTATCCTGCAACTTTGCTAACTTCATTGATTAGCTCTAGTAATTTTCTGATAGTATCTTTAGGGTTTTCTATGTATAGTATCATGTCATCTGCAAACAATGAGAGTTTTATTTCTTTTCCAAGTTGGATTCCTTTATTTCCTTTCTTCTCTGATTTCAAGCTAGGACTTCCAAAACTATGTTGAATAATAGTGATGAGAATGGAAACCCTTGTCTTGTTCCTGATCTTAGTCTAGGGAATGCTTTCAGTTTTTCACCATTGAGAATAATGTTTGCTGTGGGCTTATCATATATTACCTTTACTATGTTGAGGTAGATTCCTTCTATGCCCATTTATTGAAGAGTTTTTTTTTTTTTTTTAATCATGAATGGGTGGTGGATTTTGTCAAAGGCTTCTTCTGCATCTATTGAGATTATCATATGGTTTTTACTTTTCAATTTATTAATATGGTGTATCACATCGACTGATCTGTGTATATTGAAGAATCCTTGTATCCCTAGAATAAACCTGACTTGATCATGGTGAGTGAGCTTTTTAATGTGTTGTTGATTTCTGTTTGCTAGAGTATTGTGGAGGATTGTTGCATCTATGTTCATCAGTGGCATTAGTCTGTAATTTCCTGTTTTTTTTTTGTCATCTTTGCCTGGTTTTGGTATCAGGATGATGGTGGCCTCATAGAATGAGTTTGGGAGTGTTCCTTCCTCTGCAGTTTTTTGAAAGAGTTCTAGAAGGATAGGCGTTAGCTCTTCTCTAAATGTTTGACAGAATTCAAGCATTTCATTTTTGAAGCTGTCTGACCCTGGGCTTTTGGTTTGGGGGAGATTTTTGATCACAGTGCTTGTAATTGGGTTGTTCATAATTTCTTTCTTCCTGGCTCAGTCTTGGAAGATTGAACTTTTCTAAGTATCTGTCCATTTTTCCAGGTTGTCCATTTTATTGCCATATATTTGCTCATAATAGTCTCATAATTCTTTTATTTCTGCCTCTTCTATTGCAACAGCTCCTTTCCTTTTGTAATTTTGCTGATTTGATTCTTTTCTCTTTTTTTCTTGATGAGTCTGGCTAACGGTTTGTCAATTTTGTTTATCTTCTCAAAGAACCAGCTTTTAATTTTATTGATATTTACTATTGTTACTTTCATTTCTTTTTCATTTATTTCTGCTCTGATCTTTATGATTCATTTCCTTCTGCTAATGTCAGGCTTTTGTTGTTGTTCTTCTTCTTTTTCCAGTTATTTTAAGTGTAAAGTTGGGTTGTCTATTTGATGTTTTTCTTATTTCTTGAGGTAGGATTATATTGCCATAAATGTCCCTCTGAGAACTGCTTTTGTTGTATTCCATAGGTTTTGAGTTGTCGTGTTTTCCTTGCTCTTTGTTTCTAGGAATTTTTTTTTTATTTCCCCTTTGATTTCTTCAGTTACATGTTTGTTATTTAGAAACACGTTTAATCTCCATGTGTTTGTGCTTTTTACAGTTATTTTCTAGTAATTGATACCTAGTCTCATAGTGCTGTTGTCAGAAAAGATATCAACAGAAAAGTGCTGTTGATATAATTTCAATTTTCTTAAATTTACTGAGATATGATGTGTGACTCAAGATGTGATCTATCCTGGAGAATGTTCCATGTGCACTTGAGTTTTTTTTCTGCTTTAGAACACCAGAGCTATTCTACTTCTCTTGGAGGAGTCAGCATGATCTTGTTTTTAAATCTTTTCATAATTAAGGCTTCACAATTAACTATTGTCACTAACACAAACAATTACCTGATATTAAAAATTATACTCAAAAGTAGATCAGATGCTCAAGCTCAGGAAATAGGAGTAGGAGTAATCTATCACAAAGTACATGGGACTTGTACATGAGATTCCAATGTGTTAGAAATTCAGTAGCCTGTGAAAATTTAATTTTTGAAATATTAATCTTATATCCCATTAGAATGTTTATATGAGGCAAACAGCTGCACCTAATACAATACAGTCAGCCAAGTTATCTTCTTCCACTTCTCATTATAAGATGTCTTTCAAAGACACAAAATGTTAACAATCCATATCCTAGTTATCACAAGTCTTAGAGATCATAATTAAGAGTTACAATTGCTGGTCAAACTATTTTTTCTTTCAAAGAGTTTATTTCAAAAGAATCACATACAGGATATTTAAGGGTTAACACACCAATTTTTCTAGTTATTTTTTGCTTTTGGTTGGGAGGAGAGATGGAAGAAGAGGCAAAGCCTGCCATGTGATGTGTTTGAGACAAGCTTCTAGTTGATAAAATTTGTAGTTGAAAAAATGTTTTAAACTCAGATAATTAAGCTTCATATCAAAAGGTTTATTTTAGTTGTATGTATTAAACTGACAACAAGTTCACTTATTTCATCTTCATTTGGGACATAATGGGGTTAATAAGCTTAAAACTTGTACTTCTTAAAAATTAGATATATAACATTCATTGTGCTCATCCATAGCCTTCTAAAATATTCACTCACAAGCTGCTTTATTATTTAGAATTTATTCACTGTGTACTAATTCAAAAGGAAGTGAATGCATCTCCTTTGCCTGTGACTGTTTATGTGACATTTGTGTTATCCTGTTATTGTGGTATAAAAAACAAGTATGCTTATATAATATATTGTGTTTGATTGGTGTGACATTGTTAGATGCTATTTATGCTTATTAAGTCATCTGTAATTTTTTCAGTACCACTGAAAAGTGTTAGGTGAGGGCTAGCAAATTGGATTACTCATATTTGATAAATCAAAGGATATATTTAATGTTTTATTTTTCTTAAGAGGAATGTTTATTTAGTCTAAATGTTATGCAATGACTTTCATAATTGTTTCCAAGATTTTTCTCTCCTGGAACCTGAAATTTTACAGCTATGTTAATTAATAACAATGTTTTGCAGTTCTGTGGCACCTTTTTGTCTGAGAATCTCAATGTTTACTTAATGTTCATCATATCTTTCGAGAGATGTGAATCAGTGATATTTTCTTTTCTACTTTTTCTTTTTTAATACAAATAGTGCATGAATTTAAAACAAAACAAAACAAAAAAACCCAAAAAAACCTCTTTTGTTCAGTAATGCATTTGCATGGTACACTGTGCAAATAAAACGACAGTCTCACTCAGCTGTGGTTCCCAAGGAACCTGAATGGGTCTTAACGTTCTTGCCTTCATTTGGTGAAGGTGCAAATGAAGCCACAAGTAAACTTACAAAAAAGTCCGTTTCATGGACTTCTTGGAGGTAAAATCATGCTTTTGCATGATTTTTTTTATTTTCACATTGTAGGTACAGTCAAAGTAACTGTGAACTCCAAATATACACATTCTACAGGATAATGGACCGATACTATCCTTGTAGGCTAAGGTGAACTACAGTCACAGGGAATTTGAGAACTACAGATTAAGTCTAGATTCCTTGTGTTAGCAACCTACTGCTGCATAACAGATACAACAAACTCAGGGGCTTCAAGCAACACAGGTTTATTGTTAATATCTCACAATGTCTGAGGGTCCAAGTTTGAGTTCTCTGCTTAGGATCTCAGAAAAATTCAACCAAACTGCTAGCTGGGGTATGTTCACATTTGGAGGCTGATGGGAAGAATTCAATTCCAAGGTTACTTAGGTTGTCAGCAGAATTAATTTCCTTTGGTTGTTGGACTGAGGACCCTGCCTTGTTGCTGGCTGTTTTGTGGAAACCACTTTCAGATCCTAGTGACCACCCCCAGCTCCTTGCCAGGAGAGTCTTCCTGGCAAGGAAAAAGAAAGTTGGCTAGGAAAAAAGAGAATCTAGTTAATCTGCCAACAAGATAGTCTTATAAACATAATATAAACATAGGAGGGACTTACCTTCTGCTTTTCCATTTTTCCACCAAGTAGAAGCAAGTGACAGGCTTTACCCACACTCCAGGGAAGGCAATTCTATGTGGCTATGAGAACAAGGAGGTGGGGATTATAAGGACCACTGTAGAGTCTGCTCATCCTAGTCCTTAGCCTGTCTATATTGACTGAGATTAAGGAAAGTGGCTTATAATGGAAAAGCCAAGTTAATAGTGACTAAAGCAAAATTAGAACTTAATTTTTCTCTCACATAAAAACAGAAACAGTTTCCTTTGTTGTGCAAAAGCTTTTAAGTTTAATTAGGTCCCATTTGTTTATTTTTGCTTTTATTTCCAATATTCTGAGAGGTGGGTCATAGAGGATCCTGCTGTGATTTATGTCGGAGAGTGTTTTGCCTATGTTCTCCTCTAGGAGTTTTATAGTTTCTGGTCTTACATTTAGATCTTTAATCCATTTTGAGTTTATTTTTGTGTATGGTGTTAGAAAGTGTTCTAGTTTCATTCTTTTACAAGTGGTTGACCAGTTTTCCCAGCACCACTTGTTAAAGAGGTTGTCTTTTTTCCATTGTATATTCTTGCCTCCTTTTGTCGAAGATAAGGTGTTCATAGGCTCGTGGATTTCTCTCTGGGCTTTCTATTCTGTTCCATTGATCTATATTTCTGTCTTTGTGCCAGTACCATACTGTCTTGATGACTGTGGCTTTGTAGTAGAGACTGAAGTCAGGCAGGTTGATTCCTCCTGTTCCATTCTTCTTTCCCAAGATTACTTTGGCTATTCGAGGTTTTTTGTATTTCCATACAAATTGTGAAATTATTTGTTCTAGTTCTGTGAAAAATACCGTTGGTAGCTTGATAGGGATTGCACTGAATCTATAGATTACTTTGGGTAATATAGTCATTTTGACAATATTGATTCCAATGTTCATCGCATCACTGTTTATAATAGCCAGGACATGGAAGCAACCTAGATGCCCATCAGCAGACAAATGGATAAGGAAGCTGTGGTACATATATACCATGGAATATTACTCAGCCATTAAAAAGAATTCATTTGAATCAGTTCTAATGAGATGGATGAAACTGGAGCCCATTATACAGAGTGAAGTAAGCCAGAAAGATAAAGACCAATAGAATATACTAACACATATATATGGAATTTTAAAAGATGGTAATGATAACCCTATATGCAAAACAGAAAAAGAGACACAAATGTACAGAACAGACTTTTGGACTCTGTGGGAGAAGGCAAGGGTGGGATGTTTCGAGAGAACAGCATTGAAACATGTATATTATCTAGGGTGAAACAGATCACCAGCCCAGGTTGGATGCATGAGACAAGTGCTCGAGCCTGGTGCACTGGGAAGACCCAGAGGGAGCGGGTAGAGAGGGAGGTGGAAGGGGGGATTGGGATGGGAAATACATGTAAATCCATGGCTGATTCATGTCAATGTATGGCAAAAACCACTACAATATTGTAAAGTAATTAGCCTCCAACTAATAAAAATAAATGGGGGGGGGGGGGGGAAGAAAACCAGAAAAAGATAAATCCAGAAGAAAGCATATCAAGACCAGTATGGCAGGTCCTCTTATTTATCTGGGACCCCAAATCTCTCTTTGTTCTGTGCAATTCTTAGTGTATCTTTCAGTCATCGCATTTAGTCTTAAGGTCACTTCATCATTCAATATGGTTATTGATAGTTATAGCCATCACTAACATAAAAAATAGGATAGAAAAATAGAAAAATGTTCAACCCAGCTAAAGCAGCTCCAATAAAGCAGTCCATCACTTTGGACAAAACTTACATATAGCTGAGGCTTACATATACCTTAGTTTCACAGAGCTGACAGGGAAGCTGAAAGATGTAGTTTTTAACTGGAGCTATTGTTGCCCCAATTAAATCAATGTTCTTTTTCTAAACAAGAAAATAAGAATAGCTATCGGGCGACAAGTTGCTGTTTCTGCCATGCTGTCAATGAGAGCTCCTTATAAGCTTGCCCTAGCAAAATGTTGAACCTAACTCTCCTAACCTCCTATGGAAGCTATGCACCTGGGCCTGTATTCAGCCACCCTTAAACAGAGAAACTATGGGACTTCCCTGGTGGTTCAGTGGTTAAGAGTTTGCCTGGTAATGCAGGGGACATGGGTTTGATCCCTGGTCAGGGAACTAAGATTCCCACGTACTGCAGGGGAACTAAGACTGCCCCCCACAACTAGAAATTCCATGAGCTTCAGTGAAAGATCCTGCATGATGCAAAGAAGATCCCTCATGCTGCAGCTAAGAACTGATGCAGCCAAATAAATAAATAAAAACAGAGGAACAGTGTAGATCCTTTCCTGCGCTGGTCCAGGTGTCTTTACCATGGAATGTTTCATACACTGATTTTTCCCATCCCTGTCAGAGTTCCTGCATTGGTAACATGTGCAGCAAGTCAATCAGAAATACTTGGTCTGTGCTTTGTTTTGATTAATTCCATTCTTCATCCTCACCCCTTGTTTCCTAAAGCTCTTGAGTTGGTGTCCTGGCCCAGTGCCTGACTCCTTTCTACTTGGTGATTTATTGCCTGCTTTGGAATCCCCATCACTGTGTTCTGGCATCATTTCAGGACACAGATCACTCCCTTTTATGTCTATGATGCCACGTCCTTGTTTGGGTGTGTTGTGTTCTCTATCCTCATGCTCCTGGCTACCATGCTATTCTGTCAATTACAGCTGGGACTGACCCCAGTGCCTGTCCTATCTCATTGTCAGAGTGTAGTTCACAATTTATCTATTAATACCTGCAGCCTCAACCTGCCACTCCTACAGCAATTATATAGGCCACATCAGAGGTTGCACAGATGGCAATGATTAGCCTAGGTGTATGATAGGAAGTTGATGAACATTTGAACTGAGTTTAATGAATATTATATTTTGGGAGAAGATCTTTGATCATACTAATGCCAACTTCCCTTCCATACACAGGCTATGACTTTTTTCTTCTCCAAAAATATTCCAGTACAAGTCCAAGACCATTCTTTTTTTTTTTTTTTTTTAAATTTGTTTGTTTATTTATTTTACTTTACAATATTGTATTGGTTTTGCCATACATTGATTTGAATCCTCCATGGGTGTACGTGTGTTCCCCATCCTGAACCCCCCTCCCACCTCCATACCCATCCCACCCCTCTGGGTCATCAGAGTGTACCAGCCCTGAGCACCCTGTCTCATGCATTGAGCCTGGACTGGCAATTCATTTTACATACGATAATTTACATGTTTCAGTGCCATTTTCCCATATCATCCTGCTCTCGCCCTCTCCCACAGAATCCAAAAGACTGTTCAAT
This sequence comes from Dama dama, assembly GCF_033118175.1. NCBI lineage: Eukaryota > Metazoa > Chordata > Mammalia > Artiodactyla > Cervidae > Dama > Dama dama. Next base: position 9,424,558 of record NC_083681.1, read on the forward strand.
ACATCTGTGTCTCTTTTGCTGTCTTGCACACAGGGTTATTGTTACCATATTTCTAAATTTCATATATATATGTGTGTGTTAGTATACTGTATTGGTGTTTTTCTTTCTGGATTACTTCACTCTGTATAGTAGACTCCAGTTTCATCCACTTCATTAGAACTGATTCACATGTATTATTTTTAATGGCTGAATACTATTCCATTGTGTATATGTACCACAGCTTTCTTATCCATTCATCTGCTGATGGACATCTAGGTTGCTTCCATGTCCTGACTATTATAAACAGTGCTGTGATGATCATTGGGGTACACGTGTCTCTTTCAGTTCTGATTTCCTCGGTGTGTATGCCCAGTAGTGCGACTGCTGGGTCATATGGCAGTTCTATTTCCAGTTTTTTAAGGAATCTCCACAATGTTTTCCATAGTGGCTGTACTAGTTTGTATTCCCACCAACAGTGTAAGAGGGTCCCCTTTTCTCCACATCCTCTCCAGCATTTATTGCTTGTAGACTTTTGGATAGCAGCCATTCTGACTGGCATGAAGTGGTACCTCATTGTGGTTTTGATTTGCATTTCTCTGATAATGAGTGATGTTGAGCATCTTTTCATGTGTTTGTTAGCCATCTGTATGTCTTTTTTGGAGAAATGTCTGTTTATTTCTTTCGCCCACTTTTTGACTGGGTCTTTTATTTTTCTGGAATTGAGCTGCAGGAGTTGCTTGTATATTTTTGAGATTAATTCTTTGTCTGTTGCTTCATTTGCTATTATTTTCTCCCATTTTGAAGGCTGTCTTTTCACCTTGCTTATACTGTCCTTTGTTGTGCAAAAGCTTGTAAGCTTAATTAGGTCCTATTTGTTTATTTTTGCTTTTATTTCCAATATTCTGGGAGGTGGGTCATAAAAGATCCTGCTGTGGTTTAAGTCAGAGAGTGTTTTGTCTATGTTTTCCTCTAGGACTTTAATAGTTTCTGGTCTTACGTTTAGATTTTTAATCCATTTTGTGTTTATTTTTGTGTATGGTGTTAGAAAGTGTTCTAGTTTCATTCTTTTACAAGTGGTTGACCAGTTTTCCCAGCACCACTTGTTAAAGAGATTGTCTTTTCTCCATTGTATATTCTTGCCTCCTTTTGTCAAAGATAAGGTGTTCATAGGCTCGTGGATTTCTCTCTGGGCTTTCTATTCTGTTCCATTGATCTATATTTCTGTCTTTGTGCCAGTACCATACTGTCTTGATGACTGTGGCTTTGTAGTAGAGACTGAAGTCAGGCAGGTTGATTCCTCTAGTTTCATTCTTCTTTCTCAAGATTTCTTTGGCTATTCGAGGTTTTTTGTATTTCCATATAAATTGTGAAATTATTTGTTCTAGTTCTCTGAAGATTACCATTGGTGGCTTGATGGGGATTGCATTGAATCTATAGATTGCTTTGGGTAGTACACTCATTTTTATTATATTGGTTCTTCCAATGCATGTACATGCTACATTTCTCCATCTATTTGTGTCCTCTTTGGTTTCTTTCACCAGTGTTTTATAGTTTTCTATATATAGGTATTTTTTTTCTTTAGGTAGATATATTCCCAAGTATTTTGTTTTTTTCGATGCAATGGTCAATGAAATTGTTTCCTTAATTTCTCTTTCTATTTTCTCATTGTTAGTGTATAAGAATGCAAGGGATTTCTGTGTGTTAATTTTATATCCTGCAACTTTACTATATTCATTGATTAGCTCTAGTAATTTTCTGGTGGAGTCTTAGGGTTTTCTACATAGAGGATCATGTCGTTTGCAAACAGTGAGAGTTTTACTTCTTCTCTTCCAGTCTGGATTCCTTTTATTTCTTTTTCGTCTCTGATTGCTATGGCCAAAACTTCCAAAACTGTGTTGAATAGTAGTGGTGAGAGTGGGCACCCTTGTCTTGTTCCTGACTTTAGGGGAAAGGCTTTCTATTTTTCACCATTGAGGATAATGTTTGCTGAGGGTTTGTCATATATAGCTTTTATTATGTTGAGGTATGTTCCTTCTATTCCTGTTTTCTGGAGGGTTTTTTTTTTTTTTTTTTTTTTTTAATCATAAATGGATGTTGAATTTTGTCAAAGATTTTCTCTGCATCTATTGAGATAATCATATGTTTTTTATCTTTCAATTTGTTAATGTGGTTTATTACACTGATTGATTTGTGGATATTGAAGAATCTTTGCATCCGTGGGATAAAGCCCAATTGGTCATGATGTATGATCTTTTTAATGTTGTTGGATTCTGTTTGCTAGAATTTTGTTAAGGATTTTTGCATCTATGTTCATCAGTGATATTGGCCTGTAGTTTTGTTTTTTCATGGCATCTTTGTCAGGTTTTGGAATTAGGGTGATGGTGGCCTCATAGGATGAGTTTGGAAGTTTACCTTCCTCTGCAGTTTTCTGGAAGAGTTTGAGTAGGATAGGTGTTAGTTCTTCTCTAAATTTTTGGTAGAATTCAGCTATGAAGCCGTCTGACAAGACCATTCTTAAATTATTAAATACTTATGTCAGGCGATGGTCTTAGGACCTAACTTTGACAATGCTATAGGCCAAAAATCTCACTCTCTCCACTCAGAACAGTTAGGACATCATAGTATCAGTTTCCATTCACACTACTAATATTTATGAAAACTTTCTTTGTATAAGACCCTGTTCTTGTGCCATATGACCCAGCAATCCCACTTCTGGGCATACACACTGAGGAAACCAGATCTGAAAGAGACACGTGCACCCCAATGTTCATCGCAGCACTGTTTATAATAGCCAGGACATGGAAGCAACCTAGATGCCCATCAGCAGATGAATGGATAAGGAAGCTGTGGTACATATACACCATGGAATATTACTCAGCCATTAAAAAGAATTCATTTGAACCAGTCCTAATGAGATGGATGAAGCTGGAGCCCATTATACAGAGTGAAGTAAGCCAGAAAGATAAAGAACATTACAGCATACTGACACATGTATATGGAATTTAGAAAGGTGATAACGATAACCCTATATGCAGAACAGAAAAAGAGACACAGAAATACAGAACAGACTTTTGAACTTTGTGGGAGAATGTGAGGGTGGGATATTTCAAAAGAACAGCATGTATACTATCTATGGTGAAACAGATCACCAGCCCAGGTGGGATGCACGAGACAAGTGCTCCGGCCTGGTGCACTGGGAAGACCCAGAGGAATCGGGTGGAGAGGGAGGTGGGAGGGGGGATTGGGATTGGGAATACATGTAAATCCATGGCTGATTCATATCAATGTATGACAAAACCCACTGGAAAAAAAAATAATAATAATAAAAATTAAAAAAAAAAAAAAAAAAAAAAGAAGACCCTGTTCTTGTTGTTTGGGAGATAGGACTGAATAAAATAATGTCCTAATTTTACATCATTTATAATCTAGAGATAAACATAGACAGTGAACAGGGAAATGAAAGGACAAACATGCAAATATCAAGGAATGATAAATGCATTGCCAGGAATTAAAGTAAGCTATTGTATTAATGAATGACTTATGTTTAAATAATTAAGAAAGGCCTCTGAAAAATTAATTAATTAATATATGCTGGGAATTTTTTCCAATAGCCAAGATATAGAGCAGTCTATCTGTTAACAGACGAATGGATAAAGAAAAGTGCTGTGTATATATACATACATACATATATATATATAATATTCAGACTAAAAAAGAAGGAAATCTTGTCAGTTGTAACAACATGGATGAACCTGGAGGGCATTTTGTTAAATGAAAGGAGCATACAGAAAGAAAAATACTGTATGGTTTCATTTATAGAAGAAGAAGTGAAGTCGCACAATCATGACTTTTTGCGACCCCATGGACTGTAGCCTACCAGGTTCCTCTGTCCATGGACTTTTCCAAGCAAGAATACTGAGTGGGTTGCCATTTTCTTTTCCAAGGGATCCTCCTGACCCAGGAATTGAACCCGCATCTTCTGCATTGCAGGCAGACGTTTTATCATCTGAGGCACCAGGACAGCTCACTTATATGTGAACTTTATTTTTTTTTTAAAGTCAAACTCATAGGGACTTTTCCTCCCAGGGAACCCGGCAGCAGGCAGAATAAAGACAGGGACTCACACCAGCCCAGTCAAAACTCAGCAAGAATGAAAGTCCCTCTGGCCCACTACCTGGCTTCCAGGGTAGCCTTGGAGGTAGACAGCTAAATCAACAACCAGCAGGAGACACCTCACAAGGTGTTTCTGAGGCAAACAGTCAATCAAGCCAGCCTGGAGGATACTTCAGGAAGAGGATATAAGCATTGCCTTAAATTTTCTGTGGAAGAAATTATTCAAAAAGAAGTTACATTGAACTGCACAGCTGAAGTACTGTACCCTCCAATGGGACAAGATACGGCACCAGAAGTCAACTTCACATTTGAAGGAGAAACTGGAGAAAACCCAGATGAGGAAGAAAACACATTTTATCAAAGACTCACGTCAGTAAATGAAACAATAGAAGCACAAAATATTCCAGACAGTTTTGGAAACGTACGTCCAGAAAAGAAGACGGTTTGACAGTTAGCTTGGGTTGTCAGTGGTTATATAAAATGGTAAAATTCTACTGAATATACATGGTACAAAATGGCAAAAATTCAAACTGTCTAGCAAGTACAAAGAAATGATGACTTTATTGAGTTAGACTAGACCATTCTCCTTCATGACATTGCATCTCAGGAGATTATTCATTGGCAAACTCAAGTTCTCTGACATCCGCAGTATGGTACTAAAGTAAAACATAATAAGAGCCATCTGACCAAGGAAGCACAATTGGAATAAACGAAGACCATGAGGTTGGCTGAAGTGTAAACATGCTTATTGATGATGACTTGTACACCAGTCTTCACTGGTATCTAGCTTAAGGGGTTAGACAAATCCCAAAGGTGCCACTTTGTGTAAATGGCCTGATTACAGAACTATATAGCTTTCATAATAAAGAGCATCACAACGTAAAAGTGTCTTACCAACAGTAATAGTGCTATGTATGTGTGTGTGTTAAGTTGCTTCAGTCGTATCCGACTGTTTGTGACCATGTGGACTGTAGCCCGCCAGGCTCCTCTGTCCATGGGATTCTCCAGGCAAGAATACTGGAGTTGGCGAGAGTGTGGTTGAAATAGGGAGAGGTTGGTCCAAGGTTAAATAAATCAATTTGAAGATTCTAACGTATAGTATAGTGACCAAAGTTAATAAAATTCTATTGTATACTTGAAATTTGCTGAGAGTAAAGCTTCAGTGTGGGAGACCCAGCTTTGATCTCTGGGTCGGGAAGATCTCCTGGAGAAAAGAATGGCAACCCACTCCAGTATTCTTCCCTAGAGAATCCCATGAACAGAAGAGCCTGGTGGGCTACAGTCCATGGAGTCACAAGGAGTTGGACACAACTAAGCGACTAACACTTTCATTTTCTTTCACGTGAGTTCATAGATATGTTATTTATCTTCATTCTAGGACTCTTTCACAATGTATATGTATATCAAATCATTATGCTGGACATTTTAAATATATTACAATTTTTTCTGTTATAGATCAATAAAAACACGAAAGTGAAGTAAAATTAAAAAAAAATATGCTGGGATCTTGAAAATACTTATCACTAGATGTTTAACAACACAATTTTTAATGTATCCATAAAATACACAGCCACTAAAACTAATCATGATGTATATTTAGATAAAGAGGAAACTGTGTGTGTGTGTTTAAATGTGTATACAAGTTTATACCACAAAATGTTTATAATCACAACCTCTAGGTAGTGAGGTTAGGAATCATCTTTAAAAATTCTGCTCTTCATATGTTTCCTGACCTTTTTCTTGCAGTGTGTATGATTTTTTTCTTACAAAAAGGAAAGAAAAGCAATACAAATTACATTATAAAATAGACAAAAAGGAATACAGACAGGCTGTCTCTGAGCATTTCTCTTTTGCAGATAAAGGCTGATGACCTTCGCCATTACAGGGAGGAGCTGTTTTTCTTACTAACACTATTTTTAGACAACTAGAGTAAGCACTACCTAATACTAGATTTAGTTGTGCTTCATCTGAATAAGAAGGAGCCATGTGCAGCTTATAGTTGCAAGGAAATGAAACCTCAGACAAGCTAATGGGAGAAGAAAGAAACAGGCCTCTGAAGATGTCTGCTTGTAACTGAGCTAAAAATTCTTCCTGGATTATTTCTTTTTTGCCAGCTCTGCCAGGTGACCCAGTGCTTTGCCCATGAGAACTTCCATGTTCAATGGATTGTAATGGAACAATTCACCCATGCAAAAACATTTGTATATTTCCAAAGAAGGAGCTTAAGCAAGTTCAAGAGCAAAATGAAACCTTATATTGTGCTGAACTCTTTTTTATATACATGCACGTATCATAAGTATGCTCAGTTGACTAACTAGTTATTTATTATAAAGACACAACACTTCTTGCTGATTCTGAAAGAGGGAGCTGCAAATTATTATATGGGTACATTTATCCTATATTTCCACTTCATTATACTTGTAGATGATTAATACTTTGCATAGAACTGCAGTCAGTATGTACTCAAATATAATACACATTGTACTGAAATGACAATTTATGATTTTTTTTCAATAAACTCAGAGATTCATTTCCATGTGTGTTGCAGTCTACTTACTTCTTGAAGTTGGATCCAAAGCCCTTAGAGTAAGAATGTACTGTGTTCCAGTAGTGGCAGAGATGTTTATCTCAGGAATTTGAGAATAACAAAAAGCAGGAAAGAAACTGTGAAGGATATAACCCTTAAAGGGGGAAAACTTCACTGGGCGGGATGCATTTTAATCAGGCTTTTGCTCTGAGGGAAATCTCTAGTCTGAGAGGCACAGAAAAGCTGGAAATGAGCAGAAGGCTGTTCTGTTACTGACTTGAGCTATCAGAGGATAGAGCTGAGGGCTGCCAGAAAGACTGGAAATTGAGTGAGGAAATCATAACAAGAAAGAAACCACAGAAGGAAGAGCCCCCAAAATCTCTATATGAATTCCTGTCAAATACCCCAACATAGGGGAGATGCCCAGACACCCTACAGAAAGCAACAGTGGAAAGATTGAAAGAAATTTCAGTTGCTGCCTCCATGAGGGAGACGAGAGTTTAGAATTTTGAGTCTGGCCATATAGGAAGGCTTGGTTAACTCAAGCTGTTCATAAAAACCCCCCACATTTCAAGTCACTGGACTAAAGACTATGCGCCAGATCTAAAGGGTTCACTCTAGGTCTGAACATAAATCATGAGACTCACTCCTGACAGCATAGAACCAAGCCTTCACAAATTCAATGTAAATGGCCAATAATGTAATGGCCTGTTAGAACAGAAATAAACACCATCCAGAGGATGATAGGAGGATCTAGAGTGCCCCTGCACTCTCATACACAATGTCTAGTACATATTAAAAATTAGTAGGTATGCAAAGAAACAGGAAAATGTGATGCAAAGACAAGAGAAAAGTGAACCAAAAGAACCAACCCTGATGACACCGATGTTGAAACTAGCAGACAAGAATTTTAAAAGCAGCTGTTATAATTATATGCAAACTGTATTCTCAGTCTCAACTTAACCTTTCTTTGCCCTGCTTTGTGATATTGGAACTAGAGTCTTCTCTTTTGCCAGCTGGCACAATGAAAAATTTTGTTAATAGAAGGTACTGAATGAGTATTGCAAGGGATAGAGGCTCCTCTTCCTGGTTATGGTGTGCTTTTAACTTTTAAAAAATGCTGGTTGCTGCAGCATGAGGCAGCCAGTAGAATGTGTGACACCAGACAGTGGCTTTCCAATGAATTTTAGCAGCACCTCAGCAGGCAGCTTCCCACTTGTTTCTCCACTTGACTGCCATCCCAGCAGGTGATTTCCTGCTTGCCATCCCTTGCCCAAAGTACACCATGAACTTTCCTATCATCCAGTGGTCCAAAGATATACTCAATCTAATGATGTATGAATCTCAGTCTTGAAGATGGAAGTGACTTATTCCATGTCTATTTATACCTCATTTCAAGTCTATTTATACCTTATTCCATGTCTATTTATACCTAAATAAGTGGCAGTGACTGCTTTCTGTGTAAGTTATTTATATATTCTTTCAAGTTCTCTTTATTTCTCAGTAGTTAATTTCCTGGAACTAGTTAATAATTCTTTTAAGTATACTTTTCCTATTCAAATTATTGGTGTATTTTCTACCTCATGGGTCCCTGAACTGCAAAATATATTCACAGTGCTCACAAAGTTGTCTAAAAATAAGTTGAAAGTGAATAGGATACCTAAGCAGAGTTTCTGGAGCTAAAAACTAAACTGAATAAAATATAAAGTATAGCTATTTTATAAGAAAAATAATCAATATATAAAATCTCTAAAAAATTCATGACATGGACTTACTAGCAGATTGATCATGACAAAATAATGTCTGACCTTAAAAACTGGATAAAGTCCATGCATTTCTCTGGGTTTCCCTGGTGGCTCAAATGGTAAAGACTCTGCCTGCAATGCGGGAGACCTGGGTTTGATCCCTGGGTTGGGAAGATCTCCTGAAGACGGGCATGGCAACCCACTCCAGTATTCTTGCCTGGAGAATCCGGTGGACTAAGGAGTCTGGAGGGCTACAGTTCATGGGGTTGCAAAGAGGCAGACACAACTAAGTCACACACACACACACACACACACACACACACACATATTTCTCTGGTGAACTTAAAGAACAGAGGACAAAAAAAAAAAAAAATAAGTGAACAGAGCTTTAGGGACCTGTGGACTATCATCACAAAAATATAATATACATATAATAATAGTTTCAGAAAGAAAGGAGAAAGAGAAAGTTAGACAGAAGAATGTTTTTAAAAATAATGGCTGAAAAGTTCCCATCTTGGAGAAACATATAAATCAATAGATTCAAGAAGTTCAGCAACGTCTAAAGTAAATAAATATATATATAATATTTTTTTAGGTATATCATAGTTAAATTGCTAAAAGTTAATTAGAGAGAGTCTTGAAAACAGACCAAAAAATGATAATTATATAGACAACCAATAATATAAATGGCTGCTGGATTCTCATTTGAACTAATGAAGACCAGAATGTAGGAAACATCTTCAAAGTACTGAAAGAAGAAAAAATTCAGCTCTGAATTCTTTCAGTAAAATATCCTTCAAGAATATATCAAGATAAGTAAAAACAGACAGGAACTTTCTCAGGTAAGAAAGAAAAACTGAGAGTTCTTCACCAGCTGCCCTATACTATAAGGAATACTAAAGGGATTTCTTTAGAAAAAAATTACACCACAGAGAAAATCATGTTTACAGTTGGGAATGAAGGCACTCGAATTTTAAATATGTGCATAAATGCAATGGAAACTGATTTTTTTTCTTAATTTTTATAAAACCTATACTATCAAGTAAAGTAAAACAAAATTTATAATATATGCAGATACAAGATATATGAAAACAATAACACAGAGGAGATGGTGAATGGAATTATGTTTCAAAATTCTTACATTGTATAAAAAACAGAATTTTAAGTCTAAGTAGAATGTGACAAATTAAAGATGCAGAGTGTAATAGCTACAGCTGTAATTTAAGAAGAGAGAGGTATACCCAAATACAAAGAATTAAAAATGCAATAATATAACTATTAAATTAATCTTAAATAAAGAATGAAAGCAGAGAGACATATAGAAAACAAATTATAAAAAGGTAGACTTAAGTACCATCATGTAAACAATTGCATTAAATGTTAATAAACTAAGCATTTCAGTTAAAAGGCAGAGGCTATGCAATTGCAGATCGCTTAACTTAAAAACAAAAAAGTGATATCTGATTTGTAGTAACTGTAAAGATAGAGCATGTAAACTGTAAATAAGTGGGGAAAACACACCATTCATAATTATATATGAAAGCTGGTGCAACCATCCAAGCATCAAAAACACAGACTTCAAGAAAAAGAATATCAATAAGGTGTAATTTTTTAATGGTAAAAAGTTCAACAGGCAGACATCATATCTGTAAATACATACACACGCAATATAAAGAAGAGCTTCAAAATACATGAAGCCAAACTGGCAGAACTAAAAGGAGGAAGAGACAAATCTAAAATTAGAGTGGAGTATTTTACCATTCCCCTCTCTTTAATTAGTAGGATAATAAAACAGTAAGAATGTGGAATGTATTTAACAACATGATCAACCATCTTGACCAAGTGACATTTTTACACTAATTGAAAGTGAGCAATTGAAAAACATATCCTACACATAAAATGTACATCAGAATAGATTATATGCTGGACCATAAAAATGCTTTCAATTAGCTAAAAAAGATTGAATATTAGAGAGGATGTTCTTTGACAAAAGAAAATTAAATTAGAAACCAACAAAAATTAAATATATAGAAAAGCCTAACTATGGGTAAATTAGCAACATATTTTAATATATCCTATGAATCAAAGAAAAAGACACTAGGAGGAATTGAAAATATTCCAACTTAAAGATAATAAAAACAATATATAAAAATTGTTTTTGTTTAGTCGCTAAGTCCTGTCTCACTCCAAGACCCTGTGGACTGCAGCACATCAGGCATCCCTGTCCCACACCATCTCCTGGAGTTTTATCAAGTTCATGTCCACTGCATTGGTGATGCTATCCAACCATCTCATCCTCTGTCACCCTCTTCTCCTTCTGTCTTCAACCTTTCCCAGCATCTGGGTTTTTCTCCAATAAGACAGTTCTCATCAAGTGGCTAAAGTATTGGAGCTTCAGCTTCAGCATCAGTCCTTCCAATGAGTATTCAGGGTTTATTTCCTTTAAGAATGACTGGTTTCATCCCCTTGCAGTCCAAGGACTCTCAAGATTTTTCTCTAGCACCGCAGTTCAAAAGCATCTGTTCTTCCACGCTCTGCCTTCATTATGGTCCAGCTATTACAATGGTATGTGACTACTGGAAAGACCATAGACTTGATTATACAGACCTTTGTTGGCAAAGTGATGTCTTTGCTTTTTAATATGCCGTCTAGATTTGTCATAACTTTTCTGTCGAGAAGCAATCATCTTCTAATTTCATGGCTGCAGTCGCCATCCGCAGTTACTTTAGAGCCCAGGAACAGGAAATCTGTCACTGCTTCCACTTTTTCCCCTTCTGTTTGTCATGAAGTGATGGGACCAGATGCCATGATCTTAGTTTTTCAATATTTATTTATAAGGCAGCTTTTTCACTCTCCTCCTTCACCCTCATAAAGAGGTTCTTTGTTCCTCTTGCTTTCTGCCATTAAAGTGGCATATCTGAAATTGTTGATATTTCTCCCCACAAACTTGATTCCAGCTTGTAACTCATCCAGCCCAGCATTTCTCATGATATGCTGTGCATATAAGTTAAATAAAGAGAGTGATAATAAACAGCCTTGTTGAACTCCTTTCTCAATCCTGAACCAGTCAGTTATTTCATAAAGGGTCCTAACTGTTGCTTCTTCACCAGTATGCAGGTTTCTCAGGAGACAGGTAAGACGGTCTGATATTTCTATCTGTTAAAGAGTTTTCCACAGTTTGTTATGATCCACACTGTCAAAGGCTTCAGTGTAGTCAATAAAAAAGAGGCAGATGTTTTTCTGGAATTCCCTTGCTTTCTCTATGATCCAGCAAATGTTGGCAATTTGAACTCTGGTTCCTCTGCCTTTTCTAAACCCAGCTTGGACATCTGGAAGTTCTTGGTTCACATAATGCTGAAGCCTAGCATGCAGGATTTTGAGCATAACCTTACCAGCATGGGAGATGAGTGTAATTGTCTGGTGGTTTGAACATTCTTTAGTTCTGCCCTTCCTGGGAATTAGGATGGTGATTGACCTTTTCCAGTCCTGTGACCACTGCTGAGTTTTCCAAATATGCTGACATATTGAGTGCAACACTTTGATAGCATCATCTTTTAAGATTTTAAGTAACTCTGTTGGAATTCCATTGCCTCTACTAGCTTTATTGACAGAGTGCTTCCTAAGGCCCACTTGACTTCACACTCCAGAATGTCTGGCTCTTGGTAAGTAACCATATCATTGTGGTTATCCAGGTCATTAAGATCTCTTTTGTACAGTTCTTCTGTATATTCTTTCCATCTCTTCTGCTTTTATTAGATCTTTACCTTTTCTGTCTTTTATTTTGCCTATCTTTAGATGAAATATCCCTTTGATAATTTCAATTTTCTTGAAGAGATTGCTAGTCTTTCCCCTTCTGTTGTTTTCCTCTATTTCTTTGCATTTTTCATTGAAGAAGGCTTTCTTGTCTCTCCTTGCTATTCTCTGGAACTCTGCATTTAGTTGGGTGTACCTTTCCCTTTCCCCCTTGCTTTTTGCTTCTCTTCTTTCTTAAAGTATTTGTAAAGCCTCTTCAGACAACCACTTTGCCTTCTTGTTTTTCTTTTTCTTTGAGGTGGCTTTGTTCACTGCCTCCTGAGCAATATTATGGGTCTCTCTCCATATTTCTTCAGGCATCATGTTTACTAGATCTAACCTCTTGAATTTATTTATCACCCTCACTGTATATTTATAGGGGATTTGATTTAAGTTATACCTGGCTGGCCTCCTGGTTTTCCCCACTTTCTTTAGTTTAAGCCTGAATTTTGCTATGAGAAGCTGATGATGTGAGCCACAGTCAGATCCAGGTCTCATTTTTTTTTTTTTTTTGCTGACTGTATTTAGCTTCTCCATCTTTGGCTATGAAGAATGCAATCAATCTGATTTCGGTATTGACCATTTGGTGATGTCTATGTATAAAGTCATCTCTTGTGTTGTTGAAAAATGGTGTTTTCTATGACCAGTGCATTCTCTTAGCAGAATTCTGTTAGCCTTTGCTCTGCTTCATTTTATACTCCAAGGCAAAACTTGCCTACTACTCCACGTATCTCTTGACTTCCTACTTTTGCATCCAAGCCCTTATGATGAATAGGATATCTTTTTTGGTGTTTGTTCTAGGAGGTCTTCTAGGTCTTCATAGCACTGATCAACATCAGCTTCTTTGGCATTGGTGGTAGGGCATAGACTTGAATTACTGTGATGTTTAATGGTTTCCCTTGGAAATGAACTGAGATCATTCTATTGTTTTTGAGATTGCACCCAAGTACTGCACTTAGGACTCTTGTTGATTATGAGGGTTACTCCATTTCTTCTATGGGATTCTTGCCCACAATAGTGGATATAAAGCTCATCTGAAGTAAATTCACCCATTCCTGTCCATTTTAGTTCATTGATTCCTAAAATGTCAATGTCTACTCTTGCCATCTGCTTGACCATGTCTAATTTACCTTGATTCATGGACCTAACATTCCAGGTTCCTATGCAATACTGTTCTTTGCAGCATCAGATTTTCCCTTCATCACCAAACACATTCACAGGTGAGTGTCATTTCTGCTTTGGCACAGCCGTTTCATTCATTCTGGAGTTATTGTCCTCCGCTTTTCCCCAGTAGCATATTGGACACCTTCTGACCTGGGGGCCTCATCTTTCAGCATCATATTTGTCACCTTTTTATACAGTTCATGAGGTTCTCACAGAAAATATACTGAAATGTTTTGCCATTTCCTCCTCCAGTGGATCTCCAATATGACCCATCCACCTTGGGTAGCCCTGCACAGCATGGCTCATAGCTTCACTGAATTATGCAAGCCCTTCCACCACAACCAGGCAGTGAGGCTTGAAGGGGATAAAAACCATTAGAAGCAGCTATAATTGCACTGATTGAATTTTATAACTTTAAATGTTTATATCATTAATTTCAAACTCACTTTTATAACCTTCCAAACTAAAAAGCTTCAAAAGATGTGCAAATTAAAACCAATCAGTAAAAAAATTAGCATATAAATAAATTAACAAAATGTAATGTCCATTCTTTGAAGACATTAATATATATTTTCAAAACCTAGTTGCACATCGGGTGGAGAGGGAGGTGGGAGGGGAGATCGGGATTGGGAATACATGTAAATCCATGGCTGATTCATATCAATGTATGACAAAACCCACTGGAAAAAAAAAATAATAATAAAAAAAAAAAATAAAGTATCCCAGAACATAAAAAAAAAAAAAAAACCCTAGTTCAGGTACATCAAGAAAGAAAGAATAGTGAGAGAAAAACAACCATCTCCTTTTTAATTCCTGGTATTAATAAGTTAACTACCTATGTCACAGGCCTAAAAATATAAAGGAAGGAGTAGCATAAACCACTATGAATCTGACAATAAATTCAATTTTATTGAATTAGAAAAATTTTTTCAAAAAGCTTTTCAAAATAGACCCAAGATGACATAGAAAATATGTTATATTGTAGAAAGATAAATTATGGTACTTGATAAATTAGAAGAGAAGAATAATGAGTAAGAAGGAAGAATCAAACAGGATACCAGAACTGTTGACTCAAGCGTTGTGCAGATTACACTGACATTTATTGTGAAGGAGGAAACTAAAGGAGAAATAGATTTTCTTGGGAAGTGGGAGTATATATATGATATAAGTTCAGTTTTCAACATATTAAGTATGAGATTTCCCAAAGAATGTATACATAAACAATTGTGCATATAGGTCTGAAAGGCAGAAGAGAGGGTTGAGTGAGAGTTGTATATATGAGCAAAAATTTAAGCCATAGAAACAATGCTATTATGTAAAGAAGTGGTGAAGAAAAGACGGTGGCTTAGGCTGGAGATATAAACAACATTTAGAGATAACAGAAGTGGAGTCTATAAAAAAAGATAAGAAAAAATAATCAGAAGATATGAAGAAAAGTTAGAGTATAGAATCATAAAATCTAGGAGAGGATAGTGTTGAATTTTGTTAAATGTCTTTTCTGAATCTATTAACAAGACCATTTAAGTAATTCTCTTCTGTATCATTTCATTGATTAAAATTTAGTGTTAAGCCAGCTTTGTATACCTGGGGGATAACCATATTCAGTCACAATGGCTCATTTTTTAAATATTAATGTTTAATTAAGGATTTTTTTCATCCTTATTCATTGCTCATGGTATGGTAGATATTGTTCTATGCTTTATTTCTGTTGTAATATATCTGGCAAGCTGTGTTATCAAGGCTGCACTGACCCCATAAAACCAGTTGAACAGCATGGCCTCACCCTATTGTCTCCAACACTTTGTACAATATTAGTACTGTTTCTTCCTTACATGTTTGATGCAATGAAAACATATAGGTCTATAGTTTTTCTTTGTTGGGAATTTTGATTTAAAAACATCCAGTGTCAAATAGATGTTAGGTTATCTCATAGTTTTTATTGGCAGAAATATTGTTGTGACTTAACTGGATGTCTCTGGCTCAAGTTCATTCATGAAGTCACAGTTAGGCTGTTGACCAGGATTAGTCATTTCAAGACTTGATTGGAGCTGAAGAATTCACCTCTAAACTCCTGATGTGGTTATGTAGGTTTCGGTTCCTCAGTGGTTGTTGGCCTGTTCCTTGCCACATGAAGCTCTTTTTAGCTTGCTTGAGTGTCCTCACAAGTGGTAGCTAACTTCCCCTTCCAGAATGAGCAATCAAAGAGAGAGCAAGCGTGTGGAACAGAGTTCCCAAGAAGAGAGTCAGAGGCTTTTTGTTACTGAATCCCAGACCTGATATGCCATCACTTCTGTTATATTCTGCTCATTAGAAACAAGTCACAAGGTCCTGTCCACACTCAAGTGGAGGGCATCACACAAAAGTATGACTACCAGGAAGTGGGGGTCACTGGAGGCCACTTTACAGGCTGCCCATGATACTCCTCACTTCACTCAGAAATTGGCCTTAATCTCTAGGTAGCAAGCAGCCCTCAGTTCTGGATGGTGGCGTGAATAATGGACACAAATTTGTGTTGTCATTAAAGGTGTCAGTAATGCTGATTAAGTACCACCTCTGAAATAAGCCCTATAATACACACCTCTCTAGAGTCATTACAGTTCAATGTGACTATAAACCTAGAAACACATTTAAATCATAAGCATAATCAAATTTGAGCCAAAAACTGACTTGTACATCCCGAAATCTTATACTGAAATAGATCTTCAAAGGTTTTAGGATGTACACACAGATTACTTTTAAAAATCACCTGACTGTATGTTCAGAAATAGGAACTATAAAAATAATTCTTGGAAAATAAACAAATTACAAAAGAATATTTTGAATACATACATAGCTCATGTACCTTATCCTAATATTAAATATTACTAAGAAAATACCCATTCTATTTTTTTTTCAAAGAAAACAGCTTTCTAAGCTAGTGTCAGCTTAATACAGCTTAATAGGTACTTAATAGGTACTATCCACCTTTGTTAGTTGTTCTTACCTTTATGATTAGTCTGATAATCTTCCATGTACCAAAGCAGAATTCTCGAAAAGCCTTCTTCTGCTGAGTGAATTTAACTCAGATGACCATTATATATACTACTGTGAGCAGGAATCCCTTAGAAGAAATGGAGTAGCCATTATGGTCAACATGAGAGTCTGAAATGCAGTATTTGGATTCAATCTCAAAAACGACAGAATGATCTCTGTTCGTTTCCAAGGCAAACCATTCAATATCATGGTAATCCAAGCCTATCTAACCAGTAATGCTGAAGAAGCTGGGCTTGAATGCTTCTATGAAGACCTACAAGACCTTTTAGAACTAACATCCAAAAAAGATGAAAAGAAAGTCCCTTTTCATTATAAGGGACTGGAATGCAAAAGTAGGAAGTCAAGAAACACCTGGAGTAATAGGCAAATTTAGCCTTGGAGTACAGAATGAAGCAGGGCAAAGGCTAATAGAGTTTTGCCAAGAGAACGCACTGGTCATGGCAAACACCCTCTTCCAACAACACAAGAGAAGACTATACATGTACATCACCAGATGGTCAACACCGAAATCAGGTTGATTATATTCTTTTCAGCCAAAGATGGAGAAGCTCTATATAGTCAGCAAAAACAAGACTGGGAGCTGACTGTGGCTCAGATCATGAACTCTTTATTGCCAAATTCAGGCTTAAATTGAAGAAGGTAGGGAAAACCACTAGACCATTCAGGTATGACCTAAATCAAATCCCTTATGATGATACAGTGGAAGTGAGAAATAGATTTAAGGGACTAGATCTGATAGACAGAGAGCCTGATGAACTATGGACAGAGGTTCATGACATTGTACAGGAGACAGAGATCAAGACCATCCCCATGGAAAAGAAATGCAAAAAAGCCAAATGGCTGTCTGAGGAGGCCTTACAAATAGCTGTGAAGAGAAGAGAAGTGAAAAGCAAAGGAGAAAAAAAAATATATTCCCATTTGAATGCAGAGTTCCAAAGAATAGAAAGGAGAGATAAGAAAGCGTTCCTCAGCGATCAATGCAACGAGATAGAGGGAAACAACAGAATGGGAAAGAATAGAGATCTCTTCAAGAAAATTAGAGATATCAAGGGAAAATTTCATGCAAAGATGGGTTTGAAAAAAGGACAGAAATGGTATGGGCCTAACAGAAGCAGAAGGTATTAAGAAGAAGTGGCAAGAATACACAGAAGAACTGTACAAAAAAGATCTTCATGACCCAGATAATCACGATGGTGTGATCGCTCACCTAGAGCCAGACATCCTGGAATATGAAGTCAAGTGGGCCTTAGAAAGCATCACTATGAATAAAGCTAGTGGAGGTGATGGAATTCCAGTTGAGCTATTTCAAATTCTGAAAGATGATGCTGTGAAAGTGCTGCGCTAACTATGCCAGCAAATTTGGAAAACTCAACAGTGGCCACAGGACTGGAACAGGTCAATTTTCATCCCAATCCCAAAGAATAGCAATCCCAAAGAATGATCAAACTACCGCACAATTGCACTCATCTCACACACTAGTAAAGTAATGCTCAAAATTCTCCAAGCCAGGCTTCAGCAATACGTGAACCAAGAACTTCCAGATGTTCAAGCTGGTTTTAGAAAAGGTAGAAGAACCAGAGATCAAATTGCCAACATCCACTGGATCATTGAAAAAGCAAAAGAGTTCCAGAAAAACATCTATTTCTGCTTTATTGACTATGCCAAAGCCTTTGACTGTGGGATCACAATAAACTGTGGAAAATTCTCAAAGAGATGGGAATACCAGACCATCTGACCTGCCTCTTGAGAAACCTGTATGCAGGTCAGAAAGCAACGGTTAGAACTGGACATGGACCAACAGACTGGTTCCAGATAGGAAAAGGAGTACATCAGGGCTGTATATTATCACCATGCTTGTTTAATTTATATGCAGAGTACATCATGAGAAATGCTGGGCTGGAAGAAACACAAGCTGGAATCCAGATTGCTGGGAGAAATATCAATAACCTCAGATATGCAGATGACACCACCCTTATGGCAGAAAGTGAAGAAGAACTAAAAAGCCTCTTGATGAAAATGAAAGAGGAGAGTGAAAAAGTTGGCTTAAAGCTCAACATTCAGAAAACTAAGATCATGGCATCTGGTCCCATCTCTTCATGGGAAATAGATGGGGAAACAGTGGAAACACTGTCAGACTTTATTTTTGGGGGGCTCCAATATCACTGCAGATGGTGATTGCAGCCATGAAATTAAAAGACGCTTCCTCCTTGGAAGCAAAGTTATGACCAAACTAGATAGCATATTAAAAAGCAGAGACATTACTTTGCCAGCAAAGCTTTGTCTAGTCAAGGCTATGGTTTTTCCAGTGGTCATGTATGGATGTGAGAGTAGGACGGTGAAGAAAGCTGAGGGCCAAAGAATTGATGCTTTTGAACTCTGGTGTTGGAGAAGACTCTTGAGTCCCTTGGACTGCAAGGAGATCCAACCAGTCCATCCTAAGGGAGATCAGTCCTGGGTGTTCATTGGAAGGACTGATGCTAAAGCTGAAACGCCAATACTTTGGCCACCTCATGCGAAGAGATGACTCTTGACTCCTGATGCTTGGAGGGATTGGGGGCAGGAGGAGAAGGGGATGACAGAGGATGAGATGGCTGGATGGCATCACCGTCTTGATAGGCATGAGTTTGAGTAGACTCTGGGAGTTGGTGATGGACAGGGAGGCCTGGCGTGCTGCGATTCATGGGGTCACAAAGAGTCAAACATAAGTGAGAGACTGAACTGAACTGCAGAGCAGTCAAAGTAATCCTTTCAAATCATGGATCAGAGGAGATCAGCTTTCTAATTAAAGCCTTTTGAAGGTATCTCAGAGCACTTAGAATAAAACTGAAGCTCCTTACCATAATCAACAAGGCCTAACATGGTCTGCCACTGCTTGCCATCCAATCTCATCTAAAACCGTCTTCATCTTTTACTATGTTCCTGCAATCATGGTCATCTTTCTTTTCTCAAACACACTGAACTGCTACCTGCCTTGGAATCCTTTGTTCTTTTTGCCTGGAACACTCCTACTCAAGAGGGTCATATGGATGATACCTTCTTGTTATCCAGGACTCCACTCAAATGTCATCTCATTAAAAAGGCCCTTCCCTGATCAGCCAGGGCTATATAGTATAGCTCAAGAGGTCACTATTTACACTGTGGTCTATGCAATGGTACTGGAGTTGGGCAATGTACAGCCTGGTTCTGTTTTGTACATCCATCTTGAATCACTCTGTAAAATTGCTCCCTACCATTCTTGAGCTTAAAACCTTACTGTTATCTGACAAAATGTTATTTGTTCATTTACTTTATAGAATGTGTACTTGCATATTGCCACTTTTATCCCAAGAAGACAGGATCCTTCCTTATTATTCATTACTATATTCACAAAATTTTGAGCAAAACCTGGAACATGGTTTGGCACTTCATATATATTTGTGTAGTGAATAAATATGTGGACAAATATAAAACAAACATGGGTGGTAGGAGTGTCTCCATGCAGATCATATGTTAAAGGTCTTGTTCCAGAGGTTTTGTTTGTGTGTTCCTAAAAGGGCTCAGTGGCTTACACTGATTTTTTGTAACAGTAGCTAAGTGCTTAATAAATGCTTCTTGGATAAAATTATTGTGAAGATTCATTAATTAAGATGGTAACATATTTGTGCAAGGATAATTAAATAGAAATATAGACACAAGAATGCAGATAATTAATTTCAAAAAGATTTTAATGTAATTAAAAGCACAGTTAATGTTTTGTCAATTAATGGTGTTGGGGAACTGGTAAATTCATATGGAAAAAAGTAACTCTTTACCCTATAACTTACACCTTATATAAAAGTTTATTTTACATGAGACAGAGACCTAAATGTGAAAACTAAAACTGTAAAACTTCTTGAAGAAAACAAGCGAATAGCTTTAAGACTTGGGGTATATAAAGATTTCCTAAACAGGAAACCAAAACACTAGCTATAAGAGAAAAAAATTTTAATTAGATACTATAAAAATGAAAAATCTGCTCATCAAAAGACATCATTAAGAAAGTGGAAAGGCAAGTCATATGCTATTGGAAGATATTTATAATTCATAAATTGACAAGGTCTTATATCAAGATTACATAAAGAAAAAGAAAGGCAACCCTAGTTTTTTAAACACAGCAAAATAAAATATCCAAAAAGCTGATAAATATATAAAAAGGTGGTCAGCATATATCACCAGCAAAATGCAAATTAAAATCATAATATAGCAGCACACAGTCCTTTAGTCCATTAAAACTAAAGTTTAAATGGCTGACAATACCAAGTGTATATCCAAGAATTTGGAGCAGAGAGTTGTTGTTGTTGTTGTTTTTTTAAACCACAGCCCAAATTGAAAACAGTCTTAATGGCAAATGGATAATGGTGTGGATACATTATAAACAGCTGAAAATACCACATCATGGAAGAATGTTAAAACATTTGGTTGAATCAAAGAAGTGAAAAGAGTATGGAGCATACGATTTCTTTTATTTGAAGGTTTTGTTGTTAAGTCACTCAATCATGTCTGATTCTGTGACCCCATGGACTGACTGCAGCATGCCAGGCTTCCCTGTCCTTCACTATCTCCAGGAGTTTGCTCAAATTCATGGACATTGAGTCAATGATGCCACCCAACTATCTCATCTTCTGTCACCCTTCTCCTCTTGCCTTTAATCTTTCCCAGCATCAGAATCTTTTCCAATGAGTCAGTTCTTTGAATCAAGTGGCAAAAATATTGGAGCTTCAGCTTCGGCATCAGTCCTTCCATGAATATTCAGGACTGATTTCCTTTGGGATTGATTGGTTTGATCTCCTGGCAGTCCAAGGGATTCTCAAGAGTCTTCTCCAACACCACAGTTCAAAAGCAGCAATTCTTCAGTACTCAGGTTTCTTTATAGTCCAACTCTAACATCCATACATGATTACTGGAAAAAACATAGCTTTGACTAGATGGACTTTTATCAGCAAAGTAACGTCTCTGCTCTTTAACGCACTGTCTAGGTTTGTCATATCTTTTCTTCTGAGGAGCAAGCGTCTTTTAATTTCATGGCTGCAGTCACTGTCTGCTGTGATATTGGAGCCCAAGAAAATAAAGTTTGCCACTATTTCCATTGTTTCCCCATTTACTTGCCATGAAGTGATGGGAACAGATGCCATGATTTTAGTTTTCTGAATGTTGAGTTTTAAGCCAGCTTTTTCACTCTCCTTTTTCACTTTCATCAGGAAACTCTAGTTCCGCCTTGCTTTCTGCCATTAGGGTGGTGTCAACCTCACGTCCGAGGTTATTGATATTTCTCCCAGCAATCTTGACTCCAGGTTGAGCTTCATCCAGCCTGGTATGTCTCATGATGTACTCTGGATATAAGTTAAGTAAGCAGGGTGACAATAAACAACCTTGATATACTCTTTTCCCAGTTTGGAACCAACCTGTTGTTCCATGTCCAGTTCTAACTGTTGTTTCTTGACATGCATACAGGTTTCTTAGAAAGCAGGTAAGGTGGTCTGGTATTCCTATCTCTTTAAGAATTTTCTACAGTTTGTTGTGATCCACATAGTCAAAGGCTTTAGCATAGTCAGTGAAGAAAAAGTAGATGTTTGTCTGGAACTTCCTTGCTTTTTGTATGATGCGGTGGATGTTGGCAATTTGATCTCTGGCTCCTTTGATTTTTCTAAATCCAGCTTTTACATCTGCAAGTTTTCAATTCACACATTGCTGAAGGCTAGCTTGAAGGATTTTGAACATTACCTTGTTTGCATGTGAAATGAGCACCATTGTGTGATAGTTTGAACATTCTTTGACATTGCCCTTCTTTAGGTTTAAAATGAAAATTGACCTTTTCCAGTCTGCGGCCACTGTTGCTTTCCCAATTTGCTGGCATATTGAGTGTAACACTTTGACAGCATCATCCTTTAGGATTTTAAAAAGCTCAGCTGGAATTCATCACCTCCACTAGCTTTGTTCATGGTGATGCTTCCCAAGGCCCACTTGACTTTGCTATGGCTATATGTGATGTCTGGCTATAGGTGAGTGACCACACCATCATTGCTATCCAGGTCATTAAGACCTTTTTTGTACAGTACTTCTGGGTATTCTTGTCACCTCTTCTTAGTCTCTTCTGCTTCTGTTAGGTCCATATCTTTAAGAATAGACAAAATTTATGTTAGGATTGATTGGGAAGATACATAGGGAATGAGGAAAACGTTCTATATATACATTTTAACCTGGCATGGTTATATGAATGTCTACATAGGAAAATTTCATTGACCTATGCAATTAACAATTGCACATTTCATTATGTGTAAATTATAATTAATAGACTAAAAAAAGAAGAGAGATATGTTTTGAATTTGAGAAAAAGGAAATTGTTTACTACATAAAAATAATTGTTTAGCAAAGGCTGCAATACAATTTTTTCTTTAGAACCACATACATCTCAGTTGATTCCAAGCACTTATTAATGCTGCATGTTGCTTTAAAGTAATGAAAAATGGCAAAAAATATTTATATACATAATTTTGAGCTAAATTTTTAAATTATTTTTAAATGAAAGAGGAAAGAAGTCATGATTTCTACCCTATAAACAACAGAAATTTCCCTAATATCAGACTGTTGCAAATAGACTGCACCAAACTCTGGCCCACAGTTATGAACCTATAATAACAGCAAGATAACCTTCCTTTCTGGTTTCATGAGATAAACAGCTTAACATCCTAAATAAGTTTCACAAATGTTATCTCAGCAGCAAAAAAAAAAAAAAAAAAGAGCATATTTATAAACTATGCTATGCATGTTTCACACTTTTCCTTTTATGGTTTTCAAATTCTGTCATTTTCCTTCTCCCTGTATCTCTTATACTGAACCCCTCCTCACCATAATTCAAGACCTTGACAACACCTCCTGGAGAGTGAAGATGGTATAATAAGGAAGCATGATGACATTTTCCCCAGTTATCATTTGACTCTACTTTCAATAATGGCATCTACAGATTGCAGGGCCTTTGCCTGGCCCAACTAAGCATGTATTATGACCCACTTTATTCCCCATCTTCATCACATCTGTCTTCTTTTAAGCCTCATAATATTGTTGTCACAATTGTTTTCTCTATTGTTTTTCTCATAATCCTCTCTACAATTCAAGATAATGATTTCTTATTGCATTTTTTACTGGTGTTTTTTCTCTCAGCCTTTCTGCCTTTGTCTAGTATTTTGTGCTTAATATGTACCCACTGTCTTAAGATATGGCATAAATATAGGGTTGCATAATGTTCTGGATGGTCTTCCCTGGTGGCTCAGTGATAAAGAATCTGTCTGCAATGCTGGAGATATGTGTTCAATCCCTGATCCAGAAGATCCCCTGGAGAAGGAAAATGGCAACCCATTCCAATATTCTCCCTGGAGAATTCCATGGACAGAGGAGCCTGGTAGGCTACAGTCCTTAGGGACACAAGAATCAGACATGACTTAGCAACTAAACCACCACCACCAATGTTTTGGATATTTCTGCTTGCTTTTCCAAGTCTGCTCTTCACCTTTGCCACTATGCTCTGTGCCTTAGGAGACTGACTGCTTTAACTGTCATTCATAATCCTTCACTCTCTATTCACTCTCTAGATTCTGGTTGGATTTTGTGGATGACTTTCAACAGCCAGATATTAGTAACTGGGGATAGAGAGAGACAGGGGTATTTATTTTGGGGGACTATAGTGACTGCATTCCTTTATCTAAGGCCATAGTTCCCATCACATGACATCTCACCCACACTATAAATTTTGCTGTTTTCTTAAAAGCTACCTCTACCTATCCTTACCCGTTCAACTGAAGAAAGGTAGAATCTTTCTGTGATTTCTAGTCCTGGGATTCATCACCACTACTTGTGAGTTTCAGACTTGCCCACAGCCTCTTAAACCATTTCTTCATAAAAGCCTCTTTGCTTTCTTCTCTGGGTGTGCTATTTCCCAAGACCCTGATTGATTACATCTGTTTAGTGCAAAACAAACAACAAAAAATGAGACTTTAATATGTGACCATCTCAGAAAACATGAGTTGGCTTCCTCAGTTTTAAAATATTATTTTTTATCTGTTTCATATTTTAGAGGATGTGTATAGAGTGCAACAGCAGCCAGGAAGCCTCATGGAATTCTGTGTAACCTTTTTAAAAATGGGATTTACCTAGCCTGTAGCTTTGGACTGCAAATTTCCCAAATTGCTTTGGAGATTTGAATCATAGAGCCTTGAAATCAGAACCAGAAGGAGCTTAATCTAATAAAATACTGATTTTTCCAGCTATATTAATTGGACACAAATATCTTGCAAATAACAATAGCTAGGACTTATCAGAAGCTTATCATATACATTGGTATAATTGCTTTACATTCATTTTGTTATGTAATTAGGACTATGCTCCTCCCTACAAAAAAAAAAAAAAAAAAAGGAATGGAACCTAACTCCAGGCTGTGGGGATTTTACTCTATGCTATAATGTTTGGCCCTTTCATTTGACAACTGTTAAGAGGTTAAGAAAATGAAAAGGGTACATACTGGGATATCCCAAGATGTCTTTAAAGCTTACTCACTGGAAATATTTTGTTTCTCTAATTATATTCACCACCTAAAAGTCCATCCCTAGTTAAATTCCCTTCATGGTGAACTGACTTGTGATGAGGCATTACTTTCAGTTAACATTTACTGAGCATTCATTAAGTATCCTCTAGGGCTTTCCTGGTGGCTCATTCAAGAGTCTGCCTACAATGCAGGAGACCCGGGTTCAATCTCTGGGTCACGACAATGCCTGGAGATGAGAATGGCAGCTCACTCCAGTATTCTTGCCTGGAGAATCCCATGGACAGAGGAGCATGGCAGGCTACAGTCTATGGGGTCACAAAAAGCCAGACACAACATTCACTTACACTCACCTGTAAGACACAGTTCTTTCAGTAACAGAGAGATGAACAAGACTAAGTCTGTGCCCTCAAAGAGCTCACAAACATGGACATCAACAAGGCGACTATGCAAATATAAAGCATAACCCAGGTCCTCCAATTTTTTTTAAATTATATTAATAGTTCATGAAGGAAACTTTGAAACCATCTAATCCACCCTGCTCATTTTACACATTAAACTCAACTCTAAATGACACATGTAGTGCCCAGATTTGTGAATTCATGGCCTCTTTAATGTTAAAATTTAAATGGCGACAAGTCCTCTTTCCTCATATTGAGGGAGTTATGTGTCTTACCAAATGTATGCAATTTGTCAGGGATTAAAAGTTTTATGGTCCTGTTCCACTCCTACATTTTTAAGAGCTCTTACCCTTATTGAAGTCTTGCTTTCTGCAACCATTCCATCCTCTGTCTCTGAGATGAACAAGACATGGAGCATAGTCCCCCATCTCTGGTGTCTAAGGCACTACCCAGAGAAGGCAGTTGGCAGTTTTGAGGGTAAAGGAGAGACACACTATTGCATACCAAACCACATAAAAGTTAATGTTGGACTTTATGGCTCATAAAAGTCACTTGGGTATTCCCTACGTGAGGAATTATATGGAAGAAATAGTGTAATGAGCTAGGCCTTGAAGAACAATAGGATTTATACACTTAGAAATTGGGAAAAACAGGGCATTTATCAAGGAAACATTAGAAACAAAGATAAGAATGGGGGTGGGATATGAAAAGTGATCTTTCATGAAAATACTTTTCCAGATTGTCCACCACTGTTCCTACATACACACGCTTCATCTGGCTGCAGTTGAGAGCTGCACTAGCTTAGGGATGTGGTTTTGCCACGTTGAGGATGCATTCATTAGTACTGTGGATGAGAACTTAGAGAGATGGTTTGGGGAGGGGGGCAGAAAATGGAGAACTAGTCAAATTAAATTTTATTGCATTTTTGAAGCTCAGGCTAGCTTTTGCACAGTTTGGTGTCATGAGTAAGCCTGGTCTGTTGGGAGATTGATCTGGGGAATTGGTTATACTATGTGTGGTGAATTACAGTGGGGAAAGGGGGAAAGAGGAATCCAACCGTGGTGGATTCCATGGTGAGCAGTGAGCTGTGCCTCCAAATGAGGGGAATGATGCTGGGAGTGCTAGCCACAGGCAGCCTTTGATTATCAGGCTTGCCATGGTTTGGCTTAGCTATCTTGGCCAAGGTCAAGTTTCTGACAGGAGCAGCTCACATCCAGTGACTATTTTATGCAGTACTATAAAGGCTTGCAGGGCTTCCCAGGTGGTGCTAGTGGTAAAAACAAAAAACAAACAAAAAACCCCAGCTACTAATGCAGGAGACTTTGCAGATGTGGGTTCAATCCCAGGGTCAGGAAGATCCCCTGGAGGAGGGCATGGCAACCCACTACAGTATTCTTGCCTGGAGAATCCCATGGACAGAGGAGCCTGGCAGGCTACGATCTATAGGGTCATACAGAGTCGGACATGACTGAAGCAACTGAGCATTCATGCACATAAAGGCTTGCATATCTTGTCCAAACTTGGGACAACTCAGAAAAGTCATCCTGTCTTCTGAACTTACTGTGGGGTCAGGCTGAGCTCAGGCTGCCCTTGGACTTGATTGTGGCCTGACTTTTCTCTCTGTCCACTCCTGCTTCCTTTTCTTCCCTTCCACAGATATTGATCCCAAGGGCAATTCTTAATAAATATCCTGCATCCTAAACTCCAACTCAGAGCCTGTTTTCCAGGGAAATCAATCTGTGACATTACTCATGATATGATTGCACTACTAGTCTAGATGATTGGCAATAGGACATAAATTGGAGTAGTGTCATTTGGAATAGAAAGGGCAGACATAACGGAGTCAGCTCATCCATTGGATGGTTTTGCAGTATGTAGACACCCTTGGAGACCTGTCATTAGGATTCACTAGGACCAATCTATGTGACTGCAAAAATGATTCAGCCTCGTCCATTCAAAGCATATGTGAGAACGTGAATGAGTGAGTAAATTAATGAATAAATCAACAAGTGAAACAGATGTGGCAAGTTCATTTATAGTTTCATGAAGAGAGTGAGACCAGAAGTACAGATTCTGCTCTTTGGAGGGCTATGGTAATAAGCCACAGAGAAGCTGACTGGCTGTTTTTGTCCTTGCATCTGATTCTGTTGTACTTGTATATACAAAGACTGTGATGAGGAAAGCAGTGCAGAACATTTTCAATGAGATATTTACTGTGCTACAATTGCAAGTCCCATGAATGCTAATCAGGGATTTGAGGTCCCCTAAATAGGTGCATCTTACCACAGTTCACTGCCAGCTGGGAAACCTGAAATGGCCCCTTTTCCCATTAAGACACTAACTTTATAAGAGGGTGCACTGAAGCTTCACCTAACCAGATACAAATATTTGTAACTGTAAAGCATCCAGGAATTTTTTTAACCAACACTTTTATTTTATGATCTAGTCAAAATATAGCAAGATGATAAAGAGAATTTACAATGAAGGAGCTATTTCTGTGGTAATGTGTCTCTTCTTATTACAGTTTGAGAGCAAATAAAACCTGAATAATTTTAAATATTGTAGTTGGGCACCAGCTAATTGTTTTTTTTTTATTCTATTAAGAAAATATAATTCAGAGGATAGTTTAATTTCTACACTGATAGAGACAACTTTCTACCCTGAGTATGTCCACAGCTCAGACATAACAGTTCTTAAACATTAAAATATAAAATATACTTAATGCTCAAAAGAAATTCGAACTGTGGTACTACAGAAGATCCTTGATAGTCCCTTGGACAGCAAGGAGATCAAGCCAGTCAATCCCAAAGAAGATCAATCCTGAATATTCATTGAAAGGACTGATGCTAAAGCTGAAACTCCAAGACTTTGGCCACCTGATGCAAACAGCCTACTCATTGGAAAAGACCCTGATGCTGGGAAATATTGAAGGCAGAAGAAGAGGATGACAGAGGATGAGGTGGTTGGAGGTTGTCACTGACTCAATGGACATGAGTTTGAGGAAACTCCAGGAGATGGTGAAGGACAGAGAAGCCTGGCATGCTGCAGTTCATGGGGTCACAAAGGGTAGGACACAACAGTGACTGAACAACAAAAGTAATTCATTTTTGCTCAATAGGTTATCATCAAGGCCATTTTTATTAATTCCACAAATATTTACTGAGTACTAAACATGTACTGAATATCATGCTAAACAGGGGGGTTTAAATTTATCAAAGAATAAAATCAGCCAAGAAGATGGGGAGGAAGAGGAAGGAGATGTCTAAAAGGAAGGGGAAAAGAGGGAATGTCTAAAAGGAAGGGGAAAAGAGGGAATGTCTAAAAGGAAAGAATTTTTTACATTGTCAATGTTCATGAGGGTTCAAATACAGTAAGAACCAAATAGCACCTATTAGATTTGATACCTGACTCATTATAAGTAACTTTTGAAAAGCAGTTTCTTCAGGAAAGAGGCCAGAATGTAGCAGTTTCATAATGAAGGAAGTGAACATAGCAGATTCTGAACAGCTCTCAGAGAGCTTGACATAAAGCACAAGAAAAATGTAGGGTGTGACTTAGAGAGAGGAATCAATGTAGAAGATTTTTTTTTTCAGTTATGAGAGAAGTGATCTATGCTAAGAGAAAAGAGCTAAGAGAGGAAAATTTGGAAGATACAGGAGAAAGACAAGACTAATAATGAAGTAAGAGGCTCCATGAGGCTGCCTGGGGTGACACTTTAAGGATAGATGTTGGCATCAGGTTTGGACAACAACCATAATAATAACAATGATGGTGACTAACAAGTATTGATCATTGCATGGCACACCTGCCTGGGTATTGCATGTTATTTAGTCTTCCCTCCAAAGCATTGTCAGATTTTTGTAATTATTATTTCATTTTTATAACCTAGGAAATAAGACACAAAGAGGAGAATGTAGGTGCAGATGAATTCTTAGGTGGGGAAAAGAAATTGATGTTTTACTGCTTATAGACCTCATTTTGGCCCTATAAAGCAGAAGGTAAGGAAATCTGCTGAGAATGGGGAGGAAGCTTACATGGTATAAAACAAGTTGGATTTTGAAGGCTGGAAATACTTGTGAAGGAGTAAGAGTGAGCTCTACCTAGACATCACAGAAGAATTCCTGACCAAAATCAGCTGAGTTTCAGGGTCATGAATTTTCACTGTTTCCAATCAGTTGTGCAGTATTGGCTCCTGGAAACAGAGCAGGTGAATGTTTGGCATTGACAACAGACTCACAATCTTCCTCTGTACATCTAAGAACTTCTGTCCTGGAGTTCATCAGTGTCAAGATGGTAGCCCATAGCCCTACTCCATCATCAAAGTTCCTTGACCCTCTCTACTTGAATTATGTTCCTGGCCACTTCATTTTAATTGCTCAGCCCATGGACATTTCATTAACTTTACTATGAAGCTTATTCACACATTATATGTAATGGGACCCCATTAAGATTCCAACTTAAACTTCCCATTTTACCCCAAGCTATAAGATTTTTCTTTTCTTGTTATGATCCCAGGTTTACTCATTTTATTCATTCACTGATGCTACCCAGACTACTGCCTCCCTATATTCTTGCACATGCCCTTTTCTGTCTAGATATACTCTTCTTTTTTTCTTGCCTGACAAAATTTGTTCCATATTTCAAAGTTATATCAACATCAGCTTTTCCAGGAATCCCTCCAAGTCCCCTTATCCTAAGCTTATTTTTAGTTATGTGTCTCCTAGATCGCTGCTCCCTCCCGGTTCTCTTTACAACTCTTCATATCCTACAAAGCAATGATTAGTTTGTTTTCTGGTGTCCCACATAACTAAATCAAGTTGGGGTTGTATTTTTGTTTAATGTCTGTATGCATGTAACCTAGCATAGTGACTTATAGTTTATCTGTCTATCTATTTATTATTATTGAGTTAAAACTGTATGTGTTTAATACTAGGTTTGAAGAAAAATGGAGAGATGCAGAAAAAGTATCAAAAAAGCTAAGGGTAATAAACTGGGCAAATCTGACTTATAGTTTATTAAATAATTGCTTGAAAAACACTTGAAAGATAAACTCAATTCATTTTTAACATTCACTTAAGACATAAATATTCCTCTACTCAGTATTGATTAACTTTTGAATCAGATACCCATTTATTGTGTAAGAATTTACTAAAACTAGCTTACCATGCCAATTTTTAGTAACCCACACCAATATTCAGACTCTTGATGCTGTGTGCTTAGTCGCTCAGTGGTGTCCGACTCTTTGTGACCCCATGGACTATAACCCACCAGGCTCCTCTGTCCATGGGGATTTTCCAGGTAAGAATACTGGAGTGGGTTGCCATGCCTTCCTCCAGGGGATCTTTCCAACTCAGGGATGGAACACAGGTCTCCCGCATTGCAGGCAGATTCTTTACCATCTGAGCCACCAGGGAAGCCCCCTGATGCTCTTATTTATGATTTCTCTAACAGTGATACATCACATGTAATTCCTGAGAAAACATCTCAATATTAATATCAGTGATATTGGATATTATGTGATACTGGCCTGAAAAAGTTATTATATTGTCCTTCAAATAAATTTATTTTTTTAATGTACTGGGTATCTAGTGCATAGTCTGCCTGATTTATGTTGTGTGGAATAACACATATAGAAACTAGGATAACAGGTCAATTATAAACAAACAGAACTCAAGAATAGCCACATGGAAGAGAAACATTAGGACAAGGTATGGGGAAAGGGTGGGGAGCTTTCCCAGCATCTCTGGGCACCTCTACTGATTCACCAACCCAGAAGCTCGGAAAGTATTTTTTAAGGGTATCATCTGTAGATTCCAAAGCTTTGTGCTAAGCTTTGCAACTATAGAGAATTTAACTATGAGACCCAACAGGGTCCAGCCTCATTCGCTGCATTCCTTCTGTCTGTGTTGCTCATCTGTTCTCAATGGAGATTAAATAGTATTTTCACCATTGATAGAGCATCTTGCTCTTTAGAAATGGTGATAAATATTTGGTCTTTAAAAGTTAAGTTTCACTTATCGAAGAGTTGTATAGCATTTCTAAGACAAAAGTAACAATATAGGAGTAACAGAGTAGTGCAAAAGTCTGAAGACGTTTAGAACTGCATTATTTAAATCTGGAAGCTTACGACGTAGCCCCACCTGATCTGCCGCTGTCTCCCTCAGCAACTGATCTCTGTACAGAGCTCACAGGGTGGCGGCCATCTTGAGACAAGAACAATCCGGTTCTAGCGTCACTGAGCTGCCTGCAGATGTCACTCAGAGATAAGGCCAATGGCCCTGCACCTGTCTTCTGTTCCTCTCTTTGAGCCGCTGTTCCCTCAGATAAAGAGGAAGAGAACTAACATTCTGTTGTCTATTATGCTGTCCAGTCTTATCATAAGTACTTTATTTTATGTCATCTCATCCTCACACAGTACTACAATGTAGGTATTCCTTAAAATTTATAGACTAAGAAACTAGGGGCTACTTACATTAATTATTAATAGTATTAAGGAGACCCCCTGAAAAGAGCACAGGCTTTGGGGTCAAGCATTGGCCTTAACCATTTCCCAAGATATTAGAGAGGCAAGCTGTTTACCCTCTCTAATCTTCAGTTTTTAAATATGTAAATACTGATAATAAACATCTCAGAGCATGATTTTGACAGTTAAGGTAACATATAAAGCACTTACCACAGTGCTAGGAACATAGGCATTACTAGGCAGATATGTGTGTGTGTGTGTGTGTGTGTGTGTGTGTGTGTATAATATGTAGAATCTAGTATCTATATGTATTTATTGTAGGAAAGTCAGACTCTCCTGCACTTACTAACCTGTTCTTGAGCAAAGGATTTAAGTTCTACAAGTTTCTGTTTCCTTAGTTGTAAGAAGGAGATAGTACAGATATTTGAAAGATACAATGAGGGGATTTGTGTAAAAGTATTTGCAATAATATTTTAGTGTTTTCCACAAAAATTACTGTAACTTCTATCATTTCTTCTATATCCAATACTTGTATTTCTATTAATTATTCCCAGATCTTTCTCCACACAATTTCATTTAACGCTCACAAAATCCTTGATATAATGACCTTTATTATCCAGTATTTAAAGATGAAGAAATTAAAGCTTAGGGAGTTTAAGTCACTTTCTCAGGATAACAGATCTATCCAGTGGTAGAGTAACTTGGTATATAAAGACACCTTACAAAGTAATTTGCCAGTAGAGACAAGACACGATGGCAGAAGTTAATTGTATCCTGTAACAGAATGGTTAATACTCATAAGCAAGCACTTGGAAATTTTCTCAACCTTTCATACTGAAGCTTCTTACCTCTGAATTAACAGGAGCTGTGGGCAGTTATGAGTATTCCAACATCACCTACCCTGGAAGGATTTCAGTTCACTGCTAAGGCAGTGGAGGAAACCTTCATAAACATGCCCAGACCAGTGGGGCCTAGACGTCGATGGAGGCTGTGTGAAGCGCTGGAAAGAGCCCCAACTTGGCTTCACATACAAGTGGACTAGAAACCAGCTTTGCCATATTGTGACTTTAGAAAGTTAGCATTCAGGACCTCACTTTTCTTAGGAATGACTGTACATTAATGATTTCATTAACTTGGTAGTACAAATAGTGACCCATAAGCCACATTTGCAAGAAAATAACTAGAAAGCCAAAACATGTCTGCAAACTCTCACTAGGTAGATGTCATTAAAATAATCACTCATCAGTGTGGGCCACTTTATGATCAAAATATCAAAACTGAACTAGAATTTGTTTCATGAAAGGCAGGAGAGCTAACATGAAGGTGGAAAGACAATCACACAAACTGTAATCTGAGGAATGTGAACAATACATTGCAATGTTGTTCTTCAGTCACCAAGTCTTATCTGACTCTTCATGACCCCGTGGACTGCATCATGCCAGGCTTCCCTGTCCCCTACCATCTCCTGGAGCTTGCCCACATTTATGTCCATTGAGTCGGTGATGCCTTCCAACCATCTCAGCCTCTGTCACCCTCTTCTGCCTCTACCTTCAATCTCTCCCCAGCATCAGGGTCTTTTCCAATGAGTCAGCTGTTCACATCAGGTGGCCAAAGTGTTAGAGCTTCAGCTTCAGCATCATCCTTCCCATGAATATTCAGGACTGATCTCCTTTAGGATTGATTGGTTTGATCTTCTTGCAGTCCAAGGGACTCTTGAGCATCTTCTCCAGCACCACAGTTCAAAAGCACCAATTCTTCAGCACTCTACCATCTTTATTGTCCAGCTCTCATATCTGTATGTGACTACTGGAAAGCCTTCACTATACGGACCTTTGTGGTCAAAGTTCTGTCTTTGCTTTTTAACACAGTCTAGTTTTGTCCTAGCTTTCCTGCCAAGAAACAATCATTTTCTAATTTCATGGCTGCAGTCACCATCCACAGTGATTTTAGAGCCCAAGAAGAGGAAATCTGTCACTGCTTCCACCTTTTCCCTTTCTATTTGCCACGAAGTGATGGAACAGATGATGTAATGTAATTTTTTAAATACTGAGTTTTAAGCTGGCTTTTTCACTCTCCTTCATCCTCATCAAGAGGCTGTTCAGTTCCTCTTTGCTCTCTGCCCTTAGAGTGATATCATTTGCATATTTGAGGTTCTTGATATTTTTCCCAGTAATCTTTTTTTTTAATTTGTATTTTAATTGAAGGATAACTGCTTTACAGAATTTTGTTGTTTTCTGTCAAATCTCAACATGAATCAACCATAAGTATACATATATCCCCTCCCTTTTGAACCTTCCTTTCATCTCTCTCTGCATCCCATCCCCCTAGGTTAATACAGAGTCACTGTTTCAGTTTCCTGAGACATATGGAAAATTACCATTGGGTATCTATTTTACATATGGAAAAGTAAGTTTCCATGTTACTCTCTCCATACATTTGACTCTCTCCTCACCTCTGCCCATGCCCATAAGTCTGTTTCTTATGTCTGTTTCTCCACTGCTGCACTGCAGATAAATTCTTTGGTACCATCTTTCTAGATTTCTTATATATGTGTTAGTTGATGATATTTATCTTTTTCTTTCTGACTTATTTCACTCTGTATAGTAGGCTCTAGGTTAATCCACCTCATTAGAACTGACTCAAATGCATTCCTTCATATGGTTGAGTAATATTCCATTTTTTACATGTACCACAACTTTATTATCTGTTCATCTGTCGATAGACATCTAGGTTGCTTCCATGTTCTAGCTATTGTAAATAGTGCTGCAAAGAACAATGGGATACATGTGTCTTTTTCAATTTTCCTTTCCTCGGGGTATATGCCTAGGAGTGGGATTGCTGGGTCATATGGTGGTTTTATTCCTAGCTTTTAAAGGAATCTCCATACCACCTTCCACAGTGCCTGTATCAATTTACATTCCCACCAACAATGCAAGAGAGTTCCCTTTTCTCTACACCCTCTCCAACATTTATTGTTTGTAGACTTTTTGATGATGTCCATTCTGACTAGTGTGGTCAGAGGTGATGTTTCATTGTACTTTTGATTTACATTTCTCTAATAATGAGCAATGGTGAGCATTTTTTCAGGTGTTTATTAGCCATGTGTATGCCTTCTTTGGGGAAATGTCTGTTTAGGTCTTTTCCCCACTTTTTGATTGGGTTGTTTGTTTTTCTGGTAACAAGTAGTATGAGTTGCTTGTATATTTTGAAAATTAATCCTTTGTCAGTTGTTTCATTTGCTATCATTTTCTCCCATTCTGGGGGTTGTCTTTTCACCTTACTTATAGTTTTCCTTTGATATACAGAAGCTTTTAAGTTTAATCATGTCCCACTTGTTTACTTTTGTTTTTATTTCCATAACTCTAGGAGGTAGGGCATAGAGGATATTGCTTTGATTTATGTCATCGAGGGTTCTGTCTATGTTTTCCTCTAAGAGTTTCTGGTCTTATATTTAGGACTTTAATCAATTTTGAGTTTATCTTTGTGTATCATGTTAGGAAGTGTTCTAATTTCATTATTTTACATGTAGCTCTTCTGCTTTCCCAGCACCACTTATTGAAGAGGCTGTCTTTGCCCCATTGTATATTCTTGCCTCTTTTGTCAAAAATAAGGTATCCATAGGTGCATGGATTTATTTCTGGGCTTCTTATCTTGCTCCATTGGTCTATATTTCTGTTTTTGTGCCAGTACCATACTGTTTTATTGACTGCAGCTTTGTAGTATAATCTGAAGTCAGGAAGGGTGATTCTTTCAGCTCCATTCTTCTTTCTCAAGACTGCTTTGGCTATTGTGGGTCTTTTGTGTTTCCATATGAATTGTGAAGTTTTTTGTTCTAGTTCTTGGAAGATGCCATTGGTAATTTGATAGGGATCACATTGAATCTGTAGATTAAATTTGGTAGTATAGTCATTTTCACAATACTGATTCTTCCTACTCAGGAACATGGGTTCCATCTCTCCTTCTGCTTATGTCATCTTTGATATCTTTAATCAGTGTCTTATAATTTTCTGAATACTGTGCTTTTGTCTCCTTTAGGTAAGTTTATTCCTAGATATTTTGTTCTCTGTGTTGCAAAGGTGAATGGGATTGATTTCTTAATTTCTCTTTCTGATTTTTCATTGTTAATATATAGAAATGCAAGTGACTTCTGTGTATTGATTTTGTATCCTGAAACTTTGCTGAATTCACTGATTAGCTCTAGTAATTTTCTTACACTATCTTTGGTGTTTTCTATGTACAGTATCATGTCATCTGCAAACAGTGAGAGCTTTATTTCTTCTTTTCTGATCTGTTTTCCTTTTATATCTTTTTCTTCTCTGATTGCTATAGCTAGGACTTCCAAAATTATGTTGAATAATAGTGGTGAAAGTGGTCACCCTTGTCTTGTTCTTGATCTTAGCGTGAATGCTTTCAGTTTTTCACCACTGAGTATAATTTTTGCTGTGGGCTTATCATATATGGCCATTACTATGTTGAGATAGGTTATATCTATGCTCATTTTTTTGAACGGTTTTAATCATAAGTGGGTGCTGATTTTTGTTAAAGAATTTTTCTGCATTTATTGAGAATATCATATGTTTTTTATCCTTCAATTTGTTAATATGGTGCATCATATTGATTGATTTGTGTATACTGAAGAATCCTTGCATCCCTGGAATAAACCAAACTTGATCATGGTGTATGAGCTTTTTAATGTGTTGTTTAATTCTGTTTGCTAAAATTTTGTTGAGGATTTTTGTATCTATGTTCATCACTGATATTGACCTGTAGTTTTCTTTTTTTGTGTTGTCTTTGTCTGCTTTAGGTATCAGGGTGATGATGCAATTTTTTGCATCATTTTTTGAAAGACTCTTAGGCATTTGGAGTCTTTTCACTAAATGTTTGATAGAATTCACCTGTGATGGCATCTGGCACAGGGCTTTTGTTTTTTGGAAGATTTTTTAAATCACAATTTTATTTCAGTGTTTGTAATTAGGTAGTTCATAATTTCTATTTCTTCCTGCTTCAGTCTTGGAAGATTGACCTTTCCTAAAAATCTGTTCATTTCTTCCAGGTTATCCATTTTGTTACCATATAGTTGTTCATAATAGTCTCTTATAATCCTTTGTATTTCTGCATTGTCTGCTGTAACCTCTCCTTTTTCATTTCTAATTTTGTTGACTTGATTCTTCTCTCTCTTTTTCTTGATGAGTCTAGCTAAAGGTTTTTCAGTTTTGCTTATCATCTCAAAGAACCAGTTTTATTTTTATTAATCTTTACTATTGTTTGTTTCATTTCTTTTTCATTTATTTCTGCTCTGATCTTTATGATTTCTTTCCTTCTGCTAATTTTGGGAGTATTTTTGTTTTTCTTTTTCCAATTGTTTTAGGTGTAAAGTTATGTTGTCTATTCGATGCTTGTTTCCTGAGGTACAGTTGTATTGCTATAAACTTCCCTCTTAGAACTGCTTTGGCCGCACCTCATAGATTTTGAGTTGTCATGCTTTCATGGCCATTTGTTTCTAGAAATTTTTTGATTTCCCTTTTGATTTCTTCAATAACCAGTTCATTATTTAGAAAAATATTGTTTAATCTCCATTTGTTTGTGATTTTTACAGTTTTTTTTTCCCCTGTAATTGATATCTAGCCTCATAGTGTTGTGGTCAGAAAAGATGCTTGATACATTTTCAATTTTCTTAAATTTACTGAGGCTTGATTTGTGACCCAAGATGTGGTCTATCCTCGAGAATGTTCCATGTGCATTTGAGAAGAAGGTGTATTCTTCTGCATTTGGATGGAATGTCCTGAAGATATCACTAAGATTCATCTCGTCTAATGGATCATTTAAGACTTGTGTTTCCTTATTAATTTTCTGTTTTGATGACATATCCATTGGTGTAAGTTGGGTGTTAAAGTTTCCTACTATCATTGTGTTATTGTCAATTTCTCCTTTTATGTCTGTTAGTGTTTTTTTTGTGTATTGAGATGTTCCTATGTTGGGTGCACAGATATTTACAATTGTCATGTGTTCCTCTTGGCCTGATCCCTTGATCATTATGTAGTGTCTTTACTTATCTCTTGTAATATCCTTTATTTTAAGGTCTACTTTTTCTGATATGAGGATTTCTACTCTAGCTTTCTTTTACTTTCCATTTGCAATATTTGCACTTTCAAATATTCTATATTGATGGAATATATTTTTCCATCCTCTCACTTTCAGTCTATATATGTCTCTACATCTGAAGTGGGTTTCTTGTAGTGGGTTCTATTTCCACTCAGCCAGTCTGTGTCTTTTGGTTGGAGCGTTTAGTCCCTTTACTTTTAAAGTAATTACTGATATATATATGTTTCTATTGCCGTTTTCTTAATTGTTTGTGGTTTATCTTTGTAGATCTTTTTCTTCCCTTTTAATTCCTGACTATATATGTCCCTTTAACATTTTTGGTATAGCTGGTTTAAGTAAGTAACTGAAGTCGCTCAGTCGTGTTGAACTCTTTGTGACCCCATGGACTGTAGCCTGCCAGGTTCCTCCATCCATGGGATTTTTCAGGCAAGAGTACTGGAGTGGGTTGTCATTTCCTTCTTTCCTTCTCCTTCTGCCATTTCATTCTTCTACTGAATTATCTTAACTCTAGTTTGTTTGAAAATCTTTTGATTTCTCCATCAATTTTGAATGAGAGCCTTGCCAGGTAGAGTAATATTGGTTATAGATATTTCCCTTTCAGTATTTTAAATATATCCCGCCATTCCCTTCTGGCCTGCAGAGTTTCTGCTGAAAGATCAGCTGTTAAACGTATGGGGTTTCCCTTGTATATTACTTGTTGATTTTCCCTTGCTGCTTTTACCATTCTTTCTTTGTTAGTTTGATTAGTATGCATCTTGGGCATGTTTCTTCTTGAGTTTATCCTGTATGGGACTCTTCACATCTCTTGGACTTGATTGACCATTTCCTTTTCCATGTTAGGGAAATTTTCAACTATAATTTCTTCAAGAATTTTCTCATACCATTTCTTTTTCTCTTCTTCTTCTGAGACCCCTATAATTCAAATATTGGTGTGTTTGATGTTTTCCAGAGGTCTCTGAGACCATCCTTAGTTCTTTTCATTCTGTTTACTTTATTCTGCTCTTCAGAAGTTATTTCCACCATTTTATCTTCCTGCTCATTGATATGTTCTTCTGCTTCAGATATTCTGCTATTGATTCCTTCTAGAGTATTTTTAATATCAGTAATTGTTCTGTGTATCTCTGCACATTTATTCTTTAATTCTTTTAGATTTTTGTTAATTGATTCTTGCATTTTCTCAATTTTGTTTTCAAGGTTTTTGATCATCTTTATTTTCATTATTCTGAATTCTTTCAGGGAGTTTGCCTATTTCCTCTTCATTTATTTGGACTTCTATATTTCTAGTTTGTTCCTTCATTTGTGCAGTATTTCTCTGCCTTTTCATTATTTTTTAAAACTTATGATGTTTGAGGTCTCCTTTTCCCAGACTTCAAGGTTGAATTCTTTCTTCCTTTTGGTCTCTGCCCTCCTAAGGTTGGTTCCGTGGTTTGTGTAAGCTTCATATAAGGTGATATTTGTGCTGAGTTGTTTTTTTTTTTTTTTTCCGTCTGATGGGCAGGGCTGAGTGAGGTGGTAATCCTGTGTGCTGATGATTGGATTTGCGTTTTTGTCTTGTTTGTTGTTTGGATGAGGCATCCTGCACAGGTGCTACTGGTAGGTGGGTGATGCCCGGTCTTGTATTCAAGTGGTTTCCATTCTCATGATTTGATACTCTGTAGAGTTAGGAGTATCAGAGAAGGAAATGGCAACCCACTCCAGTATTCTTGCCTGGAGAATCCCAGGGACAAAGGAGCCTGGTGGGCTGCCATTTATGGGGTCGCACAGAGTCGGACATGACTGAAGCGACTTAGCAGCAGCAGCAGCAGCAGGTTTAGGAGTTCCGTGGTAGTCTAGGGTCTTGGAGTCAATGCTCCCACTCCAAAGGCTCAGGGCTTGATCTCTGGATTATGGCAATAGCCTTCTGACTTGTCTTCCTGATTCTGCCTTCGCCAACTTCAGTTAGTTCTCCATCACATTCTTCATGATCCTGTGTTATCATAGTCTAGAAGTTAAGTTTGTGTGGATTTATCTACTCTTGAAGGAAAAGCCTCTGTACATGCTGAACTTTTTCCAATTTTTCATGAAGTTGGGAAATTAGTTCATCCTTCTCTTTCAGCTGCAGCTTCAGCATTAAGCATTGATTTTTCATTATATCCTGACAAATCCTTTACCAGCTAAATCAGGAGCTCCAATGCTAAGACTGCCTGCGAAAGGAATGCACTGTCTCCTGGCAATCTTGAATCCAGTTTGTAAGTCATCCAGCCTGTCATTTTGCTTGACATGCTCTTTGTATAAGTTAAACAAACAGGGTTACAATAAGTAGCCTTGTCCTACTCCTTTCTTAATCCTCAACCAGTCAGTTGTTCATACAGGGTTCTAACTATTGCTTCTTGATCTGCATGGAGGCTTCTCAGGAGACAGGTTAGAGGTCTGGTATTCTCATCTCTTTAAGAGTTGTCCACAGTTTGATATGATTCACATAGTCAAAGGTTTTAGTGTAGTCAATGAAAGAGAAGTAGATGTTTTTCTAGAATTCTCTTGCTCTTTCTATGATCCAGCAAATGTTGGTAATCTGATAAAATGAGATGCATCCAATTTGTTGAGATGAGGCAGTACATGAAAAGCTATTTCTTGTTTGTTTGTATGTGTGTGTGTGTGTGTGTGTGTGTTGTCTTTTATGCTTCATTATTACTTTGGTACTTATTAACCCAAATCCTCTCAATACTGCCATCTCAGAGTGGAGTGAAGGAGAGAGAGCTTTTGAGAAGGCATCTTCAGACAACACTAGAATAGTACTCACTCCTTTTGTCCTGAGGCAAAGTTCACAAAGGAACATCTCAATTCATACCTAGATCTATTCATGGGGGAAAAGTGCACTGACAGTAAAGTGTTCAGATATTTTCTGTCTCCAAGGCAGAGGTGTTTCACGATTTTTCAAGTTTCCTATGCTGCTTACCACAGGAAGAGAACGTGTTCGGCCTACATCTGCTGTCACAGCGGCAGCTGTTTCCCACCAGGTAACGTTAGTCTCTTGTGTATTTTACCCAGCACGAGTCAAGTCCTCAGGGCCTGGCCATCTTGAGACACTGACCCAATATTGTTTCTGGGCCTACAAAGCACATTTTCTCAGTAAGTGCAGCTTCCCTCCACACACCAACCTATCTTACAGACAGAGCATGCCCATTTTTCAGAGGAGAAATAAATACACTTGAAGAACTGCTTGGGTGTCATGAAAGGACTCTTGGATACTAAGGTTAGCATATAGATGCCCAGAAAATTATGAGAAAATTTACTCTTAAAAGAAATCCATTTTGTGACCCTAGGCAGGCCATGGGAAAAGTGACCTAAGCCAGTGTTTCCTGTCATCCTTCCTGTGAACTTGTTGCTGCTTCCTCAGATCTGTAATAGCTTGACTGAATCTCAGTGTTGCAAGACAACATCATAGCGTAAATTCAAAAGTCACCTGGATATTTTAGTCTGACTTAATAATTTTCCAACTCTAGAAATAAGTGGACACTGAAGCCACTCAATACACATGTGTGCACATCACATCTCAGGACAGGAGATGGCTGTATGGATGAATGAGTGAGTCTTCTGTTTATGGAGCACTTCGTAACTTCAAATTCAGAAAAGCACAAAGTGGACAACATACTTATTGAATCTCAGAGGAATTTTTCTCTTAAAAGCTATCCCACACTTATCAGTTTTCTTTTATCAGTTTAATTTCACATGAGTGAATTTGCTCTGAATTTACTTGCATAACATCATGAATAAAAACATTCTGAAGACTCCCTAGAGGAGACAGCAGAGATTTAACTGACAAATCTCACAGTCAACAATTTAGATGAAACAACTTTTACTTTGCAACTTTATTTGTTTTTTTTTAATTGAACGATAATTGCTTTACAGAATTTTGTGGTTTTCTGTTAAACATCAACAATAATCAGCCATAGGTACAGCCATGTCCCCTCCCTCCCATCTCACTCCCCATCCCACCCTTCTAGATTGTCACAGAGCCCCTGTTTGAGTTCCCTTAGGTGTACAGCAAATTCCCATTGGCTGTCTATTACAACATTTTTAAAGTTCTTTCCCAGCCAAGGACCCTGGGGCTAGAGGAAAGGGAGGTTTTCTTTCTTTCCTTCAAGTGGCATTGCTGGCACTTCACTGATGCTTGTGTCCTTCCGTTCAGATTTTCCCTTGGGAATTCAAAATATTTCAGCCCTTTCAGATGATTTCTTTTTCTCATATCAAAAAAAAAAAAAAAAAAAAAACTTTAAGCAGATTGGCCTTGCTAAGTGAAGGAGTCTTCTACTAGGTCCTAATGGACAAATTATGTAACAAATGTAGAATATTCTTATTGTCATGTGATTGGGCAGTAACATTATGCTATAGAGTGAGGAAGCTTTTTTTTTTAATATTTAGGACAATTAAAAATAAAGATATGCCAGTCAGAATGGTTATCATCAAAACAATCTACAGACAATAAATTCTGGAGAGGATGTGGAGGAAAGGGAACTTCTGCACTGTTAGTGAGAATGTAAATTGATACAGCCAGTTTGGACAACAGTATGGAGATTCCTTTAAAAGTTGTGAATAAAACTACCATATGACCTAGCAATCCCATTATTGGACATATATCCTGAGAAAATCATAATTTAAAAAGACACATGTACCCTGGTGTTCATTGAAGCACTATTTACCATAGCTAGGGCATGGAAGCAACCTAAATGTCTATCAACAGATGAACGGATAAAGAATGTGGTAGATATTTACAATAGAATATTACTCAGCCATGGAAAGGAACGAACTTGAGTCAGTTGAACTGAGGTGGATAAACCTAGAGCCTTTTATATAGAGTGAAATAAGTCAGAAAGAGAAAAACAAATATTATATAGTAATGCATATATGGCCTTCCCAGGTGGCGCTGGCAGTAAAGAACCTGCCTGCCAATACAACAAATGTAAGAGACACAGGTTTAATCCCTGCATTGGGAAGACTTCCTGGAGCAGAGCATGGCAACCTACTCCAGTATTCTTGCCTGGAGAATCCCCATGGACAGAGAAGCCTGGTGGGCTATGGTCCATAGGGTTGAAAATAGTCAGACACAACTGAGGTGACTTAGCACAATGCATATATATGGAATCTAGAAAAATGGTAGCAATAAGCCTATTTACAGGGCAGGAATAGAGATTAAGACATAAAGAGAATTGTGGATACAGTGGGGGAAGGAAAGCATAGGATGAACTGAGAGAATAGCATAGAAACATAACATTACTATATGGGAAATAGATAGCTAGTGGGAAGCTGCTGTATAATGCAAGAAGCTCAGCCCAGTGCTCTGTAATGACCCAGAGAAATGGGATGGGGGAGAGTGGGAGGGAGGCTTGGGAGGCAGGGGACATGTGTATATTTATAGATGACTCACGTTGTTGTAAGGCAGAAACAAACACAGCATTGTAAAGCAATTATCCTCCAGTTAAAAATAAATTAAAACAATAAAGATAAAACACAAACTTTTATTATTTATTGATTACAAAACTATCTTGAAAAACTATTCTATACTTTTCTGTGGAATAACTGGTTAATTATAATCAATGATTAAAAATTATTTTAAAATCAAGTATAAAATATCATAACCAATTATCAATAGTGATTCTGAAAAGAAAGAGTTATAATAGCTATTAG
This sequence comes from Dama dama, assembly GCF_033118175.1. Taxonomy (NCBI): domain Eukaryota; kingdom Metazoa; phylum Chordata; class Mammalia; order Artiodactyla; family Cervidae; genus Dama; species Dama dama. The sequence goes on from NC_083681.1 coordinate 9,468,092, forward strand.
TCTGTGTTTCAGAAAAAAAATTAGCTGTATTATAGTTGAGAATGCTTCTCAAAAAGAAGAAATTTGATTAAGGTTCATCTGTTATGACCCTGGGATCACACCATACATGTGGTTATATTAACAAGTTACGTCGGATGGGTGCTTGATCAGTCAGTGTCCAACTGGGAAAAGAGAAACACTTTATTTCTTTCAAATAGAGTAAGTGTAATACAAGAAATTGGTTATACAGGGGTAAAAAAGTTTTTTTTTTTTTTTTAAAGCCAATTGGAGGTGCTGAGGCAATTTTGAGATTAGCAATAGCAGGAGGGTAACAGAAGAAATGCTTCCAGACTCTAAAAGCTAGAACTGTTTGGAATGTGTCAGAAGAAGATGGGAATTACTAGCTGAGAGCAGAGAACACAGCTTTTTAAGATCTTGAACTCTGGTTAAGATCTGTCTGCTGCCAAACACCATAAGAAGAAGAGAAAGAGGGAGGGAAAAACTTTGGCTTATTCCTTCCTTCTGTCCTCCTTTCTTCTGTCAGCTACACCAACTAGTCAAAATTACCATGAAGCCAGAAGGAAGAGATGCTAGAAAATATAGCTTCCTATAGCACAGAGTATAAGAAGGAAAAGGTAGGAAATTAATCTAAGAGAAAACAGAGTGTTGACCTACATAAATGCTATTTTGATAATCTGTATTTGTGCTAAGAAAAGGCTAATAAGGTATAAATTTTGTGAAAATAATGTAGAAGGGACCTAGGCATTAACCTGTCCCACTGCACTTCATCACTCTTCCAAACTCTTCTTCTCCATGACACCCATCCTTATTCTTTTACTGCCTTTCTTAATGAAAAGCTATCCTTCCTTAATCCAAGTTTCATCAATCTAACTGCACTCAGATGCTATACTGCCATAACTATATTCCATCTATTAATCCATGAGTCATCCTCTAACACCCTTCTCTCTCCCCCTCTCCTTTTTCTTTCTCTCCCTCTCTCTTTTTCTTTTCAGCCAAGACTGTAAGTATTTAAGCATACAACATCAGATAACCTAAATACACTATGCAAATACTAACAGAACTGAAAGGAAAAATAGCCAAGAATACAATAATAATAGGGGGCTTCAATACTCCATTTTCAACGTTAGATAGATCACCCAGACAGGACCCCCATAAGGAAACAGTGAATATGAACAATGTTAATAGACAAATTGACCTAACAGACATAAACAAACATTTCCAGGCAACAGCACTGAGATACATATTTTTATCAAGTATACATAAAACGTTCTCTACTATAGGCCGCATGTTGAATTCAAAGCAAGTCTTGGCAAAATTAAGAAGACCGAAATCATAGTATCTTCTAATCACAGTGGAATGGAACTAGGAGGGAAACTAGAAAATTTACAAACACCTGGAAGTTAAACAACATTCCCCTGAAAAGTCAATGTGTTGAAAAAGAAATCAAAAGGGAAATCTGCAAGTACCATGAGACAGACAACAAAACAAAGCGAAATATAACAAAACTTATGGAAGGGGGCAATAGGAATCCTGAGAGGGAAATTTGTAGTAATAGATGCTTATATTAAGAAAAAACATATGAAATAAACAACTTTATGCCTCAAGGAATTAAAACAGAAGAACCAAGTAAGCCCACACTTAGCAGAAGGAAGGAAATAATAAAGACTAGAAAAAAAAAAATCAGTGAAATAGAAAATAGTAAAAGGACAGAAGAAAACATCGAAGTAAGCTTTTATAGAAAGAATAATAAAATTGACAAAATCTTAGCTAAACTACCCAAGGAAAAAAGAAAGGACTCAGATAAAAACAATAAAGAAAAAGAAGACTTTACATTTGGCATACAGAAATCAAAGGATCATAAGAGGCTACACTGAACAATTATATGCCAACAATTGAACAACAGAAGAAATGAATAAATTCCTAGAAATATATATCATACCAAATTTGAATCATGAATAAACAAAAAAATCTAAACAGTTTAATAGTGACCTGTTTAGTCAGTAACCAAAATGCTCTCCAAAAAGAAAAGCCAGGATCTGATCATTTCACTGATGAATTCTATCAGATATTTAAGGAGAATTAACTCAAATTCTTCTCAAATTGTTTCAAAAAATTAAAGAGGAAGAAATACTCCCAAATTCATTTCTATAGGACCAGATTACTATGATATAAAAGTCAGGTAAGGACACTATAGGAAAAACAACAAACCTACAGACTGGTAACTCTGATGAATAAAGTTATAAAAATTCCTAAGAAAACACTAATAAGCTGAATTTAACAGTACATTAAAAGGGTCATACAGTATAACCAAGAGGGACTTATCACTGGCATAAAAGGATGGTTTGCTAACAGAAATCAATAAACATGATTTATTACATTAATAGAATGATTGATAAAAATCATGGATTCTCTAAATAGGCACAGAAAACTGATAAAAATCAATGTCTTTTCATGATAAAAGCTCTCAACAAACTAGGTGTAGAAGGAACACACCTCAAGGTAATAAAGGTCATATATGGCAAGCCCACAGCTAACACCATATTCAATGGTGAAATATTGAAATCTCTTCCTCCAAGGTCAGGAACAAGACAAAAAGGTGCTCACCTTCACCACTACTATTCAACCTAGTGTGGAAGTCCTGGCTAGAGCAGTTAGGCAAATACAAACATACATATAACTAGATTTAAAGAAAGAAAAAGGTATCCATATAGGAGAGGAAGAAGTAAACAGTATTTGCCAGGGACTGAGGGGTGAGGGAAATGAAGAGACGTTGGTCAACTAGCACAAACTATCTGTCATAAGATGAATAAATTCCTGGGATCAAGGATACAGCCTGGTGACTATAGTTAGCAATACTGTATTGTGTATTTGAAAGTTGCTATGAGACTAAAGCTTAAATGTTCTTACCATAAGAACAACAATGACAAAATAGTAATATGTAAGATAAAGAATATGTTAACAAACTTTTGTGGTAAACATGCTGCATATGTGAGATAAAGAATATGTTAACAAACTTTTGTGGTAGACATGCTGCAATATATATATTGCATATATATCACATATATATTAAATCATCACATTATACACTTTAAATTTATGCAATGTTTTATGTCAATTACTAAGGGTGAGGAAAAGTAATTTTGCTGCTGAATTTGCTTTGATTGACCTCTCCCTCTTTCATTTTCTTTCTTTACTTGCAGTTGTGAAGCCAGTTACTCTAAGCTTTCCTCTTTCTTCCTAAATAGATTGGCTGATGTTGTTGTTGGTGTATTCCTTTCCCAATTTTGAACCAGTCCATTGTTCCATGTCTGGTTCTGTTACTTTTTGTTCTGCATACAAGTTTTTCAGGAGACATGTAAGGTGGTCTGGTATTCCCATAGCTTTAAGAATTTCCCAGAGTTTGTTGTGATCCACACAGTCAAAGGCTTTAGCATAATCAATGAATCTTAATTTATCCCTTGTCTTAAATAGGTAAGAGATAAATTTGTTATCTGATGGCAAGGAGATAAGAAGAGAAAGCCATGGCCAGTGGAGGAAATAATGTACTATCATTCTTGGAAAGAAGTTGGAAGATAAGTCCCAATCTACCCAATAATCTCTCAGGGACAATCTTCTACTTTGTTCCCACTAAATGGATGCTAGTACCCATGAGATTTCTGTGGAATATGCCATGTTTCCTTTGAAAAGGGAAGAAAATCTAGTAAAAGATCATACATAGTTCACAGTAGAGTGGAAGCTATCAGGCCCAGGTACAAATCACATACTGTATTCAAGCTATGCTCACAATGCAGTATTGCTGAGATAGGTTTGAAACCACTCCCACCAGTGGTTGGAAAGTCTTCTGTGTAGATTTATATCAAATGGCTAAAATCTTGGAGAGTATTAAGTTCTTTGCTGTGAGTTTTAGCAGTGTTAACAATTGTCCACTCCTTCGGAAGATAGTCTGTCTAGTCTTTTGGTTTCCAGACTCTCTCTCTCTTCCAGCTCTTTGCACCCTGCCAGACATCGTGCTGTACCCAGGCCAGCTGGCCGGGACATGCATTCTTTTCTCATTCCTGCCCAGCTTTGTTTCTCTGGACTCAGCTCTGTTTTGAGTATTTCATGGTTCATCTCAGAAAGAGACTATCCAGGGCATGTCTCTGCCATCTGGTTGCTATGTCTCTCTCTGATCTGCTCCTCTGTCCTTGGGATTCTCCAGGCAAGAATACTGGAGTGGGTTGCCATTTCCTTCTCCAGGGAATCTTCCCGACCCAGGGATGGAACCCAGGTCTCCAACACTGCAGGAAGACTCTTTACCAACTGAGCCACCAGGAAAATCACCTTCTCTCACCTCCTGAAATCAAACCTTTGCTTTGTTTCTTGAATGTGAGGCTTTGCTACTTGATACGAACCCTGGTGTCCCCCCTGTCCTAGGATCAAAAATTTCTGTGCCATCCAACCTTCTCATCCTCTGTCCCTTCCTCCTCCTGCCTTCAATCTTTCCCAGCATCAGGGTCTTTTCCAGTGAGTCAGTTCTTTGCATCAGGTGGCCACAGTCTTGGAGCTTCAGCTTTAGCATCAGTCTCTCCAATGATTATTCAGGACTGATTTTCTTTAAGATTGACTGGTTTCATGTCCTTGCAGTCCAAGGGACTCTCAAGAGTCTTCTCCAACACCACAGTTCAAAAGCATCAATTCTTTGCTGCTCAGCTTTCTTTATATCCATACATGACTACTGGAAAAACCATAGCTCTGACTAGACAGACCTTTGTTGGCAAAGTAATGTCTCTGCTTTTTAATATGCTGTCTAGATTGGTCATAGCTTTTCTTCCAAGGAGCAAGCATCTTTTAGTTTCATGGCTGCAGTCACCATATGCAGTGATTTTGGAACCCCCAAAAGATAAAGTCTCTCAGTTTCCATTGTTTCCTGATCTATTTGCCATGAAGTGATGGGACCAGATGCCACAATCTTCATTTTTTGAATGTTGAGTTTTAAGCCAGCTTTTTCACTTTCCTCTTTTACTGTCATCAAGAGCTAACTCTTCTCCCTCATAAATCTTACTGACATGCGAGAAGATGGATGGAACTAAACCACTGAAATAGTTAAAGCATGCTCTTACAAGACACATTTTCTGAGGCTGGAAACTTTGAGCTTCTACTCACACTGTTCCCAACTGTACCAAATATCAAAGAAGGAGACATAGGAAAGATATCCATAGATATAGACTCTAAAGAGCTTATGACCTACTTGAATAGATGTGTAAACAAGTGAAAAGTAACTAAGTCTTAGTTACAATCTGGACTCTGCCACCAACTTTGAGACTTAAAGAGATAAAGACTTTGAGACTTCAAGAGATAAAGCCCTTGTGTTTCCTATAGTATATGAATATAAACACACAGAGCAGGAGGCAGAGCCACAGAGAAGCTGCCTGTATTGCTAGAGAAGGAGCCACAGGCACAGAGAGAGGGAAGGACGGGCTCTGGTTTCTCTTTTCATTCTGCCCCCCAGTCTTTAGGGAACGCTTCACATTAGCTGCGTCCTGCTGGAAGCCAGCTTACACAGAACTTGGAAGTGAAGTTGCAAAAGTTTATCCCCCATCCCCTTACTCCCTCTTCAATAAATCCAGGGGAAAAGATTGAGCGATAAGCCTAGCACTGGCACAAGCACTCGCTGTAGGTAGTGTACTGGGTGGGGAAGGGAATAAGCTTAGAGATGTGTAGTGTGTGTGTGCAGGAGACAGGAATAACATTGTTGCGGGGTGGTGGTGGTGTGGAAATGCATGTGGGGGCTCTAGGAAGAGTAGGACTAGGTCAGTAGCCAGTGATCATATGTAAGAAAACCAGACTGAAGCAACAGGCAGTGGGAGTCATTGTTGATTACTGGGTGAGATCAGTGACAAAATGTGTGATACAGTGTCCAAGCCAGGGCCTTGCAAGTATTAGTAGCATTTAGAGCCAAATAGATTTAGTACTTAAAGTTTAAGTTGTGGCTGGTTTTAATAATCTACCTGCGGCCTATCTGGTTAGTAAGAAACTAAAACTCATACTTTTTTTTTTTTAAAGTCAATGTTAAGCAGTTTCAGTTTCAAAAACCTCAGAACTTTCATAGGAATGGATTCAAAGAAGACTCTCTCAAGAGTTTTTATGATTTAGTCAGAATTAAAATATACCTGGATTTATTCAGTAAATATAGGACAGAATTAAATGGTTATTTGCAGAAAATTTTACACAGCTGCTTTGAAAATGTACAATATTATAAAATTCAGTTCTATTTCTAATGAATTGTCTTAGCTCTCTCTGTGTAATATAAATCAGGCTGTCTCAAAAAGCAGGTTTGAGAAAAATCTGTGTATTTCTTCTCATACAGTAAATTGGTAGTGCTGAGGTTTGTACTGAAGAGTTTCTGCACTGTACTATAATGTTGTTCCCTTCCCATTTATCTTGCTTGCCCACTGGGTGCTGAGCTCCCCTGGGGCAAGATATATTTTATTTTCTGAAGCTCAGGACCTACCACAATGTCTGGCACACAGTAGGGTCCAAGTTCATCTTTGACAATTTGCTTTCCTTAAATCAACTGTAGAATATTCTTACAAATGAGGTCACAGGAGATACTGATACTGTTCCTGTTTCTTGTGGTTCCATGATAAATTAACCAAAGAGGTCTTGAAGTACTGCTTCTGACAAAAGGTGGACTCATGTTCACTTCTTATGCTCCCTGATCTGTATTCAGATTTCTTCTCTACCATGCAAACTAGTTTCTACTCATGTGAAATGAGCTTCTCTGATCTCAGCATTGACATTTGTAACATAAGCTCCCCATGGTTACATTTAGAAATCTGTGAAGGTGAAAGAGAATCACATAGCTGAAAATGAACAATGATGATTGAGCTCTCACTACGAGCCTGGCATGGTGTCAGTCATTAATCTGCCACAAGTCATTCCCAGTGGAGCTGCACTTTGGACTGCTTTCCAGGTGATATTAATTTGAAGCTAGAGAGTTAAATTCAGGAAAGTTGACTAGATGTACTACAACTGCTTAGTTGAGTGTATGATCACCGCATACCTTTTACAATTCTTTTCTTCCATGAATTTCCCATGACACAAAGTCCATGTGGTTCTCCCTCTGAAATATGCCTTACGTTTCATTCCTTCTATCTATTACCTTTGCTACCGTATAACCATATGTTTTTACCCTCATGCTGGATGACTGCAATAATTTCCTCATCATCTCTTCTACACCTGCATTTCTGTCCTTCCATTTCCATACGTGCCTGCTAGATTTATCTTCCTGAATAATTTGCTCTAAACCTCGCTTTGGTTAGAATTACCTTTATAAACTTTAAAATTTCAAAGAGTGTTTCTACCAGTCTTAAAATAGAACAAAATAAAAGCTAAAAACTATTTTTACTTTTTTATTTAACATTTTTATGCAATGATTTTGAAAATAGCAGGATAGACATCTTTCAGAATATAGGATATTACATCAACTTGGCAGTTTTATTTTAATATAAAATTCATTAATATAACATTTCCTTACTGAGATCGTTAAAAATTTTACCATAAATCAGTATTCAAAAACACTAAAATACACATATTGTTTAACAGATGTTTAGAATCAAAGGCATTCTCTAAAACTAAACCCCAATAAATAGTTAAGGAAGTTGGGGATTGGGAAGACAGGATAAGGAATAGAAATAATTTCTTCCATAAACTTTACTGAACTAGTTTTATTCCTTTCCTACTTCCACCCCACCTCTGTAACCTAAATTAATGTCTCATTGTTCCACTCACCCCTTGTTACTGGGAAGATTTCCATTCATCACTATCCCTGATCACATAAACCCTGCTCATCACTTAGCAATAAACAAAGATGGAAAGGCCATGTATCCCAGATCATGAGCTTTGGACTCAGGAAACTATTTCAGAAATCTCGGGTCTGCAGCTTAACTGTATACAAGCAAGTGTCTTAAAATATCAGGGTAAAAATGTCAGTACACATAGTTCTTGGTATATCAAAATTGCCCTCAGTAATTGGTAGCTCTTATATTATAACTTTATTTTAGAACTTGAGAACAGGAATGGAAAAGGTAAAAGCGTTGTTTCAAAGCTGTTTGTAGGTGCTTAGTCATGAACAGAATAGAATTAAAGCTTCTGAGTCACCTTTATTTCCTTTCTCTTGAGCCATTTTGTTATTCACTTTGTCTTATTTTGTACAGCACAGAAAATATATTTCCTCTTATCAATACACAGAGGATGAGTTCTGATTTTTCCTAACATCTATGTTAGTTACACCAGACATCAATGGAATATGTCACATCATTTCAGAGAAACAAAAATTAATTTTAAATGTACCCTTATGTATTAATTCCATGTCTATGAAAAAGCAAACCAAAAAGGATGGGAGCAAGCAAATCCAGGAAATAAGAAATCATGGGACTAGTCAGGGAACTTCCAATAAATCCTCAGAAGGAGGCTCAAAGGAAAGAGCTTCTGCTTAAGCAGAATAGTAAAGGTCACCCTTGCTTATTTTTGCTGTTTCAGGGAGAGAAGAGGAAGACTTAAATACATTCAAATGCTTAAAACAGAATGAAGTTGAGACTGTCTGGTTTATCTGACTGCTGCACTTTTTCAGTTGCACTGAATTCCAAACCATTCTAAACAGAGTCAATCTATGTGAGGTGTTGAAAACCCACACTGAAAAAACAGATGACCCAGAACCACAAAGACTCGGTGGAAAACAAGCCAAATTTAAGAGAGCTGATATGCAGGGTTTATGTTCTTACATATGTAAATATCACCTGTAAATGTCATAAGACAAAGTACATCCTGAGCCTGGCATCTTATGAAAGTTAGTTTAACTCTCTTCCTGAGAAATCTGTGAATATGTGAACTTCTAATACAGAATCTAAAAAAGCAAATTTTTCATCAAAGCAAAGCACCAAATTTCTACTTTAAATCTATATTTTAGAATGAAGAAATTTTATCTAACGCAGTACTGATTTGTCCAATATCTAAGTTCAAATGTTTACACAATCTTATATTTCTTTAAATGTGTGTGTGTCCCATACATTATCAGAGTGTCTGACAGTGAAGACTGGAATGTGAGAGAAATACTGGTGGGTCATTCCCTCACCAGGAAGAAAGTTGTGAAGTGTGAAAAGCAAGTCTTGGGAGAAAGAGCTGGAGTGAAGGCAGAGTGACAATTACTTATAAATAGATCAGATCATTAACTGAACTGAGATTTCACAGCTATGCCCTTTACTCTCCTGGAACTCCAGGTCCTTTGGATAGCCAGTGGGATCCTACGTCAAGCCCAGGAAGAATGAAAGTGAGTAACCACAGTGAGAAGGGGAGCACAGAACTGTGAGTGGCTTAGCACCCTGCACTGGAAACAAGTGAGCTTTGAGCCCTCAAGAAGGTTGTGGGTGATGCAGAAAGGGAGGATGGGATTAGAAAGCATTTGTGATGATGTGCTTAGAGCTACCCTGGATGGTTTCCCCTGGTGTCTTGAAATTCACACTTTTATCCAACATTTTAATTTTGCAGTGGAGAGAGAAAAGACTCCAAAAGATGAAAAAGATTTAGACAACGTCATATGAAGGTGAAATTCTCTCAGTCTTGTCTGACTCTTTGCGACTCCATGAACTATACCATCCATGGAATTCTCCAGGCCAGAATACTGGAGTGGGTAGCCTTTCCCTTCTCCAGGGGGTCATCCCAACTCAGGAATTGAACTGGGGTCTCCTGCACTGCAGGCATATTCTTTACCAACTGAGCTATCAGGTCATACAACCCATTCATTTATTCCTAAGTATGGTCTATAATGGTGCTTCCCAGGTGGTACAGTGATAAAGAATGAACCTGCCAATGCAGGAGATGCAGGCAATATGGGTTCAGTCCCTGGGTGGGGAAGATCCCCTCTGGAGGAGGAAATGGCAACCCACCCCAGTATTCTTGCCTGGAAAAATCCCATGGGCAGAGAAGCCTGGCAGGCTACAGTCCATGGGGTCACTTTATGACCCCATGGATGGATTGTAGGTTCTGGGAATATCACGAAGCCTCTAGATCCTTCGGATTATACCACCTTCTTCAAAGGAAAATTGTGCCAGGTAATTCTTAATGTATCAACAATCAACTAATTGCAACCTGCCTGCCTGTCTATTGTATCAAGTCAAAGGAAATCTATGTCAGATTCCATAGAACAATTTGAAATTCCTGGACACTATTAAATTTGTTCCTTGGCAAGAATAGATACTAGAAACATGTAGGTGGATAACGCAAGTGTTGTTGACCAGTTTGGAGAGCACAGGACCCAGACTGGGCTTCCGTGGCGGCTCAGTTGTAAACAATCCACCTAGCAATTCAGGAGACATGGGTTCAATCCCTGGATCAGGAAGACCCCCTGGAAAAGGATATGGTAACCCACTCCAGTAGTTCTGCCTGGGAAATCCAATAGAGCCGGCTGGGCTGCAGTCCATGGGGTCACAAAAGGAGCTGGACATGACTAGCGACTTAACAACAAGACCCAGATTGGCTGTGTGGTATACACATACCCCCCCACTTGAAACTCCATTCCACTTCCTCCTCCCACCCCTCTAGGTCATCACAGAGCACTGGGTTGAGCTCCCTGTGTTGTACGGCAACTTCCCACTAGCCTTCTATTTTCCATATGGTAATGTACATGTTTCAATGATACTCTCTCAATTTGGCCCACCTCTCCTTCCAACTGCTGTGTCTGCAAGTCTGTTCTCTGTGTCTATGTCTCTATTCACGCCCTGCAAATAGGTTCATCTGGACTGCTTTACTAGATCCCATATATATGCGTTAATATATACAGTATATGTTTTTCTTTTTCTGACTTTCTTCACTCTGTATAACAGGCTCTTAGGTTCATCCACCTCAGTCCGGCTGACTCAAATTCATTCCTTTTTATGGCCAAGTAATATTCCATTATATATACCAAATGCTGGAGAGAATGTGGAGAAAAGGGAAATATCTTGCGCTGTCGGTGGGAATGTAAGTTGATACAATCACTATTGACAACAGTGTGGAGATTCCTTATAAATCTAGGAATAAGGCTACCATATGACCCTGCAATCCTACTACTGGGCATATATTCTGAGAAAAACCATAATTGAAAAAGACACATGTACCCCAATGTTCACTGTAGCACTATTTACAATAATCAGGACATGGAAGCAACCTAGATGTCCGTTGACAGATGAATGGATAAAGAAATGACAGTACCACAGTTAATTTATCCACTCACCTACTGAAGGACATCTTGGTTGCTTCTAATTGTTGACAATTATGAATGAAACTACTATGATCATGCATGTGCAGGTTTTTGTGTGAATGTAAGTCTTCACCTTCTTTGGCTAAATATCAAGGAGCATGATTCTTGGATCATGTGGTTAGAGAATGTTGAGTTTTGTTAAAAAATGCCTAAGTGTCTTCCCAAGCAACTGTGCCATTTTGCTTTCCTGGAAGCAATGAATGAGAGTTTCATTGCTGCACATTCTGGCCAGCTTTTAGGGTTGTCAGTATTCTGGACTTTGGCAATTCTAGTAGTATGTGGTGGTATTCCTTTGTTTTTAAATTTGCATTTTCTTGATGACCTATGATGTGGAGTATCTTTCCAGACACAAATACTTAATTTCCATTTGTATATCTTCTTGGCCGAGGTGTCTGTTAAGGTCTTTGGCTCATTTTTAAGTTGAGCTATTTGTTTGAAAGTTATTTGAGTTTTTTTTTTTTTTATAATAGTCCTTTATCAAATATGTATTTTACAAATATTTCCTCCCAGTTTGTGGCTTGTCTTTTTATCTTTTTGATGATTTCCTTTGCAGAGCAGAGATTTTTAATTTTCATGAAGTCCAGCATATCAATGACATTGATGTTATATCTAAAAAATCATCACCAAACCCAAGAACATCTAAATTTTCTCCTATGTTGTTTTCTGTGAGTTTTATAGTTTTGCATTTTATATTTAGGTCTGTGATTTATTTCGAGTCAATTTTCATGCAGAATGAAAGATTTTTGTTTAGATTTATTATTTTTTTGCATGCAGATATCTAGTTGTTCCAGCACAATCTGTTGAGAGCTTCTTTTCTCCATTGCTTTTGCCCCTTTGTCAAAGATCAATTGACTGTATTAGTATAAATCTATTTCTAGTCTCCCTATTCTGTTCCACTGATATATTTGTCAAGTTTCTCTTAAATACCATACTATCTTGATTATTGTAACTTTATAGTAAGTTTCAAAATTGGGTAATATCAGTCCTGTAACTTTGTTATTCTTCAACATTGCTTTGGCTATTCTCGGTCTTTTGCCTCTCCATATGAACTTAGAATGTTTGTTGATAGCCATAAAATAGATGGCTGATTTTTTTGTTGTGATTGCATAAAATCTATCGATCAAGTTGGGGAGAAATGAAAATTTTACACTATTGAGTCTTTCTATCCCTAAGCATGGAGTGTCTTTCCATTTATTTAGTTTTTTGATATCTTTCATCAGTGTTTCATAGTTTTCCTCATATAGATCTTGTATATATTTTGTTAGATTTATGTCTAAGCATTTTTGGAAGTGCTATTATAAATGGTATTGTTTTTTTAATTTCAAATTTCACTTTTACATTGCTGATACTCAAGAACACAATTGATTTTTAAATATTAACCTTGTGTCCTGTAACCTTGCTCTAATTGTTTTATTAACTACAGGAATTCTTTGATCAATTCTTTTCAGATTTTACATAGATGACCATGTAATTGGCAAAAAAAGACAGGTTTATTTCTTCCTTTTAATCTTCATACATTTTATCACCTTTTTTTATTTTATTGCATTACCTGGGACTTCAATATGATGTTGAAAAGCATGGTGAGAGGGCATATCTTTGTCTTGTTCCTGATCTTAGTGGGAAAGCTGACATATTTATCCACCATTAAGGATAATGTTAGCTGTAGGTTTTCTGTAGATATTCTTTAACAAGTTGAGGAAGTTCCTCTTTATTCCTAGTTTACTGAAAATTTTTGTTATTAATGGGTACTGGTTTTCTCAAATGCTTCTTCTGCATCTATTGATATGATTAAGAAATTTTTCTTCTTTAGCTAGGTTATGTAATTGATTATATTAATGATTTAAATGTTGAATCAGCCTTGGATACCCTGGATAAATCCCACTTGGTCATAGTGTATAACTCTTTTCATATATTTTTGGATTTGATTCAACTTTGGGAAATTGTGTTTCAAGGAACTGATCCATTTCATCTAAGTTATCAGATTCATGGCCATAATTATTTACAGTATTTCTTTTTTTAGGTTGGCATCTATTTAATAGCATTTATTAAAATAATGTTATGAATTAATAGAAACAATAAGGAAGAAAAAAATTAAAATGAAAGATATATAAAATTCCAATTAAAATCCAAAACTATCTAATATGTTCATACATGAGTTAACTAAAAGCCCAAGAAAGATAAGACACCCAATATAATAAAGCACTGAAAAACAATTGGCATTTTTCTGTTATCAAAATTGTGGATTTTGCATCTTGTGTCCTTTTCTCAATCAAGAAAACAATCCTTTTGAATGTTATATGGCATACATATAAAACTGAATAGAAAATACATTATAAATCTGGAAAAATGGCAGTAAGTAAAGTATCTTACATGTTTCTTATAGGGAATATCATGGTTATTGTACAAACATAGCATAAAATGACTAAGATAATAAAGAATAGACAGAACTACATGTTAACTGTATGGTAACATACAAGCAATGCTCCCATCTACCCATGCTAAAAGAATTACATAATACTGTCAGAAAAAAAGTTCTTAGTTTTTCTTAATTACTATTTTAATATTCATGGGATTGGCAGTGATGTTCTCCTTTACATTTCATTTTTTTCTTTTCTTTTATTAAAGTATAGCTGATTTACAGTATTATATTAGTTCTGGTGTACAACATAGAGAGTTAATGTTTTTATAGACTATACTCCCTTTAAAATTATAAAATAGTGGCTGTATTCTGTGTGCTATAAAGTATATCCTTGTATTTCATTTATTTTATACATAGTATTTTGTACTTTTTAATCCTCTACTTTTATTTTATCCCTCCCCTACCCTGCTTTCCATTGGTAACTACTAGTTTTTTTCTCTATATCTGTGAGTCTGTTTATGTTGTGTTATATTCATTCCCTTATTTTATTTTTCAGACACCATAAAAGTGATAACATACAGTATTGTCTTTCTCTGTCTGAATTATTTCACTAAGCTTAACACCCTTCAGGTCCATTCACATTGAAATGCAAATGGCAAAACTTCATTTGGTGTTTGGGGGAGAATGGGTCCATGTATATATATGCCTGAGTACCTTTGCTGTTCACCTGAAATTATCACAACATCGTTAATCAGCTATACCTCAATACAAAATAAAAAGCTCAAAAAAATTTTAATGACTGAGTAGTATATATATATATATATCACAGCTATGTATATATACATCACTTTATACATTCATCTATAGATGGATACTTTCTAATCTTGGTTATTGTAAACATGCTGCAGTGAACATTGGGTTGCATGGATCTTTTCAAATTAGTATTTTCTTCAGATGTAAACCAAGAGGAATTGCCGGATCATATTGTACTTCTATTTTCAGTTCTTTGAGAAGCTTCCATACTGTTTTCCATACTGGCTGCACAAATTTACATTCCCACCAAAAAGCGTTCCCTTTTCTCAATCCTCTCCAACATTTTGTATTTGTGTTCTTTTTGATAAAAGACATTTGGCAGGGGTAGGGTGATATCTCTTTGTGGTTTTTTTTTGTTTGTTTGTTTCTTTGTGTGTTTTTTAAAATAATTTATTTATTTTAACTGGAAGATAATCACTTCACAACATCATGGTGGCCCCTGCCAAACATTGGCATGAATCACTTATGAATGCACATGCACCACCCCCATCCTGAACCCCCCTCCATCTTCCCTCCCCACCTCATCCCTCTGGGTTCTCCCGGAGCACCAGCTTTGAGTACCCTGACTCATGCATCAAACTTGCACTGATCATCTATTTTACATATGGTAATATACATTTTTCAATGCTATTTTCTCATATCATCCCACCCTCGCCTTCTCCCACATAGTCCAGTAGTCTGTTCTTCACATCTGTGTCTCTTTTGGGCCTTTCATACAAGATTGTCATTACTGTCTTTCTAAATTCCATGTATATGCATTGGTATACTGTATTGTTGTTTCTCTTCTGACCTGCTTCACTCTATATAATAGGCTTCAGTTTCATCCACCTCATTAGAACTGACGCAAACACATTCTTTTTATAGCTGAGTAATATTCCATTGTGTATATGTACCATGACTTCCTTATCCATTCATCTGCCAATGGGCATCTAGGTTGCTTCCATGCCCTAGTTATTGTAAACAGTGCTGCAATGAACACTGGGGTACACATATATCTTTCAATTCTGGTTTCCTCAGTTTGTATGCCCAGCAGTGGGATTGCTGGGTCATATGGCAGTTCTATTTCCAGTTTTTTTTAAGGAATCTCCACACTGTTCTCCATAGTGGCTGTACCAGTTTGTATTCCCACCAACAGTGTAAGAGGGTTCACTTTTCTCTACACATTCTCCAGCATTTATTGTTTGTAGACTTTTTGATGGCAGCCATTCTAACTAGTGTGACATGATACCTCATTGTGGTTTTGATATGCATTTCTCTAATAATCAGTGATGTTGAGTATCTTTTCATGTGTTCATTAGCCATCTGTATGTCTTCTTTGGAGAAATGTCTGTTTAGTTCTTTGGCCCACTTTTTGATTGGGTTGTTAGTTTTTCTGGGATTTGAGCTGCATGAGCTGCTTGTATATTTTGCAGACTGATTATTTGTCAATTGCTTCGTTTGCCATTATTTTTTCACATTCTGAAGGCTGCCTTTTCACCTTGCTTATAGTTTCCTTCATTGTGCAAAAGCTTTTAAGTTTAATTAGGTCCCATTTGTTTATTTTTGTTTTTATTTCCATTACTTTGGGAGGTGGGTCATAGAGGATCTTGTGATGATTTGTGTCAGAGAGGTGTTCTGCCTATGTTTTCCTCTAAGAGATTTATAGTTTCTGGTCTTCCATTTAGATCTTTAACCCATTTTAAGTTTATTTTTGCATATGGTGTTAGAAAGTATTCTAGTTTCATTCTTTTACATGTGGCTGAGCAGTTTTTCCAGCACCACTTGTTAAAGAGATTGTCTTTTCTCTATTGTATATTTTTTGCCTCCTTTGTCAAAGATAAGGTGTCCATAGGCACGTGGATTTACCTCTGGCCTTTCTATTTTGTTCCCTTGATCTATATTTCTGTCTTCATGCCAGTACCATACTGTCTTGGTGACTGTAGCTAGACTGTAGTATAGTCTGAAGTCATGAAGGTTGATTCTTCCAGTTACATTTTTCTTTCTCAGGATTGCTTTGGCTATTCATGGTCTTTTGTGTTTCCATACAAATTTTGAAATTATTTGTTTTAGTTCTATGAAAAATACCATTGGTAGCTTGATAGAGATTGCATTGAATCTATCAATTGCTTTGGGTAGTATACTCATTTTCACTATACCGATTCTTCCAGTCCATGAACATGGTATATTTCTCCACTTCAAACCTAGGAACACATACAGACTGAAAGTGAGGTGCTGGAAAAAGATATTTCATGCAAATGGAGACCAAAACAAAGAAAGAGTAGCAATGCTCATATCAGATAAAATAGACTTTGAAATAAAGACCATGATAAGAAACAAAGAAGGACACTATATAATGATCAAATGATCAAAACAAGTAGAAGACATAACAATTATAAATATATATGCACTCAACATAGGAGCATCTCAATATGTAAGCAAAAAATGCTAACAGGTAAGAAAGGGGAAATTAACAGCAACACAATAAAACTGGGAGCCATTACTACTCTACTCTCCTATGGATAGATCAACCAAACAGAAATTTAGCAAATAAAAACAAGCTTTAAATGATACAGTGGACCTAATTAGATATTTAGACCTAATTGATATTTACAGGGCATTTCTCCTTGTGGCTTTGATTTGAATTTCCCTGATAATTAGTGTGGTTGAGTGTCTTTATTATTATTATTCTTTATTGATGTACAATATTCTGTAAGTTATAGATGTACAATAGAGAGATATATAATTTTAAAGGTTTTGCTCCATTTATAATTATAAAATATTGGCTATATTCCCCCTGTTGTATAATATATCCCTGTACCTTACATTACTCTTGATAGTTTGTACCACTTAATCCCCTATACCTGTATTATTTCTCCCCCCACCTGTCTTCCCAAATGATAACCAAATTAATTCTCTGTATCTGTGAGTCTGTTTCTCTTTTGTTTATTCATAGTTTGCTGTATTTTTTAAATTCCATATATAAATGATATAATACAATATTTCTCTTTCTCTGTCTGACTTATTTTACATGATGCCCCCCAGGTCAATCAGAGTTGAACATCTTTTCATGTGCCTATTGCCATTTGTATTTCTTCTTTGAAAAAAGTTTATTCTGGTTTTCTGCACATTTTTAAATTGATTTTTTTTTTTAAATATTGAGCTGTATGAACTGTTTACTCTCTGCATCAGGTGGCCAAAGTATTGAAGCTTCATCTTTAGCATCAGCCCTGCCAATGAGTTTTCAGGGTTGATTTCCTTTAGGATTGACTGGTTTGATCTCCTTGCAGTCCAAGAGACTCTCAAGAATCTTCTCCAACACCACAGTTCAGAAGCATCAATTCTTCTGCATCTAGTCTTTATGGTCCAACATTCACATCCATACATGACTACTGGAAAAACCATAGCTTTGACTAGATGGACCTCTGCCAGTAAAGTAATGCCTCTGCTTTTTAGTATGTTGTCTAGGTTTGTCATAGCTTTTCTTCCAAGGAGCAAACATCTTTTAATTTCATGACTGCAGTCACCATTTGCAGTGATTTTGGAGCCCAAGAAAATAAAGTCTGTCATAGATTATCTGACCATAAATCTTTTGGTTTATTTCTCAGGTCTCTATTCTGTCCTACTGACGTTTGTGTCTGTTTCTATGACAGTATTATATGTGTTAGATTATTGTAGCTTTATAGTGTAGTCTGAAGTCAAGGAGCTTGATACATCCAGCTTTGTTCTTTTATTCAATATTGCTTTGGCTACTCAGAGTCTTTTGTGGTGCCATATAAATTTTAGGGGGCTTCCCTGGTGACTCAGATAGTTAAGAATCTGCCTGCAATGCAGGAGACCTGGGTTTGAGCCCTGAGTTGGGAAGATCCCCTGGAGAAGGGAATGGCAAGCCACTTCAGTATTCTTGCCTGGAAAATTTCATGGACAGAGGAGCCTAGAGGCTAAAATTCATGGTGTCACAAAGAGTCAGACACAACTGAGTAGGGGATTATTTCTAGTTCTGCAAAAAATATCATGGATATTTGATAGAGATTACATTAAATCTGTAGATTGCTTTGAGTAGTATGATCATTTCATTCATTTAAGAAGTATTAATCCTTTGATAAAATAGGATATCTTTCAATTTCTTTGTGTCACTTCCAGTTTCCTTCATCGATGTTTGTAATTTTCAGAGTATAGGTCTTTTACCCTGTGGTTATGTTACTAATAGGTATTTCATTCTTTTTGATGTGATTTTAAGTGGGATTTTTTTTTCTTGGTTTGTCTTTCTGATAGTTTATTATTAATGTATAGAAAAGCAGCATATTTCAACATGTTAATTTTGGATTCTGGAAATTTACTGAATTCATTTATTGGTTCTGATAGTTTTTTAGTGGCAACTTTAAGGTATATAGTGTCATATCATCTACAAATACTGATAATTCTCTTCTAATTTGGATGCCTTTTATTTCTTTTTATTATCTGATTGCTGTAGCTAAAACTTTCAATATTATGTTAAATTGAATTGGTGAGAATGGGCATTCTTGTCTTGTTCTTGAATTTAACAGGAAACCTTTTAGCTTTTCACTGTTGAGTATGATGTTGGCTGTGGGTTTGTCATAAATAGCCTTTATTATGTTGAGATATGTCCCCTTTATACCCACTTTGATGAGGTTTTATCATGAATGGATGTTGCATTTTGTTAAATGCTTTTTATATGTCTGTTGAGATAGTCATGTGGTTTTTATCCCTTGGAGAGTAGCCTGCCAGGCTCCTCTGTCCACTGAATCCTCCAGGCAAGAATACTGGAGTGAGTTGCCATCCTCTTCTCCAAAGCATCTTCCTGACTCAGGGATTGAACTTGAGTCTCCTGCATTGTGGGAAGATTTTTCATTGTCTGAGCCACCAGGGAAGACTGTTCTTTGTTAACATGGTATATCATATTCATTTGTAGATATCGAACTACTCTGCATCACTGGAATAAATCTCACTAGAGCATGGTATATGACCTTTTTTATGTGTTGTTGAATATGATTTGCTGATATTTTGTTGAAGATTTTTACACCTATGTTTATCAGAGATATTGCCCTTATAATGTTTCTTTTTTGTAGTTTGCCTTTGTCTGGTTTTTGGTATCAGGATAATGGTGGCCTCAGAATGAATTTGGGAGTGTTCCCTTCTCCAGTTTTTTGGAATAGTTTGAGGAGAATAAGTAGTAGCTTTTTTTCATATGTTTGGGAGAATTCTCCTTTGAAGCCATCCAGTCCTGGACTATTGTTTGCTGGAGTTTTTTTGTTTTTTGTTTTTTTTAATTACCGATTTGTTTCACTACCAACCTGATGATGGTTGGTAGTGATAATAGATAGATATTAATAGATAATAGGTAGATAATAATAGATAAATATTATCTATTTATTCCTGATTCAGTTTTGAAGATTTTAATTTTATAGGAATTTATCCATCTCTTCTAGTTTGTTCAGTTTGTTGACCTATAACTATTTTTAATGTTCCCTCATGATTTTTTTGTGTCTCTGTATTATCAGTTATAATTTCTTCTCTTTCATTTCTTGTCTCGTTAATTTGGGTCTTCTCTCTTTTCTTTCTTGATGAGTCTAATTAGATGATTATTAATTTTGTCTTTCTTTTCTAAAAACAAGTTTTTCATTTCCTTTAATTTCTCTCTGTCTCTCTCTTTCTCCTGGGGAGAAGGGGAGGTCTATCATATTTGTTTCTGCTCTAATCTTTATTATTCCTTCCTTTTGCTGACTTTGTGCCTGTTATTCCTTTTTTAATTCCTTTACATGGTAGGATAGGTGTTTATTTGACATTTTTCTTGTTTCTTGAGGTAGGCTTGTATTGCTATGAATTTCCCTCCTAGAATTGCTTCTGTACATACCAATGATTTTGGAAAGTTATGTCTTTATTTTCAATTTTTTGAGGTATTTTCTGATTCTCTCTGATTTATTTATTAACCCATTGCTTTTTAGTATCATGTTGTTTAGTCTACACATATTTGTGTTTTCCCCACTTTTCTTTCTGTAATTAATCTCTATTATTTCATACTATTTCATTGAGGTTGTAAAAGATGCTTAACATGACTTCTAGCCACTTAAATTTGTTGAGACTTGCTTTGCAGCCCAATATGTGATCTATCTTGAAGAATGTCCTATGTGCACTTGAAAAGAAAGTGTATTTTGCTGACTTGGGATGAAATGTCCTGTAGATCTCTATTAAGCCAACTGGTCTACTGTGTAGTTAGACCAGTTTTCTTAGTTAGACCAGTCTAATGTGTAGTTGGACCATTCTTTTCTTACTAATTTTCTCTATGAATGATCTGTCCATTGATGTAAGTGAGATGTTAAAGTTCTCTATTATTATCACATTATTGTCAATTTCTATCTTTAGGTCTGTTAACATTTGCTTTGTGTATTTAGGTACTCCTATAATAAGTGTATATATGTTAACAAATGCTAACTTTTTTTTTTTTTAGTTAATTCCTGTATCATTACATAATGCCCCTCTTTGTCTTTTGTTATAGACATTGTTTTAACGTCTGCTGCTGCTGCTGTTGCTGCTAAGTCACTTCAGTCGTGTCCAACTCTGTGTGACCCCATAGATGGCAGCCCACCAGGCTCCTCCACCCCTGGAATTCTCCAGGCAAGAATACCAGAGTGGGTTGCCATTTCCTTCTCCAATGCATGCATGCATGCTAAGTCACTTCGGTCATGTCCGACTCTGTGCGACCCTATGGACAGCAGCCCATCAGTCTCTTCTGTCCACAGGATTCTCTAGGTAAGAATACTGGAGTGGGTTGCCATTTCCTTCTCCAGTTTTAAAGTCTACATCATCAGATATGAGTATTACTACCTCTGCTTTTTTGTCATTTACATTTGTATGAAATATCTTTTTCCACCGCTCACTTTCAGTCCATAAGTCACTGTTATTTCTTTCTAGTGTATTTTTCATTTATTGTATTCTTTTAATTTCTCAGTCTGTTAATATACTCTTCCCTTAGTTTTTTGAACATCTTTATGATCCATACCTTGAACTCTTTATTGGGTAGATGCACTTAATTCCACTTCACTTACTTCTTCTCCTAGAGCTTTGTCTAGTTCCTTTGTTTGGAACATATTCATCTCTCACCTCATTTTGCCTAAACTGTTGTTTTTATTTCTATGTATTTGGTAAGTGTGGAGAAGTGGCCTTTTGTAGAGAATATCCTATATGTCCCAGCAGTGAACTTCCCTCTGGTCACCAGAGCTTTATATTTTAGGAGTGCCCTCTATTTGTGCTTCATGGGTCCTTCTGCTTTGGAGGGCTAACTATAGGTGGCCTGGCTGGCATGGGTGACCCCCATCTGATTGGTTGCCAGGCCTTGACTTGTGCAGAGGCTGTTGGTCACTGGTGAGCAGGGCTAGGTCATGAGGTTGCTGGCTGTGAGGTTCTTGGAGTCCGAGGGCTAGTGCTGTCCTACTGGACGAAGCTGGGTTATGGAGTGGGTGATTGTGGGGTTGGTGGTGCTGAATCTGGTTTCAACCTGCTGGTGGGGAGGACCAGTTCCTGACACAATTGACTGCAGGTTCAGAGATATCCCCAAACTGGTGCATACCCACTGGTGGGTGAAGCTGATCCTTGGACTAACGCTAGTGCACTAGTGCATAGGACCTGGTTCTGGGCCGTCTGGTGGACAAGGCAGGGTCACAGTATGGCTCACCAGTTCTTAAGGCAGTAGGCCTGTTCATGGGTAGGACTGTGTCTCCACACAGCTAGTGTCTTGGTCTGTAGTGTCCCAATATTGGTGAGCATCCTAGTATTGACAGGCTAGTGGATGTGGTTGGGTCCTAGTGCTAATAAGATAGCAGGAGATTCCAAAATGGCAGTTGCCAGGACCTGGGTCCAAATGATAGAACAGGCTCCCCCAAATAGGTGCCACCAATGTCCATGTCCTCAGGATGAGTTCCTATTGCCTCTTGTCTCTCTGGGAGACTCTCCATGATCAGCACGTAGGTCTGACCTAGGCTGCTTTCAAATTATTCCTTCTTTCCTGGGTCCTCAGTCACGTGAGACTCTATGTGTTTTTTAAGAGTGGAATTTTCCCACAGTCCTCTGGTTTCCCTGAAAGGAAGCTCCACTGGACTTCAACAAATTGTTTTGGAGGTTCATCTTTCTGGTGCAGAACCCCAGACTGGTGAGATTGGTGTGCTGGTTGGACCCCTTGATCCTTGGGTGCAATCTCTGTAATTGTAATTATCTTCCCAATTGTGGGTTGCCCACAGAGGGTATGGGGTCTTGACTGTATCTGTCTCTGCTCCTCCTACTTCATTGTGGTTCTTTATATTTTTAGTTGTAGAAGATATTTTCTGCTAGTCTTCCAGTTTCTCTCATCAATTATCTCTTCTCTAAATGTTTGGTAGAATTTGCCTGTGAAGCCATCTGGTCTTGGACTTTTATTTGCTGGGAGTTTTTGGATCACAGTTTTAATTTCAGTACTTGAGATTGGTCTGTTCATATTTTCTATTTCTTCCTGGTTCAGTTTTAGGAGTTTGCGGCTTCCTAAGAATTTGTCATTTCTTTCAGGTTGTCCATTTTATTGGCATATATTAATAGTTGCCTTTAGGAGTTTCTTATAATCCTTTGTGTTTCTGTGATATCTGTTGTAATTTGTTTTTCATTTCTTATTTTATTGATTTGAGCCCTGGTTAACTAGTTTCTCCTGAGGGCAGAGCTTATCAAGAATAAAAGAACGTTCTAGAATAGTTTAAAAATGGTTTCCTCTCCACTTCCTCTGCATGAAGTACTGGGAGATTTTCTCTTATATTCACCATGAGAACCTGGTAGAGTTTCAGAAGGTAAACTTCACAGACATGTGAGGGCCTCCTGGTCACTGGCTTCTTTAGAGTTTTAATCTTTCAGATGGCCCATATCAAGCCTCCAGCATTTGTTAATTGCACTTTAGGGTTTAATTCTCCACCACTGGTTCCCATGGACATTTCTGCTCCAATGAGTATGGTTCTCTGTACTCGCTCCTCAGTCTCTCCAATTTAAGGGAGAAACGCTTTGCCCTGTGACCTCTTTTGTCTTATGGATCTAAGAAGAGTTGTTGAATTTTCAGTTTGCTCAGCCTTTTCCTTGTTGTTAGGGTGACTTTTTTTTTTTCAGGCATTATTTCCTTTTTATTATTTTTTTAAATTTTCTTTTAAGTTTTTATTTTTAATTGCTTTACATTGTTGTGTTGGTTTCTGCCATTCAACAAGGTGAATCAGTCATAAGTATCCATATGTCCCCTCCCTTTTGAACCTCCCCCCACCTCTCACCCATCCCACCCCTCTAGGTCATCACAGAGCACTGGGCTGAGCTCCCTGTGTTTTACAGCCACTTCTACCTAGCTATTTTACATATGGTAATGTATATGTTTCAATGGTACTCTCTCAATTTGGCCTGCCCTCTCCTTCTCACTGCTGTGTCCACAAGTCTGTTCTCTACATTTGCGTCTCTATTCCTGCCCTGCAAATAGGTTCATCATTACTAATTTTCTAGATTCCATATATATGCAATAATATAAAATATTTTTTTCCTCTAATTTCACTCTGTATAACAGGCTCTAGATTCATCCACCTCACGAACTGACTCAATTTTTTTCCCCCCAAACTCCTTAAATGCTGGCCAGAAACTATCAATATATTTTAAACAAATACACTGGAAAAGTAATGTTGGACTGACAACCATCTGGAGTTGTATTTGAGAGGGTGGCCAGGGATATCCAAACAAAATTCAGAAGAATTTTTTCCAAAACTGAACATAACCAGATTTTTAGTCAAACTTACAGATGTTTAATATCTCATAGAGTTTACATCCCTGTCTGTTCCTACTACATATAACAGGAGTCAGTGGTCACCCTGGAGAGGGCTCACTGGAGGAAATATTGTGCTATAATAATAAACTTTCCACATTTAAATTTTCTCTGTGACTGACAGAAACTGAGTTATCTTTGGAACAGAAAACCTTTTAAACTGTATTTCAGGAATATTTTGGTCTCATTCAGCTGGGAAAAAACAAGTTTTCTATCTTCATATTTCCCTCCAATTCCCAAGGAGCTTCTAGGGCCAAATCACAGACTAAAAATAGCTTAGACTAATTTAGACTCAGTTAGGCAAGCTATTTATCCTGTTTTACATAGTTGCTTTTTTTTTTTTCTTCTTTTTTGAACATCTAGTCATAGGCATTCTACTAATGCTATGAAATCATCTGTGTGGTATGGACAAGACTGCTGTACATATGGAGTCACTTTCTTGAAAGTAATTCTCAGAATTCAGCTTTTGCTGAGCATATATTACTTGTGTTTCCAATTGCATTTGTTACATGCCATTACCATATTATAACTACAAATTCTTCATCATCTGCCTAGTTATTGAACAACATGTTCAGTAACAAGTAATAAACAAGTTCATTCTCAATATCTGAATATTTTGGCTATAGAATTAGGTAGTTTTACACATTTCCCTGTCCCATTAATTTCTGGGTTTCTTTGGTCACTGTACATTGAGTATCTGTATCTAGATACTTCTGTACTTTTCCTCTCCTGCATATATACAGTTTATTTGAGTGAAGATTCTCCATTTCTTCCTTGAACATTGTGATTATTACTCACTAATGCTTCATCCATGCTTAGGTTTCTGACTCATTATATCTTTCAAGTTCTTCATTCAAAATTTTTTTTCAATTTGTCTAAAATTTATCTATCATGTCTATTTCTTAATATGACTTTTTATGAATGATCAATTTGTAATTCTCTCAGTGTGTAGGATAGCTGTAAAGACAAATGGCAAGTATGTACTTTCTATGGTTAAACACTTTCTGATTATGCCCTCCCTTACCTACATTTTGGGCTTTCCTGGTAGCTCACAAGGTAAAGAGTCTGCCTGCAGTGCAAGAGACCCAGGTCTGTCCCTGGGTGGGGAAGATAGCCTGGAAGGGCATGGCACCCACTCCAGTATTCTTGGCTCGAGAATCCCATGGACAGAGAAGTCTGGGAGACTACGATACACAGAGTCTCAAAGAATTGGACACTACTGAAGAGACTTGGCATGCATGTAACTATATTTTAAGTTAACCATCCCAACTTTTACCAACTTTAAGTCTTGCCTCACTTTGTCACTCTTGCCCCCAACAAGTGTCAGGTTCTGTGGTGCATTATATTTTGCTAAATTAATAAAGAGTAAAGTGGTTGAATTGGTAAGACCCAAGGCATGTTTTTGATGTGGTCAATAATTCTTGAGTGCTAACTACATGTCAGGCATTAGTTCTTATGAACTAAAAATTCATTGGTAAAATAGAAAAAATCCCTGTACTCAATAATCCAGTCAGGAAGACAGACAATGAACAAAATCAGCATTAAGACAACTGGTGCTATAAAGACAACTGGGAAAACAGGATAAGGAGTGATGTCCTGAATTTGTTTCATTGGATACACATTTTTAACTTTAATATTCAGAAAGGGCTTCTCTGGTGAGATAACAATTAAAAGCTCAGATGTGAATTTGAAGGCAAGGAGTCAGCTGATTTCTGGGCTCCAAAATCACTGCAGATGGTGACTGCAGCCATGAATTTAAAATACGCTTACTCCTTGGAAGGAAAGGTATGACCAACCTAGAGAGCATATTAAAAAGCAGAGACATTACTTTGCCAACAAAGGTCCATCTAGTCAAGGCTATGGTTTTTCCAGCAGTCATGTATGGATGTGAGAGTTGGACTGTGAAGAAAGCTGAGCACTAAAGAATTGATGTTTTTGAACTGTGGTGTTGGAGAAGACTCTTGAGAGTCCCTTGGACTTCAAGGAGACCCAAGCAGTCCATCCTAAAGGAGATCAGTCCTGGGTGTTCATTGGAAGGTCTGATATTGAAGCTGAAACTCCAATACTTCAGCCACCTGATGCAAAGAGCTGACTCATTGGAAAAGACCCTGATGCTGGGACACGACTGAGCAGCTGAACTGAATGGAACTGAGTCAGCTGTCAAGACATCTACAGGCAGGGGCATTTCAGGTGGGCGGAGCAGGATGACCAAAGGTTGGAAGGCAGAAGCGCTCTTGGCATGTTTGAAGAAGAGCCAGAAGAGGAAGTAAAAATGCAGAACCACATTTGCCAACTTTTGATGTGATCTTATCGGCTAATACCTCTTGTGGAAGCAAGTCACACAGCTAACCTCAGAATCAAAAGATGAGAAAATCGACTTCACCTCTTTAGTAGGAGAAACTACAGTCACATGGCAAAGGGAATAAACAGAAAAATTGGTGAAAAATTTAGATTATCTATAAAAATATTCATTCAAATCCCTAATTATTCACTTAGAATAAAAAATACCAGGAATTAAGAGATGATTGATCTTTTGAGCATTTTCCTTTAAATTATTAATGCACCAAATTGTTGTTCAGTAATTCAGTTGCCTCTGACTCTTTGCAATCTCATGGACTGCAGCACACTAGACTTCCCTGTCCTTTACTATCTCTCAGAGTTTACCTGTCTCCCAGAGTCCCATGTCCATTAAGTCACTGATGCCATCCAACCATCTCATCCTCTGTTGCCCTCTCCTTCTGCCCTCAATCTTTCCCAACATCAGGATCCTTTGCAATAAATTGGCTGTTTTCATCAAGTGGCCAAAGTATTGAAGTGTCAGCTTCAGCATAGGTCTTTTCAATGAATATTCAGGGTTGATTTCCTTTAGGATTGACTGGTTTGATCTCTTGCTGTCCAAGGGACTCAC
Source organism: Dama dama (assembly GCF_033118175.1). NCBI lineage: Eukaryota > Metazoa > Chordata > Mammalia > Artiodactyla > Cervidae > Dama > Dama dama. Next base: position 9,495,252 of record NC_083681.1, read on the forward strand.
AAGAGTCTTCTCCAGCACCATAGTTTGAAAGCATCATTTCTTTGGTGCAAAATACCTTGCTTGATTTTTTAATATTAAATTCCCCTTACAGTCTTAGGATAAAGTCAATTTGTTCATTATGTACATGATACTTAGATATTTATGCTTTTGTTTTGCTTGTATGTATTTGAGCTTCTGGATGGACTTCTGAAGTTACATGAATAGTAGTAAGGAAGATTAGCCTAGAAATTTCTTTTCTTACATTGCCTAGTTTGCTTTGATATTGAGACTATGGAAGTAATTGGAAAATATCCCGCTCCCCCCCCCCTTTTTTTTTTTTTTACTATTCTGTGGTTAAGTTAGTTTCAGACTGGACTCTGTTTCTTGAAATGTTGAAGTCATTTGGTAATGTTTTCTTTGTGGGGCAGTTTTAAATGCTGATTCAGTTCTTTAATAATGTAGGACTAGTAAAACATATCTTCTTGTGTTAGTTTTGATAAGCTGTACTTTTCTAGGACTTCTGTAACTTTCATATGGTTATAACTGTTTATAATAGCTTTTCACTATTTCTTAGTGTTTGTAAGAGGTACAGTGATATTCTCTTTTGAAATTTTTTTTTCCCTTTCCTTTTTTAGGTAAGTCTTGCATTAGGTTTATCACATTCATTAATTTTTTTTAAAAAATTGGGCTTTTATTGTATATTTTTACATTGGATTTTATTCCTTTACTTTCTGTTATTATTTTCTTCTACTTTCTTTGGTATCATTTTGCTTTTGATTCTATTACACCGTGAGATGAGTAATTCCATCATTAATTTTTCACCATTCTCTTTTTGTAATACATGAATTTAAAGCTGAATTCTTTAAATTCTGCCTTAGCTTCATCTTTTAAAGTCCAAAAATGTATTTGTGTTAGTAAGATAGGATGGGCTGTTAATCCAAATATCAGGGGCTCAGCACAGTAAAGGTTTATTTTTCACTTATGTATGAGTCTAATGTGGGTCAAGGAAAACTCATGGGCCAGTCTTCTCCAGGTGGCCACTCAAAAATCCAGGCACCTTTTGTCTTATCAGTATGCCTGCCAAACCTCCTGCTATGAGAGAGTCATTACGGAAGAGAACTTAAGAGTAGGTGGGATTTATGGCTAATTATCAAAGTGGCATGTATAACTCCTACCTCTATTCCACTGATAACTGATCTAGTCACTACAGCTGCATGACCAACTACCCCCAAACTTAGTAGTATGAAATTACCATCTTATTATGTTCACAGATTCTGTGGGGCAGGTATTCTCACAGGATACATTAGCTTGTCCTGGCCCCCAAAGTCTATAGCCTCAGTTGTTAAGACTTGATGACTTCAAAGCTCAGGGCTGAAATTATGACTGTCTCTGTGCATGTATCTGGCTGCTGCTGCTGATTGTCAGCTGGAACTGTCGCCTTTACACGTGATCTGGATTCTTCACAGCATGAGGCTCTCCAGTCAGACCTCCAGTTGGGTCACGCTGAAGGCAAGTGACCAGAGAGAGTTAAGTGGAAACAGAGAAAGGCTTTTTTTTTCTTAATCTTTGCCATGACAGTTACTCATCATTGTTTCTCCTGCATTCTAATAGTTATAAATGGGTCATTAAAGTTGATTACAATTCAAGGAGGGGGGGGCATAGACATATCAGTTGGAAGAGTGTCAACTGATGTACAGAAATGTTTATAACACTCTCATAGTCAGTTACATGGCCCTTAAGTGTAGAAGAATTTGACAAGTGCTATTTTTTTACATGCTCAGAAAGAGGAAAATTAAATAGACTTTGATGAATACATTACAACACAAGTAGATAAAGCAGCATATTTCATCATTTACTAACAAACCATTATGAGATCCTCTTTGACTGACATTTTAATATTTCAGGTATGCTTATAAAGGTATGTGTATGGGTCAGCATTTTTTTTTCCCTCTGAAGAGTAAATAGTAAATATTTTAGGCTCTGTGGGCCACTTATGGTCTTTGTACCAATTTTTTATTTAATTTTCACAACTGTTTTAAGATGTAAAAGCCATTCTTAACTCACTTTTCATTGAAGAGTAGGCCACAGGCAGAATTTGGCCCAGTTTGCTGGCTCCTGCTCCAATGATTGTTCTATATATAACTATTAGGTCATATATTGTCTATAAGACTAATCTACTAGTCTATATATGACTAATAGACCATATATTGTCAATTTATTTCTATTTGTAGACCTATTAGTTCTTGCTTTATATATTTTGAGGCTTTATTATTGAGAACTGTTATATAAGCAATTTCTGCTTAATATCAATAATATGCCCATGGAAAAATGACATTATGTGCAAAAACACTAATCTGGAGTGCTGTTTAGTCACAAAGTATGTTTGGCTCTTGTGACCCCATGGTCTGTAGCTTGCCAGGCTCCTCTGTCCATGGGATTTCCCAGGCAAGAATACTGGAGTGGATTGCGATTTCCTTCTCCAGAAGATCTTCCTGACCCAGGGACTGAAACTGCGCCTCCTGCTTGGTAGGTGAACTCTTTACCACTGAGACACTGGGGAAGTCCCTGTAACTATCTATATGACTATAAAGTAACATGACTATAAAGTAACAAAAATGTTCAAAACACTACGTTTTAATCACCAAAGAAACTAGTTTATCAACATTTGTTAACCAATATCTTCTTTGCATAAAATAACAGTCTCTTTTAGCACCAGTAACATCTCAGGTAAACATTCATTACCTTTGTTGACACTCTGAATGCTTTTCAAAATGTCTACCTTTATAGCACAGAAACAATGTTACAGATCAATATTTACTGTGAATATTGGTACAAAAATCCCAAATAAAATATTAGCAAGCAACATTCTGCACCAAATTTGGGACATAATATATTAATATAATGATCAAGTGGGATTTATTCTGGTACTGCAAGAATGGTTCAGTACTTTTATTCATTAGTATAATGGACCACATTAATAAATCTCAAGAGAAAATTTATATGCTTATCTCCATAATGATTTGGAAAGCCTCTTTAAAAAAAAATTAAAGCTCAAGAAAATAGAAATTGACAGACATTTCCTTAGCATATACACCCTCCCTCACACACACACACATGCACATTTCTATTATTTATATTTAATCTACAGTAATATTAACAATATTCTGGTAACAGGAAACAACTAGAATAGTAGAAATTTGAAAAAAAATAGAAAATCTATCTCTCATTCAAAGGATATGACGGTATTTCTGGAAACCCCTAGAGAGTCAATGGCAAACTGAAAAAATAAAAGAACCCAGCAAAGTATCAGGACATAAGGTTAACCTAGAAATCAGTTGATTTCACATAAGCAAAAATAACTGTTTAGATAATATAATGGTAGATAATCAGTATTTAAATTAGGTTGATAAACTTTTTAAATGTGGGAATGTGCTTAGAAAGAAATGTGTAAAAGTTGTATGAAGAAAACTTTAAAACAATTCTACAAGATACAAAAATAGATATGAGCAAAGAAAAAAAGCATGCCTTGTATTTGAATATAACTGAGAGCCATAAAGATGTCAGTTTGCTTAATTTATAATTGTAATGTGATCCCAATAAAAATACCAACGAATATTTTTTTCTGGAGTTAGAAAAGTTGATACCAAAGTTCATATGGAAAAATAAGCATATAAGAATAGCTAGGAAAACATAGAAAAGAAAAGCTAAAATAAGGTACTGATCTTACAATATATTAAAATATATTATTAATCCTCTGTAGATAAAATAGTTTGGAACTCACATGTGAATAAACAAACATTAATGGAATAGGATATCAAATCTGGAAAAAGACTCAAGTACACATGAAAATTTAATATGTGATAAAGATGGTATCTAAAATCACTGGGACACAAGTAAAGTTTTTACTCAGTGGTGCTGGGGTAAGTGAATAGCCACGTAGAAGAAGATAAAAGTAAATCGATATCTCATACCACACACAAGGATAAATCTCAAAATGATATAAAAATAAAGTCATGCAATTACTAGAAAGGGTAATTTTCTCTACACCCATACAATCTAACTATGACTCAAAACCCAGATTTGATAAGATTTAATGAAGCTATATTGCTGTCTTCTGGCCTTTAGAAAGCAGTTACTGCCTTAACTGAACTGTTGGTTCCCTATGTATAATGTATAATTTGCCACCGGCTTCTTTCAAGATTGTCTCCTTGCCTTTGGTTTTCAGCAGTTAATCTATGATGTGCTTACTTCCATATTGCAAATTAAATTCCTTTCAGACTCAAACCTACCATATGTAATAACTATTAACTCTGGACAAAATACAACAAAAATACACAAAGTCACTTAAGAATCATGAATAACTCGCTCAGGATTTCTTGAGGAGTGTGAAGACTTGAAAGAAGAGGCTCACACACAGCAAGTTCACCCCTTGTACAACTTTTATGTGAGAACAGGCCAAAACAGTCACTAAGTAGGGTGGGTAAAATTCCAATATCCATAGTGTGTATAGATTACAGAACAAAGAACAGAATTCCAGGCAATTTCAGCTGCTGGGAAGTCTGGGGAGAGTCCTGAAATAAAGAGTCAGAGTGGAGTAATTTTCAAATTTTGTGAGTGAACTCTAGCCAAGTCTTTGTCTGGCCCTTGAACTATGCATACAAGGAGCAGAATCAAAGTAGTGAACACATATAAAAGAACTGAACTGAGATTTGAGCAGCCTTCCAGGAGAAATAGTTTCCAATTCAATTTCAATCAAATAAATTTCTTTCAGAACAAAAATATCAGACTTTTTCCAAAGTCTCTAAAACATAATATTCACACTTTCCAGGATATGATAAAAATTGACCAAAAAATAATGAACTGGGAAATTGTGACCCATTTTTAAGGAAAAAGATAATGAATAGAGATGATCTAGATTCTAGAATTAGTAGTCAAGGATTTAAAAGGAGCTGTTATAACTTGTGCAGTGAAGTAAAATATATATATATATATATATTCCCATATATATACATATATATATGGGAATACAACAGAATAACATAATATCCGAAGTTTTAAAATCACTGGATGGTTTTACCAACAGAATTAAGATGAGAGAGAAAAAGAGCAGTGAAGTTAAAGATAAACCAATAGACTATATCTCATCAGAAGAAGAATAAGAAATACGATTGAAAGAAAGCAAACAAAGCTTCAGGGATCTGTGGGACAGTAAGTGGGATGTACATGTGTTTGGAGTCACAGGAGAGGGGAAGATGGGAGAAAAGTATCTGAACGTATAATTGCCTAAATTTTGTTTTTCAAATTCAAGAAACTCTGCATCTGCTTTGATCTGGCTTCTAGGAATTTACTCTAAAGATGTATCTCTAATAATATGAAAACACTTATAAAGTTATTAATTATAGTTATTAACTATATTGATTATAGTTATTAATTATATAAATTATAATAATTTAAAATATTGGTTACATCTTAATATCAATACATTGGATATTATTTGAAAAAATTTTGAATAAATTTCACCAAGTGATAGCCAACTTTTCTTAAAGATCCAGATAGTGATTTTTGGCTCATGCTGTCTCTGTTTCAGCTACTTACCTCTGTGGTTTTAACAGTCATAAACAATGTGCCAGCAAATGTGCATGGCTGTGTGTCAATAAAACTTTTTTTACAAAAACAGATAAATGAGGATCAGATTTAGCCAGTGGCTCATAATTTATCAAGCTCTGATTTACGTAATGGAGTACTATGCACTTATTTTTTAAGAAAAATTGAGAGACTCTCTGTAAACATATGGAATAATTGTCAAGAGGTCCAATAAAAAGGGCCTAATCAAGGACCATTTGAGTATTAAAATAAATCATGACAATAATAGATTACAACATTTAGAATAAAATACATTCAGAAAATGAATGAATGAATGGCAAGGAAAGAAAGCCTCTTTCTTACAGTATAATGCCAACAAATGAATATGAAAGAATGATGATATTAGAAATATCACTATTTCTTATGGCTATTATTGTAGCCATAATAATAGTTAAATCAGACAGGAATCATTAATGAATGCTAAAACTAGGGTGTATAAAGTTTGGTAAAGAACAAGGTATTTATTTTCATAGATTCAATATATCACCCTAAAAATTACTTACTGATTACAAAGGGAAAATAATAACTCACAGTAGAAGCCATCTGAATACCATCTTAACCAAGTGATCAAGGTTAACAATACAAATGATGGACAAGATGACATCTTATCTTTCTTGATGAGGAGATATGCACTGAGGAGAGCATGTCATTTTTATAGTATTCCTACCCAAAATGTATTACTTCAATCTAATGATGAAACAGTGTCAGATGAACTGAAATTGGGAGACATTTCACAAAATAATTGACCTGTCCCTTCAAGATACCAATATCATGGTGAAGACACTCAGAGAAACTGTTTCAGATGAAAGAAGACCAAAGAGATGGCATGTGAATGAAGTGCATGAACCTGGATGGGACCCTGGACCAAACAAACAAAATTGCCAAAAGAGTCCTTCTTGGAACAATTTGCAAAATCAGATTAAGTTCTGGAGGTTATACAAGAGAATTGCATATGTTAAATTTTCTAGTTTTGATAGCTGTATCTGAATATCTTTGCTCTTAGAAAATTCATACTGAGGTATGTACATGCGTGCTAAGTCTTTTCAATCGTGTCTGACTCTTTGTGATCCCATGGACTGTAGCCTGCCTGGTTCCTCTGTCCAGGGGATTCTCCAGGCAAGAATACTAGAGTGGATTGCCATTTCCTTCTCCAGGGGATGTTCCTGACCCAGGGATTGAACCTGGCTCTCCTGCATTGCAGGTGGATTCTTTACCACTGAGTCACATGGGAAGACCAACACATCAAGTTGTCATTTTGCAACAACAGGAGGTTCTCAATAAAACTTGCTACTTCTCAACAGAAAAATCTACATATTTTGGATTTTTGATGATGCTTCATCAATTGCATTTGGAATGGAACTCAACTAAATGCACATCATTTTTAAAAAAATGTTTTTAGTTTGAGTTTGTAAATATTAGCTTATTGCTTAGAAATCAAGTTCAAAAATGTTATAATGAGAACTCGGTACTTTCTCTAAAGTTCGGATATTGAAGGAAACTGGAAAATTATCACTAGGGGGGTGCTTGTGTTATGACCATATTTTCTAAAAAATTAAACATTTTATAACTATGAAGTTGTTGGTTTACAAACTTGGGAGTTCCTCCAGTGAGATCTGAAACTGGCTCCCCTACACAGAAGGCAAGGAAAGAATGAAGAAAGAGCACACCACTCAATTGGTAGGTGCAGGATTAATAACCAAGTCTTGTCTTGGGGGGCTGCAAGATGAGTAGATCTTTGCATCTACCTGCAAGCATCTTGAACATTTACAGAGCAAACTTGACTGGGCTCAGTCACATATACAGTCCAGGTGAGCTCAACAACACATACGATCTCAAGGCTGTGTCCTTGAAATGGGTCTAAGCATAGGTGCTTTCACACATTCCAAGGACAGGAAAGCTGGAAGTCATGCCCTCTTGGGGATCTCTTCTAATAGAATGACCTTCCTTGTCTCTGTCACCAAGATTAGTAATAAGAAGAGGAGTGATTCTGCAAACAAGACAAAAGAACACACAAACTAAACTGAAATATGTAGTATTTCCTCAGATGCCAAGTGATGGTAGACAAATAATTTGTTATCAACTCCTGGAAAGAAGGCAGTTCATATTACTGGTGTTATGTGGTAGGAAAAAATGTCAAAGACTGTCACCTCCAATTACTTGGAGGACAATGTACCTAATGAGGTGCTAATTGTAAAGAAGAATTGAAAAAAATGAATGTTCATAGCAAATGTTGGTTACTATTTGCTATATTTGGCAATTTGACAAGAAGGAGATGATCTCTGAACAGTACTGGAAAGTTTGCGAGGAAAATTGAAAAAGAATAGAGTCCTGAAATTCAGAGACCTGTAGGGTTAAAAGCTCCCCTGGTGGCTCAGACAGTAAAGAATCCACCTGCAATGCAGGAGATCTGGATTCAATCCCTGGATCGGGAGGATCCCCTGGAGGAGGGCATGGCAACCCACTCCAGTATTCTTGCCTGGAGAATCCCACGGACAGTGGAGCCTGGTGGGTTATAGTCCATAGAGTCATAAGGAGTCGGACACAATTGAAGCAAATTAACAGGCAGGCACGCATGCACATCAGAGTTAAAGAGGCTGTTGTTGGTTTTCATCCTCAAACAGTAAAACTATAAAAGTGAGAAATTATTTGAGCCCCCAAAGACCTATACCTCTCAGTCTTACTTGAAGGATCAAGTCAAAGTTGTGGCCACGAGGCTCACTGTTAAAATCCTGATGGATTTAGGTGGCACAGAGTAAAGTCTTTCAAGAGCAGGAAATGGCTAAGAGTGTGGGGCTCTCCCTGCACCCTGATCTGTGTTTGGTGTCTGCATTTATAAAAGACAGTGACGGAATAGGAGAGTCACGGGGGTGAAGATGTAATGAAATGTGGCAAATCCAAGGAATGTGGCTAGAAAAGAATGGCTACGACCACTGGCACATGAAACTTACTAGAATCAAATGGAAAGAAATTTTTTAATTTTCAGAAAATTATCGGCCAAAGGAACTATAAATCCACAACAGAGCTTAAACTGTAAGCTGCTGCCTCTTTGAAGACCCCCAGCATTTCAGGTGAGTGGCATCAGTTAAACTCTCTGAGTTATATGCATTAACATTTATATATTTTTGCTTTTATTAATAGATTCTATAAATTTAAATTTTGCTTGTTTGTTTGTTTCAACTTTTGGTGAATGCTTAGACTGGCATTCTCCACTTGAAGTTACATATTGTAAATAAATTTCGCTCCTATCTTTCTCTAATAAGATTTAGAGATTTAAAATTACACTCAACTTTAGTGCCTTCCATTAATTTTGACAAAGGTGGAGACAGAAATCGCTCACCCAGTTCCATTTATTCAACATTTCTTCATTTCCCCCTCTTGAATTAAGATGTCTTCTCTATCATATCATAAAATCTTTAATATAGTGAAGTATTTTACTAAACTTTCTCTTATATTTTTTGAAAGCTTCTGTTTTGTTAATACGAGTCTATTTGTTGTGAACAAATGAATAATCAAAACTTATTTAATGTTTAATAGAGGAATATCCTTTCATTCCTTTCTTAAAATGAATTTTCTTACTTCTTTTCACATCTTATTCTCAGAAAAAATAAATAGTAGAGAAAAACCTGTCCTTAGAGGGAAAGACAATATTGAAAATACTACATTCCACTCATTAATCTGTAAATTTTAATACCAGTCTCATCACACTCTCAATAAAATTCATTGTATAATTTGAGTTAGGCCTTTGATTCATTTTAAAATTAGGTCTTAGTAAACTTTTACAATTTTCTTTACATAGGTCTTACAGTGCTTGGTGAAGTTTATTTCAATTTATTTTATGCTTGGTAAAGCTTTTATTATATTTTGGCTGGCTATTGCTAGTATATAGGAAAGCTACTGAAGTTTCTATGCTTACCTTTATAACATAACATTGTTCCAAACACATTTCTCACTCTGTAGTTCTAATCATTTTCAGCTAAAGATCTTGAAATTTTTACAATAGACAATTATATCACCTATAAACTAATAGATTTATGTTCCTTTTCAAATTTTTCCTTCATTTATTTATAATGTTTTATTTAGCTTATTATAGAAGTTCTTAGCTAATAATTAATAGTAATGATGGTAACATCTTTGTCTTCTTCCTTACACTTATGTAAACATGTCCAGTATTTCCCCATGTTGGTTTTGTCTGAAGTAGATCTTCTTCACCTTGTCAAAGAATGTACCTGTTTACTAAGCCTTTATGAAAAAAAATAGTCAAGAAAAGACGGAATTTTATCAGTTGTGCGTTTTGGATCCACTGAGGGGTAACCCACTCCAGTACTCTCACCTGGAAACTCCCATGGAAGGAAGAGCCTGGTAGGCTGCAGTCCATGGGGTCACTAAGCAACTTCACTTCTCACTTTCATGCACTGGAGAAGGAAATGGCAACCCACTCCAGTGTTCTTGCCTGGAGAATCCCAGGGACGGGGGAGCCTGGCAGCCTGCCGTCTATAGGGTCGCAAAGAGTTGGACACGACTGAGTGACTGAACTGAACTGAACTGAGATGACAATTAGTTTTGAATTTCAGACTTTTCTTAAAGGATCTTAGAGTTCATTTAATTTTCCACAAATACATTGGCTCATTTTATAGCAAAACTTAAGGTCTAGGCTGCATTTGAATGTGTCCAGTGATGGGAAACTAACTAGTTACCAAGTAACTCCATCCATTCTTGACATGTCTCCATTTATTGAGCCTGAGTGACATTGATCCATAGACCAGCCATCTTCTCAACAGTCTTCTGACTACTTCTAAATCATACATCTGCTCCTCAGTCCACATTTTCAATCTTACTGATAAATGTCATATAATGCCCTTGGCAAGTAGTTTACTGAAACTATTTTAATAATTTATTAAAAGAGAGATTAATTTAGTCAAACATGACTTGTTCTAAGTGAAACCATGGTAATCACAAGTGCTTACAAAATACCCATATGATAATGTTAGAATTTTAGATAGCTATGTTAAGCTCAAATCAAAGAAAATATTAAAATAGGTCACTGTTTTAACTTTTTGTTGTAGCTGTTTAGTCCCTAATTTGTGTCTAACTCAGTTGTGACCCCATGGACTGTAGCCTGCCAGGCTCCTCTGTGCATGGGATTTCCCAGGCAAGAATACTGGAGTGGGTTGCCATTTCCTCCTCTAGGGGATCTTCTTGACCCAGGGATCAAACCTGTGTCTCCTGCATTGGCAGGCAGATCCTTTACCACTGAGCCACCGTTTTAACTCTACTGCTTCTAATACTTAATATAATATAGTTTTAATATCTGCAGTAGAGATTTAAATATAACTGTTACAGCCTTTTTACTTTAAAAATTAAGCAACTGAGGTTCAAAGATCTGGTATCACCTGCAACTATTTCACTCAAACCAGAATTAACAGAGGACCTTTCTTCATAGATCAGGCCTTCTGAAGCTTCCACGGTGTTATTGTTGGTTTGTTTGTTTTTTCCCCTGTAGATTCTCCCCTGTAGACTCTATGTGCATGAGGAGTCAGGGCTCTGGGTCTCCATGCTTTGAATTATCTACATGAATTTCTGACTAAAGTATTATTTGTAACTGTTGGTCAACTAACCCCAAAGCATTTCCCAGAAAAGCTCTTGTGCCAGTGGCTTCTTATCAACAGTAGCATCTGATAAACAGCAACTGCCTAAAGTCTTCCATGCAATGCCTTCTTTTTGAGTCATTAGGCATCTACTAAGGTTTTCTCAACTTTTTGTCCCTGATGCCACTAGCAATATCAATTTCTTTCCCTTTGGGCTCTTGGTTTGAGACCTTCTAGAGGGCAACTCTTCTTCTTGACTTTTCAAAATACTGTGCTGTATTAAAATCAATCAATCAAACAAGCTGCACGTATGTATAATGAGGTGAAAGTCCTCTCTTAATGGCATCTCATTCTTTGCCGATTGAGACACACAGCCTGCCTTCATCTCCACATCTCAGACCTATCACTCGGTGTTCTTTTTTATTAATACCATAAACATATGATATACATACAACATAAACTTGCATAGCAATGTTTTAAGCTCTGTGAAAACTATACTTTCTTCTCTCAACCAACCATTTTTTACTTTTTTTTAAAACTTCATTCCCCAATTTTCTTCATTCCTTCGGATCTATTACTAAACAATGCCCCACTTGATTAAAAAAATACATTAATTGGTTGGGAGGTTGTCTTCTTTTTAATGTAATTGAAGAGATAACTGCATAGGTAAGGATAAAATGCAGAAAGTTAGAGATTGAGGAGTGCTTAGTAATTATATCTCTGCTTGCTGATTAGTGAAAGAGGCAGAGAGAAATTAGATATCCTTTTTGAAATTACACAGTTTCAGTTAGTGGAATGGTTAGAACAAGGCTTTCAAGCTTCCAGTCAAATGCTCCTTCCACTTCATCAGATTATTAAACTCTTTCAGAATCCTCTAATCCTTTGTCCACCACCTTCTCCCTCCTGTGAAAACAGCCCTGGAATTTTTTTGGTCCAGTACTAACTACATTTCAAATAACAGAGAAAAGCATGTCTTATCTTGCAAAACGATAAATTTATGTCACATTATAAGTTTACTGTAATAATTTTTTCAGTGTGAAGGTTGCTACCTGAGAATGAAAAACAGTGTTATAAGAAAAGGCACAAACAGCTCAACTAACTATGACAACACCATTAATTCTGTCTCAATTTTTGTTTTCTAAGTTAGACTAACACTTAAACTAACACCACCAGTCATTTCTAACTTTTCTTTAGCTCGCATAATTTGAGTCAGTTCCAAATCATTTGATTACTTTCCCCACTATTTTTTTTTTTTTTTTTTTGCTGTGTTGTGTCTTCATTTGTGGCACTAGGGGTTTCTGTCTAGTTGGGGCATCTGAGCTTCTCTTGTTGCTCAGAACACAGGCTCTAGAGCATGCGGGCTTAGTAGTTGTGGTGGCTGGGGTCTCTACTTGCTTAGTTGCACTGTGGCATATGGGATCCTAGCTCCCTGACCAGGGGTCAAACCCACATTTCCTGAATTGAAAGGAACCTACATTTCCTGCATTGAAAGGCAGTTTCTTAACCACTGAACCACCAGCTCAGCTCAGTCGCTCAGCCGTGTCCGACTCTTTGAGACCCCACGGACTACAGCACACCAGGCCTCCCTGTCCATCACCAACTCCCAGGTTTACCCAAACTCATGTCCATTGAGTCAGTGATGCCATCCAACCATAAGAGAAGTCCTTAAATTGTTTACTATACTTGATGTTCCCAAACAGATTATCTTGGCACTATTTAATTAAACATTTATTAATTCATTCAAGAATGAAAACTAGTGTTCTTACAGATAGTAATCACCACAAACAAATTTCAAGCAGTGAATGTTATCACTATGCATAATTACCAGGCAATAGTAAGAAGTTTAAGCCATGGCTCCACAGGATAAGAAATCCAAAGAGGAGACTCTTAAATTAGGAATAATGTACTTCAGAATGATGGCAATTAGTTTTTCAGGGTAAATGTTGTTTCAGTGGTCAAGACTCTTGTCTTATTTTTTCTGTACTTCATCCATCCATCCATCTATCCATTCATTCATTCCACATACCAGTGACAAATACAGAACCAGACTCTCAGAATACAATGGTTCCTGTCTTCTCTGAGTCTTCATTCTTAGAGTACTGGCCAAGTAAAAACTCTAAATCTGTGACCTCTTTTCTCCTCTATTAAGTTCATTGCTTTCACATTTCCAACATCCATTTTATTGTCCACTTACTTATGGGATGCAAAAGTACCTTTACAACAGTCTTCAATCCTTTTGTAACCCATTTCTGATCTTTTCATATCTGGCTCCTTGCCCTGTCCATCTCCACTTAACTAGCACCTGCTTGAAAAGCCCTCTTTAAACCGCCTAATAATATTAAGTAGACAGTCTCCAGTTATTATAACATCAACCCGTCTTATTTTTATTGTTACCTTTGTCCCTGAAACTTTTTCATTTGCTTGTTTAATCTCTGTCTCCTTCTCTTCCATTATATCTCTACAAGGGCTGATGTGGGCCTTATCTGGCTAATTTGCCTCTGAATCCTAAAATGGTGCTTGGAACACAACTGGGATCAATGAAATATTTGTTGAATGAATGAATGGATTCTTAATTAACAATTGCTTGAACTACTACAGTTAGTGATTCATTCTTGTTGAGTAGTTTTTTACTTCACACGTGTATGGAGATTAAGTCATAATTTAAAACTAAGTCTTAAGATTAAAAACAGTTCTGAAATGTGGAAAACATCTGGCAGAGAAGTAATTCTGGCATTTGCAATGATGGAAGAAAAGTTTTTCTCTGAAGTAAGCAGGTTGTTGGCCTCTATTGGTGTTATCGGAAAATGCTGGCCTATTTTGGTTGATTTGCTCAGGAACTGGGACCATCTGGCACTGGGAACACAGAATGTTGTTCATTGTAAAGTGAAGAGTTATCACTTCGGGGGTAAGGAAGGGGAGAGAGAAGGTCCTAAGAAAATGCAGGCAGTATGGAGCAAGGAGAGGCTCCTGTCTTTTAAAACAGTTGGGTTCTTGGTTCTGAGTCTTACTTAAGAGAAGCTTCCTAGAAAGTTCTTCATTTGGATGGTTTCTAAATAAGCAGACTCTTAGGGCCAAGGGGAAAAAAAAAAAAGTGTGTGTGTGGCTCCACCTACTTGAGGTTCCTCTTGGTTCTGAAAGTTGTGGCTCCACGACAGGCTTCGGCTGCTTTCTGGAACCTCGCTCCGATCCCTTTAAAGGTGGGATCATGACGGAGGGCGCGGGGGAAGAAGGCGGGAGCCGAGGGCTGGAGAGTCTCGGTTGACATAGTAACTCCAGCGCGGTCTCCCGGGCTTTCCGCTCTCAGGCTCCACAGCCGCCCGCCGCCCCGCCTGGGCTCGCTCGGCCCGGGAGCCCCAGCCACCTCCTCGAGGGGACCCGGCCCGTCTGCTTGGCGCCCCGCTACGTGGCGACTGCCTCCCGGGCCCGCGGGGCAGCCGCGAGCGGAGCTCAGCCCGCGGGGCGTCTGCGCGCCCAGCCTCAGCCTCGCCCGGGGGGCGCCGGGCCGCCGCGGGCCCCTGCGCACCGGGTCCCCGCGGGAATTGCCGAGGCGGCTCCGCCACGAGCGGGACCCCAGCCAGTCAGTCAGTCGGGCGTCCCCGCCATGAACCAAAGCCCGGCCGCTTTCGGGCCCCGGAGGGGCGGCTCTCCCGCCGTGGCGGCCCGGGCTGGCGCGCGGCGCAACGAGAGCCAAGACTACCTGCTCATGGACTCGGAGCTGGGAGACGACGCGCAGCCCCCGCTGCCTGCCTACGGCTACTACCCCTGCCTGTGAGTGCGGGCGCCGCGGGCGTGCGGGCGGGCGGGTCCCTCCCGGGCCCCAGGGGGCCAAGTGCGCCCCGGCGAGCGCGCGCGGGCGGCCGTGCCCGGGAGCGCGGGGCGCGGGGTCCCGACGCCGCCACAGCCGGTCCGCTCCGTTTCCCCCGCTCCCTCGAGGAGCTCCCTCGTCACGGTCGGGGCCGGGGCTGATTCACAGCTGCGTCCCCTGTGCCCCGCCGCTGAGGGTCGATGAGAACTCTCAGGGTCGCGGGCGCAGCTCGGCGCTCCTGCCCGCGGGGGACTCGGGAACCCGCGCGCCCCGCCGGCGCCCTTCAGGAGGCGCCCGCGGGCCCCGGCCGGCCGCCGAGTTAGCAGGCGGCGGAGAAACGCAGCCTCCAGGCTCACTTCCCCGCTGCGCGCACCTCTCACCGAGGGCTCCCGGGAGGGACCTGTTACAGGTGCGCGCCCGGGAAACTCGGCGTGGGAGAAGCCCCAGAGGGCGGTTGGGGGTGGACTCCGAGTAACTACGATACCTTATTCAAAAGTCTGGAGGGTTTCTTTTTTTTTGGGGGGGAGGGCGGTTTAGAAAATGGGTGGCAGGGGAGAGCCGAGGGCAGAATAGGGGCGAAGTCTCCCTCCTCCTGGAGGCCTGGGCCCAGAGTGCGGCCGGCAGAGAGCCTGTCTCCCTGCCCCTTTAGTTGACTGTGTGGTCTGGTTTCTTGACACGTCGCATCATCTGCATGCGGTTTCCCACGGAAAGCAGTTCTCAGCAGCAGTTTTGTAAGCAGCTCTAGAGTGTGTGTTGTGTGTGTGTGTGTGTGTGTCTGGGGGCGGAATAGGGGGGGCAGGATGGATGGGGACACCTTCAGATCACTGCTCAGGGCTGCCCAGCATCAAGGTCTAGTGTGGATCCTTTTCCCAGGAGGAAGTGACCCCCAGAAGATGCTGCATGTAATTTTCCCCCTAGATAAAAGAAAAAAAAAAAATTGTAACTCCTTCCCTTCATCTGTGTGCTGTATGCTTTGAAAACATTTACTATTCCTTATTATTTTTTCTTTTTTAAAAAATAAAATAGATTTCATATTTCATAAAATTTACCCATTTAAGTTGCATAGTTCAGTGGTGTTTAGTATGTGCACAGAGTTGGGGAAACCATCACCACTATCTAATTCCAGGACATCCTCCCTTAAAGAAATCTTATACTTTAACTTGACGTTAAATTAGAAAGTATTACTATGTCTGTTACTACAGAAATTGTCAAACTTTAATGGACACATGAATTACCTATGGACCTTGTTAAAATGCAGATTCTGATTCAATAGGATCTAGGTGCAGCCAAAATTTCTGCATTTCCAACAGTCTCTGAGAAGATGTGGAGACTGCTGGTCGGTGGAGCACACTTTGAGTAGCAAGGAGATATATCCCAAGAAAAGACAGAAAATAAATCAATTCTGCATACTCTGAATGTAGCTACTTACAAGTTTGCTTCAAGGGTATGTTTAAAACACATGGATTTTTTTCATTGACTTAGACTTGAGCTTACCCTTAAGTCTGAGGGTTATGTTTGGTAATGTTACCTGTGAGTAAGTTAAGTAACTTATAAAAGCTATATTGCTTTTTAAAAGTTGTGCTGTTCCATAGACAAAAATCTTTTTTTTTTTTTTAATCATTTTATCATTCTGTAGTCACTTGTTACTTTGTGGGGAAAATTGTTTTTTAAAACTTATGGATATATATTAGTAGTGAGAGAGACTAAATAAAATACTAATTCCAAGTTGTCCTGAAAAATAACCCTAATGCTTTCTTCAAATATGGTTTACTTCCTTGTTGATTTATCTAGTTTTTATATCATCTACTATTTAGAGAAAAAGTATCTTTCTGCAATAAGGAATCCCAGATCATTCTTAATGCATTGGCAACAGAGAGATCAACAGAAATATTTTAATGTGCTTCAGTTCATAATGAGCACCTCCTGTCAGGTCAAACATATGATAGTAACTTAAGAGTGAGCCATGTTTCTGAGTAAGACTTTAGGCTTGTCCAAATCTATTATTTCCGAAAGGTTCTATAGTAACTTTTCATCACTGTTTACTCTTACAAGGTTTTTATGTTTTTCCTCTTGAATAATCAAGTTACTGAAAAATCTTCACCAATAAACAGCAGCACTTCACACCTGTGATTTATGAGAAAGAATTAAGGAAAATTATTT
This sequence comes from Dama dama, assembly GCF_033118175.1. Lineage (NCBI taxonomy): Eukaryota > Metazoa > Chordata > Mammalia > Artiodactyla > Cervidae > Dama > Dama dama. Next base: position 9,512,424 of record NC_083681.1, read on the forward strand.
TCTTCTGGTAGAGGGTACAAATAAGCCCTTCTCTATGCTTTTGACTTATAATTTAAACAATTTCATATATTTTCCTAGAGTAGGAGGCATATTATTTTTGAAAGTTGAAATAACAAGTACACTTTAGTTTTGATTCTTCCATTATCTCAATTAATTCAGGTTTTTCCCTTGTAAGAACAGATTTTTGCAAATTGTCATTTCTGTGTTAAGTTCTATGGACTCTTGCTAAAATATTCTTTTTCATAGTTCACTTTTGTATAAAGATTTTCTTACATATTATTTATGAGGCTTTTACTACTGAAAATTTTAACTATCTTGTTTGAGAGTAATTACATATTCTCAGGCTTAAAGTCCAAGCAGTAACATTTTGAAGTTAGTATTTAGAGGAAAAAGACTCAAATTCTTCCTTTTGTTTCAACTTCTAATTGAAAATAAATGAATACAGTCTATTTTAATCAGTTTGTAATGATGATTAGCAAGAAATGTCCATGTCCTGGGAGGATCCCAGAAATTATGTCACAGAATTTCTTCATTTAGAATGTAAATATGTCTTTAGTCCATCACTTCTGAACATGGAGAAGAAGTCTAGACATAAAGCATGTTAAGTGTTTCTAAATTCGCAAGATCTGAAACAGTCCTGCTAAAATTCCTGCTTGGAAATGACTGACTGATTACAAACTGTAAACTAAAGCTCCGGCAAAACAGTAGGCTGAGGTATTCTGAAACAGTGTCTTGGTTGCAAACACCTAGCAGTAATGGATAAAATGATTAAAAGGATTTTTTAAAAATTTAATTTAATTTAATTTTATTTTTTTGCCTTTTTTCCCCATTTATTTATTTATTTATTTATTTTTACTAGTTGGAGGCTAATTAACATGGTGCCCAATTTTGCAAAAATAAATAAATAAATAAGTAAAAGTGATTACTATTTGCCAAAAGCAAGGAAATTAAAAGCCAGAGGATACCCTGGGAACTGATGCTGTGGTTGCCCCAGGGGTTAGAGGTTTGGGTGACCAGAAAGTTGGAGTCTAATGTCCATTTGAGGTAGAGAGAAGCTAAGGCCTTGGCCCCATATGAAGCAGAGAGTTGGAATTGAGACATCCTTAACTCCTGCTTAAAACCAGGAACCTATATTAGTGAAAAGTTAGGCTAGAACAATATGCTGTCAGCACAGAGTGAGAAGAAAAAACTTTATCAGTAAGAGGAAAATAAATCTTCCCCTAAGAATTTCATTCTTCAGGCCTGCACATCATGTGACTTTGTTTTGCTTTTGCTTTTTATACCACCTAACTGACCTAGAGATCTTCAAATTGAAAAATACCCCTGAGGCTCCTGGAAGAGTAAAACAGAAAACCATTCTGAAAGTACAGTAGTAACCATCTAGACTGCTAAGGATTTTCAGGAAAACAGCAAGCCCTGCTAAAGATATGACCGCTGTAATACATGATGAAACACACAAGGAAACGATCCACTAAACAAAAGTTAGCAGACAGTACAATCCATGAGAGAGAGAGTTAACATGAGACCTAACATCAGTATTAGATCCTTAAAAACTTGAGATCATATTGCAGCATAAAAGAGAATATATAAATGTCTACAGTTTTGAGGGCTTCCCTGGTGGTTTAGGCAGGTGCAAGCATCTGCCTGCAATGCAAGGGACCCAGGTTTGATCCCTGGGTTGGGAAGATCCCCTGGAGAAGGGAATGGCTCCCCACTCCAGTATTCTTGCCTGGAGAATTCCATGGACAGAGGACCTTGACAGTATAAAAGAAGATATTAAGCCCTAACAAAGAATAAGTTACTAAAACACACACACACACACACACATAGAAAACCTGTAAATGAAAAATACAATTTTGAAATAAAAACAATGGAAGAGTTAAAAGTGCAGACTAGTCATGGTATAATTGATAGTAATACCTAGAATACAGAGATATAAATAAGTGGAAAATATAAACATTAAGGCAAGAATTCTAGAAGGAGAAAATAAAGAGAATGAGGGCAAGGCAATATTTGAATAGATAATGGGTGATAATTTTTCAGAAGTGATTAATTCTCATGTTTATGAAGTACAAGAATATTAGTGTGATGCAGAAACATAAACTCATTTAAATGCATCATATTGAAATTGCAGAACACTAAAGAAGAAACATTAAAATTGAACCAAAATATGAGAGATTTGAATAAGTTTTAAAATTCAAAATATGGAAATGTACTCATACTGTATCTTGATACCTAGGTTATGCAATGTGTAGCTTTTGAGAACCATGGTTTTCTTTTATGTAAAGCAGTTTTTACTCTGTAGTTATTAATGTAGTTTTAAAAAAATTTTTTTTAATACAAAGTCACTGCTCCATTACTGGTAGAATCTGTTTAAATGTAGATACAGACAAAAAGGGATTCCAAGGGTCATTAAATCATGGTCTCAGAAAAAAACCCAAAAAGATTCTTTAATTCACATGATGAAACAAAAATGACCTTTTAAAAAAATGTTTTAATGGATCACAGACCTTTTAAAATCGTTATTGACCTCAGGATGGTTTTGGATGAAACCTATCTAATGAGCCCAAGGATCCAGACTATGAATTCCTAATTTAAGAGTGATAACCTACAATATTGTAAAGTAATTAGCCTCCAACTAATAAAAATAAATGGGAAAAAAAAATAAAAATAAAAAAAACCATTCAGGACAAGTAGGTGAAAACAATTAAAAAACAAACAAAAAAAAGAGTGGTAACCTAATATCAGAGGCTACGGATAAATAGAATCCCCCCCCATCTAGCCGTCTTTTCTCCAGGCAAAATTATGGAAATGAAATGAAATGAAAAATTCAGGCTGCAGGCTGGAAAATGTTTTTCTGACATTAACTGTTGACAGAGTATAGTACATGACTCTCTTGAAGTTTGATTGAAGTTAGGGCATGGATATAACTTCAATCAAGCTTCAAGAGAAGTTTGCAATGCAGGAGGCCCCAGTTCGATTCTTGTGTTGGGAAGATCCAATGAAGAAGGGATAGTCTACCCACTCCAGTATTCTTGGGCTTTCCTGATGGCTTAGCTGGTAAAGAATCCACCTGAAATGTGGGAGACCTGGGTTCAATCCCTGGGTTGGAAAGATCCCCTGGAGAATTCCTGGAGAATTCTGCGGACTGTATAGTCCATGGTGTTGCAAAGAGTCGGACACGACTGAGGACTTTCACTTTCTTTCAGAGTATCCATCAAACCTATGAATCACATTACATTTTTATGTGCTTGTTATGCCTCCATCATTTTTGCCTCCACATGTCTGATAAATACGTTTATTCAAACATCTATTTTACACTTCTACACTTCTTTGCTCACATATCTGTTTCTACCAGACTATGCCTCCAGAGGTGGGGCTGTCCTTCATCCCTCTACACTTAGCAGAGTGTCTGGCAAAGAGAAGGTATAAATTAATTTATTCCTCAACGGAGACATGGTACTGTCCTCGGTGTTTATTCTGATAAGGAATAAAGTGATGCTGGCTCTTTTCATAAGGTAGCATCTGAATCCTTTAAGGAAGGTAAAAGAGTGAATGTCCACACAGAAGGAGATTCCCAGATCTTCTGTTCCAGCTGCTTGTTCCTGGAGATTTACCCTCTTCTGGGGAAGCTGTCACTGATGACTGTGCCACAGCACTGCTCTCCTTTTAGCCCTAGCACCAGGCTCTTCCCTTCACTTTCCTTCTGCTCACCTGAGGTAAGGCTGTGTCATTATCAGTACTTGTCAAATGCTTAGGGATAACAAAAGAGAATTAACACATAGAGACACACTCCCAGCTGTGACTGTCTTTCCCCTCATTTGTGAAGCTTCTTAAGGACTGACCCCTCCCTAACTCCAAACTTCATCCAGTTGGCAGAGAGTATTCTCCCCTGACTCCCCAAGCCATCCCCAAACAATCTAGCTCTTAATAGTCTGTCTTAGCCCAAATGGATTGGAGGAGGCAATGGCACCCCACTCCAGTACTTTTGCCTGGAAATCCCATGGGTGGAGGAGCCTGGTAGGCTGCAGTCCATGGGGTCGCTAAGAATTGGATATGACTGAGCGACTTCACTTTCACTTTTCACTTTCATGCATTGGAGAGGAAAATGACCACCCACTCCAGTATTCTTGACTGGAGAATCCCAAGGACGGGGGAGCCTGGTGGGCTGCCATCTATGGGTTCACACAGAGTCGGCCACAACTGAAGCAACTTAGCAGCAGCAGCAGCAGCCCAGATGGATAAAGGAATACCACCCTCTCCCTTTATCCAGTGTAGCATATGCCTTTCAAACTCCATTTGTTTTTCTAGTTTCTCCTTTCTTCTTTCCTGGATCATTGACATTAGGTATGTCTAATCCTTTAACAGAGACCCCACCACTTAACCCCACAGGTATGACTTCACTCTTGGGCCCCTAGGGGCAGTTACCTGAGAACACAGCCACCCAGCAGCTGTAAAAGGGATTTCCAAATAAAATCAAGGGGCTCATTTCCTCATAAAAACACACTTATCAAGTGAAAAATAAAACAATCAAAAGGAGTATGTGTGATATCATGATTCCTTATGATATCACAAACATATGTAGTTGTTTAGAATTCAGAGAATCTTAGTATCTATTATGTCCTTTGGAAAAAAAAAAAATAGCATCCATAACCATAAAGCAAAAACCTGGACCTTGGTTAAGAGTTTGCCGTTTGGAAGCTGCAAAACAAATGTGAAAAATCACCTATGGCTCTGCTTCCTCTTCTTCATTTAGCAATCTGCATCTCCTCTAGCAGCCGTTTGGGTTAATGGTGGATCTCTTTCAGTTGACCACTTTTCAGGATTATGTTCTGCCTGACAGAAACCACATATTTTGTTTCTAAATCTCCCTGGATTGAAGTAATCAACATCTGCTGATAACAGTTTATTATCATGAAACGTTATTAGGGTCTCAGCACTGTGAGTTGTGGAGTTATTGCTGGATGTGCTGAAATGCACACACTTGTTCTGTAACAGAATGTTTACCTCTAGGAAGACCTTGCATAATTTTTTTTCCTCTAGAAAGTTATGTTCCTTGAGTTTTAAGAAGTAAGTTAACTTCATAAGGCAATTCATCTTTGCCTCTTAGAGAGTAAATCATAAAAGGAAAACATTTTCTTGAGCCCATTCTTCGTTTTCTGCCTCTGTCATAAAAAAATGCTAAATATAATTGTATCCAGTTGGATAAAATTACCATTTGTGATTGCTCTTTGTTTATGAGTCATCTGCTGGGTTTTAGTACATGGAGAAGTGCTCATCTGTATGCCAAATTTCAGTTAAACTTTGATATCTAAAACTTGGTATGCTGTTGAAGACCCTTAAGCAGTTGGAATGGATTGAATCACATTTCTTACAGAATGTCCATTTGGAGCAGGGTATAGAAATGATACATGCTATTACAGTGAAACAATGACACCCAAACAACTCATGTAGTTGCAGCTTAATTGTTCTCAGCCCCATTCTAGTAAGTCAGATGGGACAAAGAGGAGCAATGATGTTGACTAGAGTTATTTACAGGCTCAGGCAAGTTGCTGTTTCTGTGGAGGACTAATCTGTAAACTATTTACATATATTTTGAGGGACTACCATTTTTTGAATACCTACTCTGTAGCAGATCCTTTTCTAATTGTCATACAAATGTAATTTGCTTTTCAAGGCAACCACTTGGCTATTTTTAATGTCCATTTTATAGATGACCCATGCTGAAGTTTAAAGATGTTAGACAATGTTTGAAAAGTTACATAGCTGGCAAGTTGTTGTCAAGTGGACAATAACCAAATGCATTTTAGATAGTGCAGGCTGGAGTTCATGGAGGAAGGGCTGGCTAGTTGCAGAGTCTCCTCTCAGCATCCCATATAATCATGCCTGCTCCCAGCACAGCTGGCTATGTTGTGCTCTGGGAGTGCATGCTCATCGCTCCTTCTCATCTCTTCTTTGATAGGCACTTGAGAAGCCACAGGTTGGCTCTGATGCACTGAACCAAGATTCCTGACCTGTGATCCTTTTATCTAAGTTATACTCTGGCAAGAGGAGAAGACAGGAAGAAAGGTTATGAATAGCAGGAATAAGTGTGTTTCACTTCTCCCTCTTCTCTCTGTTGAAATCTTAATCACCTATGAAGGTCAAGCTTTATATTCCACTAATTCATTACTCTGTTTATTCATTCGTCTTTGACCTTATGTGATTATGTCGCATATTAATAACAATAGCAACTAGATTTATTAGGGGTTTCTGTGTGCTAGGCCCTCTTCTAAGTGCTTTATAGCCTTTAATACTTTAGCAAATCTGTGAGGTATGCACTTTTATAATCACTGTTTAACTGATATTTTATTGATAAGAAAGAAAAAAAAAAAAAAAAGCAACCACAGTAATGAGAGGGTAGCTTGCCAAGTAGTTGACAGAAAGAAAGGAAAGAACAGAAGATTCTTTTTATCACTTATCTAGACAAACAGTGAAACTAGGTTTTAAATAACTGTCAATCTTTGCCACCAAAGGAAGATTAATAATGCATTAAAGCTAGGTAATCTGTAAATTACTTACTAATTTTGGTCCATAAGCTGATTATGACACTTTAAAGGTTACAAAAGATGAAACTTTCTTTTGGTCTTGATTTCTATCAAGTGGATAAATTGCTTCTGTGCTATAAAACAGGTTGTATCAAAAACTGACCTGACTCAACTGGTAGTGTGATACTGTGGATTTATTTCATTGCAGGATTTGCATAAATTTTAAAGCATTTTACATTCATCTGAAAGTATATATTGCCAGAAATCAATTACAGCATGAATAGCTATGTTAAGATTGATTGCCTTTTCAAGGCAGATTTCATGTTTTGGTTACAGAAATTCTGCTTGTATCATAAAGAGCATTTTGTCCTGACATGTGTGGGTCAGCACAAAACCCTTGCACAAAACTGGGGAGAGTTCTCTTCATGGGAATTACTAAGAAAATTATCTTGAAAGTTATAATAAGAATTAGAAATGATATGATTTCTAAAACTCTTTTAAGGTTTCTTTTAGGCAGTTACACTGTTATAGTAATAATACAAATAAGTTTTATCTATGTTAACCTTTTTGAAACAGAATTTTGAATTGAATAGGTTGAACAGCTATGAACAGCTATGGTCTATGAACAGCTGATTCCTGAACAGGAATCCTTACAGAGGATCCTGTAAGAATCCTCTCCTCTCCCCAGGAAAATGTTTTCTGTAGGACCCCTTTTCTTGGAGGAGCATTCAGGGCCAGACACAGTATTCTTTCTTGAATAATGCATTCATTTATTTGAATGAGTATTTATTAAGCTCCTTTAATGGGCCAGGTACCATATTAGAGAACTCTGGATATCATATTTCACAGAGTCCAAGGTTCTATCAATTTTAATCTATCCTGATGTTTTATATGCCTTTGAAAAGCAAGAAAAGATGATATCAATTAAATTATACCTTAGATTTTTATATGATAACTATTGAACTGTATCTTTATACTTAATTATGGGCTTCGCTGGTGGCTCAGTGGTAAAGAATCCGCCTGCAGTGCCGGAGATGTGAGTTCAGTCCCTGGGTCAGGAAGATCTCCTGGAGAAGGAAAGAGCAACTCACCCCAGTATTCTTGCCTGGGAAATCCCGTGGACAGAAGAGCCTGGTGGTCTGCAGTCCATGGGGTTGCAAAGAGTCAGACATGACTTAGTGACTAAACAAGAACAAGGTATAGGTTTGGGTCATATATAACTCTTATGCACATATGAAAAAAGAAAGTCTAAACAAAATGAATTTAGTTAAAGTTCTAATAGAGCTTCTTCACATTAAGAGATGAACTTTCCTGAGTCATTTTCAACTCAGGATTTTCAATATCTATGTTTCTCCACACAGTGTTATCCTCTGTGCCAAAAAGACATTGGTGATGCAGCATTTCTTTAAAGAATCCAAAGAAACCAAAGCTTTTGTTTTTAGGCAGTTAAGCTGACTTTGCAATTATATGTGTTTGGTGGTTGTGTCCAACTCTGCAACCCTGTGGACTGCAGCATGCCAGGCTTCCCTGTCCTTCACTGTCTCCTGCAATTTGCTCACATTCATGTCCATTGATTTGGTGATGCCATCCAACCATCTCATCCTTTGTCATCCCCTTCTCCTGCTCTCAATCTTTCCCAGCATCAGGGTCTTTTCAAATGAGTCAGCTCTTCGCACCAGGTGGCCAAAGTATTGGAGCTTCAGTTTCAGCATCAGTTCTTCCTAGTGAATATTCAGGGTTGATTTCCTTCAGGATGGACTGGTTTGATCTCCTTGCTGTTCAAGAAACTCTCAAGAGTCTTCTCCAGCACCACACTTGAAAGCATCAATTCTTCAGCGTTCAGCCTTCTTTATGGTCCAACTCTCACATCTGTACATGACTACTGGAAAAACCATAGCTTTGACTGGATGGACCTTTGTCATCAAAATGATGTCTTTGCTTTTTAATACACTGTCTAGATTTTTCATACCTTTTCTTCCAAGGAGCAGATGTCTTTTAATTTCATGGCTGCAGTCATCATCAGTAGTGACTTTGTAATTATAAAGAGCTAGACTATTTTGACCTAGCAGTTCTTGAGTGTTGCTGAACGCATGTGATTCACAACCATTTCCCTCCCCGATACACACGTGCACATACACACACATATTAGTTTTTCGGGCTTGAAAGGTATGCTTAGCTACTGTTTCCAAGGTTTATTTTCAAGCAACTGTCATCCATTTTGCAATTTTGGAGCCATTTGTTTTCATTCTTACACAGATACTGGCAATGGAAAACTGTCATGGTAATAATTGATATTTGGCTGGCAGCAATTTCAAGAAGGCTTATATGATGACATGTTCTCTTCCAGAGAAGTTAAAGTGGGAGAAATATATGTTCTAGAATCAATGAAATTTGGTGTTTGGTGTGCTAGAGTTGGGGTAAATGAAAGCAGGTGAGATAGGAAAGTTTATAAGGCAGACAGTACGTTTTATTATCTGTCCAGAATTTGAGAGTTTTAAATTTTAATCTCTACCTCACTTTAAAACACAGGTAAGACCACACCAATCTTGTTTGATCCTAACAGCAAACTTGTGTGATAGGTAGTATCATTTCTACTTGTAAATAAGGAAACAAGTTCAGAAAGGTTAAGTAATGTGTCTAAGAATTTATAGCTCTTAAAAATTTCAGCTTGTGTTTGAACTCATATTTGACTGTTTCGTTTGCTTGCTTGTTCACTTTTCACCTTCACTCTCTGAACTTCTTCCCCCACTGGAATGGCAGCTCTGTGAGGTCAGGGATACAGTCTGTAAACGTTGAGTAGCATTTGTCAGGGACTCAGTAAATATTTGATGGGTGAATGAATACAAGATCTTCTTTATACAAATTGATTTCAGTTGATTGGCCTTACCTCTAAAATTCTTTTTTTTTTTTCTGGGCTTCATACAGTTATGTGAGACTTTGCCTTTAGGGTACCATGTTTTCATCTTAGTCTTTTCAAGAATGCTACAGTATTAGAGTCTTGTATTCTTGTAGCTTCAGTCATTTAATGAATTCTAAGAGTTTTGTGATATATATTTTATTTGATCTCTAAAATTGTGCTTGTTAAATATTTTAAAATAATCGTACAAACAAGAAAATATGAATATAATCCAGTTTCTTTACATTATGTTGATAGACCATTCATGGGGATTAATCTTTTTTGTTTTTACTATAATGGCAAGAGGAAAGTTACTTGAGTTTCTTTTTGTTTAAGTTGAAAAAGTTTATGAAAACTGAACTTCCTGATACTAAAGCTCATTACTTTCAGGAAAGTTTTAAATACATAAATTGGAAAAAAAATCCAGCTCACAATCCAGGAAAGCATGATTAAATAAAATGATCTAAAAATTACATATTAATTATAATGCAACTTTAATTGAATCACATTGTGCCTGGGCAAAACTTACAATGTCGTTTAGTTGATTTCAGAGCAATATGTCTTCTTAAAATTTGATTGGTTATTCTCAAATTATATTGCAATCTACCTTACACTCAGACTTAGACAGCTTCCTTGGTCTCTTTCTTATATGTAAGAATCTGATACACCCTCAACAGAATAGTGTTGCACACTGACTGATGTGAACACAGAAAAAATGTCAGCAGCCTTTTGTCTAAACATGCACCAGATGATGGGGATTAAAAAATGTTTTTATCAGCTTTTCCGGTAAGTGGCCTGAGCTGACCCTTAAAAATGGTGTGCTATTCACTCGACCCAGAAAACCCCACAAAATCATGCAAATCAAGAGGTTCAAATCTTCGTGTTCACTTTAAGAACACTCGTGAGACTGCCCAGGCCATAAAGGGTATGCATATCCGAAAAGCCACCGAATATCTGAAGGCTGTCACTTTAAAGAAGCAGTGTGTGCCATTGCGTCTTTACAATGGTAGAGTTGGTAGGTGTGCACAGGCCAAACAGTGGGGCTGGACGCAGGGTCGGTGGCCCAAAAAGAGTGCTGAATTTTTACTGCACATGCTCAAAAGTGCAGAGAGTAATGTTGAACTTAAGGGCTTAGATGTAGATTCTTTGGTCATTGAGCACATCCAAGTGAACAAAGCCCCCAAGATGTGGCGCAGGACTTACAGAGCTCACGGTCGGATCAACCCCTACATGAGCTCTCCCTGCCACATTGAGATGATCCTTACTGAAAAAGAACAGATTGTTCCTAAACCAGAAGAGGAGGTTGCACAGAAGAAAAAGATATCCCAGAAGAAACTGAAGAAACAAACACTTATGGCCCGGGAATAAATACCGCAGAAAATAAATGCAAATAAAAGTAAAAAAAAAAAGTTTTTATCAGTGGTTTAATAATTTGTCTATATATTAGACTCAGTTCAATTCAGTCACTCAGTTGTGTCTGACTCTTTGGGACTCCATGGACTGCAGCATGCCAGGCTTCCCTGTCCATCACCAACTCCCGGAGCTTACTCAAACTCATGTCCATCTAATTGGTGATGCCATCCAACCATCTCATCCTCTGTCATCCCCCTCTCCTCCCACCTTCAATCTTTCCCATTATCAAGGTCTTTTCAAGTGAGTCAGCTCTTCACATCAGGTGGCCAAAGTATTAGAGTTTCAGTTTCAGCATCAGTCCTTCCAATGAATTTTCAAGACTGATTTCCTTTAGGATGGACTAGTTGGATTTCCTTGCTGCCCAAGGGACTCTCAATAGCCTGCTTGAACACCACAGTTCGAAAGCATCAGTTCTTCAGTGCTCAGCTTTCTTTATAGTCCAACTCTCACGTCCATACATGACTACTGGAAAAACTATAGCTTTGACTAGATGGACCTTTGTTGGCAAAGTAATGTCTCTGCTTTTTAATATGCTGTCTAGGTTGGTCGTAACTTTTCTTCCAAGGAGCAAGTATCTTTTAATTTCATGGCTGCAGTCACCATCTGCAGTGATTTTGGAGCCCCCAAAAGTAAAGTCTGTCTCTGTTTCCATTGTTTCCCCATCAATTTGCCATGAAGCAATGGGACCAGATGCCATGATCTTAGTTTTCTGAATGTTGAGTTTTATTTTTTAAAAATATAGATTCCCTAATAATTATGAGAATCCAAATAAATCAGTATTTCTGGGTTGGGGGGTGATATGGCCTAGGATTAATACTTTTTAAAAATTTCCCCAGTTGATTAAAATTGTAGTCAGTTTTTTACCTACTGTTTTAGCTGCTTTAGATTCACTATGAAAACCAGTTAGGAACTAAACCTAATTTCAATCAAGAAAACCATTATTGTGTATTCATCCATGCAAAAATATGAGATTGAAATTAATTTTTCTACCTAAGATCTACTGATCAGTCATAATCAGATAAATTTAAAACAGTATATTTTAATGCGGCAAATTTTCATCAAGTACCTGCTATATGTAAGGTGCTATTCTTGATATATTTAGAAGAATAAGTGATAATATAGGAAATATGCTTGATAAGATGTCAGGAGAGTAATAGCTTGTTTTATGAGAAAGTATATGAGAAAAACTAGTCTGTTTTTCCAGTCTGTTTCTTAAATCAAGCATGACACAATAATTTTATATTTAAATTAAAGGAGAACGTAATTTGTTTGAATTTTATTTTTATCTTAATGTTGACCTCCCTCTTGATTTGAATTATCTATTTTCAGAAAATATGGAGGAAGTTTGACCTTAAATCATCCACGATTTTATGAGTTAAAATTTCTTAAAAGGATGAAAATTCTGTTATATAAGCTTATTATCATTTAACTGGATTTCTTTTTCTGATATTATGAAGTTTCGAAACACTCTTTTGAAATTCTGCCTCCAGTGGAATAATCTTGGTGGTCATCCTGTTACAAAATAGCTAGATTCTGCATGAAATATAGTAGCTTATATTTCTGTGCTTATAGGAAGGAAGAAAAATCTTAGCCAACTCTGTATGCAAACACAAGCATGATAGAAGTCACAGATTTCTATCAGAGCAGCAGTGAATGGTGCACTCTCTTTAAAGGCAGAATTCCATAATAAGGTGCTAATGTCAGCATTATGGTCAGGAGACTCAGCTTTGAACCTGAAAATTCTTAGTTAATCCTGGTCCCCTGGGTTCTCTACAAATTGGTAATCTTTAAGTGTGATTATATATTTAATTTACCATAATTACACAAGAAAACAGCCAAGAAGTAGGAGTCAGCAGAAATAACAAGCAAAGTGTAAACTTTTAAGCATGTCAATGTAAAGATTAATGATAAGCACATAAAGTTACTTTGAACTGTGTAAAGACATAGAGTCTCAAAAGTGAGAAAACAATGGAAAACTGTCAAAAATGAGTAAGCATATTGAAATAAATGACAACAACACTGGAGCTTTCAGAAAAAAAACAAAAGTTATTGAAATAAAAGTATTAATGGACCAGAGTTCTTTGTGGAAGGTTAAGAGCAGCTAGCAACAGAACTGATAATTGGGGAGATAGATTCTAAAAAGTTTCTCAGAATGCAATAGAGAAAGATAAGAATTGTAAAATATGAGAGGGGTTAAGAAATAGAGGCTAGCATTGGAAAGAACAGTTTACATATATCGAAAATACCATAAGCAAAGAATAAAGGGAATGTAGTTGAGGAAACAATTAGAAAAATGGTGGCTTAGGTTTTGTTTTTTTCCAGAATTGATGAACGATATAAAGCTACAGAGAAAGACTTCTATATATCAAATAAGATAAATAAAAAGAAACTCACACCTAGTTACAAGGAACTGAGTGCAAAATATTAATATGACTTTGGACATATCGTTCTTTTCTGCTTTCCTTTCTTACTGTTGAGATATTTGCTGAAAGAAAACTCTTTTTCCTTGGTACATAATCTGTATTTTTCCTTCTGACTGCTTACAAAGTCTTTTTAAATGTTTTGTTTTTTGGAGTGTAGTTTCAGTTCCTTGTATCTAGGTGTGAATTTGAAATAAAGATATTTTCAGGGGAAAAAAAAATCAAAAGCTTTTTTTTTTTTCCTATACCAACATGCCTACATGAAAAGAACTTGTAAGGGATAGACCATACTGCAGAAAGATGGAAACTTATCCTAGGAGGATGGTCTGTGATATTAAAGGAATGAGAGCAATGAAATTGATAAATGTAGATAACATTAAATAATCATTCTCCTATAATATAGTTATGTCTAATTTGTCTTTAAAAAAGAGGACAGAGCTAACGTACTGAACAATTTCCTTTAGACTGGAAGGGAATTTTCAGACTTAAAAAGTTCTAAAGTCCTTATGTTGGTTAGGAAGCAGTGGGGCTTAAAGTCTACATTATAAAATTTCAAGGGAAGTCCACATAAGAATAGAAATAGAGGATATAGCTGTATGGATCTGTAGAGGGAAGATGAAAAGAAAGGAAAACGGAAAAAAAAAAAAACTGGAAAGAGAAGAAGCAAGACAAATGCTGCCTAGAAAGAAAAAGATAAATTCAGAGAATAGCAAGTTGGTAGAAACAAGTTCATATATTATCAGTTAAGATAATAAATATAAACAGACTAAATTCACTGGGGAAAATCCCCAGAAGCATAGAGTTTTCTTAATTTAGTTATTTTTCATTTAAATAGGAAGTATTCTTAAAATTAACAGACATGGAAAGACTGGGATCAAGACAAGAACAAAAATATATATGACAAACACAAAGAGAAATATTGGTAGGTATAATGACATCAAATTCAACAAATGTTTTAAAACAAAAATCATTACTACTAATTTTCCTACGAAAATAGAGGCAACAACAAAATAATAAAAGATATAATTCATCTGGTAGGTATAGAAGTTAAAAACTTGTATACCCATCATAAAGTCGTCTTAAAAACATAAAAGCAGAGATCAAAAGAACCTTAAGAACAACACTGACAAATCTGTCATCATAGATTTGAGTGGGAAATCTCAATTTTTGACAGGGTGAGCAAATAAAAAATTTTAAATTGGGAAAACCTGAAAGTAAAATTATGAAACATTATTAATTGGACATATATAGAACCTGGCTGTTTAAATAATATCCACTTTTTTAATGTGAAACATTAAAATTTGTTGAGATAGCTTTTTGGTATAATACATATAAATTTTACTGAAAGAACATATACCTCGTAGAAAAAATATCTGATCACAATATATTTGAAATAGAGATGAGCAACAAAAATAGTTTCCATCAACTTAAAAATTGATATGATAAATCTATCCATACACATACACACATTTCATGGAGCAAAGAAGAAATTATAATAGAAATTTAAAAATAAATTACAATGAAAATATTATATAGCAGTTTATAGCAGTGGCATCCGGGGGAGGGGCGTCGGCGCGGGCCCCGCCCACGAGAGGCCCCGCCTCCAGGTGGGGGGGCATGTTATCCAAGCCCCGCCCACAGTCGCGCCTCAGTGATCTGGTCTTTCCACCTGCTGGCGCCGCGCCCCTGTCCCCTCTGGCTCCTAATTGGAACTCTTTGACTATGCTTGAGGCGAGGGGAAACAGTGACAGACTTTATTTTGGGGGGCTCCAAAACCACTGCATTTGGTGACTGCAGCCATGAAATTAAAAGATGCTTACTCCTTGGAAGAAAAGTTATGACCAACCTAGAAGGCATATTAAAAAGCAGAGACATTACTTTGCCAATAAAGGTCCGTCTAGTCAACATTGGTACTTAGACTTAAATGCTTAGAGAAAACAATCTAGCAAATATTTTTATTCTATAATACTATTTTTCTTGTGTTTATTCTCTTCTGTGCTCTCTTTCATAAATTGGACATTTAGCTAGTGAATAAAATTAAAATTACAAATAATAAAATAGTGGAGTGCAACAAATCTAAAAGTTTATTATTTTCAAAAACTAAGTAGAAAAGACTGGTGAGTTTTATCCAGAAAAGATAATTCACAAATAAATAATATTAAGCATGAAAGATATATTCATAGGTACCTAAAGATTGAAAAAGAACACAATGATAGAACATAATAACAGTTATCAGAAGTTTGAAAAGGCATGATAATAGAGTAAATTTATGCCAAAATTCGAAAATTTAAAGCACAATGCTCAATTTTTAGAGTAATAGAACATACCAAAGTTCACTCAAGAAGATATCGAGGGCCCAAATAGTTTCATAATTATTTTTTAAAGAAATTTATTCAGTATATAAAAATTCTCATAAAGAAAAGATAGGCTCAGGGAGTCTTATAAATAAGTTTTAATAAATTTCCTAAAAGTAGATCACTTTAATCTCTCACATACTCTTATAGGGAAGTCATTGTAACCATGATACACAACCCAGAATAGGAGTGTAAGGGAAGAAATTTATAAGACAGTTTTATTCAAAACTTTCTGAACAAACCAAACCCAGCAGTTAAATTCTAAGGAAATAATTTATATAATTCATCAGATCAATAAATCAAAGAAAATATGTGGTCATCTCAATGATAAATGAAAAATCATTTGATAAACTTGAGTATTAATTCACAGTAAAACTCAACAAAGTAGGAATCTCCCCAGATCTACAGGAAAATATTCTGAGACATTCCTTTTAAAATTCTAGATCTAGACACTGATGACCACCTCACTTCTTCTGTAGTGTGTATTGGAGAATTAACAAGCACAAAGGAAAAGAACATAAATAGAAATAATAAGCTTTAAAGGAAGAAAAGACCTGCCGTTATTGTATATGTATTGCAGCATTATTTAGAATAGCCAAAGTAGGTTTCATCAATGAATGGATAAAGATGATGTTTAATGGAATATTACTCAGCATAAGAAAGAAATCCAGTCCTTTGCAACAGGAGGATGAACCATGAGGGCATTGTGCTAAGTAAAATAAACCAGGGAAATACACATATTTTGCTCTGGTATCACTTATATGTGGACTCAAAAAACTTAAAATTATAAAGCAGAATAGAAGAAGGTTGCCAGAGGACTGTTGTTGTTTAGTCTTCCAGTCATGTCTGACTCTTTTGAGACCCAGTGGACTGGGATTTTCCAGGCAAGAGTACTGGAGTGGGTTGCCACTTCCTTTCTCCAGGGGATCTTCCTGACATAGGGATCGAACCTGTGTCTTCTGTATTGGCAGGTATATTCTTTACCTCTGAGCCACCAGGGAGACCTGCCAGAGGCGAGGAGTTGGGGAAATAGGGACAGGTAGGTAAAAACTTCTAGCTAAAAGATGAATACAGTCTGAGTCTGAGAATTTAATGTAACATGGTGAATATAGCTGCTAACATTATATTGTATAATTGAAATTTGCTCAGAGAATGGAATTTAAATATTCTCACCAAGAAAAGTAAAGTATGTAAATATGTGGGGTGATGAATGTGTTAATTAACTAGATGGGGGAATCCCTTCACAATACTTAGGTATATCAAATCATCAAGATGTATATGCTGTAAATATCTTATAATTTTATAAAGTCAATTATATCACAATAAAGCTGAAATAACAAAACCCCAAATTATTAGCATAATATTGTCTGCATAGTAAAGTCCCCAAATTCTATAGACAAATATAGAAATAATAAAAGAATTTAACACATTGTTATGAGATCAACATATAAAATCAATTACATTTATTTATATCAGCAACAGACTGTAATTAATCACAAAAATTACTATTCACTGAAAAAAAATAATACTTAAGGCATCAGTACTACATCTAACCATAAATGTGCATGCTTTTATGAAATAAACTTTAAAATTATACTGAAAAATGAAAGAATGTTCATGTAAATACAAATAGACTAAATTATCTTCACAGATATTAAAACCTGATATTTTAATGATGTCAACTTTTCCTCAGATTAATGTATAATTTAACCTTAATTTCAATGAAAATTATAAGATTTTTTTCTTTCCAGAAGATTGATAAGTTGATACTGATATTTACTCAGATCTGCAAAGAATCAAATTATAGCCAGTGCAATCCTGAAGAATTATCTGGAGGAACTTGTCTCACCAAATATCAGACTACACCTTAAGGTTTTACTAATTAAGCCAGTGTGATATTGCTGTAATAACAGACTAATTTGTTGAATTAAATTTATATGAAAGAGGTGTCTGGGCAGCTCCATGAGAGAAAGCTGATTTTCCATTAAAATAGTGATAGGGAAATTGGACATCCCTATGGGGGTAAAAAAAGTATAAATTGGATCTCTTAACTCACACCCTACAGAAAATTCTATTCCAGATGATTTTTAAGAGGCAAAACATTTGTTTTCATTTTTTTTCTAAACATTTTAATGACTTTGGGATAGAAAAGGATTCCTATGGCACAAAAAAAAAATCACAAAATATTAATCATAAAATTGATAAGTTTAACACACAAAAATTAAGAAACTCTGCTTACCAAAAGATACCATAAGTGGAAAATGAAGACAAGATTACAATTTGGCAAAAGATACTGAAAACATATAAAATACTGACACTATATAGAATACTGACAATATATAGATTCTCTAAGAAATAGCAAAGACATACAGCTTTTTCTTATAGCAGCAGAAACACAAATGACCAATAATCATCCACAGTCATATTAATAATCTGGAAAATGCCAAAGAAATCACAGAGAGTTACTCTTTGACATCCAGTAAATTGGCAAAAAAAAAAAGTGACTTTGTTTATATTAAGTATCTATGATGATGTAGATCAATGAAACCCTATACCCAGTTAGTAGGAGTTTACATCAAATGGGAGAAACTTTGTTAGAATAAAAATGGCAAAACTTAGTACAGGTGAAGATGGGAACACCACATAGCCCAATAATTTCACTCCTTGGCATATACCTAAAGCACTAAAGCACTGGTCTTGATGATGTTCAGGTTGGTTACCCTAAAAGAATATTAACATCTGAAACTTTCATCATGAGTTTAAATAGTTGCAAAATATGTAATTGTCATTATATTGTGAAATTAATGTTTATAGATAAAATTGATGCCTTACTTTAAAAATTGTATTATAATCACCATTAACTTGAAAAGTTATGTAAGTTCTTTAATTACAAATTTTTACTTCCTTTTACTTGAAATTATTTTTTACATAATTTAACCATTATGTTGCAACATATTTTTAAAGGCTTTTTTATTAATGACCTTCAGAAAATTTTCTGAAACAAATCTACGTAAAATTTTTAAGTTAAAATATATCTTGAGATATTATTATTAGTTAATAATTACAACAACAACACTGTAGGCTAACACATACAGCATTTCCTATGTGCCAGATACAATTCTAAACATTTCTAAATATATTAATGAATATAATTTACACTTACACTATTTGTATATTGTTTAATGTCTACAATAATCAAAAAAAGGAACTTACCATTTGCTTTTTACAGAAGTGGAGTGTGAGGCACAGGGAGATTATGTAACTTTCTCAAGACTTCACAGCTAGTTAAGTAGTTCAGGATTGGATTCTGTGACTCCTTTTTTCAGATTTTTTAAAAATCAAATCTTCATGCGTTTTGATCAGTAATCGTTTATTTTTTGTTTGCTATGAGTAGGGCTTCCCTGATGGCTCAGACAGTAAAGAATCGGCCTGCAATACAGGAGACCCAAGTTTAATCCCTGGTTCAGGAAGATCCCCTGGAGGAGGGCATGGCAACCCACTCCAATATCCTTGCCTGGAGAATCCCATGGACAGTCCATGGGGTCACAGAGTTGGATATGACTGAGCCACTCACACACACACAAGTAGAAAAGCATCTACTGCAAAGATGGACGGGGATACTTCTGGTGCCCTGATTAAGAGAGGCGTAGGTTGAACTTTGGAACATTTGTTTAATATTCAAGAAGGCTTTACACTTGAGGTCAGTGCTAGGAATGGGTGAGGGGCGTGTTTTTCCTTTGCAAAGTGAGACAAGGGCGACGTGGCTGGGAAGTGGTGACTGACGACCAGCGTGTTCTGAGGGAAACCTGAGGGGTGTTTTAGGAAAGAACACATACAGATATGGAGGAGTTGATAGATTTCAGTGGACTCTTTCTGACCCTTCACCTCTTGCAAAATTCTGTCCTCCACAGGTAGGAGTACTCCAGTTTAAAGTCAGAGCCCTGGAGCAGGGCTTCTCAAAGCACGTGCCTAACAGTACCTGGAACATGTTAGGAATTCAGATCATCAGGCCTCATTCCAGACTAAGCGCATCAGAACTGAGGGTGGAGACCAGCAACATGTGTGGTTTTTACTTGCCTTTTTAATGTTCAGCCTGACTGCAGACCGCTGTCCTAATCGCCATAGATTCTACACAGCTCTCACGGCTTGATGCTCTTTTGCATTATCTTTATGATCTCATCCAGTTGAAAGCACCACAATTGTAAGACAAGGTCCAATTTCAAAGATCTTAAAATGTAAAAGAAGTATCTTCGATTGAATGAAGTGTTGTCTTGCCTTACCAGAGGATCAGTCCTACCCGAAGGCAAGAATCGTGGCTTCTTTCTCTCCGTGTTCCTCTCACCCTTCAGGACTTGGTTACGTGGGACCTGTGGAGTAGAGACTTGCTGAGTGCACGTCAACACTGGGGTTCTCTGTTTGTTGCATGTCCTTCTGGGTTCTTACTTTCCCCTTTTTTGCTCTGATAAGAGCCTCATCCTGAGGAACCAGGAGATGCTCAGTAAACATCTGTGGATTCACTGACCTATTGTGAAGGAGCGGTAGGCTGGTGTCAGGAATTGGAGTCAAGTAGGAATTGAGGACTTGGTGGTGTCTTTGGCTATGGAAGGAAGGAAATAGCCCCTGCTTCTATTCCTAGACGGTGAGAAAGGGGACAGAGTGTCCTCTGCTCTGAGAAGTGTGGGGTTAGAGTCAAGAGATAAGTCTCTGATTGACCAGCATTAACCTCTCCATTATTTTAAATCATGCTGTTTGTATAGCCTCACTAGTGTATAAGCTCAGTGAATGAGGGACTTAGAGACCCTTTCTACTATATTCTCATATTCTCAGTGCCTAGAATGGCACCTATCTCATAGCAGATAATCAGCATGTTTGAATAAACGCTTGATAAAGGTATCAACTGAGGTTTACTAAGCCCAAAAGGAGTTGTGATGTGTGGAGAAATTTTTTTACAACGATTCATGTTGTTTGTTTTTATTTATTTATTTGGCTGCACTGGGTCTTAGTTGTGACACATGAATCTTCGCTCTTCATTTCAGCATGTGGGATCTTTAGTTGCAGCAGGTGAGCTCTTAGTTGTAACATGTGGGATCTAGTAATAGTTTCTTGACCAGGGATCCAACCCCAAGCCCCCTGTATTGACAGCTCGGACTTTTAGCCACTTGGCCAACAGGAAAGTCCCAAAAATTAATGGCTTAATTTTATTCATTTACATTGAGTTGCAATGTTTAAGCCCTAGTGTTTCTCAAGCTTTAGTTTTAAAAATATTTATTTACTTTGTGGTTATAATTGACATATAACATTGTATTAGCTTGAAGTGTTCAACATGGTTTGACATGTGTATGTATTGCAAAAGGATCACCATAAATGTCTAGTTAACATACATCATCACACATAGTTAACAAATCTTTTCTTAAAAATCTATTCTTTTAGTAACTTTCAAATATATTATACAGTGTTATTGACTACAGTCACCATGTGGTACATTACATCCCCAGGACCTATTTATTTTGTAACTGGAAGTTTTGATCCACTTCACTCATTTGGCCTCCCCCTCACCCTCTTGCAGTGGCAACCACCCACCTGTTCTCTGTCTCTCCGAGTTCATTTTTTTATTTTTGGATTTCACTTATAAGAGCATCAGCCTGTGTTTTAACAAGCTCTCTAGGTGGTTCTAATACATGCTAAGTTTTGCAAGCTACTACCCAAGAGAAATTTTTATTCATGTGTCCCAGTGTATACATGCAGGAATGTTCAAACCATTGTTTGTAATATCAAGCAGTTATGCAACATTCCCGAGAAGGAATTGTAGGCTGTCTGTAGACCTGCCGAGTTTGAAAACAAATTAACAGTAGAGGATACTAACATAGCCAGAACCAGTCAATTTCCCTCACATTAGTTTTTCTTGGGGGAGGTCCTTGTGCCTTCCCAATGTGTGTGTGGGTAGACATTGTCCATTGCTACAGCTCCATGAAGTAAACATATAACCCTGTTTTCTCCCACTGGAAATGTACAGGTAAAAATGGGGACAAAGAAGGGAAATCCTTAACACAAGCAGGGTGGGCATCCTCAGGCAAAGGATGAGGGGCGTGATCTGCCCTCACCTTCAGTCTCCACGCTCCCCGTGCTGCCTCCTCCTCGGGGTGTGCTATGCTGACTCTTTCTCCTGCAACTTCTCTCCTCTCGTCCTGCCCTTCCCTCTCCTCCTTCCTCCAGCCTCGCTTCCAGGCGCTCACCCTCACCATCGTCACTCCATTCAGATCTGACTTTTAAAACTCATTCCTTCGAAAATGTGTGGTGAGCAGTCCTGTGGTGAACCTTGTGCAAGGAACAGGAAATTAAAACGATGAACAAGACATAGATAGTATTGGTGTATGGAGTTGAGATTTTAGTCACACAGATGACTACTAAACAGCTTTAATGTTCTGTACTGTTTTCCTACATAAAATGTGATCACCCTTCAAGCCCGCCCCCACCCTGACAGCACAGGGGGACACACTCAGGCATGCACAGACAGACCTGGTATCCTCTGCATTTCGTATGGCATCTGGTCCAGAGGAAACCCTCACTCCGTGTTTAATGACTGCCTGACTCAGTGTATTCTTGTCCTAATTCTGTTCCTGGGGTTTCTGTTGTACTACTGCTATTATAATTACCAGTGTCTAACACAATACTGTGCGGTAGAACTTTCTGGGGCCATGTGTTTTATACCTGCCATGTCCAGTATGACAACCACTAGTACTGAGCCCCTGAAACGTGATGAATGTAAGTGAGCAACTGAATTTTTAGCTTCATTTAATTTCAGCTAAGTGAATTAAAGCTTCAGTTGCTGCTTGTGGCTAGAGGCCACTATATTGGACAGAACTGTTCCAACACCTTTGCACAGGTTAGTTTTCCAGATTCCCAGCAGAGGGAGCTTTAATAAAGTACTGACAATGTGCCAGGCACTGCCCTAAACATTTCCCACCTATTAATTCATTTAAACCTCACTATAATCCTATGAGGTAGAGTTTAATGGAGAGTCTTACAGCTTAAGATGACATGTTTAAAGTAAAATTTCCTCCTAATGATGACTTGAATCCTGCCACTCAGTGGGAGAGGCAGCAGAACTTGTAGGATCGTATCTGGAATTGACTTTACTTCATTTGATTCCTATTTATTTGAATTTTAATTTTTATTTCATTGGAAAGGTAATGCTCAGGTTCAAGCAAGTTTTGCAAGTTGCTTTGTTGTCAGAAAACTGAAAGAAAGAAAGCCACTCAGTCATGTCCGACTCTTTGCGACCCTGTGGACTGTAGCCCACCATGCTCCATGCCATGTCCATGGGATTCTCCAGGCAAGAATACTGGAGTGGGTTGCCATGGCCTTCTCCAGGGGATCTTCCAAACCCAGGGATCAAACCCGGGTCTCTCTCATTGCAGGCAGATGCTTTACCCTCTGAGCCACCAGGGAAGCCCCTTCAGAAAACTGAATATGTACACAAAAGTGTTTTTTTTGGGGGGAGGGTGGGGGTGGTTTACATAGATCTTTGTAAATGAAGTTGTTTTCTATGTGCCCTTTTCCTAGCCACTCAGGTGGAGTGTTCCGGGTCATTTGTCATAATACGCAGAAGGCAAGTCTATCTGTGCTTTTCGTCTGTGACGCCTCTGACGCTCAGCACACCCCCACCCACCTTCTCCTTCCTCTCCCTCAAGGCCCACGTCTCCTTCCCTCCCTCCCGAGCACCCATGGGCACACAGTGCACCTTGCCAGCTCCAACTGCACCATATTTATCTTTCCCCAAAGCCACACCTCCACCCACTGTCATCTCCATATAGAATAGGAAACGTAGGCAGACATAGCTAAAGTCATTTTCCCAATTGTCAGATCTCAGATTCAAACCCAAGCAGTCTGACTCCAGAGTCTAAAATTCTACACTCTCTAGTGAGATAGTCTTAATACCCATTTCCAGCAAAATAATCCCAAATGTCAGAAACAAGGAAAAAGATACATTTCCTATTATATTTGAACTCAAAACAGAAGGTAACTACCTACATATGAATATAAAGTGCATTACAAACTAAGATTCTTTGTAGGAATATCTAGGACAAAATTAAACTACTTTAAAATTTCAGGTTGTACAGAAAATGCCATTTTTATGAAATAAGTTAAAAACAAAGAGAATAGAGAAGAATTTTAAAATATGCGATTTGCAAAGGGATTTACCCTGGTGACATTCTGGGACCAAGGATGAAGTCATAAGTTTCTTGAATTTAGGGACTGCACCAAAAAGATAGTTACTAAATATATAAATGCTTATTCAAATCCTAGCAAGATCCATTGAAATTGGGTGATTTCCCATGGTTTCTTCTCTTCCTCTTGTGTACCTTTTCTTTCTTCAGTTCTTTATTTTTTAATTCCTTTCTTTTCCTTCTCTTCTATGACCTGGCCTATCCGTTTTCAAGAAGGTTAGAGGAGGAAGAGTTAGGGACCACTCATAGTCAAAGCAGGTTTGGAATTTTAGTATCTCAAGATGCTTATTTCACCACAGATTCACTCACTCATCCGAGCAGCTGAGACTGTCTTTTTGTGATGTTATGGTGTCTCTTAGGCATTTATGAAGCTGTGCCCCAGGCAACTCATCAGTAACAAGGGTTAAAGGACTAATACCTCAAAGGAATGTGCTTTAAAAAAGTTAAATTTTAGGGGACTTAAGGTAATCTCTAGAATCCTGTTACTGACCTGCCTTTTCATATGTTTTGGAAGCAGGGGTAGAAGAGAGGAGTGAGATTTATGTATAACCTAGCCTATACTGTCTGTATCCAGTCCAAGGAAGATTCTTTCCTTTTTGATATCCACCAGCTCGGATGTAGAGAGGAATAAAGGGATGAGAGCCACTGATCTCAAACATATTCAAGTCCACATGAAAGTTAAAAAAAAAGGGGGGGGGGCAAGGAGGTGGTTCTGAGTAAATAAAAAGTTGGCATGAAGTTAAGGCATACCAGTTTATAAAAGTACTGATCCCAACCTAAATAAAAGACATAGTGTATGTATTTGTAATAAGTTTGATGCTTTACTCTTAGCCTATATTGTTTCAGGAACAACAAATATGGGGTAGACAACACTTGAGACTTCTTACTTTTTCCTTAATTGCTTTCAATTCACCTAACAGGTATATATTTTAAAAAAAAAGATGAGTTTGCTCAAGATACTTATTGATTGTATCTACTACCAACATTTATATTTGAAAAAATTTCTTGTTCTTTGCTGCTCAGAAAAAGTTTGCTGAGAATACCAAGTCACTAAAAGCACTGACATCTGCTGTCTGTCTTCTGCTAAAATAATGTTTAGAAATGTGGAGACTTCTCCTGCCATAGTCATGTGGAAGGTGAACATAGTCTGTTGGCATCCGTGTGATTGGAGACATGCAGGTCGAGTCTACACAGCCCTCTCCTGTTATATTTGGGATAGTGTGCTAAAGATTTGTTCACTTTAATAAAGACAGGTTTTGGTAAAGTAAGGAAAAAAAAGATGTTACTCAAACAGAATATTATTAGCATAGGAGTAAGAGTCAAACTTATGAAAATGAGCGTTAGTCACTCAGTTGTGTCCAACACTCTGCGATCCTATGGACTATAGCCTGCCAGGCTCCTCTGTCCATGGTTTTCTTTAGGCAAGAATACTGGAGTTTGTACCATCCTTTTTCCAGGGGATCTTCCCCACCCAGGGACTGAATCCTGGTCTCCTGAATTGGCAGGGGTCATGGGATGCAAAAAAGGCAAAATGGCTGTCTGAGGAGGCCTTACAAATAGCTGAGAAAAGAAGAGAAGTGAAAAGCAAAGGAGAAAAGGAAAGATACATCCATATGAATGCAGAGTTCCAAAGAATAGCAAGGAGAGATAAGAAAGTCTTCCTAAGGGATCAATGCAAAGAAATAGAGGAAAAAACAGTAGAATGGGAAGGACTAGAGATCTCTTCAAGAAAATTAGAGATACCAAGGGAATATTTAATGCAAAGATGGACACAAGAAAGGACAGAAATGGTACAGACCTAACAGAAACAGAAAATATTAAGAAGAGGTGGCAAAAATACACAGAAGAACTATACAAAAAAGATTAATGACTCAGATAACCATGATGGTGTTATCACTCACCCAGAGCCAGACATCCTGGAGTGCAAAGTCAAGTGGGCCTTAGGAAACATCACTATGAACAAAGCTAGTGGAGGTGAAGGAATTCCAGCTGAGCTATTTCAAAACCTAAAAGATGATGCTGTGAAAGTGCTGCACTCAATATGCCAGCAAATTTGGAAAACTCAGCAGTGGCCACAAGACTGGAAAAGGTCAGTTTGCATTCCAATCCCTAAGAAAGGCAATGCCAAAGAATGTTCAACTACTGCACAGTTGCACTCATCTCACACGCTAGCAAAGTAATACTAAAAATTCTCCAAGCTAGAATTCAACAGTACGTGAACCGAAAACTTCCAGATGTTCAAGCTGGATTTAGAAAAGGCAGAGGAACCAGAGATCCAATTGCCAACATCCATTGTATCATCAAAAAAGCAAGAGAGTTAGAAAAGACATCTACTTCTGCTTCGTTACTAAAGTCTTTGTATGGATCAAAACAAACTGTGGAAAATTATTAAAGAGATGGGAATACCAGACCATCTGACCTACCTCCTGAGAAATCAGTTTTCTTGTCAGGAAGCAACAATTGGAACCAGACATGGAGCAATGAACTGGTTCCATATTGGCAAAGGAGCATATCAAGGCTGTATATTGTCACCCTGCTTGTTTAACTTATATGCAGAGTACATCATGAAAAATGCCGGACTGGATAAAGCACAAGCTGAAATCAAGATTGCTGGGAGAAATACCAATAACCTCAGATATGCAGATGACACCACCCTTATGGCAGAAAGTGAAGAGGAACTAAAGAACCTCTTGATGAAATAAAAGAGGAGAGTGAAAAAGTTGGCTCAAAACTCAACATTCAGAAAACTGAGATTATGGCATCTGGTCCCATCACTTCATGGCAAATAGATGGGGAAACAGTGGAAACAGTGACACACTTTATTTTCCTGGGCTTCAAAATCACTGCAAATGGTGACTGCAGCCATGAAATTAAAAGGTGCTTTCTCCATGGAAGAAAAGCAATGACCAACCTAGATAACATATTAAAAAACAAAAAGCAAAGACAGGACTTTGTCGACAAAGGTCCATGTAGTCAAACCTATGGTTTTTCCGGTGGTCATGTATGGATGTGAGAGTTGAACCATAAAGAAAGCTGAGCACCAAAGAATTGATACTTTTGAACTGTGGTGTTGGAGAAGACTCTTGAAAGTCCCTTGGACTGCAGGGATATCAAATCTATCCTAAAGGAAATCAACCCTGAATATTCATTGGAAGGGCTGATGCTGAATCTGAAGCTTTGGCCACCTGATGTGAAGAACTGACTCATTGGAAAAGACTCTGATGCTGGGAAAGATTGAAGGCAGGAGGAGAAGGGGATGACAGAGGATGAGATGATCGGATGGCATCACCAACTCTGCAGACATGAGTTTGAGCAAGCTCTGGTAGTTGGTGATGGACAGGAAAACCTGGCGTGCTGCAGTCCATGGGGTTGCAGAGTTGGACACGACTGAGTGACTGAAATGAACTGAACTGAACTCCTGCATTGTGGGCAGATTCCTTACTGTCTGAGCCACGGGGGATCCCTGATTCATGTAAGAGGAAGATTCCCACTTATAGCGTTGGTATTTCATTGGCAGTGATTTAATCACTGACATTTATATTGCTCTTCTTGAGTCATCCAAATAAATTTAAATTTATCATTCCATACTTTAAGAAAGAGGAGATGTATGCAATGCATTTTAGGAAGATTTTAAATCCAATATAGCTAACAAAAATGTTGATGTTGTAAGACATGGGAGTAAACTGTATTGTTACTTTATGTGGATTGTTTTTTTGATGCCACATATAACCTAAGGCCCTATGTGGACAACTCGGTATACTGGCTTCTTCAGTCTGACTTCTCCCTTCCTTCTCAAACGTCAACTCTCTTCACCTTTTTCCAGTCTTTGCATTCTCACGATAAAAGTACAGACACTTTTGACTGCTGTGCCTTTCTTTAGACTATTCACTTGGCCTAAATTATCCTTGTCTCCTTTGTTACCAGGCACACCCCTTCAGGGACTCCTTCCCTGAACCCTTTTTTCCATTCCAGACTGGAGTTGCTTCACTTTAGAGCTCTCATACTGTTCAGAGCAGTTCTCTGTCATTGCTTTCACAATGCCATAGTTCAGTGATTCATTCTTGCCTCTGTTATATGGGACTTCTGGGTATCCAAGGGCAGGGACAAGGGCTAAGTAATATACTTGCTAATTGCAGAACAGTGTCATTTGTTGTTGACGTTCAGTTGCTCTGTCATGTCCGACTCTTTGCAACCCCATGGACTGCAGCACACCTGGCTTCCCTATCCTTCACCATGTCCTGGAGTTTGCTTAAACTCATGTCCATGTGACGTCATCCAACCATCTCATCCTTGGTAGTCCCCTTCTCCTCCAGCATTCAATCTTTCCCAACATCAGAGTCTTTTCCAATGAGTTGGCTCTTCACATCAGGTGACCAGCTTCAGTATCAGTCCTTCCAATGAATATTCAGGACTGATTTCCTTTAAGATTGACTGGTCTGATCTCCTTGCTGTCCAAGGGACTCCCAAGAGTCTTCTCCAACACCACAGTTCAAAAGCATCAGTTCTTCAGTGCTGAGCCTTCTTTATAGTCCAACTCTCACATCCATACATGACTACTGGAAAAACCATAGCTTTGACTACATGGACCTTTGTCTGCAAGTGATGTCTCTACTTTTTAATATGCTGTCTAGGTTGGTCACAGCTTTTCTTCCAAGGAGCAAATATCTTTTAATTTAATGGCTGAAGTCACCATCTGCAGTCATATTGGAGCGCCGAGAAAATAAAGTCTGCCACTGTTTCCATTGTTTCCCCATCTATTTGCCATGAAGTGATGAGACCAGATGCCATGATCTTAAGTTTTTTTGAATGTTGAGTTTTAAGCCAACTTTTTCACTCTCCTCTTTCACTTTCATCAAGAGGCTCTTTAGTTATTCACTTTCTGCCATAAGGGTGGTGTCATCTGCATATCTGAGGTTATTGATATTTTACCAGCAATATTGATCCAGCTTGTGCTTCATCTAGTCTGGCATTTCTCATGATGTATTACAGTGTCTAAAAATGTCTGATGAATGCAAGACTGGTAGAAAGATTCAATAGTGTCAACTCAAATGCCTAGGAAAGCTATGGAAAGAAATAAATCAAGTCTGCTAGAAAGGCTGGGAGTGTTGGGAAGGTTGTGACCTGGAAAAGATGCCCTGTATAAAAATGGCAGTCTCCACTTAGCACTTGTCAATTATTACCATGAGGCACTAGAGGTCCATGTTCCTAAATCCTCCAATTTTTAAAGAGAAGCCCAAGGTAAGATTTTTATATGAGAAATATTTTCATTTAAAAAAAAAAAATCAAATGGTCCAAAAGGTCTATAGACCAGATATAACTCCCAGACTGACAATTTTAAAGATTTAGAATGAGTAAAAAGTCAGTTTCCATGAAACCTTAGTAGAAGTTTAACAAATTTTGCTTGCTGATATTCTATTGTAATGGAACCTACCACATTATTGATAAAAACATAATGTTACTATATCTTGGTGACATATAGGTTTTAATTGTAATTCTCAACTTGGACTTACAGATGTTACTTTTACACAAGATGGAGTGCTATTTTAAAAAGCAATTTAAAAAAAGAATGAATTGATGCTTTTAGAGTAATAAATCTTGAAAAATCTCGGTATTAAAAATACCTCCAAATTATCAAGAAATTCTGTTAACTCCCTAGTTTAAAAAAAAAAACAAAATAAAAACTGTTTGCCCTTATTTAAAGGTACATTCATGATGTTATGCTTTTTAAGGTTTATTTACTCTGTTAAAATCTATAAAGACAATTTCAC
This sequence comes from Dama dama, assembly GCF_033118175.1. Taxonomy (NCBI): domain Eukaryota; kingdom Metazoa; phylum Chordata; class Mammalia; order Artiodactyla; family Cervidae; genus Dama; species Dama dama. The sequence continues at coordinate 9,542,030 of NC_083681.1, forward strand.
GAAAAAACACTCTAGGGATAATGCTCCTCAAAATTTTATGAATTTTTTTTGTATATAAAATGTTATGAATTTTTTTATATAAAATTTTCAACATTTTATATCCCCAGCCACAGGGGGGGCAAAAAAAAAAAAAGACTGGTTCTCATAGAAGTCTTTGAGACTGGTACAGTCCACTGGAGCCACAAATATTCTTTGACATCTGCTTCCCAATACAAGTTTGCACTTTATTCCATAATGTTCCCATATTTATTGGGAAAGGAAATAGCTTTCCACTACCTCTTTTTCCGGAAAGATGTAATAGGTTTATTTATAGCTTTGTGTACGATTAGGTCTTGCCACACGCTCAGTGGTACTAATACAGGATGGGGAAGAGCCAATGAGTCACATTAGTGACTATGAACAGAAAATGTCAGCTCAGCCCCTTCCCAAACTCAGACCATGAGCAAATACAGTGAGCACCTAGGAACTTCCTAGACAGGAAAAGACAGTTAGGGGAGCCAAGAGGAAGCCTTTTTAAAATAATGGAATAAAAGGAAGACCCCTTTTGGCATGCTGAAAGAGTAGGATGCCACATGGTGATGTTGAAAAGAGAGGTGTGTGGAAGGGAAGAAATAAAAAATGGAGCCCCCATATGTTCCATGACCGGTTGACACCAAGCAAAAAGCATCCTGCTTTGAAAAATAGGTGAAGAAAGCTGACTTCACCAGTAAGAGAGTCAGTTGGATCATCTAGTGAATGCACACGCCACGTCTGAAACCAGCAGCGAGGGGAAGCTCCGAAGCCTGAACTCTGCTGCACGGGGCTTGGCAAGTGAGGGCTCAGTGCACATCAGCCCACATTCTGCTGTCTCTGAAAACTAGATAAACACTGATGCAGCGGATAGCATCTTTGTGGCCTGTTCTAGGACTCCGAAGTTCAGAGAACAAGACAAACTGTGAGAGGACAGTGAGGGGGCAGAGCAGGGGAGCTAGGGCCCGCCCACACCTGTGAGCTTAGTCGCTCAGTTGTGTCCCCCCAGGCTCCTTGGTCCATGGGATTCTCCAGGCAAGAGCACTGGAGTGGGTACCCCATGCCTTCTCCAGGGGATCTTCCTGACTCGGGAATCAAACCAGGGTCTCCTGCATTGTGGATGGATTCTTTACCAGATGAGCTCATCCACATCTAAGGCAAGGAGACAGGGCTGAGATCGCTCGAGGGAACCTCCAGTTCTGATAGGTGGGCCAGCTGCTGTCGGTCTGAGCTTGCAGATTAAATTTCTTTCATCTATACTTAATAAATAATATTTTGGATTGGTTGTATTTCATTAAAAAAAAAATGATCACTGTTTGGGTGAGGCCAAAAACGGATGCAGTGAGACAGATAATTGTCTGTTTTTGTTGCCCTGCCCTAGGCAGCTACCAGCTGAAACTGGCCGGGGACACAGGGGTTACTGAGGTGGTCAGTGACTCCCCCTGGAGCCAGGAAGACCCCCATATACCCAATCCATAGATGCTTCATAGTCAGAGTCATACAGACATGGGGAACATGAGGGTTTCCAGCGTATTAGGCTATTGCTTATTTTCTTAAGAGGTTAACTTTCCACTGTTGCTCAACTTTCAAGTAAGCTTGTGTCTAGTTAATATACCAAGCATAAAATAAACGCAAACAAAAGTTTAAGAAGATGAATATATGCAAATCAAAACTTTTTTTGTACAGCTTCTCTGAAACTGACCCCTCAATAGTAAAAATGAAGTAAAAAGGAACAGTGCTGAGTTTCAGTTCTTCCTGTTGAAATGACGGCGCATGGTCTCAGTACTTCCTTTCTGTTACACACACTAGTCTGTCTGCCTGGGCTTCCTTCCTCTCACTTAGACAACCTCTTTGCATCTTCTCAATGTATTTTAAAATCACCTCCCTGCGAATTCCGTTCCAACTCAAGTTAAGTTGTGTGTCTCTTTCTGTATTTTCATGTTCATTGTATAAACTTCTGCTGTAACATTTAAAACAAATATGAAAGATGCTCACGTGAACATTTTTCCCACTGAAGTATGAACTTACCACCACTTCCTATACAGAGCAGATGTTTACAAAATACCTCTTGTCTGCAAGTGTTTTATTTTCCTTTGTGTACATCCTATTACTACAGGTTGGTCTCTGGAACATGACAAATGTTAAATGAATTTCTGTGGAAAGAATGATGTGTATTTTCTCTTCTAGAACTAACTGTGGGGGTCAATGGAGACATGGATACAACAAAAGAACTTTCAGATACAACGTCATTGAAAATTTAATGATTCTTTGTGGATCTGATACAGTGTATGCTGAGATCTTAAGCAAGTGAACTGTTTGAGAAGGGAAGAAAGTCAGAAACTATTAGGAACACAGTCTAGGTTGATTCTATAGTTTTGGTCAGGAGTCTAGTTTATAATATCCAAAAGCATGGGACCAAGTTACTTGGTTTAGGTGACTGGCATCCACAGGGGTCTGTTCTAACAGGTGGTCAAGGCAGCAGGAGCCAACTGCTAGTGAGACATTTAGATTCGTTCTATGATGTCAGCTTAATTATTTTCTATTCATCTATTTTGAAATAAGATACCAACTATAATAAAGATTCCAGGAGAGAATTACAAAGCCTAGGCAGGGAGAAACATAAAAGCCAGGCTGTATCAGGACTGGCAAATGTGGGAAGAACACAGCTCAGGAGGATTCTGGTTTCTGCACCAGGACTGTTGCGATTCTTAACTTTACAGACTAGAGTAATTGACTGGTCAAGACCAGCTCAGATTCATGGTCTTGAGCACCAGCTGCTGACTCAGGCATGCAAAGAGACTGCCTGCTTCTTTTTAAAATTACATTCCACCTCATAGCTCTTATCTTACTTCTCATTAATACCCTACTTCCTGATTTCTGCAAACCAGACTTTAAGAAAGCTTCTCTTTTCACATTAAATGAATACAGCTTAATTTCTTCTCCATTTTCAGAGGGAAAAAATGATTTCCCATCCATGATATATTTGTTTCATTTCTGCCATTTGCAACAGGAAAACCACACTGGATAAAGTCCAACAATATTTATAGCTATCATTCTTGTTCACATAATAGCATTTATACATCTATTTTTCTAGGCATTGCCTAGAACCTGGAATTAGACCAGATCCTTTATTGGGATAAGATAAATACTCAATACTAATATACAATAATGTGGAAATTGTAGAGGAAATGTGCAGAGTTTGAGACACTTATAATCAGTTGGACAGAATTTTTAAAAACTGGGTAGTCTGATAACTAAGACAATTTCTTTTAGAATTCATGGTTGGAGTTTTGACCATTGCTGTTTTTTTGGGCGGGGGGCGGGGGGCGGTGGGTGGGTGGGGAGGGGGGCAGGCGCGGGCAACAAGTGAACAGACCTAAATGGAGAGAAAAGAAGAAGATGTCTCAAAAGCAAAACTTGAAGTTTCTGGCTTACTGCCTTAGCTTCGATTTTGTGCCAGAATGGGTTGACTAAAATTTTATTATTTCATACAAATGCTTCTTGGACAATTTTTGGTTCTTGATATATAAACCAATGAGACAGAAGGTGACACAAATATTTAGAGCCAAGTAATTTTGGAAAATTCTGCCCCATGTGACTTTTTTATGATTTTTTTCAAATATAGGTCATTGTGTGTTTCAAATATGGGTTATGTTGATTTCTCTTCATCACGTATTTCTTAGTCTCTGAAGCTAACAGTAGCTAGCTGCACATTGGAAGATGTGCAGTGAGTGGCCCTGGCTTCATTTAGTTAAAGAAAATCACAGTCAAATAAATCCTGAAAATAATTTATAAACCATATGTAAATTACATGTCTTACTGATGTCCAGTACAGTGCAGGGTTTGAGATCTTACTTCACTTGCAGACTTACAAGACAGCCTGTCAAAGCTTCATGGGTACTGGTAGAAGACACAAGCCTCCTCGGTCAGAGTAAAGGACAGTTTGCTATACTAGCAGTGACAGTGGCCAGTGTATTCTCATTTTTGGATTGGTCCCCCAAGCTCCAATTTCCACAAGGCGATATGGGTGGTCAAGATGGTGCTATCCTCAGTGAGTTACGTTGCAGGAGAGAAATTTGAGCTTAGGGAACCTAAATCTTTAGAAATGGACAGTGACCATGACTGCCCTTGTGCTCTGGAGAAAGACAGCATCTCTGTCTTCCAAGGCTGTTTGCCAACATTCTTTAAATTATAGTTTGGAACAAAGGACGGTCATTGCCTCACACACAAACCATGTAGGCACTCTAGACTCATCTCTAAATAACTGCATTTTAAGAGTCTTTTTGAGTCAATAATTAATAGAGACAATATATTGGGAGGAAAGGTGATTTTAAAATTGTAACTATAGAAAAAATTGCATACTTATGACTATGAGGAAATAGTGGAAAGCAATTTAACTTAGATTTGAAAATGTTAAGTCAGGTTTTTTAAAAATGTTTTTTAAAAATTTAGAAGACTCTTGAGAGTCCCTTGGAGTGCAAGGAGATCCAACCAGTCCATCCTAAAGGAAGTCAGTCCTGAATATTCATTGGAAGGACTGATGTTGAAGCTGAAACTCCAATACTTTGGCCACCTGATGCAAAGAACTGACTCATTGGAAAAGACCCTGATGCTGGGAAAGATTGAAGGCGGGAGGAGAAGGGGACGACAGAGGATGAGATGGTTGGATGGCATCACCAACTCAATGGACATAAATGTGGGCAAGCTCCAGGAGATGGTAGCGGACAGGGAAGCCTGGCATGATGCAGTTCATGGGGTCACAAAGAGTCGGACACAACTGAGTGACTGAACTGAATTGACTGATTTCTCAGTAGAGCAATTTAAATAACATTACTCCTTTCTCAGAAACAGAAGTTATGCTCCCAAAAGAAAAATAGTTTAAATGGTCAAAGCTAACATATTTTTGGCCTTTTTTTAAACAAACTTTTTGTAAAATTTTAAAATTAAGATTGTCACCCTAAATTGGCCATACATAAAGTTTACTCTAATGCTTTTAAGTTGGTCAAGCTTAATGAGTGCCAATTCATGCTATTCATTTAGTCCTTTTAATTTATTTCATAGTTTCACTGAATGTGTTTACTGATCAAATGTTAAATACTCATTTCTATGATGTTGAAATCATGCTATTTTTATAGATGTATATTAAATTGAAAATATGTTCTTATATGGAGAAACTATTTTCTGATTACAAAAGAAGCATTTTCTCCAAGCAAGCTAGACTGTAGAAACTAACTACTTTATCCTAAATACTTACATATTTTATAGTAGTATAACTACTCTTAATGAAAATGATTGTTTTAATTTTGGCTAATGAAGCACCAAAAATTAAATTTTGGTTTCATTTTTACATCATATGATTCAGTTTCTTTTTAATATTACAATTCAATAAAATGTAGGAATCATCTCTTACCTCACAACACTTAAGTGAATGTAATGAACACAAAATTTAGCACATGTTATTTTTTGAATAAAATGAAACATCAATGTGGAATCTTAAAAAGTACTATATTTGATCCAAACGTTTAATATTTCTCTAAATGTTAAAGGTAATATTAATACCTCCTACTCTGAATATATCACATATACTTTTGCTTAACCTGTTTGTGTTTTGTGATATGTCACCTTACAAAGTCCCTAAGAAACATTTATATATAAACAGTAATATAATATTCAACTGCCCTTTGTCACTTTTTATTAGTGCTTATAACTAATTATAAATTTTGCAATTGAAATTAATTTTTGTTTTTTCTTTTTGTTGCTTAAAAACACTACACTGTTTTAGGGTTATAAAATTTATCATTAGTTGCAAAAACATTTTCATAGCAATATTACTAGAAATCAAATTAAAATTAAGAAAAATGTGTCAATACATCTGAACCCTAACAAATCAAAATATAATTATTTTACTTTCTTTTACCCAGGCATATACATGTATTATTTTACATCATAGCGTATACCTCTATACTTTCTACATGTGATGTGATACCTGTTTTTTCACATGTAGGATATGTATTTTTTATAATAGTTATGTTGAAAGTCACATAACATTCTACTGAGAAAATTTTATTGAAGAATTTATTATGTTGTTAATAATTCCCTTATTGTTTGTCATATGTAAGTTGGTTCTAAATTTTTTGTACTTATACATGGTGTTTGGAAAACCATCCAGTATGCATATTTTTTCCTTTACACTTTTGTAGACTAAATTCCAAAAAGGAGAATTCTAAACTACAAAAACTTAATACATTTTAATTATTCTTTGACATATTATTTTTTTCCAGAAGGATTTTTCAAATTTGTGTCATCAATGAAAAAGGACAAGTTTCACTTTACTCATATACTTTTAGTATAATTCATATTTATTCAGATCCTATGACCATTTTAAGATCAGATTTTTTTTTCCATTCTAATGAGTTGTAAGAGCTTCTTATATATTTTGGATGTTAACTCGTTATCAAAGAGATCATTCAAGTATTTTTTCTGATTCTGTTTAGTTCTATTTGTTTATTTTTGCTATTGTTGCCTGCCCTTTTGTAGTCAGATCTAAAATGTCATTGCCAAGACAGATGTCAGTGAACTTTTCTTCAATGTGTGTTTTAGAAATTTTATGGTCTCAGGTCTTATGTTTAAGTCTTTTTTAAAAAAAATTAATGTATTTATTTTAATTGGAGGCTAACTACTTTACAGTATTGTAGCGGTTTTTGCCATACATTGACATGAATCAGCCATGGGTGTACATGTGTCCACCATCCTGAAACCCCTCCCAACTCCCTCCCCATCCCATCCCTCAGGGTCATCCCAGTGCACCAGCCCTGAGCACCCTGTCTCATGCAATGAACCTGGACTGGCAGTCTGTTTCACATATGATAATATACATGTTTCAGTGCTATTCTCTCAAATCATCCCACCCTTGCCTTCTCCCAGAGTCCAAAAGACTGTTCTTTATATCTGTGTCTCTTTTGCTGCCTCACATATAGGGTCATTGTTACCATCTTTCTAAATTCTATATATATGCATTAAAATACTGTATTGGTGTGTTTTTCTTTCTGACTTACTTCACTCTGTAGAATAGGCTCCAGTTTCATCCATCTCATTAGAACTGATTCAAATGTATTCTTTTTAATGGCTAAGTAATACTCCATTGTGTATATGTACCATAGCTTTCTTATCCATTCTTCTGCTAATGGACATCTAGGTTGCTTCCATGTCCTGGCTATTGTAAACAGTGCTGCAATGAACATTGGGTTACACGTGTCTCTTTCAATTCTGGTTTCCTCAGTGTGTATGCCTAGCAGTGGGATTGCTGGGTCATATGGCAGTTCTTTTTTTTTTTTTTTTTTTTTTTTTATTTTTTATTTTTTATTTTTTTTATTTTTTTTTTGAGGTCAAGTGATTTTTTTTTTTATTATTATTTTTTTTTTTCCAGTGGGTTTTGTCATACATTGATATGAATCAGCCATGGATTTACATGTATTCCCAATCCCGATCCCCCCTCCCACCTCCCTCTCCACCCGATTCCTCTGGGTCTTCCCAGTGCACCAGGCCGGAGCACTTGTCTCGTGCATCCCACCTGGGCTGGTGATCTGTTTCACCATAGATAGTATACATGCTGTTCTTTTGAAATATCCCACCCTCACATTCTCCCACAAAGTTCAAAAGTCTGTTCTGTATTTCTGTGTCTCTTTTTCTGTTCTGCATATAGGGTTATCGTTATCACCTTTCTAAATTCCATATACATGTGTCAGTATGCTGTAATGTTCTTTATCTTTCTGGCTTACTTCACTCTGTATAAGGGGCTCCAGCTTCATCCATCTCATTAGGACTGGTTCAAATGAATTCTTTTTAATGGCTGAGTAATATTCCATGGTGTATATGTACCACAGCTTCCTATACAATGGAAAAAAGACAACCTCTTTAACAAGTGGTGCTGGGAAAACTGGTCAACCACTTGTAAAAGAATGAAACTAGAACACTTTCTAACACCATACACAAAAATAAACTCAAAATGGATTAAAGATCTAAATGTAAGACCAGAAACTATAAAACTCCTAGAGGAGAACATAGGCAAAACACTCTCCGACATAAATCAAAGCAAGATCCTCTATGACCCACCTCCCAGAATATTGGAAATAAAAGCAAAACTAAACAAATGGGACCTAATGAAACTTAAAAGCTTTTGCACTACAAAGGAAACTATAAGTAAGGTGAAAAGACAGCCCTCAGATTGGGAGAAAATAATAGCAAATGAAGAAACAGACAAAGGATTAATCTCAAAAATATACAAGCAACTCCTGAAGCTCAATTCCAGAAAAATAAATGACCCAATCAAAAAATGGGCCAAAGAACTAAACAGACATTTCTTCAAAGAAGACATACAGATGGCTAACAAACACATATGGCAGTTCTGTTTCCAGTTTTTTTTTTTTTTTTTTTTAAGGAATCTCCACACTGTTCCCATATTGGCTGTACCAGTTTGCATTCCCACCAACAATGTAAGAATTTTCTCCGTATCCTCTCCAGCATTTATTGTTTGTAGACTTTTTGATAGCAGCCATTCTGACTGGCGTGTAATGGTACTTCATTGTGGTTTTGATTTGCATTTCTCTGATAATGAGTGATGTTGAGCATCTTTCCACGTGTTTGTTAGCCATCTGTATGTTTTCTTTGGAGAACTGTCTGTTTAGTTCTTTGACCCAATTTTTGATTGGGTCATTTGTTTTTCTGGAATTGAGCTGCAGGAGCTGCTTGTATATTTTTGAGATTAATTCTTTGTCAGTTGCTTCATTTGCTATTATCTTCTCCTATTCTGAAGGCTGTCTTTTCATCTTGCTTATAGTTTTCTTCCTTGTGGAAAAGCTTTTAAGTTTAACTGGGTCCCATTTGTTGGTTGTTCAGAAGTGTGTTGTTTAGCCTCCAAATGCTTGTATTTTTAATAGTTTTTTTCTTTTTTTCCTGTAGTTGACATCTAATCTTACCACACTGTGATTAGAAAAGATGCTTGGAAAGAGTTAAATTTTTTTGCATTTACCAAGGCTTGATTTATGCCCTAGGATGTGATCTATCCTGGAGAAGGTTCCATGTGCACTTTTGATAAAAAGGTGAAATTCATTGCTTTGGGGTGAAATGTCCTATAGATATCAAGTAGGTCTAACTGGTCCATTGTATCATTTAAAGTTTTTGTTTCCTTGTTAATTTTCTGTTTAGTTGATAGGTGTCAGTTGATAGGTGTGATAGGTGTGAGTGGGGTGTTAAAGTCTTCCACTATTATTGTGTTACTGTTAATTTCCCCTTTCATACTTGTTAACATTTGCCTTACATATTACAGTGCTCCTATGTTGGGTGCATGTATATTTATAGTTACATCTTCTTCTTGGATTGATCCTTTGATCATTATGCAGTGTCCTTCTTTGTCTCTTTTCACAGCCTTTATTTCAAAGTATATTTTATCTGATATGAGTATTGCTACTCCTGCTTTCTTTTGGTCTCCATTTGTGTGAAATATTTTTTTCCAGCCCTTCACTTTCAACCTGTATGTGTCCCTTGTTTCAAGGTGGGTCTCTTGTAGACAACATATATAGGGGTCTTGTCTTTGTATCCATTCAGCCAGTCTTCATCTTTTGGATGGGGCATTCAACCCATTTACATTTAAGGTAATTATTGATAAGAATGGTCCTGTCGCCATTTGCTTTGTTGTTTTGGGTTTGCATTCATACAACCTTTCTGTGTTTCCTGTCTAGAGAAGATCCTTTAGCATTTGTTGAAGAGCTGGTTTGGTGGTGCTGGATTCTCTCAGCTTTTGCTTGTCTGTAAAGCTTTTGATTTCCCCTTCATATTTGAGTGAGATCCTTGCTGGGTACAGTAATCTGGGTTGTAGGTTTTTCTCTTTCATCACTTTAAGTATGTTCTGCCATTCCCTTCTGGCCTGAAGAGTTTCTATCGAAAGATCAGCTGTTATCCTTATGGGAATCCCCTTGTGTGTTATTTGTTGCCTTTCCCTTGCTGCTTTTAATATTTGCTCTTTTGTTTGATCTTCATTAATTTGATTAATATGTGTCTTGGGGTGTTCTGCCTTGGGTTTATCCTGTTTGGCAATCTCTGGGTTTCTTGGATTTGGGTGGCTATTTCCTTCCCCATTTTACGGAAGTTTTCAGCTATTATCTCCTCAGGTATTTTCTGATGCCCTTTCTTTTGGTCTTCTGGGGCTCCTATGATTCAAATGTTGGGGCGTTTAACATTGTCCCAGAGGTCTCTGAGGGTGTCCTCATTTCTTTTAATTCTTCTTTTCTTTTTTCCTCTTTGCTTCATTTATTTCCACCATTCTATCTTCCACCTCACTTATCCCATCTTCTGCCTCAGTTTTTCTACTGTTGGCTCCCTCCAGAGTGCTTTTGATCTCAGTTATTGCATTATTCATTATTGATTGACTCTTTTTTTATTTCTTTTAGGTCATTGTTAAATCTTTCTTGCATCTTCTCGATCCTTGTCTCCAGGCTATTTATCTGTAACTCCATTTTGTTTTCAAGATTTTGGATCATTTTCACTATCATTATTCAGAATTCTTTATCAGGTAGATTCCCTATCTCTTCCTCTTTTGTTTGGCTTGGTGGGCATTTATCCTGTTCCTTACATGCTGGGTATTTCTCTGCCTTTTCATCTTGTTTAGATGGCTGTGTTTGGGGTAGTCTTTCTGTATTCTGGCAGTTTGTGGTTCCTCTTTATTGTGGAGGTTCCTCCCTGTGAGTGGGGTTGGACAGGTGGCTCGTCAAGGTTTTCTGGTTAGGGAAGCTTGCGTCAGTGTTCTTGGTGGGTGCAGCTGGATCTCTTCTCTCTGGAGTGCAATGAAGTGTCCAGTAGGGAGTTTTGGGGTATCTGTGGGTTTGGTGTGACTTTTAACTGCCTGTATATTAATGCTCAGGGCTATGTTCCTGTGTTGCTTGAGAATTAGTGTGGTATGTCTTACTCTGGAACTTGTTGGCTCTTGGGTGGAGTTTGGTTTCAGTATAGGTATGGAGACTTTTAGATGAGCTCTTGTCGATTAATGTTTCCTGGTGTCAGGTGTTTTTTGGTTTTCTAAAGTTTTGGATTTAAGCTTCCTGCCTCTGGTTTTCAGTTTTATTCTTATAGTAGCCTCATCACTTCTCCATCCATACTGCACCAATGATAAAACATCTAGGTTAATGGAGAAAACATTCTCTGCAGTAAGGGACAGCAAGAGAGGTTCACAGAGTTACATGGAGAAGAGAAGATGGAGGAGGGAGATAGAGGTGACCAGGTAGAGAAGAGGGGGAATCAAAGGGGGAGAGAGCAGTTTATCCAGTAATCACTTACCTATGTGCTCTCCACAGCCTGCAACACCAAAAGAGGTTCACCGAGTTACATAGAGAAGAGAAGAGGGAGGAAGGAGATAAAGGTGACCAGGAGGAGAAGAGGGGGAATCAAAAGGGGAGAGAGACAGATCTAGTCAGTAATCAGTCCGCTAAGTGTTCTTCACAGCCTGGAACACCCAAAGAGATTCACAGAGTTGGGTAGAGAGTAGAAGGTGGAGGAAGGAGATAGAGGTGACCTGGGGGAGAAAAGGGAGAGTCAAAAGGGGGAGAGGGCAATGAAGCCAGTAATCACACTCCTAAGTAAAAATGGGTACTGAAGATTGGATTCTTAAAGGTACAAAATTGATAACAAGTACCAAAAAGCAAAGATTAAAAATCTAGAGTAGAGGCTAGACTCTCAAAAATGCAATATTAAAAAAGCAAAACAAAAATCACAAAAATTATAAAAAGTATTCTAGTTTCATTCTTTTACAAGTGGTTGACCAGTTTTCCCAGCACCACTTGTTAAAGAGGTTGTCTTTTTTCCATTGTATATCCTTGCCTCCTTTGTCAAAGATAAGGTGTCCATAGGTTCGTGGATTTATCTCTGGGCTTTCTATTCTGTTCCATTGATCTATATTTCTGTCTTTGTGCCAGTACCCTACTGTCTTGATGACTGTGGCTTTGTAGTAGAGTCTGAAGTCAGGCAGGTTGATTCCTCCAGTTCCATTCTTCTTTCTCAAGATTACTTTGGCTATTCGAGGTTTTTTGTATTTCCATACAAATTGTGAAATTTTTTGGTCTAGTTCTGTGAAAAATACTGTTGGTAGCTTGATAGGGATTGCATTGAATCTATAGACTGCTTTGGGTAGAATAGCCATTTTGACAATGTTGATTCTTCCAATCCATGAACACGGTATGTTTCTCCCCATCTGTTTGTGTCCTCTTTGATTTCTTTCATCAGTGTTTTATAGTTTTCTATGTATAGGTCTTATGGATTAAAGATCTAAATGTAAGACCAGAAACTATAAAACTCCTAGAGGAGAACATAGGCAAAACACTCTCCGACATAAATCACAGCAAGATCCTCTATGACCCACCTCCCAGAATATTGGAAATAAAAGCAAAACTAAACAAATGGGACCTAATGAAACTTAAAAGCTTTTGCACTACAAAGGAAACTATAAGCAAGGTGAAAAGACAGCCCTCAGATTGGGAGAAAATAATAGCAAATGAAGAAACAGACAAAGGATTAATCTCAAAAATATACAAGCAACTCCTGAAGCTCAATTCCAGAAAAATAAATGACCCAATCAAAAAATGGGCCAAAGAACTAAACAGACATTTCTCCAAAGAAGACATACAGATGGCTAACAAACATATGAAAAGATGCTCAACATCACTCATTATTAGAGAAATGCAAATCAAAACCACAATGAGGTACCATTACACGCCAGTCAGGATGGCTGCTATCCAAAAGTCTACAAGCAATAAATGCTGGAGAGGGTGTGGAGAAAAGGGAACCCTCTTACACTGTTGGTGGGAATGCAAACTAGTACAGCCGCTATGGAGAAGGGTGTGGAGATTTCTTAAAAAACTGGAAATAGAACTGCCATATGACCCAGCAATCCCACTTCTGGGCATGCACACTGAGGAAACCAGATATGAAAGAGACACGTGCACCCCAATGTTCATCGCAGCACTGTTTATAATAGCCAGGACATGGAAGCAACCTAGATGCCCATCAGCAGATGAATGGATAAGGAAGCTGTGGTACATATACACCATGGAATATTACTCAGCCATTAAAAAGAACTCATTTGAACCAGTCCTAATGAGATGGATGAAGCTGGAGCCCCTTATACAGAGTGAAGTAAGCCAGAAAGATAAAGAACATTACAGCATACTAACACATATATATGGAATTTAGAAAGATGGTAATGATAACCCCATATGCAAAACAGAAAAAGAGACACAGAAATACAGAACAGACTTTTGAACTCTGTGGGAGAATGTGAGGGTGGGATATTTCAAAAGAACAGCATGTATACTATCTATGGTGAAACAGATCACCAGCCCAGGTGGGATGCATGAGACAAGTGGTCCGGCCTGGTGCACTGGGAAGACCCAGAGGAATCGGGTGGAGAGGGAGGTGGGAGCGGGGATCGGGATGGGGAATACGTGTAAATCCATGGCTGATTCATATCAATGTATGACAAAACCCACTGAAATGTTGTGAAGTGATTGGCCTCCAACTAATAAAAAAAAAAAAAAAAAACTTAAAAAAAAATTATAAAAAATATATATGAAATTTGCTTTAAAAATAGGGTCTTTTTTTTTTTGCAAGGTAATAGATTAATAAAAATGAAAATTAAAGGAGTAATAAAGGATTTAAAGATTAAAAAAATGATAATAGTAAAATGTATCTAGGAGTTTCTCTGGATCTGTTGCAGGCAGTGTGGGGTCAGTTCAGTTTCCGATAGTTCCTTGTTCCAGCTTATACTTCTTTTTGAGGTCTATAGGCCCCTTCCAGTATAGTTGGTGCTAACTGCAGGGTTTTCATCTGTTGGACCTGTCACTTCCAAAGTGGTTCCCTCTGTTTATTTTAGCTTCTTCTGTTTGCTGGTCTCTTCAGTGTCTAATGTCTGCCCTGACACAAGGGGGCCGTGGTGGCCACTTATCTAGGCTCACTTGTTCAGTCGTGCTGTGGGGAGGGAGGAACACTGCAAGCAAATATGACTGGTGTGTGTGGGGAGCGCTCGCAGTGTCTCCACAGCACTGGGTTTGCCCCCGCTCACGGCGTGTGTGCTATCCCCGTCTACACTGCTCAGGCTCCAGGCTGCTCTGCAGGGGAACTGTCTGAGGCGGGCTCTGGGTTGCGTGCACTTCTCAGGTCTAAGCCACTCAGGTTCAGGTTCTCAGGTACTCCGCAAAGGCGCAGACTCGGTTGGGCCTGCGTTTTGTGCCCTCCCAGGTCCGAGCAGCTCAGACAACCAGGTGCTTGGTGAGCACACACTCCCCAGGTCGGGGGTGCGTCTTATCGCTTCCCCCCTCCCAGATGCTTAGTTTCCTGGGTGCGCAGCAGGAGCACCGTCCTAGGTGTGCCGCGTGTCTCTTCTGGGGAGCTGACCTCTGGCTGCGACCCTCCTGATGGATGTCAACCATCCAGGATCCCAGGAAGACTTTGTTAGCAACTGGAAGCCTGCTCGCAGTTTGGTGGAGGATTCTGTCTCTGGGGCCGAGATTGCCCCTCCCCTTCCGGCTCTGGCTGCCCTCCGCCTGTCTGTCTCCAGCAGGGGATGGGCCGGTCCGCAGTCAACTAGCTCTCCTCTGCTCTTTGCTCAGTCCTTTGTTCTGTGAGCGGGCCGGCAGCGCCTTAGGTTAGGGCTTTTCGGGGGAAAGTTCCTTCTCTCTCTCTCTCTCTCTTTTTTTCTCTCTGGCTATCCCACAGTTTGGGTTGCCATCTCACGTTAGCTCCCTCACATTGTCCTCAGGGCTTTCAGGCCTGGTCCTTACCCTAAGCAGTGCAGCCTGCGCCTCCCTGTTCACCCTCCACTTGCTGGTGGTGGACACGAGCATCTGGGCTACTTCTCTGCTGGGATTTGTGGCTAGGCACGTACTCTGTGGGTTTTATTTGTTTATTTTTTTCTCCTGGTTATGTTGCCCTCTGAAATTCCAAAACTCCCTACAGACCCGCCATTGAGAGGGTTTCCTGGTGTTTGGAAACTTCTCCTCTTTCATGACTCCCTCCCCAGGATGGGTCTCTGTCCTTAACCCTTTTGTCTCTCTCTTTATTTTTTCTATTTTGTCTTACCTCCTTTTAAAGACAATGGGCTGCTTTTCTGGGTGCCTTGGGGTCCTCCACCAGCGTTCAGAAGTTGTTTTGTGAAATTTGCTCAGCATTCAAATGATCTTTCAATGAATATGTAGGGGAGAAAGTGGTCTCCCCATCCTATTCCTCTGCTATCTTAGGACCGCCCTCCTATGTTTAAATCTTTACTTCATTTTGAATTGATTTTTGTGTTTTAAGATAAGAGTCTGATTTCGTTCTTTTGGTCATTAAAATATTTGTCCAATTTTCCCAAACCCATTTAAAAAGAGACTGCTCTCCTTCCATTGTATGTTCTTAGTGCCTTTGTCAAAAGTCAGGTGACTGTATACTGTGGGTTTCTTTCTGGAGCCTCTATTCTGTTTCAATGATCTTTTTTTTTTTTTTTAAATTCAAATACTGTACTGTTTTGACTGCTATGACTTTGTAATATAGTTTGAAATCAGGAAATGTGATGTCTCCAACTTTACACTTCTTCCTCAAGATTGGTTTGGGGCCTTTTGGAGTTCCACACAGATTTTAGGATTGTTTTCAATTTCTGTGAAAAATGCCATTGGGATTTTGATAGGGATTTCACTGAATCTGTAGATTGCTTTGGATGTATGGGTATTTAGTATTAATCCTTTAATTCATGAACAGGGAATATCTTTCTATTTATTTGTGTCATCTTCAATTTATTTCATTAGTTTTTCATAGTTTTCAATGTATAGCTCTTTCACTCCTTAGTTAAATTTATCCCTAAGTATTTTATTCTTTATGATGCTATTGCAAAAGGGCTTTTTAAAAAAAAAAGAATGTCTTCTTCAGATAGTTTGTTGTTTCTGTATAGAAATGCAACACATTTTTGTATATTGATTTTGTATCTTACAAATTTGCTCTATTCATTGATTAGTCCTAACAGGTTTTTAGTGGAGTCTTTAGGGTTTTCTGTATATAAGATTATGTTTAGCTTCCCTCACTAACTAAGGAAAAAAGAGTCTTAAAAAATAGATTCAATGTGTATGGTAAAACTTCTGTGCTCTGAACAGCCCTAAAGAATCTTAAGGTCATAATTGGCATCTCCAGAGACAGTTTATATGTAAGAAATGTGTGCGAATGCATTTTAATGTAGTATATTTATTGACATAACAATTTTGATGTTGAAATTGGTTAGTAGTCTCCCTTTAGTGCTTCTTGGTTTGCTCTGTAGTCATGAATATCAGAAATTAATAATAGGAAGAGAAGGGCAACAGGCTAGGAGAATATAGTGCCTATTGAGACCAAATAAAATACACGTGTGTATAATCATCAAGGGTGTATATTGTCGCCCTGCTTATTTAACTTATTGCAGAATATATCATGTGAAATGCCAGGCTGGATGAAGCACAAGCTGGAATCAAGATTGCCGAGAGAAATATCAATAACCTCAGATGTGCAGAGGACACCACCCTTATGGCAGAAAGTGAAGAAAAACTAAAGAGCCTTTTGATGAAAGTGAAGGAGGAGAGTGAAAAAATTGGCTTAAAACTAAACATTCAGAAAACTAAGATTATGGCATCCGGTCCCATCACTTCATGGCAAATAGATGGGGAAATAATGGAAACAGTGACAGACTTCATTTTTTTGGGCTCCAAAATCAATGCAGATGTTGAGTGCAGCCATAAAATTAAAAGACACTTGCTCCTTGGAAGAAAAGCTATGACCAACCTAGACAGCATATTAAAAAGCAGAGATGTTACTTTGCCAACAAAAGTGCCTCTAGTTAAAGCTATGGTTTTCTCAGTAGTCATGTATGGATGTGGGAGTTGGACTATAAACAAAGCTGAGCATCGAAGAATTGATGCTTTTGAACTGTGCTTGTAGAATACTCTTGAGTGTCCCTTGGACTGCAAGGAGATCCAACCAGTTAATCCTAAATGAAATCAGTTCTGAATATACATCAGAAGGACTGATGCTGAAGCTAAAACTCCTGATGCGAAGAACTGACTCATTTGAAAAGACCCTGATGCTGGGAAAGCTTGAAGGTGGGAGGAGAAGGGGACAACAGAGCATGAGAGGGTTGGATGGCATCACCGATTCAATGGACATGAGTTTGAGTAAGCTCTGGGAGTTGGTCATGGACAGGGAAGCCTGGCATGCTGCAGTTCATGGGGTCACAGATTCAGATATGGCCGAGCGACTGAACTGAACTGAACTGAACTGATAATATACCTGTTCCATTCTCCATTTGCCTATGTTAGTGTATGTCTGGCCTTTGAACTCTCTGTTAGGACATGAGTCTGAAACTCTCACAGGAAGATAATCACTTAGATGTCTTCTAGGAAAGCCTGTTTTCTGTACAAAGTTTCTTATAACTCACTGCTTGTAAATTACAGATAGGAAGAGACATTCGTAAGACTAAGCTTTAACAGTAACTAATGCCCTCCTGGGGGTATGCTTGGCATAATTTGCAGGGATCATAAATTCTTAGTTTGAACCAAGGAGGTTTGGGGGATTTCTAAATTCAGGTACTAGATTTCTAAAAAGTTTTCCTGGCAGCAGAGCTTTTTCCTTTGCCATTCATCCTGTGTACACGCTGGAGAACTTGAGCTGCTTTGTTAGTTCCCATGTCAAAAAAGGAAAAATCTTACTAGAATGGTTTATGAGTACTAGGAATCTTAAGCCCTGCCTTGCTTCTAGGTATAAGGATACTTTGGGGATATTGAGAACACTGGGTATGAATGGCCTTTGTGAGTCTCTTTCTTGGTGCCTCTCTACATGGGACCACAACCCCGAGACTGTGTCTTATTTATCTTCTTTTATTTATTCATTCAATCATTTATTTATTTATCAATACTTTCACACTCACAATAGTAACCCAATGTGTAGGTCCAAATTTCTTCCTCTAAATACTTCATTTTCATGGGGAGTGTGTGTTAGCCGCTCAGTCATGTCCAATGCTTTGCGACCCTGTGGACTGTAGCCTGCCAGGCTCCTCTGTCCAAGGGATTCTCCAGGCAAGAAGACTGGAGAGGGTTACTGCTTCCTTCTCCAGGGCATCTTCCTGGCCCAGAGATTGAACCCAGGTCTCCTGCATTGCAAGCAGACTCTTTATGGTCTGAGCCACCAGAGAAGCCTTTTGATGCAGAATCCTGACAAATATATAAGATAAGCAAACACATTTTAAAGCGTGGTAAAATATTACTTTAAGAAAATCAAATGGTACAGTGGGATACAATGTGATAGGATGTAGAGCTTCTTTAGCTAGGCTGTCCAAAGTACTGTCTAAGGAGCAGTGAGATACATATAAATATGGAGGGAAGTTCATTCCAGATAGACTGGAGACACCCCAAAATAGGAATGGACTTGGCGTATTCCTGGAACAGCAATGGCAACAAAGCCAGTGTCCGTGGAGCAGAATGGAAAATGGGCAGAAGTGTGAGCCATATATTATCAGACTGCTAGTTATCAATTTGATTTTTTTTTCCTGATTTGCCTTGGGAAAGAGTTTAATACTGTTTGATTGCAATGGGAAACTACTGGAGTTCATCTTTTACCAAAATAAGTATACTGTCTGGTTTTATGTTTTGAGAAAATATTTGGACCTCTGTGTAGGGGGTAAGAATGGATGCAAAAGAGCTGTTGTAGAGTTATTGTAGATCAGGGATGGGGTGGGAGAGGCTTAGACAAGAATTCTAGGAGCAGACACATTGATGAGTGTTAGATTCCAAATATATTTTGGAGATAGATATACTGAAAAATTTACTTGTAAGGAAAACACATAGATGAAGGATTGCTCCAAGTTTTCACCCTAAGTTTGATGGTGGGACTGTTTGCTGAGTTAAAGAAAATTGGGGAACAGGAAAAATAAATACAAGAGTACCATTTTGGTCATATTAAATTTTAAATGCCTGTTAGGCATCAGGAAGTGGAATCAATGGCCTCAGGGATGAGGCTAGATCTGGGTATATTGATTTGACATTTAAAGTCACATACTAGATGAACTCTTCTAAGAAGTAAGTGGAAATAGAGAAGAGAAGGGAACCAGGACAAGGACCCTGGGAATTATAACCTTTAGACATCAGGCAGAGGAAGAGGGACTGGCTAGTACAATGGGAGAACATGGGGATGTGGCATCTCAAGAACCTAGAGAAAATAAATCTTTCAAGAAGATAAAAACACTTGTTTTGTGTCCTTGATGTCAACACAATAGTCAAGACGGATATAAATAAATTAACTTTTGAATTTTCACAGTAGAGGTCAATAACCACCTTGGTGCAAAGTATTCAGTGCAGCCAGTAAATACAAAATCCAGATTAGAATAAATTGAGGGCAGTATAAGGTTGAGAGGATGGAGATAACATATCTATTTGAGACTTCTGAAAACTTTAGCTACTTAGGGGGAGATTTTTTTAAATCAAACTTCCAGTGCCTTCCCCACAGTAAGCTGTTGAAAATACAGTAATTTAGGGGTTATGTAAGAGGAAGTCAGTTAAGAAAGTAGCCTGTATATGGTCATTGGATTGTACCTTTAAATTCATGTCTTTCTCTTATCAACTACACTAAGATGCATAATTTTAAATCTATAGTGTTAATGGGAAGTTACAAAGTACAGAAATCTGAGAATAGAATTCTTCTAGAGTCTTATGATTTTTCATCTTTATAGTGGATTTAAATGTACAGCAGTTTTTTCTTGATAGACTCTCCCTTATCTTGTCCTCCCAAAGTATCCAAATTACTCTTCATAGAGTTGACAAGTTTCACTTTACATTCCTATTCTGTTATTAAAAATACAGAATTGATTTTTGTTGGTGCTGTTGCCATATTCAGTAGCCACAAGCATTTTGTGTTCTAAGAGGACCAGTGAGTTTATTTTCCAAATGGTAAACATTAGTAAACTTAGGGGTTAAATAAGAGGAGGTCAGTTAAGAGAGTAGTCTGTATATGGTCATTGGATTATGCCTTTAAATTGGAGAATTCAGGTATGTTAAAGAACATAAGGATTTGGATTCCTACTAAAAAAATCTCTGACCCTAGTTTCACACATGTAGATTTTACGGATTTGTAAGAGAAAAGAAACATTAATTAAAGACAAAGTCTAAGAATAATGATAATAACTATACTTTTGTTCCTGTTCTTTATTGAGATACATATCACATATACAGAAATATTAAACCTATGTATGCATAGCTTAAATAATAACTGTAAATTGACCCCCATGTAACCAATACCAAGATGAAGAAACATAACACACAAAAACCCAGAAGACTCCCAACCTGACCTTTGTAACAATCATTTCTTTGTTTCTCTTTATCATTTACCACCTGTGTATTTATTCTTTTTTTTAAAAAAAAATCTTTTTATTTATATTGGGGTATAGCTGACTAACACAGTTGCAATAATTTCAGGTGAACAGGGAAGGGACTCAGCCACACACACACATGTGTCCATTCTCCGCCAAACTCCTCCCATCCAGGCTGCCACATGACATGGAGCAGAGTTCCCTGTGCTACACAGGAGGTCCTTGTTGATGACCCATTACTAATTACTAATTGAAAGTAGTTACTATTAAATGAAATTAAAGATGCAGTCTTTTAGTTGTGTTAACCACATTTCAAGTGTACAACAGCCACATTGTGTCACTATTACTATTGACTCACAGCAATAGTATTGGACAGCACCATTTCTAGAACATTTCCATCACTCCAGAAAGTTCTACTCAACAGCAATACTCTAGGAATACAGACCTGGGAGTGGAATTGTTAGGACCTCAGATAGACATTTCCAGATGATATCACACTGTTTTTCAAAATGGTTGTACTAGTTTATATTCCATTCAACTGTACAAGAGAACCCTGCTCCTAATGCCCTTGCATCCTCAATAGCACTTGGCTTGGAGCTCAGCAGCTAAGGCTTCTGTAACAAAGTACCACAAACTTGGTGGCATAAACATCAGAAATTTATTTTCTAACAGTTCTGGGGGTTGGAAGCCCAAGATCAAGTTGTCAGCAGGCATGGTTCCTTTGGAGGGCTGTAAGGAAAGGATTTGTTCCAGGCTTCCATGTTTGGTTTGTGGATGGCCATTTTCTCCAGGAGTCTTCACAATCTATTCCCTCTGAATGTCTCTGGATTCAGATTTCCCCTTTGACCTCACCCTAATGACCTCATTTTAACTTCATGACCTTTGTAAAGACCCTATCTTCAAATAAGGCTCCATTCTGAGAAACCAGGGGTTAGACCTCAGCAGATATATTTGGACAGAAGGGGCATAATTCAGCCTACAACAGGTATATTAGATGTTTCAATATTTGCAAATCTGGTAGAAGTATAATGGTATTGCATTATAATTTTAATTTTACTTCCCTTGATTTTTCATGTACTATCCCATTTTTTTCACATGTTATAATCTGATAGTCTTTTTTTTTTTTTTTTTTTAAGTACCAGGTCAAGGTTTGACCCTTTATTTCTCTTAGGCTGCCAACTTTTTTCATATTTCTTTATAGGAATTATCCTTACTATTTTGGACACTAGTACTTTTTTGATCATAGGTGTTGCAGTTATGTTCTCCTATCCTGTGGTTTGCCAGTTACTTATTTTTTATAATAAAACTAAGTTCTTAAATTCTTATTTGATTTAGTAAACATTTTCTTTATGGTTTGTACTATTTCTTTCTTGTTAAGAAATCCTTCCTTACCCTGAGGTTATGGATTTCTTCTTCTGTGTTGTCTTCCTAAAGCCTTACAGTTTTGTTTCTCTCATTTAGGTCATTTTTCTACCTGGAATTGTTTTTTTTGTTTTTGTTAAGTGGTGGTAAAATTTTATAATAAAGAAAATTAGATTTCCACCATCATTTATTGAAAGTTCTATTCTTTCTCCCCAAATCTTCTCTATAAAACAATGTACATTGGTCTGTTTATACTACTTTATTTAGTTCTCCTGGGTATGTTTTTCTCCCACTATGTCTATATCACCCTTCTTTATTATGAAAGTTTTACAATAAATTTTATTTGATAATGAAAGTCTTTCTAATTTGTTCTTCAAGAATTTCTTATCTATATTTTGATATTTGCATTTCCTAGTTTTTTATAGCCATGTTTTGACAGACTAAGTTCCCTTCTATTCCTGGTTTGCTAACAGCCTTCTTTTTTTAAAATCATAAATAGAAGTTAAATTTTGTCAAATCTTCCTGCAGCTGTGCTTTACTTTTTCAAAAATCTACTGTTTCCCAAATAATGTGCTAGATGCTTTATATATACATCATATCTAGTCCTCGGATCAGTTTTGCCAAGTAAGTATAATTATTCCCATCTTGGAAATGAAAAAATAAAACAAAGCTCTGAAAGACTACGTAGTTTGCCCAAATTTCTAGATACTGAGTGGAAGAGCTAGGATTCAAACTGAGGTTCCTCTGGCCCCTTAATTCACTCATTAACTAATTTATGCATGTATTTAATCAGTAAATTGTTACTGAATAACCTCTGTGTTCCCTGGAAACGTTTGCACTTGCTGTTTCATTTCATTATCACCTGAGTCTGGGTACAAGTATACCTTGGAGGTATTGAGGATTCCACTCCACTGGCTCAGAGTTAGTCACACAGAGTTTTTGGTTTCTTGGTACACACAAAATTTATGCTTACACTATAGTTTGTTAAGTGAAATAGCACAATATCTAAAAAATAATGTACTACCTTAATTAAAAAATACATAATTGCTAAGAATGCTAACCATCCTCTGATCCTCCATATTTTTCTGCTGGTGAAGGATCTTGCCTCCATGTTGATGGCTGCTGGCTGATCAGGGTGGATGTTGCTGAAGGTTGGGGTAGCTGAGATAATTTCTTAAAATAAGAAAACAGTGGAGTGTGCCACATCGATTGACTCTTCTTTTTAAATTATTATGTGTCAGGGAATAGGAGGCTGGCAGAGAGGGAAAAAGATGGGAATTGGTGGTTAGTGAAATGGAATACACACATTTATCAGTAAAGTTCGCTATCTATATGGTTAAGTTTCATGGTGCCCTAAAACAGTTACAATGGAAACATCAAAGGTGCCTTGAGAACACATTGTTGTTAACAGCGCTAAACATGCATGTGTATTTTAGTTCCTAAATTATTGAGAATGCTAACAGGATGACACTGGTTTTCTCTAAGTGGCAATTGGAAAAGGCATTTCCCAGTCCAACATCCTCCGAGGAATTTTGCAGTCCTTGGCAAACGGAGGCATGATGGAGCCCTTAATCAGAAGCTGCCTGTGAAGAATTCCCTCCTCATATCCAATCCATTCAGCTTGGCCCTGGCCAAGCTTTTGATCTCATGGAGGTTATCAGAAATACAATCTTTTTACATATAGCAAGAAAGTTAAACAGGAATGAATTTTAGTATACTCAAACACATATGATAAATGGGGACATTTAATACTACATAGAAGCCTGGGAAAATACATCTGATAAAACATTTTTTTTTTAAGTATTGACTATGGAAAACAGCATTTCTTCCCTTTGTTTCATATCTTTAAGAATGATGAAAAGTGAAAGATAATTGCTTTAAGTACCTAAATCTACTTGGTTTCCTGCCCAGTTTTGTATTCCCTAATCTGTTCTTGATCAGCTCTTAGACTTCCCAATTGGGGAGGAGAGGCCTAAGACAGTCTTCTCCTATCTACCCCATATGTTACCTCATTTTCTTGCTGATAATTGTTTAAGCATTTCCTAGAAAACAGGAAGTTTTACACAAATGTGTTGCTCAGTGCTCAGAGGAACTATAGACATGTAGAATAAATTTTTCATCTTCTTATATAACTCACTCAATTCCTTGCTGTATTTTGACATAACTGGAGACTTAAAGATGATTTAGTATTTCAGACATATAGTTAATCTCAGAACAAAAGTAAATGATCCCATTGAAACGTCTATAATTGACTCTGAATGGCTGTTGCCTTTACCACCTGCCATTTCCTCAGCATTGATGCACCTAGTCTGTAATATACAAGTGGACCTCACTTCACAAACACCCCAGATTCATAAAATCCACAGTCTAGGGCATACTTAGATATATATTTTAAGTAACTCTTTTTACAGAGTAACATATTACTAAATTTCTTTACAAGAAAAGCTGCTCCTGGGTGATTAAAATATGGCCCACTTTCTAAGAATGATATTTACAAACAATTTTTCAAAAATGTCTATATGTCTAGATTAGGCTTGAAATTCTGGGAAGATGGCACCAGCAGAAGACATCCAGTTTTTTCAAGTGTATTTGAATTCCCACACATTAAACAACCAAGGCAGCTATTTAGCAGAACCAAAACCAATGGGCATTTACAACAAAACTGGTAACAATATATCTCCACAAACTCCCAAAATGCAGGCTGCTGGAATAAACTGGCTGGAGCCCCAAGGCCAGCTTGTTATCAGTGTCTGAACTGCAGGTAGCAGAGGGACCCTGAGTGTGGCTTCTGGGAAACTGAGAGCAGGTCAGCTCACAGCTCTTTACCAGAAGTCTCAGGACAATCGGAGAACAGCAGCTGCAGCTGGGCAGCTGGGAGGGTTTTGCTCATCTCAGTAGCAAGGCACAAGAGGCTTACTGTGAATCCTAATCACACGAGCAGCCAGGTCCTTGTGAGATCTCCACACGGCACCTTCGGAGCTCCTTTTGGAGAAAGGGTCTCACAGTGAAGTGTGGAGTCAAAACTGAGCATGGTAAGCAGGACAGAGAGAAAAAAGGAAGCTTCAGATAAAGTGAGTGAGCCATGAGCCTCGAAAAGACATGGAGGAAACTTAAGTATGTGTTACTAAGTGAAAGAAAATCTGCAAGACTTCATAGTGTGATATTCTAACTCTATGGCATTCTAGAAAAGGCATATCTATGGAGAGGGTGAAAACCTCAGTAGCTGAGGGAGCTAGAGGGTAGGGAGAGATGAGTAGGCCAGGCAGAGGATTTTTAGTGCAGCAAAACTACTGTTTGATGTTTTAATTATGGATATATGCCATTGTATGTTTGCCTAAATTCATAGAACATACCAAGAGTGAACTCTAATGTAAACTGTGGTCTTTGATTGGTAACGGCGTGTCACTGTAGGTTTATCTGTTGCAAGAAATATGTCGCTGTCATGAGGGATGTGACTCTAGAGGAGGCTCTGCATGAGCAGACGCAGGGCACATATGGGAAATCTCTGCACTTTCCAGTCAGTTTTGTTCATGAGCCTAAAACTGCTCTAAAATGTCATTGTCGTTTAGTCGCTAAGTCATGTCTGACTCTTGCGACCCTGTGGACTGTGGCCTGCCAGGCTCCTGTGTCCATGGGATTCTCCAGGCAAGAATACTGGAGTGGGTTGCCACTCCCTTCTCCAGGGGATCTTCAGGCCCCAGGGATTGAACCCAGATCTCCTGCATTGCAGGCAGATTCTTTACAGACTGAGCTACAAGGGAAGCTCTAAAAAGTAAAGCCTATCAAAAAAAACTGGGTGTGTTTGTTTGCAGTTAGTACTCTAAGGCATTGCTACAGACTTAGTGACTTAGAAACAACATAATGTACTATCTTAGAGTTCTTAGGTCAGAATTCTGGATGGTTTCAGCACATTCTCTGCTACGAGACTTAAACCAAGGTGTATGTGTCTGGGCTTTTATGGGGAGATTGTGGGAAGAATCCCCCTCTGTTCATTCAGATGGATGGCAGAGCTCACTGCTGTGTGTTACTGGACTGAGGTCCTGTTTCCTTGCTGTTTGCTCTGAGGGTCATTTCTCAGCGTCCAGAGCATGCCGGCATTCTCTGCTTCGTGGCCTTCTTCATTTTTGAGGCCAGAATCAGGGGCCTCCTCATGTGGGTCAGTCCTCCTGTCTCAGATCTCTCTTATCTCTTGTTCTGCCCCATCCCTCTTGCCTCCAGCCAAAGAAATTTCTCTTCTTTTAAGGTACTCCTATGATTCGACTGTGTTTCCATAGATAATCCGGGATATCTCCCTGGATTTTAGTTTATGGTCTATAACCTTAGTTATGTCTTCACAGGTTCTAGAGATTAGGACTCAGATATCTTCGGGTGACCATTCATTCTACACTCAGAAGGGAGGTGCACAGAGCCTGGAGATCTCAGGAAGCAAGCTGCTCTACAAAAATAACAGAAGAGGGAGCTCCGTGATGTTAAAAATTTAGCCAAAACTTCATAGAAACTAAATTCAACAAAGAAAGTATAGATATAGCCTTTTATAATATTTCAAAAACAAGCTAAAGATTTTAAAATATGGTATAAGATGTGAAAGAAAAATATTCATCAGAGAAAAATTCAGAAAGGAGGTAATGGAACTGAGCTGAGGTATTAGAAATAAAATAAAAAAATTCAACACAAGAGAATAAAGAAGTTACTTTAAGAAAAACTGATAGTACAAAAGAACAACATATCAAATATAAAACAAAAAAATTAAAGAAGAATTTGAGATAAAGTTTATAACACTGAAAACTGGCAATAGAAATTCAATATAAATGTTATTGGAGTCTCTGGAAAAAACTGAAAACAAAGCAAGAAAATAGGAAAACCCACTAACAAGAAGACTTTCCGAAAATATGTATATATTTGTATATGTATATATTTGAAATTATGTATTAGATGCATACTGAATACCTAAGAATATCAATCTAGAATGACCAAAATCAAGATATATTCTAGCAAAATTACTACAGCTTAAAGGAAAAAAAGGCTTATTTTTCACCTTGGCAAAATCATCAGGTGATTTATAAGGGAAAGAAAATTATGTTACCATCAGACTGTTTTTGTTAGAAGTACTTTATGCTAAGAGAAAATGGAGTAACATAAAGTTAAGGTACTCAAGGGAAGAAATGTTAGCCAGGGATTTTATATTCATCAAACTTACCTTCCAATTTAAAGGGTATAGACAAACGAATAGCATTAGAACTCAAGGAGATCGTTCCCAAGATTTCTTCCTGAGGAAGCTTCTAGAGACTGTGCTCCTCAACTACC
Organism: Dama dama; assembly: GCF_033118175.1. Taxonomy (NCBI): domain Eukaryota; kingdom Metazoa; phylum Chordata; class Mammalia; order Artiodactyla; family Cervidae; genus Dama; species Dama dama. Next base: position 9,569,100 of record NC_083681.1, read on the forward strand.
AAAATGCCAAGAGAAACAGCAACATGAGGCCATGTGCTGTCATTAAAGGTATAGTTACTTATGAAACGCAAGGGTAAATGATTTTAGGAGGAGAGAGGATAGTATATGGTGGCTATATGCTTAGGCATAATATAGTCCAACTACTAAGCAGCAGAGAGTAAAAAGCACATATGTAAAAGAAAAAAATATTCACCCATTCTCAGTAATTATATAGGTAACTAATAATTCTAATATAATAGAATTACTATTGTTATTCTGAGACCCTTATGTGTGTAATGTGGGAAAAAGTAAATGAATATATGTGGGATATTCTGTTATTCTCTGTGTCCTTGAGACGTAGGGATTCTGGGTACAGATGAAGCGTACATAAGAGAGAAGTATATAAAAGAGTATATAGAAGAAATCTGGTTTAGAATTTGGATTTGAATTGAATGTATCAGTCCAAACGTTATCTTAAAAGATTAAATTATCTTAAAATTATCTTTTACTAAAGGAAGTGACACTCAATGGCTGCATTATTTTATCCCCAATTCCTACTTCTCTTACACATTAAGTCCAGAAACTTGATAAGACACACTTAACCCTTTAAATCCTTTACTTCTTCTTCATCCCCTCTCTTAACAGACAATCAGCCTGCAAATTCTAACTCTTGTTCAGTTGCTCAGTTGTGTCCGACTCTCTGTGACCCCCATGGACTGCAGCACGCCAGGCTTCCCTGTCCTTCACTATCTCCTGGAATTTGCTCAAATTCATGTCTATTGAGTCAATGATGCCATCCAACCATTTCATCCTCTGTCACCCCCTTTTTCTCTTGCCCTCAGTCTTTTCCAATGAGTCAGTTCTTCACATCAGGTGGCCGAAGTATTGGAGCTTCTGCTTCAGCATCAGTCCTTCCAATGAATATTCAGGATTGATTTCCTTTAGGATTGACTGGTTATATTTCCTGGCAGTCCAAGGGACTCTCAAAAGTCTTCTCCAACACCACAGTTCAAAAGCATCAATTCTTTGGTGCTCAGCCTTCTTTATGGTCCAACTCTCATATCCACACATGGCTACTAGAAAAATCGCAATTTGACTATCCAGACCTTTGTTGGCAAAATGATGTCTCTGTTTTTTAATATGCTGTCTAGGTTTGTTATAGCTGTTCTTCCAAGGTGCAAGAGTCTATTAAACATGGCTGAAGTCACCATCCACAGTGACTTTGGAGCCCAGGAAAATAAAGTCTGTCACTGCTTCCATCTTTTCCCCATCTATTTGCCATGAAGTGATGGGACTGGTTGCCATGATTTTACTTTTTTAATGTTGAGGTTTTTTTTTTTTTTTTTTAATGTTGAGTTTTAAGCTAGCTTTTTCACACTCCTCTTTCACTTTCATCAAGAGGCTCTTTAGTTCATCTTCACTTTCTGTCATAAGGGTGGTGTCATCTGCATATCTGAGATTACTGATATTTCTCTAACTCTACCTTTTAGATATTTCTCAAATCCATCCATTCCTCTCCATTCTAATGGTGCCACCATCTTACCTGGGAGCTCTGCAGTCATCTCCTCAGTGGTCTCCTTGCATCTCTCCTTGCCCCTCCAACCCACTCCTTATTTTGCAAAATGACCCCTGTAACAGCAAGTATGATCATTCCGCTCCACATTTTAAACTCATTAGTGGCTTCCCAGAGTCCTGAGAGTGGCTACAATGGCCTGGATGATGCAACTGCTGTTGATGCCGAGTCCTCAGAAGCACCATTTCCCTCCGGCTCTGAGTTTTCAGTCCTGCTGGGCTTCTTTTGGCTCCTCAAACATGCCAGAGATTCAAGGGCCATCACATGGATCGTTTTCTCTTCCTGTTACACATTCTTCCTCCTGTTGCGCCATCTCATTCTTCCTTATAGCTTCAGCTTAAAAGTCACCTTCTCTAGATTCTCCTGATCACTACCCCTAATTAGAGGAAATACCCCTGAGTATTTAGCATCCTGTACTTCTAAGGAACACCCTGAGCACTTGTATTTTTAACGCCAATTTTCCCCATCAGCATGGGAGTTCCGTAAAGAGAGGAATCTACCTATTTCCCACATAACTCCCATTTCCTAGCACATTGCAGTTACTGATTAAATATTTACTGAATGAATAAGGGAGTGAAAGTGAAAGTCACTCAGTCGTGTCTGACTCTTTGCAAGCCCATGGACTCTACAGTCCATGGAATTCTCCAGGCCAGAATACTGGAGTGGGTAGCCTTTCCCTTCTCCAGGGGATCTTCCCAACCCAGGGATCGAACCCAGGTCTCCCACCTTGCAGGCAGTTTCTTTACCAGGTGAGCCACAAGGGAAGCCCATGAATAAGGGAATGATTGTCTAAATAGGCAAGATTGAGACATAAAAAAGGTGGTTAATTTCTTTCCTCTAATCTTTGCATTTATTAAAAACAAGTGTGATGTCATCTATTTTATATTTATAGGAGTATTATATGTAGGATATTCTCCCTTTCCACAGTCATTTATCTGACAATCAACTTTTTAAAATTTTTCCAGTCAGGTGTTTAGATTTAATTGCAGAACATTTTATTCTTTCCATCTAAACTTTTAAATGGACTTCCGAGGTGGTGCTAGTGGTAAAAAACAAAAAACAAAAACCCTGCCAATGCAGGAGATATAAAAGATGCAGATTTGATTCCTAGGTTGGGAATATCCCTGAAGGAGGGCATGGCAACCCACTCCAGTAATCTTGTCTGGAGAATCCCATGGACCAAGGAGGATGATGGGCTACAGTCCATGGGGTCGCAAAGAATCAGACATGACTCAAGTGATTTAGCTTGCCATGGAAAACTTCTAAATAGTACACAAAAATGATTAACTAGTATTCTCAATTAGTAATGCTTTTATACTCTGCTTTTAACAGGCTAAGAAAGCACAATGAGGGGAAAGACTATTATCAGAGATTTTACTAAACTGGAAACAGAACTACTAAGACATGTCCCAGAGTTAGCCCAGCTTTCTACATTTTTTCTATTTGAGGTTAGCATGAATGTTCAGAATAAGGACCCTATGGTCCTCTGAAGTCCCACATCATGGAAAAAAAAAAAAAAAAATTAATTATCTTGGCCCAAAAGTGGGTAACTATTTTTCTGAGGACTTTTAATAATAAAGATAAAAACAGGAAAAACAAAATAAAATTAATGGGTTGTTTGGATAGTAACTAAGTTAACGACAAAATAAATTCACCAGAACACATTACTTCTGAGCATCCTGGACTTTTGAACTCCTCTTTTATGTTACTATATATTTCTTAGTTGCTTTGGCTTCCCACGTAATTTATATGTGTATATTTTCTCACATAAATCTTACGTAAGCTGTATAAGATTTCTGTTGTGCAAATCAAGATTTCTTAATAAAACCATTGTTTTAATTTCTGCAAAAAATATATTGGACTAAAACTTTGGTTTGCTGTGAAGTGGACATGGTAGAGATGTGACCCGTCGCATTTATCAACCACTGCTTCTAATGTGGGAGTGAGAAGCTCTGAAGCTCCTTAGCTTCAGGATAAATGTGCTGTGAGTTCAGCTGCGCAGCGTGGTTGCTTTATCTGACCTCTGCCCTTGCTTCTGCCTTGGCACTATAAGGAATTGGTCTGATCTGGGCCCTGTTCATCCAGCTGCGCCTCTGTCTCAGGATCCAGCTTACCTTATCTTCAGAGGTAAAGACCCACAGGGCCCTCCCTGACCAGCTCATCTCTGCCATGGCTAAAACGGGGAGAAGGAGATGGAGAAAGAACGCTGGGGACATACCTGCAGTAATCTGGGTGATAAGAATTTGAACTTCAGTGAAGCAGAGAGAACAGGGAGAAGGGAGGGTGAACTTGACTGGTTATAGGGGATAAAAACGAAACAGTATATGGTGTTAATACCAAATGACCGGGAGGGGGGGGGGAATGGATGTGGAAAAGTTGCTGATTTAGGTCTGCATATCTAGATTAGTTGAAAATACAATAGACAGTAAAACTGTGTCAATACAGAAAGCCTCAAATTATGTCTACTTCATTCATCATATTCACAGGATTCAGTAAGAATTTTGGCCAATAATCTTCCTTTAGAGCAACCAAACAGATATTCTTATATTCAAGATTGTAAATCAAAATATTTCTTAGAACAGAGGCTATGCATGTTGTTCATACACACCATCACCACCTTTCATATTGTAGAGAATGTAACCCGGAGTGCCTACCTAGAAAAAAGGTAACATTAATGAGATGAAGGCTGCAGACTTGGGCCAGACTTACTGGCATCAAATCCAGCTTTGTCGCTGAGGAGACCCTTGTGTGATTAACAGCAAGTTACATATGTTCTCATCCTTAGTTTTCCCATCTGGACAGTGGAGATACTCATAGTTATATACCTTGTAGTATTAAAGTTGTTATGACAATTGAATTATTAATTATAAAATAAACTTTAGAATTGTACCTGGCATGTATAGAGTAAGTAGTATCTAAGTATTTCATAAATAAATGTTTTCTAAGATTCTCCTAATTCTCAGATTATCTAATTTTATAGAAGAGTCTGTTCTGCCCAATCTTTAGCCTTGTTTTACTTTGCCTTTAGGTGATTCTACACTGACAAATATTTTAAAACATACCGTGTATTTGTTAGTCACTCAGTTGTGTCTGACTATTTGCGACCCCATGGACTGTAGCCTGCCAGGCTCCTCTGTACATGGGATTTCCCAGGCAAGAATACTGGAGTGGGTTGCCCTTTCTTCTTCAGGGGATCTTCCTGATCCAGTGATAGAACCTGGGTCTCCTGCATTGCAGGCAGATTCTTTAACATCTGAGCCACAAGGGAAACCCATGTATGTCAGAGGACCTAGTTAAAGGACAAACATCTGCTCCATGCACACTCATGCCTTTCCCCAGGCTATTTAATTCCTTTGCTGCAGCAGTAGCACCTGCCCTCAAGAGAGGGCTCTGAAGGCAGGGCTTGCAGAGCCGGGAGGCCGCCTGGTATTCATCCTGGCTTCCCATTTCTTCTGCATCACTCCATCCCTCCTGGTTAATAGACTGCATGTGTGTTAGCCTACTCCCATCTTTAGCAGCATGTGAACTCCTTTAATCCTGCCTTATCTTGAACTTTGCTAATCTTTTGAGCTATAAACCTTTATAAAGCTATAAATGAAATCTTATGGATCTACAAGTCTGTCACTTAAAACACATGAGAATTCCTTAGCAAATATACTTTCTTCTCCTTGAAGTGTAGTGAAAGTCACTCAGTCGTGTCCAACTCTGCCACCCCATGGACTGTATGCAGCCCACCAGGCTCCTCTGTCCATGGGTTTTCCAGGTAAGAATGCTGGAGTGGGTTGCCATTCCTTTCTTCAGGGGATCTTCCCGATCCAGGGATCGAACCCCAGTGTCCTGCACTGCGGGCAGGTTCTTTACCACTGAGCTACCTGGGAAGCCCTTTTATTCCTTACTTTCAACTGAAATTCAGTTCATTAGTAGTTAAAAAGAGGAAAACTGTGCTTGTCCATGGTTAATGCCTCTTTCCTCCTGATAGGTTATTTATTGATTAGTTGGAAGTTTCCAGGATGTATGACTTGGCAAGGACCATTAATATTTTCATGATTTCCAATACCAATTGGTGTTTGGTATTAGTTTATAAATTACTCCTTCGTTTCTACACTCATAGATCAGTTTAACCTCCTAGAAGATATCTAAGAACTTTTTTGGCCAGTCAAAATTCTGTTTGTCTGAAAATTTTTCTTGGTACATTTACTTATGATCTCACACTCCTGAACAGGTTTTTATTTTTCAAATACACATAGGTGAGAAGGCATCACATGGCAAAAGCAATGGTCCTGCATCCTTATAGATTTATATGAGAAGAGAAAACAGCCTACAAATGAGAGGTAATAATAGAAACAGTAAGGAAATAATGATAACAGCATTTATTGTGTCTTTATGCCAAGAGCCATGCTAAGCAGTTCTTTATATGTTATAATACATGGGGCTTCCCTTGTGGCTCAGGCTGGTAAAGAATACACCTGCAACTGGGGAGACCTGGGTTCGATCCCTGAGTTGGGACGATCCCCTGGAGAAGGGAAAGGTTACCCACCCCAGTATTCTGGCCTAGAGAATTCCATGGACTATACATGGGGTCACAAAGAGCTACTGTCCATGGGGTCACAGAGTCGGACACAACTGAGTGACTTAAAAAAAAAAAAAGAGGACACACCTTAAGGTGATATCTGTATTTTAAAGATAATTCTTAACCAAAATATTTCATAACAATATTACATTAGTGAATAAGATTACATTGCATATACTACTTTATGAACTGCATTGCATTTGTAAATCATATCTTAGTTTCCCTTTCCCCTTGTAAAATCACAGTAGATCTCTTTCCATGTCAGTATCTCTGAATCTCACATTTGGCTAATACTTATTAATCTGACTTTTACCTTTTCTATCACACATTTTTAAAATAAAAAATACATAAATGTAACATAAGTTTATTTATTCAAATAAATTTAAACCTGATTATAGATATGGATATACAGATAGACACAGATAAAATATATAATCGATTGTATATCAAAAAGAATTTGTGGTGGCAGGGATTTAAAGAAAAAACTAAAAACAAAAGGTGTAACTAGTTACTTCATTTTAAAACATGTTCTTTGGTAAACAGATAATTTCATGAAGCTTATTAATAAATTTAAAATTGTGCACCATTGCTTTTATAAAAGCTGTAAAGTGTCCATGGTATGGACCTAACAGAAGCAGAATATATTAAGAAGAGGTGGCAAGAATACACAGAACTATATAAAAATGATGCTCATGACCCAGATATCCACGATGGTGTGATCACTCACCTAGAGCCAGACATCCTGGAATGGGAAGTCAAGTGGGCTTTAGGAAGCATCACTATGAACAAAGCGACTAGAGGCAATGGAATTCCAGTTGAGCTATTTCAGATCCTTAACAGTGGCCACAGGACTGGGAAAGGTCAGTTTTTATTCCAATCTCAAAGAAAGGCAATGCCAAAGAATGTTCAAACTACCGCAGTTTTATTCATCTCATATGCTAGCAAAATAATCCTCAAAATTCTCCAAGCCAGCTTCAACAGTATGTGAACCATGAACTTCCAGATGTTCAAGCTGGATTTAGAAAAGGCAGAGGAACCAGAGATCAAATTGCCAACATCTGTTGGATCATTGAAAAAGCGGGAGAATTCTACTTCTGCTTTATTCACTGTGTCAAAGCCTTTGACTGTGTGGATAACAACAAACTGTGGAAAATTCTTAAAGAGATGGGAATATCAGACCACCTTACCTGCCTTCTGAGGAATCTGTATGCAGGTCAAGAAGGAACAGTTAGATCCAGACATGGAACAACAGGCCAGATCCAAATTGGGAAAGGAGTACATCAAGGCTATATATTGACACCCTGCTTATTAAACTTATATGCAGAGTACATCATGCGAAATGCCACGCTTGGTGAAGCACAAGCTGGAATCAAGATTGCTGGGAGAAGTATCAATAACCTCAGATGTGCAGATGACACCACCCTTATGGCAGAAAGTGAAGAAAAACTAAAGAGCCTTTTGATGAAAGTGAAAGAGGAGAGTGGAAATGTTGGCTTAAACCTCAACATTCAAAATCATGGCATCCAGTCCCATCACTTCATGGCAAATAGATGGGAAACAATGGAAACAGTGAGAGACTTTATTTTTTGGGCCCCAAAATCACTGCAGATGGTGACGGTAGTCATGAAATTACAAGACTCTTGCCCCTTGGAATAAAAGCTATGACCAACCTAGACAGCATATTTAAAAGCAGAGACATTACTTTGCCAACAAAGGTCCATCTAGTCAAAACTATGGTTTTTCCAGTAGTCATGTATGGATGTGAGAGTTGAACTCTAAAGAAAGCTGGGTGCCGAAGAATTGATGCTTTTGAACTGTGTTTGAACTGTGGTGTTGAAGAAGACTATTGAGAGTCCCTTGGACTGCAAGCTGATCCAACCAGTCCATCCTAAAGGAGATCAGTCCTGAATAGTCACTGGAAGGACTGATGCTGAATCTGAATTTCCAATAATTTGGCCACCTGATGCGAAGAACAGACTCATTTGAAAGACCCTGGTTCTGGGAAAGAGTAAAGGCAGGAGGAGAAGGGGATGACAGAGGATGAGATGGTTGGATGGCATCACCAACTCAATGGACATGAGTTTGAGTAAGCTCCGGGAGTTAGTGAAGGACAGGGAAACCTGGTGTGCTGCAGTCCATGGGGTCGCAAAGAGTCGGACATGACTGAGTGACTGAACTGAAAGTGTCCATGAAAACAATTAAAGTATCATATTCAGACCCCACTTCACAAAAGCATATAGTCTCCTGTCAATCTAGTATATAGTACTGGAACTCTCTCATCAAAAAGTATAAATTGTGAAATCTATGTTTTCTCTCAACATTATATAAGAACACTTGTTTGCTCAGTCCAGTCACTGTGGGCATAAAATTATCAAACAAAGTCAAAAGATTTTACTTCATGAATGCTTAAGTGTCCTAGAAGATTTGATTTTAATTATAGGTAGTGTTTCAATTGTTTTTAAAGTTTTTAAAAAGTTTTTTAAACTTTTAAAAGTTTTAAATAAATTACAAATTATTCTTAATTGGTAAAACAAGTTTAACCAAGACTTAGAGGCAATAATTCAACAGAGCCTGCAAAGTCCAGGAACATCACTTGGCATTTTCAGGAGAAGTGAAGATTTCAGAGGAAAATAAATATTCTGCAGGAAATAAAAACCAAAAGAAAACATTAGTTTTATTCCTGAAAATTTATAACTAATTAACTTTTTCTTATATTGCTAGTCTTATTTCCTTCTCCAGTTTCAGTACTATGATGTATAAAATATTGTACAATCTTATACCTATACATTTTGAAATTGTAGCCTTTTTCATCCCATCAGCATTTATGTGTATCGTGAATAGAATAATCCATTAGAAACATGACTTAATTAATTGTACTTTAAAATGTACACTGCCTATACTTTAGGAGATGTCTATCTAATAAAATCATCATTTGATATCAGAACATTCTAGAAAGGCATTCTAGAAAAGACAATTTAGGAATGACTCATCTGGAAAAAGCCCACTCAGTAAAAAATAACTGTGGTTGTTGATCTTGATTTTAAAAAGGGGAAGGGAAACCAAGATGTATAACATTTTTTGAAAATTAAGAAGCGTATATCTCCAATTCCATGGAACTGGAGGAATCAACGTGCCTGACTTCAGGCTCTACTACAAAGCCACAGTCATCAAGACAGTATGGTACTGGCACAAAGACAGAAATATAGATCAATGGAATAGAATAGAAAGCCCAGAGATAAATCCACGTACCTATGGACACCTTATATTCGACAAAGGAGGCAAGGATATACAATGGAAAAAAGACAATCTCTTTAGCAAGTGGTGCTGGGAAAACTGGTCAACCACTTGTAAAAGAATGAACCTAGAACACTTTCTAACACCATACACAAAAATAAACTCAAAATGGATTAAAGATCTAAATGTAAGACCAGAAACTATAAAACTCCTAGAGGAGAACATAGACAAAACACTCCCCGACGTAAATCACAGCAGGATCCTCTATGACCCACCTCCCAGAATATTGGAAATAAAAGCAAAAATAAACAAATGAAACCTAATGAAACTTAAAAGCTTTTGCACAACAAAGGAAACTATAAACAAGGTGAAAAGACAGCCCTCAGATTGGGAGAAAATAATAGCAAACGAAGCAACAGACAAAGGATTAATCTCAAAAATATATAAGCAGCTCCTGCAGCTCAATTCCAGAAAAATAAATGACCCAATCAAAAAATGGGCCAAAGAACTAAACAGACATTTCTCCAAAGAAGACATACAGATGGCTAACAAGCACATGAAAAGATGCTCAACATCACTCATCATCAGAGAAATGCAAATCAAAACCACAATGAGGTACCACATTACACGCCAGTCAGGATGGCTGCTATCCAAAAGTCTACAAGCAATAAATGCTGGAGAGGGTGTGGAGAAAAGGGAACCCTCTTACACTGTTGGTGGGAATGCAAACTAGTACAGCCGCTATGGAGAAGGGTGTGGAGATTTCTTAAAAAACTGGAAATAGAACTGCCATATGACCCAGCAATCCCACTCCTGGGCATACACACCGAGGAAACCAGATCTGAAAGAGACACATGCACCCCAATGTTCATCGCAGCACTGTTTATAATAGCCAGGACATGGAAGCAACCTAGATGCCCATCAGCAGATGAATGGATAAGGAAGCTGTGGTACATATACACCATGGAATATTACTCAGCCATTAAAAAAATTCATTTGAATCAGTTCTAATGAGATGGATGAAATTGGAGCCCATTATACAGAGTGAAGTAAGCCAGAAAGATAAAGACCAATACAGTTATACTAACACATATATATGGAATTTAGAAAGATGGTAACGATAACCCTATATGCAAAACAGAAAAAGAGACACAGATGTACAGAACAGACTTTTGGACTCTGTGGGAGAAGGCGAGGGTCGGATGTTTCGAGAGAACAGCATCGAAACATGTATATTATCTAGGTTGAAACAGATCACCAGCCCAGGTGGGATGCATGAGACAACTGCTCGGGCCTGGTGCACTGGGAAGACCCAGAGGGATGGGATGGGGAGGGAGGTGGGAGGGGGGATTGGTACGGGGAATACATGTAAATCCATGGCTGATTCATGTCAATGTATGGCAAAAACCACTACAATATTGTAAAGTAATTGGCCTCCAACTAATAAAAATAAATGGGAAAAAATAAAAATACATAAATAAATAAAAGAAAAAAGAAAAAAAATATGAAAAAAAAGAAGCCTATATCTTATATGTAAACTTCTAACGACAGAAAATAAACCGTAGGTAGCTTATGTTCAGTGTTTAATGCAATTTCACGTGGAAGTCAGCACTCAGAGTTTTAATGGGGATGGTAATGCTCCTCTCTACGCTGGAGGAAACAATGCCATTATTTTGAAGTGTCTGCATTATCCGCATGAGTCTTCTTTGTTCAAAGGAGAGATGCAGAATGGGAAGGAGATTCATTTTTATGTCTCTTCATTAATGTTTACGTATATTGAACACTCTCCACATGCCAGTGTGTAGGACTGAAAAAGAAAAGCTTGATGTTTGTCCTGCTTGAACTCATATTCTCTCGTGTGATGAAAGCTCACTGTGGTGAGTACCCTGCGACGCAGGCAGTGAGCGTGAAGGGCCGTGGAGCACAGAAGAGCAGCAGCTGCCTTTACCCAGAGGTCAGAGAGAGCTTTCCTGTGTGTTTCTCAGTCCCCATTCTTGCTGCCCTGTGTTAGGTCGTCCTCGTCTGCACCCAGCTTTTAGCCGTAGTCTCCTAACTGGTCATCCTGCCTCGCGTCCTTGCTCCTGTCCACTGTAAATCTAATTTAGAAGCTTTCACTGTCCCCACATCACTCTCAGGATTATGTTCAAACACAGTATTATGTCTCTAAACGTCTTGCATAGTTGGGATGCCATGTACTTCCCATCCTAATCTCTAGCTATCTTGTTACACTTGACCCCAAAGTGTAACTAAACTACCTTGAGTTCCAAGGACACGCTATGTTTATGCACGTAATCTGCCCCTGGTTCATGTATTACCTCTTTCTAGAACATTCTGATCTCCTTTACTGCACCTGTACCTGGCTAATTCATTCTCATTGTTTAGGTTTCTGTTCAAATATATTCATCCAAGCCAAAAACATGTGTCATCCTACTATCTTCCCTTTATCTTGTCCTTTTCATTTAATCAATCATCATATCCTAAAAATTCTAAGACTAAGCACCTTTACTGTGAATTATTTAAAATTTTCCTACTTAACTAACACATACCTGCAACGTTGGTATTCTTGTTCCCCTGGTAAAACTAAAGCTAAAAGGGATTAAGTTGCCAACTGAGGAGCACACATTTAACAGGTCACACATCTGGGATGAAAATCAAATTCCATCTGACTTCAAAACCAAAGTGCTCTAGCAAATTGCCTTTCTATTACCTTTCCAGACTAAACCATTGAGTGTTTGCTCCAAAAATGTTATTGCTTTAAGATGTTTAATTTAATTTTTTGTTTCTTCCATAATTATATAAAAATCAGTGGCTAACAAAATTGAGCACTAGATTTTTACTTTATATTTCTAAGGGATAGAAAGTGAGAAATAATTGAAAAGTGAATGAAGCAGATGCTTTCATTTTAAATAAAAGAAAAATAAATTATTTAAAAAGGATTTCAGGCTGATTTCACTTTATTTATTTATTTTTTTTTATTAGTTGGAGGCTAATTACTTCACAATATTTCAGTGGGTTTTGTCATACATTGATATGAATCAGCCATAGATTTACACGTATTCCCCATCCCGATCCCCCCTCCCACCTCCCTCTCCACCCGATTCCTCTGGGTCTTCCCAGTGCACCAGGCCCGAGCACTTGTCTCATGCATCCCACCTGGGCTGGTGATCTGTTTCACCATAGATAATATACATGCTGTTCTTTCGAACATCCCACCCTCACCTTCTCCCACAGAGTCCAAAAGTCTGTTCTGTATTTCTGTGTCTCTTTTTCTGTTTTGCATATAGGGTTATCATTACCATCTTTCTAAATTCCATATATATGTGTTAGTATGCTGTAATGTTCTTTATCTTTCTGGCTTACTTCACTCTGTATAAGGGGCTCCAGTTTCATCCATCTCATTAGGACTGAGTCAAATGAATTCTTTTTAACGGCTGAGTAATATTCCATGGTGTATATGTACCACAGCTTCCTTATCCATTCATCTACTGATGGGCATCTAGGTTGCTTCCATGTCCTGGCTATTATAAACAGTGCTGTGATGAACATTGGGGTGCACGTGTCTCTTTCAGATCTGGTTTCCTCAGTGTGTATGCCCAGAAGTGGGATTGCTGGGTCATATGGCAGTTCTATTTCCAGTTTTTTAAGAAATCTCCACACTGTTCTCCATAGCGGCTATATTAGTTTGCATTCCCACCAACAGTGTAAGAGGGTTCCCTTTTCTCCACACCCTCTCCAGCATTTATTGCTTGTAGACTTTTGGATAGCAGCCATCCTGACTGGCGTGTAATGGTACCTCATTGTGGTTTTGATTTGCGTTTCTCTGATGATGAATGATGTTGAGCATCTTTTCATGTGCTTGTTAGCCATCTGTATGTCTTCTTTGGAGAAATGTCTGTTTAGTTCTTTGGCCCATTTTTTGATTGGGTCATTTATTTTTCTGGAATTGAGCTGCAGGAGCTGCTTATATATTTTTGAGATTAATCCTTTGTCTGTTGCTTCGTTTGCTATTATTTTCTCCCAATCTGAGGGCTGTCTTTTCACCTTGCTTATAGTTTCCTTTGTAGTGCAAAAGCTTTTAAGTTTCATTAGGTCCCATTTGTTTAGTTTTGCTTTTATTTCCAATATTCTGGGAGGTGGGTCATAGAGGATCTTGCTGTGATTTATGTCGGAGAGTGTTTTGCCTATGTTCTCCTCTAGGAGTTTTATAGTTTCTGGTCTTACATTTAGATATTTAATCCATTTTGAGTTTATTTTTGTGTATGGTGTTAGAAAGTGTTCTAGGTTCATTCTTTTACAAGTGGTTGACCAGTTTTCCCAGCATCACTTGTTAAAGAGTTTGTCTTTTTTCCATTGTATATCCTTGTCTCCTTTGTCAAAGATAAGGTGTCCATAGGTACGTGGATTTATCTCTGGGCTTTCTATTCTGTTCCATTGATCTATATTTCTGTCTTTGTGCCAGTACCATACTGTCTTGATGACTGTGGCTTTGTAGTAGAGTCTGAAGTCAGGCAGGTTGATTCCTCCAGTTCCATTCTTCTTTCTCAAGATTACTTTGGCTATTCGAGGTTTTTTGTATTTCCATACAAATTGTGAAATTCTTTGTTCTAGTTCTGTGAAAAATACCGTTGGTAGCTTGATAGGGATTGCATTGAATCTATAGACTGCTTTGGGTAGAATAGCCATTTTGACAATATTGATTCTTCCAATCCATGAACACGGTATGTTTCTCCATCTGTTTGTGTCCTCTTTGATTTCTTTCATCAGTGTTTTGTAGTTTTCTATGTATAGGTCTTTTGTTTCTTTAGGTAGATATACTCCTATGTATTTTATTCCTTTTGTTGCAATGGTGAATGGTATTGTTTCCTTAATTTCTCTTTCTGTTTTTTCATTGTTAGTGTATAGGAATGCAAGGGATTTCTGTGTGTTAATTTTATATCCTGCAACTTTACTATATTCAGTGATTAGCTCTAGTAATTTTCTGGTAGAGTCTTTAGGGTTTTCTATGTAGAGGATCATGTCACCTGCAAACAGCGAGAGTTTCACTTCTTCTTTTCCTATCTGGATTCCTTTTACTTCTTTTTCTGCTCTGATTGCTGTGACCAAAACTTCCAACACTATGTTGAATAGTAGTGGAGAGAGTGGGCACCCTTGTCTTGTTCCTGATTTCAGGGGAAATGCTTTCAATTTTTCACCATTGAGGGTGATGCTTGCTGTGGGTTTGTCATATATAGCTTTTATTATGTTGAGGTATGTTCCTTCTATTCCTGCTTTTTGGAGAGTTTTAATCATAAATGAGTGTTGAATTTTGTCAACGGCTTTCTCTGCATCTGTTGAGATAATCATATGGTTTTTATCTTTCAATTTGTTAATGTGGTGTATTACATTGATTGATTTGCGGATATTAAAGAATCCTTGCATTCCTGGGATAAAGCCCACTTGGTCATGGTGTATGATTTTTTTTAATATGTTGTTGGATTCTGTTTGCTAGAATTTTGTTAAGGATTTTTGCATCTATGTTCATCAGTGATATTGGCCTGTAGTTTTCCTTTTTTGTGGCAACTTTGTCTGGTTTTGGAATTAGGGTGATGGTGGCCTCATGGAATGAGTTTGGAAGCTTACCTTCATCTGCAATTTTCTGGAAGAGTTTCAATAAGATAGGTGTTAGCTCTTCTCTAAATTGTTGGTAGAATTCAGCTGTGAAGCCATCTGGTCCTGGGCTTTTGTTTGCTGGAAGATTTCTGATTACAGTTTCGATTTCCTTGCTTGTGATGGGTCTGTTAAGATCTTCTATTTCTTCCTGGTTCAGTTTTGGAAAGTTATACTTTTCTAAGAATTTGTCCATTTCATCCAAGTTGTCCATTTTATTGGCATAGAGCTGCTGGTAGTAGTCTCTTATGATCCTTTGTATTTCAGTGTTGTCTGTTGTGATCTCTCCATTTTCATTTCTAATTTTGTTAATTTGGTTCTTCTCTTTTTGTTTCTTAATGAGTCTTGCTAATGGTTTGTCAATTTTGTTTATTTTTTCAAAAAAACCAGCTTTTAGCTTTGTTGATTTTTGCTATGGTCTCTTTAGTTTCTTTTGCATTTATTTCTGCCCTAATTTTTAAGATTTCGTTCCTTCTGCTAACCCTGGGGTTCTTCATTTCTTCCTTCTCTAATTGCTTTAGGTGTAGAGTTAGGTTATTTAATTGGCTTTTTTCTTGTTTCTTGAGGTAAGCCTGTAATGCTATGAACCTTCCCCTTAGCACTGCTTTTACAGTGTCCCATAGGTTTTGGGCTATTCTGTTTTCATTTTCATTCACTTCTAGACATATTTTGATTTCTTTTTTGATTTCTTCTATGATTTGTTGGTTATTCAGAAGCCTGTTGTTTAGCCTCCATATGTTTGAATTTTTAACAATTTTGTTCCTGTAATTGAGATCTAATCTTACTGCACTGTGGTCAGAAAAGATGACTGGAATGATTTCAATTTTTTTGAATTTTCCAAGACTAGATTTATGGCCCAGGATGTGATCTATTCTGGAGAAGGTTCCATGTGCACTTGAGAAAAAGGTGAAGTTGATTGTTTTGGGGTGAAATGTCCTATAGATATCAATTAGGTCTAGCTGGTCCATTGTGTCATTTAAGGTTTGTGTTTCCTTGTTAATTTTCTGTTTAGTTGATCTATCCATAGTTGTGAGTGGGGTATTAAAGTCTCCCACTATTATTGTGTTACTATTAATTTCCTCTTTCATACTCGTTAGTGTTTGCCGTACATATTGCGGTGCTCCTATGTTGGGTGCATATATATTTATAATTGTTAAATCTCCTTCTTGGATTGATCCTTTGATCAGTATGTAGTGTCCTTCTTTGTCTCTTTTCACATCCTTTATTTGAAAGTCTATTTTATCTGATATGAGTATTGCAACTCCTGCTTTCTTTTGGTCTCCGTTTGCATGAAATATTTTTTTCCAGTCCTTCACTTTTAGTCTGTATGTGTCTCTTGTTTTGAGGTGTGTCTCTTGTTTTGAGGTGGGTCTCTTGTAGACAGAATATATAGGGGTCTTGTTTTTATATCCATTCAGCCAATCTTTGTCTTTTGGTTGGGGCATTCAACCCATTTACATTTAGGGTAATTATTGATAGGTGTGGTCCCGTTGCCATTTACTTTGTTGTTTTGGGTTCACGTTTATACACCATTTCCTCATTTCCTGTCTAGAGAAGATCCTTTAGCATTTGTTGAAGAGCTGGTTTGGTGGTGCTGGATTCTCTCAGTTTTTGCTTATCTGTAAAGCTTTTGAATTCTCCTTCATATCTGAATGAGATCCTTGCTGGGTACAGTAATCTAGGTTGTAGGTTATTCTCTTTCATTACTTTCAGTATGTCCTGCCATTCCCTTCTGGCCTGGAGGGTTTCTATTGATAGATCAGCTGTTATCCTTATGGGAATCCCTTTGTGTGTTATTTGTTGCCTTTCCCTTGAGCTGCTTTTAATATTTGTTCTTTGTGTTTGATCTTTGTTAATTTGATTAATATGTGTCTTGGGGTATTTCGTCTTGGGTTTATCCTGTTTGGGACTCTCTGGGTTTCTTGGACTTGGGTGGCTTTTTCCTTTCCCATTTTAGGGAAGTTTTAAGCTATTATCTCCTCGAGTATTTTCTCATGGCCTTTCTTTTTGTCTTCTTCTTCTGGAACTCCTATGATTCGAATGTTGGGGCATTTCACATTGTCCCAGAAGTCCCTGAGTTTGTCCTCATTTCTTTTGATCCTTTTTTCTTTTTTCCACTCTGCTTCATTTATTTCCACTATTTTATCTTCTACCTCACTTATCCTATCTTCTGCCTCCATTATTCTACACTTGGTTCCCTCCAGAGTGTTTTTGATCTCATTCATTGCATTATTCATTTTTAAGTGACTCTTTTTTATTTCTTCTAGGTCTTTGTTAAACATTTCTTGTATCTTTTCAATCTTTGTTTCCAGGCTATTTATCTGTAACTCCATTTTGTTTTCAAGATTTTGGATCATTTTTATTATCATTATTCTAAATTCTTCGTCAGGTAGATTCCCTATCTCCTCCTCTTTTGTTTGACTTGGTGAGCATTTTTCATATTCCTTTACCTGTTGGGTATTTCTTTGCCTTTTCATCTTGTTTAGATTGCTGTGTCTGGTGTTGGCTTTCTGTATTCTGGAGGTCTGTGGTTCCTTTTTATTGTGGAGGATTTACCCAGTGGGTGGGGTTAGACGATTGGCTTGTCAAGGTTTCCTGGTTAGGGCAGCTTGCGTCAGTCTTCTGGTGCGTGGAACTTGATTTCTTCTCTTTGGAGAGCAATGGAGTGCCCAGTAATGAGTTTTGAGATGGGTCTATGTGTTAGGTGTGACCTTCCTGTATGTTGACGTTGAGGGCTATGTTCCTGCGTTGCTGGAGAATTTGCGTGGTATGTCTTGCTCTAAAACTTACT
The DNA here is from genome assembly GCF_033118175.1 of Dama dama. Classification (NCBI taxonomy): domain Eukaryota; kingdom Metazoa; phylum Chordata; class Mammalia; order Artiodactyla; family Cervidae; genus Dama; species Dama dama. The sequence goes on from NC_083681.1 coordinate 9,586,893, forward strand.
GGCTCTTGGGTGGTGGTTGGTTTCAGTGTAGGTATGGAGGCTTTTGGACGGTCACTTATTACTTAAAGTTCCATGTAGTCAGGAGTTTTCTGGTGTTCTCAGGTTTTGGGCTTAAGTCTCCTGCCTCTGGATTTCAGTTTTATTCTTCCTGTAGTCTCAGGACTTCTCCAACTATACAGCACTGGTAAGAAAACTTCTAGGTTAATGGCGAAAAGATTCTGCCCCGTTAGGGACACCCAGAGAGGTTCACAGAGTTACATGAAGAAGAGGAGAGGGAGGAGGGAGATAGAGATGAGCAAGAGGAGAAAAAAGGGGACTCAAGAGGAGAGAGACAGATCTACGCAGCTGTCTGTTCCCAGAGTGTTCTCCGTAGCCCAGTCACCTACAAAGATTCACAGAATTGGATTGGGAAGAGAAGGGGAAAGGAGGAAATAGAGGTGTTCTGAGGTAGAAAACAGAGAGTCAAGATTGGGAGAGAATAATCTTCGGTTTAAAAATAGGGCTTCTCGTCTTTTTTTTTTTTTGTAAGGTTATAATGTATTGAAAATGAAAATTAAGGAGTAGTAGAGGAGTACTAGAGGACTTTAAAAGAAATAAGAGAAAAAGCAAAATAGAAAATAGAAGAGAAAAAGGAAAGAAAAAAAAAGAAGAAAAAAAATACAAAAAAAATTTTTTTTTCCCTTAATTAAAAAAATCGTAAAAATCTATGGAAATGAAAGTTAAGGAGTAATGGGGGAGTAGTAGGGAATTTTAAAGGAAAATAAAAGAGAAAAAAGAGAAAAAGAAAAAATATATCTAGGAGTTTCTCTGGAGCTGTTGCGGTCAGTGTGGGTTCGGCTCAGTTTCAGATAGCTCCTCGTTCCAGATTACGCTTCTCGATATCTATAGGCCCCTCCGGTGTAGTCAATGTTTCCTACAGGGATTATAATCTGTTGCACCAGTCCCTTCTGAAGCGGTTCCCTTTGTTTATTTGGCTTCTGTTTGCCGGTCTCTTCAGAGCCTCATTTCCGCCCTGACACAGGCGGGCGGAGGTGGACTCTTATTCAGGCAGCTAGTTCCGTAGCTCTGCGGGGAGGGGCTGGCGCCGCGGGGAGGGGCTGGCGCCGTGGGGAGGGGCTGGCGCTGTGGTGACGGGCTTGCGCCGCGGGGATGGGCTGGCGCTGCCGGGAGGGGCTGACGCTGCCCTCTCCGTCTGCGCCGCTCAGGCTCCCGGCTGTTCTATACGGAGCGCGTCCCGCGCTGCGCGAGGTTCCAGCCCTCAGGTGTTCGACAAAAGCGCGGAACGAAAAGCTGTGCCCGCTCTCAGCGCCTTCCCCGTCACAGCGGTCCAGGCAGCCAGGGGCTTGGTGGGCGCACTCCCCCCAGGTGTGGCGCGCCCACTCCCTTCCGCGGTCCCAGTCTCAGGTTCCGCTGGCGCCAGTCGGGTGCGTGCGCCTTCTGCCCTCCGCGTCCCCAGCCCCAGTCCCCGCCCGCGCTGGTCGGGTGCCTGCGCCCTGTGTCTCACCGCGACCTTCCCCTCCCCCCTGCCTCCTGCCTCCGGCGGGGCTGGGCCGGTCCGCAGCCTGCGAGCTCTTCTCTGGACTTTCTCTGGTCTCTTTGTTCTGCGAACGGCTGGCAGTGTGTTTGGGCCGGTTAATTTACTGTCTCTCTTTTGCTCTCCCACAGTTCAAGTTGGCAACTCACAGAAGCTCCCTCCGATTGTCCTCAGGGCACTCAGGCCCGGACCCTACCCCAAGCAATGCCGCCTAAGACTCCCTTCCCGGGACGGATCTCCGTCCTTAGCTCTTTTGTCTCACTTTTTATCTTTTATATTTTGTCCTACCTCCTTTCGAAGACAATGGGCTGCTCTTCTGGGCGCCTGATGACTTCAGCTAGCGATCAGAAGTTGTTTTGCAAAGTCTGCTCTGCATTCAGTTATTCTTTTGATGAATTTGTAGGAGAGAAAGTGGTGTCCCCGTCCTACTCCTCCGCCATCTTCTGATCTCACTTTATATGTAGAATCTAACAAAGCTGAATATACAGAGACGTAAGTGAAATGGTGGTTACCAGGGACAGGGAAATGAGATAAATGGGGAGATGTTGGTCAAAAGGTACAAAGTTTCACTTATATAAAATTAATGGGCTAGAGATCTCAAGTACAGCATGATAATTATAATTAATAATTCCATAGCAAATACTTGAAATTTGCTAGGAGAGTAGACTACAGGTTTACTTACTCTCACAGAAAAGGTAGCTATGTGAGTAAATGGATATGTTAATTAGCTTGACCATAGTAATCATTTGCTATGTGTACATATATCAAATCATCATGTTGTAAACCTTCAATATAATCAATTTTATGAAAAAATAAATTCTAATCAGACAAAAAATGTCATTGTAGTTATGATCTCCTATGAACAAATAAAAATTTTAAGATATTGCAAGCAAACTATAGGAAATTCTACCACCCACCCACATTAACCATTGTTAACAAATTTTCCTGTATTTTGTAGATTATATATGTAATAATGTACACACATGTATCATACTTCCTGCTACTCACTCTTTTGGGGAAAATGGAGAATATTGAAACAAAAGACCCAGTCTTGAAAGCAAAGCTTTACAATTTGGTAGAATTACATTCTGACTTAAATACATTCAGATCTAAGGGATAAAACAGACCTGACAGACACTGAAGTCCCTGTCTTTAGACACTCACCAGAATGGTCTTGATGGGTATACAGCCCACATTTGTGAAAATGACACTACAGTGAAGATAAAAATTAGTGTGAGTGAGAGACTCCTTTCAGATTGGAGAGATGCTACCTGGCTTTCATTGACTTTGGCAAGGACAGAGTCTGTCTAGTTTAGGGAGATGCATCCAAATTAGCTATTATAATTTTAAAACCATAAAGGAATACAGAGGCAGAGAAGTGAGAGAGAAGTGAAAGTTTGTCTCAAATGTTGACGTGGGAGGGGTAGAAAATTTCATGTGGAATCACTGTATCCATTTTTGATCTTTTAATGCATCAGAAAAATTGTAAACAACTTTTTTCCATTTATATATACATTACTTAAATAGTCATTGCAAGTAGAGAATATTTGAGTAGTGATTAGATATATTCTTATCACCAATGAATAGCTTTGGTCCTTTTCAATTTGTTCTGTTTCAGTTTCAGATATATATTTGTGGACAGTTGTCTAACCTAAGGGGAAATACAGAACTTTTGCTTTTTACTGAAGATTGCAGTTGGTTTTATCACAGAGTTAGTCTCCAATGATTAGTGAAATCTGTGTTTTATATCTGCTACAGTTGATTTAAAATGTTTCAGAATAAAGGCAAAACAACAGAGAATTCCAGATAAAGGAAGACAAGGGTCACTGCATAGCTTAATATATCTTAGAAACAATAAAGAACAAGAAAGAGCAAATAAAATTTCACAGAAACATACCCATGGTATAACTTGAAAACAAAGAGTGATCAAACTTCAAATAACTGTAATAAGAAAACGGAAAACAAACTTACTAAATCCTAGTGCAAGATCGTATCCTCCTGACACCTCTGCTCTACCCTGGCCTGCCTTGTTTTGGCACAAGCAAGGACAGACCAAGAAACACCATGAGTGAGAGAGAAGAAAGCTAATGAAGAGTCTCAGGTTGATCTAAAGCACTGTCAGAAAGACTGCTGTGCTTAGTCACTCAGTCATGTCTGACTCTTTGTGACCCCATGGACTGTAGCCCGCCAGGCTCCTTTGTCCCTGGGGATTCTCCAGGCAAGAATACTGGAGTGGATAGGCTATCCATTTGCCAGGGCATCTTCCCAACCCAGGGATCAAACCCAGGTCTCCCGCACTGCAGGTGGATTCTTTACCATCTCAGCCACCAGGGAAGCCCAAGAATACGGGAGTGGGTAGCCTATCTCTTCTCCAAGGGAACCTCCCTACCTGAACTGGGGTCTCCTGCACTGCAGGCAGATTCTTTACCAGCTGAGCTACCAGGGAAGCCCCAGAAAGACTAAGTCTACCCTTAGTCTGAAAAATACTAAAAAATGTGCCCTGGTAGATCAGAGCATGAACTCCAGGGAAAGAGCTACTGGGTATATATTGAGCATTCTTGAAAATGTATACCTTCTAGGAGGAAAGGAAAAAATGATGTGAAAAGCCCCCTTTGGCTATTTATTAAGTAGTGAAAGATAAAAGAGGCCAAAAAGAAAAGTCTCTGTCCAGGAAGACAATGGATAACCAAAATTTGAAGGATACACAACCTGATCTCCCACCACCAAAATAGCAATAATCTACTCACCTATCTGAGCTTTGCAATATTAACAGAAGAGGATACAATTGAACTAGGAATCTTGTACAATAAAAAAAAGGAACAGAAAAGGTTCCAGTAGTCCTGCATCCATACCAAAACATGGTGTGATCATTGTTTTTAATTTTAGCCATCCTAACTGCAGCCATGAAATTAAAAGATGCTTGCTCCCTGGAATGAAAGTTATGACCAACCTAGAGTGTATTAAAAAGCAGAGACATTACTTTGCCAACAAAGGTCTGCCTAGTCAAAGCTGTGGTTTTTTCCAGTCGTCGTGTATGGATGTGCCGCCGCTGCTGCTGCTAAGTCGCTTCAGTCGTGTCCGACTCTGCGACCCCATAGGCGGCAGCCCACCAGGCTCCCCCGTCCCTGGGATTCTCCGGGCAAGAACACTGCAGTGGGTTGCCGTTTCCTTCTCCAGTGCATGAAAGGGAAAAGGGAAAGTGAAGTCGCTCAGTCGTGTCCAACTCTTAGTGACCCCATGGACTGCAGCCTACCAGGCTCCTCCATCCATGGGATTTTTTAGGCAAGAGTACTGGAGTGGGGTGCCAGTGCTTTCTCCAGTATGGATGTGAGAGTTGGACTATAAAGAAAGCTGAGTGCCAAAGAATTGATGCCTTTGAGCTGTGCTGTTGGAGAATACTCTTGAGAGTCTTTTGGCCAGCAAGGAGATCCAACCAGTCCATCCTAAAGGAGGTCAGTCCTGGGTGTTTATTGGGAGGACTGATGCTGAAGCTCAAGCTCCAATACTTAGGCCACCTGATGTGAAGAACTGACTCATTTGAAAAGACCCTGATGCTGGGAAAGATTGAAGGCAGGAGGAGAAGGGGACGGCAGAGGATGAGATGGTTGGATGGCATCACCAACTCAATGGACATGAATTTGAGTAAACTCTGGGAGTTGGTGATGGACAGGGAAGCGTGTTGTGCTGCAGTCATGGGATAGCAAAGAGTTGGACACGACTGAACGACTGAACGACTGAACTGAATTGAATAGGTATGCACTGATAGCACAAAAAGGTTATCATTTACTTTTATTTAATGCCTAATAATATTGAGCATCTTTTCTTATGCTTATTTGTCATCCATATTTATTTTTTGATAAAATATTTGTCAAATCTTTGCTTATTTTTAACTGGGTTCTTTGTTTCATTGGGTTCTTTTTTTTCTTTTTAATCAAATTTTGTTATTAACTGTAAAAGTTCTTTATGTATTCTAGATACAAGTCCTCTATCAGGTAGGTAATTTGCAAACAGTCAGTGACTTGCCTTTAAATTCTATTAACTGCTGCTGCTAAGTCGCTTCAGTCTTGTCCGACTCTGCGACCCCATAGGCGGCAGCCCACCAGGCTCCCCCATCCCTGGGATTCTCCAGGCAAGAACACTGCAGTGGGTTGCCATATTAACAGTGTCTTACAAAAAGTGAAAGATCCTCACCTTGATGAAGCAGAATTTACTAATTTTTAAGTTTATGGATCATTATTTTGTTGTCATATCTAGAATTCTCAAAATTGTCTATTTGTAGGCATAAGGTAGTTCATAACATTCTATTATCCTTTTAACATCTGTAGAGTCAGTAATAATGTCACTTTTCATTCTTGGCATTGTTTCTAATCTGGTAGAGCTTTATAATTTCTTTATTTTTAATTGAAACATAATTGCTTTACAAACTGTGTGTCTCTGCCATATATCAACATGAATCAGCCATAGGTATACATATGTCCCTTCCCTCTTGAACCTCACTCCAACCTCCCACCCCTCAAGGTTGTCACAGATTACCTCAAAGTTGTCACAGCTCCATGCATCACAGAGCAAATTCCCACTAGCTATCTATTTTATATATGGTGGTATATATGTTTCAATGCTACTCTCAATTTATCCCACACTTTCCTTCCCCCGCTGTGTTCACAAGTCTGTTTTCTATGTCTGCATCTAAATTGCTGCCCTGCAAATAGATTCATCAGTACCATCTTTTTAGACTACATATATATGTGTTAGTACATGGGATTTGTTTTTCTCTTTCTGACTCACGTCACTCTGTATAATAGGCTCTAGGTTCATTCACCTCATCAGAACTGACTCAAATGGGTTCCTTCTTATGGCTGAGTCATACTCCATTGTATGTACCACAGCTTTTTTATCCATTCATCAGTTGATGGGCATCTGGGTTGCCTCCTAGCTATTGTAAATAGTGCTGTAATAAACATTGGGATGCATATTCTTTTTTCAGTTATTGTTTCCTCAGGGTAAATGCCCAGAAAGGGGATTGTTGGGTCATATAGTAGTTTTATTCCTAGTTTTTTAAGGAATCTCCTTACTGTTCTTCAAAGTGACTGTATCATTTTACATTCTTAGCAACAATGCAAGAGGGTTTCCTTTTCTCCATACCCTCTCCAGCATTTATTGTTTGTAGATTTTTTGATAATGGCCATTCTGACCGGTGTTAAGTGATACCTCACTGTAGTTTTGATTTGCATTTCTCTAATAATGAGTGACCTTAGGCATCTTTTCATGTGGTCATTAGCCATCTGTATGACTTATTTGGAGAAAGGTCTGTTTAGGTCTTCTGCCCACTTTTGATTGGGTTGTTTGTTTTTCTGTTATTGAGCTACATAAACTGCTTGTATATTTTGGAGATTAATCATTTCTCAGTTGCTTCATTTGTTATTATTTTCTCCTATTCTGAGGATTGTCTTTTCACCTTGTTTATAGTTTCTTTTGATGTGCAAAAGCTTTTAAGTTTAATTAGGTCCCATTTGTTCTTTTGTTGTTGTTGTTTGTTTATTTTTTGTTTTTATTTCCATTTCTCTAGGAGGTGGGTCATAGAGGATCTTGCTGTGATTTATATCAAGGAGTGTACTGCCTATGTTTTCCTCTAAGAGCTTCATATATTATGGCTTTATACTCAGGTCTTTAATCTATTTTGAGTTTATTTTCATATATGGTTTAATGAGGAGTTCTAGCTTTATTCTTTTGCATGTAGTTGTCCAGTTTTCCCAGCAGGACTTACTGATGAGGCTCTCTTTTCTCCATTGTATAGTCTTGTCTTCTTTTCAAAGATAAGGTGCCCATAGGTGTATAGGTTTATTCTTGGCCTTTCTATCTTTTTCCATTGGTCTATATTTCTGCTTTCGTGCCAGTACGGTAATGTTTGATGACTGTAGCATTATAGTAGTCTGAAATCAGGAAGGTTGACTCCTCTAGTTCCATACTTCTTTCTCAAGACTGCTTTGGCTATTCAGGGTCTTCTGTGTTTCCATACAAATTGTGAAATTTTTTGTCCTAGTTCTGTGAAAAAATTGGTAGTTTGATAGAGATTGCATTGGAAATGTAGATTGCTTTGTGTAGTATAGTCGTTTTCACAGTACTGATTCTTCCAACCCAAGAAGATGATATGTCTCTCTGTTTGTGTCGTCTTTGATTTCTTTCATCAGTGTCTTATAGCTTTCTGCATACAAGTCTTTTGTCTCTAAGTAAGTTTATTCCTAGTATTTTATTCTTTTTGTTGCAGTGGTGAATTGGATTGTTTCCTTAATTTCTCTTTCTAATTTGTCATTGTTAGTGTATAGGAATAAAAAGGATTTTTGTGTATTAATTTTATATCCTACAACTTTTACCGTGTTCACTGATTAGCTCTAGTAATTTTCTGGTGGCAGCTTTAGGGTTTGCTATGTAGAGGATCATGTCGTCTGAAAACAGGGAGGGTTTTCCCATCTGAACTCTTTTTATTTCTTTGTCTTCTCTGATTGCTGTGGCTAGGACTTCTGAAACTGTTGAATAATAGTGGTGAGAGTGGGCACCTTCGTTTTGTTCCTGATCTTAGAGGAAATCCTTTCAGTTTTTCTCCTGATAGAATTTTATAGATTGTATTGTTCTCAAACAACAACAACAACAAACCTCTATATAATGCTGGCACTGAAACCACACCCACCCAATTTCTTATAGGCAGTCAGTCTAGGGTATATCTATTCATCTTTTCATCCATTCAGCAGACATTTACTGAGAATTTACTAGATGCATTGAGAATACATTAGGCAAAACAAAACAAAACAAAACAAACAAAAAAAAAAAAACCCATACCTCCATAGACTCTACATTCTTGTGAGAGAAACAGATAATAAACAAGACAAATAAGTGGAACATGTCAATGTTGATGATAATGCAGTAAGATGAAATAAAAGCAGGGCATGTTAGAGGTTTGGATTTTACTTTAAATAGTAACCAGAGAAGACCTCAATGAGAAGGTGACTATTAAGTGAAGACTTGAACTCAGATATTAGGCAGGGCATAGAAGTACAGAAGCACAAGCATGCTTGTCACATAAAGGAAGAGCAGTGAGGTCAGAGTGACTGGAGAGAAAGGTCTGAGTGGGGCTGGGCTCCAATACGGAGAACAAGTACAAAGTCCTGATTGTGCCTGGCCTTGTAGTCACAGTAAGAACTTTGCTTTTGTTTTGAGACAGGGAGTAGTTGTAGAGTTTTGAGATGAGAGGTGACACAGTCTGACTAGTGTTTTAAAAGTATTGCCCTGACTGCTATTGTGGTAAGAATAGTCTTTCCTGGATGGTGGTAACCATATGAGATGAGAGCAGGGTGGAGACTATAGCAGTGATTTAGATGATAGGGTCTAGACTAGGGTGGGAGCAAGGTGTGCTCAGATTCTGGATGCATTTTAAGGTACAACTGAGAAGATTTTCTAATTTAAAGTTCTTGGGGTATCCAAGAAAGGAAGAAGTCAAGGATGAATGCCATCAGCAATTTTTTAAAATTTATTTATTTTCATTTATTTTTATTAGTTGTAGGCTAATTACTTTACAATATTGTAGTGGTAGCAATTTTTTTGTTTGTTTTCTTTTTCTTTTTTTTCTTTTTTTTGAGTAGCTAGAAGAATGGAGGGCCATTAACTGAGGGAACAAGATAAGAGAAGCAGAATTTGGCAAAAAGCATCATATTGTTGAATGTTTTCCTCAAGTTTTCACCTGACTTCAAGTTATTCAGTTTTGTCTCTACCCTCAAAGCTGTTGGAAATGAAGATAAGTATTCCATTATTTAAAATAAAGAAACAGAATCAAATATAGTATTAACTAGAATGGGCCTTAGAGATTCCTTTACAAGCAAGAAAATGGAAGACCAGGGAGGAATATTGATGCTTTTCTCTGAGTTGAATTCACTACTCTGGGCTTCAGCTAAGAGATGAAGTCTATAGATCCAGCCAAATGTTTTGACTTTTTCCTTTATCTGGCCACAGTCTCTATGGAATAAATTTAATACCAGCTATGAGACTGTCTGATAAACAAGAGGTGCTTATTAAATTTGATCTTTATCATAAGAAAATTCCTCTTAACAGGACCAGAAGCTAATTTCCTTTATTTTAAAATTTATTTTCAGGTAATGATATCTTGGAGTGAAAATGAGTGAACTCAGGGTTATAAGAAGCTATTTAACATTGGGCAAGTTATTTTGGGCCTCAGTTTTCTTTAATAGAAAGTAACTTAAAGCAGAAAGTTGGAAGAGAGAATTTCTAAGTGTCCTTCTAACATTTCCAGTCTGTGCTTCCACTATTATTGCTTTGGTGGATAAAGTGAAGTGATGCAGAAATGTATCCCATACATTTAGACATTTAAGTAACTAGCATTCACTAAGTGACTGATGATATTAATAAAGAATCACAGAGTAGTATGCCTAGAGGAAATATGACCCTTGGACAGGGTTCTCAATTTTAAATTTACTAGCATAGCAGTTTAATGCAGTTAATAAAAAAAAGGTTTGTGTTATACCTATAGGAACTGAAGTTCATTTTTACCATAAAAGAAGGGTAAGCTAAGAATTACTACTCTGTGGAAAAGTAGACCCTTATTTTTTGTTCAGGTGATATCAAATACGCTAGAGGTTAGTCAATTAGGTTTGCTTTGTATTCTATCCAAGCAGTGGCTTCACTGGTTTCACTGTTTGTTTTTTCCTTTTCATCTTACTTTAGGGAAGTCATATGACTTTTATAGTTCAAGTTGCTTTGAAAGTCCCATTTAAGGGAAGCTCACTTACCATGCCTCTGAAAGTTGAATATAGCTGCAGATGGAGATATAGACTTTCCATCCATGGCTCAGGATAACTAGTAGCTTTCAATTAGCATGGCTAGTTATGCTATGGAGCTTTCGGTGTAATTTGGTGTTCTGTTTTCCTGAGATTATTATTTTTTTAAATACAGAGGAAAGAGGAGATGAAGCAAAGTCAGACTTCTAAAGCCCTTATGGACAAAATAGAAGGGCGAGGCCCCTATTCTGTCTGAGGTGATTTGCCTTACCTCTGTGCAGTGGAGTCACGAGCTGCAGAAGGCCAGATGCCTCAGCATGTGTCCGGCCAGATGCTACAGTTCAGGTGAACCCCTTGTCTCCCAGGACTCCGAGTGGTCGGTTGCTACCACCACACAGGGACCCCTGTAAACCGTCAGGGAGGCTGGAGCCAGACAGTGGACTACGGACTCCGCTCTGCTGGTCCTGTCCCAAGAGCCTCCCCCACCAGGAGAATGGCGGAGTGGTTCCCTTTCCTTATTCTGCCGAGTTTGTGCTAAGTACTTAATTTTCTATACTATTTAGGGCAAACACAGATGGAATGGCTATAATAATAATGTTAAGAATGTTTAATGCCAAAGCAAGGGGCTGGTGTAGTGGTCACTTGTTGCAGTGCGCAGGGGAGATAGTAATTCAGAGTGAGCCACGGAGGTTTCCAGTTATCAGTGGTCTATTCTCAGAGGGAAGGTGGGGGGCAGGGTTGGTAAATGGTGTTCATTTTACTATTAATCTTAAAATCGTAGCTCTTTTCAGCATGTATGTTTCACAGTAATAAAAATAAGATATAAAAAGTGAAATACATCTACAAAGCTATTTTATAATCTTGCTTTACTATATTTGTCATTAGTATGACTTTAAATGGCTAACCCAATCCAGTATCCTTGCCTGGAAAATCTCATGGACACAGAAGCCTGGTGGGCTGCAGTCCATGGGGTCACAAGGAGTCGGGCACGACTGAGCGACTAACACTTACTTACTTAAGGAGTATTTAGTGTACAGTATTCCAGGTACTGTAGAGACTTTATAAACATTTTTTAGGGTATTAGTTTTTTTTTTTTTTTTTCCCAGCTGTATTAAAAAATAGAGACTACTTTGCCAACAAAGGTCCATCTAGTCAAGACTCTGGTTTTTCCAGGGGTCATGTATGGATGTGAGAGTTGGACTATAAATAAAGCTGCATGCCAAAGAATTGATGCTTTTGAATTGTAGTGTTGGAGAAGACTTTTGAGGGCCCCTTGGGTTGCAAGGAGATCCAAGCAGTCCATCCTGAAGGAGATCAGTCCTGACTGTTCATTGGAAGGACTGATGTTGAAGCTGAAACTCTAATACTTTGGGCACCTGATGTGAAGAGCTGACTCATTGGAAAAGACCCTGATGCTGGGAAAGATTGAAGGCAGGAGGAGAAGGGGATGACAGAGGATCAGATGGTTGGATGGCATCACTGACTCGATGGACATGAGTTTGAGTAAACTCCGGGAGTTGGTGATGGACAGGAAAGCCTGGTGTGCTGCAGTCCATGGGGTCACAAAGAGTCGGACGTGACTGAGTGACTGAACTGAATTTTAAAAATATAACAACAACAAAAACAAAACTTTTCCCTATGTATACCATTTCTGATCCTGATTGATCTCTGAACATTTCTTCATGTGTACGGTGGAAGTAACAATGCCAGCTTCACCAACTGCAGGGAAATTAAATAAAATATAATTGATAAAGAGATTGGCACATAGTAATCCTTAGTGATGATCAGTTCTTATTCTCCCAGTTCTAGTCAAATCAATTTAATATATAGATTTGTAAGAGTTTATCCAGTAATTTTGTTTATAATATTTTGTTTTTTCTTGAAAGATAATTAATGTGTAGGGCTTTGCAAGTGATGCTAGTGGTAAAGAATCTGCCTGCCAATGCAGGAGATGCAAGAGGCGTGGGTTTGGTCTCTGGGTCAGGAAGATCCCTTGGAGTAGAAAATGGCACCAGACTCCAGTATTCTTGCCTAGAAAATCTCTTGAGCAGAGGAGCTTGGCGGGCTGCAAAGAGTTGGACTCAACAGAATGACTAAGTGTAGTACAGTCAATGTATAACACTGTGTTAATTTTAGGTGTACAATTTAATGATTTAACATCTGTATGTATTGTGAAATGGTTACCACGATAAGTTTAGTTAGCATCCATCACAACATAAAAGTGCAAAATCTTTTTCTTGCGATGAGACTTTTTAGATCTACTCCCTTAGCAACTTTTAGTTATCTTATAACTGGTAGTTTGTACCTTTGGCCCACCTCCACCCATCTTGACCTTACTTCCTACCTCCTGCCTCTGGCAACAAACAATTTGTTCTCTGTATGGATGAGGTTAGATTTTTGTTATTGTTGTTATTTTGCTTTGTTTTGATGCTATATATAAGTAAAATTATACACTGTTTTCCTTTCTCTGACTTATTTCACATAGCATAATGTCCTTGGCATCCACCCACATTGTTGCAAATGGCAGGATTTTCTTGGTTTTTTTTATGGCTGAATAATATTCCATTGCACACATACATCATATTTTCTTTATCTATTCATCTGCCGATAGACACTAAAGTTCTTTCCATGTATTGGCTATTGAAAATAATGTTGCAGTGAATATGGGGGCACAGATACTCTTTTGAAATAACAATTTCATTTTCTCTGAATATATACCCAAAAGTGGGATTACTGAATCATATGGGAGTTCTATTTTTAATTTTTTGAGGAACTGCCATACTGTTTTCCATAGCAGCTGCACCAATTTCATTTCCAACATTGCATATGTGTTTTAATCTTATTTATATAACTTTTACTTATAAAGCTAGAAAAAATGGTAACTATACAGTGAACTAACAACTTTACTTGACACAATTGATATGCTAAAAATCAAGCTCTACCAAATTGCCATATTTCATTCTCACTGGTATTCATGGACTGTATTGTCCATGGGGTCACAAAGAGTTGGACATGACTGATCAAATTTCACTTCACTTCACTTCATTATCACTGATGGTGGACAAATATATTTGATTTTATTACAAGTAAAAATTACTTTCAAATGCAGTAGAATAATAATAACAAGACTATTTTCTGAACACTTACTATTAGTAAGTAGTAAATGATTTATATCCTTTACCTCATTGAGAATAATGAGTACTTACTATATAAGGTTGTTAAGATTACTTGAGTTAAGACTTGCAGAACACTTGTTACTATGCTGGGTCTATAACTGATATTTCCAAATAAAATACATACAATTTTTTAACCCTCCCAGCAATCCTGTGAATGGGATAATTATCATCCTTATTTCGGAGGAAGCCAGGGAATCAACAAATTGGCACATCAGAACCTGAATCCATGCCTGGTTACTCTAGCATTTGTGCTTTAAACCACTGTGAATCTGAAGTATTTAATGAAAATTTATGTTTTGATCACATAATGAGGAAAAAATGTGTAGCTTTGCAAAGTCTGATGTTGCTGTACTAGGAATGGTAAAGGACACAGTTATATAGATTAGTTTTGAAAGTCATTGGGGCAATATTTACTTATTTATAGTACTTTAAAATACTTTGCCTTATATTTCTAGGGAACCAGTCTATTAAAAAGAGAACACTAAGGATTATTGGAGATCTTAAGTTGTATCAAGTGAGTAAATAAAAAATTGGTTGATTTAGCCATGTGACTATTTTAATATTTAGACATAAAATTATCTTATCCCACAAATTCATGATCTAAAAATCTGATGTGTTGTTAATTAGATTACATCCTTCTGGATGGGAGAAATCCTAAATGAATAGACGTTCATTTTGTAGGAAGTTTAGCAAGTATGGTTATTTCTAGAGTAGTTTGTCTACTTTCCCCTCAGCTACCTGAATAATGCAGGAATATTATGAGAAGTTACCCTTACTTGGTGAATACAGGGTGTACTTTTCAAAATTTACCTCCCTGCCAGCACAGGAAGCTTGTGCAGTATGGTTGTTGCACACTTGGTTATTAAGGATAAATGACATTCTAACTGTATAGTAAAAAAAAAAACAGTTATTGATATGGAGTAAAAATTGGAGTAGGAAATGGCAATCCACTCCAGTATTATTGCCTGAAAAATTCCATGTATAGAGGAGCTTGGTGGGCTGCAGTCCATGGGGTCACACAGAGTTGGATATGACTAAGCACACGCACAGAGATACACATGGAATAAAATAGCTTTGGAAGCTCCTAGAAATGGGACAAAACAGGACGCTCTCCATTCATTTTTCTTTTCATACATGTTTCTTTCTATTACTTATTCATTGATGTGTAGATTCACAGACATTATAGGCACGGTTTGTGCCTAACACTGGAAAGTGAAGATAAAATGGTGCTTTAAGAGCACATGTATACAAGAAGGGTGTGGGACATACACGGTCAAGGGACGAAGAGAAAAGACTGGAGCATTATTTAGGAGCAGTGCAAGCAAGAATGAAGTTCAGAATATGATGAAGATGAAAACAAAACTAAGGCAATGAAAGCAGCAAGGAAAAAAACAAGGGAAGGTCAAGCTGTCATTTTGGACACATGATGCACATTTAAGAGATTACACTGAGGAAAGGAAAGCCATTTAATGACTACTTAGCTTCCACCTTGTTTATTAAACAGAACATATTCAAACTGGAAAGCTTTGAAGAATTATAGTTAAGAAGGATTTAATGTCCATAAGGCTTAAGACATTGAATTACCTTAAGCTGAATTGCGTGAGTCACTGATTTCATAGTAACTCTGCAAAGTTACATTATTCCCCCCGCTCCCCAATTTACCCATTTAATAGTATTGGATGCTCAGAGAAGTGATACAGCTAGTAAATGGTCCACTCAGGATCCCCAACAAAGTCTGTCTTTCTTCAAAGCAGTGTTCTTCCCAGTACTTGGCAGAGCTCCCCAGACTTGCCTCAAGTTCTTTAGATCCCTAAAGACTTAATTCTCAGAAGTCATATATGTGTCCTTAATTTTTCCAAACTTGTGCACTTGAATTATGTAATCTCCAAATGCCTCAGAACAAAGACCCTTGAGCTAGAGACCTCACAGTTGAGTTCTGAATCTTGAATCTCCTAAAATAAAATTATTAGCTTTTTACCTTAGAGTTATCTAAATTTTCACCTTTTTGCCTAAGGCATACATCCTAAGTGTTGAACTGAGATTAGCAATGGAACCCAGACCCCAGCTTCTAAATCCTGAGTCTTCAACCTTCAATTAAACTGAGCCAGGAATAAGAAGCACCTTGGAGGAGGGAAATCCAGTGCATTCCAGCCATAATGGACATCTTTCCATTTCTTTGGACTGCTGACTTTTGCAAGTATGGTTGTCTTGCCTGGAGTGCCTTTTTTCCTCTTCTCTCCCTTCTGCTAACTTCTTCCTTGTTCTAACAAGAAGGAAAATTCTTCAGAAGGCCTTCCTTGACCCATAGATTAAGTTGAAAATTCCTTGCTCTTCATTTATATAGCATGTTGTACCATTTCTTTATTAATATGCATCACCTTGTAATTTTCAGCTTATTTTTCTCCTTTCTGCCATGTCTTGAGTGTCTTTCCTTGAAGTGTCCCTCATGTGTCTAGCATAGTACCTGGAATTGCAAATATTTGATCTGCTGAATGAGTGAACTGTTAAGATCATGATGGTTGATATGAGGCATGATAATGGTAAAATTATGCTGAATCAACAAAGAAAGTCCACAATTTTGGTTTCTAAAGTATCTTTTAGTCATCTTTCTCTATATTTGTACTCCTTTATACATTCTGGGTGCATATAGATTTAAACCTGCCTTGTGAACAACTGGATCTAGCCTCCAATGAAGATGTTGAAAGCATGTTTCAGACTTATTATTATAGTCTAGCACTGTTAGCTCTAGCAGTTAGCAGCTTCAGCTCATGCTGAACACACAATCTTAACAATTCTGAATGTTTCAGTGACATCACATTGCCCTCTTCTCACCCTCACAATCAGAGCTATTCCTCTTAAGCATCATAGGAACAGTAACCGAAATGTGGATAGATGAGTCTTAGTTAAAGGCTCATTTTTAAGATATTGGACTGCCTGAAATTGAATGTGGGTGTCTCTCCTGACAGTTTATAGAAGGGAAAAGTAAGCTCAGAAAGGTGACAACTAATTATGCATCAATGACTCATTTAAAAAAAAATTGTAGACTTACAATTTTCTATGCCTGTTTTCATCAGTGATTTCTGAAGGAGATAATCATGGCAAAGTCAAATTCACCTCCAGAGCATGTGTTGGGTGTTGCTGGCTTGTTCTCATGGCCCACTCTCTACCTTTGCACACTGCTGTCTGCCCGAGGGGTTGACATCAGTGCAAACCTGTGTGGACGGCTTCACTGTGCTCCTTTGCCCCCAGGTTTTGGGTTGGGTGCAGCCCATGGGAAGGCCCCTCTGAGATATTAGAGGGTGGGAGAGTGAGGTCAGAGTATCAGTCCCCCTGATTTTTCCCTCGAGGGTTGGCTGTTACTCTCAACTAAAGGCCAGAAACACTGTCAAGTAGACCTTGCCTTAGAGTTACCCTATTTAACTGCTTATAACTTTTCCTCCTTTTGCCCCTTCAGCCTGAAGCCTCCCCTGTCCTAGACCAAAATACTGCAAGGTACCGTGGTGGATTTCCCCAGCTCCTGCCACACAGTCCTAGTATCTCTTCATTAAAATCCTCAGATTACCCAATTTAAGTATTCTTTTTCCTGCCCGGAATCTGTCTTATTTTGGAATAGGAAAATATGCTTGTGTAATACACAGGACTATGATGTCTGTTGATATTGAGGCAAAGGGCTTAAAACTCTTTCTTTGGTGAGATAATTGGGATATATTTTGCTTGTATTAAACACAAACTTTTAATATCTCCAAGAGTACTCTGTCAAAACAAATAAAAATAAATCCATGGGCATTCTTTCTTTGCAAGAGCATTTCAAAGAAGGATGGCATGACACATGAAATAAACTACAAGCTAAAGCCTGAAAGAAACAATGACATTTCAGATTTAGTTGTTCTAAAAAAATTCTATAACTGTTCCAGTATTTACTCATGTTTTCATTCTCTCACATAGTTTGGTTTCTAATTTATATAAACAAGATGTCAATTGGTGATAAAAATAAAAAAAATACATAATATGCACAAGACATTTTTCAGTCACATTTTTGCTGGTTCCCACCTAAAAGTGACAAGCAGTGCAGGCTTCTATCATTTTGCAGAATACTGAAGCAGTGGCGTGATATAGTGCGACTAATCAAATAGAAAGTTAGTGTTTGATGGACTAGGAAGAGTCCATGGGGGAAAATCAAAGCTAATTGAATCAAAATAAAGAACTGATCTTGAAAATTACCTGGAGGTTAAAGGGATTTGATAATACATTGTGAGGATAGGTGGTTCTGCTCTGTGTGTGGTATCAAGGGTAGACAAGGAAAGCAATAGAGGTGAGATAATAATTTTTTTAAGGACGAGAGACTCCACTTCTGGATCATGGACAAGTCACGAGGATGCCACTTTTAAAAATATGCCTTTCGATTTTCTTCATTCCCTATTGAACTTGCCATTTATTTGAAATAAATACAAATTATTATGTGTACTCCAGGACACATCATGATTCAACCTTCTTGTGTTCCTTTTTTTTTTTTTTTTTTTTGGTAGGGTTGTAGATCCTAATGATTTGCTATTGGCTTAATAGCAAATAAACAGGCTTGGTTTTTATTCCTATGACAAGAGGGGATCATGCATTTGATGTTGTGTCTGGAGTGTTTGCAGTGTGCCTTTCTGCCAAGCACTGGGAATCCAGTGTTGAATAAGGCAAAATATCCTTGTTCTCATGGAAGAAAGGAAAACCGCTGCAGCTGTTTATTGCCCCCTCAGCCCAGAGGAAGGACCAGAGGAGAGTATGTGGCTGGAGATTAGGCAGAGTAAAAGCAGTCTCATTACAAAGTCAGAATAAAATGACTTTATCATTTATCCTCCTAAAGTAGTATGCAAAATTGCTAGTTGTGTTGGTTGTTAACCTCTAATTATCCACATCTATTTTTTTTCTGTGGATAATTGTGCACATAGTAAAATATACATCCTAGAATTGTTTCATTTTCACTTTCCTATAAGAAATCTAAAAGTCTACTCTGTGGCTCTTCCATGCTGCCTGGAATAGTTACATGCCATTTATGGTTTCAGCACTTTGCTTTAGTAGAATTGTGCTTTATTTAAATATTTCAAGGATTTTTGAAGCAAAAAATAAAAGTGAAGCTAGATACTTAATATGGAGCTTAGTTTGTAGAGGAGCAGTTCCATTTGATAAAAGTGTCTCATATTTGAACAGGATGTAGAAAATTACTGCATATGCTCTGTAATTCAAACACAATGTCCATTTGACTCAGAAGCTAATTTGCACTGCTGACATTTTCAATAGATATGGGTTATTCCATCTCTCCCTATCTAGGGCAACAGGCACTATTTAGCCAACAAAAATAATTATAAAAATGAGGTATGTAAAAAAGTTGTTTTTTTGACCTAATCAATATTTGAGTAGGATGGAGGCAGTGACTATTTATACTATTTCCTAGAACTTGTATTTATGTATTGTGATAAAGCAAATTATAAAAATATGGTCACAAAAATGTAGGTTACTAAACATCCAACCATGCTAAATATGGCTAAAGGGATGAAGAAAAAAATCTTAAGTATTTTTCTTAAATACAAGAACCCACTTTTTAAGTGTGCACTTAAGGTGGAATGGAAATATCTCTTCTGTTAACATAATGCTTTGGGCTATTGTTCCTATTTCTAGTAGACAGTTCTAGGTTACATTTGCATTTAATATACAGTTCTACAATATAGCCTTGTAAAATCCATTCTCAGAGAGATAATATAATCTAGCAATGTCTAGTATTTTTCTTGAAAGGCTCAGATATTTGTCATTTAAAAGGCTGTTTACACATTTTGCTTTTGTGTTTGACACTTAAGCATTAAGCATTACCACTTGTGATGAAATGCTATACACAGAGCCTTTTGTTGCTTCTTTAGACGGCAGTTGAGGAAGACAAAGTGAAAGTGAAAGTCGCTCAGTCTGTCCAACTCTTTGCGACCCCATGGACTATACAGTCCACGGAATTCTCCAGACCAGAACACTGGAGTGGGTAGCTGTTCCCTTTTCCAGGGGATCTTCCCAACCCAGGGATCGAACCCAGGTTTCCCGCATTGTAGGTGGATTCTTTACCAGCTGAGCCACCCGGGAAGTCATTGAAGAAGACAAGGAGACAGCAAATCATGCATTTTGTCAACATGCAAACACTTTCCCTTTATCTCACTACCCATGCAAGGACTGCTGCCTTCATTCTGCCCATCAGAGTTATCTCCCTAAAACAATCTTAGACGCCTCTATAAACATTCTGTATCTGGCTTTCCTGTGGCAGAGTGCTAAGGAAATGATGATGATCCAAGCCTTTTTATAAAAACATATCTGAAATCTATGTCACTGCATATGATTAAAATTTGTGATAGAGACAGGAGAAGCTTTAAAACTGAAGAAATCATTTTCTCTTTGCTGTTTTTGAGAAGGATGAAAGTTATAAGTATGAAAGTCATAATAGTTTAGAAGGTGATTGGATATATCCTTAGTGGCTTGCCAGGATAGAACTTGCCATTATTCAAATTAATAACATTAAAGTCATAAATCGTTAATTTAGAAATTTAGAATGAAAGGTGTCACAACTCAGGCTTATTCTACCTCAGTGTAATTCAATGCATGAAGCAGGGCACCCAAAGCCAGTGCTCTGGGACAACCCAGAGAGGAGGGACATGGGAGGGGGTCCAGGATGAGGGAGACACATATATACCTGTGGCCGATTCATGTTGATGTATGGCAAAAACCACCAGAATATTGTAATTATCCTCCAATTAAAATAAATAAATAAATAAATAAATCTCAGGTACTCTTAGGTGACAACTTGTTCCCAGATTATGTAGATTAAAGCACTCTTGATAGTTACAAGAATAGCCTAAAATATCACATGGACATCAAGTGGGAAAGCAAACAATGTTATTAGAACTTGAACATTTCCATTTAAATGCTTTCCACATTCATAATTTCAATTGAGCCTAGAAGTAATTCTGTAAAATAGATTGGAATAATTATTTCTGCTGATTTTATGGAAGAAAAAGAACAAGAAAGAGGCTTGGTTCTTGGCCTTTTGGTCCTTGATACTGTTTTGTGTCAATTCTGTGTCTTTTTATTTTTTAGTTACACAAAAACCTTTCTTGCACTCCTAGTAATTTAATCTCACTTCTATAAATCCCCTGATCCTAGCTCTTTTCTCCTTTAATTTTACAGTTTTTCTTTCTCAGAGTGTTAATCATGTTCAGGAGATGTCTTCCCTCCCCCTGATTTTTGAGCTTCCTCCTATCTACAACAGAATCTATGGAAAGTAATATATACAGAAGATAAGAGAGGAAGTGAAAGGCTAAAGAGGTTATTAGAAGCCAGAAAAGTGACAGAAAAAAGGGAAGAGGGCTCAGGATTTCAGAAGGAAGATGATGGATGGTTGCTCATGCAACAGATCTTGGTGACCTCTTGTCTCTTTCACTTCTTCCATCCTGTTAACTCAGAAATAATTGTACTCTTCTAGAAATTCACCTCTAAGTCAAGAATCACCTTTTACCAAAATCAGCATTAGATTCTGGCCAATTCTTGTAAGAGAAAATTACATTCTCTTTGAAAAGACATTAGAAGTAATATTTATTTTTTAAAAATTGAAAATAATAACTAACGATCTTTAGTTACTTGAGGCAAAACTTTAATATAAAGTATAAAACAAACATAAAATAGAAATATAAAAATAAGCATAAAAAAAGAGTAGGAATAAATTCCCTGAAGTGTTCTGATCTGTGTTATAATCTTTATCACTGATGTCCCCAGAATTAGATAAGATACTATGTTTTCAAAAGCAGAAAAAGGTATTATTTTTCTTTAAATGTGAAGAATAAAAGATGTCCTTGCAAATTAAAAAAGGAATAGCAGAGGAAATTTTTTCAAAAGATATATTAAAGTTGAAGAAATATCTCAGAGTATTGTACAAAAAGATAAATAATTGGAAAATAGGAGAGAAAAAAAGAAGAAAATAAAGGATATTCCAGAATTACCAACATTCAAAGAGAAGGAGTTCCAGAAACAAAGGACCCTGTAGACAAGAATCAAAAATATCAAAGAGTGTTCTGTTTATGTTTTCTTCTAAGAGTTTTACAGCATCTGGCCAAAATTGAAGCAAGATTTTTTTTTTTTGACCCATCTTCTAGAGTAATGAAAATAAAAACAAAAATAAACAAATAGGACCTCATTAAACTTAAAAGCTTTTGCATAGCAAAGGAAACCATAAACAAGATGAAAAGACAACCCTCAGAATGGGAGAAAATATTTGCAAATGAAGCAACTGACAAAGGATTAATCTCCAAAATATACAAATAGCTCATGTAGCTCAATATCAGAAAAACAAACAACCAAATCAAAAAATGGGCAGGAGATCTTAATAGGCATTTCTCCAAAGAAGACATACAGATGGTCAACAAATACATGAAAAAATACTCAGTATCACTAATTATTAGAGAAATGCAAATCAAACTACAGTGAGATATCACCTCAAGACATCAGAATGGCCACCATCAAAAAAGCATGCTGTGTGTGTGTGTGTGTGTGTGCACGCGCGCGCACGAGAAGGGTGTGAACATAGGGTGGGAGATTGTGAAAGTGACCTAAATACTCAACTTTCACAATGGGAAGTCTGTAGGTAATACCAAATCTGGAAAGTTAAGAAATAGCAATATTACCAAGTTTTATGAATGTAAGGATTTAAATTATAACATAATCAACTAAAATAGTTGAAATGTATTTCCTCTAAATATCAGGATGTGGAGAAAATGAAGAATAAGGGACTGTTGTTTTCTGTAACAAGCTTTTCAAGTCTTTCAGCATGCACATGCATGACTAGGATGCAGGTTAAAATGGGATTGGAAACCAAACAATAGCTATAGAAAGAAAAATATATGTATAAATAAATCCCTTATTATAGTTCTTAATAAAAGCTATATATACATTACTTAAAGATCTATCTTAAAAATTATGGAGAGGTGAGAGGGAGGTTCTAGAGGGAGGGGATACATGTGTACTTTTGGCTGATTCACAGTATTGCATGGCAGAAACCAATGCAATATTGTAAAGCAATTATCCTCCAATTAAAAATTTTAAAAGATTACTAGTATCATAGCATGTTTGGCTATGGCCTCGACATCATTTTAAAAAATTTTACATAGCTATCTTTTCAGTAAAACTTCTTGCTTAGTTCTGAAGAGGCCGTGAATGGTTACACTGTTGAACAAAAATTTCTGAAAAAAATTTGTGAATATGGCAGAACATTCTTCAAGCTCCTTGGACAGCCACAACCTATTTCTGAGTTGCAGACATTTTGCTAACTTCTTTGGGCATCATACTGCCATGGTCAACATTGCCTGGAACTTTGGTATCAAGATGGACAAGGGTTAGTTTGGAAAGAAAGTTAGGTTCTCTAGGCCTGGTCCCATAGAAGGGGGAGATGGCTTATGGGGTCTTTGGGTCTATTTAAATCTCTTCATACAGGGAAATTTGTGACAGTCTTTGAGGGAGGATGACTTTTGGAACATTTATAAAGATCTGTGACATCAATCATCAGTCACACTTTTCTTCATTTCATACTCCCCCATAACCTGGCTCTTTCATATTCTGCAGGAACTTATTCTTGTTGGGTTTCCAGTTAGTGATAGTGACACAGCTTCAAGCTCAAAGAGACCTTAAGACATGAAGTTGTGAATCACTAGAGAAAAAAAAAAAAAAATCCCCATTGTAGCATTTCCTTCAGAGGGAGAATTGCTTTTTCTGATCACAGAGTGAAAGTCAACATTGAAGGCTGGCCACCCTTTTGATCCTTCCCGCTAACACCTGGATCACAGCTTTTCAGGTTTCCAGTGATTTTTAAAATAATGCCTAGCAGAGTCCAACCCATTTATTTTCCCTGTCAAAGAAACCCTCACCGTGGCATTTAATTGATCCCTGTGCTGGAGGAAGCTCCCCAGCTGTACCTGACCTTGTCCCACTCTCACACTGTCTCATACTCTTTCCTTCCCACTTAACACCTGGATCACAGCTTTTCAGGTTTCCAATGATTTTTAGAATAATGCCTAGCAGAGTCCAACCCACTTATTTTCCCTGTCAATGAAACCCTCACCGTGGCATTTAATTGATCCCTGTGCTGGAGGAAGCTCCCTAGCTGTACCTAACCTTGTCCCACTTTCCCCAAATACACTGTCACACTTGACTTCTTCTGTGCTTCCATTTTCAGCACATCACTTTCTCTAGGAAGGTAGACTAGATGCCCCTGCAGTAGGTTTATCATGACAATTAAACAGCTAATAACAAGGTAAGGCACTAATTGTCCATTTCTCCCTTTGGACTATGAGATTTATAAGGACAGAAACTTTCTTTATTTTGTTTTCATCTTTGCTTTTTCCAGACCTTATATAATGCCTGACCCTGGCATAGGAGGGACTCAATAAGTATATGTTGACTTGAGTCAATTTGTTATTTTCCTACTTATATTTTATATTTTCACATACTATGTCATAATGGCAGCATTTTGATCTCTCTTTATCTATCCCACCTGTAAATGAAAAGCACATATTAATCTGTATGTGCACAGCACAGAGAGATTATGGGAACTGCTTGAACCTTCACGCAAATTAAAATATTAAAATCTGCAATGTGCTTGACTTTCTAAAAAAAGAACTTCTTGGAATCCATTAACAAATAAATGTGTCTTCATTTGTATTATAGTTGGTCTAGAGATGATGGGACAACATCTAATACACTTGAGGACTACATTAGATGAATGGCAGGTCATCTGACACTCTAAAATGCTCTTAATGTAATTTGTTCACAATCTTTCTGTCTTATTACAGCCGGGGCACCGACAACAGACTGACCCACCGGCGGCAGACAGTTCTCCGTGAGAAGGGGAGACGGTTAGCTAACCGAGGACCAGCGTACATGTTTAATGACCACTCAACAAGCCTGTCTATTGAGGAGGAACGCTTTTTAGATGCAGCTGAGTATGGCAATATCCCAGTGGTAAGGAAGATGTTGGAAGAATGCCTCTCACTCAACGTCAATTGTGTGGATTACATGGGCCAGAATGCCCTGCAGCTAGCAGTGGCTAATGAGCATCTGGAAATTACAGAACTTCTTCTCAAGAAAGAAAATCTCTCTCGTGTTGGGGATGCCTTGCTCTTAGCTATTAGTAAAGGTTATGTTCGGATTGTGGAAGCCATTCTCAGTCACCCAGCTTTTGCTGAAGGCAAGCGGTTAGCAACCAGCCCGAGTCAGTCTGAACTCCAACAAGATGATTTTTATGCGTATGATGAAGACGGGACACGGTTCTCCCATGATGTGACCCCAATCATTCTGGCTGCCCACTGCCAGGAATATGAAATTGTGCACACTCTCTTGCGGAAGGGTGCTCGGATCGAACGGCCTCATGACTATTTCTGCAAGTGCAGTGAATGCAACCAGAAACAGAAGCATGACTCCTTCAGCCACTCCAGATCTAGAATTAATGCCTACAAAGGCCTGGCAAGCCCAGCTTACCTGTCATTGTCTAGCGAAGATCCAGTCATGACAGCTTTAGAGCTTAGCAATGAGCTGGCAGTGCTGGCCAACATAGAGAAGGAGTTCAAGGTAGGTTTTTAACAAGTCGAAGTCAAGGAGAATTTATAAGCTTCCACTATGTACTCACACTCTGTTAGCTGTCATAGATAGTAGACAATTTTATATGTTTGATTCAACAAGTTCTTTATTACATAGAGTAAAAGTTGTGGTTACTACTATTTGGAGATGATCTACTATAAACTAGACATTTTACATTTATTATGTCTAATACCTATTACAACCTTGGGAAGATCTTAGCTCCTTTTCAGATGCAGAAATGGAGGTATAGAAAGGTTAAGTAAGGCCCAAGATCCACAGCTGGTGAAATGACAGAGCCAGGATCAGAACCCAGGGATGCAGACTCTAAAACCCAGGTTCTGTCTCCTGTGAAACTCTGTTTCTATATTCAGATCATGGTGATAGCTACTGTTGAGGTCAGAAAGAGGAATAAGATAAAGGAAGTCATAGTTTGACTTGAGAGACAGACACATGCATGCGTACGTATGGTATAAAGAGAAATGAAACTACTAGATAGGGCTATAAGCAGTGTGCTGTAGCAATTCAGAGAAAGCAGTATTTAACTCAGATTAGATGTCGGAGAAATTACGTGAAAAATGGTATTTCAGCTGCATATGGCAGAATAAGTAGCATATTTGAAGGCAGAGAATGAAGGAGAAGATATTTTAGGCCAAGGTAACAGCCAAAACAAAAGCTTGTAGATACGGGAGAAGTAGTCCAATACAATTGCTTTACGATGTATTCGTTTCTGCTGTACAACAGTGAATCGGCCACACACACACACACACACACACACACACACACACACATATATAAACCCCCTCCCTTGGGGATCCTCCTCCGGCCCCTTGGTCGCATCCCTCCAGGTCATCACAGAGCACTTAGATGAGCTCGCTGTGCGTTGATGAGATCCCACCAGCTACCTGTTTCATATCGGACATATACACGAGGTAGTGCCTATACATCAATCCTGCTTTCTCAACTCATCCCACGCTTCCCTTCCCGCCCTGAGTCCACATGTCCTTCCTCCATGTCGGTGTCTTTGTTCCTGCCTCAAGGGAACTTGGAGTGATCTCTGTATAAGAGGTAAGTGGGGAGTAAAACGGTGTCAGACCTTGCCATTGTCTGCATGGTTTGTGCTTCGTTTGAAGAGGGTGAAAGTTCAGATTCCTAGTCTGAGGTCACACACTCATACACACACACCTTTAAATTTCCTCCACAGGTTATCTGACCTTTCTTACAGTGCTCATTGTGTTCCGCTGTATGTTACTCTTTAGAGTGGGCTTTTCTTCTTTACTCAGCTGTATACTGCTTGGAATCAGGTCTGATTCATCAAATACAGTATTACACAAAGATAAACATTGGTTTCACTTTCTCTGTCCTGTGTACTGTGAGAAAACACATCTCTCTGTTCCGTACCTTGGGGTCTCTCCTGTGCAGTTTCTTGGTGCCTCTGTAGCTGAAGCAACACTGCAAACCCCAGCCTAGCATGTGTCTCTCCCGGGCCCTATCTGTCCAGGTGAGGGGGCAGGTCACCGGTGACTGAAGCCTTCCGATGGCCCCCAGCATGGAGGATGTGCTTTTCCTCTAGCTCCCTGGTGGCTGAGGATGCAGGACAAGCAGACGATCTCTTCCAACAATGTCTCATTCTTTCCTACTTCTCACTTTGCTCCCAGGACTCAAGGATGCAGGGGACTATGCTGTCTTGGAAATCTGATTAATATGATCTTAAAATTTATACTTAATTTTTATGAAACTTTACTGCTTAGGTTTTAACATTTCTGTTTCTGTAATTGAATCTTTGTTTACACAATACTGTAAACCATTCTTCATTCGTTCATTCACTTGCTTACATCTTCTGAGCCCATGGTTGTAGCAAATATTGTACTGGGGAGAGTCAAGAATGAGGATGGAGATATCACACAGCACAAAGACAGTTCAGTTAATAACCCTACCCTCAATTAACTTATAATTTAATAGGAGAGCAAAGACCTGTGTGAAGTAACTATAAAATAAGACATGACCTTGTGGAGTGAGGGGTGGGCTGGTGGGCCAAAGGTGAAAGAATCACATCTAATCAGAGTGTGAATTTTTCATTGTCCCTAAATGTATTACATAATGTGAAGACTTCTTTAGGATTATGATAAATTAGGGATCCGTATATTCCTTTATTTATTAATCGCACACTGTTTCTCCACACCTAGGTGTGAGGTATATGGATCAGGCACTTTCCCTCCATCCCTGCTTTCTCTTTGTAGGTCCACACCTTTAGCCTCTAATCAGGCTCACCCTTTGCTTAATGCCCTACCTCCGTGAAGGGTTAATGACAAAGAAAAGGTAACTCTCTCTGAAAACACAAATCTCTTTAATAATATGTTATTCCTAATATCTTTAAAAAATCACCCAAAAGGATTAAAGTTTACTGTTAAAAGAGGGTAGCAGTTTTAAAAATGTTTTTAAAAGTATGTCCTAGAACTTGACAATTCAACAACTTTTCTAATTAGAAATTTGACTCCCCAAATCCTTGTATTACCCAAGGAGAAAGGCCAGTTCTTGCCTGTTTTTAAAAGCCTTTGGCAAATACAAAACAAGAAAGCATAATGTTTTCTTTGTCACCAGACAGGACGCTCTAGAACAATGATTTTATTCTCCCAGACTCGGTTGGACCGTAGAGGCAAGGACAGCCTCATATGACAATGAGCCACACGACTCGCGTGTGTAAACTCAGGGAACGCATATCGTCCTACCATGCGCGCTGGCGTGATGATGCTAAACCTGCTCCAGCAGCCCAGCCTCAGTTTACAACACGATGGGACCCAAAAGGGCTTGGTGTCTCTGGTGAGATTTGCTAAATCTGGTGCTCTGTCCTTCAAGAATAACTTCTCTTTTCTTATTTTAAAAGAATATAGTTGACCCTTGAACAACACGAGTTTGAAGTATATGGGTTCACTTAAATGTGGATTATTTTCACTAAATATGCACTACAGTACCACACAAGCCTGGACTGGTTGAATCCATGGATGTGGAACAGTGGATACCAAGGGCCCTCTGGAGAGTTATATGCAGTTTTCACTCAATAGAGTACTGGTTCTCCTTACCTCTGCTTTGTACAAAGGTCAACTTACATGATCATGTTAAAAAAGTAATTTAAGCATGAAGAAAAATTTAAAAATCCTTTCTAATTTTGATACTGCAACACACCAACATGTATCCTTCCAGTCTTATTTTTAGTAGTCAAGCCCCTTAGAGTCTCAGGGACCAAAGATTGCAGGATCTGAGATACCTCACAGGGACCTGAAATATTGTACTGGTAACAGGCAATCCTCTTTGCTCATGGTCTTCAAATTCTTTTGCTTCCTTTTCACCTGAAAAACATTTGAAAAATTCTGTGCTCATGAGTCCATTTTAAAGTTGGCATCTAAATTTGTTTATTTTGTTTAAATAATTTTAAAAATTATAATTTCTGCATGGCCTAAATATTAACATTTAAAAATAGATAAATGGCTGCTTCAGATGTATGTAGGGGCCTTTAAGTGCTATGATTTTGTAATACCATCACCTATTTTAAAAATAAACAAACAACCTCCTCTTTATTTATTTATTTTTCATTTCTTTTTATTAGTCGGAGGCTAATTACTTTATAATATTGTAGTGGGTTTTGTCATACATTGACATGAATCAGCCATGGAATTATATGTATTCCCCATCCTGATCCCCCCCTCGCAACTCCCTCTCCACCCGATTCCTCTGGGTCTTCCCAGTGCACCAGGCCCGAGCACTTGTCTCATGCATCCCACCTGGGCTGGTGATCTGTTTCACTATAGATAATATACATGTTTCAATGCTGTTCTCTCGAAACATCCCACCCTCGCCTTCTCCCACAGAGTCCAAAAGTCTGTTCTGTACATCTGTGTCTCTTTTTCTGTTTTGCAGATAGGGTTATCATTACCATCTTTCTAAATTCCATATATATGAGTTAGTAT
Source organism: Dama dama (assembly GCF_033118175.1). Classification (NCBI taxonomy): domain Eukaryota; kingdom Metazoa; phylum Chordata; class Mammalia; order Artiodactyla; family Cervidae; genus Dama; species Dama dama. Next base: position 9,615,988 of record NC_083681.1, read on the forward strand.
GCTGTAATGTTCTCTATCTTTCTGGCTTACTTCACTCTGTATAATGGGCTCCAGTTTCATCCATCTCACTAGAACTGATTCAAATGAATTCTTTTTAATGGCTGAGTAATATTCCATGGTGTATATGTACCACAGCTTCCTTATCCATTCATCTGCTGATGGGCATCTAGGTAGCTTCCATGTCCTGGCTATTATAAACAATGCTGCGATGAACATTGGGGTGCATGTGTCTCTTTCAGATCTGGTTTCCTCGGTGGGTATGCCCAGAAGTTGGATTACTGGGTCATATGGCAGTGCTATTTCCAGTTTTTGAAGGAATCTCCACACTGTTCTCCATAGTGGCTGTACTAGTTTGCATTCCCAGCAAGAGTGTAAGAGGGTTCCCTTTTCTCCACACCCTCTCCAGCATTTATTGCTTGTAGACTTTTGGATAGCAGCCATCCTGACTGGTGTGTAATGGTACCTCATTGTGGTTTTGATTTGCATTTCTCTGATAATGAGTGATGTTGAGCATCTTTTCATGTGTTTGTTAGCCATCTGTATGTCTTCTTTGGAGAAATGTCTGTTTAGTTTTTTGGCCCAGTTTTTGATTGGGTCATTTATTTTTCTGGAATTGAGCTGCAGGAGCTGCTTGTATATTTTTGAGATTAATCCTTTGTCTGTTGCTTCATTTGCTATTATTTTCTCCCAATCTGAGGGCTGTCTTTTCACCTTGCTTATAGTTTCCTTTGTTGTGCAAAAGCTTTTAAGTTTCATTAGGTCCCATTTCTTTATTTTTGCTTTTATTTCCAACATTCTGGAAATAAACATTCTGGGAGGTGGGTCATAGAGGATCCTGCTGTGATTTATGTCGGAGAGTGTTTTACCTATGTTCTCCTCTAGGAGTTTTATAGTTTCTGGTCTTACATTTAGATCTTTAATCCATTTTGAGTTTATTTTTGTGTATGGTGTTAGAAAGTGTTCTAGTTTCATTCTTTTACAGGTGGTTGACTAGTTTTCCCAGCACCACTTGTTAAAGAGGTTGTCTTTTTTCCATTGTATATCCTTGCCTCCTTTGTCGAAGATAAGGTGTCCATAGGTTCGTGGATTTATCTCTGGGCTTTCTATTCTGTTCCATTGATCTATATTTCTGTCTTTGTGCCAGTACCATACTGTCTTGATGACTGTGGCTTTGTAGTAGAGTCTGAAGTCAGGCAGGTTGATTCCTCCAGTTCCATTCTTCTTTCTCAAGATTACTTTGGCTATTCGAAGTTTTTTGTATTTCCATACAAATTGTGAAATTCTTTGGTCTAGCTCTGTGAAAAATGCCGTTGGTAGCTTGATAGGGATTGCATTGAATCTATAGATTGCTTTGGGTACTATAGTCATTTTGACAATATTGATTCTTCCAATCCATAAACACGGTATGTTTCTCCATCTGTTTGTGTCCTCTTTGATTTCTTTCATCAGTGTTTTATAGTTTTCTATGTATAGGTCTTTTGTTTCTTTAGGTAGATATACTCCTAAGTATTTTATTCTTTTTATTGCAATGGTGAATGGTATTGTTTCCTTAATTTCTCTTTCTGTTTTCTCATTGTTAGTGTATAGGAATGCAAGGGATTTCTGTGTGTTAATTTTATATCCTGCAACTTTACTATATTCATTGATTAGCTCTAGTAATTTTCTGGTAGAGTCTTTAGGGTTTTCTATGTAGAGGATCGTGTCATCTGCAAACAGCGCGAGTTTCACTTCTTCTTTTCCTATCTGGATTCCTTTTACTTCTTTTTCTGCTCTGATTGCTGTGGCCAAAACTTCCAACACTATGTTGAATAGTAGTGGTGAAAGTGGGCACCCTTGTCTTGTTCCTGATTTCAGGGGAAATGCTTTCAATTTTTCACCATTGAGGGTGATGCTTGCTGTGGGTTTGTCATATATAGCTTTTATTATGTTGAGGTATGTTCCTTCTATTCCTGCTTTTTGGAGAGTTTTAATCATAAATGAGTGTTGAATTTTGTCAAAGGCTTTCTCTGCATCTGTTGAGATAATCATATGGTTTTTATCTTTCAATTTGTTAATGTGGTGTATTACATTGATTGATTTGCAGATATTAAAGAATCCTTGCATTCCTGGGATAAAGCCCACTTGGTCATGGTGTATGATTTTTTTTAATATGTTGTTGGATTCTGTTTGCTAGAATTTTGTAAGGATTTTTGCATCTATGTTCATCAGTGATATTGGCCTGTAGTTTTCTTTTTTAGTGGCATCATTGTCTGGTTATGGAAGTAGGGTGATGGTGGCCTCATAGAATGAGTTTGCAAGTTTACCTTCTTCTGCAATTTTCTGGAAGAGTTTGAGTAAGATAGGTGTTAGCTCTTCTCTAAATTTTTGGTAGAATTCAGCTGTGAAGCCATCTGGTCCTGGGCTTTTGTTTGCTGGAAGATTTCTGATTACAGTTTTGAATCCCTTGCTTGTGATGGGTCTGTTAAGATCTTCTATTTCTTCCTGGTTCAGTTTTGGAAAGGTATACTTTTCTAAGAATTTGTCCATTTCATCCAAGTTGTCCATTTTATTGGCATAGAGCTGCTGGTAGTAGTCTCTTATGATCCTTTGTATTTCAGTGTTGTCTGTTGTGATCTCTCCATTTTCATTTCTAATTTTGTTAATTTGGTTCTTCTCTCTTTGTTTCTTAATGAGTCTTGCTAATGGTTTGTCAATTTTGTTTATTTTTTCAAAAAACCAGCTTTTAGCTTTGTTGATTTTTGCTATGGTCTCTTTAGTTTCTTTTGCATTTATTTCTGCCCTAATTTTTAAGATTTCTTTCCGTCTTCTAACCCTGGCGTTCTTCATTTCTTCCTTCTCTAGTTGCTTTAGGTGTAGAGTTAGGTTATTTATTTGACTTTTTTCTTGTTTCTTGAGGTAAGCCTGTAATGCTATGAACCTTCCCCTTAGCACTGCTTTTACAGTGTCCCATAGCTTTTGGGTTGTTGTGTATTCATTTTCATTCATTTCTATGCATATTTTGATTTCTTTTTGATTTCTTCTATGATCTGTTGGTTATTCAGAAGCGTGTTATTTAGCCTCCATATGTTAGAATTTTTAACAATTTTTTCCCCTGTAATTGAGATCTAATCTCACTGCACTGTGGTCAGAAAAAATGACTGGAATGATTTCAGTTTTTTTGAATTTTCCAAGACTAGATTTATGGCCCAGGATGTGATCTATTCTGGAGAAGGTTCCATGTGCACTTGAGAAAAAGGTGAAGTTGATTGTTTTGGGGTGAAATGTCCTATAGATATCAATTAAGTCTAGCTGGTCCATTGTGTCATTTAAAGTTTGTGTTTCCGTGTTAATTCTCTGTTTAGTTGATCTATCCATAGTTGTGAGTGGTGTGTTAAATTCTCCCACTATTATTGTGTTACTATGAATTTCCTCTTTCATGCTCGTTAGCATTTGCCTTACATATTGTGGTGCTCCTATGTTGGGTGCATATATATTTATAATTATTATATCTTCTTCTTGGATTGATCCTTTGATCAGTATGTAGTGTCCTTCTTTGTCTCTTTTCACATCCTTTATTTGAAAGTCTATTTTATCTGATATGAGTATTGCGACTCCTGCTTTCTTTTGGTCTCTGTTTGCGTGAAATATTTTTTTCCAGCCCTTCACTTTTAGTCTGTGTGTTTCTCTTGTTTAGAGGTGGGTCTCTTGTAGACGGCATATATAGGGGTCTTGTTTTTTTATCCATTCAGCCAGTATTTGTGTTTTGGTTGGGGCATTCAACCCATTTACATTTAGGGTAATTATTGATAGGTGTGGTCCCGTTGCCATTTACTTTGTTGTTTCGTGTTCACGTTTATACACCCTTTCTGCATTTCCTGTCTGGAGAAGATCTTTAGCATTTGTTGAAGAGCTGGTTTGGTGGTGCTGGATTCTCTCAGCTTTTGCTTGTCTGTAAAGCTTTTGAATTCTCCTTCATATCTGAATGAGATCATTGCTGGGTACAGTAATCTAGGTTGTAGGTTATTCTCTTTCATTAATTTCAGTACGTCCTGCCATTCCCTTCTGGCCTGGAGGGTTTCTATTGATAGATCAGCTGTTATCCTTATGGGAATCCCTTTGTGTGTTATTTGTTGTTTCTCCCTTGCTGCTTTTAATATTTGTTCTTTGTGTTTGATCTTTGTTAATTTGATTCATATGTGTCTTGGGGTGTTTCGTCTTGGGTTTATCCTGTTTGGGACTCTCTGGGTTTCTTGGACTTGGGTGGCTATTTCCTTCCCCATTTTAGGGAAGTTTTCAGCTATTATCTCCTCGAGTATTTTCTCATGGCCTTTCTTTTTGTCTTCTTCGTCTGGGACTCCTATGATTCGAATGTTGGGGCATTTCACATTGTCCCAGAAGTCCCTGAGGTTGTCCTCATTTCTTTTGATTCTTTTTTCTTTTTTCCTCTCTGCTTCATTTATTTCCACCATTTTATCTTCTACCTCACTTATTGTATCTTCTGTCTCCGTTATTCTACTCTTGGTTCCCTCCAGAGTGTTTTTGATCTCATTTATTGCATTATTCATTTTTAATTGACTCTTTTTTATTTCTTCTAGGTCTTTATTAAACATTTCTTGCATCTTCTCAACCTTTGTCTCCAGGCTATTTATCTGTAACTCCATTTTGTTTTCAAGATTTTGGATCATTTTTATTATCATTATTCTAAATTCTTTTTCAGGTAGATTCCCTATCTCCTCCTCTTTTGTTTGACTTGGTGGGCATTTTTCATGTTCCTTTACCTGTTGGGTATGTCTCTGCCTTTTCATCTTGTTTAGATTGCTGTGTCTGGAGTGGGTTTTCTGTATTCTGGACATCTGTGGTTCCTTTTTACAACCTCCTCTTTAATATTCATAACAGTTACATCTTTCCTTTTCTCCTTAAACTTGTATTCTAGTCCATTTTCCTCCACAAATGTGATTTCTAATGTAATAGCTTTTTATTGTAAAGTCCTTTATAGATCACCAATTATATATATATATGTATATATATTGCATAACACATATGTAACATGTATGTTTATAAGAATTTTTAGAATTTGTTTTACTTTCTGTTATCATTAGGCTCTAGGTATTTAAAATATTCTGGAAATACTTACCATTATATTTATTAGAAGTATATTTGATCAAAACTACATAAATTGAACATAATTGTTCAAAATAACATACACAAATTCCAAAAAATAAATTTTAAATATATGACACATTTCCTATTGGAAATGAATTTTAAAGGAACAAGTCATGTCCATACTTTTGTTATGTATTTAATGAAAGAAAAACTTATAACCTGTTAAAATAACCTAATTTGTCAGCCAGCATATTGTTTTAGTTTTTGTTAAGGAATATGTAAATTATTAATGATTTTATGGAATATAATTAAAAGATAGTAGACTATATTTGGGATAAATTATTTCTTGATATGATTTGATAACTGCCTTACTAAATTACTGACACTGATCTGAAACAAATCATGTAAAAGTTTTATCCTTGTGCTTTAGCCAATAGCCTATGAAAATTTTGAGTCCTGGAAACCATTCCAAGTCACAGTAAAAAGACTCATCCTGATTAAACTTTTCTGCCTTGCACATTTGTGATGTCTTTCTTTTAAGTTAATGATACATCCAAAAGATGAGTACTAAGAATGGTTTTAAATAAGGGTAAAATAGACTTGTTTACAAAACAGAAACAGAGTCACAGATGTAGAAGATAAACTTACGGTTATCAGGGTGAAGGGGATAAATTGGGAGACTGGGATGGACATATACGCTCTACTCTATATAAAACAGACAGCTAATAAGAACCTACTGTGTAGCACAGGGAACTCTGCTCAGTACTCTGTAAGGGCCTATATGGAAAAAAAATCTAAAACAAGCAGGTCTATGTACACGTATGATTGATTTCCTTTGCTGTACATCTGAAACTAACATTGTAAATCAACTGTGCTCCAATACATTTTTTAAAAAGAATAATTTTAAATAATCACTTAATTTAAATAACATGAAATAGTGAATTTTGTATTCAGTATTCCCTACTGATGTCTTCTTTATTGTCCTCTCATTTAAGAAGGATGCATTCTTTGACAGCTGTTGAAGAATGAAGAGGCAAAGTACATTAAAATTCATCTAAATTCAGAACATCCCGACATGAACTGGCATGTTGTACTCCTTTCATTAAGCTTCCTCTTCATTGGAAATGTATATTAAAGAAAGGAAATACAGGAAACCCCTGAGGGTCTGTGGTACCTGGATAAATTATTAAAGGGGAATTTCCCTTGTTTGCTGCAGGGGTGAGTGAGAGTGAGGAATTTTTGTAAAGGGAAAAATGATCTGTTCTCAAGAAAATTAGTTACAGGAAAGTTGAGGATCTAGAAATTATTTTTCTTAAAACTATCAGTGTTCTCTGGCCCCTTGAAAAGTCTTCATATTTCTCTGTTTGAAGGCAACTAGTCTATTTTATGAGAGTTAGAGATGAGAATGATCACAAAGATTGCAAACTCCAATATATAGCTTCTCTAAGCTAAATTCTCCTTTTCTGTATTAACCCGTAGTCATTTAACAAAAGAGGACAGAGGAGGTACAACTGAGTTCCTCAGGCAACTGTAGTCTGGCATTTTGACTCTTCTGAACAGAACAGATTGCACTCATTACCAGTATCATCAGGTCTGAAGATGGATCTATGCAGAGGTGATAGCCAGAGCACAGCAGAGAAATCTAACAATTAGATGGAACCTCAGGAAGAGAAAAAAACCAGTAGACCTGAAACATTGCAGGTCTTCACAGTGAATGGGGGAGAAGCCAGATGTAAAAGTTTCACCCATTCAAGTTCAATTTTTATATACTGAGTTTTTACCAATAACTTTTTGCTTTGGTAGAAAGAGACCTCAGTCACCTTAAGTTAAACTTGGGCTAAGCCTAATTTTGGCAACATACACTCAGAATTTTGACTGTTTTTGATACTGAGAAAGGAGAGTATAACTCCTCCCTTCTCTCCTTGACTCAAGATTAAGAATCGTCATAAAGACAAAAGGATCAGTACCAGTTTTTTAGCAAATGCATTCTTCCAAATTTTGAACTTCCCTTTACTGTCTCAGAATGTACCTATGTCTCAGAACACTTTTAAAGCCTATTTACATTTTAGATTGTTTGTGGTAACAATGTTTCCTTTAATTACCCTAAAATTACCTTCTGTATAAATGTCAGGGATTTCCCCCTTCCTTATCATTCTGGATAAATAGATTTTTCTGAAGCTTCACCAAATCTTGCCTGTCCTCCTGGGGCTGTGTATCTAAACAGGCACTTGGCTCTCCAGATGCCTCTGCCATTGACTTAGACAAAAGGGAAGACACTACTGTGTTTGCTGTTAAACTGTTGCTATGTTCTGGCATTGAAAATGTTCAAAAATGCCTGGCATTGTTTGAAAAAGAAATAACCTTCTAAGAAACAGACCAAGCTGGAAAGTAGTTTTTGTTAGCAGAAAGGCAGCGTGCCTGTCATCATACCTTTGTAGGGTGAGAGGTGTTGCTTGCATGCAAAGCAGTCTACAGAGGCACAGGATGAGGGTCCAGGCCACAGGGGAGGGAGGAAATGGACCATTGGCAAGCTTAATGAATTATTCTAAGTGATTTACAATCTAACTTTATGATATAGCAGCTTTTAAGTTTTCCATATGGTCAAGAATCTGCCTGCAATGCAGGAGACCCAGGTTCAATCCCTGGGTCAGGAAGATCCCCTGGAGAAGGGAATGGCCACCCACTGCAGTACTCTTGCCTGGAGAGTTCCATGGACAGAGGAGCCTTGTAGGCTACAGTCCATGGGGTCCCAAAGAGCTGGACACAACTGAGCGACTTAAAACTTCCACTTTGGGCCTTCCCGTAGCTCAGATGGTAAAGAATCTACCCGCAGTGAGGGAGGCCTGGGTTCAATCCCTGAGTCAGGAAGATCCCCTGCAGAGGAGAATGGCAACCAACTGTAGTATTCTTGCCTGGAGAATCCCATGGACAGAGGAGCCTCATGAAGAATCGGACACAACTGAGCAACTACCACTTTTTTCAAGTTCTACATAATTAGGATAAGTTATCAAAAGACTGGAAAATAAAGTAACCTTTCAAGATCATAGTTGTTAAGTAGCAGAGCAAGAATTCAAATCCAGTTATGTTTTATACCCAGTCATCTTCCTTTCTTTTTATCACTCAACAAAAGTGTTGATTATCTGCTATGTGCCACACACTTTGCTAGGATGTGAGGATTCATAGATGAGCAAGACACAGTCGTTGTTCTGAAGAATTGTCATGCGTCTTGTGCTTCTGCTCAGTCTTGTCCGACTCTGTGGCCCTGTGGACTGAGGCTCCTCTGTCCATGGGATTCTCCAGGCAAGAATACTGGCATGGGCTGCCATGCCCTCCTCCAGGGGATCGCCTCAGCCCAGGGTCTCCTGCATTGCAGGTCAATTCTTTACCACTAGCACTCCCTGGGAAGCCCTGTAGGATTGTTGTTCTTCAGTTGCTGAGCTGTGTCCATCACTTTGTAATCCCATGGACTGCAGCACGCCAGACTTCCCTGTCCTTAACTATCTCCAGCAGTTTGTCCAAACTCGTATCCACTGAGTTGGTGATGCCATCTAATTATCTCATCCTCTGTCGCCCCCTTCTCCTCCTGGCCTCAGTCTTTCTCTGCATCAGGGTCTTTTCCAGTGAGTTGGCTCTTTGTGTCAGGTGGCCAAAGTATTGGAGCTTCAGCTTTAGCATCAGTCCTTCCAGTGAATATTCAGGGTTGATTTCCTTTGGGATTGACTGGTTGGATCTCCTTGCAGGCCAAGGGATTCTCAAGAGTCTTCTCCAACACCACAGTTCAAAAGCATCAATTCTGCGGTTCTCAGGCTTCTTTATGGTCCGACTTTCACATCCATACATGACTACTGGATAAACCATAACTTTGACTAGACAGACCTTTGTCAGCAAAGTAATGTCTCTGCTTTTTAATACGCTTTTGATAACTCAGTAAAGAATCCACCTGTGATGCAGGAGACCCCAGTTCAATTCCTTGGTCAGGAAGATCCGCTGGAGAAGGGATAGGCTACCTACTCCAGTATTCTGGCCTGAGTAATTCCGTGAACTGTATAGTCCATGGGGTCTCAAAAAGTCGGACATAAGTGAGTGAGTTTCACTAAGTTCATCATAACTTTCCTTCCAAGGAGCAAGCATCTTTTAATTTCATGGCTTCAGTCACTGTCCACAGTGATTTTGGAGCCCAAGAAAATAAAGTCTGTCACTGTTTCCATTTTTTCCCCATTTGTTTGCCATGAAATGATGGTACTGGATGCCATGATCTTTGTTTTCTGAATATTGAGTTTTAAGCCAGCTTTTTCACTCTTCCTCTGTCACCTTCATCAGGAGGCTCTTTAGTTCCTCTTTACTTTCTGCCATAAGGGTACTGTCATCTGCATATCTGAGGTTAGTGATATTTCTCCTAACAATCTTGATTCCAGCTTGTGCTTCATCCAGCCCAGCATTTCACATGATGTGTTCTGCAAATGTTACATAAGCAGGGTGACAATACACAGCCTTGTGATATTCCTTTCTCAATTTTGAACCATTCCATTGTTCCATGTCCAGTTCTAACTGTTGTTTCTTGACCTGCATACATGTTTCTCAGGAGGCAGGTCAGGTGGTCTGGTATTTCCTATCTTTTTCTGAATTTTCCCCAGGTTTTTGGGATCCACAGTCTACTGAGGAGAGGCCGATACATGAACAAATGCAGTAAAGTGTACGAGTCTGTTCTTGTCTTTGACTTTCCTATCAGTTTAAATAGATGGGCAAAGAAAATCCATTCTGGCAAAACTTTAGATCGAAGGCCAGTCAATAGTTAGGGAGGGAAGTTAAGTGCAGCGGTTTGTAACCTGAGAGCCCTCAGCCCCTGAAGCACCTGTTTACCTTCATGGCTGCTCTTTAGGTTTCATTGCTTCAGCTGAACCTGAGAATTTCTATGCTGAAGGAAGAATAAAAACTGTAATCAAACACCGTATTAAGTTAAATAAGTAGCTGCTGCTATGGCAACGATGAACATAAAAGTGAGTAGCATCTGACATACCTAGGAAAATGTCTGTCTTCAGTTCTTGTCTGAAATTGTATCTCACCTCCTGTTACCTTTTCTTTAGAGCAGCATCTGATTACCTTTGTTTTTTATTTTTTTTATTTTATTTTTCTTCCCAATTATTTTTATTAGTTGGAGGCTAATTACTTTACAATATTGTAGTGGTTTTTGCCATACATTGACATGAATCAGCCATGGATTTACATGTGTTCCCCATCCTGATCCCCCCTCCCACCTCCCTCTCCACCCGATCCCTCTGGGTCTTCCCAGTGCACCAGCCCCGAGCACTTGTCTCAATTACCTTTTATGTCGCTCACAACCCTGCGTACTAGGTGCTGTATAAATGCATGTTACTCTTCTGTACACCAGCTGTGACAGAGCTCAGGGATCATTGTGCCATTTAGTGACAATTATTCTGAAGAGCAGAAAAGCCCTAGAGTTGCTTGTGGTTCCAAGAGCATGGCTGGTTAATTCAGTCACTAGCTGGATAATGATAGTCTATGCTTTCTTTATTCTTCAAGAATGCAATCTGAGAATCCATCTGAGATAGAATGTGGTATCTATCACAGCACTAGCTGCTGCATATTTGTAGAATTTTTGTTGAAATAATAAATGAGTGAATCATTGTTTTATTTTCAGTACATTCAAGTGATACTCAATGTTGATGAAAATAATCAATAAACAATCTACAATTGGCTTAGAAAAGAGTTTTATTTGAGCCAAACTGAAGCCTGGAAGACAGCCTCTCATAATTTTGAGGAACTGATCTGGAAAAGCACAGTTTTTAGCACAGTTTTATATCTTGTCACAGCAAAGAACATTAAGCAAGTCAGGGATACGTTCCTTCAAGGTTTCAAAACACAGGTCAGCATGTACACAGTTAGTCAGTATGGCCTTGGCACCTGGGAAAGGAATCTTATCAAAAAGGAGGACCAGTATTGGCTTCCCAGGAAGGGAGGCATTTAATTTTTATTTTTAACATGGACATTCCTTACTTCTGGTCAATGTGCCCTTTTCTTAATAATTAAAGCAGATGTACAATGTATGTTTGACAGGCCACAAACAGGCTATTTTAGTTAGCTTAAATTTAAGTTAACTCGTGTATAAGCCAGAATGATTTACCCATGCCTTAGTATGTGAAAATGTCTTTTATCACTAGGAATTTCATCATGGTTTTATATTTTTTAGTGCAATTTTGTGTCAAGGTACTGAGACGACTATTTGTGAAATGATGAAAACAACAATAATAATCACCATTGATTCAACCCATCCCTGAACCAGGAAGTTAGCATTTGTCATCTTGTATGACCTTCACAGCAACCCTAGGAATAAACTTATATTATCCCCACTTTACAAATAAGAATTTTGAGGCTGTAAGGGCTTTAGTAATTCGCCCAACTCATGCACCTAGTAAATGACTGTACTTAACTTGAAATCCAGGTCTGCCCTTATCCAAAACTCACTTAATTAGTGTTTAATTAATTAGGGTTGATTCATGAGAATTAAGACATGCATTTTCCTCATCCTTTTAATTTCTATAAAGCAGACTTTTCTTTATATGGAATTATGCATTAAAATTATACACCGTATCTTCTACTATATAAAAGTCCAACTAAAATGACCCTTCGAAAGGATAATTGTATCAAGGTCTTTTTATGTTTTATAATCTTTATGTTCTATTAACCCACTATCAGTCATCTCTTTATAAGTCAAAGGTTAATAGTCAAGCACCCACATTTAATTTGTTAATCTGTGGTGTGACTGTGTGAGCCAAAGGCAGAGTTAAATCAACCACCAGCTTCACTTCTTCTTTCAAACAACTGAAATCACAGTGTTAAGTGTGGCTCACAAGCTACTGCCAATATCTCACTTTAAGTGAGTTTACATTTCAGTGTGAGAGAACATAAATATGAAAACATTTGTAAATGATTCCCAAGGTGAAAAAAAAGCATATTTCTAAAAGCAGGCTTATTTTTTCTTTCTTCAAAAAAATGGGTTTTTGTTTTGTTTTTGCTTGGAATATATCTTGTGAATTTGCAATGGATTGGAAACAATTTTTAAGATATTGTACAGCAAAGAACGCCTGCACTTTTATCAGTTCATGTGGTTTCTACTAAACAGTATTACCCCATATTTGAAGGGTCATACCCTCCTTTGAAATATCTAATTTCACATGAGCCTTATTGGAATTCTAGAGAGTATTGGTTTTGAGTCTTACATTTTTGTCTCCATAAGGACTAAGGATACATCTAGAATTGAGCGCTACAAACAGAAGAGAGGCCAGGTATATTAAATTTTGTCATAACTCCATGGGTTCTTACTAATGTCAAGAAACAGCTTGTTTTCAGGTCTTGCCTTTGATGATATACTACAATAATTATGTTTTATCAAGTGCGTGATACTTCTTTATATATAGTTTCTTTATATATATTCTTGTATATATGTTCTTTCTTTATATATAAAGAAATGTGTGATTTCTTTAGCACAACTAATCTCACTAATCCTTGTTTTTTTTTTTTTCATCTGTAAAATGAGAATAATAATAGCACCTACTTCATAGATTGATTTTAAGTTACCTTAGATCACATGGCTAAAAAATGGAAAAGCTGGGATTTGATTATGAGTATATCTAACCTTGGGCTTCCTAGGTGGTGCTAGTGGTTAAAAACCTGCATGCCAATGTAGGAGATATAAGAGACGCGGGTTTGATCCCTGGGTCAGGAAGATCCCATGGTGGAGGGCATGGCAACCCACTCCAGTATTCTTGCCTGGAGAATCCCATGGACAGAGCAGCCTGGCGGGCTGCAGCCCATGGCGTCACAAAGAGTTGGACATGACTGAAGCAACTTAGCATGCATGTAGCACATATCTAACCTTAAAAGCCCGAGCTCCTAACCACTATAACATGGAATAGTGGGCATGGACAACATATGTACTTCCATACCTCAAAGGTCTTCCCCATGACCTTAACTGACTACATCATGAAAGGGGTAGAGCTGTTTCCTCATGACCTTATTCATACTATCTGACCAGATACCTGTGGAAAGTAGTTTGAGTCATTTTCAGTTGTGACATAGTTTATAAATTTCCTTTTATGGGATCTGTTTGAACCTACAATTAGCAAAGTGAAACTTGGCATGATTTACAGGGAGGTGCCCAAGTAGGTGCTTTGCATATACTCAGGATGAAACTGTTTTGCATATAGACTCAACCCAATATTACTTATTGACTCACATCTAGAGCCTCTCATATTTCTCCAATATCTTCTTCTCTTGATCCCTGCAAGGAATCTTTTTATCCTATAACACACTGGTGACTTCAAAATGGAGGAGACAACTAATTCTGAATCTGCAAAGCTGATTTAAGAGTAAACTCTGCTGTGGAGGCTGTGACCTCAGGGATCTTACTTTTCTGATGTACAAAGTGGGAATACTATTTACCTGGCTTACCTTGCAGCTCTTCATAGATCGAAACAAAAAAGCATTCTACAAACAGACAAAGTGACAAAACTCTTACAGGCAAAGTGTAGCCACACAGGGTTAAATTTAAAGCCTCTTTTTGGTACCTAGTAGCTGCACAGTTTTGGACATAACCTAAGTGATCAAGGTGACTGTGAAGATGAACTGAGATTCTATGATCCACTTGCAATGCAACAAATTCTAGCTAATAGATTTTTTTTTTATTAACATTGGGTTATGAATGGCCTTATTTCCATGTAAGAGAATACAGAGGAAGGAAATTTTAGAAAGACCCAAATGAAGATATACATACATGGTGTATGTAAATTCAAAATGAATATTTGATGTTTAAATATGATCTGTAGTCTCTAAATCCTCTCAACATGCTATTAGGTCCTCAGCAGTAATTTATAAGGAAAGCATTTTCATTAAACTTCCTTTTATCCAACGAATCTCAATTTGTGAAGTTTATATTAGATCTTGTCTTTTGGTCCCATGTTTGATAAACAAAGTTCCTCAATAACAATTTAGTAAATAGATTAGTGATATATGTTTGCTTTTCTTGAAACCTTTCCAAATGTTCTGTGTTTCTCAAGTTCATCAACGCAGTACATAAGGTCTTCCAAAGACCTAGCAAATATATGTATTATGTGCCTAGCTGATGAAGTTATGAACATAAGAGATATGATGTGTGCAAGAAAGTATGATCATGATATGGGAAGAGTTGCTTTTTACTTCTCCCAAATCAGAAAGTGAGTTTGGTGTAGTATAGTACTTTTTGACAACTTTGGTTGTGTTTTAGACAAATTTCCTCTTCAGGGATATAAAGACAATATAGAGCTCACTCAACAGAATAGCAACTGAAGCATGTTAAAAATAATAATAAACCTAAAAATAGAGCTTTTGTTTTCTCTACAGTCAAATCACTGATAAATTCTACAGTGTAACATAGTAAAATGTGATACTTCTACTTTTTTTTTTTTTTTTGCTTTGCTTTATGTTTCCTAGAATGACTACAAAAAACTGTCGATGCAGTGCAAAGATTTCGTTGTTGGACTCCTTGATCTGTGCAGAAATACTGAAGAAGTGGAAGCCATTCTGAATGGAGATGTTGAAATACGCCACAGTGGTGGAGATCACGGTCGTCCTAACCTCAGCCGTTTAAAACTTGCCATTAAGTATGATGTAAAAAAAGTAAGATCAGGCACAAAGCCCCTTTTATGTTATTTCAGTTTTTATTGGTGCTAAATCAAGATGAAGGGTTGGCATAATTAGGCTAAGCTGGGTTTTTCTGATTAATTGCTCTAGGTAGGATCTCTTGTAAATTCTAAGTGCCTGGCTGTGAGACATTTCACCTACACTAAATGCTGGTCTTTAAAATGTAGACTTGTTTCTGCAATGATTGACACTTTCTTTTACTTAACGAATGATGTAAAAATGGCTTTGTGTGTTCAAACTACAGGGCATTTGTTATAGAATGGGAACATCATTATTTAAGACCAATCTCCATTTATTAATTTAGTCCAATTCTGGACCAATGCCTTCAATTCCTTCTTTAGTGCATTTGAATCTCTTGCATCTTTATTTGTGGAATATTTTTAGTCTCTGTCTTCAGGCAGTGCCTCCTATTCTTGACTGCTTTCTTAGGTTACGTAAGATATCTTAAAAAAAAAAAAGTTTCTAAAGGTGGATTTTATAATAAAAGTAATACAGACTTATGATTGGCTTTCAAACAGTATAGACATAACCCCTTTCTGTCTTCCTGTTTCTTAATGGAGAATAGTCAGTATTCTATTTTTCTCCATAAATTTATCTTGGACATCTTCACATATCAGTATGTAAACATCGACTCAACCTTTCAAAGCCTACATATCAGTGTGCTTATTTATATTATTATGTTCATTTAATCCATTTACTGTTTAAGGGTGTCCATTATTTTCTTTAAGTTTCTGTTATTTCAAAATATTTGATAAATTTCCCTCAAAAAAGGTACACATGTCAACAGTGTATAGAAAGGCTTATTTCTTCCACTCAATTATCATTAAACCTTACCATTCTACAAAGACAAACATTGTATCTTGATTTAATTGTCTTTGACTGTTAATCATCCTTAGAAAATATTTTTAGTTCCTTTATATAATCTGTCCTTTGTCTAGCCTTTTAATATTCTTGGGCAATTGTTATTTTGGACTGTTGCTTTTTGTATATTAAATAATGCTCTCTGTCATATGTAGCATTCATCTGTAAAAATTAAATATGTGAGAATAAAAATATTCTGAAAAGTAAAAATTCTGAAATTTAATGATATAATTTTCTTATTTGAAAGAGCTTATGGCACAGGAATATATCAATGGAATAGAATAGGTAGTCCATAAAAAGACCATATGCAAATGGGAATCTAGTATAAAATACATTTAGTACTTTAGGTCAGTGTAGAAAAGGTAGTATACTTTTTTTCTTTTTAAAGTATTTAGATGTCTAAATTAGCAGGATCTTTTTATCATTCCTTCTAGATGGAAAAAGTGCATAATCATAAAAGTCCTCATACAAAATATTGGTGAAACTTTTTATAACACTAAATTTTCAAAATTTGTCTATGCTTTGAAAGCCCATTAGTCCTAAAGGAAAAGTCTGATAAACTTGAATCCTTGAATTTGCGTAAACTATATTAGAACCTCCTGCCACATTGCTTGATGCTTGTCCCTACATACTTTACGTTTGTTCTTTAATTCTAACAATATTTTTATGGGAAAGGGACACAAGAAAAAGGCTTATGCTGAACCCTTCTTTAATCAAGCTGTTAAATGTTTTGTTATCCCCGCCAGTTTGTAGCCCACCCGAACTGCCAGCAGCAGCTCCTGTCCATTTGGTACGAGAACCTGTCCGGCCTGCGGCAGCAGACCGTGGCCGTCAAGTTCCTGGTGGTCCTCGCCGTGGCCGTGGGCCTGCCCTTCCTGGCCCTGCTTTACTGGTTCGCCCCCTGCAGCAAGGTACGTCAGGGATGCCTGGGCCTCTGCCGCCGCCCCGAGTCTGTCTGGTCTGTGTATCAGAGCCGGTTAAGCAGGGAAAATTCTATTTCTCAAAAATGTCAGGAAGTCAGAGTTGGGTTCACATTGTAAAAGTACCATATTTGCTATAAGAAAATTTTAAAAAGCAATGGGAAGACAAAATTCACCTGTAATATCACCGTTAGTAATATGTGAAAGAAAACCTCAGTTAGATTATTCCTATTTGTCTTCTCTCTAGTCATGCCTATGCATATATTTCTACATTTTTAATGAGGCATGCATTGAGCAGAATTTCAAATAACATCCTAAAAGAATGCTTCCTTTTGTTTTTCCCCCCACTGGCAAAATTTGAGATGAAAGTTTTTGTTTATCACTTATTTTAACTAATAAATCTTAATATAAATAAAGGACAATTGTGTAGATGCTCCTACAATGCTTGTTTCAATGAAGAGGATTTATTTTGGGACAGTATACATTGTAACCTGATAGCAAAGATAGCTTTTTTTGTTTGTTTGTTTTTATTTTTAGCAGACTCCCTCTGCCCAGACTTTGATGAAATTGGTTTGTTCAAATGAACCTAGCCTTTCAGAACAAGTTTGGAAAATGTTGACCTGTCATTCTTTAACAGGCATAGAAATTTGCCCTGCATTGCCAACAATCTTATTCTTCATATTTTGGAAGCCACATTTCTGGAACCTTTTAAGTTTCAACTCTGAGAGTCAAACTTAAATAATTCTAAAGCTATGTAGCTAAACTGTCTATGGGACCATCTATTTACATGCTGTGTTGAATCACTTGCTGTTCTTAAACCTGGATATGGCTTATTTTCAAACATTTGTTACACATGGGTCCAAACATCTTGCCACTGTTTTTTTTTATTTATTGCCAACATTTTTATTATTATTATTATTTAGTCACATATTTGGTGCTTTAACCTTATAGGAATGTTTCTAAGTGGCTTATAGTAGGAAGCTGGTGCAAAGCCTTTTTCACATAGTGAAACTGGGCGTTTTCTCCTGAGGGTAAAATAGAAACTGGGCGTTTTCTCCTGAGGGTAAAATCTATCATCATAAATGTTTCCCCCATAAAGGCCAAAAATTGATTCATAAATAAAATATAAAGGAGGAAAATAAATGAAAATAGTGATATCTACTAGAATTAGAATTTATAGCATGCATTTTTTTCTAGAAAGTTAAACTTTTTCTTTTTTTCCTTATTTAATAGGAATGACAGATTTCATTTTGAAAAAACTAATTAATCCTCCTTACTAGAACACAGGCCACATCTATGTATGTGGTCCCTATTCTGCTTCTACACACATTTCCGGGTTCTTCGGAGATTTAAACTGAATTATGCTTGTTATTACTCTGTGATCAGTTAAACTGTAATACATTTTCTAAAGTGAATAATTGCCCATCTCCATAATGAGCTCAAAAGCATAATGCCTTTCAGAGGGTTTGGTGTTTGACAGACTATTTTTGGCAGTCCTTAGAGTTGCACGTTTCTTAATTTTTTATTAAATCCTAATCAACCTGATTTCCTTCACTATTTCTTCTTCCTGACTATGTTTCTTTCTGGCATCTGTTTTTCATCCTCATTTAGATCATTCAGGCAAATAATCAAATTAAAAGGACACTGTCAAGGTATTTTTTTCTCATATCTAAAATCTATTTTACTGACTCTCATTTAGGGTTTGAAGCATGATTATAAAATATATTTTATATTTTCCCTTTAGTGATATAGATATGAATATTACAGCTTAGAGAATTTTTTTAATAAGGGAAAATTACTCAAGTTATATTGATACTTTTATTTAAAAATTGTTTTAAATACTTAAAAATTCAAAAACACCCATGAAAATTGTACCAGATCAAATTCCAGGCCTATGCACCTTGACAGAATCCCTGTTTCTGTTTAGAGCTTGGTTTTCATTCCTCGAGTCTGCTCTTAAAGAAATTCTTTTTTGTCCTTACTTGTTCTCTTTTTTCCACCATAATCCAAATATGCTTCATGCTCATTATAGTAAAAATAGATCATGCTGTGATTTCAAATCATTTTGGCTTCAGCTAGAACTAGCTTCAACCTTTTCTATTTACTATTGGTATTCAATAGCTATTTGATCATAAATACATACTTTAAAAGAATATGATGTAATATTTAAAGTTCTTCCTTTTAGTCATTTTACAGGTACATCAGTTTTGTGGTTTTTTTTTCTTTTTTCTTTTGTATAGCAGAGTTTTATTAAAGTGAAAAGGGGCAGAGAAAGCTTCTGAGATAGACATCACAACAGGGATGGAGAATGCCCCCCTCATTAGTCTTAGCAAGGGAGCTATATACTTTTTAAATTAGTTATTACAATAAATCAAAAGAATATCTCAAGGTTGTAAAGATCTTATAAGACCCACTCCCGCAATTTACATTTTAGGATGACAGGATTAGAACTTAACAATAGAAAGACCCTACCAGACCCACTCCCATAATATACATTCTAAGATATCAGGATTAGTCAGAAACTTTTCAGGAAGGAAAAACTGTCCTCAAGCAGGATACATTGTTGTTATGTAATCCCTAGTACAGAGTTTAAACTGAATTGTTTTTATTGTGTGTAATCATCAGTTCTGGGTTTAAAGAAAAAAAAAAAAAAGTTTTATGTGACTAAGACTAAGGAATGTAGAGGAAAAAAAAAAAAAAAAAAGTTTGTCCTTTCCTCCTCCTTGAGAATTCCAGACTCCTGTCTCCTCCTCAAGAACCCCAGACCCTCTCTCCTTGGGGACCCTGGGCTTCTTATCAACCTGCCTAGGAACTGACTCTCTCATCCCACCTTTTCTTTTAGGAGAATTGTGTTGCCAAGGGAAAGGGTCGTTGTTTTTGTTCCATAACTGCTTCCTGCTGTTGAGGGGCATGGTCCCTAAATCATTGAGGCAACATATTCTCCTAACCCTCATATGGAGGGTCTCTGATCCAGGGGCCCCAGGTAATAGTTGGAGGAGGCTGTGGCACTTGTAGAAGCTTAAACAACCATTTGTAACATGAAAGCTTTCAGACGGCGAGAAACAAATCCAGTTATGCAGTTACAGATGTAAGGCAAACAGCGAAACAGAACAATTAGAATTATTATGATTTAGATAGTTTTCCACCATGGGGAGCTAGTTAACATTTCCCAAAGTGAAGTGACGGCAGCTTCAGGAGTATCCATAGCCTGCTTCATTTTGTTCACGTGTTCAGTAAAGTGAGTAACATTAGTACTCATATCTGGTATATATGTACAACATTGGGTATTAATAATAGCACAAGTTCCTCCTTGTGTGGCTGTTAGAATACCTAAGGCCAATCTGTTTTGTTTTGTTTTGTTTATTTTTTTTATATTTTTATTTATTTATTTATTTATTTTTTCAGTGGGTTTTGTCATACATTGACATGAATCAGCAATAGATTTACACGTATTCCCCATCCCGATCCCCCCTCCCACCTCCCTCTCCACCCGATTCCTCTGGGTCTTCCCAGTGCACCAGGCCTGAGCACTTGTCTCATGCATCCCACCTGGGCTGGTGACCTGTTTCACCATAGATAATATACATGCTGTTCTTTCACAACATCCCACCCTCACCTTCTCCCACAGAGTTCAAAAGTCTGTTCTGTACTTCTGTGTCTCTTTTTCTGTTTTGCATATAGGGTTGTCGTTACCATCTTTTTGTAAAACCACCTTTCTAATTTGTATTTGTTTAGCATTAAGGGCTGAAAGTTAGTCAGAGCATCAACTCGTAGCATAACACCTGATCTGTAGTTCCCAAAGAGGGAAAGAATATTGTAGCCAGATAATCATACCAGCGAAATACAGACCTTGCCCAATGAGTCCCCGCCCCACCGTGTGTGGTGTTTTTTTTTTTAATTTAATTAATTTATTTGTTATTGAAGGATAATTGCTTTACGGAATTTTGCTGTTTTCTTTCAAACCTCAACATGAATCAGCCATAGGTATACAAATATCCCCTCCCTTTTGAAACTCCATCAGTTTTTCACTTTGGTCAATTATTCTTTACAGTTATTTTTTTAGAAATTTGTTTACATCACAGAATATATAGATGACCAATTTTACTATGAGTAACTCATAGTAAACTCATAGTAAACTCAAAGGAGTAACTCCAGTTCCTAAAGTCCACTGAATCTCCTAGCATCTCCTTTATAGGGAAATGCAACTCTTGATGATTTGTGATAATAAATGGAAAATATGAATATACACACACATCACTTTAGTTTCCTGTCAGCCAGCTTTTTATCTGTTTTCTTGTTTTATTTTTTCTTTAAACCACAACCTTTAAGAAGCAACTAAAGCGCTTGGCTTGACTCTCCTCTTTCCCCCCTGAATAGAATGAAGGGGTCATATTGCAAAGGGCCAGGAACCCCGTGAAGAGCGAGAGTGAGCCTGCTCAGGAGGGAGGTGCAGATCATCGCCCTGGATGGCTCAACACAGGCTTGAGATGTGTTCAGACAGCTGAACTCAAGCTCCAGACCTCTCAGACTTGAGGTCCACTCTAACGCGGGTGGCTCTCTTCTCACTCTGTTTTACGGCCCTAGCCTTTTCTCTTCTCCTCCCATTTTAGTTTGTGTTTTCTTGAGTTTTGTTATTTTGTATTTTGAAGGCTTCCTCTGATTCCACCCTGAACAAGGCAGGGAATAAATAAGTTTTTCATGGATTTCACTACTAATAGTCAATGCCCCAATCCCAGTTTTCCACAACAGTCAAATAAGTTGAGATCTTTTTAAAAATTCATTTAATATTTATAACAATAGATTTTTTCACCAGAAAGATATTGAACCTTGCAGTAAATGATTAAAGGTCATATACATGATTAAACTTTACATAATACATGATTAAATAGCCATGTCACAATAAGTTGTATATATAACAATGTCAAATTAAAATTGTATATATGGTACACTATGGAAAAGAAATTAAAGTTGCATTACTGTTCAGTTTTTAACAGTCCATATTTTAAAAAAAACATGGCTGAGGACAATAGGCAAAAGAAAATCAATCCTATTTTCTCTCGCATTTGTTTTAATCTTATAGGAGATTTCTATTTAAACAGGATCTTAAAAAGAAACACACAAAAAAATACTCTGATTCAAGCTAAGGAACATTTACTTAGGGAAGTATGCTTTTGAGACATGATTTTTACAGCAACTTTTTACAAATTAATTTTGGATTGGCTCTGCAATATATCTAACTGTGAGGATCCATTGACTTAAAACTAGATTGATCTATTAATCTAGATAAACACACACATACACGCACACACATGCACGACATGACATTCTGCCTGGCCTAACTTAGAGAAAACAAATATCGTACATTAACACATATAAATGGAACCTAGAGAAAACGGTACTAATGACCCTATTTTCAGGGTAGGCGCAGAGACGCAGACATAGAGAGTGGACATGTGGACACGGAAGAGGAAGGGCGGGACAGACTGGGACAGCAGCATTGACATGTGTCCACTGCCGTGGATAGCATGGATAAAATAGATAGACAGGAGGAAGCTTCTAATGGCACAAGGAGCTCAGCTCCGTGCTCTGTGACGATTCAGGGGGTGGGATGGCGGGAGAGGGAGGCTCAAGGAGAGCGGAAAATGTACGTGCATATACCTGATTCACTTTGTTGTATAGCAGAAACTGATACAAGATTGTAAAGCAATTATACTCCAATAAAAATTTTTAGAAAATGATTGTAATTAAGAGAGAAGGGACTAAGCTATGTGATTCATTCTAGCTCTAACTTTTATGATTTTGAAAACCATATAGACCGATAAAGTTTGTAGGAGCAGAGAATATTGATTGCATTTCTTCCATTATAGCATTTAGCTTTTTTAAAAACCTTAGAACTTTTTTTTCTAGGAATTTACATGTATATGTACATCCATGAGAAAATAAGAAATTGTGTTGTAAACCAAATGGAAGCATTAACTCTTAAACAAATATGCTGTTCTTAGTTGCTTAGTCATGTCTGACTCTTTGCAACCCTGTGGACTGTAGCCCAACAGGATCCTCTGTCCATGTAATTCCCCAGGCCAGAATACTGGAGTGGGTAGCCTATCCCTTCTCCAGGGGAACTTCCCAACTTCCCAATTGGGAACTTCCCAATTCCCCAGGAATTGAACTGGGGCCTCCTTCATTGCAGGCAGATTTTTTACCAGCGGAGCTACCTGGGAATCCCCAAGTACACCTGAGTTCCAGCTCTACCACTTAAGGAGCTAGTTTCTGGACCACTTAAGGAGCTAGTTTCTGGACCTCGCTTCCTCTTTTTCTTCACCTGTAAAATGGGCATTTCAGCAGCACATACCCCTTTGTGTTGTTGTAACGGTTACATGTAATTAATAGAATAAAGCACTTAAAACAGTAATTAGCACATACAAGTACTGGATAAGTGGTGGTGTTATTATTTCTATATTTTTCTGTAATAATCAGTTAATTTGAAAAGCTATTGAAAGCTACGAGCCCTCTCCTAAGCAAAAATGTCCTTCCATGCGTGTACTGAGTTTTGTTTACCATTCCAGGGGTGCACAGAGCCCCTGAGACACATCTTGGGCACACACCACCCCTCTGCTCTGACTAGGATACATGCAACTCAGATGGGAATGATTCCTCTACTATTGATGCATGGGAGCTTTTATGGTCTCCATATTTTTAATGAAGTATCTGATTTTCACATAATCTAGGAAGTTCACTCATTGCTAATGAGGGAATGAAACTGAAACCTGAACCTAAAATGCTGGACTTTCAATGCAGTGTCATTCCAGGACGTTGGTCCAGCGCATGACAGGACCTGCCCTGCTGTCCTGCCCTTGGCTGGGCGTCCTCTTCTTGGGACTCCTGACTTCTGCTCCGCTTACAGCATCTCCCACACACAACATCACTTGAAGCCTGACCTGCACCCACAGCAGTTCAGTTCAGTTCAGTTCAGTCGCTCAGTCGTGTCCGACTCTTTGTGACCCCATGAAACACAGCACGCCAGGCCTCCCTGCCCATCACCAACTCCCGGAGTCCACCCAAACTCACGTCCATTGAGTCGGTGATGCCATCCAACCGTCTCATCCTCTGTCATCCCCTTCTCCTCCTGCCCTCAATCTTTCCCAGCATCAGGGTTTTCTCAAATGAGTTAGTTCTTTGCACCCACATCAGTGAAGTACATATGCAGACAGCACTAATGCTAAGTCACTTCAGTTGTGTCTGACTCTTTGTGATCCTATCGGCCGTAGCCCGCCAGGCTCCTCTGTCTCTCTGTCCATGGGATTCTCCAGGCAAGAATACTGGAGTGGGTTGCCATTTCTTTCTCCAGGAGATCTTCCTGACCCAGAGGTTGAACCCATGTCTCCTGTGTCTCCTGCATTGACAGGCAGGTTCTTTACCTCTAATGCCACCTGGGAAACCCGCAAAGCAAATATCAACCAAAGGTGTATATATGGCAAGGTAGATTCAGTTTAATATTTTCATTGCTTCTTCCTCAATACCTCTTGCCCACTAAATTAGTTTGCTTTTCATGAGTAATTGTGATACTCTGCTCTGCCTTTTGTTATTATACTAATAAAATATTCTGTCAGTATTACATATAATAGTTTAAGAACTTAAATATCATTTCATAGAAGTGAATGTATTTAACTATCAATCCAGAATATCAACATATGTAGATGAGCAATGAGACCAAATTTTATATTAGCATAATGTGTAATATGTAAGTGTACATAATTATCGTAGAAGAACATTGGACTGCACAGATGTTTGTTCTTGTGTGTACACACGTGTGTTTTGCAAAATGCACAGAACAAAGCTAAGACTTCCCTTCGGTGTGTTTTGTGGCAGATGGGGAAGATAATGCGTGGACCGTTCATGAAGTTTGTAGCACACGCAGCCTCCTTCACCATTTTCCTGGGACTGCTAGTCATGAATGCAGCTGACAGATTCGAAGGCACCAAAATCCTTCCTAATGAAACCAGCACAGATCATGCAAAACAGCTGTTCAGGATGAAAACATCCTGCTTCTCATGGATGGAGATGCTCATTATTTCCTGGGTAATAGGTAAAGACTGATTTTCTCTCATTGTTTATTTTTGCAGCCTTAGCAATAGGACTGAGTGACACCTGTTCCCTCACACGTCAGTTATATAAATGTATGCAGCATAATACAATGCTCTGCACAACATGATTTTGTGTTTTTAAAGTGCAGTTATCTAGGGTTCATGTTCAGTACCACAGTTCTCTCACATGCCACATGCTTTTTAGATTTCCAAGAAATACCCAGGAAGAAAATGAATGGGATAGTATGAATTAAACTCTGCCAGTGAAGAAAAACTGCCGTTCATATTTTGGGACAGCTGTGACTTCAAGTTTAAAAATAACCATATGATTTTATGTTGCAATTTAATAGGAATGGAAGGTCCTAGCCACTCACATCTATTGAACATTTGTTATATACTAAGCACTGTTCAGATCATTTTACATCCATCACATTACACACTGTCTTTGTGCCTTAGTGGTCTAATCTGTCATATAATAATAACATCTACACTATGGCTTTAGGTCTCCCAGATGGAAAATGAAACAGAGGGGATACAGTCTTAATTACTATGCTGTCTTTACAATCAGTCATCCATATTGCTTGACATTAAATATAATGCAAATGAAAGATATTTCAATTGGATATTTATAAATGAATAGACTCAGTAGCTATTACCTATTGCGGATAATAATGTGAATAAACTGTAGTCCTTACTGTCAAGGAAGTTAAGTCTGCTGGAGGGGGGCAGGCAGGTCAACAAGTAAGGTCAATAAAGAAAACTATGTGACAAATGATATTATTGAGGAGTTATTAGAGGGTCATGAACATACAGATTGGGCACCTAAATCTGAGTGGGTGGGATGTGGAAGGGGCAGAGAAGGTCTCCCTAGACAGTACATTAAATCTGAAGATACTGTTGCTGCTGCTGCTAAGTCGCTTCACTCGTGTCCGACTCTGTGCAACCCCATAGACGGCAGCTCACCAGGCTCCTCTGTCCATGGGATTCTCCAGGCAAGAACACTGGAGTGGGTTGCCATTTCTTTCTCTGGACTTTAAAGATAAGGGCGTGTTAATCCTACTGAATGTCTATGGGGAGGTGAGGACCCTATGAGGCATGAGTCAAAGTGTTGAAGGCAAAGATGTGGAACTAGGTCCATACCTGAGACCTCATTGCCAAGTCATGTGTTAGGCTCAGCTATAATGCAGGTGCATTGATGGATGTGAGTGATGGGAGAGAGGGGAGGAGACATGGCCAGAGGATGATTTTCAGCTATTGGTGCTGTGATTCCTCACCTCTCATAAAACACAGTTGGCTGTGAGGTAGAGGGTGGCTTTGAGGCTGAGAGACAACTGAAGTGATCCGTGTGTGGAACGTGTAGCCAGAAGTCAGGGAGTGAGGAAAGGACTTGAAAGCTTTGTAAAAGATACTCTTCAAAAAACCTGGTACTGTATTGCACATGGAAAGGGAGAACTGTGGATTCTACCTTGGGTTTCGGTGCTGACTGCAAGTCTCTGAGAGGAAGAATACAGAGGGAAGATAAGGATTGAGACCAGGAGAATGAAAAGCTGGTAAGGAAGTTTGGGTTGAGATTGACTTTAAAGTGCCCATGGGATTTCCAGGTGAAGATGTCTACTAAATAATAGAAAATGCAACCCCAGGGAGAAGCCAGGCTGTGGACAAAGTTTCAGCTGTCTCTATGAGGTCCTGGCTATGCAGGAAGTCCTGCAGGGTAGATATGTGGAGAAGGACGTGAGAAGGGAGCTCAAGGAATCTTAGTCCAAAATCGTTGCCAGTCCGTCAGCTTGGTTCTCCCCCAATGATCTGGAGAAGCATCTGTAGGCAGTTTTATGTCACTTCTGTGGCAGGGCATATCTTCTTGGCTTCCTCATTCTGGGGCTGATAGAATAATCAATTGAAATGTTATGAAGCACTATACAAATTACCGTATGAGCATTTTAAATGCATATGAGGTAATTCAATAGCATTGAGAGTTGTTCAAAACTTCTGAATCGCTTCATTTCCTGGTTATGTTCCAAGGAGAAATATAGTGTCTTAACATGTGAATTGCATCACTAAGGTAAATCTTTGATAAAGAAGAGTTTGATTATCCACTCTTTCTTTTCTAATTTAATTGGTTTGTCTTATGCTATAAAGCTCTAAGAAATATATTACATCTTACTTTGAATATTTGATTTAAAATAAGGATGATCATTTGGACATTGCCTTTATCTCAAGCTAAATGTCTATATGCCATCATATTTTGTGTGTGTTAGTATGTGTGACATACATAATATAGTACTTGGCACACTGGAAATGTTTAATTTCAAATGGCTATGATTATTATTAAAATCTTCCTTAAGAGTTCATATGTCTTATATGGAAGTGGTATTTCCTACTGAAAAGATATTAATCAAGATATGACTCTTTTATTCAAGGTTAAACATTTAAAGCATTTAATTTTATGTGAGGGGATTAGATATAATGAATGTTCATTTTATTTTTTCTCTTATTTTAGACTTTCTCTTTTGCATTGGGGCATAGCCAGTTAACAAGGCTGTGACAGTTTCAGGCAAACAGTAAAAGGACTCAGCCGTACATACACACGTATCCGTGTTCATCTTATTCTTTATCAAACATGATTTGCTCTTCTCATACTAATATTTTAATATAAGCATTAGAAGTTTTTCCTTTTTCACTTGGAAACCTAAACCAAGAATGTTAACTTTTCATTTTACCAATAAAAGCATTTTCCTTGGAACAACTGGCCCAATAACTTTTATATTTTTGATTCAGATATGATCTCAGTGTTCATTTACTTTTTTTTTAATTTTTATTTTTTTATTTATTTATTTTTTTATTAGTTGGAGGCTAATTACTTCACAACATTTCAGTGGGTTTTGTCATACATTGATACGAATCAGCCATGGATTTACACGTATTCCCCATCCCGATCGCCACTCCCACCTCCCTCTCCACCCGATTCCTCTGGGTCTTCCCAGTGCACCAGGCCGGAGCACTTGTCTCATGCATCCCACCTGGGCTGGTGATCTGTTTCACTATAGATAGTATACATGCTGTTCTTTTGAAATATCCCACCCTCACCTTCTCCCACAGAGTTCAAAAGTCTGTTCTGTATTTCTGTGTCTCTTTTTCTGTTTTGCATATAGGGTTATCATTACCATCTTTCTAAATTCCATATATATGTGTTAGTATGCTGTAATTTTCTTTATTTTTCTGGCTTACTTCACGCTGTATAAGGGGCTCCAGTTTCATCCATCTCATTAGGACTGGTTCAAATGAGTTCTTTTTAATGGCTGAGTAATATTCCATGGTGTATATGTACCACAGCTTCCTTATCCATTCATCTGCTAATGGGCATCTAGGTTGCTTCCATGTCCTGGCTATTATAAACAGTGCTGCGATGAACATTGGGGTGCACGTGTCTCTTTCAGATCTGGTTTCCTCAGTGTGTATGCCCAGAAGTGGGATTGCTGGGTCATATGGCAGTTCTATTTCCAGTTTTTTAAGAAATCTCCACACCCTTCTCCATAGCGGCTGTACTAGTTTGCATTCCCACCAACAGTGTAAGAGGGTCCCCTTTTCTCCACATCCTCTCCAGCATTTATTGCTTGTAGACTTTTGGATAGCAGCCATCCTGACTGGTGTGTAATGGTACCTCATTGTGGTTTTGATTTGCATTTCTCTAATAATGAGTGATGTTGAGCATCTTTTCATGTGTTTGTTAGCCATCTGTATGTCTTCTTTGGAGAAATGTCTGTTTAGTTCTTTGGCCCATTTTTTGATTGGGTCATTTATTTTTCTGGAATTGAGCTTCAGGAGTTGCTTGTATATTTTTGAGATTAATCCTTTGTCTGTTTCTTCATTTGCTATTATTTTCTCCCAATCTGAGGGCTGTCTTTTCACCTTACTTATAGTTTCCTTTGTAGTGCAAAAGCTTTTAAGTTTCATTAGGTCCCATTTGTTTAGTTTTGCTTTTATTTCCAATATTCTGGGAGGTGGGTCATAGAGGATCTTGCTGTGATTTATGTCGGAGAGTGTTTTGCCTATGTTCTCCTCTAGGAGTTTTATAGTTTCTGGTCTTACATTTAGATCTTTAATCCATTTTGAGTTTATTTTTGTGTATGGTGTTAGAAAGTGATCTAGTTTCATTCTTTTACAAGTGGTTGACCAGTTTTCCCAGCACCACTTGTTAAAGAGGTTGTCTTTTTTCCATTGTATATCCTTGCCTCCTTTGTCGAAGATAAGGTGTCCATAGGTTCATGGATTTATCTCTGGGCTTTCTATTCTGTTCCATTGATCTATATTTCTGTCTTTGTGCCAGTACCATACTGTCTTGATGACTGTGGCTTTGTAGTAGAGTCTGAAGTCAGGCAGGTTGATTCCTCCAGTTCCATTCTTCTTTCTCAAGATTACTTTGGCTATTCGAGGTTTTTTGTATTTCCATACAAATTGTGAAATTCTTTGGTCTAGTTCTGTGAACAATACCGTTGGTAGCTTGATAGGGATTGCATTGAATCTATAGATTGCTTTGGGTAAAATAGCCATTTTTACAATATTGATTCTTCCAATCCATGAACACGGTATGTTTCTCCATCTGTTTGTGTCCTCTTTGATTTCTTTCATCAGTGTTTTATAGTTTTCTATGTATAGGTCTTTTGTTTCTTTAGGTAGATATACTCCTAAGTATTTTATTCCTTTTGTTGCAATGGTGAATGGTATTGTTTCCTTAATTTCTCTTTCTGTTTTTTCATTGTTAGTATATAGGAATGCAAGGGATTTCTGTGTGTTAATTTTATATCCTGCAACTTTACTATATTCATTGATTAGCTCTAGTAATTTTCTGGTAGAGTCTTTAGGGTTTTCTATGTAGAGGATCATGTCATCTGCAAACAGTGAGAGTTTCACTTCTTCTTTTCCTATCTGGATTCCTTTTACTTCTTTTTCTGCTCTGATTGCTGTGGCCAAAACTTCCAACACTATGTTGAATAGTAGTGGTGAGAGTGGGCACCCTTGTCTTGTTCCTGATTTCAGGGGAAATGCTTTCAATTTTTCACCATTGAGGGTGATGCTTGCTGTGGGTTAGTCATATATAGCTTTTATTATGTTGAGGTATGTTCCTTCTATTCCTGCTTTTTGGAGAGTTTTAATCATAAGTGAGTGTTGAATTTTGTCAAAGGCTTTCTCTGCATCTATGGAGATAATCATATGGTTTTTATCTTTCAATTTGTTAATGTGGTGTATTACATTGATTGATTTGCGGATATTAAAGAATCCTTGCATTCCTGGGATAAAGCCCACTTGGTCATGGTGTATGATTTTTTTTTAATATGTTGTTGGATTCTGTTTGCTAGAATTTTGTAAGGATTTTTGCATCTATGTTCATCAGTGATATTGGCCTGTAGTTTTCTTTTTTAGTGGCATCATTGTCTGGTTATGGAAGTAGGGTCATGGTGGCCTCATAGAATGAGTTTGCAAGTTTACCTTCTTCTGCAATTTTCTGGAAGAGTTCGAGTAAGATAGGTGTTAGCTCTTCTCTAAATTTTTGTTAGAATTCAGCTGTGAAGCCATCTGGTCCTGGGCTTTTGTTTGCTGGAAGATTTCTGATTACAGTTTCGATTTCCTTGCTTGTGATGGGTCTGTTAAGATCTTCTATTTCTTCCTGGTTCAGTTTTGGAAAGTTATACTTTTCTAAGAATTTGTCCATTTCATCCAAGTTGTCCATTTTATTGGCATAGAGCTGCTGGTAGTAGTCTCTTATGATCCTTTGTATTTCAGTGTTGTCTGTTGTGATCTCTCCATTTTCATTTCTAATTTTGTTAATTTGGTTCTTCTCTCTTTGTTTCTTAATGAGTCTTGCTAATGGTTTGTCAATTTTGTTTATTTTTTCAAAAAACCAGCTTTTAGCTTTGTTGATTTTTGCTATGGTCTCTTTAGTTTCTTTTGCATTTATTTCTGCCCTGATTTTTAAGATTTCTTTCCTTCTGCTAACCCTGGGGTTCTTCATTTCTTCCTTCTCTAGTTGCTTTAGGTGTAGAGTTAGGTTATTTAATTGGTTTTTTTCTTGTTTCTTGATGTAAGCCTGTAATGCTATGAACCTTCCCCTTAGCACTGCTTTTACAGTGTCCCATAGGTTTTGGGTTGTTGTGTTTTCATTTTTATTCATTTCTATACAGTGTTCATTTAAAGGGAAAACAATGAACAACTCAGAATGGACAACTGATCCTTTGTAGCATGTGTTAGACTCCTGGTTCAGTTCTTAACACTGATATTTATTTTTCTTGAGTTTTCTTGAAAGTTGTTGTACCTTCTGGAAATATTATTAAGTGGCCTACTTAGGTCAGATGCTAGCTGGTTTGAAGGAAAAGACTGACATTATTGGTCATAGAAAGAAAATTGATATAATTTTTAGTGAAAAGTTGAAAAGCTGAATGATGGAATCTGCATTCCAGCAGATCCTGACAAGACAGAATGGCGAGCTCAAACCAAGGAGAAATGAGAAGCGTAGCAGGAATACAGGGAGAGGGAGACGTGCTTGGTGACCCTTCACAGGAAAAGGTCTTAAGCAGCAGTTTTAACCTAATGTCCAGTGTGAGCGCTGAGAAAGGAAATGCAATGCTGGACTGACTCTTCAACAGAAGGAGAGGACTGCAGGCAAGGGCTGTAATTACATCCCTGATCCATACTCTGTCTAGACCACATCTGCAGGCAATTGGCAAAATAGGGAGCATTCCAAGTGGAAAGCCATGTGAAAAGTAAGTGGCTTCTCCATAGAAAAGCCCTTGTTGGGACTGGAGAAGCTTCCTCTGGAGGGTGGGAGGTAGGGCGGAACCTGGGGATTGTGAAGCCTGAAATTTAGTTTTTTGGAGGGCCCCATTTAGAGAAAAAGAAGACAAACAGAGACCTCAGAGGATCCTGGGCAAGTAAGGCATCCTAAATGAAATTTAGATTTCATTCGCTTCATGGGAACCCCACCTCTGCTCTAGAAGAATAGATTTAATGAGTGCACAGGTGTTTTTGCTTTTTTAAAATTTTGTTTTAAGAAATTTAAAAGTGGAGGGAGCAGATTCATTCCCTTGAGGGCAGAATTAGTACTAACAGGTTCACAGTGAAGGGATACTTTCTGCAAAGTCAACAATGGGATAAGCAGTCTTCAGTAGGAGTAACTCAGGACATATTCAAGCAGAGGCTCGACCTTGTGGAGAATTTCTCTACTTGTGGAGAAACTGGACTAGATGGAGGATTTTGAACCATGCTTGGCAACGCCTGGGGGTCCCTAGAAAACATAATATGGAAATTCTTCTTCAAACAGAATGGTTTGCTGTATCTGTTTTATCTTTTAAGCTTTGGGAAGATTATAATTTTTATCAAGAATTGTACCCTTTAAAGAGAGAAGAAGATGGAGGAGAAATGGGAAGAAGGAGACAAGCTTTGAAAACAGCTAGACTATATGAGTTTAAAACCCCCAGTAATCCATTTTTCAGCTACTCTAAACTACCCTTGTTTCCTATTGAGGAAGCTGGCGGGAACCCAGGGACAACATCCACACAAAGACTGCCCTCAGATTTTTTCACTTCTGCTTATGGTTTGTGTGTGTGTGTGCATGTGTGTGTGCATGAGTGTACACATGCAGTGTTTCCTATTAATAAATTTAATCCACTAAAGTATATATGAATTCAATCCCAGCCTTCTCTAAATTTGGAATAATTTCAAAATAAGTAAGTCGTGTGACACACTGAATGCTGATTTTGAGAAAAGCACAGTTAAGTTGTTGGAAGGAGATTCCTAGGTGGTGCTAGTGGTAAAGAACCTGCCTGCCAATGCAGGAGACACGAGAGACACAGGTTCAATCCCTGGGTTGGGACGATCCCCTGGGGAAGGAAATGGCAACCCACTCCAGTGTTCTCGCCTGGAGAATCCCATGGACAGAGGAGCCTGGCAGGCTGCAGTCTATGGTGTCAAAAAGAGTCAGATACAACTGAAGTGACTTAGCATGCACACACAAGTTGTTGGAAGAACAGAGAGCGTGGCTTTTTAAAACCCCTACAGGGCTCCACAATGATTCACATGGGTTCTGTGATAAAGGTTCATGACAAATATGGGCATTTGGGGAAGGTGATTAGTGGGAGAAAGGGCGGAAGATTAATTTCAATGAGGGGACCCTGGAGACTTCTTGAAGGAAGCAGACTTTGAGGAACTGTTGGGATTCAGGTTGTGTTTCTCCAGATCGCTCTAGGAGGAGACGGGACACCAGAGATTAGGGTATCTTAAAGATAACAGAGGTAAAGTTACTTCTTTTTAGCAAAGAAAGAAAATATGTGCCAGACATAGAAAATTTGAAATGGTAAATTCTCAATAAAATTAGTTAGTTTTTCAAGTGCCAGACACTGTGCTGTGCATTTTTCATAAGTTACTTAAGTCTCATAACCATCCTATGAAGTAGGTACAAACTACTATCATGCCCATTTTGCAAGTTGAGTTTTAGAAAGTTTCAGTAAGTTGCCAAAGATTACACAGCTAACAAATGGATGACTGTGATTGTTCAGTCACCCATCCATGATTGCAGCATGCCAGGTCTCCCTGTCCCTCACCATCTCCCAAAATTTGCCCAAGTTTATGTTTATTGCATCAGTGATGCCATGGTGTCTGATTTCAAAACCTAGGCTCCTAAGTAATACACTAAGTTTTAGAGTGGATGTGCAACATTAATAATAATTCCGCCATGAAAAAATTACTACTACTATGCTCCTGTAATTCCTACTAGTCTTTTACTATGCTGTTTTAAACATAATATCATAGAATATATAAAATGTTTACTTGGCATGCTTGAATGTTTATGACATAAACATTTCCCATTGTGTATTAGTCTAGGTCCTCCAAGAAGCATGTGCAAAGACAGAATTTAACATGCAACAATTTTATTAAGAGAAATTCTATGTGAGAGAAATGGGAGGGAGTTGAAGAAACCTGCAAGGGCTGTAAGACTGTGATGCAAGGTTGAAGCTGAGGGCAGGAGAAAGGGAAGGAAAGTAGGACAGAAGCACCCTAGATCTCCATTCCGTCTAAAGAAAGTTTGACAAGGCTGTCAAGAAATCCTTGAGCTGAGGTCAGCCATCGGAGGAGTCCCATGAGTCCCAAGAAGGGGTGCCCTCAGTCATTGGTGAGGAACAACCCATGCTTCCCATGGGCTTAGGGCAAAAGTGTCTCTAGTTTTCAGAGTGCTCCAGCTTTGGCCCATGGCCAGTTAAATTCCCGTATTTGGAGGCCTGTGGGGCACATTCTTGTGGCCACTATTCCATGGTAATTAAAATATCATATGAAATGGCTACACAATAGTCTATTTGTGAAAGTCCCATGATTACTTCTATTTTGAGGATGTTAGTATGGGTGTGTTTACATTTTTTATTATAAAGAATCCTATAATGAACATCTTATGTATAGAATGAATGGATCAAATCATGTTTGCTGCTTGAATGCCCTTAATGAACTTTGTCAAATTGCTTTAAGATAATGTACTGATATTTTTAGACTTGTAGGGACAGGATTTGTAGGATTTGTAGGGACAGGATAATGATGGCTGAATGTGTAAGATGAGGAGGTCACATTTTGAAGGGTTTTGAATGTCAGTCTGAGCCCTTTTAAATTTGTTTTGTTTTGGTGAAAAACTAAGGCTGGAATGAAATTGTATTGCTATTTTAACCTCTTTCCCATACAGGCATGATATGGGCTGAATGTAAAGAAATTTGGACTCAAGGCCCCAAGGAGTACTTGTTTGAGCTGTGGAATATGCTTGACTTTGGAATGCTGGCAATCTTTGCAGCATCATTCATTGCAAGATTCATGGCGTTCTGGCATGCTTCCAAAGCCCAGAGCATCATTGATGCAAATGATACTTTAAAGGATTTGACAAAAGTCACACTGGGAGACAATGTGAAATACTACAATTTGGGTGAGTTTACAGTACCCAGTCAATATGTTTATAAAATGTAGAATTTATATGATATCATTTGTTTGCAGAATCTTAAAAAAAATGGTACAAATGAGCCTATTTAAAAAACAGAAACAGAGTCACAGATGTAGAAAACAAGCTTATGGTTACCAAGAGGGAAGGGAGGGGAGGAATAAACACAAGAGGGAGGTTGGAATTGACATATACACATGACTACATATGAAAAGATAACTGATAAGGACCTACTGTATAGCACAGGGAACTCTACTCAATACTCTGTAATGACCTATATGGGAAAAGAATCTAGAAGAGTGGGTATATGTATATGTATAACTGATTCTCGTTGCTATGTAGCAGAAACTAACACAGCATTGTGAATCAACTATACTCCAATAAAAATTTATTTAAATTTTTGGAATAAAGAAAATAATGAAAGAAAAAAAAAGAAACACATCAGTAGCAGTTTGGTTATTACTCAATTCTCAGAAAAATTATTGGTCAGTTTCCAGCTTCTTCAGATTATCTATATCTTTTATTATGCTTTCTACTTCTTTCCTGATATTTCTTCTGGCAGAAAAGCTCTCAATTATAAGAATCATCGTACTTTATCTCTGGGATTAATTGGCTAACCACCAAACTTTATTGAGAATGCTGGTATTATGTTGTGGATTTATTTTTTTCTTCTTGTCTATTAAAAATAGTACACATTTAAGTACCATTTCTGTCTAAGACATATAAAGTACTTGAAAGCAAGGGAATCATTGAAGGCTGCTAATAAATAGTACCCCTTTCTCTCACCCAGACTTTGAACTAGTGCTATGCTGTGCTTAGTCGCTCAGTTGTGTCCAGCTCTTTGCGACCCATTGGACTGTAGCCCACCAGGCTCTCTGTCGTGGGATTTTTCAGGAAAGAATATTGGAGTAGGTTGCCATTTCTTCCTCCAGTGGATCTTCCTGACCCAGGGATAAAACCCACCTGCTGAGCCATTAGGGAAGCCTTTGAACTAGATGAGAAATAAAACAAAGCGCTAACATTAGGTCAAATCATCACCTTTAATACTGACAAAGTTTAGTGTGGATAATACAGTTCTGAGTTTATTAGTCAAATGGTTCAGTAATACTGAACCCCAGGCTTAGGCAGATGTACCCTCCAATTTCCAGGCAGCCATGGACAGGGCAGTCATTCCTGAAGTGGGTATGTTAGCAGGTATGGTCATGTGAGATTCCTCCTTGGGAAAATTCCCAAGGTAAAGAGGGCGGAGCTGAGTCAAACATGTTCAGTGTTCCACCCCAGTACAGCAATCAGTGAAGTCACTCTGCCTCCCCAGGAGGAAAGTGACTAGGAGTATCAATAGGTTCAGTTATTTGCTTAGGGGAAATCTCTCCTTGTAGAAACCTAGGGTGGGAAAAACATTCTCTTTGACTACTTACGTCAAGTCCCCCTCTGATACGATGTCATTTAACATACGGTTGACA
Source organism: Dama dama (assembly GCF_033118175.1). Classification (NCBI taxonomy): domain Eukaryota; kingdom Metazoa; phylum Chordata; class Mammalia; order Artiodactyla; family Cervidae; genus Dama; species Dama dama. Next base: position 9,652,055 of record NC_083681.1, read on the forward strand.
TCTCTATGAGTTCTATTGGCTGTATCACATAGGGATTTCTTTTTTATTATTTCTCTTTAATATTTTAATACTTGACAATTTTTAGAGCATATGTAGGGCTTTTATACAAGGATATATTATATAGCACAGGGAATATAGCCATTATTTTATAAGAAAAATTTTAATATATGGAATTTTACAAGTCAAACTATTTATATACTGTACTAATATTCAAAGTGCTATATAAAAAGAAACTGCTTTTATTACTTTATTGTTCCTAATTCTACTTCTCAGCAAATAAGCAAATACAAATTTATAATTATATTTTTCCTCTCTGTTACACACTGCTTTGCATTTTTCTTCATAATGGCTTTTTAATTAGATTTTTGATGTTCTGATGTAATAATGTCAGAAAAATTCATAAATGAATAATTACTACATTCTATGATAAAAATAGACTTGAATGACCAATATAAATGACCTTAGTAAGTTTAAATAACTACAAGTATTGCATAGGCCCCAAATTACTTTATAGTGTAATTATAGTTTAAGACTAAATAATGATATAATTTACTAGGACCTTATTTTCTTTTATTATAGTTTAAGATTAAATAGTAAATGCTACTATTTAGCTAGTGCCAAGCACTTTCTAAACACTGAATGTATGTTGACTTACTAAATTCTCACAACAGATGATAGATAGAAGCAGTATGTAATTTTTAAAGATGGGAAAATAAAACTATTAATAAGATAAATAATTTGTACTAGTTCTTCTAGTTAATTTTAGATAGATAGATGCATGCAGGAATGTGTGGTAAGTCGCTTGAATCGTGTCCAACTCTCAGCGACCCTACAGACTATAGCCTACCACTCTCCTGTCCATGGAATTCTCTAGGCAAGAATATTGGAGTGGTTACATATGACAAGTCCATAGTTTGTACTCTCAACCATTATGCTATACCATTATGGAAAACTGCCAGCAAACCAGGGGGATGATTTTCTTTGTAAATTCAGAACCTGACGCTTAAAGAAGTTTCATCAGGAACTGGATTGCTAATGTAATTATATTTCTATCCCAGAAAAGAAGTTACCTACGTAAAGTTTCCTTCTCCAGGAGATCTTCTTGACCCAGGGATCAAACCCAGGTCTCCTGCAATGCAGAGATTCTTTACCATCTGAGCTACCAGGGAAACCCCAAGTAAAAAATGTAAATAAATTCACCATAACTTTTGTCTTTCCTTCCTCCTAGCCAGGATAAAGTGGGACCCCTCTGATCCTCAAATTATATCTGAAGGTCTGTATGCAATTGCTGTAGTTTTAAGTTTCTCCAGAATAGCCTACATTTTACCAGCAAATGAAAGCTTTGGACCTCTGCAGATATCACTTGGAAGAACAGTAAAAGATATCTTCAAGTTCATGGTCATATTCATCATGGTGTTTGTGGCCTTTATGATTGGAATGTTCAACCTCTATTCCTACTACATTGGTGCGAAGCAAAATGAAGCCTTCACAACGTAGGTGATTTTGGTTCTTTTAATCATGATGATTGTCAGTTAAACTCTAGCATAATAGTGTTCATATGCAACAGTGGGATAAATAATGTTTTAGTAAAGACTTTATTTCCAGTTACTCTTTAGCATTATGAGAGAAGTTTGGAATGTGTTGTAAGAACTCAACAATGTGGGCAACCTTTCTAATAGTAAGTAATAATAGTTAACAATTTTAGGGCCAGGAGCTACCTCACACACATCGTCTGATCATTTCTGTTTCACACAAAAAGGAACTGAAGCTCAGGGAAGTTAAACGACACGCTAAATGCCTCATAGCTGCTAGTATGTAGAAAAGCCAGGACATAGTCCCTTGTCCACTGACTCTAGCATCTGTGCTCTTCACTTCTGTGTCCTGCTCAGTTCAGATTTCTGGGGCCCCACGAGAACGGCTGCTTCCAAAAGCAATCTGAGTTACCAGCAGTGACAAGAGTTTTAACTTATGTTCACCATGGACACATGTGTTTTTTATAAAGTGTGTTTGGAATACATTACTCAAATATTAGGTATTCAGGTATACTTTGGCCACCTGATGCAAAGAGCTGACTCATTGGAAAAGACCTTGATGCTGGGAAAGATTGATGGCATCACTGATTCAATGGATATGAGTCTGAGCAAACTCTGGGAGATAGTGAAGGACAGGGAAGCCTGGCATGCGCAGTCCATGGGATCACAAAGAGTCGGACATGACCGAGCAACTGAAGAACAACAAAAAAATGTTACAATGAAAAGTATTGATGGAAGCATAACCTATATTCATATTCCTGTAAAGTTCAGTTTGTCAGAGAAACTGAACCACCTGACCTGAGCAGAGGAACTTCATTTTGGTCAATAATTATGCCTAAAGCATTGAAATTCCTAAGACATGTCAGTGACTTTAGTAACACTGACTATGTTTATATTGCCATATTTTCCTTAAGACACCTTAAGACACATACTATTATCTATTTATTGGATATTAGAAGTGTAGATGAGCGGAAACACAAAAGGACTATAAAAGATTACATTATTTTTATTAAGTAATACAGTTAATATTTCCTTTACCAAACCTATGGATTATTTAAATGTTAATATCTGTGGTTTGAAGTTATGTTAGCATTTATTGAGCACTTATTATGTGCCAGATAGTGAGTTATGTGCTTCATATGCAAAATATTCCCTTATCCTTGCAACAATCCTGGAAATAGTTATTGTCCCATTTTACAAAAAAGAAAACTGAGGCTCAGTGAAGTAAAGAATTTTCTCATGAATATCTAATAATTTTCAGACATTAAATCAGCTTGCTTTATTATGGTATCATTGTCATTCATTTGTATGCTTTATCATTTCATTTATTTCCTTCTTTTTACCCAGAGTGGAAGAGAGTTTTAAGACATTGTTTTGGGCTATATTTGGACTTTCTGAAGTGAAATCAGTGGTCATCAACTATAATCACAAATTCATTGAAAACATCGGTTATGTTCTTTATGGAGTCTATAATGTTACGATGGTCATTGTTTTGCTAAATATGTTAATTGCAATGATCAACAGTTCATTCCAGGAAATTGAGGTATAATCTCTATATATTTGTATACTATGTGGTATATGTTTTAACTATTCCAGGGATCAGCTCAGCAATAGTGGTGATACTATAGACTACTTTCTATCTGTTCTTGCCCTTTTTATATGCTTCTTTATATATTTTATAGAAAATTTATACTTTTTATATTCTTTATATGTAGTAATCTAGACAATCTTAATCCTTTGCTTCCAAGCACAACATCTATGGGTGTGGTGGGATAGTAAGGAATAAGGATGAGAAATGTTGTATGATTTGGTATTATTATTTATAAATTCTTAGAAACACTATATCAGCATGAATTTATTTCATTCAAAAATTATTGCTCATGAATGCCACTATTCTCCAAATATTGCTTTGAGTGATGTTCAAAACTGACCCTTTCTCAAATTTAGAGTGATTTTTATTCCAGGAATCTTTTGGTCTGTGTCCCACATTCATCAAAGCAGTGATCTGTTGCAAAATATAAGAGTGAATAATTTTTCATAGTGTTTTTCAGAATATAGGAAATAGATTTATAACTTTCAGTGTATTTATAAATACATGCAAGTTTTGAGATCTGTAGATCTGTAAGAATGATAAAATTTTAAGTAAATTTTCTTTCCTAAGAGTGTGTGAGTATAACCTTAACATTTTTTTTTTTTTTTTTAACCTTAACATTTTTGAGACTATCTTGGGGTAGTGTTTGGGGCCTGAGTTTGTTGTAGGTGACATTACTTCCATCTAGCACACAGTGTCAGAAGCGTCCCAGTAATTCTGTTTGTGCATTTCCTTGCTGACCTGTCATATTTATTTGTATAGGATGATGCTGATGTGGAATGGAAATTTGCAAGGGCCAAACTTTGGTTTTCTTACTTTGAGGAGGGAAGAACTCTTCCTGTTCCCTTCAACCTGGTGCCAAGTCCAAAGTCCCTGTTTTATCTTTTACTGAGGCTTAAAAAATGGATTTCTGAATTGTTCCAGGGCCATAAAAAAGGTTTCCAGGAGCAGGAGGATGCAGAAATGAACAAGGTGATTTCACTTGATAATCTGAAATTATGTTTTTAAACTAAAACCATGATAAGCACGATACCACATCCCTTTATAAAGAAGCAGTTTGTGATGACATGCCCATCCATTCCCAAATGTAGTCACTTAGCTCAAAGCAGTCCTTTGACTTTACATTTTTCACTAAAAAATATAAGAAAAATCCATGAAATGTAGCTAGAATAATGTGTCACATTATCCAGAATGGGTATTAAAAGGGAGAGCTATTCTGGGGCATGTTTTTGCTGTTGTAGCTACATATCCCTCACTCTGCCTTCACTTTTTACAGCTGGGTATAGTTATATACCTCAGTTTATGCAGCTTCAGTTTTTTCACCTTCAGCTTATACAGCTAGCTGATCATGACTTCGGGGACTCTGACAGACTCTTAAGTAAGTTCCACACTGAGAATTTCAGAAATCAGTTGCTCACATGTACTATGGGAGATGAGGCTTGGCATTACATAGTTCAAGAAAGATACATCTGAGGGTACTAAGTGGAAACAGTAATCTCATGAAGCAGGGCCCTCTTAAGCATCTGTGGAAGTGATCTGTCTGGTGCCCAGGTGGAGGAGTAGAGCCATCCCAGAGGGTGAAGGAACGCTCTGGGAGTGCGTGGGGGTGGGGAGGCTATTCTCTGCCAGGAGTTCTGAGGGGACAGAACTCTGCATCCAGGATGAGCACAGAGACTAGATGCCGCCAGAGGGGGCCAGGAGGCAGACGGGTTTGGATACGGCGCCATAGATAAGGACGTGGCCGAGTCGGCTGCTTCTAGAAGGAAGGCTGAAGGGGAATACAGTGAATATTTTTTACAATTCCCAATTTTAATGAGGAAACACATTTGTTTTTTTTTTTTTTTACTCAAATATAGGAAAAGAGGCCATGCACAAAAGTTGTGAATTTTAGCTGTATGTTTGGGAAAAAGAAAAAACAAACCAAGATCTGTCCAACAGAATGGTGGGCTCTTATGAAACAGTCAGTTCTCTATCATTTTAAGTAATCAATAAATGCTAGATGGCCAATATTAGGATTTTATAGATTTTCTGCACTGGGTGGGAAGCTGAGCCAAATAATCATAATGGTTCCTTGCAATTATAAGGTTCTATTATTGAATAAAAGGGAAATATTTTAATTCCTGTTGGGTTTGCGTCTTACTACTTGGGATTCTCAAGTTAAGCTCCCTGAGCTCCAATTTTCTCACCTGTAACACGGGAATTACAGTTATATCCATGTCATGCAAATCAAATCAGATAAATATGTGAAAGTGCTTTGAGAATCCTTAAGCTTTCTTTAAATGTATGATGATTATTTTGGATAGGAATTTTGGAAAAAATATGTGATCTCTGGTGCTCTCCCAGATGTATCCCTTACAGAACTCAGTGGGTTGAATAGCAAAAATTTCCCTCACCTTACTCCATGTTACTAAGCATGTAGCTCTTAGTAACATGTGGTTAAAACTGCAACCCCAGACAATTCAGTGTCCAAACGAAATGTCCGAGTATTCACCCAAGGGAAGACCCTAGTAAGAATATGTTCCTCTCAAAGAAACTTGCTGGAGGATTAGACCAGATGGCTTTTAGAATATGGGATGAAGGAAGAGTGAAATTCATTTTACTGTTCTCAATGTATAATTAGTGATTATACTCATTTTACTCTCTATCTTTAAAAGAGAAATGAAGGAAAGAAATTTGGAATTTTGGGAAGTCATGAAGACCTTTCAAAATTATCACTTGACAGAAAACAGGTAAGATCACATTTGAAAATATGGAGCCACACTTATGATCTGGCTTATCTTCTCAGAGAGAAGGACAAATATTCAGAAGCAATTTTAAGAAAAACAGTAGACACATTAAAGAATTAACAATTTGGCAGTGCTCAAAGAATCTGTTATTGAGCAGTGAAAACAAGCCTGTGTCCAGTGCATCAGCAAAAAGAATTCCATGGCCGTTTAAGGCAGATATTAAATATATATTTGGAGTACTTTGGGGTGATGAAATATAGAATTGTGATGTAGAGAAGGAAAAATTAAAACAATAGAGGAACCTGTCAGGGACCTGATGGAGAGATAATTAATTTAATTCTCCACAGCTCAGGTGGTGATTATGCACACCTGGCAGAGCCCCATTATTTGTCAGTAATCGAGAAGTTGTCACAAGAGGCTCCCTGAGAATTCAGTGGCTGCTCCAGTCAGCACAGCTTATAATGAGCAGTGTACCCGAGAGCTACCTCAGCTCCCTAATTTGGAGTGGCAGAATCCCTCATGATGAGGACTTTGGCTTTGTTCTGGCAGCAGGCACATAGTAGGGGCACAAGGCAGAAGGAAATTATGCGTGAACTAATTAGGAGAAGAGCAATGTCTTAGGTGGGACTTGCATTCAGTTGCACAAAATAATAATAAAAAAAAACCATGGCGATTTAAGCAAGACAGTTGTTTTCTCCCCTCTCATTTAACTCCCCAGAGTTGGCAGTACAGGGTTCTTGTCAGGAGTGAGTCTCTGTGATTCCCCTGGATATTTTTATCATAGTCAAATGTAAGATGACACCTTTCCCTCCAGACATCACACCCACTATTCAGACATGAAGAAGCAAGGGAGCAGAGGAAAAGCTGAGCACCAGAGGAATCGGTCACCACCCTCAGAAGTGCCTCCCAACAACCTCTGTTACTATATCTCATTAGCCAGAGCTCTGTTCCAGGGCCACCACATGCAACACAAACGCCAAGGAGGGTTGCGATTTTGTTTTGTTTTTAAGCCAAGTGTGTTACCGCCCCTAACAAAATAGGAATACTCTTAAGTATTGATATAGTATTGATATAGTGAGAGCATTGAACTAAGTAGTCAGAAGATTAAGATCTCATCTCATCTCTGCCACTTTAGCAATTCATTTAACTTCTCTGAACCTTCTCTGAACCTCTGATCAAGTTGTTCAACCCATCACACAAAATCGTTGGGAGGATTCAGTTGAAGCTTTGTAAATCACAAACACTAGTAGGTACCTGTTACAGAGAAGCAGCTTTTGTCCTTTGGTTATAATTAACTCAATAAAATTTTTCAAAAAAATAGGTCAGTGTAAGTTGCATTTGGGGCTTCCCTGGTGGCTTAGATGGTAAAGAATCTGCCTGCAATGCAGGAGACCCAGATTTGTCCCTGAATCAGGAAGAACCCCTGAAAAAGGGAATGATTACATATTCCAGTATTCTTGCCTAGAGAATTCCATTGACAAGAGGAGCCTGGCGGGCTACAGTCCATGGGGTCACAAAGAGGTGGACATGACTTAGCAACTAATACTTTCCCTTCAAGTTGGATTTTATAACTTTGCAGTAAGAAATTGCTTATACTGAAAGTATGATGAGTGAATGATAACAATAAATCATTGAACAAGTATAAAAAATTTAAGGGGGATCAAAATGCTTTTTTTCCCTTTATGATAGAATCTGTGTGTGTGTTGGAGAAGGAAATGGCACCCCACACCAGTACTCTTGCCTGGAAGACCCCATGGACGGAGGAGCCTGGTGGGCTGCAGTCCGTGGGGTCGCAAAGAGTTGGACACAACTGGGCGACTTCACTTTCACTTTTCACTTTCATGCATTGGAGAAGGAAATGGCAACCCACTCCAGTGTTCTTGCCTGGAGAATCCCAGGGATGGGGGAGCCTGGTGGGCTGCCGTCTACGGGGGCTCACAGAGTTGGACACGACTGAAGCGACTTAGCAGCAGCAGCAGCAGCATGTGCGTGTGCTGGTCACTCAGTTATCTCCGACTCTGTGATCCCATGGACTGTAACCCTGCAGGCTATGTCCATGGAATTCTCCAGGCAGATAGAACCTGTAGAACCTTTCAAATGAAATAATTTTATTACCTCTGTAGTTTCTCCAAAAATGTAGAAAATTAAAATTTGCTTAAATCATCTGAAAAATACACTTTCTATGCTTTTAACATGACTTGGATTGCTTTCTGCTTTCCAGTGGCATATATTTCAACCCCAGATTAAAATAAACTCTTTGAGATCAATACAAAGCCTCTGGTGTCTGACCGTAGTAGTGGATCAATAAAATGTTGACTCCAGTGTCAGCTGAACCTTCTGGTATGTTCGTGCTAAGTTGCTTCAGCAGTGTTCAACTCTGTGCATCCCTGTTTCCTGCAGCCCGCCAGGCTCCTCTGTCCATGGGGATTCTCCAGGCAAGAATACGGCGGTGGGTTGCCATACCCTTCTCCCAGGAATCTTCCTGACCTAGGGATCGAACCCAGGTCGCCTGCATTCTAGGCAGATTCTTTACCTTCCAAGTCACCAGGGAGGCCACCAAGGAACCTTCTAGAGTGACTTTATTTTGGCAACCATGGAGATGTATGGCTTGTGTCTTCTTTCAAGAGAGAACCTGCTTTGGGGAGCTCTGTCAGCTGGCAGCCTCCTGCTGCAGCCTCTTTGGGGTACCCTCAGCTTTCCCACCACGGTCATGCTTTTTGGGTCCTGGGTATTTCTTGCCAGCACAAGACCTCTTGGGGCACTCTGTGCCCAGCTTTCTCCATCTTCCTACCTCTCCCTCTTTCACAAGTGAGCCAAGCCTCATGGTCTGGAAGCTTTTTCTGCCATCTGCTCACACTTCCCAGTATCTTTCAGAGGCATGATTCTGAACACATTTCATATTCCTGAGTTTGTCTTGACATTTGATTCCCAGAGGACCAAACCAACACAGATGTCTATTTCCCCTTGCCATGTAAGCTTATGATGAACAAGACTAGGCACGTTTCACGTAGCGTGCTTTAGCATGATACATTAATGATATTCCCGAGAAAATGTTTTTTAAAGCGACCATTTGTAGTTCCATTTATTTTTGCCTGTTGTTGCTGAGGCGAACTCCTACTGGAACATGTTTGACGCTGTCATGTACTAAGAAAAACTCTCATGGTGTGTTTTCCCTTACTCATTTTGTGTCGCTTTTGCTCACTTCTTCATGAAGTCGATGTTTACTTTCTATTTCTCTTGGGTCTTCTTTCTGACTCCTTGAAGGTTAAAGTGGTTAGGTCACATGAACATTCCTTCACATCTTCTTCCTGTATATCTGCTCCATGTAAACTATAGAAATCAGTCAGATGAGCCATATAACAATACTTTTAGAAACAAAGTAAGCATTCGTTCTCTTTAGTCATAGCTTTTATTTTTTTGTGTGCTTTCTTTTTTTTTTCATTTATTTTTATTAGTTGGAGGCTAATTACTTTACAATATTGTAGTGGTTTTTGTCATACATTGACATGAATTAGCCATGGATTTACATGTATTCCCCATCCCGATCCCCCCTCCCACCTCCCTCTCCACCCGATCCCTCTGAGTCTTCCCAGTGCACCAGGCCGGAGCACTTGTCTCATGCATCCAACCTGGGCTGGTGATCTGTTTCACTATAGATAATATATATGTTTCGATGCTGTTCTCTTGAAACATCCCACCCTCGCCTTCTCCCAGAGAGTCCAAAGTCTGTTCTGTACATCTGTGTCTCTTTTTCTGTTTTGCATATAGGGTTATCATTACCATCTTTCTAAATTCCATATATATGTGTTAGTATACTGTAATGGTCTTTATCTTCCTGGCTTACTTCACTCTGTATAATGGGCTCCAGTTTCATCCATCTCACTAGAACTGATTCAAATGAATTCTTTTTAATGGCTGAGTAATATTCCATGGTGTATATGTACCACAGCTTCTTTATCCATTCATCTGCTGATGGGCATCTAGGTTGCTTCCATGTCCTGGCTATTATAAACAGTGCTGCGATGAACATTGGGGTGTACGTGTCTCTTTCAGATCTGGTTTCCTCGGTGTGTATGCCCAGAAGTGGGATTGCTGGGTCATATGGCAGTTCTATTTCCAGTTTTTTAAGAAATCTCCACACTGTTTTCCATAGCGGCTGTACTAGTTTGCATTCCCACCAACAGTGTAAGAGGGTTCCCTTTTCTCCACACCCTCTCCAGCATTTATTGCTTATAGACTTTTGGATAGCAGCCATCCTGACTGGCGTGTAATGTGGTACCTCATTGTGGTTTTGATTTGCATTTCTCTGATAATGAGTGATGTTGCACATCTTTTCATGTGTTTGTTAGCCATCTGTATGTCTTCTTTGGAGAAATGTCTGTTTAGTTCTTTGGCCCATTTTTTGATTGGGTCATTTATTTTTCTAGAGTTGTGCTGCAGGAGTTGCTTGTATATTTTTGAGATTAATCCTTTGTCAGTTGCTTCGTTTGCTATTATTTTCTCCCAATCTGAGGGCTGTCTTTTCACCTTGCTTATAGTGTCCTTTGTTGTGCAAAAGCTTTTAAGTTTCATTAGGTCCCATTTGTTTAGTTTTGCTTTTGTTTCTAGTATTCTGGGAGGTGGGTCATAGAGGATCCTGCTGTGATTTATGTCAGAGAGTGTTTTGCATATGTTCTTCTCTAGGAGTTTTATAGTTTCTGGTCTTACATTTAGATCTTTAATCCATTTTGTGTTTATTTTTGTGTATGGTGTTAGAAGGTGTTCTAGTTTCATTCTTTTACAGGTGGTTGACCAGTTTTCCCAGCACCACTTGTTAAAGAGGTTGTCTTTTTTCCATTGTATATCCTTGCCTCCTTTGTCGAAGATAAGGTGTCCATAGGTTCGTGGATTTATCTTAGTCATTGCTTTTAATTCTGTCACTCACTTTGGTGGTCTCTAGCATTAGCTTTTCAGACATAGAGTCTGAAAGGACAGCATACATTCAGTCTCTGCTGTACTGTATTACATATGTAAACCTGAAATGCCAAATAGCTTCTTGAATATCTGCTCTGTTTCAGTTCTAGAACAGATCACCTTCAAGTGTCAGTTTCAGAGCAGGTTTCACGAGACCCAGGCCATAGGCCAGAGTGGAGCCTAAAGATGTTATCTTAGCATTTTGGGTCCATTCTGCACTATATTGAATGAGACGTGTAGATTTTTTTCATCAGTTACATATCCAAGAACTATGTCCTTTAGCTTTCAATTAGGTCAGAGGCTATCTTTTTAGTCATCTGATGAAACAGTTATATAATACAGTGGTTCCAAGTATAATCACCAGGGTCATTTTGCCAGAAGAATTTGTGCAAATTACCCATCCTTTGCTCTAGAGCTATCAAGTTAAAATCTCTGGCCATGGGACCTGGAAATGTGTATTTCATTAAGTCCTTAAAAGAGTCTAATGCTCATCTGTGTGTGGGAATCATTGAATATTTCGTTGCCTGAATGCCTTAGTCATGGACACATAAGTGAAAAGCAATATTCAGCGAAGTAGCTCCAAGAAAAAAAAAAAAACACACACACACAAAAAAACAGATTCAAACTAATCATGAAACAGGTCTAAAGACACAAAGTAGATATTTACCCTTCCATACAGTAAAAATAGTTGTTAACACTTGTATAACATCAACTGTATGTCAAGCTACATATTCTACAGCACTTATCTCTTTAATCCTCACATTAGTTCTAAGATGTAGGTAATATTATTTTTCCTATTTTATACATGAGAAACCTGCGGATAACAAAAGTGAAATGAATTGCTGAAAGTCCCATTTCAGACACGTGCCAGAGCCAGAATTCAAATCCACATCTACTTGATTCCAAAGTAAGAGTTTTTACAAGCACTGTACCACATGGCTTCCTTCCCACACTTCAGCACCCACTGCTGACTGATCATATTGCCTATACCTTTTCAATTCATTGCTTTGATCCCAGCCTTATTAGACCCTTCAATGCTTGTGGAGAATGGGAAACTCTCAGAACTGTTGCTATGTCCAAACATAAAAAATTCCAAAGACTGAAGCTTGCTTGTTCCACTTAATAAATAACAGTTATTTAGTATTCCTCACTCCCATCCTACAGTGAAGCTGCAGCAAGATGAAAAATACTAATATCAAACTAATTACTAGGAAGTGAAAGAAAGACAACATAAAGAATGCAGGAAATGTGGTAGAAAGTATGAAAAAAAGGAGCAGGCGGTGCTTCCTTCAGAACTGGAGTGTATATTTGCATATTAGTCAGGTACAGAGCTCACACCCAATCATTCCTACTTCCACTCACCAAACCCCCTTCCTCACTCCCATCACATATTATATATCAGTCTCATCTGTAAATGTCCAAATCACTAAGGTTTAAATGCTATTCATATTGCCCGCTGAATTGCTTTGACTTCTCAGTCTATTTTAGTGGCCGTACATCAAAACAAATATAAATTAGAATTTTCTGCCACCAAGTGGTTAAAATGCTTCTTTGCACCATTAGGTACATTTCTTCTTACATATTACTCCTTGGGATTATTAAGTTTTTAAATATGTGTTTGTTGAATACCTACTACGTATTAGAAACTGATTAGAAATTTTTGCTGTATAGATTTGCATTCAAATTCATATTGCAGATTTAGAGCAGAACTCATCACATAAAAAAGATCCAAGTGGATTTATTACTGTTTAGTCAGGTGCCATTTAATTATATCAGTGGTTCCCAGTGAGATCTGATTTTTATTCCACATGACCAGCAGTCTAGGGTGCATTTGTAATACCTGGAGACGTCAAAACTAGTGATGGATCCTATTATTGGCATCGAGGGGTGAAGACCAGGGATACTGGCAAACATTATACAATGCACTAGAAGACCCCCACGGTAAGGAATTGCCCAACCCATAAATGAAATGAAATGGGAGCACTGAACATGAAATAGAAAAAGTGAAACAGGCTAGATAAAAGTAAAAGATCAAATCAAAAACCTTGTTTTTAAACATGGCTGCTCATTGGAATTACATCTGGAGCTTTGGAGCAAAAAAACAATACCTGGGTATTTGTAGTTTTCAAAAAATTCCAATGTGCATCTGGATTTTAAAAAGTGATTACAGATTTTTATATTAAATGGCAGTGTTGGTGATATAAAATTCTATTATTTTCTGTTACAAATATTTTCTAATTTTCCTTGTAATGGCTTCTTAGATACACCCATCATTGAAAAGTGGAGATTTAATTTTCAAATACATGGAATTTTTAAAGTAAAAAAAAATTACTCAGCCCAAAGTGTCAAAAATGTTGCAGCTGAGAAATGCCAGACTCTGCCCACTGGGTACATGCAAAGGGAAGCCATGTGTTATGCTAGAACTGTATGGCACCCTGTAGATCTACACTTTAGAAACCTATAATTGTGTGCATTCTTCAAACTGCTTTCTGGCTTTCCCTTGCCTCTTTTGTGTCATCCAGGATGTTAGTTTGTAAGTCATCTGCCTCAGACCTTAAAACCAGCTCTCCAGGTTTCAGATATAACTTTCCCATGTGGCTGAATTGCAGCCAGCTGTTTCATGAACCTAGATTGTACATGCCTTGTACAGCAAGGTGTCTGAAAACCATGTGATCTCCATTAGTTACCCCAAAAGTACTTCTTCATTCATTTCACCAGCCAACAACTTCTGTCACAGAGTGATGGCTCTGGGGACACTGAGGTGAACTAAACAAAGTCCCTCCTTCTGTGGAGCCCAGGAGGATGTAGATAATAACCATGTAAACAAGCCAATGAATAAAGCAATTGGCATGTTATGAAGGATACAAGAGGCTTCTCAGGTGGCGCTACTGGTAAAGAACCTGCCTGCCAATTAAGGAGAAATAAGAGACATGGGTTTAATCTCTGGGTTGGGAAGATCCCCTGGTGGGCAACCCACTTCAGTATTCTTGCCTGGAGAATTCCATGGACAGTGGAGCCTGGTGTGCAAGAGTCCTTAGGGTCACAAGGGGTCAGACACGACTGAAGCAATTTAGCACGCACAGAGCACAAAGGATACAAAAGGCCTAGCTTTCTCAAGATCTGTTGTCATGGGGTGGGCAGAGAAAGCCATCTGAGGAGCTTATATGTTGATCTCAACTCCAGAGGATCGGACAAAGCAAGTCAGTCAGGCAAGAACCCAGGAAGATAATGTTTTGGGAATTGGGAACAACAAATTCAAAGGCCTTAAGTTAGAAAAGAGCAAGTGAAAGACACCTGTGTGGTTATTAAGTTTTCAAAAAAGGATTATTGCCATAGGTGTGTTGTGTTGTGGAGCTGCTTGAATTTGTCATCATGTACTAAAGTCCACACATTCATCTCTAAAATAATCTCAAAGAAGTAGAAATTTTCACTTTCTTATTTCCATGAACACCATTTGGATGTGTTCGTGGCCTCTAACAAAAGAAAACATTAAATTAATAACTTGCCACCATGAGGCTAGGTGTTCATAAGTAGATGGCCATGATGCCCAGAAATTCCCTTTGTCTGGATCCTTTCCCTCTGGTTATGAACCTGTCCTCACCCTCCATGCTTTATCTTAAACACTTAGGGGTGGAAGTGAGCTTGACTCTGGTCATCATGTTTAATGATGTCTTAAAGCATAAGTCACAGTTTGAAATTCAGAAATCATATCTAATATTATATGTTAATATCATAACATAAAGGGAAATAGCTACATGAAAAAGGATGTTATCTAAAGAATATCTTCACAATTATATATATTTTTATGAACCTTGTCAGCATTGCCATATTTTTCCTATTATTATAACTCAGCTAGATAATTATTTATGTTTTTCATTAAATACCCAGGACATAGCACAGTACTTTACATATAGAAGATGCTCATAAAATACCTGTTTAATGGATGAATGTGTGCATAGCTGCTTTACTTCAATGTGTGGCCATTTACAGCATCAAAGAATTGGAGTTAAGGATTTTAGTTGAATTTCATTGGGCTTTCCTGGTAGTTCAGTTGGTAAACAATCCACCTGCAATGCAGGAGACCTGGGTTTGATCCCTATGTTGGGAAGATCCCCTAGAGAAGGGAAAGGCTACCCAGTCCGGAATTCTGGCCTGGAGAATTCCATGGACCGTATAGTCCAGTGGGGTGGCAAACAGTTGGACATGACTGAGTGACTTTCACTTTCACTTTTCACTTTCACTTCACTTCTAACAGAGGAGGAAATGGCAACCCACTCCAGTGTTTTTGCCTGAAGAATCCTATGGACAGAGGAGCCTGGTGGGCTACAGTCTGTGGGGTCACAAAGAGTTGGACACAACTGAAGCAACCAAGCTCTAACAATGTAGATATCACTGGGAAATAGAAATCATGGCTGTCTTAGTAAATGGTCTTGAAGTTTCTTTACCCCTGAAAAACTTTTGCACCCTGCAAAATATATATCTGGAGATACTGTGTTTTGTTCAGTTTCTCCTATTTATTTCTTTGTAAGGCCATTTTCCCTTTAGAAAATGTGTTAAAGAGGTTTCTAATCTTTCTCTTAGCATGTTAATACGGTGCTTTACCACCTCTCTTGCAGATTGCTTTCTTTGTTATCTGCCTCTTCAAGCATATGTATTATTTGAAAAGTGCTGCCCAGATAGGATATTATACAGATCCTAAAATTCATATAGATTTATTAGTGCTTTCTTGACAGCTGGCTCCTATCCCTCAACAAAGTTGTCTCCTGGTGTTTCCTCAGGAGTCTCATCACAGTCTGCTGCATGTGCAGATGGTATTGTCAGTCATGCTGGACTGCGGCTCCCTCACCAGTGGACTCCTGAGATCATCACTATTATTTTCTCAACCTGTTTGCCTCTTCCTCTACAAGGATACAATTGTGGGAATGTTAAAGCATGACTCTCATGACAGCATGATTGACAGCCACAAAGTCTAAGACAGTCCTCAGACAACCTCTAATAGCCACCAAGAGGCTGAACACACCTAAGACATCTATGATTTGTGTTGGAAGACAGAATATTAAGCAAATTAAGTTAAAATGGCACTATACATATAGAAAAGATTATTCATGTATATAAGACTATTAATTCATATATGTAACTATCACATATGTAACTATGAGATAAATGCTATCACATCATCTAAAAATTAAATAAGAATCAATTTCTAATTCTTTTCAAATTACAGTTTGCACATAGTAAACAATCAAGTATAAGGAGCTCAGAAGATTTCCAGTTAAACAGTTTCACTAATCCTCCAAGACAATATCAGGTAAGCATGAGGTTTTAAAGAAATAAGACTAGTTATTTGTAATATTTAGAAACTCACATTATGCAATTATTGAAAGGATTATGACCTGTTATGATATTTTTTCAGTAATAATGCATTAGTACAAAAAATATTTATTGAGTAACTACCACATACCATGCACTAAGTACTAGAGATATAGAAGTAAATAAAATAGATGAAATCTTGCCATCATGGAACTTAGACCCTACATGTTTATTGTATCAAGACTATATTACAAAAACTATAAAAAAGAGAGTAAAAGTCACCTCAAACGCTATTACTGAGAAATTAAGACTACTTACCTTTTGTGAATATTCTGCCAGATGATTATATGTATGTATATAATTGTACATACATTTTAATATTACTATAGAAACGTTTATACAACATTGGGTTTCCCTGGAGGCTCAGTGGTAAAGAATCCACCTGCCAATGCATGAGATGCTGGTTTGATCCCTGAGTTGGAAAGATCCTCTAGAGAAGGAAATGGCAACTCACTGCATTATTTTTGCCTGGACAGAGGAGCCCGGAGGGCTACACTCCACAGTATCACAAAAGAGTCGGACATAATTTAGTGACTAAACAGCAACAGCAACAAATATGCAGTGTTATCTAAATGAGTTAATAATATATAATGAGTAATAGCTTTTCACTTTGCAAAGCATATATTCATATTAATTTTAATGGATGTACTGTATTCCTTTGTACAAATAAATAATCCCCTATTGATGGACATTTAGGGTTTACTTTTTCTGCTATTATAAGTAGTACTACTATGAACAGACTTGTTTGTATACTTAATTACATCCTTAGAATAAGTTCTTGAAAGTGGGACTTTACTGTCTATCATTTAATTTTGGGCTTAGGTAGTAAGGTTTGGTTTTCCTGTATATGCATCCACTCAGGACTTCCTACATATGTGCTGAGCCTCTTATTATTTATAAAAAGTATATAGTAAAGGAGTTAATAAGGAGTTATTGCCAAATTCATACTTAAATTGAAGAAAGTATGGAAAACCACTAGACCATTCAGGAATGACCTAAATCAAATACCTTATGATTATACAGTGGAAGTGAGAAATAGATTTAAGGGACTAGATCTGATAGACAGAGTGCCTGATGAACTATGGATGGAGGTTCATGACATTGTACAAGAGACAGGGATTAAGACCATCCCCATGGAAAAGAAATGCAAAAAAGCAACATGGCTGTCTGAGGAGGCCTTACAAATAGCTGTGAAAAGAAAAGAAGTGAAAAGCAAAGGAGAAAAGGAAAGATATTCCCATCTGAATGCAGAGTTCCAAAGAATAGCAAGGAGAGATAATAAAGCCTTCCTCAGCAATCAATGCAAAGAAATAGAGAAAACAACAGAATGGGAAAGACTAGAGATCTCTTCAAGAAAATTAGAGATACCAAGGGAACATTTCATGCAAAAATGGGCTCAATAAAGGACAGAAATGGTATGGGACCTAACAGAAGCAGAAGATACTAAGAAGAGGTGGCAAGAATACACAGAAGAACTATACAAAAAAGATCTTCACGACCCAGATAATCATGATGGTGTGATCACTCACCTAGAGCCAGACATCCTGGAATGTGAAGTCAAGTGGGCCTTAGAAAGCATCACTACGAACAAAGCTAGTGGATGTGATGGAATTCCAGTTGAGCTATTTCAAATCCTGAAAGATGATACTGTGAAAGTGCTGCACTCAATATGCCAGCAAATTTGGAAAACTCAGCAGTGGCCACAGGGATGGAAAAGGTCAGTTTTCATTCCAATCCCAAAGAAAGGCAATACCAAAGAATGCTCAAACTACCACACAATTGCACTCATCTCACATGCTAGCAAAGTAATGCTCAAAATTCTCCAAGCCAGGCTTCAGCAATACGTGAACTGAGAACTTCCAGACGTTCAAGCTGGTTTTAGAAAAGCCAGAGGAACCAGAGATCAAATTGCCAGCATCCATTGGACCATAGAAAAAGCAAGAGAGTTCCAGAAAAACATCTATTTCTGCCTTATTGACTATTCCAAAGCCTTTGACTGTGTGGATCACAATACTGTGGAAAATTCTGAAAGAGATAGGAATACCAGACCATCTGACCTGTCTCTTGAGAAACCTGTATGTAGGTCAGGAAGCAACAGTTAGAAGTGGACATGGAACAACAGACTGGTTCCAAATAGGAAAAGGAATCTGTCAAGGCTGTATATTGTCACCATGCTTATTTAACTTCTATGCAGAGTACATCATGAGAAACGCTGGGCTGGAAGAAGCACAAGCTGGGATCAAGATTGCTGGGAGAAATATCAATAACCTCAGATATGCAGATGACACCACCCTTATGGCAGAAAGTGAAGAGGAACTAAAGAGCCTCTTGATAAACTGAAAGAGGAGAGTGAAAAGTTGGCTTAAAGCTCAACATTCAGAAAGCTAAGATCATGGCATCTGTCCCATCACTTCATGGGAAACAGATGGGGAAACAGTGGCAGATTTTATTTTATTTTTTTTTTTTTGGCTCCAAAATCACTGCATATGGTGATTGCAGCCATGAAATTAAAAGACACTTACTCCTTGGAAGGAAAGTGATGACCAACATAGATAGCATATTAAAAAGCAGAGACATTACTTTGCCAGCAAAGGTCCATCTAGTCAAGGCTATAGTTTTTCCAGTGGTCATGTGTGGATGTGAGAGCTGGATTGTGAAGAAAGCTGAGCGCCAAAAAATTGATGCTTTTGAACTGTAGTGTTGGAGAAGACTCTTGAGGGTCCCTTGGACTGCAAGGAGATCCAACCAGTCCATCCTAAAGGAGATCAGTCCTGGGTGTTCATTGGAAGGACTGATGCTGAGGCTGAAACTCCAATACTTTGGCCACCTGATGTGAAGAGTTGACTCATTGGGAAAGACCCTGATACTGGGAGGGATTGGGGGCAGGAGGAGAAGGGGACCACAGAGGATGAGATGGCTGGGTGGCATCACTGACTCAATGGACATGTGTTTGGGTGGACTCCGGGAGTTGGTGATGGACAGGGAGGCCTGGTGTGCTGCAGTTCATGGGGTCACAAAGAGTCGGACACGACTGAGCAACTGAACTGAACTGAACTGATATAGTAAAAGCAGTATCCTCGTGGTAGAAGTCAAGTGCTGGAGAAATATTATTACATTGAAACTAGCCATTCCTAAATTATTAGGAAGTATACAATCAAAACTGGCTATATTTCTTGGTAATGGAGGGGAATATCCATAAATGAGGCACATTTACTTAACTTTCCATTCCCAGAGACAAAATTGTATACCTTTGACCTGCCCAGCTGAAAGGCTGTGTCTTGTTCTAACATTTTTCATGTAAAATACAAACAATGAACATCAAGGATTATATGTTTGCTCTAAACTTACTCTTTTCTCACAAATTAACTTTTGAGTCATTGGCCCTGGTGATGTGAAAATTTACTTTAAAATCTGTAGATCGTATACATTCCCTATCAGATAAATAATCTTAATCTTTCATAGCTATCACTTCAAAGTATTTACTTAAGAGAGAAAGGTTCAGAAGCTTATTCCAAATGAGAGATTGGTCATGAACATAAAACTAAGATGGATTTCTCCTTTCCCTGTCTAGAAAATAATGAAGAGGCTCATTAAAAGATATGTATTGCAAGCCCAGATAGACAAGGAGAGTGACGAAGTGAACGAAGGTGAGTTGAAGTCAGCTCGTGAGCGTGAGCCAGGACCTGGGGCCTGAAGCCGAGCTGAGGGAGAGCTGGAGAGGTGGGCGTGGGAAGGGTGGGCTTCAAGGGGAGAAGACTGCATCTCACCAGGCATCGGCACTGCCTCGTGCTGGGGAAATAGAGGCTATTTCTCCATAGGGCAGATGCCGTTGGCTAGATAAGTAACTATGGTCATCCCTTAGTATTTGTGGGAGATTGGTTCTAGGACCTGTGTCAATACCAAGTTCCTTGTATAAAAAAGGAGTAAGTATTGTATCCCAGTCTAGCCTTTGTTTTTCAAATATGGAACCTGCAGACAAGGAAAGTAGACTGTACTATTTTTGTGGGGGGCTTTAGAGGGAGAGGGCTTCCCTGGTAGTTCAGACAGTAAAGAATCAGCCTGCAGTGCAGGAGACCGGGTTCAATCCCTGGGTCAGGATTCCCTGGAGGAGGGCATGGCAACCCACTCCAGTATGCTTACCTGGAGAATCCCATGCACAGAGAAGCCTTCATGGGGTTGCAAAGAGTTGAACACAGCTGAGTGACTAATGCTTTCACTTACACTTGGAGGGAGAAATAAGTGGGTGGGTAAAGTGAGGGTCCATTGCCCCCAAAGCCTGTAACATTTGTTGCCAATGTTTCCATTTCAGTTATTTTAGGAGGACTTTCATTATAAGTTTTCTCTATAATCTTTTCATTACCCAAAATACTTAGCTGAGAAAATAGAAATCTGCCCCCATTAAGAGTGATTTCCTTTGAAAAGATTCAAAATACAGATGTGTGTGGAATTAAAAAAGATTTTGATCTATACAGAATCACTAGTTTCTCTGCATTACATATTTACAATTGACTTCTTGTCACTCTTGTTTTTCAAAGGGGAACTGAAAGAAATTAAACAAGACATCTCAAGCCTCCGCTATGAACTTCTTGAAGAAAAAACTCAGAATTCAGAAGACCTGGCAGAACTTATTAGAAAACTTGGGGAGAAATTATCAGTGGAGTCAAATCAAGAGGAAAGCAATAGATAATGCAGAGACTTTCTTAAAAATTCATATTTATTCGTCCACTTGAAGCCATATTATTTTCTGATTTATTTTTTTAAGTGCCACTGTGACCAGCTTTTAAAAAAGAAAAAGTTCAAAGATAACTTGGGTCATCCTATCATTTGGAATTCTACTATTTAATATTCTTGGTGATTAAATTCATTATTCAGGTTAAAGATTGCAGATTATGATGAAAATTACACCCAACTGTTTGGTGCTATTTTTTCATAAACTGCTTTCTTGGGTCTAACTATTGTGATGGTGTGACTGTCATGTAGTGTCTGTCTGGGGATCGTTTCAGCTAGCAGGGCAAACACACTGCACTGTTATTTCCCCTGATGGTCACTTAAGGCATCTTCTTGCCTGTTCCGTGGACCCCCTGATGGTGACTTCCAGACTTGAATTTAGAGAAAAATAATCCCTTGCCATTTAGAGAATACTGTTTAATCATCCACCCTTCTTAGTCCCCACAAAATAGGATTGATATTGTCTGTGCAAAGTGGTGTTAAATCCTTCCTAAATTTTCTGATTCATCTCTTTGGATATGTTACCAGTGAAAAAGTGCTGCCTTCACTGAACCTTGGAAACGTAGTTCAGTGTGTGGTATGTGTGTGTGTGTGTGTGTTTGCGTGTGTGTATATGTGCACGCGTGCATATGAAATACTTGTCCTGTTTTATTTTGCAGCCAGTATAGACACTTAAAAGCTCTTTAAGTTGTACTTTTTATTGTGACTAAAAAGATGTTGGCCAAATAAGAACCTTTTATTGGATAAGCATCAGAGCCACAGATAATTGTCATTATTTGGTCCAATGATAGCACAATTTTGTACCATTTCCAAGGATCTTTATAGGTGATTTCCCAAATTCAGCATCAGATGGAAAGGAAAACAATGTGTTGACAGAACTTGCAAATGCTTATCTGTTATTCTCATTATATACTACCCTCCACTCAAAATATATAAAACAAGAATTTGCATTCATGAGCATTTACCAAGAGGTTGCTATTATGTATGTATTATGCAATATCTAGAACAACTAAAAGAAAGAAATGAAGGTTCACACTTCAGCTACCCAAAGACTATCAATATTTAGATGATGCTGGGCATTGACTGGAAGTGCTTCTTTAAACTCAATAAAGAGAGGCTTCATATGCAAAATTTTATTTTAAAGATAAAATGGTCACAGAGAATCTGGTTAGCCCCAACTTTGATTAAGTTTACATCAAAATACTTTATGTAACCAGATGCAAAAATTTAGCTGAGATTTTATATTAGGTGATTTTTGTATTTATGGTTATTACTTAATTGGAAAGTTAATTAGTGATACAGAAAAGGTCTGTTTTCAAATGTTTCTTGACAATATTTGAATCAGAAACTGTAAAAATCAAACTCATACCAAATGCATTACCTATGAATTAAAATAACCTGAATGCAAAAACGTTGTGTGTTGTGCCATGTCCAAGAGACTGGACTCCATGCCAAGGAGCACTCTATTACGGCAAATGGGCTTGATTCTAGAAGATTCTACAGAAGATATTTAGATTCCTCAGCACTCTAGCCACCTAAAGCACCAGCAGCTGCATGGTGACCAAGCTCACCAGGTAACAGTTGGTGAATTGGACTGACTTTTAAGTGGGATTGACTTGACAAGATGTAAGTTTTAGGAAATGCAACAGGCATGATGGTGGGCTCCCTCAAAAGGCAAAGTGATACATGTTATTATTCAAATTAGATGTCCTGAGGTCAACATATTTCCTTCAAAGGGTAGGTGAATTGGCATCTCTTCTCATTTCCTTTTAATTGGAAGATGAAAAGAGAAACCAAGCATATTTTAAGAAAGGGTTTAAGAATTCCAGCAAGAGCTTCTTAATTCAAGGCATATTGGTCAAAGCACAACCATCCTTCAAAAGTCTCAAGACCACTGGCTTTAAATCATGTATTCATGTTGAATCTGCTTAACCTTTTACAATTAGGTGATTAAGAAATTTAAATGTGTTTACCCAAACTGTTCTATCTCATACTTCTTCTCTGCGATTTGGAGCATTCTGGACTTTGGGTCCCAGGAGGAGGACAGAACAGTGATGTCTGATACTCTGACCACACAGCTTCTCCCTGAGGGCCAAGCCTGCCTGCTCCCCGGCCTGTTTTACTCTCTGCTGTTCTTACTCTGAAATTGAGAAATAATACAAATTCAATGCGATTTTACTAGGTGTATAAAATTAATCACCAGAAACCACTGTCTGCTTAAAACTCTGCCAGGGATTAAGAGAGAGAGAAAATGCGTCTGACCTTAAGGAGACTGCAACCAAGTAAAGAAATGGGACTTAATACAACTATAAGAAGTGCTTACTAAACACCCACCATCTGCTAAGTACTGTGATGAATGCTTTCTCTGCTCTATGTAATTTAATATAACTTAATGCTTACAATGGGTTTCCCTGGTGGCTCGGTGGTAAGGAATCTGCCTGCCAAACAGGAGATGCTGTTCAATCCCTGGGTCAGGAAGATCCCCTGGAGAAGGAAATGGCAACCCACTCCAGTATTCTCGCCTGGGAAATCCCATGGACAGAGGAGCCTGACAGGTTACAGCCCATGCGGTCACAAAAGAGTCGGATATGACTAAGCAACTGAACAACAGCAAACAACGCTTACAACAGCTGTATAAGGTAACTATTATTACTATCCTCATTTTAGAAATGAGAAAACAGAGGCTTTTAGGGTCTAAAAGCCTTGCATATAGAGTAAGTGTCAGAATCAGGACTAAAACCTAGGCCTGCTTCACAACAGAGGTCTCACACATACCTGGGATCTTGACCAGCTAATCTGCAGTGTGACTGCCTCAGTGTGAAAGCTCATAGTTCGATCTGTAGGGGAAGAAAAATGGCTTGTACCTGAAAATCCACAGTTGCACTGTATACCCAGTCCAGAGGCACACAATCACATTAATCAAGGACGGTTATGAGTAAAGAGAAGATCTGATTTCAAAAGGATTGCAGATATAAAAGAGAATAAGAGATGGAGATGTATATTAAGGGAGGAGGGAGCATAGAGTGAGCGAGGCCAAGTGTTGGACATGAGTGTGGGGCACAGAGGGAGAGAGTGAATTCAGTGGCTGTGACTCAGTCTAAGGAGAACAGATTGACATTGGACAATCTATCCCACCCATCCAGCACTATTCCTGTATGAAAGAATCTTATCACTGTGAATAGTTAAAAAACAAAAAAATAATACTAAAATTTCAATTAAAATGGAGAGACTATGTAGCAGCATTTGCCAACCAGGCAGCCTGACCTACAAATTCTCCAATAGAATCAGTCTGGACCAATATCTAGCTTCAGGCCAAGGAAGAGAGGTTTCTCCAAGTGCCACAGTCTAAGTATGACCTTCATCTGTTCCAACAAGCAGGTATGTGTTCCTTCTTCACCCCGAAACCATCCCTTGCAGTCACGTGCCATGCGTTCCCACCGCTCTGCTGAATGGTGCTGGGTGGGAGGTTCTACTGTAGTTAGAGCCTCTGCCCAACTAGAGTCTGCAGGTTGAATCACTAAAAGAAGCAGAAAAAGATACGAATTCTTTTTTTTAGATCTGAATCTCATTTTCATATAATTAAGAAAAGCTTTTTTAGTAAGTACACATTGTTTAAAACTGTTTATTTTTTAAGTACACTTTTAGTGTTTTTTTAACAGTTTAGCCTAATCTAAAAATGATAAAGTCTACATTAATATTCCCTTTGAAAGTGAGATAAAGGAAACGAGTATATAATCTCTGTTTTACAGAATACCAGAACAAAAAGTCCACTTCAACATAGGCAGACAATTTAAAGTACAGAACAATAAAATATTATAGAATAAAAAGGTAAATTTATTTCCTGGTTGAATTAGCAATAAGAAAAAATACCAAAAATGTCAGAACTAAAATATTAACAATATCAAAAATTTGGTCTTCATCTGTTTTGACCATCTATCACTGTACAGAAGAAGTCATCTAGAGATTAGCTCAAGGTGGCAGAGTAGAAGTTCACCCCCTTCTTATGAAAATACCAAAATCACAACTAACTGCTGTACAACCATCAACAAGAAAATGCTAGGATCTAGCAAAAAGGATGTGAATTCTTGACCCAGACCTCTGTGTTGTTCTTGGGAAAGTTAATCTGAGCTACTTTCCAAGTGAGCAAGTTGATCACAGGTTGTGTAGCCGTACAGCCTAGCATCTTACCACTGACAGTCAAGTTCAAAATTCAGCTAAACAGCTGTTACCATAGAAAACATTGACTTTTCTGAGTGTTTACTTTTATATGTGACTAGCTGAGGTTAGAGATAACCACAAACAAAAGACCCAGGTAATTAAGGCAAATTAATTGAATCATTAGAATGATTTCTCGAAATTTCTTCTTTACTTTGTATTTACAGCAACAACTGTAAATATTTCTATGGACACTTTTAAAAACTTTCCAAGTATGAATTTGATAACACCTCATGAGCCAGATAATCACAATGGTGTGATCACTCACCTAGAGCCAGACATCCTGGAATGTGAAGTCAAGTGGGCCTTAGAAAGCATCATTACAAACAAAGCTAGTGGATGTGATGGAATTCCAGTTGAGCTATTTCAAATCCTGAAAGATGATGCTGTGAAAGTGCTGCACTCAATATGCCAGCAAATTTGGAAAACTCAGCAGTGGCCACAGGACTAGAAAAGGTCAGTTTTCATTCCAATCCCTAAGAAAGGCAATACCAAAGAATGCTCAAACTACCGCACAATTGCACTCATCTCACACGCTAGTAAAGTAATGCTCAAAATTCTCCAAGCCAGGCTTCAGCAATACGTGAACCAAGAACTTCCAGATGTTCAAGCTGGTTTTAGAAAAGCCAGAGGAACCAGAGATCAAATTGCCAATATCCGCTGGATCATCAAAAATGCAAGAGAGTTCCAAAAAAACATCTATTTCTGCTTTATTGACTACGCCAAAGCCTTGGACTGTGTGGATCACAATAAACTGGAAAATTCTGAAAGAGATAGGAATACCAGACCATCTGACCTGCCTCTTGAGAAACCTGTATGCAGGTCAGGAAGCAACAGTTAGAAGTGGACATGGAACAACAGACTGGTTCCAAATAGGAAAAGGAATCTGTCAAGGCTGTATATTGTCACCATGCTTATTTAACTTCTATGCAGAGTACATCATGAGAAACGCTGGGCTGGAAGAAGCACAAGCTGGAATCAAGATTGCTGGGAGAAATATCAATAACCTCAGATATGCAGATGACACCACCCTTATGGCAGAAAGTGAAGAGGAACTAAAGAGCCTCTTGATGAAAGTGAAAGAGGAGAGTGAAAAAGTTGGCTTAAAGCTCAACATTCAGAAAACTAAGATCATGGCATCTGGTCCCATCACCTCATGTGAAATAGATGGGGAGACAGTGGAAACAGTGTCAGACTTTATTTTGGGGGGCTCCCAAATCACTGCATATGGTGACTGCAGCCATGAAATTAAAAGACACTTACTCCTTGGAAGGAAAGTTATGACCAACCTAGATAGCATATTTAAAAGCAGAGACATTACTTTGCCAACAAAGGTCCGTCTAGTCAAGGCTATGGTTTTTCCAGTGGTCATGTATGGAGGTGAGAGTTGGACTGTGAAGAAAGCTGAGTGCCAAAAAATTGATGACTTTGAGCTGTGGTGTTGAACAACTCTTGAGAGTCCCTTGGACTGCAAGAAGATCCAACCAGTCCATCCTAAAGGAGATCAGTCCTGGGTGTTCATTGGAAGGACTGATGTTGAAGCTGAAACTCCAATACTTTGGCCACCTCATGCGAAGTGTTGACTCATTGGGAAAGACCCTGATGCTGGGAGGGATTGGGGGCAGGAGGAGAAGGGGACGACAGAGGATTAGATGGCTGGATGGCATCACCGACTCGATGGGCATGAGTCTGAGTAAACTCTGGGAGTTGGTGATGGACAGGGAGGCCTGATGTGCTGCGATTCATGGGGCTGCAAAGTGTCGGACACGACTGAGCGACTGAACTGAACTGAATACTCAAATCACAGAAAGCTTTCATTTTGAAATCAATTTTTGATGAGACTTTTGTACAACTGAGTAAATAGCTAGAGACACTGACCAACTGTATGATAGGGTTTTTTGTCATATTAATGCCATTTAACGGACATTTATCCAGTGTAGGTGGATCATGGGGACATTGATTCAAGTTTTTCAAACTCTTTGAAAATGACAAAGCAAGTAGCCAACTTATTCAATGACAAGGGGAATTATACCTACTAAAGAGATTGTATTAGTCATAGTGCTAAAAAATAGTTTTTCAGATTCATAATAGTCATCGTACTCCCTAAAATAATGTTGTCGAAGACACTGAAGTAAAAACTAAGAGAAATATTGGTATGTACAGAATCTAAGAATGGTTTACTTTCTTCTTTTTCTAATGGCCACTCTGAAAGCTGTAAGCTTCTGTCATTATCTATTGATAAACTGTAGGAACAGTGTGTAAAAGGTAGACAAATAGGCATGCCCTCTAGTAAATGCACAGAACATTAATTTTTTTTCCTAAATCATTAGAGGAAACCTTGATGACAACATTCAAGAAATGAGTCTTGAACATCACTGCCCTGCCTTTTTGTCCTCATCATTGTCCATGAAAATAGACTTCCATATTACTAGAAGAACAGTCTCAGAATAAATTAAGTTTACTAATTATCATGTCTGAGACTAAAAGTACTATGGCAATGCTCTGCTTCTGCCTTAACCTTTCCAGTATTTTGTGATTTGGTCGTCTGACATTTACCCTTCACTCTCCTTCAGGAAATGGACTATCCGTCAGAATAATTAGAAGAAGTGAAATTTCAGTGTTACATGATGTTTTAAAAAATGTTAATATGTTGTCATATTGCTGTTACTATTAATATGTAGAATAATATATATACACACACATATAGTTTGTCATTATATTTAGTCTGTAATCACATAATGTATGTATAATATATGCCTGTTTTATATATATGTATATATAAATCAAAACAAAGACATTTTTCAAAATATGGTTATAATCCTAGAAAAAAACAATTATGTTTGGGCTTCCCTGATGGTCCAGTGATTAGAATCTGCCTGCCAATGCAGGGGACATGGGTTTGATCCCTGCTTCTGGAAGATCCCACATGCTGCAGAGCAGCTAAACCTGCTCGCCCTAGAGCCAATCAATGTTCAGCAACAAGAGAAGCCACTGCAGTGAGAAGCCTGCATACTGCAGTGAAGAGTAGCCTCTGCTGGCCACAACTAGAGAGAAGTCTGCATGCAGCACTGAAGATCCAGCACAGCCACAAAAAACAGATTATGCTTACAGATCTGTACTTTTTAATTGTTTCTTTTCTCACTTGTCCTTTTCTTTCATTTTCATTTCAATGATTTCAACTTTTTCCTCTAGTCTCTGTATGTTATCTACCTCCTTTACTGAGTTTCTTCAGCCTCGTAGTTCAGAGCATACGATCTAGAGCCAGAACATGTGGGCTTGAATCTGACATATGACAATCATCAGCTGTGCATTTGTCATTAGGCTGTTTAACCATTCTGGGTATAATTATCTAAATTCTACAGATGAAAAGCAGTTAACATCACCTCCTGCATAAAGTTTCTGTGAGGATAAAATGAGTTAATACACCATAGACTCAGAAAATCATTCTTGGTGTGTATAAGTATTCAGTTAATGTTAGCAATTATAGAGAAAGAATGTGGTTCTCAAATTCTACCCTGTCTTAAATCTCTCCCTCCTAAATCTCATAACATTGTATAAAATTTAGGTTTCAATTCATGTTGCTCTGATCGGTTGGAAAATGTGTCTGGAGCATTGTGCTAAGAAGGGATCTGTTGAGATCAGTAAGAAAGAAATATACAGTGACTATTTAAACAGTTCTTGCCATACAGATGAGAAGTTGGCCCTCTTGCCCAACTTCAAGGAAGGTTTTCCTTCCTTGAAAAAAGAAATAATATTTGAACAATATCTAGAAAACTTTCAAGGCATATTTGTTACTTTTGATTTGATAATTTTATATTGTTATAAAATATTATCACAAAATATTTTAGGGCAGGTACTCTATTAGCTCTCAATAAAAAAATTTTTATTTAAAACCTATTATATTCATTGCAATGTGCTGGGTGCCATTGCCAATAGCAGTACTAGAAACAGAAAACAAGTAGTTTATGTAGAATCAATAGTTCAACAGGGCCTACTTTAATTTATTCATCCTAGAGAGCTATACAACACTTGAGAAGAAATTCTTTACCATCTGCCAAGTAGAAAATGAAGCCTGGACTCATTTTTCAGTGTGTTTTGACTTGGGCTTTACACGAGGAGTATGTAATGCTACTTTCATTCCAGGCACTTTTATGCATCTCCCTGCCTGGGAGATCCTGGGATGTTGTGAGTGTCAGCAATAGGTGGTTTATTCAGTCATTTCACTTAAAATTCAAACAATAATCAGGATTCATTTTCTACCCTCCAGGAGCCTTAGTCAGACACAGGAGTCAGACGTGTCACCTGTTTGATGCTGTGAAAGCCCGCAGGGGGAGCATCAAGGTATTGGGGGAGAGGTGTGTTATTTCAGGTCAATGAGACTTCTGGTTGGAAGTAACATATATTTCAAACAAGCCTGCCCGTAGGCTGACACGCTGTTCTTTCCACCTCCTGGAAATAGAAGTATTGGAAATACATCTGTGGTGGCTTGGCACGAGGCTTGCTCTCATATAGGCTGTCTTAAATAATGTTTCCCAGAAGCAGACTTGGAATGAAGCCATGCTCCCAGGCCCAGGATAAACTGATGAAGAGCTGGGAAAAGCAGGACAGGGAAGGAGAAATCCTCACAAACATGTGATGCAGGCAAAATCCCACTAAGGCTTCATTTTCCACTTGGCAGATGGTAAAGAGTTTCTTCTCAAGTGTTGTATAGCTCTCTAGGATGAATAAATTAAAGTAGGCCCCACTGAACTATTGATTCTACATAAACTACTTGTTTTCTGTTTCTAGTACTGCTATTGGCAATGGCACCCAGCACATTGCAATGAATATAATAGGTTTTAAATAAAATGTTTTTGAATGAGATCTAATAGAGTACCTGCTCTAAAATATTTCATCAACCTGGAGGGAGTTCTGCCTCTGGTCCATTGGTCTTCATCCAGGCTCTTTGAGTAAGGGAGTAGCCCAAAAGCAGGCCTGCAGAGAGCACGTTTCAGGTACAGACACTTAGAAGCAAAAGCACACAGATGTCAGGGAGGGGTGCACTGTAAAGGCGTCTGCTAGCATCTGGAGAAGCCCCAACAGCATCCCCTCCACTCCCAATGTGCAGTGGGCATGTACTTTTCTTTTCTTTTCTAATTAATTATTTTTGGGCTGTACTGGGTCTTTGTTGCTGTGTGGGCTTTTCTCTGGTTGCCACAAGTGGGGGCCCCTCTTTACTTGTGGCGCATGGTCTGCTCATTGTGGTGGCTTCTCTTGTTGGGAACATGGGCTCTAGGGTGCTTGGGGGTACTCAGGCTTCAGTAGTTGCAACACTTGGCCTCAGTAGTTGCGATGCCCAGGGCCAGTCGTTGTGGCACACGGGCATAGTTGCTCCACAACCTATGAGATCTTCCCATGTTTTGTCAGGGATCAAACCCATATCTCCTGCACTGGCAGACAGATTCTTTACCACTGAGTCAACAGGGAAGCCCCAACAGATTCTTGAAACCAAGGAGATTCTGTGTTAGTCATACTTGCGGTTAAACCAGGCAGTGTCTGTACGCATCAGAAACAGGGCTGTTTCCAGAGGTGGCTGCATACTCCATTGAACTAGATAAGTGTTGAGAGTTACACACACATGCTGGACCAACATACCTCATGAGGCAGCTGGGCCCTTCAGATTGCCCACCAGTTGGCATTCCTTCAAGTAGAGGTATAATGCATTTCTTTGAAATGTAATTTTAATAAGGGTGACATATTAAGAAGTTATGAACATCAAACTGAAAGAATTTATCTAGACCTCTGGATAAAGAGGTCCTTTATAAAGAGGTCCTCATTCCTCATAAAGAAGAATGAGACCCAGAATTGGTAACTTTAGATGAAAGTGGGTCCAAGAAAAAATCTAGAATATGGGACTGTTCAATTAGACCACTTTACAACCAAGAACATCATAGCAGTATCCCTAGCTTAAAGCACAGCAGAAATGTAATAAAAGGCTGTGGAGAATGCAACAGCCCAGGACAGCCTTAATAAAATGCATTGAAGAGCATCAGTGACTAATGATTAGCTTACATGTCCTACTTCACAATATTCACGACACTATTGCCACCAAAAAACGATTTGCATGACCCCTCAAAAAACATATATTGTGTCTGTGTGCTCAGGCATGTCTGACTGAGCATGGACTGTAGCCTGCCAGGCTCCTCTGTCCATGGGATTTTCCAGGCAAGAATACTGGAGTGGTTGCCATTTCCTTCTCCAGGGGATCTTTTCAACCCAGGAATCAAACCCGTGTCTCTTGTACCTCCTGTGTTGGCAGGCAGATTCTTTTGTGTCACAGGTAGTTACAGGGTTCCCAACACATACTGGGTGCTCAAAGTATATTTCCTGAAGGTTCCCAACACATACTGGGTGCTCAAAGTATATTTCCTGAATGAATATATATATTGGATGAACGTGTTTGGTGCCACTTGCTACTCCAAGAGGGTCTGCTATTCCCTAGGAGAAGAAAAACAGAACAGGCCTTGGACAGAGAAAACTCCTGAGAGAAACACTTTCAAGACTTGCTGTCCAAACACTTTGACAGGAGACCCCAGTGACCTCCTGCAGGCTTGGTCAGCATTGTGGTCTAGTGAGGGACACAGATTTCTAATGCTGCAGGCTATCTCTGCCTGGTCACCATAGGAGTCTACCCTAGACTGACAGAACACACTTCTGGCTTGATTTGGGCTCTTTTATCCACTTTTTGAGGAATTTATTCTGGTCCCAACCTTTTCGGTACCACCTTTCAGCTACATCAGAAGAGAGATTAGAGTTGAGAAGAGGTCTGCCTGGGTGATATAGTGTGATCAGAATTTCTAGGTAGGAAGGACAAGCAGAAAGCTGCCTTTATCTCTGCTACTTTGGTTTCTTTTATCATCACAGGAAGGGAGTAATCCTTGCTGTACACTTGACATCCTGAGATTATGGTGAAGTGCAAAAAAAGAAAAGAAAAAGTGGTATATCTAAAATGTTTCCAAACTGCCCCACAGAGCAAGGCAGCCTCCCTGAACAGAATGTCAGTGATGGAATTTCACCCCATAAGAGTTGCCATTTGCTTGGAATAATTAAGACTCTTCTACCAAAATCTCATTGATAAGTACTGGGAAGAGAGCAAATATCAATCCAGTCTTTGACTGATTTTCTGAAAGGAGCTAATCGGTGGGTCCACTTTGGCTTCTACTATTCAGAATTCTTTTCATTCTCTTTTTTTAAAAAATTGAGGTGTAATTGACATAATACATTATGTTAGTTTCAGACATATAATGATTTGCTTATATTGTGAAATAAGCACCACGATAATTCTAGTTAACATCCATCACCACAAATAGTTACAATTTTTTTTCTTGTGACAAGAACTTTCAAGATCTACTCTCTTAGCAACTTTCAAATATACAATACAGTACTATTAACTATAATTACTGTGTTGTACATGACATCCAACTTGGGCTTTTTTTGTTCCCATTATGCCTGGCTGCTGACCAAACCAACAAGGTATTCTATCCCAGATCTAGGAGGTCACACTGACACAGTTCGGGCAGGCCGGCGACAGAACCTGCAAGGAACTGGGCAAACTGGCCCCACCCTGCTGATGCCAATGTGTGGCAATGTGGTTTAGAGAGATGCACATAGCTCCTGAGACAGACCTGGAAGGACACTTGCCCCCCACCTGCTGACACTGCCTTGAGCTTAGACAAATGTTGAACATTTCCAAAGGGCTCATTTTCCTCAGTTGTTTAAAAATGCCTTCCTCATGAGGCTGACATAAGGATTAAATAAGAACATGTACAAGAAGCACTGTTTCTCTAAGGACAGTACAACTGAGCATCTCTGTCAGGCATTGGGTGATACAATCCTCAGACATCTTTTACCTTCCATCCTCCCCAAATACCCAATTCACTTTTTAAAACTGAAGTAGACTGATTTATAATGGTGTGTTAGTTTCAGGTGTACAGCAAAGTGATTCAGTTATATGTACATATATATCTACTTTTCAGAGTATTTCCCTATTTTGTAATAGGTCATTACAAAATATTGAGTATATTTCCTTGTGTCATACAGTAGGTCTTTGTTGGTAACCTATTTCATATATAGTAGTGTGTATATATTAAACCCAAACTCCTAATTTATTGCTTCCCACTTCCCCTTTGAAGAGTGTTTTTCATGTCAGTGGGTCAGTTTCTGTTTTGTAAATAAGTTCATTTGTATCACTTTTTTAGATTCCACATATAAGTGATGTAGGATATTTGTCTTTCTCTGACTTCACTTAGTATGATAATCTCTAGGTTCTTCTATGTTGCTACAAATGGAATTATTTCATTCTTTTTTATAACAGAGTAATATTGCATTGTATTGTAAATATACCACATCTTCTTTATCTGTTTCATCCGTTGATGGTCATTTAGGTTGCCCAACTCACTTTTGAGATAAAATAATCCCAGGACACACCTCAGGATATGTATCTGGATCAATAAAGACCAGGTTGAGGCATTCACTGACCTTTGCCAGGTGTTTGGGGGAGGGCAGTCATCCAGAGAAATATCAAGGCCCACAACCCCATTTTGTCTGTAGGCCTTGGGATCCTAAGTTTCCCCTCCAAACTTCACACATAATTTGCCTTCAATATAGGGTTGCTCTTTCTGATGGCGACAGCTTCATCCTGGGCTTTGTTTTCTGGTACCCCCAGGGTCCGGATGGCAGGGGCTTAGTTATTGGCACCCTCAGTCTTATATCCGTTCCTCAAAGTTACCACCCCACAGACTGAAGGGCTCTACAGATGAGTCCTAAACACACCGGCTCTCCGAAAGCCCACTGGATCAGAAACACCTCCTTGACAACGCCGTATGAGCCCCTCTTGCTCAGGCCTCCTGTCTCCTGGAGTTTCCGTGCCCTACCTGAGACACAGTGCTGAGAACAGCGCGTTCGACACTTCATTTGCTGTGGAACAAACACGCTTTGCGCGCTCACCTGTAGGAGGCACTGCGCTGGGGGGCGAAGGGCACGCGGAACCTCTGCCTCCTCACGGAACCCGCATTCAGGAAGCGGAAGTAGCCTAGAAGCAGCATAACAAAGTGAAGGGAACCCGCATTCAGGAAGCGGAAGTAGCCTAGAAGCAGCATAACAAAGTGAAGCGCGCGGTGTGTTAAAAGGTGACGTGTGCTATGGAAGAAAACTGAGGCGGTGAGGGAGTTGCAATTTTAAGCAGAGTGAGTGGAAAAGGCCTCGTGAGAAAAGACCGAACGGAGGTGAGGGAGGGGGTTTCGCACGTTACGTGAGAACAGTCTCATGGGCCCATCTGAGAATAGAGACGCTAGGGCGGGACAGTGTGTGCTGTATTTGAGGAACAGTGAGGAAGGGAGAAGGTTTGGAGCAGAGACAAGAACGGAGGAGCTAGAGAGGAGGTCGGACCGGAAATGCGTGCGGGCCAGGTGGGAGGAGCTTTGAGGTCATAGAAGGCCAGGCTTTTACTGTGAGTTTCCTCAGGAGCCTTAGCGGGATCTTCAAGTTAGCGAGAGCAACATTTTTCTCCAGCTGCCTGCCTGGGGCCTGTTTCAGACCTTCGTTTCTAGAAACTGGTGGAGGTGGTTTAGTCGCTAAGTCGTGTCACACTCGTGACCTCATGGACTGTAGCCTGCCCGGCTCCTCTGTCTAAGGGATTTCTAAGCAAGAACACTGAAGTGGGTTGCTGTTCCCTTTTGCAGGGGATCTTCCGGA
This sequence comes from Dama dama, assembly GCF_033118175.1. Classification (NCBI taxonomy): domain Eukaryota; kingdom Metazoa; phylum Chordata; class Mammalia; order Artiodactyla; family Cervidae; genus Dama; species Dama dama. The sequence continues at coordinate 9,686,902 of NC_083681.1, forward strand.
CGCGGGATCAAACCCGCGTCTCCTACATTGCCAGTGAATTCTTTTTTTTTTTTTTTTTTTTTGCCAGTGAATTCTTTACCGCTAAACTTCCAGGGAAACCCCTTCTAGAAGCTGAGCCGTCTTTCTTCCTCTCATGTCGCCATCATCCCTGAATGGCGCTTTGGTGAGATGTCAGGAACAGCAGAACTGGCTGGGTCAGAGTCCACGTGGTGATGCTCTCCGCACACATTTGCTCTTGGCATACCTGCAGGAACTGAACTGGGTCAGTCACAGCCCTGTTTATACTCTCAGATCACAGCTTATACATGCAAGCTTCTAGCTGAATCATTCTCTCCTTTCCCCTTTCTTTCCCTGTAACTTCCTTAACATGGACTACATTGCCCTAGCTTTCCAGGAAACTGACACTAGTCTCAGGGCTTTCTGAATATCTACTAGAAGCTAGTGACAGCTAGCAAGCTGCCTGGTGATTAATGGGAAGATTCTGTGCCCACTTCTCTGCCCATTTCTATCAAGAAATGACAATAAATGTACCAGAATGCTTGCCCCAAGAATTACAGGTCAAGAGGGGAGCTGATGAAGGAAGAAAGGAAGAACTTGCCATCATTTTTTCACAAAACTGACTGACTTGAGCCAGTATTTCAGGACGAGCAAGATGCACTTGGTAACTCAGGGCTGGTGTGAGCCATATATCGGGGTCACCCTCCAGCATCACTCCCTGGTAGAGAAGGGTCGATACTGTGGTTCTTCAGTTGGCAGAGTCAGCATGAGTACCAGTGTGTCTTCCAGCCTCTGGAGCAGGCTGCCTGGTAGCCCAGCGCTAGCTCCATGGCTTTTCCAAGGTCACTGGTGGTCTCTAATAACCCTGCTCATAACCATGGCCTTTGAGAAGGTGCCCTGAAGACTGTGTAAAGAGGGAATGCCATGAAGGCCTTGACTTGTACAAGGGCCACACACAAATTTCTCCATCACATTTTCTTCCCTAACAATGCATGGGACTTTGCTGTGACATTTGAGTTTTGCAAGTAGATGCATTCAAATATAAAATAAATCACTTCTCAAACTGTAGAGATTCTTAAATAGTAAAATTTTTATTTTATAGTTTAAGTTTTCATCATTCAAAGATCCTTATTACTTGTAGAACATTTAGTAATCATCGACAGCGACAGTTGTCACCTATACATCACTCATCAAGGCCAGATTCTGTGCTAGGTCTCTACCTCTGTGGTCTCAGGTACTGCTCAGACACCCCTGTGAAGTAGGAATTACTGTTTTAGCAGAAATGAGAACATTCAAGCTCACTCAGATCACATAATTTGGGCTTCTCTGGTGGCTCGGTGGTAAAGAATTAATGTGCCAATACAGGAGATAGGGGTTCAGTCCTTAAGCTGGGAAGATCCCACATGCCCCGGAGCAACTAAGTCCAGGAGCCCTAACAATTGAGCCTGTTCTCCGGAGCCCAGGAGCCACAACTACTGAAGCCCACCTACCCTAGAGCCCATACTGCACAAGAGAAGCCCCCGCAGTGAGAAGCCTGTGCACTGCAACTAGAGAAAAGCCCACATAGCAACAAAGACCCAGAACAGACAAAAATAAACAAATAAATAGAACTATAGATCACATAATTTGCTCCAAGTCCTGCAGCATTAACTGCACCTCGTATTAATGTGGTAGAATCAGGACTTAAATACAGGTCTGTTTGAAAATGACAGTGCTGTAGAGGCAGTTCAGGTGCTGGAGTTAAAATGCCTGGGATTCACAGTGGTGGTTTCTGTGGACAGATGGATAGAGGGTGGTTTGCATGTGTTTAACGGCGTTGCGCAGGGAGTGTTACAGTACCGCACAAATGGAAGGATACGTCTCAGCTCCCACTACAGTGTCTATCCCACACACTCTCACAACCCACAGAAAACACTGCTCTTGAGCTGGGTGTGATGGCAGAGGTCTGCAGAGCCCCTGGCGGCAGAGACAGCTCCCACTCTGCATCACTAGGTCCTGAGATCACAAATATGAAATACTTACTTCAGTTGGTCCCAAAGGGCCCAAGAAGCTAACATACAAAGAATGGTTTTGCTGCTTATCCCATTAGAATTCTCTTCCATTTCCTTGTCGTATGGGTTAAAACAAACCTCAGCTCCACAGTAGGAATGAATTGGCGCTCGAGCTCTGCAACTGATAAAAGAGATACATAGGAGGTTCTGTTAAGTATACAGAGTAAGTTTGGTTTAATTCTCCTTTCAAAGCATTTAACTCAATATCATATAAAAGTAACTGAAATATTTGTTCATAATCACTGTGCCCCTCTGCTCATTTTTGTTGGGATCCCATTTCCCATTTGACAAAGTCAATTTTCTAATACTCAGAGTAAGAAAATGTCAATGAGTAGTCCCCTTGGAGAATACTTGTTTAATGTGCACTAGTTTTCTTTGGGTGTGCTTCGTGTGATGCCTTACATATTTGCTCATTTCAGTCTTCTTAGTAGTTCCCATACTGAGGTTTAAAGAAAAGAAGGAGTGAACATGTTTCTTGCTTGAGACCAATATTCTAATTCCAGATCTTTTAATGCAAGGCTGGTACTTTATGCTTGCATTTTACATAACCATAAAAGAAGAAACTATCTTCAAGAGGAGGAGTGTTGAAGCAATCATTCAGTTCAGGTCAAGTTGCTCCTATCTATCTGCAGTGAAGTTAGACAAAGAAGAAACTGTTTTTGAAGTTACCAGGCAAGATCAACAGAAGGCATCTTGACAAAAGTCAGTCACACTAGAGGGCGCCATTGCCCCACTCTGTAAAACCCTCCTAGGATGTTACCCCGCTTACGTTCTGAAGAGATCCAGGTGAGAGAACCCCAAAACTCTCTCTCTCTTTGTCTCTGTCTGTCTCTGTCTCTATATAGATAGATAAATATAGATGTATGCTCCTGCATCTATTCTCCACAAAATCCAGGAAATCAATAAGAAAATGTTCTTTTTAGCAAGCAGAAAATGGTGCTTTATGGTTACAGATAACTTGATGTCTTTGAAACTGTCTTCAAAAGGTTTTCTAACTCACTAAAAAATATTTTAAAATAAGTGACTAAATGAAACCCAGGAGGGAAACAGTAGCTCATGTTGAAATGAGCTAATTGAACCTAGAATTGAAATAATTCTAATTTTCTCTTTGAGGCAGAGTGGCTTAGTCTGTGAATCAGCAGCTTAACCCAGTTCTTTCAGGGAAATCAGAGTTTAAACTTGGATAGACAATGATCTCTAACCCCATTTCCCCACCACCACCAATTCTAAACTCTCATCCAGCTACCTTACTGGACAGGGGAGTAAAACAGTGAGCAATACAGGGACTTCTGTCCACATTGAGCCCTTCATAACTGCTGGTTGAAAAATTACCCAAAAGACTCCAATCTCTGCTCTAGTATCCCTGACAGTAACAAGGTGATGGTGACCTTTGCCAGCTACGCCTCCTGCCACAGGTCCTGAGCTGTCCACTTCACACCTATCAGTAGTGAGCGTGTTGAAGATCAAGCATAGATGATGTTTAGATTTGTCCTTTTCCTTTCAGTGGTTACAGACACAGCTCACACTTCTGCTCGATGCTTTATAAATACCTGATGAGTTGAATAAGTAGGAGAGGACTCTAATTAGGAGTAACAGGTGAAACTGAGTCCTGGAAAACTGAAGATGGAACAATTTAAATGGGAAAAAGTAATGGTAAAATGCGCTCCCGTGTGTAACCACCTCCCATCAGTAGCAGTGGCTGTCCCCCCACCTTAATTAACTTAGAAAAAGAAACAGCTCGGCCCAAAGGACGGTTTGCAGGATGCAATGAGAGGGTGAGAGAGGCAGAAGCAGCACAGCGAAGACGCTCTAATGGGTTTTCCACATCTAGGTTGATTGACTGTTGAGAAAAGAAAGAACAGCTTGTACTATTCTGGGTAGTATGAGCACTGTAATTTGTGACAGCTATAGGTCATGTATCTATTTTTCTGTCTGACAAGGACAGGGAGCAGCTGGTGGCTGGTACAAACCCAGATTGGCTTGTTCAGACTGTGAACTCTGGAGGTAGAGCTTGGATTTTCAATCTGAGCTATACAGGAGGTAGCCTGTGGGGTTAGTGCATGTATATCTGTGAAAATATAACTAGAGTGAACAGATTTCTGGCTGCAGGTGGGAAAATGAAGCTTAATGATTCTAAGAGCTCTGTCCTTAATTTCCTTCTGAGCATGAAAAGAAAGTTGGTTTTATGCCTCTCTCTTGCCTCTCCTCTCCCAGCTTCAGTTCAATTAAGTCAAACAAACATCAACCAAGCTCTTAGGCTTTGCAGGATGCTGGGCGCTGAGACAGCGAGGTGAGTGTGACTTCCTCCTTGTGCCTCCAGGACTAGTTTAATGCAGAAGGCAGACAAGTGAGCACATATAGGGTGGTAATCCTGACAATAAATATATGTGTGAAAGCTACAAGATGCAGTAGAGAGAGGAGAGATTTATTCTATTGCTGTAGATAAGCCCTCGAGGCTCCTCTGTCCATGGAGTTCTCCAGGCAAGAATACTGGACTGAGTAGTCATTCCCTTCCCTAGAGCATCTTATTGACCCAGGGATCGAACCCAGGTCTCCTGCATTGCAGGCAGCTTCTTTACTGTCTGAGACAGCAATGAAAGTGATAGTCACTCAGTTGTGTCTGACTCTCTGCTGTACAGTCCATGGAATTCTCCAGGCCGGAATACTTACGTGGGTAGCCTTTCCCTTCTCCAGGGGATCTTCCCAACCCAGGGATCGAACCTGGGTCTCCCAGCAGGGAATCTCATAAATAAGAACTGTAAAAAACTTCTCAATTCATGGACATGAGAAGACCACACTGCTGCTACTGCTAAGTCATTTCAGTCGTGTCCGACTCTCTGCGACCCCATAGACGACAGCCCACCAGGCTCCCCGTCACTGGAATTCTCCAGGCAAGAATACTGGAGTGGGTTGCCATTTCCTTCTCCAATGCATGAAAGTGAAAAATGAAAGTGAAGTCACTCAGTCATGTCCGACTCTTAGCGACCCCATGGACTGCAACCTACCAGGCTCCTCCATCCACGGGGTTTTCCAGGCAAGAGTACTGGAGTGGGGTGCCATTGCCTTCTCCGAAGACCGCACTAGGAAATGCAAATGGCTTCCCAGTGCACAATTCTAACTTTCCCCTCCTGTAAATTGATGAGAAAGATCTGAGAGGAGAAAGGACACATCCAGATAGCAATCGGTTCCTCCCAGCATGTCCCAAGCCCCGTCTTCCCTTCCGTGCCAAGCGGTGACCCTCCTTCCTTGGGCTGTTCCACTGGCAGGTGCTCCACTGGTGCTCCCAGGATGGTACTATTATAGGGTCTATGCACCCAGCTTTACTTCATGCCTTTTTTCTCCTGCAAAATGATTATCTTCATTTTATTTACTTTAGACATTAAAAAAAAAAAAAATCCTAGAAAATTCCTTTTGTCTTTTATAGGCCAGAAGTGCTGACATTTTCCCCAAGAAAAGGGCATTGGCAAACTCCATGGAGTTAGTCACAAAGTGAATGCAAGTAATTAAATGCAGTAGTTTAAAGGGTCAAGCATACAGGGTTTCCTGACATCTTCTACTTGTTCTTTGCAAGCCCATTAAATCTGTGTTCCTTTTTCCCCTAGTGTCTGCCACTCCTCCCCACACCTTCCCCAGCCCTCCTCTCACAGGTCTTTTCCCTGCCTGCTTCTGATACCTCAACACAGGCCTCCTCATGTAAACTGTCAAATTTTGGCAAAATTAAAACAGTGTAGTCAAAGTTTTATGTCTTTTATTTAAAGGCTGGAATCCATGGGTTGGGGAAGTACAGTGCTCATAGCAGTGGAGCATTCTGCCCAAGAGGTTTGGGATGGAGTGAGTTTTAACAGACTTAGAAGTAGCAGCATGGAAACAGGACATAATTGGCTGGAAGGTCAAGGCCAAGGCAAAGCAGGTCCTATTTTCCAGGGAAAGGTAAGGTACCTAGAGTTGAGTTGGAGGACCGCATTTGGTGTTTGTTAGGTTTCCTTGACAAGAGTTTCTCCTAAGTGCAGGCTGACATAGGGTTAGATTTGAGATCTGTGCTGGGTCTCTAGGACAGCCTCCATTTTGTGGTCTTGATATAGGAATGAGTATTATCAACATCTGACACATCTCCAAAAAAAAAAAAGATGGCCAAGAGGAAATTCCTGATGTCTTCTTGCTATGTGAGTGTCACTGTATTCACTTCTGGACACTGATGAGGAATAAACAGGGTAGGGATGGAAAACAAGTCTGTGTATCTCGGAAAGCCTCATATTCTTGGAATAAATATATGCCTTCAGATTCTTAATGAAAGTGATAATCTCATAAATATTGAAGTAAATACTCCATGTTAAATGAAGAAAATTCATGGAGATTTTAGAAGACATTACATGTAACATTCCATACTGGAACATTCCACTGTGCGGCAGCAAGTCACTTTGCATTTGTGGACAGTCCTCTGAGGCCAGATGGAGCCTCATGAGTGACAGAAAGCCAACAGCAAATGTTCCTACAGGGATATTCCTCCCAAACCCTAGAATTTCCTGTATCAGCCAAGCACTTAAGTCTTTAGGCGCTTTTCTCTACTTGAGTCTCTCATGCTCATCTGTGTGGCCAAGTCCAGAGAGAACTTGGCAGAGGGGTTCACTCTGAATCAACCCAGGTCATGTTTAGGCCACAGCATGTACCAGGAAGCCTCTGCATGTATATGCATCCTGGAGACGTTTGCCAAATGTTGGATGGTGGTGTACAAGAGGTTTAAGGACAAACCACAGCTTGGGAGGCCTTCAAACCAAAGGGCAGTGTGGACTTATGGCTGTCATGTGTGTGCATGCTCAGTCATGTCTGACACTTTGTCACCCCAAGGACTGTAGCCTGTCAAGCTCTTCTGTCCATGGGATTCTCCAGGCAAGAATACTGGAGGGGGTTGCCATTTCCTCCTCCAGAGGATCTTCCCAAATGAGGGAAGAAGTACTGGCTGTTATAGTGTGTCACATAAATAAGAACCCTTTATTTAGCAAAATCTTGGAAGTTTTAGTGTTGCCAAAGGTATATCCAGGGACACAATCCACTTGCCTTCACTGCCAAATGAATTCACACTGTGACCTATTTTCCACAGCCACCATGACTTTGTCTTCTGATGAGACTCAGTTGAACCTTGGAAAAAGTAATGAAAACCAGCAACTTTACACCTTACAGTCTGGATCTGGCAACACTTAAAGTTGAAGGCTGGCAGTGGCCACAGGACTGGAAAAGGTCAGTTTCATTCAAATCCCAAAGAAAGGCAATGCCAAAGAATGTTCAAACTACTGTACAATTGCACTCATGTCGCACGCTAGCAAAGTAATGCTTAAAATTATCCAAACCAGAATTCAACAATATGTGAACCATGAAATTCCAGATGTTCAAGCTGGTTTTAGAAAAGGCAGAGGAACCAGAGATCAAATTGCCAACATCCACTGGATCATCGAAAAACCAAGAGAGTGTCAGAAAAACATCTGCTTCTATTTTATTGACTACACCAAAGGCTTTGACTGTGTGGTTCACAACAAATTGTGGAAAATTCTTCAAGAGGTGGGAATAACAGACCACCTTACCTGCCTCCTGAGAAATCTGTATGCAGGTCAAGAAGCAACAGTTAGAGTTGGACATGGAACAACAGACTGGTTCCAAACCAGTAAAGGAGTGTATTAGAGCTGTATACTGTTGTCACCCTGTTTATTTAACTTATATGCAGAGTCTATCATGAGAAATGCTGGGCTGGATGAAGCACAAGCTGGAATCAAGATGGCCAGGAGAAACATCAATAACTGCAGATACACAGATGACATGACCCGTATGGCAGAAAGCGAAGAAGAACTAAAGAGCCTCTTGATGAAAGTGAAAGAGAAGAGTGAAAAAGTTGGCTTAAACTCAACATTCAGTAAACTAAGATCATGGCATTTGGTGCCATCACTTCAGGGCAAGTAGATGGGGAAACAATAGAAACAGTGTGAGACTTTTGCGGGGCCCCAAAATCACTGCGGATGGTGACTGCAGCCATGAAATTAAAAGATGCTTGCTCCTTGGAATAAAACCTATGACCAACCTGGACAGCATATTAAAAAGCAGAGACATTGCCAATGAAGGTCCATCTAGTCAAGGCTATGGTTTTCCAGTGGTCATGTATGGATGTGAGAGCTGGACTATAAAAAAAGCTGAGCACAGAAGACTTGATGCTTTTGAATTGTGGTGTTGGAGAAGACTCTTGAGAGTGCCTTGGACTGCAAGGAGAGCCAACCAGTCAATCCTAAAGAAAATCAGTCCTAAATAGTCATTGGAAGGACTGATGCTGGAGCTGAAGCTCCAATACTTTGGCCACCTGATGAGAAGAACTGACTCATTGGAAAAGACCCTGATGCTAGGAAAGATTGAAGGCAGGAAGAGAAGGGGATGACAGAGGATGAGATGGTTGGATGGAATCATTGACTCAATAGACATGAGTTTGAGCAAGCTCTGGGAATTGGTCATGGACAGGGAAGCCTGGTGTGCTGCAGGGGTCACAAAGAGTTGGATACGACTGAGCAACTGAACTGAACTGAAAGTTGAAAGCAGGAACTACAGTTAGACCCTTATGTTGCAAGAGACACAGCCAGCATGTTAAAATCAAATTGTTTCTGGTCTTGAGGGCTCTGGCTGCAGGAAGCTCCATAGAGAGGGGGAACAGGGATCAGCTCTATTCCAGTTGACTCTGGAACCTTAACGCCTCACTCATTAGAGGATGGCATCCGACATCTGTTTCATCGTTCCACCTTGCATTTTGCATGTGTCAGTCTCTGGGGCATTATTTGTGGAAAGTTACCCTGTAGAAGTCAGGATGGACTCCATGGGTTTTGTGGTAAATAATCTTGGCAAATACTATCTACTCTATTTCCTCCTGAAGAATCACAATATTGCTTCTTGGTTATTTTAAAGACTCTGAGAAATTCTGAAATCAAAACATTTTCATTTTTTTTTATTCCTTTACACATTTTTTTTAGCCCAGCATTTAAAAATTTTATTTAACCATTGTTAAAAGATAAACTGAGGCATTTTGAATATTTTAAGAATTTATTTGAGAGCAAAAGAGACACAGATATAAAGAACAGACTTTTGGATTCTGTGGGAGAAGGTGAGGATGGGATGACTTGAGAGAATAGCATTGAAACATGTGTATTACCATATGTGAAATAGATGACCAGTCCAAGTTCAATGCATGAAACAGGGCGCTCAGGACCAGTGCACTGGGACAACCCAGAGGGGTGGGATGGGGAGGGAGGTGGGAGGGGGGTTCAGGATAGGGGCACATGTACACCCATGGTTGATTCATGTCAGTGTATAGCAAAACCACCACAATATTGTAGTTATTAGCCTCCAATTAAAATAAATTAATTTTAAAAATTTTTAAGGAAAAAAATCTATTTGAGCAAAATTAATTTGTATCAGGCAGCAAAATGCTGAAGTGGTTAGGAGAACTCCAGTAGGAGCTAGAAGAAAGATTTATAAAGTGAGGAACAACAGCAACAACTATATATATATAATTGCTTGGCTATGGCTTAAAGCCCTGTAGACTGTTTGTGATTAGTTGTCCTCAGGTTTCAGTTCCTTAACCTTGGGGTCATTACAGGCTTAGATTTGGTTGGCTTATGTGGATCACTGTGATGTTAGAGTCACTTCAGTCTAATGGCTTTCAGGTTTAATTAATTTTAGACCGTGAAACCATTTTGGCAGAACAATTACTGACATCTCAAGCAATGAGTGTTCAGTGGTACGCAAAAGTGACATACACCTCACACAACAAATAAACATGGTACAAAGCTACCTGTGAGTAAGGAAGGATACTGACAAATATTTGTACGAATTCATGCTTTCAGAGCCTCAAGGAATACTGTGATGTACACGGTCAGTAATGACCAGGTGATTCTTTGCTTACAAGTGAGGGTGTACTTGGTAGAAGTGATCATTAATTAATTTCAGCTCAAAAAAAGGTGATTGGCACAGCAATCAAAGGGCTTGAACCTTCAGGTCTTTCCATCAGACCACATGGGGCTCTTCTTGTCAGATCACAAAAGCCTTGGGCTGGGTGGATTCTGAATCCTCAACAGAACCACACAACGATTTGCCTTGGGTGGGCCACATGTGGAACAGGCCTGTGGCTCCCTCATGGGCCACCTACCACACTAGAAGACTAAGGGGAGGGAAGGGGAGACCACACAGTCTAAGATCAGAAGTTTCCTTGCCCTTCAAAAATCACCAGTTAAAGCCAATTTGGAAGGGGAGCCCTGAGCATAAATTGAGAGACTCTAGCCTGGGAGGCTTGAACTGGGCTCACATTCTTCCAGCCCTGCTGTAGTTAAGTGTTGTAATTTATAGCTCTGCTGTGGATGGGAGTATGCTTGGGAAACAGAATTCTTAGCCTAAGAGTGTAAGGGTAGCTTGGGGACAAACAAGTCATTAATTGAGGTTGTTTACCAGAGATCTGGGGAAAATATCCAAGAGAAAAAATTCCTCAGGAAAAACAAGCCCTGATTGAGGTTCTTACTTTCTGGCTTTTTTTCCCCTCTTAGATCAACACCAAAGGCTCCTCTGTTCATTTGGACCCTCCTAAACTTAGACTTAAGACAGGATTGGTGGGCAGAGTCAGGCGCCCATGAGTAGAAGGGCCGAGAAAGACGGTGCAGTTGGGGGTGAGGAGGCTGACTCAACCTAGACAGTACCATGTCTCTGCCACCCTCGCCACCTTCTCCTCATCCTGTCTGGTCAGCTCTTGGTCACTGATCAGGTTCACCAGGCCTCTGAGTTGTGGCACACTGCGGTCTATGTCCAGGATCTGTCTTGTCTCTGTGGAGGCCAGACTACGACTTGTATGGAGACATGATAGGGACCATGAGTGCTCATATTTTAGGGATTTAATGGCGACGTCACCCCTCCCTGGAGGGATTATGTCAATCAGCATCTGAAGTCTGGCTGGGGTCTGGAAATTGAGCATGGAATTGTGGTTTTGTGTTGGAGCAACTGTCCCCAGCCTCCTGCTCCTCCATTCTTCCTTTTTCTGGCAGTAGATTTTTTATAGCTCCCTTTTTGGCTGCTGTCCACTATGCTCCTGGGAACGATATGCTCAAGTGACCATCTACAAAACTCCCTGAAGATCAGGCCCTCTTGGCTGCCCTCTGTGCATGCCAGTTATTATGGTAATTATGGCCTCCTGGCTTCTGGCAGTTAAGTGCTAAGGACTGCCACCTCACCTCTAATACCCCAAGGTTCCATCTTCCCCATGGATACTAGTAGGCCCAGCTCTGTCAGTTCTGTGACTGCCTCTCCCACTGCAAGCACTGGCCTGCGGAGGAGAGCTGCCTCTAAACTGCTGTCTTTGTCATCAGTACATTACTGGTGACCTTGATGAATCCTCTGGATCTTCCTGCAGAACAGAATCCTTCTGGCCCTTCTGCCCTCCCAGAATAAATCCTTGCTGGCTTGCCCACATCCCTCAGCCTCTTTATTCCTTCCTCCACTGTCTTCCAGGACTTGAGCATTTGCACTTGATTCAATCTGAGCGATCATTTTCTCCAGGTTTCCAATAGCCTCCCTAGTAGTGAATTTGCCTCATCCCCTAGGGTCTTTGCCAGGGTGGATGTTAAACTCAGTGTCTTGAGAAATTTCCCCCGAGTCAATGAATTCTTGCATGACCACACTTAAATTCCATCACCTTTGATCAAATACTCTCAAAATCCAGTAATGATATAGGGTAGCCAGTTTTTGCAACTCCTCTCAGTAAATAATCTCTTCCTTCTCTTATCAGGCCCAGCTTATCTTCAACAGGTTATCAGTCTGGGATATAGGAGATAAAGTTGGAGAAGCTCTTATGAAGGGGTACTTCTCACTTTGTTGGACAGAAGTCTCTGTTGCACCTTTCGGGATAGAGGGAAATGTTGGCTCTTATTAAAGAAAGGTAGCTACCTGATGCAAACTCTGAGGATTGTCCAGGGTATGTGTACAGAGCCAATGTTCTCATGCTCATTGGTGTACTTCTCAATGCCCTCATTCCATTTTTCAGGGTCCCAAGTTTTCTCAACTTTTTCCAAGCTTTCTCATTTTTACATCTTAGGAGTTCCAACTTCAACATTTAGATTTCTGTTCAGCTATTCAACTGTGTCAACTTTCCCACTGCAGGATATGAGGTACTAAAGAAGCCCTCTGGCATTCACACTTAGCTTTTAAATGCTTTAAAATTCTTCAGTTTTTCAATATCTTAGCACAGGACATCAATATAGTTTAGCAGTCACTGACAAGCTTCTCTGTCCCATACATTGCATTGCCATGTTTTTTAAAAGCTTGAATCTTGTACCTGCAGTGATGTTCCCCTCCAATGAGGAGTTTCTCCAGTTACTGCTTGTGAAATATTTAACATTTCAGATGCCACCTTGTGCCTGAGACTACCCACTTTCATTTCACTTCCTTTCAGAAGCAGAAGTCAAGATGGGATTTGATTTAGTGAAGGAAATGTTAATTAAGAATTAAGGGTCCATCTACCTCATTAGAATTGACTCAAATGCACTTTTTTAAATGGCTGAGTAATATTTCATTCATCTCACACGCTAGTAAAGTAATGCTCAAAATTCTCCAAGCCAGGCTTCAGCAATAGGTGAACCGTGAACTTCCAGATGTTCAAGCTGGTTTTAGAAAAGGCAGACGAACAGAGATCAAATTGGCAAAACCTACTGGATCATAAAAAAAGCAAGAGAGTTCCAGAAAAACCTCTATTTCTGCTTTATTGACTATGCCAAAGCCTTTGACTGTGTGGATCACAATAAACTGTGGAAAATTCTGAAAGAGATGGGAATATCAGACCATCTGACCTGTCTCTTGAGAAACCTGTATGTAGGTCAGGAAACAACAGTTAGAACTGGACATGGAACAACAGACTGGTTCCAAATAGGGAAAGGAGTACGTCAAGGCTATACATTGTCACCATGCTTATTTAACTTATATGCAGAGTACATCATGAGAAATGCTGGGCTGGAAGAAGAACAAGCTGGAATCAAGATTACCAGGAGAAATATCAATAACCTCAGATATGCAGACAACACCACCCTTATGGCAGAAAGTGAAGAGGAACTAAAAAGCCTCTTGATGAAAATGAAAGAGGAGAGTGTAAAAGTTGGCTTAAAGCTCAACATTCAGAAAACTAAGATCACGACATCTGGTCCCATCACTTCATAGGAAATAGATGGGGAAACAGCAGTATCAGACTTTATTTTTGGGGGCTCCAAAATCACTTCAGATGGTGATTGCAGCCATGAAATTAAAAGATGCTTACTCCTTGGAAGGAAAGCTACAACCAACTTAGACAGCATATTAAAAAGCAGAGACATTACTTTGCCAACAAAGGTCCATCTAGTCAAGGCTATGGGTTTTCTAGTGGTCATGTATGGATGTGAGAGTTGGATGGTGAAGAAAGCTGAGCACTGGAGAATTGATGCTTTTGAACTGTGGTGTTGGAGAAGTCTCTTGAGAGTCGCTTGGACTGCAAGGAGATCCAACCAGTCCATCCTAAAGGAGATCAGTCCTGGGTGTTCATTGGAAGGATTGATGTTGAAGCTGAAACTCCAATACTTTGGCCACCTAATGAGAAGAGTTGACTCACTGGAAAAGACCCTAATGCTGGGAAGGATTGGGGGCAGGAGAAGGGGATGACAGAGGATGAGATGGCTGGATGGCATCACTGACTCAATGGACATGGGTTTGGGTGGACTCCAGGAGTTGGTGATGGACAGGGAGGCCTGGCGTGCTGTGATTCATGGGGTTGCAAGGAGTCAGACACAACTGAGCGACTGAACTGAACTGAATATTTCTTTGCATATATGTACCACAACTTCCTTAACACACACACACATATATGGAATTGAGAAAAAAAGTACGGATGAACCTATTTGTAGGGCAGGAATAGAGAAGCAGATGTAGAGAACAGACCATGGACATGGCCGGGGAAGGAGAGGGTAGGACAAATTGAGAGAGTAGCATTGAAACATACACCTTACCATATGCAAAATAGATAGCAGAAAGTTCTTGCATAACACAGGGAGCTTAACTCAGAACTGTGACCACCTAGAATGGTAGGATGGGGTGAGGGGTAGGGGGTGGTTCAAGAGGAAGGGAATATAGGTACAGTTATGGCCAATTCACATTGTTGTATGGCAGAAGCCCACACAATATTATAAAGCAGTTATCCTCTAATTAAAAATAAATTTAAATGAAAAAATAATTAAAGGGACGACACCAGAGAAGGTAGGGGGAACCTTTAGCCCACGGTACAAATCTTAATTCTGTGAAGACAAGGAGGTCTTGAGAAAGTCAAGGGAATTAAGTAATAAGGGTCTTAGACCACAGAACACTTCTATGAAAATTTCAGCCCAGTGGAAGTTCTCAAGCAAAGACACATGCTACAAGAGTCTTGTGTTTTGAAAGAATAGTTCTGTATTATCTCCTTGACGATGCTCATCTATTAGCTAGGAGGAAGTCACGGGAAGCATGGTCTTAGCATGCTACTCAGAAGGGCAGCTGCTGAGGCCACCAGTCAATTATATTCCCTGCAGCAGATCAGTCCTGGGTGTTCATTGGAAGGACTGATGTTGAAGCTGAAACTCCAATACTTTGGCCACCTGATGCAAAGAGCTGACACATTTGAAAAGACCCTGATGCTGGGAAAGATGGATGGCAAGAGTAGAAGGGGACGGCAGAGGATGAGATGGTTGGATGGCATCACCGACTCAATGGACGTGAGTTTGGGTAAACTCTGGGAGCTGGTGATGGACAGAGAGGCCTGGCATTCTGCGGTTCATAGGGTCGCAAAGAGTCAGACACGACTAAGTGACTGAACTGAACTGAAGCATTTAGCTAATGAAGTCACTAAAAAGTGAAGAAATGAACCTAAGCAATTAGAGAAAAAGAAATAATGATAGACTCTTAGAAACTAATGAGTTAGACAATAGAAAAACAGCCTTGGAAATCAAGATGGTGAAGTAGAAGAATGTTGAGCTCACTTTCCCCCATGAAAAGATAAAAAATACATCTATATGTGGAATAATTTTCCCTAGAAGCAGATTGGATACTGGCAGAAAGACTCGTATATAACTAAAGCTGTTAAAAAGTTCTACACAGAATCAGTAGGAAGGGAAGAGAAGTGAAGGTTGGGACGTGCACTCCTGGGAGGCGACACAGAGAATGAGGGGAATTACAAAGGCCTGCAGATCCTCCCTGGGGAGTAAGAAGCTTGCGCTCTATACTGGATGCCCTTACTCTGGGGATTGATGCAGAAAGGCAAGGATCCTTAGTTGGTTTGAAAGTCAGTGGGACTGACATTGGAGTTGTGAGAAATGTGTATGACTCCCTGTGTACACACTGACTTGCTCCCAAACAAGGTGGAGAAAGCAAATTGAGATGTCTGGGACTCTGGTGAGTTTCCCATGACTGCCGCAGGGCACACCCACATCAACCCACGCTGGCAGGTTTGGCTCCTGCACAGCTTCATACTAGTGCAAAAGCGGCTTCTGCCGAGAAGAGTGCACAGTTGTGGGTTATAGAGATGCCCTCTGCCTGGTGCAGCATTAAAACTGGGTGAGGGCAGCCCTTACAAGCTTTCGTGGAGGTGACAGGTTGGAAGCACTCCCTGGGGTGACAGGATCGTCTCAGGATACCCCCGGCCCATGCCAAGCAATCGCTCCAGTGTCTATTGCTTCAGTGCTGCTCCTTTCCGGGGTGAAGTTACCATTGATGAGAGCAGGAAAAGAGCACACCTAGAGGGAATAGAACTAGCCCAGACATGACCCCCAGGACTTCTGTTCTATCACCTTGAAACTGCAATAAGCTGGTGATAGCTACTGAACATAGGAGTAGCCCCAGCTTACATCAAAGTGATAACTACTAAAACCTTCTGGGGGAATATGTGGCTCACACTCACTCTCCCACCAAAGATTTCACAGGGACATTCTCACACAAGGACACCACATCAAGACCAAGGTAATTATTTCACATAGTTTCACACAGAGAGAAATTTAAGCAAAATGAGAAAATGAAGAAAAAAGCAACTAATAAAACTGAGATAAATAATTTACAATATAAAGAGTTCAAGGTATTAGTAATAAAAATGCTAACAGAACTGAGGGAAATAATAGGCAGAGTGAGAATTTTAACAAGGACCCAGAAAATATATATAAAAAAGAACCAGTCAAAGCTGAAGAATACAACAACTGGAATAAAAAATTTACTGGAGGGAATTAACAGCAAGTCAGGTGACACATAAGACAGCATAAGTGATCTGAAAATTAGAAATTGACTCTGAATACATTGGAAAAGCTGTTACTGAAGCTCCAATATTATGGCCACCTGGTGCAAAGAGTTAACTCATTGAAAAAGATGGATACTTACAAAGATTGAAGGCAAAAGAAGGAGGCAGATGAGATGTTTAGATAGCATCACCAACTCAATGGACATGAATTTGAACAAATTCTGGGAGATAGTAGAGGACAGAGGGATATGGTGTGCTGTAGTCCATGGGGTCATAAAGAGTTGGACACAACTTAGAGACTGAACAACAATAGTATACTATCTAAAGGCATTAGTAAAAGGAACAAATAAAGCCAAAAGTCAGCAGAAGGACAAAAACAATAAAGATCAGAAAATAAATACATAAAGTAGAGACTAGAAAACAATATAAAAAGACTAATGAAATCAAGAAATTTGTTCTTAAAAAGATAAAAAAAAAATATTAACAAACCTTTCAGTTCAGTTCATTTCAGTCATTCAGTCATGTCGGATTCTTTGTGACCCCATGAATCGCAGCACACCAGGCCTCCCTGTCCATCACCAACTCCTGGAGTCTACCCAAACCCATGCCCATCAAGTTGGTGATGCCATCGAACCATCTCATCCTCTGTCATCCCCTTCTCCTCCTGCCCCCAATCCCTCCCAGCATCAGGGTCTTTTCCAATGAGTCAACTCTTCGCATGAGGTGGCCAAAGTACTGGAGTTT
The DNA here is from genome assembly GCF_033118175.1 of Dama dama. Lineage (NCBI taxonomy): Eukaryota > Metazoa > Chordata > Mammalia > Artiodactyla > Cervidae > Dama > Dama dama. The sequence goes on from NC_083681.1 coordinate 9,703,975, forward strand.
CAGCTTCAACAAACCTTTAGCTAGGCTCATTAAGGAAAAAAAAAAAAAAAAAAAAAGATCAAAGAAACAAAGTAAGAAATAAAAGAGGAGAATTTACAGCTGATACCACAAAGATAAACATATGAACAGCTACATAACAACAAATCGGATCACCTAGAAAACATGGACAATTTTAATTTTTTTGATGGAATAGGAAGAAATAGACAGTCTGAACAGACCAAATACTAGTAGTGAAATTCAGCTAGTAATCAAAGATTCTCAACAAGCAAAAGTCCAGGACCAGATGGCTTAACAAGGAAATTCTGCCAAGCATATAAAAAGACCTTTCCAAAATATTCTAAAAAATTGAAGAGGATAAAACACTCCTAAATTCATTCTACAAGGCCACCATTATCCTAATACCAAATAACTACAAAAAATAAAATTGTAGGTCAGTATCTCTGATGAATATAGAGGCAACAATTTTCAACAAAATATTATCAAATCTAATTTAAGAATATGTAAAAAGGATCATACACAAGAATCTTTATTCTAGAGATCCAAGGATGGCTCATATTTGCAAATTAATCAACATGATATACCACATCAGTAAAGGAAGTGTAAAAATCACATGATTATGTCAGAAACAGAAAAATTAGTTGACAAAATTCATGATAAAAAAACACTCTCAGGAAAGTCTGTGAGAGAGAACATATCTCAACAAAATAAAGTCCATTTATCACAAACCCACAGCTAACATCTTACTCAATGGTGAAAAAATTAAAGATTTTACTCTAAAATAAAGGAAAAGACAAGGATGTGCACTCTTGTCCCTTTCATTTAACATAATAAAGAAAAGAAATAAAAGAAATCCAAACTTGAAGAGAAGTAACTCTATCACTATTTGCAGAGAACATGTTACTATATATATATATATATATATATATATATATATGGGGCATATACCCCTAATGTCTCCATCAAAAACTCTCAGAACCTATAAATAAATGCAGTAAGGTTACAGAATATGCAATTAACACAGAAATCTGTACAATCCAAAAGGGAAAATAATAAAAGCAATCCCATTGGAAATCACATCAAAAAGAATAAAACATCTAGGAAGAAACGTCACACAGAAGTAAAAGATCTATATCCTAAAAACTTTTAAGACAGTGATAGGAAACTGAAGATAACACAAAGAAATGGAAAGATATCCCATGTTCATGTATTGGAAGGGTTAATATTTTTTAAATGTACACACTACTCAGAGTAATCTATAGATATATTGAAATCCCTATCAAAACATCTATCACATTTTTTCACAGAACTATAACAAGTAATTCTCAAATTGGTAAAAGACCCTGAATGTCAGAGAAATCTTGAGGAAAAAGAACAAAGTTGGAGGTATCCTGGTCCCTGACTTCAGACCATACTACAAAGCTACAATAATCAAAAGGGTATGTTTTGGGACAAAAACAGACACATAGATCAGAGGAACAGAAGAGAGAGTCCAGGAATAAGCCCATACACTTATGGTCAACTAAACTATGAAAAAGGATTTAAAAATATACAATGGAGAAAAGACAGGCTCTTCATAAGTGGTGCTGGGAGAACTGGACAGCTACATGTAAAAGAATGAAATTAGAATATTTTCTCATACTGTATACAAAAATAAACTCAAAATGTATTAAAGTCCTAAATGTTAGATTGGAAACCATAAAATTCCTGGAAGAAAACAGAAAAGTGGCATAAATTGTAGCAATATATTTTTAGATCTGTCTCCTAAGACAAAGGGAAAAAAAGCAAAAATAAACAGTGAGGCTTAGTTAAATTTAAAAGTGTTTGTACAGTGAAGGAAACCATTAGCAAAATAGAAAGACTGGAAAGGAAAAAGCATTCTCAAAAAATATAGGGGTTATAAGGGGTGATAAAATGACTGATAAGGGGTTAATATCCAAAATATATGAACAGTTCATACAACTCAGTATTGAAAAACAAAACAACCTAATTAAAAGTAGAAGACTTGAATAGGCATTTTTCCAAGTAAGATAGACAGATAGCCAGCAGGTACCTGAAAAGATCCTCAACCTTTCTAATCATTATAGATATGCAAAACAAAACCACAATGAGGTATGACCTCGCACTATCACAGAGTGATATAGTCACATAATGATTATCATTAAAAAAAACACACACACAAATAAGTGTTGCTGAAGATGTGGATAAAAGGGAACACTTTTCATTCCTGTGGGGATGTAAATTGGTGGAGTCACCACATAAAACAGTGTCTAGATTCCTTCAAAGCTAAAAATAGAACTGCCATATGATCCAGTAATTCTACTCCTGAGTATATAGTTAAGGAAAATGAAAACAATTAAAAAAGATACTTGCAACCCAGTGTTAGTAGCAGAATCATTTACAATTGCCATCATATGAAAGCAACCTAAGTGTCCATCAACCAATGAATGGATAAAGAACATGTGGATTCTGTATGTTATCATTTATAAGTGGAATCTAAAAAGTAAACAAAGAATGACAAACAGAAGCAGATACAGAGAAAAAACTAGTGGCTATCAGTGGTGGGAGGTAGGAGTGGTGGGTGGGAAAGGAAAGATGGGGTGGGAGATTAAAAGGCACAAACTACTATATATCAAATAAATAATCTACAATGATATAGAGCACAGGAAATTTTGCTAATATTCTATAATAAGTCTTCCCTAGTGGCTCAGATGGAAAAGAATCTTCCTGCAAGGCAGGAGACACAGGTTTGATCCCTGGGTCAGGAAGATGCTCTGGAGGAGGAATTGGCAACCCACACCTGTATTTTTCGCTGGAGAATCCCATAGCCTGGCAGGCTACAGTCAGATATGACTTGGCAACTGAATGACAACAACAACATATTTAAATTAAAAGTTAAAGAAAGAGAAGAGGAAAACAATAGGATCACTAAAACATGTATGATGTGCTTTGAAGATACACAATAAAACACACATAAAAAGACAGTAGCTAACCTAAGCAGGAAAAATAAGAATACTCAAAGACAAAAAGTTGAACAGTTAAACGAAAAAAAAAAAAAAATGAATTCTATCAGAAATTATTGAGTACTTTGAAAAATATGACAACAGAAATGAATAAATGAGATGGATAAATTCATAAGGAAATAGAAATTCTTTGTTATTTTAATAACATTTTGATTTCTTGTAAAGCATTGATCTGTTTAGGTTTTCTAAGAGTTCATTCGTCACAAAAGGCCTACATAGTCACTGAAGAGTTTTAAGCAGAGAAGTGAAGTGATTCGAGTTGCACTTAAAAGTCTCCATCCAGGTCATTTTTTATTCTGAAGCTAGAGAGAATGCTGCTAAAAAACTATTACAGGACACCAAAGGATGTTGGTGGCTCTCACTGAGGTATTGGCAGTGAAGTTAAAGAGATGTGGGTAGTTTCAAATGTATTGAACAGAATCAGCATGATTGTGATTGAGTAGATGAGGGAAGGGATTGCACAGCAAACTGGTCATATTCATCCTTTCACTTGATTATCTTCATAGCCCCCAAACCTAGCATAACATCTGTCACACAGTAGGTATTCTGTGACCTGTTCATTGCTTCACTCAACACATATTTATTCTCAAATAGCTCTCAAGAGATGATGATCTATTTTCTGGGTGTTGCTACTTAGTAAAAAAGTATCTAGATGTAAAAATTTGGAGAAGAAAATGGCACTCCACTCCAGTACTCTTGCCTGGAGAATCTCATGGACGGAGGAACCTGGTGGGCTGCAGTCCATGGGGTTGCTCAGAGTCAGACATGACTAAGCTACTTCACTTTCACTTTTCATGTTCATGAATTGGAGAAGAATATGGCAACCCACTCCAGTGTTCTTGCCTGGAGAATTCCAAGGACGGGGGAACCTGGTGGGCTACCGTCTATGGGGTCTGACAGAGTTGGACACGACTGAAGCAACTTAGCAGCAGCAGCAGCAGATGTAAAAATTGCTAAGGAAATAAGCAAAAAATTAATAAACAGACTATAATTCCTGCTTTTTATTAAAAAGGGCTGTAGTGAATGCATTATCAAAATTCTAAGAATTGAAGAGCATGGGCTGGCATTGGAGTGGCCATCTTCCACAGAGAAAGACTATTAACTTGTGACCCCATTCACAAAGATAGTAGAGTACAACTTTTAGTTGGTTCATACTTGATAAAAGCATAAGCCCATATGAATGAATTTGAAATGAAACCTGTGGTTTTAAAAGCATATTAGCAAGTACATAATGACTAAGCACATTAAAAATCCAATAGACTGAGACTCAACCAGCATACAATGTCTCAACTTGAATTCAACATTCCTAAATATTCAAAACGTTTTTTTTTTTTTTTTTAATTTCATAACTGAAAGCCTTTTCCACTTACCCCAGACAGGGTTCCTTGACTTCCCTTCCTTTAGTACAGCACTAACATTATATAAACATAATTGAATTTTTAGTCAGCCTCCTTTCATTTGAGTTTGAACTTCCTGCGATCAGCAACAATGGGTTATTTATTTTTTTATGTCCTCCTGGATAATATTTAGCACACAAACAATGTTTAATAAATATTGAATAAATGAAATTTTGTGTTCACTGTTCCTTCCAAGAAACAAGTTTGGATTGTCAACAAATGGATGGGCTGAGGGAAAGATGCAGTTTAAAAATGCTTTCTTTCTTTTTACCATGAACTACTGACAATGCGAGACTTACTCTTTCATGACTTAGCCTCCCCAATTTCTTCTTTTTGTCCAGGGTTTCTCAGTCTCAGCACTGTAGACTTTTTTGGGCCTGGGTAGTTCTTTGTTGTGGGGCTTCCCTGTTCCAATATAGGCTGTCCAGCACCACCCTTGGCCTTATTCACTAGATGCCAGTAGCTCTCTCGTGGTATCAGTCAAAAATGTCTTCAGACACTGTCAAATGTCCCTCAAGAGGTAAAAATCACCCCAGCTACAGAACCACTGATTATGTCTGCCTGGGATTTTATGGTACAAAGCAGTTAAGGAAAACAAAACAAAACAAAATCCTTGTCTAAGACAGGTCAGCTGCCTTGTACAAAATTACATGACTTCAAAGCTACAGAGCAAATGCAATCTTCAGTTGAGTTACAGTGGAAATAAAGCCTATTCTAGAGGTTTGTGGTAGGAATCATGTGATATAATATGTAAGCATGTCTGACATACTTTTATTGGCTTATGTTGGCCTTGTGAAGTACTTATTGAATCTGAATGCTGATTAATACAGCGTGTCTTTAGAAAGAGGAGTAAGTAAGCAAAAACTGGCAACAAAGTCATTTTGGATTTGCTGTCATCATCTTCAGCTGCTTTAGTGATGTTTTTCATGTTCTAATGTTTCTAGTTTCCACTCCCTGAATCTTTTCTCAGATGTCCACTTAGTTGCTGTATCAACAACACATGCAGAAATCATGCTTGTCTACCAGTGCCCTCAGATAAAACTCCTGCACCCAGTGTGGGAGAGATGTCCATTAGCAATTCAACTATTTCAGTACAGTTCACAACTTTGGCAATAACATTGCTTCATCAGCATGTGAATAATGTTTTGTAAAGCTTTTGCTTACAAATAAAGATCAATTTTGCACGTTTATTGACAAGTCATCGAAGAATATGCTAAATTATTAAACAAAGAAACACTCTTAAATTTTATCCTTTAAAGTCTCTATCACATAGCCAAATGCTTGCATTACTCAAATCTTAAACAAGGAGAAGCTTAAAAAAAAATACAGTGTGCAACATGGCATTTTCTAGAAACCTGAAAGGAAAATATTTTCCCAAATGGGCTATATAGCTTAAGTGGCAGATTCTGCCTTATTTCCTGGCCCAGGCTTGAATATGAAAGGTCATGTCGTCCTGCAGAACAGATCTCCATGGCCTTGGGTGTACTTTCATTTTGCTATGGGAGAAGCAAAGAATAAAAAGAACTGTTTTCCTTTGCTTTCAGGCAGTGGCAACTCATCTCTTGGCAAGTCTGCTGCATTCCTCCTGGGTTTGGAAGCAGCCCACACAGAGTCCTTGAAGTCTTACTCCCCTGGGACTTCTCTGTATGAGAATCATATTTGAGACAGGGGCAAGGCATAGCCTAAAACTCAGTTACCTGCTTTTGCAGGTATCATCTCAACCATCAAGTCTTGACTCTACCACCACCCGAATATCTCAATCCCCCAGCCCTCCATCCCTGGTCTTGGTGCAGGTGAACCAAAGTATCTCTCTCTTCATTTTTCAAGGCTGCCTTGGGGAACTTCCACAAGTCCCTGCTCTCCCAGTCCCACCACTTGCTTTGGACATTGCTTTAGATCTAGTCTCTGCTGTCCCCAACCCCCATGACCATGGCTTATCATGTCTCATGGCAACTGTCATTAAAAAAACTATTTTTTTTTTTCTGTGTGCACAGGGACCTGTGATTGAGGGTTTACTCCTTTGGAAGGAGAGGGGTTTATTCTTTTGTAGGAATCATAATGGATGCTTTTGAATTGTGGTGCTGGAGAACACTCTTAAGAGTCCCTTGGATAGCAAGGAGATTAAACCAGTCAATCCTAAAGGAAATCAACCCTGAATATTCATTGGAAGGACTGATGCTAAAGCTCCAATACTTTGGCCACCTAATGTGAAGAGCCAACTCATTGGGAAAAACCTTGATGCTGGGAAAAGTTGAAGGCAGGAGAAGTGGGCAGCAGAGGCTAAAATGGTTGGATGGCATCACCACCTCAATGGACATGAGTCTGAGCAAGCTCCAGGAGATAGTGAAGGACTGGGAAGCCTGGTGTGCTGCAGTCCATGGGGTTGCAAAGAGTCAGACATAACTTAGTGGCTGGACAACGAGGAGGAAGAACCATAAAGGAACCATACAGGCAGCCTTGCATGCTTAAGGCATATACATTTCTTTGCAGGTAGTAAAAATCTAAAACCTTGGTTTTACAGGTATCAATACTGGAGGTGTGTTCACATCCATCTAAGCTTAAAGACAGAACCCAAATACCATTTTCGATTTGAGATATATCTTTGGAGAAAAATAGTGCTGTTTCTTGTCAATGCTTTTGTGGTAACAATAAAGATGTCTGCACAAGGCCCTCTGGGAAATGGTGAGATATTCCCTTGTCAGTGACTGGACAGAAATTGCTTCCTGTGGCATGACTGTTTAGTTGCAGCTGAAGGAAACTGGAAAGAATGATGAACCTGGATACAGACTAGTAATAATGGATAACTCCATATATCATATTTTTAATCCTCACATAAACCTTTAAAATAGGTACAACTATTATCCCTATTTTAACTGAAGCATGAAGTAGTTAAGGAATTTGCCCACTGTTTAATAATTAATAGAGGAATATTCAAACACAGCTCTGTCTAATTCCAGCATATCTCTTCTCTACCACTGTTCTCCCCTCCTCCTGGGAATGTGAAGTCATATTAGTCCTAGTTTTGGAACCTAGTTGTGACTTCATTTTGGTTTTCCTCAGTTAATTTACTTATTTACAGAGTAAGGCAAAATTTATCTCAGAGGACCCTTGTGGAAATGACAGGATAACGGATGTGGAAGTGGAAATATTTAGATTGTAGGACCTGTCACTTATAATAGGATGTGGTACATTGTTGAGTTAATAGTAATGCTCTGGGGTGACTCCCAAGAGATGCTTTTCATAGCTGAATTTAAGAGTATAGTCTATCTTTGTGTCCTGATCTTTTTAGAAACTCAGTTTGACTTACAACATTATTTTGTGACCCAGTTGAGTTTCAAACAAAACACCTTGGCCTGGGCTTTGCCAACCTGGATTAATTGTTGGTTTGTCACTCTGATCCTTAAAGAGGAAACAACAAAGATTGGGCATCTGGCATGCTTATTACTGGCAGCCACATGGTCAAAACAAACTTGGAGCTTTAGTCAAGGTTTGTATTGGCAGAAAAAAAGCAAGCCAGGGCTATTTAATAGCATTTCAAGAAACTGGACTAACATTTCTTGAGGGCTGCAAAAACCACCATGTATTGGAAATACAGGATGAACAAGGGAAATAAGAAGCAAAATAAGAGTTCTTAAAGAGAAATGATGAAACTTGAGGGCTGGTTCATGTGAAAATCATATGAATGCTACTTTATAAGCACAAAAGGATTTTCCTCCCCCAAACTCTTACAGTACAGATACTATTTTCCCTACTAGACCTATTTAGAAAATATTTTCTTTTTATTTTCTTTCTCTGCCCCCATTTAATTATTTAAATACTTTAAAGGAAATAATTCCAGGTTCCAATGTTTTGTTTGTTTGGTTTTTGTTTGTTTATTCTCTGGCTTTCTCTCACTGGGATGTGAACTGTGTCTTTCTCCTCTGCCTGAGAGTCTGCTATTGGAGAACCCTTCTCAGTCCAAGTATCACTCTTTTAAACCTGTCTTTCCTTTACAGAAGGGAAGCCATTTTGAAACGAGGCCCTTCCTTTTTAGAAGGGAAGCCATTTTGAAAGGAGGCCCTGGGGTGCTACTTGCATGAGTGATTTCATCAGTTTCTCAGAGTATTTTACTTTAAGTGTCTTGTAACGGACATAGAACTTGTTTCTAAGTCCAACAACCTGACTTCATTTCAAATTTCAGCCTTACCACTTTCTAGTTTTGTGATTATAAGTGAGTTACAGAAGCACTCTCTATCTCAATTAAGTCCTTGACTTAATGGTAAAAATAACAGCACTGTAGACTATTTCATGTAATTCTTACAACATACTGGAAGAAAGGCATGTAGATCTGGGTTTGTTATACAAGAACCCCTTGGTAAACTGTTTCCTGCCCTGCCCCCACCTTTGTTCTCCAGAAATATTCATTTCCAAAGTCAGGGAAATAGAAGGAAAAGAAAACTAGGAAGCTAGAATGGCAATCACCTTAGGAATATTGTCAGTTTTAACTAATTTAACCAACCCTTTCTCCCTCAGGTTATTACTCCAGCTAATGGAAGTATTCTTGGCAGCAATCTCATGCTGGAGGGAGCAGTTACTATTTAATTTTGTATTAGCAGAAGTATTTAGGAACAGTATTTTTAAAATGATGGATCACTTTTTTTCTTTTTGTCTAGGGCTTTAAGCTACAGATGAATAGGCAGAATTCTTTCCTTCAAGGAGATTTCAGTCTTGGGATAGCAATTCTTTGACTTCAGGTTTGACACAGGCTATACCAGGCTGCTCTTTTTTCTTTTTCTGGACATAATAATCAATAGGTAAATCTGATCAAACCACCTTTCCTTCAGTTTTTCAGGCTAAAATCTTTGCCTTCATACAATGCAAAATTCTGGAGCCTCACCAAAAGGCTTGTGCTACTGTTGGAGAATAGATCATGCTCTTTCCTGGTGGGGGGTGGGGGGCTGGGGGTGGGAATGCTGATTTCTCCTGCTGCAGCCCCCACCCCCCCTTTTTAAAATTATTTTTATTTAGCTGCACTGGATCTTAGTTGTGGTGTGTGGGATCTTCCAAGCAGCATATGAGATCTAGTTCCCTGACCTGGGATTTAACTCAGACCCCCTGGGTTGAGAGTGAGGAGTCTTAGCCACTGGACCACCGACGAAGTCCCTGCTGCAGCCCTCCCTGCTGCTCCCTCCACGTCATGCCAGAAGGGTTATCCCAGCTGACCTTCTGTCAAGGCAAGTCTGCAAACCTCACTCTCCACTTTCCATAACATAGGGGCACCCTGGCCCTTTCCAGAGCTGAGAACCAAATCACGTAGCTCTCACTAAAACTAGTACAGTGTTTGCACTTTAGGAAATTCAATCCTGTGGTAGCTAAGATAGAGACAATAGTGTACAAAGCATAGTCTGCATACAGGCAGCTTACATTCTGGTGAGAGGAGGCGAGTAAACGATTAGAGCCTGGATTTACTTCCTTTAAGGCATTTCGATAATTAAAAGGGGGCAGAGAAAGAAAATAAGAGAAAACATTTTCTATAATAGGGTAGTCAGGGAAAATTGCCTTTCAGTTTCAAAAAAGAAAGTCATGCAAAGGGTGGGAGGAGTAATTTACCAGGGGAACCAGTGGGCTCAGGGTCCTGAAGAAGATCAGAGCTTGGTGCATTTAAAGGGAACTTAAGGGATTGTGGGCAACCTGAAAGAAGCAGGTTGCGGAGAGAAGTGTGCCTTATATCTCTCTTCCTGTTCTTCATTGAGCAGAGATGAAGATAGTCTCACGTGAACCTCAAGACACCTGATTCTTGTTGTGAGATTGGGTTTCAGAGGAGAAAGGATTACACCACCATCTGCCATACCAGTTTCCCTTGAACCTGCCAGAGGCAGGTGGGATGAGATAAGCTGCCTTGACCCCTCACTCAATTCCCTGAAGGACCCCTTCTTCTCAAGACCTGGCCTGATCTCTTGAAGATATTTTTCTATTCAGCCCTCAAGGGCTTTGCCACAGCTGATACCAAGCCTAGGGACATTACTATAACACTGGAATGTTTCAGTCTTGGATAACTACTCACTATTGTGGCTTAGAAGGAATATTGGGTAAATATCTAATAATATAAATATAAATACCTAATAATATGAAAAAGCTGACTCAACTCTACATTCAAAAATCTAAGATTATGGCATCTGGTCCCACCACTTCATAACAAATAGATGGGGAATAAATGCAAAAAGTGACAGATTATTTTCTTGGGCTCCAAAATCACTGCAGATGGTGACTGCAGGTAGGAAATTAAAAGATGTTTGCTTCTTAGGAGAAAAACTACAATCAACCTAGATAGAATATTAAAAAGCAGAGACATTACTTTGCAAACAAAGATCTGTAAACTTAAAGTTATGACTTTTCCAGTAGTCATGCACTGATATGAGAGTTTGAACATAAAGAAGGTTGAGTGCTGAAGAATTGATGCTTTTGAACTGTGGTGTTGGAGAAGACTATTGAGAGTCCCTTGGATAGCAAGGAGATCAAACCAGACAATCCTAAAGAAAATCAGCCCTGAATATTCATGGGAAGGACTGATGATGAAGCTCCAATACTTTGGCCACCTGATGCAAAGAGTTGATTCCTTGGAAAAGACCCTGATGCTGGGAAAGATTGAAGGCAGGAGGAGAAGGGGGTGACAGAGAACGAGATGGTTGAATGGCCTCTCCAAATCAATGGACATGAGTTTGAGCCAACTCTGGGAGATAGTGAAGTATAGGAAAGCCAGGCATGCTGCATGGAGTTGCAAAGAATTGGACATGACTTAGTAACTAAACAACAACAACAAATGTATTAGACTGAGGTGATTAAGGACATTTCTATAGAGCTGTGCCTCTCCTCTTCCTGATGTTCTTTCCTCATGTTCATGTTCCCCAAATTCCTCCATCTACTCTGTGATTGACTACCTTTTGCTACCAACCTAAATCTGCCATAACTCAATAATTTTCAATAATCTACAATCACCCATTCCTACTGGCCACATCACTCTTCTAGAGCTCTTTTTCCAAAAGAAAAAGATAAGTTTAGCTTATACTTGATGTTGAGGTGGGAGTGGGGAGATGAATCATTAAAAAGAATCATGCTAAGCTGTAAATAACTAACTGAGATTCCACTTCATACCTCCCCAAAACATTTCCATTTTTGGAGAATAGTCCAATACCTCACAAAAATAATATTTCTCTGATGGCAAAATTCTAGAAAAGGTAACTTTGACTTTGTATGTATTAAACTTAGCTGAGTGCAATCAAAGATTAAGAGCTACTGATAACATTTCAGGAACTCATCTAAGGTTTGATCCTATTGTTTCACTTCATAATCACCTGATCTGAATTTAGAAAAAACACTCTATTAGTAAAGATGAATTTAATGAAATAAAAGTAACTTTTAAGCTAAATGCCCAGCTTGATTCTAGAAAATAATCAAGCATATTTATATAGTTAGTGTAGACTTTATTTTGGAATGGATTTTAAGCATTAGAAGATGTGGGCCCCACTGATTCACTCAGGGTCTGTATGATCATGTTTGAGTAATTTATTTATTCTATAGGTTTTTTTCCCCATTTAACAAAATGATTGAGTTGAACTAGATGTATAATTTTAGTGATCACAGGTATGTCTGATTTATATTATTTAGGAGCCCATGAAATACAGTTTTTAACAATGTACCAGCTAAGTTCGAGAGGCTTCTTTTGATAATCTTTCAATAGACACACATTTTAATCACAGCATCTTTCCCATAGTCAGTTGAAAATGTGATGATCTAAAATATGCAATTACTCTACTATATAATGTCTGAATTTTATTACAACAAAGAAAAGATTTTTTAATTTATAATATTAAAAATACACTTGTAATAAAATCATAATACATTTTGCCAAATATATATATTTATTAATCTTGTATTTTTATATTTGATTTCTATTTGAAAAACAAAATACCAGATTCATTCTTTGGTTTTATGCAATGTAATCCTTTATGCTACAGAGAAGAGTTAAATACATTCAGCTGAAGCTGGAGAGAGTTTATTCACTGCCATGCACACAGCTAAGCAGAGGCAGGGCTCCTAGGACAACACTAACATAAGATTTTTATAGAGTTGGCTGAGGAGCCTGACCCAGGAGTTAAATTGAGTAAGGATTGTGACCAGATTAGATTTCTGATGACAATGAAAAGGGAGCCTGGGGCCAATGCTGAGAGGAAGAAACTCATTCCTTAAATCTGCCACTTTCACCTTTTCCTTTTAACAGTGGATCAAAACCCCCATCCCAAACTTTTCTGCTCTTGAAACTTTGCTTTGTTTTGATCTGAAGCTCAGTTGCATCTCTTCTTGAAAGATTTATCACCTAGCCTAATTCTTAATTAATAGTACTTGTTTATAATCATATTTTATTACTTCAAAGAGTATTCATATTTTATATTTCTTTCTATTATCTTCCCTAACATCCTTCCAAATTGTATAGTTTTGCCATTTTATCCTAAAGAAAATGATTTTCTGTTTTCCCAGAAAAATCTCATTTTTCTATCCAAATTCTCAGAGTCTGTACTTTTAAGCATGTAAGACATTAATTACTACAAGTTAACGCCTTAATTCTTGAAATTCAGGCTGCTAGTCTGAGCTAAGAGGATAAAAATCAAGTCAAAAAGGTAATCATTCGTGCATTTAAATTTTGTGCCAATTTTTTCTTATGTTAAGTTATGATGTTACTTACTGAAATTTCTGTTTTTTATATAACTAGTGGATTTCTGAAGCTCCCTGTAGAAATTCTACACTTAATAAGCAGATGTTCCTATATTAAAACTATTACAATTTTTAAAGAAAAAGACATCTCATGCTCCCCATCATATCTTATCTTCTAGGACTGAATCTATTTAAACAGAGCTCCAGAGACCAGGTTTCAGTTCAGTTCAATCATTCAGTCATGTCTGACTCTTTGTGACCCCATGGACCACAGCACGTCAGGCCTCTCTGTCCATCAACAACTCCTGGAGCTTGCACAAACTCATGTCCATCAAGTCAGTGATGGCATCCAACCATCTCATCCTCTGTCATCCCTTTCTCTTCCTGCCTTCAATCTTTCCTAGCATCAGGGTCTTTCCCAATGAGTCAGTTCTTCACATCAGGTGGACAGAGTATTGGAGTTTCAGCTTCAACATCAGTCCTTCCAATGAATATTCAACACTGATTTCCTTTAGGATTGGCTGATTTGATCACCTTGCTGTCCAAGTCATTCTCAAGAGTCTTTTCCAACATCACAGTTCAAAAGGATAAATTCTTCAGCGCTCAGCTTTCTTTGTGGTCCAACTCTCACATCCACACATGACTACTGGAAAAACCATAGCTTTGACTAGATAGACCTTTGTTGGAAAAGTAATGTCTCTGCTTTTTAATACATCGTCTAAGTTGGCCATAGCTTTTCTTCCAAGGAGTAAGCGTCTTTTAATCTCATGGCTGCAGCCACCATCTGCAGTGATTTTGGAGCCCAAGAAAATAGTTTGTCACTTATCTATTTGCCATGAATTGATGGGACCAGATGCCATGATCTTCGTTTTTTGAATGTTGAGTTTTTAAGCCAGCTTTTTCACTTGCCTTTCTCACTTTCATCAAGATGGTCTTTAGTTCTTCTTTGCTTTCTGCCATAAGGGTGGTGTCATCTGCATATATGAGGTTATTGATATTTCTCTCAGCAAATTGATATTTCTCTCTTGATTCCAGCTTGTGCTTCATCCAGTCCAGCATTTCACGTGATGTACTCTGCACATAAGTTAAATAAGCAAGGTGGCAATATACAACCTTGACATACTTCTTTCTCAATTTGGAACCAGTCTGGTGTTCAATGTCCAGTTCTAACTGTTGCTCCTTGACCTGTATCCAGATTTCTCAGGAATCAGGTAAGGCGGTCTGGTATTCCCATCACTTGAAGAATTTTTTAGAGTTTGTTTTGATCCACACAGCCAAAGTCTTTGATGTAGTCAATAAAGCAGAAGTAAATGTTCTTCTAGAACTTTCTTGCTTTTTCAATGATCCGACGGATGTTGGCAATTTGATCTCTGATTCCTCTGCCTTTTCTAAATGCAGCTTGAGCAGTTGGAATTTCTCGGGTCACATACTGTTGAAGTTTAGCTTGAAGAATTTTGAGCATTACTTTACTAGCATGAGATGAGTGCAATTGTGCAGTAGTTTGAACATTCTTTTGGCATTGCCTTTCTTTGGAATTGGAATGAAAACTGACCTTTTCCAGTTCTGTGATCGCTGCTGAGCTTTCCAAATTTGCTGGCATATTTAGTGCAGCACTTTAACAGCATCATCTTTTAGGATTTGAAATAGCTCAACTGGAATTCTATCACCTCCATTAGCTTTGTTTGTAGTGATGCTTCCTAAGGCTCACTGACTTTGCATTCCAGGATGTCTGGCACTAGGTGAGTGAACACACCATCATGGTTATATGGGTCACTAAGATCTTTTTTGTATAGTTCTTCTGTGTATTCTTGCCACCTCTTCTTAATATCTTCTGCTTCTGTTAGGTCCATACTGTTTCTGTCCTTTATTGTACCTATCTTTGCATGAAATGTTCCCTTGGTATCTCTAATTTTCTTGACGTGATGTCTAGTGTTTCCCATTCTATTGTTTTCCTCTATTTCTTTGCACTGATCACTGAGGAAAGCTTTTTTATCTCTCCTTGCTATTCTTTGGAACTCTGAATTCAAATGGGTATATCTTTTCTTTTCTGCTTTGCCTTTAGCTTCTCTACTTTTCTCAGCTATTTGTAAGGCCTCCTCAGACAATCATTTTGCCTTTTTTTTTTTCTGGAACAACTAAACCTAGTGGAAGTCACCACAGACAAGCATGGCTCCTGTCTTTCCAATTTTATTTGATTTCTTTTTTTGATAAAAGGTGATTTATTGCTATTTCAATAGAACATTTCATCCAGAAACTCCCTGGGTGTAGGATCTTTATGGTCCTGATAAGTTCATCTTTGCACAGTAGCAGAAAGGTCCTTGATTAGCTAGTAGTCTTTCAGTTATAAGCAGGGGAAACCATAATCAAAATGGCCTAAGAAACAGGGGACATTATTGGTCCATTTAACTGAGTCGTCTAGAGACAGATCTGGGATTAAGGTTCAGTTGGATCCAGGTGACCAATACTTATCAATAGAACTTTCTCTGATGTAGTTTATTAGCTTTACTTCTTTTTTCTCTTGACCTCATTCTTTTCTTCTCTTACTCGACATGTTTTCCTTTACTCTTTTCAGTCCAGGAAGATGAGTGCTGGAGGTCCAACATGACTTCTTCCTATCACCACAACCACCAAGGCAAGGGGTAGTCTTTCTTATTGGCTCTACCAAAGAAGTCCTGGTAAGAATCTAATTGTCTGACCTGTGTTGCATGCCCAATCATTGTTGTGGGTTAGGTGTGGGTAGAAATTCTGACTAATGAGGCTGCATCTCAAGCCCATGGTTATGTGATTGAGATATGAGGAAGGAGTGTCTTGTGATTGACTGCCCCCAGGTCCACTTAGACTTTGAAAGGGGTATCTCCAAAGGAAGAGATACCAGGCCAATAAATAAGGTGATTTATTATACAGAGCTTCTTAGTTTCCCATCTTTGCCCTGGTTTATTATTCTCTTTTTTCTCTAGAGGATTCTTTCCAGAAATATCTTCCTTACATGTGTTACATTTTCTCCCACTGTTGTTTTCTATTTGAAGTTTACCAGTTATTTAATTAGGATTAAAGAACCTCTCAATCTTTCTCCAATAGGTAAGTTCAAATGGTGAACACTCAGGGGATTCCTTGGGATTGTCTCTGTAAGGAAGTAATTGAATACAATAACATCATCTGAACTATTAGCATGATTAGTTGCTCATTTCCTAAGCATTTTCTCCAGGGCTGAAAAAGTATTTTGGATAAAGCCTCAGCCTTTACACAGATAGCGAGGGAGCCAAGCATTGCTGCTCCTGAAGGAACTCGTGGCAGGGGCCACAACTTTAAGAACATGGGCTTGTGCCTTGGAAAGCTAGCAAGAGGACCACTAATATATTTCTCCTATCCTATAATGTAAACGTGGTGCGGCTCCAGTCATATTTGTGTCATGGGTTAGATTTTCGGTATATATTTTTAAAAATTGTTTAGTCACTCAGCCGTGTCTGATGCCTTGTGACCCCATGACCTGCAGCACTCCAGGCTTCCCCGTCCTTCGCCATCTCCCGGAGTTTGCTCAAACTCATGTCCGTTGAGTCGGTGGTGCCATCCAGCCATCTCATTCTCTGTTGCCCCCTTTTAAAGTTGTTTATAAAATACCTCTATGTATTTATTTGTTTTTGGCTCTCCTGGGTCTCCCTCGCTGCTCGGGCCCCCCGCTAGCTGTGGCGAGGAGCGGGGGCTCCTCCCCAGGAGGGTGTGCGCCTGTCCCTGCGGGGCTCCTTTTGTTACACAGCACAGGCTCTGGTGCACGGGCTTCAGTAGCTGACGTGCATGGCTCAGTCGTCTTGCTTCCCAGGCTTCAGAGCACAGGGTCAGTAGTCATGGGGCACAGGCTTAGTCGCTTTGCAGCATTTGCGATGTTACCGGACGCAGGATCGAACCCATGTCTCCCACCTTGGCAGGTAGGTTCTTTCCTACCAAGCCACCAAGGAAGCCCCCTCGGTATATGTTGATGGTGTGACTAGATATGTCCAATACTGCCCTGCCAGTCACCCCCAGTGATGGTTGTGATGGTTAGTTTTGTGTATCAATTTGACTGGGGCAAAAGGTGCCCAGATTAATTCTTTCTCAGTGTGCATGTGAGGGTATTTTTGGATGAACATTTAAACCAGGGGATTCAGTAAAGCAGGTTCCCCTCTCCAATGTGTGTGGGCATCAGCAAATCCATGGAGGACCATTTCACTGTGGTTTCTCCTTTGTCCTTGGATGTGGGGTACCTTTTTTTGGTGGGTTCCAGTGGCTTCCTGTCAATGGCTGTTCAACAGTTAGTTGTGATTTGATGCTCTGGCAGGAGAAGGTGAGTGCACGTCCTTCTGCTCTGCCATCCTAATCACCAATATCTCTCTCCAATTTTAAATACTCAGTAAAGGGATATGCCCACCATCACTGCTGCTATTGTTTTCTTATCATTATCATTACCATCATTGGGCTTCCCTGTGGCTCAGAAGTAAAGAATCTGCCTGCAGTGCAGGAGCCACAGGAGATGCAAGTTCGATCCCTGGATAGGGAAGATGCCCTTGAGGAGGGCACGGCAAGCCACTCCAATAGTCTTACCTGGAGAACCCCATGGACAGAGGAACCTGATAGGCTAGAGTCCATAGGTTTGCAAAGAGTCAGACACGACTGAAGTGACTTAGCACGCACCGTCATTACTCTTCTTCCCATGTAATATACTAAGTGCTTTATAATACCTCCTTTAATAGTCACAGTAGACTCTTAGAGGTAGGTAATATTTTCTTTGTGCTACATTTAAGGAAAATGAGAGGTTAAATAACTTTTAAGAGGTCACACATTTAGAAAGCAATCAAGTTAAAGTGTATCAGTGATCCGCTAGAGCTTGTGTTTTTGCATTATGTCATATGATTTCCCTGAAAGCTGGTGTTCCAAGGATACACAGTGAGGTAAAGCCATATTGCCTCCAGGGACCTAGGATTAAATGGCTTTAACACAGTTTCCCCTATGTGTCCTTAATGCCCCGTTATAGTTCTGGAACTTCTCCCATCTAACTGGAATCAATTTTCCATTCTTAGTAAGTTTAAATCACATTTAAGGCAGACTTCTTGGGCCTGTTTTCATTTAGTTCAAACTGTTCAAGCTCAAGATAAAATCAAGTCTGCTTTCAACAAGTTGAGTATTTGTTCCATGAGTACTCTGATTTTTTGATCCATAGTATGTGCATCTTTTTGCTGCAAGAAGTCCCACTGAATTGGTAAAGCAAAAAGGAAATGTGTTATCTCACATAACAATAAACCTAGAAGAAGTGTGGATTCCAGGGTTGACGACTTTATCCTCCCCAGTCTTCAAGCACACACAATAAGTGTTTCCTTGTCATTAACAAAGTGGCTGTAGCATTTGCAGGAGTTACCTCCAGAAATAACGTGATCTTGTGGAAGAAGAGACATGATCTCTCTGCATTGATCTCTTTTATGAGCAGTAAAACTTGTGAAATGGAGCTGAAACTCTCATGATAGTCTGGGTGCAATGATGTTGGACATTGTCCCTTTCAACTTGTAGACTGGTTCTACCCAGGGAGATTCACAGCAAACCATAGCTCTCACATATATAATTGTATAACAAGGATGTTAACTGATATTACTGGAGTTCTGGTTCTACAGATGATGTAGAAACAGACTCAGAGAGGGTGAGGGTCTGCCCATAATGAAACTGCTAGCACATTGAATGGGGTGTGAAGTCAATGGGCATGGATCAGCAGCTAATGATAGAGTTTTATTTTCAGACATGACTCATGAATACAAATTTTTTCCTTGACTCTATGGCCAGAATGAACTGTTGAAGATATGTGTGTGTGTGTGTGTGTGTGTGTGTGTAGATTTTTGTACCCTTTATTGGCTAGCCTATTTCTAAAGTAGTGGTTCTCAACCCTGGCTGCTCAATTAAAATGAAAGCAAACTAAAATAAAACAAATAAAACCACTGGGAAGGTTTCAAAAATACTGGTGCTCCTATCTCATAAAAATTAATTATAAGTCTTTGGAAATGGGATATAGACTTAAAAAAAAAAAAAAAAAAAAAAAACTTCTCCAGGTGATTAATGTGCATCCAAGTTGGGAATCATAGTCCTAAAAATAAAATCTAAGCTTCTGTCTTGAGACATAAGACTCATCATGACCTGACCTTTCTTTCCTATGTCACCAATGAATTTTTAGACTCTCTAACCTAGTCCCCTTGGGGTTAAACTACAACAACCCCAACCTGTTTCTAAATAGCTAAGCATTCCATGCTATCTCACAACTCTGAGCCTCTGCACATAACTATCTTTTTGCCTGAAATGCTTGTTCAACCGCTACCTATCCCTCACCATAAAATCTGATGAACTCCAGTTCAGCCTGATAACATCATCTGGAACATCTTCCTGGACTCCTGCATCATTAAATAGATATAAATACTCTTTCTGCTGTGTTTCCTCATTTTTCATTTACAAATCTGAATGCAATATAAAAATCACATACCAAGTGAAGTCAAATTGAGTGTCATGTCTCCTCTTATGGGCCATGAGTTTTTTAAGAACAAAGACTGGATTTTATTATTTTAGGTGCTTAGGATGATGCCTAGCATTTGGAAAACACTTTAAATGTTTGTTGAATTAATTTCATTTACCTTTTTTCTCAATTTCAAGAAAATGTTTCCTTTTAATTATTATTTTATTTGCAAAAGATATCCTCCCTTGTAGGCATTCCTTTTATAAAAAATAGAGCAGGAGCATTTTTTTTTTAATTTTATAATCTATCTTCACATGGTCCAAACGTTTTTCTTACCATTTATGTGCAATCCAACAAGAGACTGTTGTGCTAACTTACCCTCTGATAGCTCCACTTTAACAATGGAAAAACAATCACTCTTTCCTTTGGAAGAAAATCATGCTATTGCCAGTATAGCAATTTGATAAAAGTCCACCGTGTTCTTGTCTATCACATTCCAAGTTTAGGCTAGAAAATCTGACAGTCATTTTGTATTTAATCAGTGTAAGAAGAAAACAGGGCTGTCTGAGTACTGTGGAATGTTTTCTGTAATAAATCATTGAAAGTAATAGTCTGATCTGGGGCTAGTCTGAAAAGACAAGTGAATATTGCCACAGACGCATTACATTCAGAGTGTATATGGAAAGATAACCAAAACTTTCTTATTCTTCCAGTCTAGTTTTCACAAGACACTACCAAACAGAGCAGAATCAATATATCAAACTGAAAAAATTTGAAAAACTGTGAATCTAGATGGAATAAAAATCATAAAAAAAGATAGAAGGATTAATAACATGGAATGCATTCCTGTGAAACATAGATATAATTATTTAGAAAGTAGGACTGAAGACGTTTTTATTGATCTTGGCAATAATTATTTGACTATGACAACAAAAGCTCAGGCATAAAAGCAAAGACAACAAAAGCAAAAATTAGCAAGTAGGATTACATCAAAAGTAAAGGCTCTGCATAAGCAAAAGAAACAACTAACAAAATGAAAATGCAATCTACAGGATGGGAGAAAATATTTGCAAACCATACATCTAATAAGGGATAATACCTGAAATATATAAGGAGCTCATACAACTAAGGAGCCAAAAAAATCCAATTTAAAATGGACAAAAGATGTGAATAGATATTCTTCCAAAGAAGAAATGCAAATGGTCACAGTTACATCAAAAGGTGCTCAAGAGCACTAATCATCAGGGAAATGCAAATTAAAACCACAATGAGATATACCCTATATCTGTTAGGGTCACTATTCTCAAAAATGCAGGAGATTAAAAAGTGCAGGCAAGGAGTGGAGAAAGGTACATGTTGGTACTGGGCGGTAAGTCACTCAGTCGTGTCCAACTGCGACCCCACGGACTGCAGCCCGCCAGGTCCCTCTGTCCATGGGATTCTCCAGGCAAGAACTCTGCAGTGGGTTGCTGTGACCTCCTCCAGGGCATCTTCCTGACCCAGGGATTGAATCCATGTCTCTTAGGTCTCCTGCATTGGCAGGCAGGTTCTTTACCACTAG
Source organism: Dama dama (assembly GCF_033118175.1). Classification (NCBI taxonomy): domain Eukaryota; kingdom Metazoa; phylum Chordata; class Mammalia; order Artiodactyla; family Cervidae; genus Dama; species Dama dama. The sequence continues at coordinate 9,725,101 of NC_083681.1, forward strand.
CGCCACCTGGAATCCCACACTGTTGGTGGGAATGTAAGCTGGTGCAGCCACTACGGAAAAGAATATGGAGATTCACCAAAAATTAAAACATAGGTCTTCCCTGGAGGTACGGTGAATAAGAAACCACCTGCCAATGCCAGGGACACAGGTTCGTTTCCTGGTCTAGGAAGATTCTATGTACAGCAGGGCAACTAAGCCTGTGCACCACAACTGCTGAACCCACTATAGGAACCAGGAGCCACAACGACCGAGCCTGCTCACTGCAACTGCAGAAAGCCCATGTGCAGCAGTAAAGGCCCAGGGCAACCAAAATAGATAAAGCTGTTTTTAACAATTAAAGATTGAACTACCGTGTGATCAAGCAATGCCATTTCTGGGTATACCTCTGAAGGAAAAGAAATCAGTATCTTCAAAAACTATACTTACTCTCACATTCATGGTTATTTAATGTAACCAAGATTGTGAATAGAAACAGAAACAATGTGTCTGTCAACAGCTGAGGATAAAGAACATGTGATTCTATATTGTGATTAAAGTGCAATTGTGTTATGCACACATACACATACCTACATATTTTATTCAACCATTAAAAAAAGGAAATCCTGCCATTTGTGACAACATGAATGAACTTTGAGAACATTATGCTAAGTGAAATAAGCCAGAAACAAAATTCAAATTCTTTATGATCTTGTTCATATGTGGTATCTAAAAAAGTCAAACACATAGAACCAGAATGAATTAATACAAGGTGATTACTAGGGGCTGTAGTTGAAGGAAATTAGACACAGTTCAGTGGGGACAAACTTCCAGTTGTAATATGATTAATTTCTAAAGATTTAATGTAGAACATGATGACTACAGTTAATAATACTATATTTTATACTTCAAATTTGCTAGAGACTAGATCTTGTGTATTCTCACCACACACACAGGAAAAGGTAACTGTGTGCGGTGATGGATGTGTTAATTAACTCAATTGTGGTAATATTTCACTATGTATACATATATAAAATCATCATTTATACCCTTTAAATACTTACAATTTCATTTATCCATTAAAAAAAAGGAGAAGAAAGCAATAACTTTAAAAAATAACTAATATAAAAACCAAAAACAAATGTATAAGAGCAGAAAGAATTCTACTAGGTGGGATGATGTATTAATAAATGTTCTCCATATAAACTGATAAGATAAATATGTTTGCATACACATATTTTATACATGTATGTATGTATATATACATAGCTATCTCTTATGCATATATATGTGTATAAACTCAGTCACTCAGTCATGTCCATACTTCATGGACTGCAGCACGCCAGGCTTCCCTGTCCATCACCAACTCCTGGAGCTTACTCAACTCATGTCCATTGAGTTGGTGATGCCATCCAACCATCTCATCCTCTGTCATCCCTTTCTCCTCCTGCCTTCAATCTTTTCCAGAATCAGGGTCTTTTCCAGTGAGTCAGTTCTTCGGATCAGGTCGCCAAAGTGTTAGAGTTTCAGCTTGAGCATCAACCCTTCCAATGAATATTCAGGACTGATTTCCTTTAAGATTGACTGGTTTGATCTCTTTGCAGTCCAAGGGACTCTCAAGAGTCTTCTCCAACACCACAGTTCAAAAGCATCAATTCTTTGGTGCTCAGTTTTCTTTACAGTCCAACTCTCACATCCACATGGAAAACCATAGCTTTGACTAACCTTTGTTGGACCTTTGTTGGCAAAGTAATGTCTCTGCTTTTTAATGTGCTGTTTAGGTTGGTCATAGCTTTTCTTCCCTAAGCATCTTTTAATTTCATGACTGCAGTTACCATCTGCAGTGATTTTGGAGCCCCCAAAAAGGAAGTCTCTCACTGTTTCCATTGTTTCCCCATCTGTTTGCCATGAAGTGATGGGACCAGATGCCATGATCTTTGTTTTCTGAATGTTGAGTTTTAAGCCAGCTTTTTCACTCTCCTCTTTCACTTTCATCAAAAGGCTCTTTAGTTCTTCTTGGCTTTCTTCCATAAGGGTGGTGACATCTGGTATCTGAGGTTATTGGTATTTCTCCCAGCAATCTTGATTCCAGCTTGTGATCCATGCAGCCCAACATTTTGCATGATATACTCAGCATGTAAGTTAAATAAGCAGGATGACAATATACAGCCTTGATGTACTCCTTTCCCAATTTAGAACCAGTCTGTTTTTCTATGTCTGGTTCTAATTGTTGCTTCTTGACCTGCATACAGATTTCTCAGGAGGCAGGTCAGGTGGTCTGGTATTCTCAACTCTTGAAGAATTTTCCACAATTTGTTATGATTCACACAATCCAAAGCTTTGTTATAGTCAATAAAGCAGAAATAGATGTTTTTCTGAAAATATATGGCTTCCCAGGTGGCACTAGTGGTAAAGAACCGACTTGCCTATGCAGGAGATGCAAGAAAAGTAGGTTCAGTCCCTGGGTCAGGAAGATCCCATGGAGGAGGCCATGGCAGCTCACTCCAATATTCTTGTCTGGGGAATACCTTGGACAGAGGAGCCTGGAAGGCTACAGTCCACAGGGTCACAAAGAGTTGGACAAGACTGAAGCAACTGCAAATAAGGTTGTCTGTCTGTCTGTCTGTCTGTCTGTGTGTCTGTAGACAGAGAGAGAGATTTGTTACAGTATAAGGAATTGCCTCATGTGACTGTGGAGGCTAAGACCAAAATTTATAGATTAGGCCAGTTGACTAGAGAGTCACGAAGTTAATGCTGCAGTTTAATTCAAAAGCAGTCTGCTGGCAGAACTCTCTTTCCTTTGGTGAACACAGTGTTTTACCATCAAGTCTTTCAAATGATTATATGAGGCCCACTCCCTCATAATCTCATCTGAAAAATATCTCCATAGAAACTTCTAGAATCAGTTCAGTTGTTCAGTCGTGTCTGACTCTATGTGACCCCAAGGACTGCAGCATGCCAGGCTTCCCTGCCCATCACCAACTCCTGGGGCCTAATCAAACTCATGTCCATCGTGTTGGTGATGCCACCCAACCATCTCATCCTCTGTCATCCCCTTCTCCTCCTGCCTTCAATCTTTCCCAGCATCAGGGTCTTTTTCAATGAGTCAGTTCTTCATATCAGGTGGCCAAAGTATTGGAATTTCAGCTTCAGCATCAGTCCTTCTTCTAGAATAATAGTCAACTATATAGCTGGATGCAGCCAGATTAACATACAAAATTAATCATCACAAATAATATTTGTGAAATGTATAAATTAGTTAATTAGTTAATTAAATGTAATCACATTCACTCAGAGGCTATAGTTCAAAGCATGTAGTGGAAAAGAGTGATATTGAGGCTGTTCCAATATCTGCTTTCTTCCTTACATTAGCACAAAGAGATGCAATGAGTTGACAGACACCCTAGAAAAGCCTTGGCCACTATGTTCTAAGTAGGTGGACCAGTTGGCTCCTTGCCCTTCCTGACTTGAGCTGAGCAGTGAGCAGCAGCGATATTGCTCACAGGTGACAGCTCGGCAGGGGCACAGTGTGGGAAGGGCAGCACAGAGTATTTGGAGAGGCAGGCATCATAAATTCCTAGGAGCCAAGCTGAGGTACATCACACTTAGTGGCCCATCTTATACTTTACCATGATCACATAACCAACATCTAGAAAAAGGAAAACAGGAATTCTTAAGTTCAGAGATAAAATGACAATCCAAATCACCAGCCTTTTGAACAAGATATGTAAGGAACTGTAAAGAGAGCAATTTGACTAAAGAACAGAATATCAAGGGATAATGTGACTTGACAGGACAATGGGGCATTAAGAAAGATCATACAGGCCTTTTAAGCCAAGAAAACTTTCTAACTTCATCCCAAGGGAAACTGAAATTGTTAAAGGATTTTCAGCTTTAATGTAACATGATGAGTTAGAAAACAAAACAGATTATACAGCCACCAGTGCTACTAGATTGGGGAAACTTTCCATTGTCAGTTATGATAGACTTGGCAACCAAACCAAACTTTCCAGTGGTTACTAGTGAGGAAAGGGAAAGGTGAGGGGGGTCGGGGTGGGGGGTGGAGGATGATATAGGGGGAGGAGATTGAGAGGTACAAGCTATTGAGTATAAAATAAGTTACAATGATTTATTGTACAACACAGGGAATAAAGCCAATATTTATAATAACTATAGGAGTATAACCTTTAAAAATTGTGAATCACAGTATTATGCACCTGTAACTTATATTGCATGGCAACTACATGTCAGTTTTATTTTTTTTTTTTAAGTTCTAGGTAGAATATAAAGTCATCAAATAAACTGGAAAAATGTATGCAACACTGAGGTTAAATTCACATGAAGTCAGGAATCCAGATAGATAAAGAAACATAAAAACAAGCTTTTGGTCTGAGTTCAACTGAAACTACAGAATTCAACTTTATTCATCATTCTTCTTGAGCACCGGCAAAATGAGATAGGGCAAGACTAACCAAAATAAAGAAGATAACAAGAGACTCGAACCTTTTAAAGCTGGTACTCCGGTAGGGACACTCAGTATTAGGGTAAATTCAAAATAAACTCATCTCCTCCTGATCCCTCTCTTGTTAAGGATAACTGCCTGTTTCAGCAATGACACAGTGTAAAGGGGGGAAAGATCCTTGTGAAGTGTGACATAAACTGACTCTCTCGGGTATTTGTACCTCAGTTACCATGCCTGGGTAAAGCAAAATACTTCAGTGGTGATTTTGCTTAAATGATTCTACACAAGTGGTGCCTCTATCTGCCAGAGAGGTAAAACAAAACTGCATTGAAGTAAACTGTCTTTATCCTACTTATCAAAGAATTCCCACAAAGATACAATGAAAATGCACAGTTCACAGAAAAGGTTTGATAAAAATAAATTACTAAACACTAAATAAAACAAGCAATCTTGTGTGAAAACCCACCAAAACAACACAGTTGAAACAGATTAGCAGAGAATACTGACAAGTTTTGCTTACGTAAGTGTCAGTGCAGGGAACAGGAAACTAGAATGACTTAGGACAAAAATGAGCACCCCAGGTTGGAAGGTGTCCAGTCTGCCACTGAAGCAGAGTGGAGGGCAATCACTAATATCTCCAGAAAGAATTAGAGCAGCTGGGTCAAAGTGGAAGTGAAGCTCAATTGTGGATATGTCTGGTGGTGAAAATAAAGTCTGATGCTCTAAAGAACAATAATGCATAAGAATATGGAATATTAGGTCCATGAACCAAGGTAAATTGGATGTGGTCAAGCAGAAGATGGCAAGATTGGATATCAACTTCTTAGGAATCAGTGAACTAAAACTGACAGAAAAAGGGGAAATTAATTCATATGACCATCATATGTACTACGGTAGGCAAGAATCCCTTAGATGAAATGGAGTAGCCCTCATAGTCAACAAGAGTCCAAAATGTAGTACTTGGGAGCAATCTCAGAAATGACATAATGATCTCAGTTTGTTTCCAGGGCAAACCATTCAATATCACAGTTATCCAAATACATGCAACCACTTATGCCAAAGAAGCTGAGGTTGACCAGTTCTATAAAGACCTACAAGATCCTCTACAACTAACACTGAAAAAAGATATCCTTTACATCATAGGGGATTGGAATTGAAAAGTAGGAAGGTCAAGAGTTACCCAGAATAACAGGCAAGTTTGCCCTTGGAGTACAAAATGAAGCAGAGCAAAGTTTAACAGAGTTTTGCCAAAAGAACATGATGGTCATAGGAAACACCTTTTTCCATCAAGTGAAAGTGAAAGTGAAGTCACTCAGTCATGTCCGACTCTTTGCGACCCCATGGACTGTAGCCTACCATGCTCCTCCGTCCATGGGATTTTCCAGGCAAGTGTACTGGAGTGGGTTGCCGTTTCCTTCTCCAGAGGATCTTCTGAACCCAGGGATATAACCTGGGTCTCCCACATTGTAGTCAGATGCTTTACCATCTGAGCCACAAGGGAAGCCCATCCCTGGACTTCCCTCTTGGGTTTTTCTATCAACCCGAGAGATAACTACACATGGACATCATGAGATGAACAAAACCAAAATCAGATTGATTATCTTCTTTGCAGCTGAAAATGGAGACACTCCATACAGTCAGCAAAAATAAGACCTGGAGCCAGTGGCTTAGATCATGAAATCTTTGTTTGTTTGTTTTTAATATAAATTTATTTATTTTAATTGGAGGCTAATTACTTTACAATATTGTGGTGGTTTTTGCCATACATTGACATGACTCAGCCATGGGTGTACATGTGTTCCCCATCCTGAACCCCACTTCTACCTCCCTCCCCACCCCATCCCTCTGGGTCATCCCAGTGCACCATCCCCAAGCACCCTGTCATCATGCAACAAACCTGGACAGGCGATCTGTTTCATATATGATAATATACATGTTTCAAGGCCATTCTCCCAGATCATGAACTCTTTATTGAAAAATTCAGGCTTAAATTTTGAAGAAAGTAGGAAAAGACACTAGGCCATTGAGATATGACCTAAGTCAAATCCCTTATGCTTATACAAATCCCTTATATAGATTCAAGGGATTAGATCTGATAGATAGAGTGCCTGAAGAACTATGGACGGAAGTTTATAACATGGCACAGGAGACTGTGACCGAAACCAGCCCCAAGAAAAAGGAATGCAACAAGGCAAAATGGTTGTCTGAGGAGGCTTTACAAATAGCTGAGGAAAGAAGAGAAGCAAAAGGCAAGGGAGAAAGGGAAAGACATACCCAATTGAATGCAGATTTCCAGAGATGAGCAATGAGAGGTAAGAAAACTTTCTTAAACGAACAGTGCAAAGAACTAGAGGAACACAATAGAATGGGAGACCAGAGATCTCCTCAAGAAAATTGGAGATATCAAGGGAATATTTCATGCAACGATGGGCACAATAAAGGATAGAAAAGGTAGGATTATAGCAGAAGCTGAAGAAATTAAGAGGAAGTGGCAAGAAGACAAAGAACTATGCAAAAAAATGTCTTAATGACCCAGATAACCATGATGGTATGGTCACTCATCTAGACTCAGACATCCTGGGGTGTGAGGTCAAGTGGGCCTGAGGAAACGTTAATATGAACAACTACAGTGGAGATGAAGGAATTCCAGCTGAGCTATTTCAAATCCTAAAAGCTAATGCTGTTAAAGTGCTGCACTCAATATGTCAGCAAATTTGGAAAACTCAGCAGTGGTCTGACAAGACTGGAAAAGTCAGTCTTTTTATTCTAATCCCAAGGAAACACAGTGCCAAAGAATGTTCAAATTACTGTACAATTACACTCATTGCACATGTCAGTAAGATTATGCTCAAAATTCTTCAAGTTAGGCTTCAACTGTACATAAACTGAGAAATTCCAGATGTAAAATTTGGGTTTAGAAAAGGCAGTGGAACCAGAAACTAAATTGCCAGCATTATTTGGATCATGGAGCACCGAAGTGAATTCCAGAAAAATATCTACTTCTGCTTCATTGTACACACTAAAGCCTCTGACCATGTGGATCACAGCAAAATGGGAAAAATTCTTAAAGAGATGGGAGCATCAGACCACTTTACATGTTTCCTGAGGAACCTGTATGCAGGTCAAAAAGCCAAGAGTTAGAACCGGATATGGAAACAGGGCCTGCTTCAAATTAGGAAAGGAAGACAAGGCTGTATATTGTCAACCTGCTTATTTAACTTATATGCAGAGTACATCTGGTGAAATGCCACTCTGGATGTAGCACAAGCTGGAATCAAGATTGCTGGGAGAACTATCAATAACATCAGATATGCAGATGATACCACTACAATGGAAGAAAGGAAAGAGAAGCTAAAGAGCCTCTTGATGTGGGTGAAAGAGGAGAATAAAAAAGCTGGCTTGAAACTCAACATTCAAAAAACTGAGATCATGATATCTGGTCCATCACTTCATGGCATAGAGAAGGGGGGAATGTGGAAAGTGACAGACTTTATTTTTCTTGGGCTCCAAAATCACCACAGATGGTGACTGCAGCCATGAAATTAAAAGATGCTTGCTCCTTGGAAGAAAAGCTATGACAAGCCTAGACAACATGTAAAAAGCAGTGACATCACTTTTCTGACAAAGGCCTGTATAGTCAAAGCTATGGTTTTTCCAGTAGTCATGTGTGTATGTGAGAGTTGGACCATATAGAAAGCTGAGCACCAAAGAACTGAAGCTTTCAAACTGTGGTGCTGGAGAAGACTCTTGAGAGTCCCTTGGACTGCAAGGAGATCAATTCAATCAATCCTGAAGGAAATCTCTCTGAATATTCTGGAAGGACTGATGCTGAAGCAGAAGCTCCAGTACTTTGGCCACTTGCTGCAAAGAGCTGACTCACTGGAAAAGACCCTGATGCTGGGAAAGCTTGAGGGTAGGAGGAAAAGGGGATGACAGAGGATAAGATGGTTGGATGGCATCACTGACTCAATGCACATGAGTTTGAGCCAACTCCAGGAGATTGTGGAGGACAAAGGAGCCTGACTTGCTACAGTTTATGGGGTTGCAGAGTTGGATATGACCTGACAACTGAACAACAATCAGGTAGAAATCTGGGGGGAAAAAAACCATACACCTCATATTTAACATAATTAATAGATCATTGAAACAACAGAAAAAAATTTTAAAGTTCATAAAATGAAAATATAGCAGAAAAATAAATCTTCACTGTAGCAAAAGAGCCTAACAGATGGAAAATCTGAGAGATTAACATACAGAGGGGATTGAATTAGAAAGGCTAATATGTATTGTCCAGATACCCAGAAAAAGAATAGGGTAGAGGCAATAATAGTTGCTGAGAATTTTCCAAATCTAATAAAAGACACCAATTCACAAATTCAAGAAATTTAATACTTTCCTAATAGGATAAAAACAAGTCTGCATTTAGGCTCTTGTAATGAAAGTACTGAACATCAAATCTAAAGATATATTCAAAAAGCATGCAAAAATATACTTTTTAAATGATAATAGATTGAGAATTGACTTATCAATAGCATCACAATGGAAGGGGAGATATAGTGAAATAAAATCTTTGATATCTTAGAGAAAATAACAATCTGAAGTATTTTACTGGGTGCTTCTGGCGATTGCATATCAGCTTGTGGTAAGTCAACAATTAGAAAGACTGAATAAAGTAAAACAAAAATCTCTTCAAAGTTATCTAAGACCTACCCAGGCAGCAAGGAATTCACTGATCAAGATCAGAGACGTTATCTTGACATCCATTGTCACTTTTCTTACTGAGTGCATTTATTGACTTCAGATGATAAGAGACTAAGAAGCTGAGCAGAGCTCTCAGTGGTCTTACAGGGCTGTGGGAACGTATAGCTCAGGGCCAGAAGGAATGTGGGCCCTGAAAAACACCCTAAACTGTCTTTTGGGATCTCTGGGTCTACATTCTAAGAATAGGCATAAATTAGAATTAAATGCAAACCCTGAAGCATAGCTTGGAAAGAGCTTTAATTTTCAATTAAATTGAAACAACATATTTTGACATTAACTGCTTGACAGAAGAAAGTAAAAAGAAAGAAAGTAGGTATAATGGTCATCTGACTAAAATTCGCCCATTCCAGTCCATTTAGTTCGCCTAAAATGTCAATGTTCACTCTTGCCATCTCCTGCTTGACCACTTCTAATTTTCCTTGATTCATGGACCTAACATTCCAGATTCCTACACAATAGTGCTCTTTACAGCATAAGACTTTACTTCCATCACCAGTCACATCCATAACTGGGTGTTGTTTTGCTTTAGCTCCATCCCTTCATTCTTTCTGGAGTTATTTCTCCACTGATCTCCAGTAGCATATTGGGCACCTACTGACCTAGGGAGTTCATCTTTCAGTATCCTATTTCTTTTGCCTTTTCAAGCTGCTCGTGGGGTTCTAAGGCAAGAATTCTGAAGTGCTTTGCCATTCCCTTCTCCAGTGGACCACATTTTGTCAGAACTCTCCACTGTGACCCATCCATCTTGGGTGGCCCTGCATGGCATGGCTCGTAGTTTCATTGAGTTAGATGAGACTGTGGTCCATGTGATCATTTTGATTAGCTTTCTGTGATTGTGATATTCATTCTGTGTCCTCTGACAGATAAGGATAAGAGGCTTATGGAAGCTTCCTGATGGGAGAGACTGACTGTGGGGGAAGCTGGGTAAACCGGGTCTTGTTCTGATGGGCAAGGCCATGCTCAATAAATCTTTAGTCCAATTTCCTGTTGGTGGGCAAGGCCATGTTCCCTCCCTGTTGTCTGACCTGAGACCAAACTGTGGTGGAGGTAATGAAGATAATGGTGACCTCTGAAAAGGTCCCATGCAGGCACTGCTGCATTCAGCGTCCTGACCCTGCAGCAGGCCACCACTGATCCACGACTCCCCCAGGCACTCCTGGATACTCACAGGCAAATCTGGGTCAGTCTCTTGTGGGATCACTGCTCCTTTCTCCTGGATTCCGGTGCACACAAGGTTTTGTTTGTGCCCTCCAAGAGTCTGTTTCCCCAGTCCTGTGGAAGTTCTGTAATCAAATCCCCCTGGCCTCCAAAGTCAAATTCTCTTGGGGTTCTCAGTCCCTTTGCCAGATCCCCAGTTTGGGAAATCTGTTGTGAGTCTTAGAACTTTCTTAACAGTGTGAGAATTTCATTGGTATAATTGTTCTGCAGTTTGTGGGTCATTTGCTTGGTGGCTCTAATGGTGGGTTAATGATGACCTCCTCTAAGAGTGCTTATGCCACAGGCTATGTGACCCAGGGAGCTGCACTCAGAGCCCCTGCCCCTGCGGCAGGCCACTGCTGACCCACACCTCTGCAGGAGAATCAGACACAGGTCTGGCACAGTCTCTGTGGGATCTCTGGGTCCTGGTGTGCACGAGGTTTTGTTTGAACCCTCCAAGTGTCTCTGGCAGGTATGGGGTTTGATTCTAAATTCAATTTCACCCCTCCTACTGTCTTGCTGGGGCTTCTCCTTTGTCCTTGAATGTAGGGTATCTTTTTTCTGTGGGACCCAACATGCTCCTGTTGATGGTTGTTCAACAGCGAGTTGTAATTTTGGAGTTTTCACAGGAGAAGATGAGCAAACGTCCTTCTACTCCACCATCTTGCCAGAGTCTTGGGCTTCCATGGTGGCTCAACTGGTAAAGAATCAGTCTGCAATGCAGGAGTCCTGGGTTCAATCCTTGGGATGGAAAGCTCCCCTGGAGAAGGGAAAAGCTGTTGACTCCAGTATCTTGCCTGGAGAATTCTAGTCCGTGGGGGTAGCAAAGAGTCAGACACAACTGAGCAACTTTCACTTTTAGCCCATTAAGACTATTCCAAAAATCATAGTCAAATATAGGATGAAGATATATTAATATTTCAAATGAGTGACTTCATCAGTATGTTCCTGAGTTGTATCTGTATTTTTTCTCATCATTCACTTTATTTTCCATGATCATACAGGTGTGTTTTCTTTCCCAATAATTACTTGAATGCACATAAAAGGCAGAAACTTATGAAATACCATTCATGCTCTAAACCTGAGGGCAGAAGAAATAATTTGAAAAGTGCCTGGGTCAGACTCACTTGTTAATTTTGGAGAGCATTATGTAGAGGTATAAGGAAACCAAGACTCATACTCAGAACATAGGTATAGGCAGCAGCACTTCCAGGGAGCTCATTCTACCATGCAGGAAGCACCACTTCAGAGTCCCCCCTTTAGCTTATTAGCACTTCAGTCAGGGCCAGCCACTAGGCAACAGTCCTTGGAAGCCTGAAGCCAAGCAGATAGCTGCATGAATACAGCCCCATGAGCCAGAATACAGGCTGATTAGACTCCCCTTATCATCCCAGTCTTCCAAGACACAATGCCATACAACAGAGGACCTAAAACCTAGTCCCAGCCACCAGCAAACCAGCACCAGCTCTAAGACCTGCAGGGCCCCAAAACCAGAGACCCTGGGCTATAGCTCTACCCACTAACTGGTGGAAACCAGTCCTGGGACTACCACAGCCCCATAGCCAGCCACTATGTGATTTGACCCTACCAACCAGTGAGCCAAGATTGGTCCCGGACCAAGTCCCCCACACCTGCTAGCTCACATGCGTAGATCCCAGAGTGAGAGAACCCAAGTCCTGGGTTCCACCTGGTTCCTAGTCCCACCCATAGAGAGCTAGCAAAGGCCCTGGAATCAGGTATCAGTTAACAGTCGGGGGAGGGGGGGTAGTTACCCATGAAAATATGCCCCACCCACCAGCAGGAGACCCTAGCTATAAGTCATCCTGGGGCCCTCAGCCAGCTATGTCAGTTACCAGTCATACCCACCAGCAGGTCAGTACAAATCTAGGCCCTGGCCCTACACACTAGTAGGCAACACCAGCTCTGGGACCCCTGGCCTGCAGTCAACTATCTTGTAACCCAATCTTGCACACCAGTGGGCTGACACCAGGACTAGGACTCCCTGGGTCATGCAGCTAGATACCAGGACACAGTCTCACTCACTATTAGCTGGCAGCCTCCATACTAGATAGGATCTAGCAACCAAACAGGCGATGAGTCAGCCATGCCCACTAGCCTGCCCACAGCAGTAAGCCCTACTATAACAGGAGGGTCCATGGAAGATACTCTTAGAGCATATAGCTCTGGTTAGTAGAGGAGAGTGTAGGGCATTTCCTACACAAGACCACTTTTGCAACATCAAGCAGTGTAACCAACCTACTAATTTCATAGAAATAAAAGCACTAAATTAGGCGAAATGAAGCCAAAGAATATGTTCCAGATGAAGGAATAAGATAAATTTCCAGAAGAAGAGCTAAGTGAAGTGGAGATAAGCAATCTACTTAGGGTTCAAGGTAAGATCATAAACATCCTGAAAGAATTGGGGAGAAGAAGGAATGAACACATTGGGAAATTTCAAGGAGAAACTATAAAAATGAACCAAACAGCACTGAAGAATACAATAACTGAAATTAAAAAGACACTAGAAGGAATCAAGAGTACATTAGATGAGGAATGGATGAGTGAACTGGAAATCACACAAGGTGAACAGAAAAAAAATTTTTTTAATGAGTACATTACAAGAAACCTCTTGGCCAACATCAGGCATATTAACACGTTAAATATAAAGATCAGTTCAGTTCAGTTGCTCAGTCATGTCCGACTCTTTGCGACCCCATGAACCACAGCATGCCAGGCCTCCCTGTCCAACACCAACTCCTGGAGCCTACCCAAACTCATGTTCATTGAGTTCATCCAACCATCTCATCCTCTCTTGTCCCCTTCTCGTCCTGCCCTCAATCTTTCCCAGCATCAGGGTCTTTTCAAATGAGACAGCTCTTTGCATCAGGTGGCCAAAGTATTGGAGTTTCAGCTTCAACATCAGTCCTTCCAATGAACACCCAGGACTGATCTCCTTTAGGATGGACTGGTTGTATCTCCTTGCAGTTCAATTCACACCTACTAAAGTGAGAGGATATAAAAAGAGCCAAGTAAAAATGAAAAGAAAGTCAGGGTAGCCAACCTTGTTATCAGACAAAATATACATTAAAATAAAGCCTGTATTTAAGTACCATGTCTTCTTTATCTATTCCTCTGTCTATCGACATTTAGGTTGCTTTCATGTCTTGGTTATTGTAAACAATGATGCAATAAACATTGGGGTGCATGTATCCTTTCAGGTCAAGTTTTCCTCTGGATATATGCCTAGGAGTGGGATTGCAAGTTCAAATGGTAGATCTATTTTTAATTTAGTTTTTTTTTTTTTTTTTTTTAAGGAATCCCCATACTCTTCTTCATCGTTGCTATACCAATTTATGTTCCTACCAACAGTGTAAGAGTGTTCCCTTCTCTCCACACCCTCTCCAGCATTTACTATTTAAGAATTTTTTGGTGACAGCCTTTCAGCTGGTGTGAGGTGCTATCTCATTGTAGTTTTGATTTGCACTTCTCTAATAATTAGTGATGTTTAATGTCTTTTCATTTGCCTATGCACCATCTCTATGTCTTCTTTATAGAAATGTCTATTCAGGTCTTCTGCCCATTTGTTCATTGGAATATCATTCAACCATTAAAAAGAATGAAATAATGCCATTTGTAGTAACATGGATGAACCTAGAGATTGTCATACTGAGTGAAGTAAGTCAGACAGAGAAGGAGAAATATTGTATGACATCCCTTATATGTGAAACGTAAAAAGAAATGATGCAAATGAGCTTAATCTACAAAACAGAAAGAAACTCACAGGCTTAGAGAACAAACTTATGGTTGCTGGGGGAAAGGGATAGTTAAGGAGTTTGGGATGGATACACTGCTAAATTTAAAGTGAATAACAAATGGGGATCTACTATATAGCATACAGAACTCTGGTCAGTGTTATGTTACAGCCTGGGTGGGAGAAGAATTTGGAAGAGAATGGATACGTGTGTGGCTGAGTCCCTTCACCGTTCACCTGAAACTATCACAGTATTGTTAATTGGCTATACCCCAATAGAAAGTTATGACCAACATAGACAGCATAATAGAAAGCAGAGACATTACTTTGCCAACAAAGGTCTGTCTAGTCAAAGCTATGGTTTTTCCAGTAGTCATGTATGGATGTGAGACTTGGACTATAAAGAAAGCTGAGTGCTGAAGAATTGATGCTTTTGAACTGTGGTGTTGGAGAAGACTCTTGAGAGCCCCTTGGGCTGCAAGGAGATCCAACCAGTCCATCCTAAAGGAGATCAGTCCTGGTGTTCACTGGAAGGACTGATGCTGAAGCTAAAACTCCAATACTTTGGCCACTTGATGTGAAGAACTGACTCATTTGAAAAGATCCTGATGCTAGGAAAGATTGAAGGCAGGAGAAGGAGACAACAGAGGATGAGATGGTTGGAAGGCATCACCAACTCAATGGACAACCTTGTTACTCTTGGAGTAAACTCTGGGAGTTAGCAATGGACAGAGAGGCCTGGCATGCTGCAGTCTATGGGGTCACAAACAGTCGGACACGACTGAGCAACTGAATGGAATTGAACTGATACCCCAATAGAAAATAAAAATTTAAATTAAAAAGAAAACAAAAACAAGTGCACTTTTTGAATCAGTTCGTTTGTCTCTGAAACAAATACTGCTCCAAAGAGCACTGCAAAGAGCCTTTAACACCAAGCCTATTCCAGCTGAGTTATCCTTCTCCCAAATACTCAGATCCTCCAGTGAATGAGTTTACCTTCTCCTTGATCCAGACTGATAGGAGAAAAGTGTCATTCACTTTTTATGTCATGAAGCACCAGTGTCCTGTGTCAAAGGCTGCATCAAAAAGTCTCCATGACCTGGCCTAGACTTCATCATTGGAGCACATTCCAACAAGGAGCAGAGATCTTGTCTCTCCTCTGAGCTGCTTCTGTTGCTGTGTTGCTGCCTTTGTTTATTATCTGTTAGCAAGCACTTGGTGGTCCAGCAAGTGAGTCAACAAATGGCCTTCCCTTTCCTGTGGCTTGCTGTCATGCTCTGAACCCTGTGCAGCCTCTGGCATAATAGCAAGCACTTCAGCAGCCTACATCCTCAAAGCCAGTGATCTGAAAGAGCCTATAAAAGTTCAACTGGATTAGGTGCCAGTGAAGGCAGTGAGATTGCAACTCAGTGGGAATTTTGACCAGAATGTCACTTTATCTCCTGGTCAATCAAATGAAAGGGTTCTGCAGAGAACCAGGGGGCTGGCCAAGAGCTGAGTCATAGTTTCATTAACTCCACTGTTCTCCATGTACTTTGGACCTGCTCCAAAAGGACAGAGAAACATGCAAGAACATAATGAGAAATAATAACCTGGAGCTGCCAGTCAGAAGGCAAGAGGAACATGATTGTGATTGTCAGATACATGCACAAAATAATAGTAATAACAATAGGATGGGGGAAATTTTTGAAGGTGATGGATATGTTTATGGCATAGATTGTGGTGATTTCATGGGTGTATAATGATCTTTATACTCTTCCTGTTATACACATTAAATATCTATACCACTCTTTGTATGTCAATCAGCCCTCAATAAAATGTTTGTCAAAAAAAGAGTGAAAAACAAAACCTGTAATAAGAGACAAAGCAAGGCATTATATAATGAGAAATGATCAAGCCAAAGTCTATAACAATTATAAATATATATGCAGCCAGCATATGAGCACCTAAAGACATAAAACATATATTCACAAACAAAACAGGGAAATTGATAACAACACAATAATATGAAGAAATCTAACACTCCACTTATATCAATGAGCAGACTATCCAAACTAAAAATTAATAAGGAAACACTGGCATTAGATCAGGAAGATTTAATAGATATATCCATAATCCAAAAACAGTTGAATAGAAATTTTTTACAAGGGTGCCTAGAACATACTCTAGGATAAACCATATAGTTGGCCACAAAATTAGTCTCAGTTGATTTAAGGTTGAAATCATATTAAAACTCTTTTCTGATTACAATGCTGTGACACTAGATATGAACCACAAGAAAAAGTCTATAAAAAACATAAATACTTAAAGACTAAATAGTATATTACTGAACACTCGATGGGCCACTCAATAAATCAAAGAGGATATTAAAAAATACATGAAGGATGAAAACGGAAACACAATGATCCAAATGCCATGCAGCAAAGCATAAGCAGTTGGTGGAAATTTTATAGTGATACTGGCCTACTTTAGGAAACAAGAAACACTACAATAAACAACACAACATCATATCTAAAGAGAAAAGAAAACAAAAATAAATAAAACTCTTAAGTCAGAAGGAAAAAAAAATAAAGTACAGAGCAGAAATAAGGAAAATAATTTTTAAAAATAGCTAATATCAATGAAATTAAGAGCTGATTCTTTGAAAAGATAAACTTGATAAACCTTTATATAAACTCATCAACAGAAAGGAGAGAGCACACTAATAAAATTGGAAATAAAAAAGAAGTTGAAATTGAGACCACACAAATGCAATCATAAAATTTACTATGAAAAATTATACAACAGTAAAATGTACAAATGTAAGAAACAAATAATATAGAAAAACAAAGTCTCCCAAAAATGAATCAGGATAAGATGAAGACATCCAAAAGACAGATTATCAGTAATGGAGTTGAATGAGCAATCAAAACCTACCAACAAACAAAAGCCCAGAACCACCTGGCCTCACAGATTAATAATACTAATTACTTAAGAGATAACGCCTATTCTTCTCAAACTATTTTAAAAACTGAAAAAGAAAAATAGCCTCTGAACTCATTGTTCAGGGCCAGCATCATATTGAATATAAAAACCCAAAAGACACTACCAAAAAAAGAGAAAATTACAGACCGATATCATTAATGAACATAGATTGTTGCTGTTTAGTCGCTAAGTTGTGCCTGACACTTTTGTGACCCCATGGACTGTAGCCTGCCAAGCTCCTCTGTCCATGGGATTTCCCAGGCAAGAATCCTGTAGCGGCTTGCCATTTCCTTCTCCAGGGCATCTTCCTGACCCAGAGATCAAACACATGTCTCCTGTTTTGACTGGTCGATGCTTTAGCTTTGAGCCACCTGGGAAGCCCAAATGAGCATAGATGCAATAGACCAAAGAAAATATTAACCAGGCAAATTCAAGAGTGCATTAAATGATCATCCACTTTGGTGAAGTGAGATTTATCATAAGGATTCCAGAATGGTTCAGTATCTACAAATCAACCAATGATACTTTACATTAACACTGAAAAATAAAAATCAAATGATCATTCCAGCAGCTGAAGCAAATGTTTTTAACAATACTTTACAATCATTTCTGATAAAAATCTCAAAAAAGTGGGTATAGAAGGAACAATATAAAAAAGCCATATATGAAAAACTATTTCCAACATAATACTCAATAGTAAAAGCTGAAAACATCTTCTCTAAGTTCAAGAACAAGACAGAAAGGCCCTCTCTTGCCACGTTTATTCAACATAATATTGGAACCTGAGTAGAAATCATATATCAACAAATATAAATCAAATGAATCTAAACAGTAAAAGTGAAACTGTCACTGTTTCATATGGCATAGTACTTTTCATATAAACAAGACCCAAGAGCCTATACCAAAAACCAATAGAAATAATGAATGCATTCAGTAAAATTTCAGAAAAAAAATTAATATACAGAAATCTGTTATGTTTCTTTACACCAATAACAATCCATCCAAAAAAGAAATTATGAAAACTATCCCACAGGATAAGGTCAGTTTTCATTCCAAACCCAAAGAAAGGCAATGGCAAAGGATGTTCAAACTACCGCACGATTGCACTCATCTCACGTGCTAGCAAAGTAATGCTCAAAATTCTCCAAGCCAGGCTTCAATGGTAGGTGAACCAAGAACTTCCAGATGTTCAAAATGGATTTAGAAAAGGCAGAGGAACCATATACCAAATTGCCAACATCCACTGGATCATAGAAAAAGCAAGAGAGTTCCAGGAAAACATTTACTTCTACTTTATTGACTATGCCAAAGCCTTTGACTGTGTGGATCACAACAAATTGTCGAAAATTCTTAAAGAAATGATAATACCAGATCACCTTACCAGCCTCCTGAAAAATCTGTATGCAGGCGAGGAAGCAATAGTTAGAACCAGACATGGAACAACAGACTGGTTCCAAATTGGGAAAGGAGTATGTCAAGGCTATATATTGTCACCCTGCTTATTTAACTTATATGCAGAGTACATCATGTAAATGCCACACTGGACGAAGCACAAGCTGGAATCAAGATTTCCAGGAGAAATATCAATACCTTAGATATGCAGATGACACCAACCTTATGGCAGAAAATGAAGGATCTAAAGAGCCTCTTGATGAAAGTGAAAGAGGAGAGTGAAAAGCTGGCTTAAAACTCAACATTCAGAAAACTAAGATCTTGGCATATGGTCCCATCACTTCATGGCAAATACATAGGAAAACAGTGGAAACAGTGACAGAATTTATTTTCTTGGGCTCCAAAATCACTGCAGATGGTGACTGCAGCCATGAAATTAAAAGACACTTGCTCCTTGGATGAGAAAATATGACCACCTAGACAGCATATTAAAAAGCAGAGGCATCATTTTGCTGACAAAGGTTCATCTAGTCAAAGCTACAGTTTTTTTAATAGTTAGGTATGGATGTGAGAGTTGGACCATAAAGAAAGCTGAACATCAAAGAACTGAAGCTTTTGAACTATGGTATTGGAGAAGACTCTTGAGAGTCCCTTGGACAGCAAGATCCATCCAGTCCATCCTAAAGGAAACCAGTCCCTAGTATTCTTTGAAGGACTGATGCTGAAGCTGAAACTCCAATACTTTGGCCACCTGATGCAAAGAACTGACTCATTGAAAAAGACCCGATGCTGGGAAAGATTGAAGGTGGGAGGAGAAGGGAATAACAAAGGATGAGATAGTTGGACGTCATCACCGACCTGATGGACATTGAGTTCGAGTAAGCTCAGGGAGTTGGTGATGGACAGGGAAAACTGGCTTGCTACAGTTAATGGGGTCACAAAGAGTCAGACATGACTGAGCAACTGAACTGAACTATCCCATATATAATTACATCAGAAAGAATAAAATACATAGGAATAAATCTAATCAGGAAATGAAAGACCTTTACTCTGAAAACAATAAGACATTGATGAAATATACTGAAGAAGGCATATACAAATGGAAAGATATGCCATGTTTATAAACTGGAAAAATTAACATTGTTAAAATGACCATACTATTTAGGGCAGTCTATAAATTCAAAAGCAATTCTTAACAAAACACCAAGAGCATTTTCCACAAAATAGAACAAAATACAAAAATTTGTGGAAACAGAAGAGAGTCAGTATCCAAAGCAATCTTGAGAAAGGACAAATGTATCAACAACTCCTAAATTTTAAACTATATTACAAATTTACAGTAACCAAAATAATGTGATACTGGCACAAAAAGAGACACATGGATCAATAGAACAGAAACAGAAACCAGAAATAAACCCCCACATCAATTAGTATATGAGAAAGGAGGCAAGAATATGCAATGAAGAAAAGACACTCTTCAGTAAGTGGTCTTGAGAGAAATGAACAACATTGGTTAGCTTTCCTTTAAGGGAAAATGGTCTAAAATATGTAAGCATGACTATCTGCATACTTATATTTCCTTTTTATTTTTCCCTTATCATTTTTTATTGAAGCATAATTGACTTACAACATTATATTAGTTTTAGGTGTACAGCATAGCAATTCAGTATTTTCACAGATTATAGGTTATTACAAGAGAATGGCTATAATTCATTGTGCTATACTGTATATCATTTTTGCTTTTTTATTTTATACATAGCAGCTTGTTTCTGTTATTCCTATATCCCCAATCTGTTTCTCTTTTCTTCTCCCTCTCCCCTTTGGTAACCACAAGTTTGTCTTCTATATCTGTGTGTTTCTATATCTGTGTTTCTGTTTGCATATGCATTCAATTGTATTCTTTCTTAGATTCTATGTACAAGTGACATCATACAGTATTTGTCTTTCTCTGCTTGACGTTTCACTAAACATAATATTCTCTAGGTCCATCCACTTTGCTGGAAATGGCAGAATTTCATTTTTCATGATTGAGGAATATTGCATACCACATTTTCTTAAGCCACACATCTGCCTATAGTCACTTCATTTGCTTACATTTCTTGGATATTGTAAACAGTGATGCAGTGAACATTGGGGTGCATGCCTATTTCTGAATTAATGTCTTTATTTGTTCCAGATATATACCCAGAAGTGTAATTGATGGGTCATATGCTAGTTCTTTTTTTAGTTTTTTTTTTTTAAGAACCTCAATACTTTTCTCAATACAGAATGCATCAATTTACATTTCCACCAACAGTGTGCAACAGTGCCTTTTCTCTGCATTCTCTCCAATATTTGTTACTTGTAGACTTTTTGATGATAGTTATTCTAAAAAGTGTGAGATAATACCTTATTGTGGCTTTGATTTGCATTTCTCTTATAATTAGTAACATTAAACATCTTTTCACGTGTCTGTTATCCATCTGTACATCTTCTTTGGAGAAATGTCTGTTTAGGTCTTCTGTACACTTTTTGATTGGGCTGTATTTTTCTTATTGAATAGTATGAGTTGTTTGCATATTTTACATATTAACTCTTTGTCTATCACACTATTTGCAAATATTTTCTTCCATTTTGTAGGCTGTCTTTTGTTTTGTCAATAATTTCCTGTACAAATTTTTTAAGCTTAATTAGGTCCCATTTGCTTATGGTTGCTTTTATTTCCTTACCCTTAGGAAACTGATCCAAGAACATATTGCTCAATTTCTATTGAAGAGTGTTCCACCTAAGTTCTCTTCTAGGTGATTTAGGGTTTCAGGTCTTAAATTTGGATCTTAAACCATTTTGAGTTTATTTTTATATGTGGTTTGAGGGAATGTCCTAATATCATTGTATTTATATGTGGCTGTCCAGCTTTCCTAGCACCACTTTTTGAAGAGACTATCGTTATTCTGTTGTCTGTTCTTGCCTTCTGTGCTGTAGATTAATTGACTGTGGGTCTGTGGGTTTGTGTATGGGCTCTCTACTCTGTTTCATTGATCTATGTGTCTGCTTTTGTGCCAGTACCATGCTCTTTTGATTACTGAAACTTTGTAGTATAGT
Organism: Dama dama; assembly: GCF_033118175.1. NCBI lineage: Eukaryota > Metazoa > Chordata > Mammalia > Artiodactyla > Cervidae > Dama > Dama dama. The sequence continues at coordinate 9,746,685 of NC_083681.1, forward strand.
CTGAAGCCTAGGAGAGTCATTCCTTCAGTTTTCTTCTCTTTACTCAGGATCGCTTTGGCAATTCCCAGGGTCTTTTGTGGCTCCTTATAAATATTAGGATAATTCCATATCTGTGATAAAATGTCATAGGTATTTTGATAAGGATTGCATTCAATCTGTAGATTGTTTTGGGTAATATGGCCACTTGAATAATATTAAGTTTTCCAATTCAGGAGCATGGGATACCTTTCCATTTCTTTGAATCATCTTCAATTTCCTTCATCTATGTTTTATAATTTTCAGAGTGCAGTTCTTCCAACTTACTGGTTATATTTATTTTAGGTAATTTTGATGCAATTTTAAGCAGAATTTTTAAAAACTTTTTCGTTCTGATATTCTATTATTGGTATTTAGAAAGGCAACATATTTCTGTATATTAATTTTGTATCCTGCAAACATGAACTCAATTTGTTAGTTCTAACAGTTTTTCAGTGGAGAGTGTAGGGTTCTCTATATAGAGCATATTATGTCTTTTGGTGATAGTTTTACATTTTCCCTTCCAATTTGGATTCCTTTTGTTTCTTTTTCTTTTCTGTTTGCTGTGGCTAATCCAATGCTTCCAATACTGTGTTAAATAGAATTGGTTAGAATAGGTGCTCTTGTCTTCTTCCTAAATTTAGTGCAAAAGCTTTCAGCCTTGCACCATTGAGTATTATGTTGGCTGTGGGTTTGTCGTAAATGATCTTTATTCCTTTGAGATATGTTTCCTTCATGCTCACTTTGATTACAGTTTTTATCATGAATGTTAAAGTTTTTCAAAAGTTTTTTCCTATATCTATTGAGATTATTGTGTGATTTTTTATTTTCTCTTTATTAATGAGATATATCACACAGATTGATTTGCTTACATTGAACCATTCTTATGATCCTTTAGTAAATCCAACTTAATCATGATGTATGACCCTTTTTACATACTTTTGGATTAGTTTGCTGATATTTTTTTAAGGATTTTTGAATCTATATTAATCAAAGCAATTGGCCTATAATTTCTTTATTGTACTATGGTTGGTGTCAGGGTAATGAAGGCCTTGTAGAATGAATTTGAGAGTGTTTCCTCCTTTTCAGTCTTTTGTAATAGTTTGAGAAGCATAGGTATTAATTCTTCTTAATGCTTCATAGGATTCCCCCATGAAGCAAACTGGTCCTGGACTTTTGTTTTCTAGGAACTTTTTCATTACAGATTCAATTTCACTTTTAGTGATAGGTTTGTTTAGCACATCAGTTTCTTCTTGATTCAGTCTTAGAAGGCTATATGTTTCTAGAAACTTGTTCATTTCCTACAAGTTGTCCACTCTCTTAGTACATAACCGTTCATAGTATTCTCCTAGTGATTTTTTTTTTTTTTGTATCTCTGTGGTATCACTTATTATTTATCCCTATACATTTCTTATTTTATCCATTTGAGCCCTCTCTCTTTTCTTCTTTTGACCTTGGCAAAAAGCTTATTAGTTTTGTTTACCATTTCAAAAAACAGATCTTGTTTTCATTGATTGTTTCTATTATTTTTTCATTTCTATTTTACTCTTTCCACTTTGATCTTTTTTATTTCATTCCTTTTGCTAATTTTGGGTTTTGTTTATTCTTCATTCAATAGTTCATTTAAGTGAACTAAATGAGGTTGTTTATTCAATATTTGTCCTGTTTCTTACCAAATGCCTCTATCACCTTGAATTTCCCTCTCATAACTCTTTTTCCTGCTTCCAATAGCTTTTAGAAAATTATTTTTTATTTTCATTTGTCTTGAGGTATTTTCTGATTTCTTCTATGATTTTATCACTGACCCTTTGAATTTTTTTAAATCATTCTACATTCTAAGACTTGCCAGTAATATTTGAACCCTCCAAAAGGTAACAAGTATATCAATACAAAAGCTAAATTTATTGTCATCTCTTTGCAATTTAAATATATTTAATCATTTTCTATACTTTTCACTGTAAAAATTTACATAAAGAAATCTGAATCTCGAAGGAAAATATTACTATTTTTTTACTTTTTTCATAAAATTGTATTGATTGTTTTCCAGTCAATTCCTTTTTTGTTTATTTGTTTGTTTGTTATGGTAGGCAAAAACTTCTTATACATGTCTCATGGATGTTTCCTCATGGTCTCAACAAATAGCATAAAAGGTTGAATACAGAGCTTCCTTGTCTTGTGGCAATAAAAATCTTTACACAATGAAGGAGTAAAATACAAGTCAACTAGCAAATTCAAGTTAATGTTTATTTGAGGAGGAATTATTTTATTTTGATGTTCCAGGCAAAAGGCAGATAAATAATGCAAAATCTCCCACCAATTATCTACAGAGGCTGAATTTTATGTATGACATACATAAAGTTTATAGATAGACGTATAAGACTGTGTTTGTGTGAACGTGTATACTGTACATTCAGTGGTATCTCCAAATACCAATCCATTTGAATTCATTTGAATTATCCAAACAGAATGGAAAAATCCATATGTACCAAAAATAAATAAATAAATAAGAATCCTACAAGTCTGATGCTGATGGAAGCCCCAGAAGTAAGGGTATGGGAACTTTACAAAGGGATTTTGGCTACAGACTTGATTCAGTCTTAAAAGAAGTAAGAAATTGGAACTGAAACTTTTGCAAAATGCCAGATCCTCAAATAGGTGAGTACTTAGTTCTAAACAATGAGAGAAATACACTTACGTGGACTTCCCAAAGTTTACTCTTGCTGTTCCAGGTGTTTTGTTTTTTTTAATATTGTTATCTAATCTTTCAGCAAATATGCTCTTCCAACATCACAAGAGGCGACTCTACACATGGACATCACCAGATAGTCAATACCAAAAACAGACTGATTATATTTTTTGCAACCGAAGATGGAGAAACTGTACAGTCAGCAAAAACAAGATGGGGAGATAACTGTGACTCAAATCATAAAGTTCTTATTGCAAAATTCAGATTTAAATTGAAGAAAGTGTAGGAAAAACCACTAGACCATTCAGGTATGACCTATATCAAATCCCTTACAATTATGCAGTGGGAGTGACAAATAGATTCTAGGAATTAAATTTGATAGAGTGTCTGAAGAACTATGGATGGAGGTTCATGACATTGTACAGCAGGCAGTGACTAAGACCATCCCCAAGAAAAATAAATGCAAAAGACAAAATGGTTGTTTGAAGAGGCCTTACACATAGCTGAAAAAAGAAGAGAAGTGAAAGACAAAGGAGAAAAAGAAAGACCAGTTTAGTTCAGTTCAGTCACGCAGTCGTGTCCGACTCTTTGCTCCCCCATGAACTGCAGCACGCCAGGCCTCCCTGTCCATCACAAACTCGCGGAGTTTACTCAAACTCATGCCCATCGAGTCGGTGATGCCATCCAGCCATCTCATCCTCTGTCGTCCCCTTCTCCTTCTGCCCCCAATCCCTCCCAGCATCAGGGTCTTTTCCAATGAGTCAACTCTTCACATGAGCTGGCCAAAGTATTGGCGTTTCAGCTTCAGCATCAGTCCTTCCAATGAACACCCAGGACTGATCTCCTTTAGGATGGACTTGTTGGATCTCCTTGCAGTCCAAGGGACTCTCAAGAGTCTTCTCCAATACCACAATTCAAAAGCATCAATTTTTCGGTGCTCAGCTTTCTTCACAGTCCAACTCTCACAGCCATACATGACCACTGGAAAAACCATAGCCTTGACTAGACGGACCTTTGTTGGCAAAGTAATGTCTCTGCTTTTTAATATGCTATCTAGGTTGGTCATAACTTTCCTTCCAAGGAGTTAGCATCTTTTAATTTTGTGACTGCAATCACCATCTGCAGTGATTTTGGAGCCCCAAAAAATAAAGTCTGCCACTGTTTCCACTGTCTCCCCATCTATTTCCCATGAAGTGATGGAACCAGATCCTATGATCTTAGTTTTCTGAATGTTGAGCTTTAAGCCAACTTTTTCATTCTCATCACTTTCATCAAGAGGCATTTTAGTTCCTCTTCACTTTCTGCCATGAGGGTGGTGTCATCTGCATATCTGAGGTTATTGATATTTCTCCCAGCAATCTTGATTCCAGCTTGTGTTTCTTCCAGCCCAGCACTTCTCATGATGTACTCTGCATATAAGTTAAATAAGCAGGGTGACAATATACAGCCTTGACATACTCCTTTTCCTATTTAAACCAGTCTGTTGTTCCATGTCCAGTTCTAACTGTTGCTTCCTGACCTGCATACAGGTTTCTCAAGAGGTGGGTCAGATGGTCTGGTATTCCCATCTCTTTCAGAATTTTCGACAGTTTATTGTGATCTACACAGTCAAGGATTTGGAATAGTCAATAAAGCAGAAATAGATGTTTTCCTGGAACTCTCTTGCTTTTTTGATGATCCAGCGGATGTTGGCAATTTGATCTCTGGTTCCTCTACCTTTTCTAAAACCAGCTTGAACATCTGGAAGTTCATGGTTCATGTATTGCTGAAGCCTGTCTTGGAGAATTTTGAGCATTACTTTACTAGCACGTGAGATGAGTGCAATTGTGTGGTAGTTTGAGCATTCTTTAGGATTGCCTTTCTTTGGGATTGGAATGAAAACTGATCTTTTCTAGTCCTGTGGCCACTGCTGAGTTTTCCAAATTTGCTGGCATATGGAGTGCAGCCCTTTCACAGCATCATCTTTAAGGATTTGAAATAGCTCAACTGGTATTCCATCACCTCCACTAGCTTTGTTCATAGTGATGCTTTCTAAGGCCCACCTGACTTCACACTCCAGGATGTCTGGCTCTAGGTGAGTGATCATACCATCATGATTATCTGGTGTGATCCCAGAGAAACCCAAGTAAGACGGTGGGTGTTGCAAGAGGGCATCAAAGGGCAGGCACACTGAAACCACAATCACAGAAAACTAGCCAATCTGATCACACAGACCACAGTCTTGTCTAACTCAATGAAACTAAGCCATGCTGTGTGGGGCCACCCAAGATGGACAAGTCATGGTGGAGAAGTCTGACAGAATGTGGTCCACTGGAGAAGGGAATGGCAAACCACTTCAGTATTCTTGCCTTGAGAACCCCATGAACAGTATGAAAAGGCAAAATGATAGGACACTGAAAGAGGAACTCCCCAGGTCGGTAGGTGCCCAATATGCTACTGGAGATCAGTGGAGAAATAACTCCAGAAAGAATGAAGGGGTGGAGCCAAAGCAAAAACAATATGCAGTTGTGGATGTGACTGGTAATAGAAGCAAGGTCTGCTGCTGTAAAGAGCAATATTGCATAGTAACCTGGAATGTTGGGTCCATGAATCAAGGCAAATTGGAAGTGGTCAAACAGGACATGGCAAGAGTGAATGTTGACATTCTAGGAATCAGCAAACTAAAATGGACTGGAATGGGTGAATTTAACTCAGATGAATTTAACTCAGAAAGGAAAGATATGCCCATCTAAATGCAGAGATCCAAAGAACAGCAAGAAGAGATAAGGAAGTTTCCTCACTTATCAATGCAAAGAAATAGAAGAAAACAATTGAATGGGAAAAACTAGAGATCTCTTCAAGAAAATTAGAGATACCAAGGGAACATTTCATGCAAAGATGGGCACAATAAAAGACAGAAATTGTATGGATCTAAGAGAAGCAGAAGATATTAAGAAGAGGGGACAAGAATATACAGAAGAACTATACAAAAAAGATCTTAATGACCCAGATAACCATGATGGTGTGATCACTCACCTAGAGCCTGACATCCTGGAGTGTGAAGTCAAGTGGGTCTTAGGAAGCATCACTATGAACAAAGCTAGGAGGTGATGGAATTCCAGTTGAGCTATTGCAAATCCTAAAACATGATGCTCTGAAAGTGCTACACTCAATATGTCAGGAAATTTGGAAAACTCAGCAGTGGCCACAGGACTAGAGAAAGTCAGTTTTCATTTGAATCCCAAAGAAAGGCAATACCAAAGAATGTTCAAACTACCACACAATTGCACTCATTTCACATGCTAGCAAAGTAATACTCAAAATTCTCCAAGCCAGGCTTCAACAGTAGGTGAACTGAGAACTTCAAGATGTTAAAACTGGATTTAAAAAAGGCAGAGGAACGAGAAATCAAGTTGTCAGCATCCATATGCCAACATATAAAAAGCAAGAGTATTCCAGAAAAACATCTACTTCTGCTTTATTGACTATGCCAAAAGCTTTGACTGTGTGGATCACGACAAACTGTGGAAAATTCCTAAAGAAATGGGAATACCAGAGCACCATACCTGCCTCCTGAGAAATCTGTAGGCAGGTCAATAAGCAACATTTAGAACCAGACGTGGAACAATGGACTGGTTCAAAATTGGGAAAGGAGTACATCAAAGCTGTATATTGTTACCTTGCTTATTTAACTTATTTGTAGAATACATCATGCGAACTGCTGGACTGGATGGAGCACAAGCTGGAATCAAGATTGATGGGAGAAATATCAATAACCTCATATATGCAGATGACACCACTCTTATGGCAGAAAGCCAAGAGAAGCAAACAAACTTATTGATGAAAGTGAAAGAGGAGTGTTGAAAAAGCTGGCTTAAAACTCAAAAGTCAAAAAACGAAGATCATGGTGTCTGGTCCCATTATTTCATGGCAAAAACTTGCGAAGCAATGGAAACAGTAATAGCCATTATTTTCTTGGGCTCCTAAGTCATTGTATATGATGGCTGCAGCCATGAAATTAAAAGACACTTGCTCCTTGGAAGAAAAGCTACGACCAACCTAAATAGACATTACTTTACCGACAAAGGTCCATCTAGTCAAAGCTATGGTTTTTCCAGTAGTTATGTATGAGTTGGACTATAAAGAAAGCCGAGTGCTGAAGAATTGATGCTTTTGAACTGAGGTGTTGGAGAAGACTCTTGAGAGTCCCTTGGACTGCAAGGAGATCCAACCAGTCCATCCTGAAGGAAATCAGTCCTGAATATTCATTGGAAGGACTGAAGCTGAAGCTGAAATACTTTGGCCGATACTTTGCCCACTGATATGAAGAACTGACTCATTGGATAAGACCCTGATGCTGGGAAAGACCAAAGGCAGGGGGAGAAGGGGATGACAGAGGACTAGATGGTTGGATGGCATCACCAACTTGATGGACATGAGTTTGAGTAAATTCTGGGAGTTGGTGATGGACAGGGAGACCTGGTGTGCTGCCATCCATGGGTTGCAAAGAGTTGGACACAACTGAGCAACTGAACTGAACTGAACTGAATACTTCAGACCAGGTCGGCTGGTTCTAGCTTCACAGTTCATTCTCTAGGTATGATAGCCTCACTTTTACTATCATATTTTCTTAAAGAATAACATTCAAAATATGGCCCTACTGTATTCTTCTAGACTTCTCTCTATCAGGTACAATTCAATAATAATGCATTGGATTAAGTAGCTACAAGTCAAGAAAATGAAAATCTGCACTTTAGGATCTCATCTCCACTTGTGAAAAAAGGGATAATAGACCAGGGTAGAAATAACTCTATGGATGGCAAGAGCAGGAAGAGCATAGTGTAATAATTAAGTCGGGGGGGGGGTAGGCAGGCACAGAAAATACTAATATGGGATCTAAAATCCAGGGGAGAGATTGAGAGCAGAGTTCACAGTAGCATCTAGAAAGTGGTGACTCACTAGCTCTCTTTGAAACAATATTTAATTTTTAAAATAATAATAATAGAAATTATAATAGACATTATTAATTAATTATGTACTATGTGCATACAATTGTTTCACTTATGGTATTTTATTTTATCCTCAAGAAACTATGTATAATTGTAGATATCATTATCTTCATTTATAGATCTTGAAGTTGAACCTCAGTAGATTACAGTGTCTTCCCCAAGCTGCAACAAGAAATAAGTGGAGAAGTTGTCACTGGAGGTCAGATTTGTGGGAGTCTAATGTCCATATTCTCTTCACTATACTTCTTTGCCTGTTTAACAGACTTAAGGTGATTTGGCTAAGACTATCTTGCAAAATTAAGAAAAAAATGAGTTGACATGTCAGATTTAATATGTCAAAGCTGAACCCCAAATCAACACTGCCCCCCAACCACACACACAAGCACACACACCCCAATTCTGTTTCACCTGTAGCCTTTCATGTGAGCTGCTATTGCCCATAATTTTAGTTGCTGAAGTCATAAACTTTGAAAATAGTTTTGGCTCCTTTTTTAGATATGCCCCACAGACAATCTGACAAGGAAACCTAGCAGATTCTACCTTCAAAATATGTCCAGAATCTGATCACTTCTCATCATGTTAGTCTGTGCTCTCATCATCTTTTACTTGAATTTCTGTAACAGCCTCCAAACATAGTAGAGAATGAGACTTTTAAAAAGAAAGCCAAATCTTGTCATTCCTAGGCTTAAAACTTTCTAAAAGCTCTCCAAAACCTTCTATCTGTATACAATCCACATCAAAGCCTGGGAAAGTAGGAAGCTAAGTGACTTGTCAAAATTCGCAAAGCTTATTTGTGATTATAATGATGAGTAGAACCTAACTCAGTGCAGTAAGATGAAAATGATTAGTTTCAGGCTTTTCAGTCACACTGATAATTTATTCAGTTTAATTTGTAGTGGAGAAAATGTGGGAGATGATTGCTTACTGTACCAAAATTAAAGTTTGTCAAAGGCAGTGATTAGCTCTTCTAACTCTAAAATCTTCTCACAATCTTTCTTTCTTTCTTTTTTTTACAATCTTTCTTAAATGAAGGAACCATTCTATGTCAAAATGATCAAATGTGTAATGTAATTACTGACTTTCATAGTGTATACTGTGTTCTAGGCTATGAATATCATCCAGTAATATTTGTCACCATCAGGATTCTGCTACTAGTCTTCACTGTACTATATACGCAGCAAGTCATTAAGAAAATCTTCTGATGGCACATGTGTTTATAAACAGGAAGTGCTTGATAATTATAACAAATGATGAAAATGGTACTCCTCAAACTCCCAAGATCATTTTTGTTAGAGATCTTCTACTCTGTTGAAAATGTTCCCTTCTCCTTATCCTCCCTTTTACTTCTACACACATGTGAAATAAACTCTGTTAATCTGAACTCTCTCCTTCTGAAGGAATAAAAAAAAAGAACACATTAAACCCTTGGCACTGGGCCTGGTTCAAAATGTTATTTTTTAAATCTGTGGTGAATGCTGAAAATGAGAGTTCTCTCGTAAACACTGGGTAACATGGAGGCCCCCTTTCCAGGGGCAGCAGGCCCTACTTGCAGCTTTCCCCACAGAGGAGGTAAGTATAAACTAAGTACTCTAAGGTTATAAGGTAAATGTCTATTGTCCTTTTGTATTATTCCATCTTATCAGGCACCATGATCCTAGAGAAGGGTATTCAGTTGATAGTCATTGTTCTAGTATGTAACATTTTTATTAATGTTGGTGAAGACCAACATGATTTTCTTATAGTGGCAAGCCCAACATAATATTGTGTTATATATTTGCATGTTAGTAACCTCAAGCAATATAAAAAATCACTTTTTTCAACCAATCAGTTTTTCCAAATGTATTTAAAAAGTAAAATAACAAGTACTATTTGGGGTTTCATTCTCTAAGTATCTTGAATGCTTTATGTCATGTCACTCTAGAGAGCTATGTTTATAAAACACTCACTTATTCTTTCTCATTTCCTAAATGTATCAAAAAAGGGATCAACTTATTTGCTCAAAGGCATGGGACAAACAATGTTGGCACCAAGTCCCATGATTCCACCACTCAACAAAGAGACACACAAGGCCATTTATTAAGTTATGATAAACAGTCAACCAGTGGAGAGGGATGCAACCAGAGATCCTAAAAGCTTTGCTTACTCTGATTTCCTTGATTGGAAGCAGGATCAAAATTATTCCCCATTTTCTACAGTAAAAAATACTGCTTTTGAAGCAGCTCTTAAATGGTTGTATAATGGGGTGCTGTCTGTGAAACAAACATTCCCCAGGTTGCCTCCATCCCAAACAACCACCTGCACTCAAGAGGGTAGTTGTTTTTCATTTCACTTAAAAGATTTGGTCAGAAATTACAAAACAGATAGAATATCCTCAATGGAAGGCTCTTTTCATCTTTTGAAATGTAAGATGGAAAACAAGATGTATGAAAATATATCAATAGCATGAAAACTGTGCCTGGGGAAGTCATTTAAAGGCAGGGCACAGTACTCATTTGAATAAGACTCGCCACATGTAAATCCATGGCTGATTCATGTCAATGTATGACAAAAACCACTGCAATATTGTAATGTAATTAGCCTCCAACTAATAAAAATAAATGAAAAAAAAAAAAAAAAAAAAAGAAAGAAAGAAAGAAAGAAAAACTCGCCACAGAGAGAGACTCAAGAAACAAAGTTCAGAACTTGGTGACCATTCATTTCATGATCCTTTAAGAACACAGGAGAACTAAAAACACTATGGGTTAAGATCTAACAGGCTTAACATTTACTATCAAATCAGCCTCTCAATAGCTATGAGACTTTGAGTCGTTTAATCTCTCTGAACCTAAGTTTTGTTGTGATTGTGTATATGTGTTCTCAGTCATTTACTTGCATATTAAATGAGAATATTAAAACTAAATGATCATATAAGGCTCTTTTCTAAGTTATAATTTGAAAACTATCCTTTGACTTCAAGAAAGTGTTTACCCTGAACCTCATCTCATTGCTTACTCACAACCAACTCACATATTCAACTGTCCTCCACAGTGAAAATTTAGTATAATCTTTCATTTTAAAGCAAACTGTAAAACCATTCCTCTTTCTGAGGTGAGAATCATCATTTTACAATACAATTCTAATTATGACATTCCCTAGATTAAAACACAGCATAATTAAAATAGCTAATACTTACTAAGTGATTATGATATTCCAGGCACTGTTCTAAGTGCTTCTTGTGGTACAAGCTGCTTGCTCTGTAAATAATCCTGTAAGTGAGGTTTTATTACTATCAGCCCATTTTACAGATAAAGAAACTGAGACACAGAGTTCACAATCCTAAACACTCTACTTTGCTGCCTTCTCTCATAGGATTATGGACAATGCATTTACCCCATTGCCCTTAGGATAAAATACAATTCCTAACAAAGCTGGCAGAGTCCTTCAGGGATTGAGTTCGTGCTCATTAGCCTGATTTCCAGTCATGTCTCTTCCCAATACTCTGTTGTGATTGTACTGCATTCATTGCAGCTCTTCTGGAAGGCAGCCTTGAGGTGATAGGAAGAATATGCCATTTCCTCTGCCTCTAACATTCCTCTCTTTGCCTGGGTAACAAAAAATGCCATAGTTCAGAATTCACGTCATCCAGGAAACTGCTGTGTTTCAGCATCCCTCCTCTTGTGCTCCTATACATTTCTGTCTACTCCTACTATAGCATGCCTTATAGGATGTTTAAATTGCCTGTTTATACCATGCTTCTTTCTGTGGGTGAAAACTACATATTCTTGGAGCCTAACATGTTTTTACTCAAATATTTATTCAATTCATAAAAGAAGGAAGTGCAGTTTGCTTTCTTCCCATCTCACATTCCTAATACTGCCATGTAAATTCTGAGAAAATACAGTGAATTTCATACTGCTATGAATCATTTTCCCCTTGTTTTCTTCTTCATTAAAACAGCCATTTTATAATCTCTTCTATCAAAGTACTGATCCACTTGCCCGTTTGTCTAATAGTGGTTCATGTTTCCCCACCAACTTCCCAACATGGTGACTTCAGGCAGTCTAGGTGTTGAGAAAGAGGAGGTTTCTGTCCAAATCATACTGAAGGGCCTGCCTGCTTGATCAATGCATAAACTCAGATGCAGCATTATGACACTTGGCTTTCAGAAATGTATGGGCTTTGATGTTCTTCCAGTTAGTATCATCATTGTTATTCCTGGGGATAATAGCTGTAGTTCAGAGAAAGATTATTTCACTAGTAATAAATATTTGTCTGACTCTTCTAGATTTGGGGAAATACTTCTGAGATGATTATCTTTTACCTTTCAAATTTGTACATGGGTGTTTTTATTTTTATTTTTATTTTTTTGCTGGGACAGTATATTTATTTATTTATTTTTTATTATTATTATTTTTTTTTTCCAGTGGGATTTGTCATACATTGATACGAATCAGCCATGGATTTACATGTATTCCCAATCCCGATCCCCCCTCCCACCTCCCTCTCCACCCGATTCCTCTGGGTCTTCCCAGTGCACCAGGCCCGAGCACTTGTCTCATGCATCCCACCTGGGCTGGTGATCTGTTTCACCATAGATAGTATACATGCTGTTCTTTTGAAATATCCCACCCTCACATTCTCCCACAGAGTTCAAAAGTCTGTTCTGTATTTCTGTGTCTCTTTTTCTATTTTGCATATAGGGTTATCGTTATCACCTTTCTAAATTCCATATATATGTGTTAGTATGCTGTAATGTTCTTTATCTTTCTGGCTTACTTCACTCTGTATAATGGGCTCCAGCTTCATCCATCTCATTAGGACTGGTTCAAATGAATTCTTTTTAATGGCTGAGTAATATTCCATGGTGTATATGTACCACAGCTTCCTTATCCATTCATCTGCTGATGGGCATCTAGGTTGCTTCCATGTCCTGGCTATTATAAACAGTGCTGTGATGAACATTGGGGTGCACGTATCTCTTTCAGATCTGGTTTCCTCAGTGTGTATGCCCAGAAGTGGGATTGCTGGGTCATATGGCAGTTCTATTTCCAGTTTTTTAAGAAATCTCCACACCGTTTTCCATAGCGGCTGTACTAGTTTGCATTCCCACCAACAGTGTAAGAGGGTTCCCTTTTCTCCACACCCTCTCCAGCATTTATTGCTTGTAGACTTTTGGATAGCAGCCATCCTGACTGGCGTGTAATGGTACCTCATTGTGGTTTTGATTTGCATTTCTCTGATAATGAGTGATGTTGAGCATCTTTTCATGTGTTTGTTAGCCATCTGTATGTCTTCTTTGGAGAAATGTCTGTTTAGTTCTTTGGCCCATTTTTTGATTGGGTCATTTATTTTTCTGGAATTGAGCTTCAGGAGTTGCTTGTATATTTTTTAGATTAATCCTTTGTCTGTTTCTTCATTTGCTATTATTTTCTCCCAATCTGAGGGCTGTCTTTTCACCTTACTTATAGTTTCCTTTGTAGTGCGAAAGCTTTTAAGTTTCATTAGGTCCCATTTGTTTAGTTTTGCTTTTATTTCCAATATTCTGGGAGGTGGGTCATAGAGGATCTTGCTGTGATTTATGTTGGAGAGTGTTTTGCCTATGTTCTCCTCTAGGAGTTTTATAGTTTCTGGTCTTACATTTAGATCTTTAATCCATTTTGAGTTTATTTTTGTGTATGGTGTTAGAAAGTGATCTAGTTTCATTCTTTTACAAGTGGTTGACCAGTTTTCCCAGCACCACTTGTTAAAGAGGTTGTCTTTTTTCCATTGTATATCCTTGCCTCCTTTGTCAAAGATAAGGTGTCCATAGGTTCGTGGATTTATCTCTGGGCTTTCTATTCTGTTCCATTGATCTATATTTCTGTCTTTGTGCCAGTACCATACTGTCTTGATGACTGTGGCTTTGTAGTAGAGTCTGAAGTCAGGCAGGTTGATTCCTCCAGCTCCATTCTTCTTTCTCAAGATTACTTTGGCTATTCGAGGTTTTTTGTATTTCCATACAAATTGTGAAATTCTTTGGTTTAGTTCTGTGAAAAATACCATTGGTAGCTTGATAGGGATTGTATTGAATCTATAGACTGCTTTGGGTAGAATAGCCATTTTGACAATATTGATTCTTCCAATCCATGTACACGGTATGTTTCTCCATCTGTTTGTGTCCTCTTTGATTTCTTTCATCAGTGTTTTATAGTTTTCTATGTATAGGTCTTTTGTTTCTTTAGGTAGATATACTCCTAAGTATTTTATTCTTTTTGTTGCAATGGTGAATGGTATTGTCTACTTAATTTCTCTGTTTTTTCATTGTTAGTATATAGGAATGCAAGGGATTTCTGTGTGTTAATTTTATATCCTGCAACTTTACTATATTCATTGATTAGCTCTAGTAATTTTCTGGTAGAGTCTTTAGGGTTTTCTATATAGAGGATCATGTCATCTGCAAACAGTGAGAATTTTACTTCTTCTTTTCCTATCTGGATTCCTTTTACTTCTTTTTCTGCTCTGATTGCTGTGGCCAGAACTTCCAAAACTATGTTGAATAGTAGTGGTGAGAGTGGGCACCCTTGTCTTCTTCCTGATTTCAGGGGAAATGCCTTCAATTTTTCACCATTGAGGGTGATGCTTGCTGTGGGTTTGTCATATATAGCTTTTATTATGTTGAGGGATGTTCCTTCTATTCCTGCTTTTTGGAGAGTTTTAATCATAAATGAGTGTTGAATTTTGTCAAAGGCTTTCTCTGCATCTATTGAGATAATCATATGGTTTTTATCTTTCAATTTGTTAATGTGGTGTATTACATTGATTGACTTGTGGATATTAAAGAATCCTTGCATTCCTGGGATAAAGCCCACTTGGTCATGGTGTATGATTTTTTTAATATGTTGTTGGATTCTGTTTGCTAGAATTTTGTTAAGGATTTTTGCATCTATGTTCATCAGTGATATTGGCCTGTAGTTTTCTTTTTTTTGTGGCATCTTTGTCTGGTTTTGGAATTAGGGTGATGGTGGCCTCATAGAATGATTTTGGAAGCTTACCTTCATCTGCAATTTTCTGGAAGAGTTTGAGTAAGATAGGTGTTAGCTCTTCTCTAAATTTTTGGTAGAATTCAGCTGTGAAGCCATCTGGTCCTGGGCTTTTGTTTGCTGGAAGATTTTTTATTACAGTTTCGATTTCCTTGCCTGTGATGGGTCTGTTAAGATCTTCTATTTCTTCCTGGTTCAGTTTTGGAAAGTTATACTTTTCTAAGAATTTGTCCATTTCATCCAAGTTGTCCATTTTATTGGCATAGAGCTGCTGGTAGTAGTCTCTTATGATCCTTTGTATTTCAGTGTTGTCTGTTGTGATCTCTCCATTTTCATTTCTAATTTTGTTAATTTGGTTTTTCTCTCTTTGTTTCTTAATGAGTCTTGCTAATGGTTTGTCAATTTTGTTTATTTTTTCAAAAAACCAGCTTTTAGCTTTGTTGATTTTTGCTATGGTCTCTTTAGTTTCTTTTGCATTTATTTCTGCCCTGATTTTTAAGATTTCTTTCCTTCTGCTAACTCTGGGGTTCTTCATTTCTTCCTTCTCTAATTGCTTTAGGTGTAGAGTTAGGTTATTTATTTGGTTTTTTTCTTGTTTCTTGATGTAAGCCTGTAATGCTATGAACCTTCCCCTTAACACTGCTTTTACAGTGTCCCATAGGTTTTGGGTTGTTGTGTTTTCATTTTCATTCATTTCTATACATATTTTGATTTCCTTTTTGATTTCCTCTATGATTTGTTGGTTATTCAGAAGTGTGTTATTTAGCCTCCGTATGTTTGAAGTTTTAAACATTTTTTTCCTGTAATTGAGATCTAATCTTACTGCACTGTGGTCAGAAAAGATGACTGGAATGATTTCAATGTTTTTGAATTTTCCAAGACCAGATTTATGGCCCAGGATGTGATCTATTCTGGAGAATGTTCCGTGTGCACTTGAGAAAAAGGTGAAGTTGATTGTTTTGGGGTGAAATGTCCTATAGATATCAATTAGGTCTAGCTGGTCCATTGTGTCATTTAAGGTTTGTGTTTCCTTGTTAATTTTCTGTTTAGTTGATCTATCCATGGTTGTTAGTGGGGTATTAAAGTCTCCCACTATTATTGTGTTACTATTAATTTCCTCTTTCATACTCGTTAGTGTTTGCTGTACATATTGCGGTGCTCCTATGTTGGGTGCATATATATTTATAATTGTTATATCTTCTTCTTTGATTGATCCTTTGATCATTATGTAGTGTCCTTCTTTGTCTCTTTTCACAGCCTTTATTTGAAAGTCTATTTTATCTGATATGAGTATTGCGACTCCTGCTTTCTTTTGGTCTCTGTTTGCATGAAATATTTTTTTCCAGCCCTTCACTTTTAGTCTGTATGTGTCTCTTGTTTTGAGGTGGGTCTCTTGTAGACAGGATATATAGAGGTCTTGTTTTTGTATCCATTCAGCCAATCTTTGTCTTTTGGTTGGGGCATTCAACCCATTTACATTTAAGGTAATTATTGATAGGTGTGGTCCCGTTGCCATTTTCTTTGTTGTTTTGGGTTCACATTTATACAACCTTTCTGCATTTCCTGTCTAGAGAAGATCCTTTAGCATTTGTTGAAGAGCTGGTTTGGTGGTGCTGAATTCTCTCAGCTTTTGCTTATCTGTAAAGCTTTTGAATTCTCCTTCATATCTGAATGAGATCCTTGCTGGATACAGTAATCTAGGTTGTAGGTTATTCTCTTTCATTACTTTCAGTACGTCCTGCCATTCCCTTCTGGCCTGGAGGGTTTCTATTGATAGATCAGCTGTTATCCTTATGGGAATCCCTTTGTGTGTTATTTGTTGTTTTTCCCTTGCTGCTTTTAATATTTGTTCTTTGTGTTTGATCTTTGTTAATTTGATTAATATGTGTCTTGGGGTGTTTCGCCTTGGGTTTATCCTGTTTGGGACTCTCTGGGTTTCTTGGACTTGGGTGGCTATTTCCTTCCCCATTTTAGGGAAGTTTTCAGCTATTATCTCCTCGAGTATTTTCTCATGGCCTTTCTTTTTGTCTTCTTCTTCTGGAACTCCTATGATTCGAATGTTGGGGCGTTTCACAGTGTCCCAGAGGTCCCTGAGGTTGTCCTCATTTCTTTTGATCCTTTTTTCTTTTTTCCTCTCTGCTTCATTTATTTCCACCATTTTATCTTCTACCTCACTTATCCTATCTTCTGCCTCCGTTATTCTACTCTTGGTTCCCTCCAAAGTGTTTTTGATCTCATTCATTGCATTATTCATTTGTAATTGACTCTTTTTTATTTCTTCTAGGTCTTTATTAAACAGTTCTTGTATCTTTTCAATCTTTGTTTCCAGGCTATTTATCTGTAACTCCATTTTGTTTTCAAGATTTTGGATCATTTTTATTATCATTATTCTAAATTCTTTTTCAGGTAGATTCCCTATCTCCTCCTCTTTTGTTTGATTTGGTGGGCATTTTTCATGTTCCTTTACCTGTTGGGTATTTCTTTGCCTTTTCATCTTGTTTAGATTGCTGTATCTGGAGTGGGCTTTCTGTATTCTGGAGGTCTGTGGTTCCTTTTTGTTGTGGAGGATTAACCCAGTGGGTGGGGTTAGACGATTGGCTTGTCAAGATTTCCTGGTTAGGGAAGCTTGCGTCAGTGTTCTGGTGCGTGGAACTTGATTTCTTCTCTTTGGAGAGCAATGGAGTGCCCAGTAATGAGTTTTGAGATGGGTCTATGTGTTAGGTGTGACCTTGGGCAGCCTGTATGTTGATGTTCAGGGCTATGTTCCTGCGTTGCTGGAGAATTTGCGTGGTATGTCTTGCTCTAAAACTTATTGGCTCTTCGGTGGTGGTTGGTTTCAGTGTAGGTATGAAGGCTTTTGGACAGTCACTTATTAAAGTTCCTTGTAGTCAGGAGTTTTCTGGTGTTCTCAGGTTTTGGGCTTAAGTCTCCTGCCTCTGGATTTCAGTTTTATTCTTCCTGTAGTCTCCGGACTTCTCCAACTATACAGCCCTGATAAGAAAACTTCTAGGTTAATGGCTAAAAGATTCTCCCCCGTTAGGGACACCCAGAGAGGTTCACAGAGTTACATGAAGAAGAGGAGAGGGAGGAGGGAGATAGAGATGAGCAGGAGGAGAAAAAGGGGGACTCAAGAGGAGAGAGACAGATCTACGCAGCTGTCTGTTCCCAGAGTGTTCTCCGTAGCCCAGTCACCTACAAAGATTCACAGAATTGGATTGGGAAGAGAAGGGTAAAGGAGGAAATAGAGGTGTTCTGAGGTAGAAAACAGAGAGTCAAGATTGGGAGAGAATAATCTTCGGTTTAAAAATAGGGCTTCTCTTTTTTTTTTTTTTTTTTTGTAAGGTTATAGTGTATTGAAAATGAAAATTAAGGAGTAGTAGAGGAGTACTAGAGGACTTTAAAAGAAATAAGAGAAAAAGAAAAATAGAAAATAGAAGAGAAAAAGGAAAGAAAAAAAGAAGAGAAAAGAAAAAAAGAAAGAAAAAGAAAAAAAAAAGAAAAAAGAAAAAAAAAATTTTTCCCCCCTAATTAAAAAATCGTAAAAGTCTATGGAAATGAAAGTTAAGGAGTAATGGGGGAGTAATAGGGGATTTTAAAGGAAAATAAAAGAGAAAAAATAAAAAAGAAAAAAAAGAGAAAAAAGTAAGATTATATCTAGGAGTTTCTCTGGAGCTGTTCGGCTCAGTTTCAGATAGCTCCTCGTTCCAGCTTACGCTTCTCGATATCTACAGGCCCCTCTGGTGTAGTCAATGTTTCCTAGAGGGATTTTAATCTGTTGTACCAGTCCCTTCTGAAGCGGTTCCCTTTGTTTATTTGGCTTCTGTTTGCCGGTCTCTTCGGAGCCTCATTTCCGCCCTGACACAGGCGGGCGGAGGTGGACTCTTATTCAGGTAGCTAGTTCCGTCGCTCTGCGGGGAGGGGCTTGCGCTGCAGGGAGAGGTTGGCGCTGTGGGGACAGGCTTGCGCCGCGGGGATGGGCTGGGGCTGCCGGGAGGGGCTGACGCTGCTTTCTCAGTCTGCACTGCTCAGGCTCCCGGCTGTTCTATATGGAGCGCGCCCCGCGCTGCGCGAGGTTCCAGCCCTCGGGTGTTCCACAAAAGCGCAGAACGAAAAGCTGCGCCTGCTCTCTGTGCCTTCCCCGTCAGAGCGGTCCAGGCAGCCAGGGGCTTAGTGGGCGCACTCTCCCCAGGTGTGGCGCGCCCCCTCCCTTCCGCGGACCCAGTCTCAGTTTCCGCCGGCGCCAGTCGGGTGCGCGCGCCTTCTGCCCTCCGTGTCCCCAGCCCCAGTCCCGCCCGCGCCGGTCGGGTGCCTGTGCCCTGTGTCTCGCCGCGACCTTCCCCTCCCCCCTGCCTCCTGCCTCCGGCGGGGCTGGGCCGGTCCACAGCCTGCGAGCTCCTCTCTGGACCCTCTTGGTCTCTTTGTTCTGCGAACGGCCGGCAGTGTGTTCGGGCCGGCTAATTTACTCTCTTTTGGTCTCCCACAGTTCAAGTTGGCAACTCACAGAAGCTCCCTCCGATTGTCCTCAGGGCACTCAGGCCCGGACCCTACCCCAAGCAATGCCGCCTAAGAGCTCCCGGGACGGATCTCCGTCCTTAGCTCTTTTGTCTCACTTTTTATCTTTTATATTTTGTCCTACCTCCTTTCGAAGACAATGGGCTGCTTTTCTGGGCGCCTGATGACCTCAGCTAGCGATCAGAAGTTGTTTTGCGAAGTTTGCTCTGCGTTCAGTTATTCTTTTGATGACTTTGTAGGAGAGAAAGTGGTCTCCCCGTCCTACTCCTCCGCCATCTTGGCTCCTCCCCCCACATGGGTGTTTTTAAATAAAAAGACATAACTGCCAATTCTGTCTAGAGCAAACAATATGCAAAGGGATTGGTATCAGAAAACTAAGTTGCTTCTCCCCACAGGAGAAAGTTTAAAAAGTGTTGGGAAGAAAATTCTTCACTTCCCCGTTGATACCATGTCTGTTTAAGAGCCAGGATTCCTTGACACTTTGCGCATCTACTGTTGATTGCCTTACACTGTTTCTTGGACTTAAGGTCTGAGGTTTCTGGATTGTAAACATAGAAATGAGACAGAATGTGACTACAGTAGCCAATAATGTCTGTTGTAAATTGGAAACCATTCTAACACTTCCTAAGCTTTCGAATACTGTTTGAAAGAGATTAAAGAAAGCAGGTTGCCAATGAGGGCACAGGAAGAAGCAAATTGCTGGTCTGAAGAATGACCTGTGAGCCAGGCAAGCACTCACTGACAGAGCTTGACAGTGTGTGCCTGTTTTGTACAACTCTTTGTAACCTCATAGACTGTAGCCTGTCAGGCTCCTCTGTTCATGGGATTCTCCAGGCAAGAAAACGGGTGGGTTGCCATTTCCTCCTCCATGTTATCTTCCTGACCCAGGGATTGAACCCATGTCCCTTGCACCTACAGCACTACAGGTGGATTCTCCTCCCCCCTTCACTACTACACGGGGGAATCCCATGTAGTAATAAAAGAAGCAAATCCTTGTAGGTACGATGGCATTAAATCAGCTTCTACAATATTTAGATTTGGGCTGGGCATCTAAGTTTTAGTCTTGGATGGGATGGTAACTTATTTGTCCTCACCAGGAGTATACAAACTGTTGTAGAAACTGTTGTTTGCAACAAATGAACTTCTTTGCCCATGTCACATTAACATAGACAAATCCAAACTTTAATTTCTATGGAATTACTCTCTCTGGAGTTTAGATGATTTTGACTTTTAGGACATTGGAAATAGCTGTAAATAGCTGTAAATGGCTGTAAAAGCTAAGAGGGAGAAATCTGAATAAGAATCTCTTGCCAGGGCATTTCTCATCTGATCCTTCTTAGAAGTGATTTTTTAGTGCACTAAGGACTTTCCTTTCTTCTGTTCCTTTATCCTGGGGAGCAGCAGCAAATTGTTATGAATAATAATATGTGGTATTTGACACAGAACCTCTACATACATTATTTTGGCCCTATCAGTACCTGACATCAGATAGGACAGTTGTTAGTACCTCAGTTTAGGAGATAAAGAAGTTGGCTACCATAAAAGTTAAATGACTTAACCAAATTCATTAAAAAAATAAATAAAGGTGGTGGAGGTAAGAAAATAAACTTTGCTTTCTGTCTCTAGAACCAGAGGTTTTTTCCTCCAGTTCTTGCTGCCTCACTTATTCTATTTATGAGATATTGTTATATATAATTATTCATATTATTAAGAAGCACACATTACCCTCTTAATAGATATTTGTGGAATTAGCTAATGACTATTATATGGAGGAAGGAGAAAATTTACTGTTTGGAGAGTAGAAAAACACCTAACACAGAGAAACTTATTTATTCCTTGCAATTACTTCATGAGGCAGCTACTATACCCATCCTACAGGAGGAAAAAAAATGAATTTTTGAGATGCTTAAGTATGTAATTTACTGAGGTATTTTTACGAGCCTGGAATGTGTAATTGGCTTTGGAACAATATAATTGTTCCATTTGTGCTTAGTCGCTCAGCCATGTCTAACTCTTTGCGAACACATGAACTATAGCCCGCCAGGCTCCTTTGTCCATGGGGATTCTCCAGGCAAGAATCTTCCTGATCCAGGAATCAAACCAGGGTCTCCTGCATTGCAAGTGGATTCTTTACCAGCTGAGTTATGAGGGAAGCCCTTTGCAACTCATTTAATCTTCACAAAAATCTTATCTGATAAGTAGTATCACAATTTTTTCCATTTTATAGCAAATGAAAACTTAGAGAAGTTAAGCAATTTGCCCTAGGTCAGATAGCTGAGTTAGACATAAATTCCTGGATTCTGAGGCTTTTCCTGGGTCTCTGCTAAACAAGCCCTGACTCAGAGGCCCATGACAGCTGGAGTCCAGATTTAAGCTCAGACTTCATGAATATACTGCCTCCTGGGTACATATTAAAGGCTTGAAGTATAATAACAATTGAACACGGTTAAAATCTTTTTCTCCTATCAAATGTTCTATAGGAAACTTATACTCAATATAAATAAAACAAAATTTCAAAATTGGTCTTGTATAAAATCTCTAAGCGAAAAGAAACCATAAATTCTGCTTTTTGAGACTTGTGTTTGTTTTGTTATTTATCTGTGGTCAGTACTTCAAACTGTGGTCAGGACATCAAACATTAACATCTAAGTAGTTGCTGCTAGACTTTAAATGTATTTTTTATGTGAAAGCAGGAATTACCCAAACTGAGCTTATTTTGTAAAGAGGACTGAGAAGAATTCAAATTCCCTATAAATGAGATGACCTCAAGATCCACACGTAAATTACAAATGTCCTTCTAGCAGACAGGAACACCTAAAATTGTGATACACAAACTTTTTGGAATTGTGAAGTTCTATAGTGCAATTTTTTAAATTTCCAAATATCTGCACCTTCTTCTAAAACAAAATGGAAATGTCTGCAATTTTCCAAATTTAGAGTGAATTTCATGTTAAGATCTTTTTAAAAATTTAGTAATTCTAACTGAGATGTGCCATGTTGCAAAACAAAAATTTCAATAGCAAATAGGGAAATTTGATTGTGGAAGCAAAGTGCCAAAAATTTGTGGAAGCAAAGTGCCTCAAGCAAAGACTATTTCATCAGCATTTAGTAAAATAAAAGAGATGGCATATATTCATAAAAGCTATAATTTAACTCAAATATACAAATATTTTTAAGAATCTATTTTATGCTCAGAAATACATAAGATCCTATCTTTGATACAATGATGAATGATAAATGGCTTCTCTCATCTTGGGGGCTTCCCTGATAGCTCAGTTGGTAAAGAATCCACTTGCAATACAGGAGACCCCAGTTCGATTCCTGGGTCAGGAAGATCCCCTGGAGACGGGATAGGCTACCCACTCCAGTGTTCTTGGGCTTCCTTTATGGCTCAGCTGGTAAAGAATCTGCCTGCAATGCAGGAGACCTGGGCTTGATCCCTGGGTTGGGAAGATCCCCTGGAGAAGGGAAAGGCTACCCACTCCAGTTTTCTGGCCTGGAGAATTCCATGGATTGAATAGTCCATGTGGTTGCAAAGAGTCGGACACAACTGAGCGACTTTCACTTTCACTTTTTCATATTGGACTTTACATCCTAGTGGAGGAAACAAAATACACATTATATACTAGAAAAGGTAAAGTAGACATGATGTGGGAATTTTAAGATTGAAAGTGATACATTCCAGGAGGAAAATCTGGAATAGATCCTAGGAGAAGATGTTAGAGATGTGTCTTCTACTCAGAAAACAAGTGTGAAATCTTGGTACACACCAGTCAGGATGCCAGTACAGTGTTGTATTAATTCTTATCAGCCTTAATCTTAACTTTGCCATTCTGAAGCGTTTGATACTTGTAGCCTCTCTGTTGTTCCCTTCATTGGTCTTCTGGTTTTCCTTCCCTTTCTCTTTCTCTATTCTCAATTCCCTCCTTCTTTTCTTACCGATACAATGCTACCTACCCTAGTTCCTATGAGCTTCTCTCTTATTGGGCCGTGCATGCCCTCTACTGACACCATCCTTCACACTTCCACCATATGCTTTATGTCTTACAATTTAGTAACATATCCCCTGTTCTAACTGTTGCTGGAATGCTGAATCTGTACTATACATTGACTATATAACTACTTGGTTATCTCATTGACTCCTGACCTCAATATATTCAAAACCATATTTGATTTCTCTCAAACATGCTTCTCCTTCCCTGCCCCATGTGTGGCCCTGCATTTCTATGAGATATTGGAATATCCAAACCTTATCTCACTCCTTCCTCCTTTCAGAAAGTTAGCAAGGCCTATGGATTCTACATCATCAGTATATTTCTTGGGTTGTCATGGTTATAATCTCACTAACAGCTTCAGTTCAGGACTCATTACCCGGGCAGTAGGTTTCTTTTTGTATCCAGCTTATCCTCATCCATCTTCTTGCTACAGAATAAGTAAGTCTTACACTTGCTTACAGAGGAGGACTTCTCAATTTAAAATCCAGCTGTCAGTTCTAATGAGATGGATGAAACTGGAGCCCATTATACAGAGTGAAGTAAGCCAGAAAGATGAAGACCATTACAGCATACTAACACATATATATGGAATTTAGAAAGATGGTGATGATAACCCTATATGAAAAACAGAAAAAGAGACACAGATGTACAGAACAGACTTTTGGACTCTGTGGGAGAAGGTGAGGGTGGGATGTTTTGAGAGAACAGCATCGAAACATATATATTATCTATAGTGAAACAGATCACCAGCCCAGGTTGGATGCATGAGACAAGTGCTCAGTCCTGGTGCACTGGGAAGACCCAGAGGGATCGGGTAGAGAGGGAGGTTGGAGGGAGGATCGGGATGGGGAATACATGTAAATCCATGGCTGATTCATGTCAATGTATGACAAAACCCACTACAATATTGTAAAGTAATTAGCCTCCAACTAATAAAAATAAATGAAAAAAAAAAAAAAGAAAAAAATCCAACTGTCTTTATCCGATATTTATCTTGAATGCTGTGTGAAATAATAGAAGAATTTCTAACTCTGGGAGTCTTTGCTCCTGCCCACCTCTCTGGGCTCAATACTCAAGCCTCCTTCTTCATGTCCTGCTTTTTTATCCGCTCCCCTAGCCTCCGATCCAGACACACCAGATTATTTTCAGGGACACAGAAGCATCGTATTGTTTAATGCCATTGTGCCTACCAGCACAGTTTTTCCTAGAATTTTATTCTGTCTTCTCATGTTGTTATTCAGTCTTAAAAATTCAGCTCAATTATAATCTATTCCTTGATTGCCCGCAATTTCATTGATATGACCTTTCTCTGCGTCCGTGGAACAAATTCAAACATTTATCAATTTTTAAAAAAATTTTGGCAGCACTTGTTCAGCATAAGGGATCTTAGTTTCCTGATTAATGATTGAAAACCACGCCGCCTGCAGTGGAAGTGTAGAGTTTTAATCACTGGACCAAGGGAGTCCTTCAAAACTGTATTTTATGTGTATGCATTCCCTTCTCACAAGACCAGCATTTCTTTGACCTTTTGGGAGATTCACAGTTCTACCTTTGAAATTCTAATAAATATTTTGGAACTGTTTTCTAGAAAAGTGTAGAGTCGCATAAAATTTTCACACAGTTTCCACTGACATACAAATACCTATCCAGGTATTTATGAACGAATCCCCAGGGATTCTAGACCAAGTGTCCCTTCTTAGACAGTACTAAGGATAAAAGTACTAAGGATAAAAGCTATATTTTTTTCCTTTAATTGACTTTATTTTCCCAGTATTTAACACAATGCCTAGCATAAATTAGTACCTCATCATTAATAAAAAAAAATGTTTATTAAATGAGTGAAAGGTAAGTCTTTGACATTTGGGTATGGCAAAGGGTCTAAGGAAAGAAAGTGGTCTTTCAAGACAGATGAAACAGTTTAATGGATTATGGTTTTAACCTCATGAGCAATATGTAGTTAACTATCTTTCCAAGTGGTTATAACTGCAGGGATAGGATTTAGGGCTCCATTAATTTTTCCTCATAAAGTTGAACATATAAACTGGTGGCCTCATAAACCTAACCATTTATCTGAAAATTGCTAAATGGATAGAGTCTAAGAATATCTTATTTTTGGCTGCTTACATACAACCTGCCTGATTTCAGTGCCTATAACTGAGAGATAAGTAAGCTAATCTATGTAATTAAATAAAATAATGGATTTTTTTTATAAATACACACTCCTCTGATACAAGGAGTGTGTGAGTTTCTATGCTATTTGTTAGTCATCCGTAGTTGTCTGGTTGCTTTGAAAATTCATTTTTCACCAAGAGATGAGGAAAAGATTAGATTACAATAATTGCTACCTGTGTGTGTATGTGTCAAAAGAATTCAGTTTGAGTGATTCGTCCACAGTAGTGATTCTTCTGCCTCTAATCCTTAGAATGTTGTTCTAAAGCTCTCTCTGCTTCAGAACAGTAAACCATCAGAATGATTTATTCCTGATCTTGAATACACATCAATACCACCTTTCCTTTGATACAAAAATCTGCTTAATAACATACACTTTAAGCACACCGTTTTGACAGTAGTTGACAACATAGACTTTGGAATCAGATAAACCGGAATTCAAACCCCTGTTCTGCTCATTCTAGTTGTGGTATTTTGGACAAGGCATTTTATAGATAAGGAAATTGTGATTTTGAGATGTTAAATAAAGAAAGTTTAATTTTACAAAATGGTACCCTCTAAATTATTACTACTTTAGTAAGTACATTTTGCACATTAAATCAGAAGGTAAATTATGTAGAGAGTTGGATTTGTTGTTGCAGGAAGAATTTATTTTTCATAGCATCTAATCACAAAACCATGAGTCCAATAGCATGGTGACCCAGATTTTAGAATTCCCAGTAATCACACAAAATGATATAAATTGCAAATTCACAGTCTAGCGATCACTCATTTAAGACTGTTAATAAACATTTACTGAATGAACAGTAGAGTTTAAAAGGAACAGATGATATTTTAGTCATACATTGAATGTAGATAGCCTTTCTAAAGATATTTTCACATGATTATTTCACAAACATGAAAGATGTGGTACAAAAAAAAAAAAAAAAAAATTCCCTGCTGTCACATAAGCTGTTAGATATTTGAATAAAATGTGAATTATGGGATCTAGAAATTGCCTTGAAAAGAGGTTGAAACTGTTGTGTAGCAACCACCATTTGCTAAACTTTATGTCAGTTATTTAAAATTTAGAATATTTTAATTTTTTCAAGTATTTCATAAGACAAATATACAGTTATTGATAATAATGAGTGGGGAGAGGGATTTTGTTAATGTTAAAGCAAACATTTACTAATTCCAATCAGGTCACTAAAGAAGACAGGAAAGCCTTGTATGTTTACATTTTTAACTGGCTTTGAGCACAACACATGCTATTTCTAACTGGAATTTTCAATTTTATAAAAGCTTTCCCCTCATTCCAAATACCCCTGTAAATTCTGTACGAATTCTGGAGCAATTTAATTTTCTTAGACAATACCTGTCAACATGTCAACCTCTGCATTAGCAAAATTATTCCCATTTAACAATCTGTGCTGATCCTACCTAATATGTGACACTTGCCAACCAGTTTTACAGGGTTGTGTGATAACATTTGGTTATCAGCAGAATTTGGAAGTAAGACTTTCAGAAGGATTCTGAAAAGAAAGATAAACATCTGGGATTTGTTCTTTATCACCTGTCCCAGTTTCTTGTCTAGAATGAAACTATGATGACTGGACCTCCAAAAGACATATTGGGCCATGAGGTCATTGTGAAAGCAAAAGGACTGGTAAAGCAAATTGACAGAGGGAACATGAAAACCTGACAATCACTGAGACACTCTATCAGCCTTGGGCTGCCTATCTTGGGGCTTTCTCTACATAATAGAAAAATAACTTATGTCTCACTTGAAAGTAAAAATGTAAGTCACTCAGTTGTCTTTGACTCTTTGCAACTCCGTGGACTGTAGCCCACCAGCCCATGGAACTCTCCAGGCAAGAATTCTGGAGTGGGTAGCCATTCCTTTCTCCAGGGGATCTTCCCAAACCAGGGATTGAACCAGGGTCTCCCATGTTGCAGGCAGATTCTTTACCATCTGAGCCACCAGAGAACTTACTTAAACAACTATTATTTTGAAGTGAAAGAAAGTGAAAGTGAAATAACCCAGTCATGTCAGACTTTTTGTGACCCCATGATCCCCTTGTGGCTCTAACGGTAGAGTCTGCCTGCAATGTGGGAGACGGGACTTCAGTCCCTGGGTTGGGAAGATCCCCTGGAGAAGGAAATGACAACCCACTCCAGTATTCTTGCCTGGGAAATCCCATGGACGGAGGAGCCTGGGGGACTACAGTCCATGAGGTCGCTGGTGCTCCACTATATGCAACTGAATTTAATCCCATCTGAACAACCTGAGGGTGTTAATAGGATAGGTACTGGGCACTTCTGACACCTTGGTGCTCCTGCTGCTTGCTACTGCACACTGCTTCTCTTACTGGAATCCTTCGGTTGCAATGCTATATGACAGTTTCTACTCCAGTTTATAAAATACTAGAGACTTATTTTCATTGACCTCCAAGAGAGGTTTAGTTAAGCAGCAGTTCTCTCCCAGCAAACTCCTTATATAAACGAACACCTGTTGGACCACCCTATCAGTTGCCAGAAACATCTGAATCCTCACCAGTGACTGAAGTTTAGGATTAATATGTGATTTCTGATTCACAAGCATTATTATATAAGTTGATGCTTCCTATTTTGAAACATATATACTACAAATACAAGTGTTAAGTGAAAGATTTAAGGATAGGGCACATCGTTTGTTTTCATCTCAGTTCCTGCTTTCTTTTTGCCAAGTGGAGTGAAAGTCACTCAGTTGTGTCTGACTCTTTGCAACCCCATGGACTATACAGTCCACGGAATTCTCTAGTCCAGAATACTGGAATGGATAGCCTTTCCCTTCTCCAGGGGATCTTCCCAACCCAGGGATTGAACCCAGGTCTCCCGCATTGCAGGAGGATTCTTTACCAGCTGAGCCATGTGGGAAGCCCAAGACATGGCTTTTTCCAAACCACATGCTTCCCTGGCTTTGGGTCAGTAATCAAGTAATACAGCATTCAGTTCATCACAGTGTAAACACACAACACTGGCGGGAGGAGGTAAGCATCAGATTGGTAGTGAACCTATTCCTGCCAAGAGTAAATGACACCAGGCTGGCTAGCTCCTCTGACCAATGTGCTAAGTCGCTTCAGCCGTGTCTGACTCTCTGCAACCGTATGAACTAAAGCCTGCCAGGTTCCTCGGTCCTTGGGACTTTTCAGGCGAGAATACTGGAGTGGGTTGCCATGTTCTCCTCCAGGGGATCTTTCTGACCCAGGGACGGAACCTGTGTTTCCTACGTCTCCTGCATTGGCAGGCAGGTTCTGTACCACCAGCGCCACCCGGGAAGCCCCTCTGAGCAAAGGACACAGAGAAAAGACAAGAAGTTACGGAGCTTCGGTGAAAAGACAGCCAAAAGTCTCTACTCATTGCAACATCATGCTGACAACTCTCTAGAGTCAATATACTCTCTTCCTTAGGATAATTCATCATGACCTTGTGGTTGAACCCCTTACTGCTCACAAAGAACACATCCATTAGGACAGATTTTAGGTTTATCCCCTTGGCTCATCTACTAGACAAACCAGGGAAACTCTTACACCACGTAGATTAGCTCAACAGTCTACATGACTTTATTTCTTACGTATACCGAATACTGGCACAAATCAATCCCCTCCCCCATTTTTTATGGAATTAGGAATTTACAGCCACTATATATTAGTTTGTCAGAGGAAGGAACTAGTTACACAAATCCAAAGGTTTCTCCTCTACCTTTCCATAACATTTTTATAGATATAAGTGACTTGTCCATTACACAAATCCAAAGGTTTCTCCTCTACCTTTCCATAACATTTTTATAGATCTAAGTGACTTGTCCATGGTCAAAAAGCTAGCAACTAATAAAACATAGATCAAATTCAGATCTCTCTGATTCCATGGTGGTGAATTTTCATATATGAGTTTAATGGATAGATTTGATTGCTTCATTCTATCTCATAATGCTGGGAAGGGCTTCCCTCTGAAGATTAAAATGAACATCTCATCTAGCTCCCAGAAAAAAAAAGATGAATCAGCAACCTGTTGAGTATCACTTTGATCCCTCTCGTCATCTCCTGTCCTGTCCTTTGGTCCAGCTGCAGTTACAGTGACCAGCTCTTAATAGGTTCTCAGGCAACCTCAAAACACCATGCCTCATGCTAGTGCAGGTGCAATGTACCTCTCACTTCCTCTGTGGAGTGTGGTGCAGTAGGATCACACACACAATAACAGAAAAACTAGGGGCTCTATGCCCTGTAGAACAGAACTTTAACCAATGGCAAATATTTGAGATAGTTTGTCCTTCATCCCCACCAATGTACTACTCTGATATCAGTTTATGTAGCTTCCTAACAATTGCCTTTTGGAATCAACATTCTCATCTTCATTCTGCTTTTCCTGCTTCACTGCCTATAGTCTAAGGGGAGGCACATGACTGATGAGATTAAAATATTTCCAAACATGCCATTAAGAATTCACTATCATAAAGTGTTGTTTAGTCACTAAGTTATGTCTCTTTTGTGACTTCATGGGCTGTAGTCCACCAGGCTCTTCTCAGCATGGGTTTTCCAGGCAAGAATACTGGAGTGGGTTGCTATTTCCTTCTCCAGTGGATCTTTCCAACCCAGGGATCGAACCTGTGTCTCCTGCACTGGCAGGAAGATTCTTTATCACTGAACCACCAGGGAAGCCCTATCACAAAGTATATTAGCATAAATTATGCTGTAGCATGTCATAAGATATATACTGTGGCATGTCATAAAGTATATTAAATTTGAGAACACATGGTATTTTAATGATGAAGTGATGGTAAGCATGTGTCCCCCATAAAAAAGAGTGAAAATCCAGATTATTATTGCCAGAAGTGTCCTTATAAATGGTTTTGTTCAACCTTGCATCTTAGAAATAAAGAAACTATGGCCAGAGAAGTTAAGTGACTTCTTTCAAGTCACACAGCCAATTGATAACAAAGCTTAGTGGGCATTCAGGCTTTGCCCAAGTCTCAGCACTGTGCTTCAAACATTACATCACAATGCTTCAAACATTGCATCACAATGCTTCAAACATTACATCACAATGCTTCAAACATTACATCACAATGCTTATCCTGACCAGTGACATAAACATGCTGTCCACTTGGTAGTTTTGGCACAGAGAACAAAGAGCGAATCGTCAGACCACCACAACTTGCTGAAAGCTATCCACTAAGGGCTCCAACTTGTCATTCTCCATTCTCCTAAAACCTTTCTGGTTGCTAATCAGTTTACACAGCTGCTTTCATTTCAGAAAGACAGCCATGGTTATTGTGCATAAGTATTCAATCTACCTAATAGCTATATACCAAAATGTAAAATATTTTGAATCAGTTGCCCAGAATGTTATATATTTGTAAGGAAAAGAACAAATAAAATTCTGTTTCCTGAGCTGGAGAGTCACTGGACAGGAATTCAGAGAATGAGCATGTAACTACAGTAATATTTGAGAGTCTGCCCAAAACAGAAGCCAGACTTCCATCCATAAGGCTTGACTTTCTGCTACTCTTTGGTTTCCATCAGTGAATGAAAAGTTTGCTCCAAGATACATGTTAGTTTAACTCAACAAACATCTGTTGAGGATCCACTATATGCAAGAAACTGAGCTCATGAAAAATCTCAGATTCTGCTCAATTTTTCTCTTCAACAAAAATCTTTCACAGATATTGTAGCTGTCTCTCCTTGAGTGACAACAGCGCTAAAATCACATATAATGATGGAAAAATCAGTGTGGCATTATCAGTA
Organism: Dama dama; assembly: GCF_033118175.1. NCBI lineage: Eukaryota > Metazoa > Chordata > Mammalia > Artiodactyla > Cervidae > Dama > Dama dama. The sequence continues at coordinate 9,777,813 of NC_083681.1, forward strand.
ATACTCTTTTATTCTTTCAAGTAAAGACTTTAAAGGCTACAAAGGCAGGAACTGTATTAGCTCAGTTCAGTCGCTCAGTCTTGTCGGACTCTTTGCAACCCCATGGACTACTGCATGCCAGGCCTCCCTGTCCATCACCAACTCGCAGAGTTTACTCAAACTCATGTCCATTGAGTCAGTGATGTCATCCAACTATCTCATCTGCAGTCATCCCCTTCTCCTCCCACCTTCGATTTTTCCCAGCATGAGGGTCTTTTCTAATGAGTCAGTTCTTTTCACCAGGTGGCCAAAGTATTGGAGTTTCAGTTTCAGCATCAGTCCTTCCAATGAATACTCAGGACTGATCTCCTTTAGGATGAACTGGTTGGATCTCCTTGCAGTCCAAGGCACTCTCAAGAGTATTCTCCAACACCACAGTTCAAAAGCATCATTTCTTCGGTGCTCAGCTTTCTTTATAGTCCAACTCTCATATCCATACATGACTACTGTAAAAACCATAACCTTGACTAGACAGACCTTTGCTGGCAAAGTAATAGCTCTGCTGTTTAATATACTGTATAGGTTGGTCATAACTTTCCTTCCAAGGAGTAAGCGTCATTTAATTTCATGGCTTTAGTCACCATCTGCAGTGATTTTGGAGCCAAAAAAAAAAAAAAAGTCTGTCACTGTTTCCACTGTTTCCCCATCTATTTGCCATGAAGTGGCAATGATCTTAGTTTTCTGAATGTTGAGTTTTAAGCCAACTTTTTCACCCTCCTCTTTCACTTTCATCAAGAAGCTCTTTTGGTCTTCACTCTCTGCCAAAAGGGTGGTATCATCTGCATATCTGAGGTTGCTGATATTTCTCCTGGCAATCTTGATTCCAGCTTATGCTTCATCCAGCCCAGTGTTTCTCATGATATACTCTGCATATAAGTTAAATAAGCAGGGTGACAATACACAGCCTTGATATACTCCTTTCCCAATTTGGAACCAATCTGTTGTTTCATGTCCAGTTCTAACTGTTGCTTCCTGACCTGCATACAGATTTCTCAAGAGGCAGGTCAGGTGGTCTGGTATTCCCATCTCTTTAAGAATTTTCCAAAGTCTGTTGTGGTCCGCACAGTCAAAAGGCTTTGGTGTAGTCAATAAAGTAGATGTTTTTCTGGAACTCGCTTGCTTTTTCAATGATCCAATGGATGTTGGCAATTTGATCTCTGGTTCCTCTGCCTTTTATAAATCCAGCTTGAACATCTGGAAGTTCACAGTTCACATACTGTTGAAGCCTGACTTGGAGGATTTTGAGCATTATTTTGCTAGCATGTGAGATGAGTGCAATTATGCAGTAGTTTGAGCATTCTTTGGCATTGCCTTTCTTTGGGATTGGAATGAAAACTGACCTTTTCCAGTCCTGTGGCCACTGCTGAGTTTTCCAAATTTGCTGGCATATTGAGTGCAGCACTTTCACAGCATCATCTTTTAGGATTTGAAATAGCTCAACTGGAACTGAATATCTGTATATTTTGTTCTATGTTATAATCCCTCGTGTCTATATATTACACAGCATGTGCAAGAATTTATTGAAAGTACTTACTGAATTAATTTTTGAATCACTTAATCTTAGTCCTTCCCCGTGTGATAGCCAACTTTTCCCAATTTACTAGGAACTTTCTTATTTTTTCACCAAAGGTCCTGTATCCTGGGATATTCCCAAGTCTCAGATAAAAGAGGGAAGTTGATTACCCTATTATGAGAGTTCACAAGCTGGTCAACTCATGAAAAATACGTCTCCTTCTTTTTTTTTTTTCTTTTAAAAAAATTTTATTGAAAAATATAAAATGGACTGTGGTAATGGTTGCACATATCTGTGAATATATATTAGAATCAATGGATTACATACTTTAAATGAATGGATCTTATGGCATGTAAACTTCATATCAATAAAGATTTTTTTTTTTTATTAGTTGGAGGCTAATTACTTCACAACATTTCAGTGGGTTTTGTCATACATTGATATGAATCAGCCATAGAGTTACACGTATTCCCCATCCCGATACCCCCTCCCACCTCCCTCTCCACCCAGTTCCTCTGGGTCTTCCCAGTGAAAAATCCATCTTCTAAAATTATATACCCTGAGACTTTGCTGGATAGGTAATAAATAATAAATATACATTTAGTTTGATTTTTCTCCCTAGATACTATTCTAACCAAAACTCTTTAAAAAGGGATTTTGTTTTGAAAGACTATTCCCAAAAATCTATCTTCAAACAACAAAATTATCTTGGAGAATCTCCTCTCTGACAAGAAATAAATTCCTCTGTCATTAAAGTCTGACTCACAGAGATGCTCAAAAAACCAAAGATCAGGGCAGTTCAGAGGCAGGAGGAGAACACAGTGACCCAGCGAGGCCCTCTGAAGGGCCCAAAGGTCTCAGACATCAAAGTGAGAAGAGGCAATTTCCCTTTGGTATTAGTAAGTGGCTATATCTTGTCATCTTTCTTTGATGCAGCAGAACTGGCAGTTCCAATTTGTTTTTTGTCCCACATCCTTAAGGTGTAATAAAATTGTAGAAAGCATTCTTCATTAGCTTAAGATTTTCTATTAATTTCTTTTATTCAATTTCTCTTTTATGTCTCAAATAGATACTGCAATACATATGTTCTGATTGTGTTAAAAGTAGGAAATATATGAAATAAATAATTTCAAGGATGGGAAGTCAACATTACTTCTATTACTCCTACCATAGTTTGTCCTCAGGGCAAACAACAGGGAGGGAGCACAGTCCCATCCATCAACAGAAAATTGGATTAAAGATTTATTGAGCATGGCCCACCCATCAGAACAAGACCCAGATTCCCCCACAGTCAGTTTTTCCCCTCAGGAAGCTTCCATAAGCCTCTTATCCTAATCCATTAGAGGGCAGGCAGAATGAAGACTACAATCACAGAAAACTAAACAAACTGATCACATGGATCACAGCCCTGTCTAACTCAATGAAACAATGAGCCATGCCGTGTAGGGCCACCCAAGACAAAGGGGTCATTGTGGAGAATTCTGACAAAATGTCCACTGGAGAAGGAAATGGCAAACCAGAATTCTTGCCTTGAGAACCTCAAGAACAGTATGAAAAGGCAAAAAGATGTGACACTGAAAGATGAACTCCCCAGCTTGGTAGGTGCCCAACCTGTTACTGGAGAAGAGAGGAGAAATAACTCCAGAAAGAATGAAGAGATGGAGCCAAGCAAATACAATGCCCGGTTGTGGATGTGACTGGTAATGGAAGTAAAGTCACATCCTGTAAAGAACAATATTGCATAGGAATCTGTAATTATTCTTAGTATATGTGCTGCTGTAATTTTAGGTCCATGAATCAAGGTAAATTGGAAGTGATCAAACAGGAGATGGCAAGAGTGAATGTCAACATTTTAGGAATCAGTGAACTAAAATAGACCAGAATGGATAAACTTAATTCAGATGATCATTATATCTACTACTGTGGGCAAGAATCTTTGGAAGAAAAGGTGTATCCCTCATAGCCAACAAAATAGTCCAATCTGAAGTACTTGGGTGCAATCTCAAAAATGACAGAATAATCTCTGCTCATTTCCAAGGCAAACCATTCAATATTACAGTAATGCAAGTCTAGGCCCAAACATTAATGCCAAAGAAGCTGAAGTTGAACCATTCTATGATAATCTATAAGACCGTCTAGAACTAACAGAAAAAAAAACAAACAAAAAGAGATGTTCTTTTCATCATAGGGGACTGGCATGCAAAAGTAGGAAGTCAAGAGATAACTGGAGTAACAAGCAAGTTACTCCACAGAAGCACTATACAAAAAAGATCTTCATGACCCAGATAACCAGGATGGTGTGATCACTCACCTAGAGCTAGATATCCTGGAATGTGAAGTCAAGTGGGCCTTAGGAAGCATCACTATGAACAAAACTAGTGGAGGTGATGGAATTCCAGTTTAGTTATTTTAAATCCTAAAAGATGATGCTGTGAAAGTGCTGCACTCAATATGTTGGCAAATTTGGAAAACTCAGCAGAGGCCACAGGACTAGAAAAGGTCAATTTTCATTCAAATCCCAAAGAAAGGCAATGCCAAAGAAAATTCAAACTACTGTACAAAGGCACTCATCTCACAGACTAGCAAAGTAATGATCAAAATCTACAAACCAGGATTCAACACTACATGAACTGTGAACTTCCATATGTTCAAAATGGATTTAGAAAAAGCAGAGGAACCAGAGATCAAATTGCCAACATCCACTGAATCACTGAAAAAGCAAGAGAGTTCCAGAAAAACATCTACTTCTGCTTTATTGACTATGCCAAAGCCTTTGACTGTGTGGATCACAACAAACTGTGGAAAATTCTTAAAGAGATGGGAATAGCAGATCACCTTATCTCCCTTCTGAAATCTGTATGCAGGTCAGGAAGCAACAGTTAGAAGTGGACATAAAACAACCGATTGGTTCCAAATTGGGAAAGGAGTATGTCAAGACTGTATATTGTCACCCTGCTTGCTGAAAATTACATGCAGAGTACATCATGCAAAATGCCAGGCTGGATGAAGCACAAGCTGGAATCAAGATTGCTGGAAAAAATATCAGTAACCTCAGATATGCAGATGACACCACCCTTATGGCAGAAAGTGAAGAGGAAATAAAGAACGTGTTAATGAAAGTGAAAGAGGAAAGTGAAAAAGTTGGCTTAAAACTCAACACTCAGAAAACTAAGGTCATGGCATCTGGTCCCATCACTTCATGGCAAATAGGGAAACAATGGAAGCAGTGAAAGACTATTTTGAGGGGCTCCAAAATCACTGCAGATGGTGTCTTAAGCCATGAAATCAAAAGATAGCCAGCTCCTTGGAATAAAAGCTATGACCAACCTAGACAGCATATTAAAAAGCAGAGATATTACGATGCCAACAAAGGTCTATCTAGTCAAAGCTATGGTTTTTCCAGTAGTCATGTGTGGATGTGAGAGGTGGATTATAAAGAAAGCTGAGCACCAAAGAATCGATGCTTTTGAACTATGGTGTTGGAGAAGACTCTTACGAGTCGGTTGGACTGCAAGGAGATCCAACCAGTCAATCCTAAAGGAAGTTGGTCCTGAATAGTCATTGGAAGAACTGATGCTGAAGCTGAAACTGCAATACTTTGGCCACCTGATGTGAAGAACTGACTCATTGGAAAAGACCTTGATGCTGGGCAAGATTGAAGGCAGGAAAAGGGGATGACAGAGGATGAAATGGTTGGATGGCATCACTGACTCGATGGATATGAGTGTAAGCAAGCTCCAGGAGTTGGTGATGGACAGGGAATCTGGCATGCTGCAGTCCATGGGGTTGTAAAGTGTCAGACATGACTGAGCAGCTGAAATGAACTGAACAGAACAGGCAAGTTTGGCCTTGTGTTACAAAATACAGCAGGGCAAAAGCTAACAGAGTTTTGCCAAGAGAACTCACTGGTCATAGTGAACACCACTTCAAACAACACAAGAGAGGACTTTACAGATGGACATCACCAGATGGTCTATATGGAAATCAGATTAATTATATTCTTTGCAGCTAAAAATGAAGAAGCTCTATACAGGCAGCAAAAACAAAATTGGGGGCTGATTGTGGCTCAGATCATGAAATCCTTATTGCAAAATTCAGACTTAAATTAAGAAAATAGAGAAAATCACTACACTTTTCAGATATGATCTAAATCAAATCCCTTATTATTATACAGTGGAAGTGACAAACAGATTCAAGGGATTAGATCTGATAGAGTGTCTGAGAACTATGGACAGAGGTTCATGACATTGTAAAGGAGACAGTGATCAAGACCATCCCCAAGAAAAATATATGCAAAAAGACAAAGTGGTTCTCTGAGAAGGCCTTACAAATAGCTGAGAAAAGAAGAGAAGCAAAAGGCAATTGAGAAAAGGTAAGACATACCCTTCTGAATGTGGAGTTCCAAAGAAAAGCAAGGAGAGATAAGAAAGTTTTTCTCAGTAATCAATGCAAAGAAATAGAGTAAAATATTAGAAAGGGAGACTAGAGATCTTTTCAAGAAAATTAGAGCTACCAAGGTAGCCATGCCAAGATGGGTTCAATAAAGGACACAAACATTATGGACCTAACAGAAGCAGAAGATTTTAAGAAGAGCTGGCAAGAATACAGAGAAGAACTATATAGAAAAGATCTTCACAACCCAGATAACCACGATGGTGTGATCACTAACCTAGAGCCAGATATCTTGGAGTGCAAAGTCAAGAAGGCCTCACTCAGGAAGCATCACTAAGAACAAAGCTAGTGGAGGTGATGGTTAGCTATTTCAAATCCTAAAAGATGATGCTGTGCAGTGCAACACTCGGTATGTTAGCAAATTTGGAAAACTCAGCAGTGGTCTCAGGACTGGAAAAGATCAGTTTTCATTCCAATACGTAAGAAAGGCAATGCCAAAGAAAGTTCAAACTACTGCACAATTGCACTCATCTCACACGCTAGCAAAGTAATGCTCAAAATTCTCCAAGTGATGCTTCAACAGTATGCAACCTGAGAACTTCCAGATGCTCAAGATGGATATAGAAAAGGTGGAGTAACCCGAGATGATCAAATTGCCATCCTCCGTTGGATCACAGAAAAAGAAGAGAATTCCAGAAAAACATCTATACCTGATTTATTGACTACACCAAAGCCTTTGACTGTGTGGATCACAACAAACTGTGGAAAATTATTAAAAAGATGGGTTTAACAGACTCCTGAGAAATCTGTATGCAAGTAAAGTAGCAACAGCTAGAACAAGACATGAAAGAATGGACTGGTTCCAAATTACAAAAAGAGTATGTCAAGGATGTGTATTGTCATCCTGTTTATTTAACTTACATGCAGAATGTGAAATGCAGGGCTGGATGAAGCACAAGCTCGAATCAAGATTGCCAGGAGAAATATCTATTACCTAAGATATGTAGATGAAACCACTGTTATTGCATAAAGCAAAGAAAAACTGAAGAGCCTCTTGATGAAAGTGAAAGAGGAGAGTGAAAAAAATTGGCTTAGAACTCAACATTCAGAAAACAAAGATCATGGCATCCAGTCCCATCACTTCATGGAAAATTGTTGGGAAGCAATGGAAACAATGACAAACTATATATTCTTGGTCTCCAAAATTACTGCAGATGGTGACTGCAACCATGAAATTAAAAAACACTTGCTCCTTTGAAGAAAATGTATAACCAACCTAGACATTATATTAAAAAGCAGAGACAGTACTTTGCCAACAAAGATCCATCTAGTCAAAACTATGGTTTTTCTAGTGGTCATGTATGGATGTGAGAGTTGGACTATAAAGAAAGCTGAGCACCGAAGAATTGATGTTTTTGAACTGTTGTATTGGAGAAGACTCTTGAGAGTCCCTTGGACTGCAAGGAGATCCAACCAGTTCATCCTAAAGGAGATCAGTCCTGAATATTCATTGGAAGGACTGATGCTGAAGCTGAAACTCCAATACTTTGGCCACCTGATTCGAAGAACTGACTCATTGGAAAAAACCCTGATGCTGGGAAAGATTGAAGTCAGGAGGAGAAGGGGACGATAGAGAATGAGATGGTTGGTTGACATCACCGACTGGATGGACATGAGTTTGAACAACCTCTGGGAGTTGATGATAGACCAGGAAGCCTCACATGCTTCAGTCCATGGGGTTGCAAAGAGTCAGACACAACTGAGTGATTGAACTGCGCTTACTTATACCCAAGCCTGCTCAAATCTTCTCCTCTCTTTTAGGAACTGTTGTAAATGATTTAGTGTGCATTGTTCTTGGGCTTTTCTGAAGAAGTGAAAAAGTGAAAGTCTCTCAGTCATGTCCAAATCTTTGTGACCCCATGGACTATATAGCCCATAGAATTCTCCAGGTTAGAGAATGAGTGGGTAGACTTTCCCTTCTCCAGGGGTTCTTCCCAATCCGGATCAAACCCAGGTCTCCTGCATTTCAAGTGGATTCTTTACCTGCTGAGCCACAAGGGAAGCCCAAGAATACTGGAGTGGGTATCTTATCCATTCTCCAGTGATCTTCCCAACCTGGGAGTCGAACTGAGGTCTCCCGCATTGCAGGTGGATTCTTTACCAACTGAGCTATCAGCAAAGCATACGTTACATATAAATATATAATTCCTTCATAAATAGAGTCATCTTTTTGCAATTGCTATTTCACATATATATCCCAGAGAATTGCCCATTAGTAATATAATTTACCTCATTATTTTTTATTCTTGTCTGTATATAGCTATTAAACATTTATCTTTATGTCAATGTATGCTTTCTAGTCTTTTTAAAATTTTGCTTTCAATTGGAGGATAATTACTTTACAATAGTGGGATGGTCTCTCACACATCAGCATGAAGCAGCCATAGGTATATATATGTCCCCCTCCCTCCTGAACCTCCCTCCCACCTCCACCTCCATCCCACCCATCTAGGTTGTCGCAGAGTATTGGCTTTGGGTTCCCTGCGTCACACAGCCAATTCCCACTAACTCTCTCTTTTACATATGGTAATGTTTATGTTTCAGTGCTACTCTGTCAAATCATCCCACTCACTCTCTCCCTCCCTCGCTGTATCCAAAAGTCTATCCTTCATGTCTGTGTCGCCTTTGCTGCCTGCAAATAGGATCATCGGTACCATCTCTCTAGATTCCACATATATGTGTTAATATTTGCCTAGTCTTTTTAAATAAAGACAAATGGAGATATACAACTTAAATTATAGGATCTTATGAAACTTAAAGGAGTTTTAAACTATAAAATGTTGTATATAATCAATAGATTATTACAAAGATTTTAAGTTCACACTTTAGGAAGGATAGTATTATGTATATAATTTTTAAATTTAAAAGATTTAGATAACAATCTATATTAACAATCTAAATTAACAGTCTTTAATTTACCCACTCCAGTATTCTTGGGCTTCCCTTGTGGCTCAGCTGGTTAAGAATCTGCCTGCAATACAGGAGACCTGGGTTCGATCCCTGGGTTCGGAAGATCCCCTGGAGAAGGGAAAGGCTACCCACTCCAGTATTCTGGCCTGGAGAATTCCATGGACTGTACAGTCCATGGGGTCGCAAAGAGTCGGACAAGACTGAGCAAATTTCACCTTCATGTTCTTTAATTTATATACAGTACAAGTGTACATTTCTGTAGGTTTGGAGAAATATACTGAGTCATAGATGCACCACAATCAGGGAACAAAACAACTCCCTCATCACAAAAATCTCATGTTGCCCCCTTGCAGTCAACTTCACCCCTTACCATACTGCTAGAAACTACTTTCTGTTCTCTGTCATAATTGTTTTATCTTTTTCAGAATGCCATATACATGACATCTTACATATCACATTTGAGACTGGATTCTTTAACTTACCTGCTTTTAAGATCATCGATGCTGTTGCATGGATCAGGAACTCCTTGCTTTCTATTGCTGAGCATCCACTGGTCAAAACCACAATTTAGCAGTTCACCTATAGAAGGACAGTTGGGTTATTTCTAGCTTTTGATGATGCTACTATAAGCATTTGTGCTTAGACTTTTGTGTGAATGAAAGTTTTCATTTCTCTAGGAGTCAGTTTGCTAGGTCAGTTAATAAAGTAGGACAAACTTACAAGAAATTTCCAGTTTTCAGAGTGGCTGTAGCATTTTACATTCCTACCAGAATGTATGAGTATTCTAATTGCTATGTGTCTTTCCTACTTTTTATATACATAGTATTTTTTATTTATTTCATCCATTCCAATAGGTATATAGTGATATTTGATTGTGATTTAATTTGCATTTTACTAATGACCAATTATTTGGGGGCTGCCCTGGTGACCCAGAGGGTAAAGAATCTGCCTGAAATGCAAGACACCCAGGTTAGATCCCTGAGTTGGGAAGATCCCCTGGAGAAGGGAGTGGCAACCCACTGTAGTATTCTTGCCTGGAGAATTCAATAGAGCAAGGATCCTGGCAGGCTACAGTCTATAGGATCGCAAAGAGTCAGACACAACTGAGCCACTAACACTTTCTTTTTCACTTTCAATGATTTTGAACATCTTTTAATTGGATTATTTGACCACTGTATATGCTTTTTGATGATGTGTCTGATCAAATCTTTTGAAATTTCATAAGAAATCCGTTGCTCTCTTCTCAATGTTGAGTTTTATCGCTTATTGTTTACTAAAGGATATTGATAAATGGTGCTTCCCTGGTGGCTAAGATGGTAAAGAATCTGCTGCAATGTGGGAGACTTGGGTTCAATCCCTGGCTGGATAAGATCCCCTGGAGAAGGGAATAGCAACACACTCCAGTATTCTTGCCTGGGAAATCCCAGGGACAGAGGAGACTTGCAGCTACAATCCACGGTGTTGCAAAGAGTTGGACACAACTGAGCTGACATGAAAATTAAAATACTGATGAACAATATTACATTAGTTTCATTGTACAACATAGCGATTCAACAGTCAAACATATTACAAAATGATCACCCTTTTGTAAAGTAGAGGCCAGTAACCATCTGTCACCATAAAAAGTTACAGTATTATTCCTTATGCTATACACTATATCCTGTGACTTGTTCAGTTGCTCAGTCAATGTCTGACTCTTTGAAACATGGATTGTAGCATGCCAGGCTTCCCTGTCCTTCACCATTCCCCTGGAGCTTGCTCAATCAGGTCCACTGAGTCAGTGAAGCCTTCCAACCATCTCATCCCCCGTTGTCCTCTTCTCCTCTTGCCTTCTATCTTTCCCAGCCCTGAGGACTTTTGTAGTGAGTTGGCTCTTCACATCAGATGGCCAAAGTATTGGAGCCTCAGCTTAGCATGAATCCTTCCAATGAAGATTCAGGATTGATTTGCTTCACAATTGACTGGTTTGATCTCCTTGCAGTCCAAGGGACTCTCAAGAGTCTTCTCCAACATCACAGTTCAAAAGCATCAATTTTTCAGTGCTCAGCCTTCTTGAAGGTCCAAATCTCACATCCATTCTTGACTACTGAAAAAACCATAGTTTTTGACAGACAGACCTTTGTCTGCAAAGTAATGGCTCTGCTTTTTAATATGCTGTCTAGGTTGGTCATAGCTTTTATTCCAAGGAGCAAGCGTCTTTTAATTTCATGGTTGCAGTCACCATCATAAGTGATTTTGGAGCCCCCCAAAAGAAAGCCTGTCACCATTTCCATTGTTTTCCCATTGATTTGCCATGAAGTGATGGGACCGGATGCCATGACCTTTGTTGTTTGAATGTTGAGTTTTATACCAGTTTTTTCACTCTTCTCTTTCATCAACAGGCTCTTTAGTGCCCCTTCACTTTCTGCCATAAGGGTGGTGTCATCTGCATATCTGAGGTTATTGATATTTCTCCCGGCAATCTTGATTCCAGCTTGTGCTATATCCAGCGTGGCATTTCCCATGATGTACTCTGCATATAAGTTAAATGAGCAGGGTGACAATATACAGCCTTGACGTACTCCTTTCCCAATTTGAAAGCAGTCGGTTGTTTCATGTCCAGTTCTAACTTTTGCTTCTTGACCTGCATACAGATTTCTCGGGGAGGGGGGATAGGTAAGGTGGTCTGGTATTCCCATTACTTTAAGAATTTTCCATAGGTTGTTTTGATCCACACAGCCAAAGGCTTTAACCTAGTCAATGAAGCAGAAGTAGATGTTTTTCTGGAACTCTCTTGCTTTTTCTATGATCCAACAGAGGTTGGCAATTTGATCTCTGGTTCTTCTGCCTTTTCTAAATCCTGCTTGAATATCTGCAAGTTCTCAGTTTATGTGCTGTTGAAGCCTCGCTTGGAGAATTTTGAGTATTACTTGTCTAGTGTGTGAGATGAGTCCAATTATGCGGTAGTTTGAACATTCTTTGGCATTGCCTTTCTTTGGGATTGGAGTGAAAACAAACCTTTTCCAGTCCTCTGGCCACTGCTGAGTTTTCCAAATTTGCCAACATGCTAAGAGAAGCACTTTTTTTTTTTTTTTTTTTCATTTATTTTTATTAGTTGGAGGCTAATTACTTTACAATATTGTTGGGGGTTTTGTCATACATTGACATGAATCAGCCATGGATTTACATGTATTCCCCATCCTGATCCCCCCTCCCACCTCCCTCTCCACCCGATTCCTCTGGGTCTTCCCAGTGCACCAGGCCCGAGCTCTTGTCTCACGCAACCAGCCTGGGCTGGTGATCTGTTTCACCCTAGCTATTTCAAATCATAAAAGATGATGTTGTAACACAGCATCATCTTTTATGATTTGAAATAGCTCAGCTGGAATTCCAGCACTTCCACTAGCTTTGTTCATAGTGATGCTTCCTGAGGCCCACTTGATTTCACACTCCAGGATGTCTGGTCTAGGTGAGTGATCACACCATTGTGGTTATCTGGGTCATGAAAATCTTTTCTGTATAGTTCTTCTCTGTATTCTTGCCACCTCTTCTTAATAACTTCAGCATCTGTTAGGTCCAAACCATTTGTGTCCTTTATTGTGCCCATCTTTGGTGAAGTATTCCATTGGTATCTCTAATTTTCTTGAAGAGATCTTTAGTCTTTCCCTTTCTAATGTATTACTCTATTCCTTTGCATTGATCACTGAGGAAGGCTTTCTTATCTCTCTTTGCTATTCTTTGGAACTCCACTTTCATATGGGTATATCTTTCCTTTTCTCCTTTGCCCTTTGCTTCTCTTCTTTTGTCAGCTATTTGTAAGGCCTCCTCAGAGAACCATTTGCCTTTTTGCATTTCTTTATCTTAGGGATGGTTTTGATCACCACATCCTTTGCAATGTTATGAACCTCTGTCGGAAGTTTTTCAGGCATTCTGCCTATCAGATCGAATCCCTTGAATCTATTTTTCACTTCCACTGTATAATCCTAAGCGATTTGATTTAGGTCATACCTGAATGGTCTAGTTGTTTTCTCTACTTTCTTCAATTTAAACCTGAATTTGGCAATATGGTTCATGGTCTGAGCCACAGTCAGCTCCCATTCTTGCTTTTGCTTACTGGGTAGAGCTTCTCCATCTTTGGCTGCAAAGAATATAATCAATCTGATTTCAGTATTGACCATCTGGTGAAGCCCATGTATAGAGTTACCTTTTGTGTTGTTGGGAGAGTGTGTTTGCTATGACCAGTATGCTCTTTTGGCAAAACTCTGTTAGCCTTTGCCCTTCTTCATTTTGTACTCCAAGACCAAACTTGCCTGTTACTCCAGGTATCTCTTGACTGCATACTTTTGCATTCCAGTCTTCTGTGATGAAAAAAAATGTTGGTTTTTTTTTTTTTTTTTTTTTTTTGGTGTTAGTTCCAGAAGGTTATGTAGGTCTTCATAGAACTGTTCGAGGTTAGCTTCTTTGGCATCCTGTAACTAATATATTTTAAATTTGGAATCTTCTATTCTTAATCCCTTTACCTATTTAACAAGTTTGCTCTCTGCATCTAAAGTCTGTTTCTGTTTTGTTTTGCTTGCTTTTTTTTTTTTTTTTTTAGATTCCATATATAATCATAACACAGTATTCATCCTTCTCTGTCTGACTTATTTCACTTAATACTCTCTAGGACCATCTATGTTGGTATGTTGTCACAAATGACATGATTTCATCCCTTTTTATGACAAAGTGATATTTCATTGTGACATACACTACTTTTTTTTTTTTTTTTTTAGAGACACAGATGTACAGAACAGACTTTTGGACTCTGTGGGAGAAGGCGAGGGTGGGATGTTTCGAGAGAACAGCATCGAAACATGTATATTATCTATAGTGAAACAGATCACCAGCCCAGGTTGGATACATGAGACAAGTTCTCGGGCCTGGTGCACTGGGAAGACCCAGAGGGATCGGGTGGAGAGGGAGGTGGGAGGGAGGATCGGGATGGGGAATGCATGTAAATCCATGGCTGATTCATATCAATGTATGACAAAACCCACTACAATATTGTAAAGTAATTAGCCTCCAACTAATAAAAATAAATGAAAAAAAAAAAAAAAACCACTACTTCTTTTTTATTCATTCATCTATCTGTTGATAGACAGATTGCTTCCATATCATGACCATTATAAATAATGTGGCTGAGAACATATAGGTACATACATATTTCTGAGTTGGTGTTTTTGTGTTCTTTGAATAAATGCCAGAATTGCAGGATCATATGGTAATTCCATTTTAAATATTTTGAGGCGCCTCTGTATGGTTTTTATAGTGGCTATACCAGTTTAAAGTTCCTTCAACAGTGCACAAAAGTTCCCTTATCTTCACATTCTCTGCATTACTTTTTGTTTTTTTGTCTTTTTTGATGATAGCCATTCTGAAAAGTGTGAAGTGGTACCTTATTGTGGTTTTGATTTGCATTTCCCTGATAATTAGTGATGCTGAGTATTTTTTCATGTGTCTGTTGGCCATCTGTATGTCTTCTTTGAGAAATGTCTGTTTAGATCAGATGCTCATTTTTCTAAATGGATTTTTTTTTAATATTGAGTTGTGTGATTTCTTTAGGAACTTTTTATATTAAACCTTAGCAAATATATTATTTGAAAATATTTTCTCCCATTTGGTAGGTTGACTTTTAACTTTGTTAATGATTTTCTTTCCTGTGCAAAAGTTTTTTAGTTCAAGGTAGTCCCATGTATTTGTTTATGCTTTTGTTTCCTGAGGGCACAGATCCAAAAATTATTGGTAAGATCAATGCCAAAGAGCATACTTAGTTGCCTGTTTTGTTTTTTTTGTTGTTGTTGTTGTTGTTTGTTTTTTTTTAAGGGGTTTTATGGATTTAGGTCTTATATTTAAGTCTTGAATCCATTTTGAGTTTATTTTTGTGTGTGGTGTAAACTGTTGTTCAGATTAATTTTTTTTCATATAGCTGTTCAATTTTCACCATTTGTTGAAGAGTTTGTCTTTTTCCCATTGGATATTCTTGCCTCCCTTGTTGTAGATTAACTGATCATATAAGTATGGCTGTATTCTGGGCTCTCAATCCTATTCCATTGATCTCTGTGTCCATTTTCATACCAGCACAATACTGCTTTTATTACTATAGCTTTATGGCATAGTTTGAAATCAGGAAGTGTGATATCTTCAGCTTTGTTCTTCTTAAGATATTTTTGGTTATTTGGAGAATTTGTGTTTCCATAAAAAATAAATGTGTATTATTAGTTCTAGTTTTGTGGTAATGCCCTTGGTATTTGATAGGATTCCACTGAATCTGCAGATTGCCTTGGGTAGTATGGTCATTTTAACAATATTAATTCTTCCAATTGATGAACAGCTTTCCATTTGTATGTTTCATCTTCAATTTGTCTCATCAATATCTCATAGTCTTCAGTGTAAAGGTCTTTCACCACCTTGTTAGATTTATTTCTAGATATTTCATTCATTATACTGAAATAGTAAATGGAATTGTTTTCCTAATTTCTCTTTCTGATACTCCATTTTTAATGTAAAGAAATGCAACAGAGTTCTTTTATATTAATTTTGCATACTGAAACTTTACTGAGTTCATTTATTATTTCTAATAGTTTTTTGGTGTTGTTTATAGTGTTTTCTGTTTAGTATCATATCATCTGAAACTGACAGCTTTACTTCTTCCTTTCCAATTTGGATGCATTTCATCTTTTTTTTTCTTTTTTTTTCTTGTTGTCCAATTGCTATGGCTATATTGAAAAAATGTGTCTTGTTCTTGATATTAGTAGAAATACTTTCAGCTTTTCATTATAGAATGATATTGACTATGGTGTGGAAAACCATTACACAGAAGACTAGAAAACATTGTAGCTGTAATGATGATGGAAAAAAACTTAGAAGGGCAGATTCTTTGCCACTGCACCACTTGGGAAGTCCAAGAGATCTTTTTAGGCTAACTTGTGAGATGAGTATATACTGGTAAATAAGACAGATGGGGTCCTCATTCTCATGGAGCTTATATTCTACTCCATGGAAACATGCAACACACAAATAAGCAAACATAAGTATCAGGTGTTTATAAATTCTGAGTCAAAATAAGTATGGAATGGAAGATAATCATGTGGGGGCATGATATTTTGTATGGGGTGAGTATGGAAGGTATCTTTGACTAGAAGATGTTCAAACAGAGAGCTGAAGGAACGGAGAGGATGAGTCCTGTAAACATCTGCAGGCAATAGGGTTTTAATAAGAAGCAGCACATGAAAAACAGGCAGAAACAATCTTAGTATGTTCAATTTCTTGGCCATTTGTTATTCCTTCTGTAAGTTACTTGTTCATATACTTTCTCTACATTCCCACAGGGTTATTCCTTTTTTCTTATTAATAAATAGGAACTCAGTATATTATGGCTAGTCATCTTTTATCTTTTATTTATGTTGCAAATATTTTCTCCTATTTTTTTTTTTTAAAGAAGAATTCCATACTGGGTAATTTTATTGTTCCTTGTGAACAGGAGTTTTAAAGTTTTTTGTCTGGTGGAAGAAGGTTTTCTTGAACAAGTCACTTTTACTTTTCCTGTGAAAATAGAGGTTATAATCATTCCAGAAAAGTTATCCTCAAGTGCTTTATTTTTTATTTCTCTCCTGACCCTTCTAATATTCCTTCAGGAGCTCTTTGACTTGTTATTGCCATGTTCTAGGGAAGCTGCCATGTCCTAGGGAATCCGTCTGCAATGCAGGAGACCCTGGTTTGATTCCTGGTTGGGAAAATCTGCTGGAAAAGGGAAAGGCTACCCACTCCAGTATTCTGGCCTGGAGAATTTCATGGATTGAACAGTCCATGGGGTCGCAAAGAGTTGGACATGACTGAGTGACTTTCACTTTCACTTTCAGGGTAGATGTAGTACTCTGGAATCACCACTAGCTGCTGCCAGTCATTCCAAGAAATGGGTCTGCTCAATGAACTTCACAGCTGTACACTGGGTAGAAGTTATTTTTCCTTCATGAAGTGAAGAAATGAGATTTGGAATGATTTAATGGCGCTCAGAGATAACCTTAGAGTGAATGTATTTGTAGGGTGTCCTCTGGGTGGCTTTGAAAATGGCTTAGTGATGGAGTAGTCATAAATTCTTCCCTCCCCACATATTCCTAAGATTCCAGGAAGGTATATAACAAGGAAATGCAGAACACAATGAGGAACGGCCCACTCAAACCTTTGGAAGTGGGTTCAGATAGTTCAGAAGCTTGGATTGTTTACAAACTCATTATGTGTCTTCTAGATATGGCATTCAGCAACTTTGAGATAAGCCCCTAGGGCATAGTTCTCAGATCTGACAGAGGATCAGAATCATCCCCATGGCTTTCTGAAAATGCAAAACTTAAATCAAGAAACTGTAATTCCCTATGTATGGTGTGAGTCTTGGAAATTAATTTCAAAGGCAAATGGGCAATGCAAACATCAAGTTCATATCTTGCCACTTGTCTATATGTATCCACCACATCTGTTCTGTTTCCAAAACAACTTCAGAACACTAGAATATTATGGGCTAATTAATAATGTTTTGTAAGAATGATGAGTGGTAAATATTTTATAATATTGAGTGTAGATGCTTTTAATCATTTGACTTTACAAAATGAAACATGCCTCACATTTGTAAGATTTCCTTGTTTTTTGTTGAATATGGAGTATTTTAACTTGCTCTTGTTCTGTTTCTTTCCACTAGCTTGTTATTTTCTCAGAAGTAGGAATCATTTCAATTTTTTCCATCATAACATCCAAAAAGGTCAAGAACAATACTGAAAGGTGGTTTATAAACATATTCATATCTTACCACATGCTCCAGAAATCAGGAAACAGACTAAATCACTATTAATTCTTAAAAGTTAGGTGTCTAAACAACATAGGTAAGTTCTCTATGTACTAACCATAAAGAAAGATGTCTTAATGTTAACAATTATCATAAAAAGTAACCAACTCTAAGGCCAAACAGAAGAACTTCCTAATATTGAGTGAAGTTCTAAACCATCAAGAGGATATTCAACTAGTGTGGTTACAAAATAAAACACATATGGAAATTCAAAATGGCAGAATGTACAAGTAAAGTGATTTCTTTCTGAAAGTTCAGATTTGAGTGTGTGAGGGAGACTTGGGAGACATGAGGAGGATGCAGCTCCAGGCAGCTTTTGCTATTTTTATGGCCCTAAAAAAATCATTGTAGGAGTATGTCATTCTAACCCCAGTCACAAGACAGAAAATACTCTTCCTTGCCCTAACCTCCAGACAACTGCAAAACCAAGTTTATGTTTCTCTCAGGAATCCATGATTCACTTTAGAAGAATCAGAGGTCAACATAAACTGTCGAGTCGTCTTCTTCTGACTGGGACAGAGCAGCCCACATTTTCAGACCTCCATCCATGAAACTCTGTTTTACTCAATTCATCCTCAGTCTGGCTGGTTAGTTTTCCATGTTCCCCATCATCCAGCTTCTTACTTACATCCCTAGTCTTTGTTTCTCCCTAGGTTCCACTCCTCATACTCTGCACTCCACAAGGATGACAAAAACATCACAACATAAGCATCCTTGTTTACTTCTTTGTACTTTCTAAGAAGCAGTCTATTTGTACTATTCAGTTTTTGCATTATTTAACTCTGGACATCATTTTATACTCAATATAGGAGACAAAGGAAGAAATTAAAAAGGGTTACAATTATAAACTATATACTACATGGTATTATTATATGTTATATAATGTATAATATTATGTTCTTGTTGTTCATTCACGAAGTCATGTCCAATACTTGTGATCCAAGATAAGTAGCTCGCCAGGCTTCACTGTCCTTCACTATCTCCTGGATTTGCACAAACTCGTGTTCATTGAGTCGGTGATGCCATCCAACCATCTCACCCTCTTTTGTCCCCTTCTCCTCCTGCCCTCAATCTTTCCCAGCATCAGAGTCTTTTCTGATGAGTCAATTCTTTGCATCAGGTGCCCAAAGTATTGGAACTTGAGCTTCAGTATCAGTCTTCCCAATGAATATTCAAGGTTGACTTCCTTTAGGATTGATTAAATTGACCTCCTTGCAGTCCAAGGAACTCTCAAGAGCCCTCTCCAACACCACAGTTTGGAAGCATCAATTCTTCAGGGCTCAGCCTTCTTTATGGTCCAACTCTCACATCCATACATGACCACTGTAAAAGCCATAACTTTGACTATAGGGACCTTTGTTGCCAAAGTGATGGCTCTGCTTTTTAATATGCTGTCTGGGTTTGTCATAGCTTTCTTTCATGGAGCAAGCATCTTCCAATTTCATGGCTGCAGTCACCATTGATAGTGGTTTTCAGTTCAGTTCAGTCGCTCAGTCATGTCCGACCCTCTGCGACCCCATGAATCGCAGCACGCCAGGCCTCCTGTCTATCACCAGTTCCCAGAGTTTACTCAAACTCATGTCCATCGAGTTGGTGATACCATCCATCATCCTCTGTTGGCCCCTTCTCCTCTTGCCCCCAATCCCTCCCAGCATCAGGGTCTTTTCCAATGAGTCATTTTAGAGCCCAAGAAAATGAAATCTGCCACTGTTTCCAATTTTCCCCATCTATTTGCCATGAAGGGATGGGACTGGATACAAAGATCTCCATTTTTTGAATGTTGAGTTTTAAGTCAACTTTTTCACTCTCCTCTTTCACCCTCATCAAGAGGCTCTTTGGTTCCTCTTCACTTTCTGCTATTAGAGTGGTATCATCAGCATATCTGAAGTTATTGATATTTCTCCTGGCAATCTTGATTCTACGTTGTGAGTCATCCAGTCTGGCATTTTGCCTGATGCACTCTTCATATAAGTTAATAATCAGGGAGACAATATATAATCCTGGCATATTCCTTTCCCAATTTGGAACCAGTCTGTTGTTCCATGTCCGGGTCTAACTGTTGTTTCTTGCCCTGCATACAGATTTCTCAGGAGGCAGATAAGGTGGTCTGGTATTCCCATCTCTTGAAGAATTTTCCAAAGTTTGTTGTGATCCACACAGCCAAAGGCTTTAGCGTAGTCAGTGAAGCAGAAGTAGATGTTTTCTGGAATTCTTTTGCTATGATCCAATGGATGTTGGCAATTTGACCTCTGATTCCTCTGCCTTTTTTAAATCTAGCTTGTATATCTGCAAGTTCTTGGTTCATGTACTAAGCCTAGCTTGAAGGATTTTGAGCATTAACTTGATAGCATGTGAAATGAATGAAATTGTATGGTAGTTGGAACATTCTTTGGCATTGCCCTTCTTTGGGATTGAAACGAAAACTGGCCTTTTCCATCCCTGTGGCCACTGCTGAGTTTTCCAAATTTGCTGGCATATTGAGTGCAGCACTTTCACAGCATCATCTTTTAGAATTTGAAATAGCTCAACTGGAATTCCACCACCTGCACCAGCTTTGTTCCTAGTGATACTTCCTAAGGCCCACTTGGCTCCACCCTCCAGAATGTCTGCAGGGTGTGACCATACCATCCTGGTTATCTGTGTCATTAAGACCTTTTTTGTATAGTTCTACTGTGTACTCTTGCCACCTCTCTTAATTTCTTCTATTTCTGTTAGGTACTTGCCATTTATACATATTTATATAAATAACATAATAAAAACTTCATGCTCCCAACCATATACCTGTGCCAATGATTGGGTGTTATAGGTATGAAAAATAAATAAATAAATCTGTTTTTTGGGGAGTAGGGACACAACCCTGCTTGGTTTATTCTATCTAGCCTTCCCTCAGTAAACCAGGCCAAGGCTAGATCTCATCTGTATCTTTGCTCAGTTTTATCTCTCTTTTTATCCTGCTTTCTTTTATTGGTTCTTCTTGAAGAATTCTCCCTGAATAGACCACATGAACACCAATCCCTGCCTCAGGTTCTGTATTTCTGCTTTTAAGGGACCCAAACAGAAACAATGTCTCAAAAGGACTTTTAAGGATCTTGCTATATGCTAAGTGACTTTCTATAATTCCAAACTTTTTGATACTGACATTCTGTTTGTTTGTTTTAATTTTTTTTTAACATATTCTTTCTTGAGATTACCTTGAGGAGAAAAGCAAGAGAGCCAGATTGTTCATATTGTAATGAACTCTTATTTTCATAAAAAAAAATTTACCTTACCTTCTCTTCAGATTTTCTTACATGCTGTCCCCTAAGTTTAGGACAATTTTCACCTTATTGTGTGTGTGTGTGTCTAGGAAAAGCTCTAATTTATCCTTATCTGAGTTTCCTTCAGGAACCCTCCCAGATGTCTCTCTACCTTGTTCTCCTAAATCTATGTTATGTGTGTGTGTGTCTCTCAAGTATTCTTGTAACATTCTAGAACATCTTCCAGACATTATATATTATAAACTCACGAAAAATATGGAATGAGTCTATCTTGATCATTTCTGAATCTCCAGAATCTAGCATAATACCTGACACACAATAAAGATGCCCTTTTAAATAAAAATGAGTGAATATGCAAATGCTAACAAAATGGAAGATATGCTGGATGGTCTTGTTTCTTATGATCCTTATTATAGTCTTGAACATGGTATAGGCTGGGGACAGTTTTTCTCAGCAGGTGGACATTTGCAGTCTGTCCCTCATCTAGCCTCCTCTGAGCACTTTCCCACCATCTTTCCAAAGTAGGGCTGTGAATGGGAATGGAAGGCCCTCAATACAACATTTGGAAAGAACTTGAATTAAGATCATTAGATGGCAAACTGCTTAATAGAATGGACTACATCTCATTTACCTCTTTATTCCAAAATGCTAGCATTGAGTTTAGCAAATGGAAGATAGTCAGAAAATACTGAATAAGAAAGTGAGCTGTTTCCTGAAGCACAGAAAATTATTTAAAAGTAAACTTCTGAATCTAACTTTCCTACCTACCTCTTTCATTGCTAATTTTTAATACTGTGCTTAACTTCCTCTAGTATCAAATTACACTCCTCTTTCACTGCCAGTTACATCATCATGCCTTCATATATGTTGTTCTCATCATCTAGAGCACCTTCCCTACACATCCAAATCCCACAGAATCCACAGATATCCTCAATTGATTCATGAGGCTTCCTTTCCCAGCATCTTCCAGCTCTTGTTGATCTTCTTCATTGGATTTCATCAATTTAAAACCACAGAAATGTTGTCATCTCCTCTAGGGCAGGAACTCTATCTTAGACACTGGGAATGCAGAGATAAATGCCAAAGCATAATCAGCATTCATTATTCTTTTTAAATATCAGTATAGTGGAGTGGGGGTTGAACCAAAAATTCTTTCATCATTTTCTGTAATCCAGAGCTAAATTTAGGATTAAAAAAAAAAAAGCAGCTTGGGCCCAGGGGTATTCATTGGCTGTTAACGTATGGAAATTTACAAATATATCCAAATACCCAATGTAGTGAAAAGGCTAATTTTTTTTTTGTTTTTGTTTTTGTTTTTTTGCTATGTGGCATGTGAGATGTTATTTCCATGACCAGGGATCAAACTCACACCACCTGCAGTGGAAAAATGGAGTTTTAATTCCGGGACCACCAGGGAAGTCCTAATGCATTCTTGACACTAAAAACAAAACAAAACAGGGTTATTTTAACCCAAGAAGGGTTGTCAACATTGTACTAATTTTAAAAATATGAGTGCCTCATATAGAATCAATGAGAAGTTCAGAAGGGAAATAATCTGTATTGTGGCAAAGTGTGTTTGATTTTATTAATAAATACTGAAGAAAAAGTGCAGTCATAGACCTCAGTTGAAGCCATCACACAATTTTATGCCCCTCTCTACTATGTATAGAACATCTTATTCTTCCTCAAAATAATAAGCACTGAGACAAGAACCCACTTTTCTCCTCAAAACCATTTACACTCTGTAGTTGTTGGAAGTCATGAAGTTTTCAGAACCTCATAGAGAAAGGAAGTAGCACATTATGTGAAAAGGAATGGTACTTTCTGGGGATAATGGGTTAGAATAGGAAAACTGATATAAAGAAGTTAAATTAATAAATAGTGCAACTGAAGGAGGATGTTTGAAGACATACCCCTGTGGAACACCTTCGGAGTTCTGTGTAAGAGATCTCAAATGACTCTGTAAGACTCAAATGACTTCAAGAGACAGAAAGGTAGGGAGTGCTGGAATCTCTGTTACATCAAAGAAAACTTGCATATCTTACAGTCATTTAAATTTTAAAAATCTGACCACAAGTTTGCAACTCATAGCCCAGGCAGTCTTGTGCTTTTTGTTAGTCTGGGAAATACACTTGATCCACAAACATACCCTAAATCTTAAATTTATATATATATATAAATTTAAGATTATATATATATATATATATATTAAGATTATATATATATTATATTAAGATTATATATAATAATAATATAATATAATATATTAATATTATAATATATATATATATATATTAATAGCTTCAAGAAAATTGCCAAAATTTCTTAGTGAATATCACTGAAGTCCAGGTCACATTTCAGCTGGGAAGATGAATGAGACAGCTCTTGGAATAAGAACAGATAACCTCGCTACATTTTCCACTATGGTCAATTAATGGACATTAACAGCATCTTGATTTTGTATTACTGAGTAGGAAGGAAATAGTCCCCTAGAGAAAGAAACAATACTTTAACTTTCCTCTTAACTTTAGTTTAACTTTCCTTTACCAGACGGCAGACTGAAACATGAGTGAGTGAAGTCGCTCAGTCGTGTCCAATTCTTTGTGACCCCGTGGACTGTAGCCTACCAGGCTTCTCCGTCCATGGGATTTTCCAGGCAAGAATACGGGAGTGGGCTGCCATTTCCTTCTCCAGCTGAAACATACTTAGCACCAAAACAATGTCCAAATCTTAGCTATACTACAGACTACCTGTGTGCCTTTAGGCAATTCATTGGATCGCCTTACCTTCAATTTTTTTTTTTTTTTTTTTTGATTATGGTAAGAACATTTGGGCTGAAAGGTATTTTGGGGTTCCTCACAGCTCTGAAAATTAATTTTATTATAAAACTATTTATAATATATTCTGTACAACTTTATAGATAGAAAGCATACTAACTAATTTGAGCCCTTAATGTAATATTCTCCTAGTTAAACATCTCTCCCAAATGGATGTCATCACTATCATTTTTTAAATTTTATTTTTAATTGGAGGATAATTACTTTATAATTGTGTGATTTTCACACATCACCATGAATCACCATAAGTGTATATAACTCTCCTCCCTCTTGAACCTCCTTTCCTCCTGCATCTCCCCACCCTTCTTGGCTTTCACAGAGCACCAGGTCTGGGTTCCCTGCACCATATGGCAAATTCCCACTGACTGTCTATCTTACACATGTTAATGTGTATGTTTCAATGCTCCTCTCTCAAATCATCCCACCCTCTTCATCCACCACTGTGTCCACAAGTCTGTTAAAGTGTGTGTGTCTGTTTGTGTTAGTCGCTTAGTAGTATCTGACTCTGTGATCCCATGGACTGGGGCCTGCCAGGCTCCTCTGTCCATGAAATTCTCCAGGCAAGAATACTGGAGTGGGTTGCCATTCCCTTCTCCAGGGGATCTTCCTGACCTAGGGATCAAATCTGGGTCTCCTGCACTGCAGGCAGATTCTTCACCACAAGTCTGTTGAGGAAAGCAATAAGATTTATCAAGGGGCTTTAGTGAGAGTCACTCAGTCATGTGTGACTCTTTGCGACCCCACAAGCTATACAGTCCATAGAATTCTCCTTGCCAGAATACTGGGGTAGGTAGCCTTTCCTTTCTCCAGGAATCTTCCCAATCCAGGGAAGGAACCCAGGTCTTCCGCATTTCAGGCAGATTCTTTACCAGCTGAGCCATAAGCAAAGCCCAAGAATACTGTTGCAGGTAGCCTATCCCTTCTCTAGGGGATCTTCCTGACCCAGGAATCAAACCAGGGTCTCCTGCATTGCAGGTGGATTCTTTACCAACTGAGCTATCGGGAAACCTATCAAGGGGATTTACTATCATCCAAATATATCTATGAAATGCCCTTCAGTAAGCAATTTAAAAACTTTTTTCAAAAGATTGAAAGTGGGTTTGTAAAGTATGATTTGTTCTTATTGGAGATATCCCCTGGTGATATCACTTCACTTTTGAGTACTATGCATAATAATAATAACAATAATAACACCCAGTCTCATAGATCACTTAGTATGTGACTGCAATCTTTGACATGCCTTAAGAGAATTTAATCTTCACAGGTAAGATTAGGTAACTAAGTAAGATAGGTATTCCAATTTTACAGCTGAGGAAACTGAGGCACATAGAGGTTATATAACTTGATGCAAGCCATACAGCTGTAAAGCGTTAAAGCCAGTGTGCAACCTAGTTAGTCTGACTTTGCCTCATAGTCATCCTAAAATTCTGCTGAGAAATGTCCAGTTTTATATCTAGATCTTAATGTCTAGCACTCATTTCTTCCCAGAAATTGCTTAGTATTTTCCCATATCCAGAAGTCTGGCACTTCTGCTTTCTGTGATTCTTCAAGCACTTCAAGTCTTTTTGGAAGACCTCTATAAATAAGTGAAGCATTCTTATTTTGGGTCTCCATTTAATGTGATTGTTTTACTTTTTCCAGTTATAAAGTCCTTGATAGAGATAAATCATCAACGGAGAGGTAATTGTCATTCTGTCTGCCATTGGTCAACCTGGGAATGGGTCTGCCCCTCTTTGTGCTTTTCTGATCACCAAACCTTTTGCATTTCCATTAAAAATTCTAAGTTCCAGTTCCTTCTGGTCTTTGTCACTTTTAAGTATTTAGTGTCACTCAGTTGTCTCAGATCAACAAATGTCTGTGTCGTGTTAGTCTCTCAGTTGTGTCCAACTCTTTGGGACCCGATTGACGGGACTGTGACCCATCAGGGTCCTCTGTCTATGGGATTTTTCCAGGCAAGAATACTGGAGTGGGTTCCATTCCCTTCTCCAGCAGACACACACACAGCAGATAAAAAAAAATAAAAAATAAAAAAGCCCAACAATGCTTTTAGAAATGACCACCATGCTCTGTGCCCATAGCCACCGTTACAGACTAAATTTGCAGCTCAGGGATGGATGGTGAGCCTGAGGAGACAGCCTGGCAGACGCCAGGAACCATGTCTCAAGGCAAGAGGCCTCGGAGGGGCAGGGAGACACGGGGGAAGCTCTCAGTCACAGCCGTTCACGACTAGTGTTCAGATCCGGAGTCCCACCCTGCAAGTCCTAAGAGGTGTGCTTCTTGCATGCAGGATGGCCTGACACGGTGGCAGCCAGCCCAGGACACTGCCAGGGCAGTTCGACCATGGAATTTGGCAGGACCTCTGTGAGCTTCTCTCTTAACATTCAGAAAACTAAGATCATGGCATCTGGTCCCAACACCTCATGGGAAGTAGATGGGGAGACAGTGGAAACAGTGTCAGACTTTATTTTTATGGGCTCCAAAATCACTGCAGATGGTGACTGCAGCCATGAAATTAAATGACACTTACTCCTTGGAAGGAAAGTTATGACCAACCTAGATAGCATATTAAAAAGCAGAGACATTACTTTGCCAACAAAGGTCCGTCTGGTCAAGGCTATGGTTTTTCCAGTGGTCATGTATGGATGTGAGAGTTGGACTGTGAAGAAAGCTGAGCATTGAAAAATTGATGCTTTTGAAGTGTGGTGTTGGAGAAGACTCTTGAGAGTCCCTTGGACTGCAAGGAGAACCAACCAGTCCCTCCTAAAGGAGATCAGTCCTGGGTGTTCATTGGAGGGACTGATGCTGAAGCTGAAACTCCAGTACTTTGGCCACCTCATGAGAAGAGTTAACTTACTGGAAAAGACCCTGATGCTGGGAGGGATTGGGGGCAGGAGGAGAAGGGGACGACAGAGAATGAGATGGCTGGATGGCATCACCGACTCGATGGGCATGAGTTTGAGTAAACTCCGGTAGTTGGTGATGGACAGGGAGGCCTGGCGTGCTGCGATTCATGGGGTTGCAAAATGTCGGACACGACTGAGTGACTGAACTGAACTGAACTGTGAGCTTCTCAATCTCTCAGAACCACTTATGATTGCCAGAGACCACCGCTGCCCTCTGGAAATCTCCAAGCCCTCACAACACCTTCAGGTAATAAGTGTCTTCTCGTTCTTTGAGACTACCACCCCCCCCCAATCCACTCCACACAACATCCTTGCAGGAAGGAAGGGCAGGATAAAGGCCCCAAACCAAGGGACCGGCATGGGCGTGGGACCCTGCACCAGCAGTGCTGAGCACTAACTACATTCCCCCCAGGGCCCAGGGGTCACCTCCCCCCTCCCCCCCATGGGCCAGGGGTCACTTCACCCCTCCCCCCATGGCCCAGGGGTCACCTCACCCCTTCCCCCATGGCCCAGAGGTAACCTGCACCCCTCTCCCCCACGGCCCAGGGGTCACCTGCACCCCTCCCCCCACAGCCCAAAGGTCACTTCCCCCCTCCCCCCCATGGCCCTGGGGCCACCTGCACCCCTCCCCACCACGGCCCAGGGGTCACCTGCACCCCTCCCCCCACAGCCCAAAGGTCACCTCCCCCCTCCCCCCACGGCCCAGGGGCCACCTGCACCCCTCCCCCCACAGCCCAAAGGTCACCTCCCCCCTCCCCCCCATGGCCCAGGGGTCACCTGCACCCCTCCCCCCACAGACCAAAGGTCACCTCCCCCCTCCCCCCACGGCCCAGGGGCCACCTGCACCCCTTCCCCCACGGCCCAGAGGTCACCTGCACCTCTCCCCACCATGGCCCAAGGTTCACCTTACCCTCCCCCGCCACAGCCCAGGGGTCACCTCCCTCCTCCCCCCATGGCACAGGGCTCACCTGCACCCCTCCCCACCACGGCTCATGGAGACTATAACGTGACGGCTCTTGGGAAACAGGGGCCGCTGGAAAGGAGGCCTAGGCAGAGTCACCGGTCAGGG
Source organism: Dama dama (assembly GCF_033118175.1). Lineage (NCBI taxonomy): Eukaryota > Metazoa > Chordata > Mammalia > Artiodactyla > Cervidae > Dama > Dama dama. The sequence goes on from NC_083681.1 coordinate 9,805,644, forward strand.
GCTGTGCTGGTGCGAGGCCAGGGAGAAAGGCGGTTCAGATCAAGGCGGCCGGGGGCCAGCGCCATGGCGTGGTGTCGGGGCCTGTGAGACGGCCCTACGGGGTCTCAGCGCCCCGTGGAGACCGCGGTCACGGCGGGGCGGACGGGTGCTGACTGGAGCGAGCGGGCCGCCCTCGCGCCCAAGCCACACGCAGCAGCGGCTCCAGCTGGAGGGGGCTCCCGCCTGCCCCTCGGGGCCTCTTGGCCCGGGTCTGAGGGGGCAGAGAGGCGGGGTGTTTTAGGGTGCGGGTTATAGGTGCAGGCTCGGCTGGCCTCCCAGGCCCTCTGGGCCTCTCCCAGTCCCTCGTCACAAACGCGAATGTATTATGTACCAGCCACTAAGAGAATCTGGGGATCAAAAATGAAGATAGCATAGCCCCAACTCTGAAGGAGCTCACAGTTTAGTAAGAGGAAAGAAGTAACTTAGAAATTACTGGTGAAACTTCAAAGAGTTAGTTCCTACTTTACGGAGTGTGTTCTTGCTGTTCAGTTGCTAAGCGGTGTCCAGTTCTTTGCAACCTGAACTGCAGCACACCAGGCTTCCCTGTCCTTCACCATCTCTCACAGTTTGTTCAAACTTATGTCTATTGAGTCAGTGATGCCATCCAAGCATCTCATTCTCTGTCGTTCCCTTCTCCTCTTTCCCTCAATCTTTCCCAGCACCAGGGTCTTTTCCAATGAGAAGGCTTTTTTGCATCATGTAGCCAAGGTATTGGGGCTTCAGCATCAGTCCTTCCAAAGAGTATTCAGGGTTGATTTCCATTAAGATTGACTGGTTTGATCTCCTTGCTGTCCAAGGACTCTCAAGAGTCTTCTCCAGCATCACAATTTGAAAGCTTTAATTCTTTAGTGCTCAACCTTCTTTATGGTCCAACTCGCACAGCCATACATGACTATGTGAAAAACCATAGCTTTGACTAGAAGGATGTTTGTCAGCAAAGTTATGTCTTTGATTTTTAATACACTGTCTAGGTTTGTCATAGGATTTCTTCAAAGGAGCAAACATGCTTTAATTCCCTGACTGTAGTCACCATCTGCAGTGATTTTGGAGCCAAGAAAATAAAATCTGCCACGTTTCCACTTTTTCCCCATCTATTTGCCATGTAGTGATGAGACTGGATAGCATATTAAAAAGCAGAGACATTATATTGCCAACGAAGTTCCGTCTGGTCAAGGCTATGGTTTTTCCAGTGGTCATGTGTGGATGTGAGATTTGGACTGTGAAGAAAGCTGAGCACCGAAAAATTGATGCTTTTGAACTATGGTGTTGGAGAAGACTCTTGAGAGTCCCTTGGACTGCAAGGAGATCCAACCAGTCCCTCCTAAAGGAGATCAGTCCTGGGTATTCATTGGAGGGACTGATGCTGAAGCTGAAACTCCAGTACTTTGGCCACCTCATGCGAAGTGTTGACTCATTGGAAAAGACCCTGATGCTGGGAGGGATTGGGGGCAGGAGGAGAAGGGGACGACAGAGGATGAGATGGCTGTGGCATCATCAACTCGATGGGCATGGGTTTGAGTAAACTCCGGGAGTTGGTGATGGACAGGGAGGCCTGGTGTGCTGTGGTTCATGGGGTCGAAAAGAGTCGGACACGACTGAGCGACTGAATTGAACTGATGTGACTGGATAACAGAGTGTTAGAGGTCCTTCTTTTTCTACCTGGAACTCTCACTTTCAAATCTGTCTTAACTTTCAGAAGAATGGTTAGGCCTCCTCTCTTCTAAGGCTGATCCTTCCACCAATGGAATCTGATTTTCTTATTTTACTTATGTCATAAACCAGTACTTTACTTAGCAAAAGAATCATAGAATGTTAGAGTTCGAAGGAACTTTCCTGATCTTCTCTGTCAAACTTCTGAGGAAACCAGGAGTTTGCAAAATTTACCTGATGGAGTCAAAAGTATAATTGACTTCTTACATAGTCCTCTGTCCAATTCACAAAGCACATATTTAAGACCCTGAGACTCTGGCCTTAGATTCCATGTTGATTAGAAGAATGCATGCATGCTAAGTCTCTTCAGTCATATCTGACTCTTTGCAAGCCTATAAACTATAGCTCTTCAGGCGCCTCTGTCCATGGGGATTCTTCAGGCAAGAATACTGGAGTGGGTTGCCATCCCTCCTCCAGGGGATCTTCCTAACCCAGGAATCGAACCCGTGTCTCTTATGTCTTTTGCATTGGCAGGTGGGTTCTTTACCACTAGCAGCACCTGATTAGAAGAATGGAGCTCATTAAATAAAATGAAAGATAGTTTGTCTATATTTTTTAATAAATAAAGTCACGATACAGTCATAAACACACATATACATGTACACATACCTTCTTTTATACACAGATTTCTTCAGGTTCAATGCCAATAAAATGTCAGCCATTAATGGACTAGGAGGAGAAAATAAAAAGGAAGCTTGAAGGAAGATACAGGAAGAGCCAAAATTAATGAAAAATATAGGAAAATGGGAGGGAAAAACTGAAGAGAGTTTATAAAGCAAGTTGATTGTAGGATTTAAAGAACAGTAGTTTCCGAAGTTTTTGCTCTTTCCTCAGTCAGTGCTATTAGATGCCATAAATTGCAAGAGAGCAGCTTATCACAAAGCAGATTTAGGTGGAATTACTTTTTCTATGGATCCATCTATTTGATGCTCCATTTCATCCCTTGGTATGCTGGGAAAAAGGACCTAAACTGCTCTTCAGTGTGGAATCTGGCCCAGTGAAAGCATGCCTCACAATTACATATATTGCAAATGTACCTGGTGAATAATACATTACTTTTCTCAAGATTTTGGTTTTAGGAGAAAGCTTTTAGTGGGAGTTTGGTGAATTATATTAAGGATTGTGTTCCCCAGAGGTTTAAGATAAGAATTAAATGAAGGTTTACAATTTTGTTATAATATTTAGAAGTCAGAATATAAGCTGCCAACAATTTTTGCCATTAAAAAAAGAGAAATGATGACTAAGAATCTTTTGGTCATCACCTTGCCTCTTTCCAGTCTCATTTCCTCCTACATATTTTCTTCTTAACCAGTACAGAGGTGATATAGAAGTAACACAAATATTCTCAATGTTATTATATGCATAAAGTCTCTGTGGTCTAAAAATTCCTACTACTTTTATGGACTATATCATTACATTGGTACATCTTAAATATTGTCTTATACTTCTTTGTATCTACAGTAGAGTCTAGAGAAGTAGCAAGCAAAATGAAAAATTTATAAATAAATGTCACATAACTTCCAAATTGGAAAATTCTGAGAGATGGGATTACCAGACCACCTGACTTGCTTCTTGGGAAACCTGTATGCAGGTCAGGAAGCAACAGTTAGAACTGGACATGGAACAGCAGACTGGTTCCAAATAGGAAAAGGAGTACGTCAAGGCTGTATATTGTCACCCTGCTTATTTAACTTATATGCAGAGTACATCATGAGTAATGCTGAGCTGGAAGAAGCACAAACTGGAATCAAGATTACCGGGAGAAATATCAATAACCTCAGATATGCAGATGACACCACCCTTATGGCAGAAACTGAAGAGGAACTAAAAAGCCTCTTGATGAAAGTGAAGGAGGAGAGTGAAAAAGTTGACTTAAAGCTCAACATTCAGAAAACTAAGATCATGGCATCTGGTCCCATCACTTCATGGGAAATAGATGGGGAGACAGTGGAAACAGTGTCAGACTCTTTATTTTGGGGGGCTCCAAAATCACTGCAGATGGTGATTGCAGCCATGAAATTAAAAGACGGTTACTCCTTGGAAGGAAAGTTATGACCAACCTAGATAGCATATTAAAAAGCAGAGACATTACTTTGCCAATAAAGGTCTGTCTGATTAAGGCTATGGTTTTTCCAGTAGTCAGGTATGGATGTGAGAGTTGGACTGTGAAGAAAGCTGAGCACCGAAAAATTGATGCTTTTGAACTATGGTGTTGGAGAAGACTCTTGAGAGTCCCTTGGACTGCAAGGAGATCCAACCAGTTCATCCTAAAGGAGATCAGTCCTGGGTGTTCATTGGAAGGACTGATGCTGAAGCTGAAACTCCAGTACTTTGGCCACCTCATGCGAAGAGTTGACTCATTGGAAAAGACCCTGATGCTGGGAGGGATTGGGGGCAGGAGAAGGGGACGACAGAGGATGAGATGGCTGGATGGTATCACCAACTTGATGGACATGGGTTTGAGTAAACTCCAGGAGTTGGTGACGGACAGGGAGGCCTGGTGTGCCTCGATTCATGGGGTCGCCAAGAGTCAGGCATGACTGAGAAACTGAACTGAACTGACTGAACTTCCAAATTAATATACTTTTTAGCATATCCTCATTTTCCTGAGACCAAATATTGTCTCTACATTTACATATAAATATATGCTAGAAAATCCAAACTCATTATAGCTGAAACAAAATTTAGGGTTCTTCTGTACCTGCACTAACCAAATATGTTTTTTTGCCTATGTTCCCTAACCTAATAAATGGTCCTGTATCTATTTATGACAGAAACCTGAAAAATCATCCCTGATGTTTCCCTCCCACTATCACAATCTGTCTCCAACTCCTATCCCTTCTATTTCTGGAATATTTCTTGAATCCATCCATCTCTTTGCATTGCCAGCACCTTAGCACTTTCATCTCTCTCCAGAGGTCCTGCAATAGCCCTGTGACCTATTTTCTCATCCATTCTTTCTAGACTTTCCGCCCTTCAGTTTCTCTTCAGGCATTGTTCAGAGGTATATAGTTAAAATTAAAAATTTGATGAAGACATTCCTCTGCTTAAAACCATTGTATAAATTTTTATACTATTAGGACAAAAATTGTAATATTTTGCTTGGTTTTTCAGTTCCTCAATGATTTGTTTCCTAATTTCATTGTAAAACTTTGCTGAGTTTCCACATCTATAAGATGGGGATAATGATTGTACATTTGTCATAAAATTACTATTATAAGAATTAAATGAATACATATTTGTAAAGCACTTAGGGCTTCCCTGGTGGCTTAGCTGGTAAAGAATCCACCCACAGTGCGGGAGACCTGGGTTCAATCTCTGGGTTGGGAAGATCCCCTGGAGAAATGTTACCCACTTCAGTATTCTGGCCTGGAGAATTCCATGGACTGTACAGTTCATGGGGTCACAAAGAGTTGGACACAACTGAGTGACTTTCACTTTCATTTTCAAAGCACTTATAGATGTTCCTGGCTGGCAAAGAATAAATGCTATACAAATGTTTATTAAACGAAAAAAAAAAAAAAAAAACCCAACTAATCTTCAGTTATACTTCCCGTATTTTATTTTCTCTGTCACATTCTCTCCTTTAATTTCTAGCTACTTCAGGGTTGTTCCCCCTTTGGCTCTATGCCCAATTAAATCTCTCTACCAGGAATTTCTAGCTCTGACATTATCTTTGTTATTACCCAGTTTAAAAAGGGAGGTTTTTATGATGCCCAACTTCCAGACTAAATTAAATTCCCCAAACAAAAATTTTAAAGCACTCTCTACCTTTTTTTTGTTGGATTTATCACAATCAAGCATTTGCATGGTTTCCTCCCCAATGCCCATATACCTACCTGAACTAGAAACCCTCAGGTGTTAGCATTAAGATTGTGTTTGTATTGCTTATGCTCTAATCTCATCACTTATCACAGTAAATAGTCCATGGTAGACTCCCACTAAACATTTAGAAAATGAACAAATGAATGAAGAAACAATACTCCCAACATTCCATCCTTGTGTGCAATCCTAGAATTTTGTATCTACCTTGAAACAAAATGGCAGTTTAGTCTTGTCAGTTTATGAAAGACAGATGTGCCAAAGCTGAGCTTAGACACTCAGTTTGAATGACTTATACAGTGAGTGATTAGTTTTTTAAAGTTATCTTAATATGAGTATTAATACTCAGTGTTATTCTCCTTAAACCTCTGTCTCACACAATGTGGCAAAAGTAATAAACCCCAGCCCAGTAATAATTTATATCCTTAGTCATAAAGAAAGAGTTCAGATAATGTTCTGCTTATAAGATGTTCTCTTGTTATCAGTCACTTTATAATGAGTTGCATAACTCTTTCTAAAAAGGCAAGCTTATCTCAGGGTCTTCAACTGAACAACCCTCCCTTTTCCACATGTGGGGTATCAGAACAGCAAGTAGAGGAAGTCATCTCCACAGCATCCTGGTGTGAAGCATGTGTGAGACTGAATTGCACTCCTATGGACCAGTGAGGAATGCTTACTTGTCCTCTTCACCATTTTAGAATGAAAAAACAGACACAGTAAACAACTTTGTTTCGAAGGAAAGAGTGCAGTTGAATTGCAATTGCTGGAGGGGTCAAAAAAACATACTTTTAGCTACCCCTTAAAAAAGCATCTATTCATTTGTATACTTGCTCTTATGCTCTGAAACATCTCAGTCTTGGATTGGGTGATATATGAAGGGATCAATCAGCTTGCCTGTGAGCCAAGCACTCTCCTTGTAGCCAGCTAAGGATATAACCACTTTCATGGCAGCAGGGTGTCTTGACATTATGGGGTAAATTACCTCCTCTTGGATACCAAGTGGTACCAGGAAAAAGTAATTTACCTTCTTCAGGTTTCACTTCCCCAGAGGATAAAGCACTCACCTAGATGAGCAAATTGCTTTTTCCTTATCATTATGAAATACCATTCTGCCACAGTGTTTTCTTTGCCCTGGTCCATCAGCAGGCTGATTTTTGTCATTCTTTTTTTTTTTTTTTTTTTGCTTTTCTCCCTTTTCAGTGCATAGCTAGGGAAAGAACTCAGTGACAAAATGAAGAGTGCTGTTTTCACTGAAAATGGAAGGCCACAACTCAATAGACTAATATTGGTTTGGTTATTCCTCAGAATTTGTGTCCTTAAAACAGATGAGATCTAAACTAAAGATTAAAGTGTATTTCCAAACATGAAGTGGAACAGCAAGGTTCAAACATGTTCAGCCAGGCTGATTTGCAGCCACAAAGAAGCAGTCTGACAATAAACATTCTGAATGATAGTTCTCATGATGATTCATTGCAACTACTTACAACTATTTTACCAAAGTCTAGAGCACTAACTCTAGAGTTTAATTTGGCATTTGATGGTCCTGCAACCCCTTTAGTGAGAATGAGGAGATGACTTCTTTCAGGAGATCCATGAATTCTTTTCAGCCATAAGGGCATTGTGTTATGTCCTCAAAACTCAAGTTTATAAATTATCCTTTATGTCATCTAAGAGTTAATGTGACTGTCCTCCCAAATGACTCACTCTCTTCTCATCCTCAGAGACAGGTATGCCATGGGTTTGATTGCATCAAAACAAGCACTAACCGAGGATAGAATGTTTACAGAATTAAAGGAGAAAATATTAGACATGCATCAAGATGGGCAGTTTTAAAAATACACAAGGGTGTCCTGACCCATCATAGTTTTCATGGAGGAATTAACTTCAAAAAGTCAACGATTTTTGTGGTTTGTTTCATTTTGTTTTCTGGGAACACTGCTATATTAATTGAGAAAAATAAAACAGACCACAAGCCTTCACGTGTACAGCTATTATTTTGATAATGTGATTGTGCTCCTAAGCTTTATCTTTAAATATAGCCTCAGTTTGCAGCCATGGAAAATTAACATTTAAAAAGTAATAAATACAGCATTTAAAATATGAAATGCTTCCAAACTAATGATATCTCAAAGTAATCCTTTGGAGGAACAGGAAATTAAGAGAAAAATAGTGTGAAAGTAGGCTGCATGAATATTAATTGTAAGTAGCAAATTAATGTGATCTAGAGTACTGCTCACTTCCCCTTGGACCCCTGCAAGTCCTTCTTGCATTTCCTTTTCATATTCCCTTTTTTCGCAGCTATCTCAACTTTATCGCATGAAAGGAATTTTCAAACTAGTGTGTATTACATATACTTGTTATTTGTATCTCTTTTCCCAGGTACAGCTGGGGCTTAACATTTGCTAATTTATTCAACCTATCATTTATAGAGTGAATATTGTATGCTAGTAATTGTGTTAGACAGTGGGGTTGCTGCATCAGAGCAGACATAGTTGTTCTTGCTCCAACATATATCAAGTTTACAGACAGAAAGTTATGTTGTGAGTACACAAATTAGCAAAAGACAAAAAAGGTACACACACACACACCTGATTCTAAGTTGGCAAAAGTAAGCAATAGAAAGATAAGAGACAATTTTTTCTGGATAAGATAAAGTATTTGGGACTGAATTTACCCCTGTGTATGAAATAACTCAAATCTGAACAAAATATATGGAAAAATGACATCAAGTGTTAAATCAGTTCAGTTCAGTCATTCAGTCATGTCTGACTCTTTGTGACCCCGTGGACAGCAGCACGCCAGGCCTCCCTGTCCATCATGAACTCCCGGAGCTTATTCAAACTCATGTCCATTGAGTTGGTGATGCCACCCAACCATCTCATTCTGTGTTGTCCTCTTCTCCTCCTGCCTTCAATCTTTCCCAGCATCAAGGTCTTTTCAAATGAGTCAGCTCTTCGCATCAGGTGGCTAAAGTATTGGAGCTTCAGCTACAACTTCAGTCCTTCCAATGAACATTCAGGACTGATTGCATTTAGGAAGGACTGGTTGGATCTCTGGGCAGTCCAAGGGACTCTCGAGAGTCTTCTCCAATGCCACAGTTCAAAACCATCAACTCTTTGGCACTCAGTTTTCTTTATACTCCAACTCTTTCATCCATAAATGACTACTGGAAAAACCATAGCCTTGACTAGATGGACCTTTGCTGGCAAAGTAATGGCTCTGCTTTTTAATAGGTTATCTAGGTTGGTGATAACTTTCCTTCCAAGGAGTAAGCATCTTTTAATTAAATGGCTGCAGTTACCATCTGCAGTGATTATCGAGCCCCCCAAAAATAAAGTCTGCCACTGTTTCCACTGTTGCTCCATCTATTTGCCATGAAGTGATGGGACCAGATGCTATGATCTTAGTTTTCTGAATGTTGAGCTTTAAGCCAACTTTTTCACTTTCCTCTTTCACTTTCATCAAGAGGCTCTTTAGTTCTTCACTTTCTGCCAAAAGGGTGGTGTCATCTCCATATCTGAGGTTATTGATATTTTTCCCAGCAATCTTGATTCCAGCTTGTGCTTCCTCCAGCCCAGCATTTCTCATGATATACTCTGCATATAAGTTAAATAAGCAGGGTGATAATATACAACCTTGATATACTCCTTTCAGAACCAGTCTGTTGTTCCATTTCCAGTTCTAACTGTTGCTTCCTGACCTGCATACAGGTTTCTGAAGTGGCAGGTCAGGTTGTCTGATATTCCCATCTCTTGAAGAATTTTCCACAGTTTATTGTGATCCATAGTCAAAGGCTTTGGCATAGTCAGTAAAGCAGAAATAGATATTTTTCTGGAACTCTCTTGCTTTTTCAATGATCCAGTGATGTTGGCAATTTGATCTCTGGTTCCTCTGCCTTTTCTAAAACCAGATTGAACATCTGGAAGTTCACGGTTCACATATTCTTGAAGCCTTGCTTGGAGAATTTTGAGCATTACTTTACTAGCATATGAGATGAGTGCATTTCTGTGGTAGTTTGAGCATTCTTTGGCATTGCCTTTCTTAGGGATTGGAATGAAAACTGCCCTTTTCCATCCCTGTGGCCACTGCTGAGTTTTCCAAATTTGCTGGCATATTGAGTGCAGCACTTTCACAGCATCATGTTTTAGACTTTGAAATAGCTCAACTGGAATTCCATCACATCCACTAGCTTTGTTCATACTGATGCTTCATAAGGCCCACTTGACTTCACATTCCAGGATGTCTGGCTCTAGGTGAGTGATCACACCATCGTGATTATCTGGGTCATGAAGATCTTTGTGGTATCATTCTTCTGTGTATTCTTGCCACCTCTTCTTAATATCTTCTGCTTCTGTTAGGTCCCTACCATTTCTGTCCTTTATTGTGCTCATCTTTGCATGAAATGTTCCCTTTGTATCTCTAATTTTCTTGAAGAGATGTCTAGTGTTTCCCTTTCTATTGTTTTCCTCTATTTCTTTGCATTGATTGCTGAGGAAGGCTTTCTTATCTCTCATTGCTATTCTTTGGAACTCTGCATTCAACCATTTAATATCACGGTAATCCAAGTTTATGCCCTGACCAGTAATGCTGAAGAAGCTGAACAGTTCTATGAAGACCTACAGGACCTTCTGGAACTAACACCCAAAAAAGATGTCCTTTTCATTATATGGGACTGGAATGCAAAGTAGGAATTCAAGAAACACCTGGAGTAACAGGAAAATGTGTCCTTGGAGTACAGAATGAAGCAGGGCAAAGTCTAATAGAGTTCTGCTAAGAAAACAAATTGGTCATAGCAAATACCCTCTTCCAGCAACACAAGAGAAGACTCTACACATGGACATCACCAGATGCTCGATACCGAAACCAGATTGATTATATTCTCTGCAGCCAAAAATGAAGAAGCTCTATACAGTCAGCAAAAACAAGACCGGGAGCTAACTGTGGCTCAGATCATGAACTCATTGCCAAATTCAGACATAAATTGATGAACATAGGGAAAACCACTAGAAAATTCAGGTATGACCTGTATCAAATCCTTTACGATTATACAGTGGAAGTGACAAATAGATTCAAGGGATTAGACCTGATAGACAGAGTGCCTGAAGAACTATGGAAGGGAGTTCATGACATGGTACAGGAGGCAGTGATCAAGAGCAACCCCAAGAAAAAGAAACGCAAAAAGGCAAAACGGTTGTCAGAGGAGGCCTTACAAATAGCTGAGAAAAGAAGAGAAGTGAAAGGCCAAGGAGAAAAGGGAAGATATACCCATCCGAATGCAGAGTTCCAAAGAACAGCATAGAAAGATAAAAAGCCTTCCTCAATGATCAGTGCAAAGAAATAGACGAAAAGAACAGAATGGGAAAGACTAGAGATCTCTTCAAGAAAATTAGTGATATCAAGGGAACATTTCATGCAAATTGGGCACAATAAAGGACAGAAATGATAGGGACCTAACAGAAGCAGAAGATATTAAGAAGAGGTGTCAAGAATACACAGAAGAACTATACAAAAAAATTGTTAATGACCCAGATAACCACGATGGTGTCATCACTCAACTGAGACCAAACATCCTTGAGTCTGAGGTCAAGTTAGCTGTAGGGAGCATCACTATGAGAAAAACTAGTGGAGGTGATGGAATTCCATTTGATCTATCCTAAAAGATAATACTGTGAAAGTGCTGCACTCAGTATGCCAGCAAATTTGGAAAACTGCAGTGGCCACAGGACTGGAAAAGGTCAGTTTTCATTCCAATCCCAAAGTTAAGCAATGCCAAAGGATGTTGACACTACCACAGAATTGCACTCATCTCACATGCTAGCGAAGTAATGCTCAAAATTCTCCAAGCCAGGCTTCAACAGTACATGAACCGTGAACTTCCAGCTGTCAATCTGGATTTAGAAAAGTCAGAGGAACCAGAGATCAAATAGACAACATCTGCTGGACCATGGAAAAAGCAAGAGAGTTCCAGAAAATATCTACTTCTGCTTTACTGACTATGCCAAAGCCTTTGACTGTGTGAATCACAGTAAACTGTGGGAAATTCTTAAAGAGATGGGAATATCAGACAACCTGACCTGCCACTTCATAAACCTGTAAGCAGGTCAGGAAGCAACAGTTAGAACTGGACATGGAATAATAGACTGGTTCCAAATAGGAAAAGGAGTATGTCAAGGCTGTATATTGTTACCCTGCTTATTTAACTTATATGCAGAGTACATCATGAGAAACGCTGGGCTGGAGGAAGCACAAACTGGAATCAAGATTGCTGGGAGAAATATCAATAACCTCAGATATGCAGATGACACCACCCTTATGGCAGAAAATGAAGAAGAACTAAAGAGCCTCTTGATGAAATTGAAAGAGGAGAATGAAAAAGTTGGTTTAAAATTCAACATTCAGAAAACTAAAATCATGGCATCTGGTGCCATCACTTCATGACAAATAGATGGGGAAACAGTGGAAGCAGTGTCAGACTTTATTTTTCTGGGCTCCAAAATCACTGCAGATGGTGATTGCAGCCATGAAATTAAAAGACTCTTGCTCCTTGGAAGAAAAGTTATGACCAACCTAGACAGCATATTAAAAAGTAGTGACATTACTTCACCAGCAAAAATCCATCTAGTAAAAGCTATGGTTTTTCCAGTAGTCGTGCATGGATATGAGAGTTGGACTATAAAGAAAGCTGAGTGCCAAAGAATTGATGCTTTTGATCTGTGGGGTTGCAGAAGTCTCTTTAGAGTCCCTTGGGCCACAAGGAGGTCCAACCAGTTAATCCTAAAAGAAATAAGTCCTGAGTATTCATATTCATTGGAATAACGAATATTCAATCATTATTAGTCAATAAGCATCAAATATTCATACTGGAGCTGAAACTCCAATACTTTGGCCACCTGATTGAAGAATTGACTCATTGAAAAGATGCTGATGCTTGGAAAGACTGAAGGCAGGAAGAGAAGGGGACAACAGAGGATGAGATGGTTGGATGGCATCACCAACTCAAAGGACATGAATTTGAGCAAGCCCCGGGAGAATTGATGGACAGGGAAGCCTGGCGTGTTGAAGTCCAAGGGGTCACAAAGAGTCGGACACAACTGAGTGACTGAACTGAATTGGAACATATCAATCGATCACTAAATAAATCAAAGAGGAAATAGAAGCTACCAGGAGACAACAGAAAATGGAAACACAATGAACCAAAACATACAGAGCACAGCAAAAGCAGTCCTAAGGGAGGAGTTTATAGCAATACATACCAACTTTATGAAACAAAAATAATTCCAAATAAAGTAAATTTATACTTAAAATAATATAAAATAGTAAAACTCAAAATTAGTATCAGGAAATAAATAATAAAAATCAGAGCAGACATAAATGAAGTGGAGTAAATCAGTAATAGAAAGTATCAGTGAAACTCAGAGCTAGTTATTAAAACATAGTAAAACTGATAAAACTTTAGCCTGACTCATCCTGAAACACAAGAGACAAGGACTCCAACAGAATTTATGCCAGAAATAATAATATCAGAATATTGGAAATTAATGATGTCAGAAATTAAAGAGGAAATGTTATAATAGACAAGATAGAAATGTAAAGTTTCATAAGAGATTACTATAAATTATGTGATAATAAAATGGACAACCTAGAATAAATGGACAAACTCCTAAAAATGTGCAATCTCCCACCTATCCTTCTCAAGCTATTCCAAAAATTGAGAGGAAAGAATTTTTCCAAACTCATTCTATGAGGCTAGCTTCACCCTAACACCAAAACCAGAAAAAGATATCACAAAAAATAAAATTATAGCCTAGTATCACTGATGAAATCAACACTGAATATTCATTGGAGGGACTGTAGCTGAAGCTCCAGTACTTTGTGTTGACACCTCATGTGAAGAGCCGACTCACTGGAAAAGATCCCGATACTGGGGAAGATTGAAAGCAAAAGAAGTGGGTGACAGAGAATGAAATGGTTAAATAGTATCATTGAGTCAATGGACATGAGTTTGAGCAAAGTCCAGGAGATAGTGAAGGACAGGGAAGCCTGGCATGCTGCAATCCATGGGACTGCAAGAATCAGACATGACTTAGCAACTGAACAACAACAAAATCACTGATGAACATGGATGAAAAACTTTCAAAAAATATTAGCAATCCAGGTCAATAGCATATTAAAAGGATCAAACATCATCATCAAGTGGGACTTATTTCAGGAATTCAAGAATGGTCCAATATCTGCAAATCAATTAATGTGACACATTACATTAACACATTGAAGAATAAAAAATCATGATCATTGCAATAGATGCATAAAAAGTTTTTAACAAAATTCAACATCCATTTATGATAAAAAATCTCAATAAAGTAAGTATAGAGGGAAATTATATCAACATTTTACAGAACATACATGACCAGACCTATACCAGCCAACATGATACTCAGTGGTAAAGCGTTGAAAGCATTTCCTCTAAGTGAAAGAAAGTGAAAGTGAAGTCACTTAGTCATGTCCAACTCTTTGCAACCCCATGGACTGTAGCCTACCAGGTTCCTCCATCCATGGGATTTTTCCAGGCAAGAATACTGGAGTACGTTGCCATTTCCTTCTCCAGGAGATCTTCCCAACCCAAGAATTGAACCCGGGTCTCCCACATTGTAGGCAGATTCTTTACTGTCTGAGCCACCAGGGAAGTCTTATTTCCTCTAAAGTCAGGAGCAAAACAAAGATTCCCACTCTGCCACTTTCATTCCAGATAGTATTAGAAGTCTTAGCTATAGCAATTGGACAAGAAAAATACATAAAATACATCCAACTTGGAAAGGAAGAAGTAAAACTGTCACTGTTTGCAGATGACATCATATTGGGCTTCCCTGGTAGCTCAACAGGTAAAAAATCTCTCTGCAATGCAAGAGACCCCAGTTCAATTTCTGGGTGAGGAAGATCTGCTGCAGAAGGGATAGGTTACCCACTCCATTATTCTTGGGCTTCCCTGATGGCTCAGCTGATAAAGAATCTGCCTGCAATGTGGGTAGACCTGGGTTTGATCCCTGGGTTTGGAAGTTCCCCTGGAAAAGGGAATGGCTACCCACTCCAGTATTCTGGCCTGGAGAATTCCGTGGACTGTGTAGTCCATGGGGTCCCAAAGAGTCCAACACGACTGAGTGACTTTCACTTATAGAAAGTTATGAAGATGTAATCAGAAAGCAACTGGAACTCATCAATGACTTAGGTAAAATTGCACAACACAAAATTTATATATGGAAATGTTACATGTTTTCAAAGTGTACAGATAAATTATTTGAGATATATTATTTGGGGGAAATATATGCATGAGGCAGAAATTTTAACCTTCAACATAACACAGTGACAATCACCACCCCCATTCACTACTTAGATATGTATATATCACTACTTAGACATATATACACAATCAACTCTTCTCAGTTGGTTAAGAATCTGCCTGCAATGCAGGAGACCCCGGTTTGATTCCTGGGTTGGGGAAATCCCCTGGAGAAGAGAAAGGCTACTCACTCCAGTATTCTGACCTGGAGAATTCCATGGACTAAGTCCATGGGATTGCAAAGAGTCGGACATGACTGAGCAACTTTCACAACCAACTATTCTAGTGGTATTAAAAAGTAATTTTTTTAAAGGATAAATTTAATGTTTTTATTTTCTTTTTTATGGAAGTATGGGATTCTTCTCATCCAACAGCATGATATATCCTTCCATATGTTTGTGTCATCTTTAATTTCATTCATTAGTGTCTCATAGTTTTCAGTGTAGAGGTCTCTTGTCTCCTGAGGTTTGTTCATTCCTAGGTGTTTTATTCTTTTTGATATAATGATAAATGGGATTTTCATTAATTTTTCTTTCTGATAGTTTGTTATTAGTGTATAGAATTGCAACATATTTCTGTATATTGACTTTGTATTCTGAAACTTTACCAGATTCATTGATGAGTTGTAATAGTTTTCTGGTGGTATCTTTAGGATTTTCTTTGTTAAGTATCTTATCATCTGTAAACAAAGACAATTTTACTTCCTTTTCCAATTTTGATAAATTTCACTTGTTTTTCTCCTCTGATCGCTGTGTTGAGGACTTCCCAAACTATATTGAAAAGAAGTGGTGATCATAGGCATCCTTGTCTTGGTTCCTAATCATAGAGGGAATGCTTCCAGGTTTTCACCATTGAGTATGACATTGGTTATAGGTTTGTCAAGTGGTTAGGACTCCATACTTTCACTGCCTAGGACTCAAATTGGATCCCTGGTTAGGGAACTAAGATCCTACAAGTTGAGCCATATGGCAAAAGAAAAAAAAGAAAAAGAAAATTGAAAATTTTGAAACTTTTAATATTTGTACTTGCAAAGTTTCACCCCTCAGGAATTATTAGTAATTCTGAGTTATTTCTTTCTCTTCTTTTTTCTCTCAATCACCTGACATATAAACACTCCAAATTAGCATCACTTGAGATATTTCAGACTTGTGTGTTCTTGCCGAAAAATACTTTGTCATTTAAAATAAAATGTGAGTGCTATTCAACAATGAAAGATTTTCTAAGGACTTACATACAAAAATGATATTTTTTTTTGACTCAGGGATTAATTTATAGAAAAACTTGGGTATATATGAAAACTAGAAAAATTTGGTTGTTGTTTTGATGGAGAGGACAGTAAAGAAATTTTGTGAGAGAGTAATGGAAAGAGCTGTCTTGAAATTTCTTCAACAGGCAGAAGAGGAAAGGAGAGGAGAGTGTTCCAAGAAGAAGGAATAACAAGGAAAGTAAAAGAGAAAAATGGTGCTTCAGGGTCCTGTCAATGACCGGATTTTGGAAATCATATGAAGAAAAAGTGGGAGGCAAGCCTAGTGGGACTCAACCCTGAGGTGGCTTATGGTGGCAATTCTTCCAAATCACAAACTGAGACATATGGTCAGACAATAGATATTTCCTGATTTGTGAATTTATTTACTAGAACATTCTGATAAGGCATAGTTTCTTTTTAAAGGCATAGATTTTTAAGCCAAATTTCATTAGTCATTTAACAAACTGCTTCTGTGAAAGGGATAAAATCTTTATGAAATTAGATTATTAGCTATGTAAGCCATCACTGCTATTCTTATGTGAAGTCATTTGCAAAAGACAAAAAGAAATATTTTGCACATTTATAATTTTTAGTACATATCATATTACAATATTTGTTACAATATTTTTCACCAAACATCCTATGTGATGTGCCAGTCCATATTAAGCAATAGAGCATATACAAAGGAGAGATTAGTAGCTTTCAAAAATTTTTGTATAGTGAGTTGGAATTAAGGAACATGAGAAGAACAAGCAAAAAGAAATATTGGAAAAACTTATTTAAAATAGGGATATGCTTTAAACCTCTGGAAAATGCCAACTACTAATACAGAACAACTCAGGATGGGAGCAGTTCTCTTGAGAAAAAGTCTCATGAAATCAATCAGTGAACATATTTACTGGGAGTATGCACGGTTCAGAACTCCAGAGGGGTATTATAGCAGGAAGAGCAGAAATCCTTGACCTTTCCCATATTACAGAAGGAGAGTTTCAAGAGCTAGTTGGTTGAGAAGATTCAGTTTCTTCTTACTTAAGACATTTTTATATCATAAAGTTTAAAGCTGCTTACTGTAAAAACAAAGAAAAAAAGTCTTCAGTACAAAATAGAAAGAAAGAATCAATATAACCCCATGACCCGGAGTTATGGGTCATAGATCAAGGCCCAGAGTGTTTTGTTCCCCTAAAATTTCAACATAATGAAGAATTTTCAAACCAATAATGAAATCTTGAAACTTTTACCTGTGAGATCCACTATTATAAATCAATATGGAAAGAAAATACAAGCTTCTGAGAAAACGTACCTTTCCCTTATTTACTATTTAAAGCAAGCCTATATACGTAATGGGGTACTTTCCTATGAATATCTCTACCACTGCCCTGCTCTCTGTCACATAATGTGTGTGTGTGTGTGTGTGTGTGTGTGTGTTTAGATGGGGAGAGTGAAGGCTTGATATGGAAAGCACAGTCTGGAGGAGAAAGACTAAAGAATAGAATGGGTACACATATGCATGTATGCTAAGTCACTTCAGTTGTGTCCGACTCTTTGCGACCCTATGGACCATAGCCCGCCAGGCTCGTCTGTCCATCGAATTCTCCAGGCAAGAATACTTGAGTGGTTTGCCATGCCCTCCTCCAGGGGATCTCCCCAACCCAGGGATCGAACCCATGTCTGTTACGTCTCCCCCATTGGCAGGCGAGTTCTCTACCACTAGTGCCACCTTGGCACCAATGCGATTGTTTCATGGTAAAATCTGATGTAACTAAAACAGAGCAACATCCGACTTTGGGAACAAGCAGAGCCCTTTGGTTCCAGATGAAGAAGGCTTCTTCTGAAGCAGGCAGCCACTCTACCTGCCAGAACTTATACCTATTGGCATAGGTTTCATTGTCCTAATCCATAAAGCTCCTCAGTCTCTGCCACTTCACTGTTGTATTTAGGGAATAGAAATTTGGGGGGATGTTGCAAAAAAATTTCTTTTGGGGGATAGTCTCTCAACAATGCTTCTACAAAGCCAGGTAGAGTATGAACCCACAGCATGCTCCGATATCTCCCCAACCTCTTCTAGCCCAAGAGTGTCTCATTCTAGTCAACAAACAGGGTTATGCTGGGAAACAACATTCTTCTTCCAAAATATTTTGACTAAACATTGACCTCTCTTTGTTCATTAGAGAAAGAAAAGCCACAAAAGCTTTTCCCTGACACATACTTTTCTTAAATCAATGAATGCAGACCAGTAACAAACTTAAATATGGGGGAAATGAAAGAGAAAATTCAGATAGACAAAAGTAATTTGTAAGTCATTATATCAAGTATATTTCAGATACAACTTTTGACTCATGTAATTATTTGTTATCATAGATTTCTAAGCAAATTCTCCTACTGTATTTAGCACTTTGATGGATACCAAAGCAAAATCTACAAAACTCAGCTCAGAAAATATAGGGAAATGTACTGTTGGACACACCCATATACTCAATCTGGATGTTGTAAAAGAATGTAAGGGGGGGAAGCAGAAACTTGCTTCCTCCTGATATAATGGTACCAAGAGCACAAGTGATAAAGCTAGAAAAACCAGCATCTATACATGAATTGTGTAACATTTGATGAATCACATATTTACCATTTTCATACATTTAGATAGCAATTTTCTTAAAAGAAGGAATCACACTTGATTGTTTCCATCTTTATATCCTCAGAAATGAGCACACTAATGGTACATTCTTGGTGTGCAATGTATGTTGAATAAATGTACATATTTTTAACATTTCAGAACTTCAACTTTCTTATCCATATGAAGTGATAATATCAGCTTCTGCTAAGAAGATTCAGTGAACCTTCACATGTAACTAAGTCTGACAAACCCTGAAAGAGCAGGTATTCAATAAGTAATAAGTCCTCTCTCCCTTCCACTCCCCTTCCTTTTTCTCTTTTCTCCCACATTTCACTATTCAGTGAATATTCAAAATCTATAAGGTTTTTTTTTCCACAATATGTATAGTGTCTGCCTGTTGATTGACCCACCAGAGATAGCTGTTATCAACAGTAACAGTAGCATATATAATATTTGAGTGTGTAGTCTGCTAGACATTGAGGTGCTAACTTTGTCAACTGCTTTGAAGGGAAAAAGCTGCCCACCCCCTCCCCATCACATCTGCATCAACCTTTAACTTCACTGACACTAGTCCAGGTAACATTAACTGTCTCTCTCCTCTTTGGAACAAGGACATTCTTCCTTTACTGAAACCTAGATGTTTCCCCACTAATGCTTCTAATCTGTCACCTATCTACATGCAGTCATTTGAATTTTCTTCCACAACCTAACATTTACATTTTTGTGGTTAGTCAGCTTTGAAAGATTATCGAAAAATTGCTTCATTGTCAGTAAGGACATATGGCTTAAGATTTATATGTATTCATTTCATTTTCTTATAACAACTGAATTCCCGGAGGGGTGAAACATCAAGTAAGCAATGACCATTTCTGTACCTTAAAACAGTGATTATAAAATTTGTTCTATAAATAAATGTTTCCTTTGCCTGCAGATAAATGCTAAATATAATTATATTCTTATAAGGTCAGAGTTATAAATATAATTCAGAATCATATTTAGCTTATTTTAACTCATTGCCTAGAATAAAACTATTAAAAAACACACACAAACTAAATGGATGCTACTAAATAACCAATGGATCACTGAAGAAATCAAACAGGAAATTTAAAAAATACCTAGAGAAAAATAACAATGAATAAGTAACAGTCCAAAACCTTTGGAAAAGCAAAAGCAGTTCTAAGATGGAAGTTTATAGCAAGGCAATCCTACCTCAGGAAACAAGAAAATCCCAAATAAACAGTGTAACTTTGTATCTAAAGCAACTAGAGAAAGAGGAACAAACAAAACCCAAAGTTAGTAGAAGGAAAGAAATCATAAAGATCAGAGCAGAAATAAATGACATAGAGACAGAGAAAGCAATAACAAAGACCAATGAAATGAAAAGCTGGTTCTTTGAGAAGACAAACAAAATTGATAAACCTTTAGCCAGACTCACCAAGAAAAAAACAAAACAAAACTGAGGGAACTCAAATAAAATTAGAAATGAAAATGGAGAAATTACAATAGACACCACAAAAATACAAAAGCTCATAAGAGACCACTATAAACAACTATTTGCCAATAAAATTAACAACCTAAAAGAAATGGACAAATTCTTAGAAAGATACAACCTTCTAAGACTGAGCCAGGAAGAAACAGAAAACATGAACAGACATATCAAAAGCACCAAAATTGAAAACATGATTTAAAACCTTCCAACAAATAAAAGTCTAGAACCAGATGGCTTCACAGGTGAATTCTATCAAACGTTTAGAGAAGAGCTAACACCTATCCTTATGAAACTCCTACAAAAAATTCCAGTGAAAGAAACACATGAATCAGCCATGGATTTACATGTGTTCCCCATCCCAATCCCCCCTCCTGCCTCCCTCTCCATCCCATCCCTCTGGGTCTTCCCAGTGCACCAGCCCTGAGCACCCATCTCATGCATCCAACCTGGGCTGGTGATCTGTTTCACCCTTGATAGTATACTTGTTTCAATGCTGTTCTCTCTGAACATCCCACCCTCACCTTCTCCCAGAGTCTAAAAGTCTGTTCTGTACATCTGTGTCTCTTTTTCAAACCACTACAATATTGTAAAGTAATTAGCCTCCAACAAATAAAAATAAATGGAAATTATATATATATTAAATAAATAAAAATATATAAATATAAAAAAATAAATTACTTGCCAATCCCAAGCAAAAAAAAAGAAAAAAGAAAAGAAACACTCACAAGTTTATTCTATGAAGCCACCATTATCCTGATGCCAAAACCAGACAAAGACATCATGAAAAAAGAAAATTACAGGCTGATATCACAGATAACCATAGATACAAAAATATTCAACAAGGTACTAGCAAACTGAATCCAACAATACATTAAAAGGATCATACACCATGCTCAAGTGAGACTTATCTCAGGGATGCAAGGATGCTTCAATGTCCACAACTCAATTTTTATGTTAACCTTATTAACAAACTGAAGAATAAAAACCATATGATCATCTCAATAGATGCACAAAAATCTTTTGACAAGTCCAATACCCATTTATTATAAAATCCCTCCAAAAAGTGAGCATAAAGGGAATCTACCTCAACATAATAAAGGCCATATAAAGCAAACCACAGCTAACATTATCCTAGATGGTGAAAAGCAGAACTTGCCCTGTACTATCAGAAATAAGAAAAGGATGTCCTTATTTGATGTTGAATTTTCATTCAACAAAGTTTTGGTAGTCCTAGCCATAACAATCTCTCGCTCATATCAGGAAGTTTCCATAAGCCTCTTATCCTTATTCATCAGAAGGCAGACAGAAAGAAAACCACAATTACAGAAAACTAATCAAAGTGATCACATGACCCACAGCCTTGTCTAACTCAAAGAAATTATGAGCCACGGCGTTTAGGGTTACCCAAGATGGAGGGATCATGGTGGAGAGTTCTGACAAAATGTGGTCCACTGGAGAAAGGAACGGCAAACCACTTCAGAATTCTTGCCTTGAGAACCCCATGAACAGTATGGAAAGGCAAAAAGATAGAACACTGAAAGATGAACTCCCAGGTTGGTAGGTGTCCAATATACTACTGGAGAAGAGTGGATATATAACTCCAGGAAGAATAAAGAGATGGAGCCAAAGCAAAATGTCTAGTTGTGGATGTGACTGGCAATGGAAGTAAAGTCTGATGCTGTAAAGACCAATATTGCATAGGAACCTGGAATGTTAGGTCCATGAATCAAGGCAAATTGGAAGTGGTCAAACAGGAGATGATGAGTGAACATCAACATTTTAGGAATCAGTGAACTAACATTGACTGGAGGTGCGAATTTAATTCAGATGACCATTATATCTACTACTGTGGGCAGAATCCCTTAGAAGAAATGGAGTAGCCATCATAGACAACAAAAGAGTTCAAAATGCAGTACTTGGGTGCAATCTCAAAAATTACAGAATGATCTCTGTTCATTTCCAATGCAAACCATTCAATATCACAGTAATCCAAGCCTATGCCCCAACCACTAATGCCAAGAAGCTGAAGTTGAAAAGTTCTCTGATAACCTATAAGATATAGGTTATGTGATATGATATCTTATCTAATAAGATATATGATATTATATATGATATATGATATCATATCTTATCTTATGATATTATATATCATATAAGATATATGATAACTTTTAGAACTAACACCAAAAAAAAAAAAAAAGATGTGCTCTTCATAGGGGACTGGAATGCAGAAGTAGGAAGTCAAGAGATACCAGGAGTAACAGGCAAGTTTGGCCTTGGAGTAGAAAATGAAGCAGGGAAAATGCTAACAGAGTTTTGCCAAGAGAATGCACTGGTCATAGCAAACACCCTCTTCCAACAACACAACAGATGACTCTACACATGGACCTCACCAGATGGTCAATACCAAAATCAGATTAATTATATTCTTTGCAGTCAAAGATGGAGAAGCTCTACTGAGTCAGAAAAAACAAGACTGGGAGATGATTGTGGCTCAGATAACAAACTCTTTATTGCAGAATTCAGACTTAAATTGAGGAAGGTAGGGAAAACCACTAGACCATTCATCATCCCTTATGATTATACAGTGAAAGTGACAAATAGGTTCAAGGGATTAGATCTGATAGACAGAGTGCCTGAAAAACTGTGGAAGTGTACAGGGAGGCAGTGATCAAGGCCATTCCCAAGAAAGAGAATGGCAAAAAGGCAAAATGGTTGTCTGAGAAGGCCTTACAAATAGTTGAGAATAGAAGAGAAGATGATGACTGCAGCCATGAAATTAAAGGACACTTGTTCTTTGGAAGAAAAATTATAACCAACCTAAACAGCATATTAAAAAGCAGAGACAGCACTTTGCCAACAAAGGTCCATCTAGTCAAAGCTATGGTTTTTCCAGTAGCTATGCATGAATGTGAGAGCTGGACCATAAAGAAAGCTGAGTGCTGAAGAAATTATGCTTTTGAACTGTGGTTTTAGAGAAGACTCTTGAGAGTCCCTTGGACTTCAAGGAGATCAAACTAGTCAATCCTAAAGGAAATTGGTCCTGAATATTCATTGGAAGGACTGATGTTGAAGCTGAAGCTGAAGCTCGAATACTTTGGCCACCTGATGTGAAGAGCCAACTCTTTAGAAAAGACCCTGATGCTGGAAAAGACTGAAGGCTGGATGAGAAGGGGATGACAGAAGATGAGATGATTGGATGGCATCACTGATTCTATGGACATGAGTTTGAGCAAGCTCCAGAGTTGATGATGGACTGGGAAGCCTGGCGTGCTGCAGTCCATGGAGTCTCAAAGAGGTGGATATGACTGAGTGACTGAACTGAACTGAACTGAGCCATAGCAATCAGAGGGGAAAAAAGCAATAAAAGAATGTAAAATGGAAAAGAGGAGTAACCTGTAACTGTTAGCAGATAGTATGATACTATTCATAGAAAATCCTAAAGATCCCACCAGAAAACTACCGAAGCTAATCAGTCAGTTCAGTACCATTGCAGGATTCAAATTAATACAAATAAATCTCTTTTTGTATACACTTTCATTACTATATACTAACAGTGAAGAAGAGCAGAAAGAGATATTAAGGAAACAATCCCATTTACTATCACATCAAAAAGAATTAAAATTTTCAAAACCTAGGAATAAATTTACCTAGGAGACATAAAAACCTCTCCTCTGAAAACTCAAAGACACTGATGAAAGAAATTGAAGATGACACAAAGAGATGGAAGGATATACCATGTTCTTAGATTGGAAGAATCAATATTATCAAAATGTCTATACTACCTAAGATAATCTACAGATTCAATGCAATCTTTATCATTATCAGTGACATTTTTCACAGAACCAGAAGTCTCTAAAATTTATATGGAAAAACAAAAGGCTACCAATAGCCAAAGCAATTCTGAGAAAGAAAAATGGAGCTGGAGGAATCAGACTCCCTGACTTCAGACTATACTACAAAGCTAAATTAATCAAAATGGTATGTCACTGGCACAAAAACTGAAATATAGATCAACAGAGCAGGGTAGAAATCCCAGAAATAAAATCACACCCCTATAATTAATTAATCTACAACAAAGTCGGCAAGAATATACAATGAAGAAACAGACATAGAGAACAGAGTTATGGACGTGGGGGAGAGAGGAGGAGAGGGTGAGATGTATGGAGAGAGTAACATGGAAGCTTATGTTACCATATGTAAAATAGACAGCCAACGGGAATTTGCTGTATGTCTCAGGGATCCCAAACAGGATCTCTGTAACAACCTAGAGGGCTGGGAGGGGGAGGGAGATGGGAGCGTGGTTCAAGAGGGAGGAGATATATGTATACCTACGGCTGATTCATGTTGAGGTTTGACAGAAAACAGCAAAATTCTGTAATGCAATTATCCTTTAATTAAAAAATAAATAAATGGAAAAAAATGTTCTGCCTCATGCGTAAATTCCCCCAAAATAATATATCTAAAATAATTTATCTGTACACTTTGAACAATTTTGTTAGATGACTGAAGAAAATCTGAAGATAAAAGCATAAATGTTAAGTATGCAGTGTATAGTTTAAATAAAATTTGACTATAAAGTGTGAAAATGGAAAAAATCTAAATTAGTACAGTGCATATAAGAAAATCTAGGAACTTCCATGGTGGTCAGTGGTTAACACTCTGCACTTCCACTGCAGGGAGTGCAGTTTCGATCCCTGGTCAGGGAACTAAGATTCTACCAGCTGGAGCAGTGGTCATAAATAAATAAATAAGAAAATCTGAAATACAAATTCATAATTCAATTGATAAATTCAAATATTACAGGCAGATATTTTGACCACTTCATTTACATTGTTAGAAGTTTGCATAGCCAGGTATCATTTAGAAATTAGGATTGTTTAAGTTAAATATGATAGTGACTTTGCAATTTATTACCCACACAAGGACATTCTTAATGTGTTATGCATCTTTATATATATATTATTTATATATATATTCTATATATAATATATATATATAGAATATATATTATATATTCTAAAGTAAGGTATTTGCCATATGATACATAAATGTTTAAATGAATAAAGAGAATAAAATAATTGTTTAATTAAAATAAAATACAGAGATTTGAGTTTTGACCCCAAAAAAGAAACATCAGAATTTCATCCTTTCACTCCAGTTCTATAAATGTAGCCAAAACACCAATAGAATGTGTTTTACTGACATTTATCCTTGAAGACTAAATATAAATTTGACTAAATGATTTTTGAGAAAGGATTGATTAAAAATAACAACAAATGAGAAAACCAAGTATAGGAGATTATCCACAACTACTCCTTTTAAAATTACACGAAGCAAAAAAAAATAAAAATAATAAAAATAAAATTACATGAAGCATAACTAAGGATTTCAAAAAATTATTTAGCAAATTTATAAGAAATAAAGCCATTCACACTTGATGAATTAGAATAGCTGAACTAAATAACCCATGATACTTATCTTATAGATTTAAGATGCCTGGTTTCTTCAAATGAAAGACAGTTTAGACTGGAAGAAGTCTGGAAATATGGAAATAAAGTTCACAATAGAAAATATTAATAGGGTAATTAAAGGTCAGAAAATATGAGAAAAGGCTTGTAGCTTTGAGAAGGGCAGATAGCAGCTGACATGTAGAAGAACAATAAAGAAGCCAATGTTTATAAAAGCAGAGATTAAGTTCGTGAAATGGTACTTGACTGGCAGCTAGGAGGCTTTGTTTCCTTTCATCTTCATTCTGAATTAAATGTCTTGCCCTGCCCAGAGCCGCCCAGTCTGCCTCTTCCCAGCCTGAGGCCTGGGTCCATCACTCTGTGAGGAAACACCTCCAGCAAGTTGGACAAGCGTTCTTACAAAGTTGCTGCCGTTAACTGGGCCATCTGGGGATGCAAGGTCCCAGACCTCACGGAGGATGAGACGCCATGCCCGATGCGCTTGTGGGAGATGGCCTCCACCTCCGAGCCACGCAAGTGCGTCCGGTTTGCCCACTGCCGGCACGTGACCATGGAGACAGCTGTCTTCATCGAGACTCTCCTGACCCTGTGTGTTGAGGTGCGGTGGTCCAGGTACAATTATCTTCCCCACCCAGGACCATGCAGCAGCTGGAAGGCTGAAACAGATGAGGAGTATCTGTGGTGCATAGAGCAGACACTATTCTTCAAGGATAGGTGGCTCAGCATGATTCTGGACGATGGTGGGACCTCACCAACCTCATTCACACCAAGTACCCGCAGTTCGTGTCCAAGTCATCTCCAAAGAGACCACAACGGGGTCCACAACCTGTATAAGGTCATCACACACAGAGTCCTGAAGGTGCCTGCCATCAACGGCGATGACTCCATCACCAAGAACAAGTTTGACAACCTCTCTGGCTGCCAGGAGCCCTTCATAGATGGCATCAAGTGGACCACAGGCAATGATTATGGTGGTGGAAGCGGGCTATGGCAACGTGGGCAAGGGCTGTGCCCACGCCCTGAGGGGGTTTGGGGCCACAGCATCATCACGGAGATCTACACTATCAACACACTCCAGGTGGCCACGGAGGGCTATGAGTGACCACCAGCGATGAAGCCTGCCTGGAGTGCAGCATCTTTGTTACCACCATAGGCTGTATCAACAAAACTGTTGGCCTGCCCTTTAAAGAGATGAAAGATGATGTCATTGTGTGTGCAACTTTGACACTTCATGGACACTTTGACATGGAGATTGATGTCAAGTGTGCTGAATTAAAAAGCTGTGGAGAAGGTGAACATTAGGACCTAGGTGGACTGCTACTTGTTGAAGAATGGGTGTCGCATTATCTTGCTAGCCAAGGGCTAGCTGTCCAACCTGGGCTGAGCCATGGATCATCCCAGCTTCATGATGAGCTACCTCTTCACCAAGCAGGTGAGCTGTGGACCCACCCAGCCAAGTACCCGATCAGAGTCCACTTCCTGCACAAGAAGCTAGATGAAGCAGTGGCTGAAGCCCCCTGGGCAAGCAGAATGTGAAGCTAACCAAGCTGACTGAGAAGGAGGCCTATTACCTGGGCATGTGCTGTGATGGCCCCTTCAAGCCTAATCACTACTGCTATTGAAAAGCAGACCTGCTCTTTGCCTTTGAGCTGCTGTCCTTGCCTGGGTCCCACTTCTCCTCCCTAAGAACAAATGGAACCACCTCTGAGGTTGGTTTGATAATGTCTGTCATTGACGCCTTGGGACTAGTCAGTCAGTCTTTGGCCTCTGCTGCATCCCTCATGCAGTTCCAAGTGTGGCACGGGGAATTGAGAAGTCCCTCCGCAAGTCCTGGTCAGGATGGAGGTACGTGGGAGTTACCACAAGGAACCATGAGCTCAGGGGCTTTGGAACTGTTCACTCAGTCCTTTCTTCTCATCTAGAGCCAGACATCTTGGAGTGCGAAGTCAAGTGAGGCTTAGGAAGCATCACTACGAACAAAGGTAGTGGAGTGATGGAATTCCAACTGAGTATTTCAAATCCTAAAGGGTGATTCTGTGAAAGTGATACACTCAATATGCCAGCAAATTTGAAAAGTGCAGCAGTGGTCACAGGAATGAAAAAGTTCAGTTTTCATTCCAATCCCAAAGAAGGGCCATGACAAAGGATGTTCAAACTACTGCACAGTTGAACTCATCTCACAGGCTAGCAAAGGAATGCTGAAAATTCCCCAAGCTAGGCTTCAACAGTACATGAACTGAGAACTTCCAGATGTTCAAGATGGATTTAGAAAAGGCAGAGGAACCAGAAATCAAATTGTCAACATCTGTTGGATCATAGAAAAAGCAAGAGAGTTCCAGAAGAGTATCTACTTCTGCTTCATTGACTATGCTAAAGCCTTTGTGTGGACCACAACAAACTGTGGAAAATTCTTCAAGAGGTAGAAATACCTGACCACCTTACCTGCCTCCTGTGAAACCTGTATGCAGGTCAAAAAGCAACGGTTAGAACCGGATATGGAACAATGGACTGGTTCCAAATTGGGAAAGGAGTATACCAAGGTTGTATATTGTCATCCTGCTTATTTAACTTATATGTACAGTCCATAGAATTCTCCAGGTGAGCATACTGAAATGGGTAGCCTTTCCCTTCTCCAGGGGATCTTCCCAACCCAGGAATTGAACCCAGGTCTCCCAAATTGCAGGTGGATTCTTTACCAGCTGAGCCACAAGATGAGCCCTATATGTAGAGTACTTCATGCACAATGCCCTGTTGGATGAATCACAAGCTGAAATCAAGATTTCTGGGAGAAATATCCATAATCTCAGATATGCCGAGAAATATCCATAATCTCAGATATGCAGGTGACACCACCCTTATGGCAGAAAGCAAAGAAGAATTAAAGTGCCTCTTGATGAAGTTGAGAGAGGAGGGTGTAAAATCTGGCTTAAAACTCAACATTCAAATAACTAAGATAATGGCATCTGGTCCCATTACTTCATGTCAAATAGATGGGGAAGCAATGGAAACGGTGACAGTCTTTATTTTCTTGGGCTCCAAAATCTCTGCAGATGGTGATTGAAGCCATGAAATTTAAAGACACTTGCTCCTTGACAAACCTTGACAGAATATTAAAAAAGCAGAGGCATTACTTTGCCAACAAAGGTCTGTCTAATCAAAGCTATGGTTTTTCCAGTAGTCATGTATGAACGTGAGAGTTGGACATTAAAGAAGGCTGTGCACTGAAGAACTGATGCTTTTGAACTTGGAGAAGACTCTTGAGAATCCCTTGGACGGCAAGGAGATCAACCAGTCCATCCTAAAGGAAATCAGTCCTAGGTGTTCATTGGAAGGACTGATGCTGAAGCTGAAGCTCCAATCCTTTGACCACCTGATGTGAAGAGCCAACTCTTTAGAAAAGACCTCGATTCTAGGAAAGATTGAAGGCAGGTGGAGAAGGGGATGACAGAGGACAAGACGGTTGGATGGCGTCACCAACAACATGGACACGAGTTTGAGCAAGCTCCGGGAGATGGTGAAGGACAGGGAAGCCTCGCATACTGCAGTTCATGGGGTCGCAAAGAGTGACTGAACAACAACAACTCAGTCTTTCCTTAGGCTGGAAGTTGGCAGTAGCAGTCAAAAAGCCATGCTCTTTACCAGCCAGGCCCTTGCTTGGTCTATGGACTTTAGACCATGTTCTTGGTTTATAGGCTCATTGGTTCCTCAACCCGTGACAGATGAGAAGGAATTATGTCAAAGAGTGTAGGGGAACTACCGGAGTTTGAATGCTCCTGAGAGCCTGGCTTAGTGCTGGGCATTCTCTTAAATCTCAAAACAATGATGTTGTTACCTTTAGTCCATATTTTACAGGGGTTGGAATACATTGGTAAGTGAGAAAGGATGAGAGAAGTGACAACCAGAGGTTGAGAGGGGGCCAGAGAGAAATAAAAGTACATTGTAACTTGGTTCCCATCACAACTGTGGATCCAAAAGAGATTAACTTGGTTTATAAAGAAAGAGTAAGAAGGAGAGTTAGTAACATTTTGGTGCCTGAAAAAAAATCAAATGTCTTCCTCTCGAGTAGAATGTAGAAGTTATATTGAATACATGCACACACACACACATATATGTATATATAACATATGCACACATATAATATGTACAAATAACAGGACATAGGTAAGTATAAGTATACTGAACAATTCTCTACTCTTAATTTCCGTTCTTAAAGTAAGCAAATCCACCAGGTCTCTGGTAAATTACTTGGCATCATTACTAACTTGGTAGCTATATATGATCTAGAGAAATTTAATTTTTCTGCAGGAATTGTTAGCAAGCTCAATTCTTTATAAGCAATACAAATCAGGGCACAAAATCCTAAGTGGACTCATTGACAATCAATATAGAAACATTTGACTGCCTAAAGAAAAATGGCAAAAATCATTGGGGGCTGAAATTAAACTGTTATGTTCAGTGCAGTCACTAAAAATTTAGTTCAACTACTAAACTTTCCTGCAGACAACCAAATAGGTCTTTCAAAAAAATTCAACTACTGTCTAATATGTAGAGATATAACTTTATAACTCAAAATTTTCTGCATTTTTAAAGAAAGCCATTGAAAATTTATTCATTCTTACCTAGGGACTATTCATATTTTTAGGTTGGGGGCTCCCAGGAAGTCATAATTCTTCTTATGTAAATGCTATAAAACATCAGTATATTAAAAATAAAAATAAAATCATTGAACATGAAATTCTGCAATATCTGAAATTAAATTCAGTCAGACATGAGTGAAGTGAATTAGCATGCATGCAAGTCAATTATACTTCCATTTTAAAATTTTTAATATTAAAAAAACTGTACATTCTTAAACCGCGGAGTTTGCTGTTATTCTCTCCAGTTAATAAGCAATCTTGGGATTTTTGCAGTGAATGTTGAGGAGCATGTATCTTCTTAAATTATGGTTTACTTTGTATATATGCCCAGGAGTGGATTTGCTGGAGAATTCCAGCGACGGCGAAGCCTGTGGGGTCGCACAGAGTGGGACATGACTGGAGCGACTTAGCAGCAGCAGCAGCGTGGTAGCTCTATTTTGTTTTTTAAGAAACCTCCATGGTATTCTCCTTAGTGGCAATAGTGGCAATACCAACTTATCTTCCCATCAACAATGTGGGAGGGTTCCCTTTTCTCCATATCCTCTCCAGCATTTATTGTTTTTAGAGTTGCTGATGATGGCCATTCTGACCATTGTGAGGTGATAGCTCATTGTAGTTTTGATTTCAATTTTTTTGATAATTAGTGTTGTTGAGCATCATTTCATGTGCTTTTTGGCCATCCGTATGTCTTCTTTGGAGAAATGTCTTTTTAGATCTTCCTCCCATTTTTGATTAAATTAGTTTTTAGATGTTGAGCTGCATGAGCTGTTTGTAAAGTTTGGAGATTAATTCCTTATTCAGTAGAATATGAATTTGAGCAAACTCTGGAAGACAGTGAAGGACAGAGGAGCCTAGTCATACTCCATGCAAAGCATTGAACGCTTAGTGACAAAACAAGAACAATTCCTTGTTTGTCACTTCATTTGCAAGTATTTTCTCCCATTCTGTTGGTTGTCTTTTCATTTTGTTTATGATTTCCTTTGCTATGCAGAAGCTTCAAGTGTAATTAGGTCTGATTTGTTGTTTATTTTTATTTTTATTTTCATTACTCTGGGATGTGGATCAAAAAAGATCTTGCTGTGATTTATGTCAGAGGATGTTCTGTTTTTTTCTGAGTTTTATAGACTCTGATCTTACATTTAGGTCTTTAATTCATTTTGAGTTTTGTGCATGGCATTAGAGAATGTACTAATTTCATTCTTTCACATGTAGTAATTTCCCAGGTTGACTGTTTAAAAAAGTTAGGACTTAGAAGATGTGGTCCATATATACAATGAAATATTGCTCAGCCATTAAAAAAAGAACGAAATAATGCCAATTGCAGTGCATGGATGGACCTAGATACTGTCATACTGAGTGGAGTAAGTCAGACAGAGGAATACAGATGTCATATGATATTGTTTAAATGTGGAATTTTAAAAAAAGGTTCAAATGAACTTATTTACAGAATAAAATTAGAGTCACAGATGTATGGAAAAAAGTTGTGGTTACCAAGGGGAGAAGGGGTTGGGAGGGATAAATTGGGAAATTGGGATAGACATATAGACACCACTACATGTAAATAGATAATTGATAATAAACTATTGTATAGCACAGGGAATTCTACTCAATAGTCTGTAATGAGCTATATGGGAAAAGAATCTAAAAAAGAGTGGATATAAGCATATGCATTATTGATTCACTTTGCTGTAGAGCAGAAACTAACACAGCATACAAAATTCAAGTGATAATATTGAGATTGAGTACTTAGGTATTTGTGAAAAATTATTCTTAAAGTTTGTAATTTAAAAGTCAGTCAGATATTGGGTTCCACTTCCAGTAGTGACAGAGTAGCATATAGTAGATCAAGTCACTCTCAATTAATAATTCTAAACTGTGGATAATATACATATAAGCAACTATTTAAAGACTTTGGAGAGTCACCAAAAGCAGGAAAAAAATGAACAGATGTTAAATTTTCAGAGAGGAACTGCACTGGATGAGATAATACATATTTATAAGCCTTTCATCTAAAAGTACTATCTAGTCTTCATGGTGTGGAGCATCTGGAACTTAAGCAGAAAGATGTGGTCTTAACATGTTGGGAAGTAAGAAGCTATATTTCAGGTTGCAAGAAAGATTTTAAAGGTGGGAGCACAGAAAGTGGGTTGCTATAGACAGGGGAGCACTAAAATCTGAGCAAAAATTTTGCCAAACATTTTGGCTGATCACTGATTTTGTATTCCCAATGACCAGGAAGAAGGCAAAAAAAAAAAAAAAAAAACGGCTGACAGAAGTGAGCAGAACTTTCAAGCACCAAAGGGGAAATAGAGTTTAGATTCAATCCAGAGAAGTATATTTTCTGCTAGAACAAAACCAACAATTGTCAGATGAAGATACAGAATCTAGAATCTTTAAAATGTATTAGTTCCAATGTTTAGAAGTCAATGGAAAGTTACTAGATGTGTTAAGAAACAGGGAAAGGGGACCCACAGTCAAGAACAAAAAATAATGAAAACTAAAGTCAAAGAGACAAAATTTTTGGAATAAGCAAAAACCTTGTCATGCATATGTTCAAGAGATGAAGGGAACTATGCTCACAGGAATGAACAAAGGATGTATCTAAATATATAAATGGAAAATATATGCAAGAACTAAGTGGAAATTATAAAACTGAAAAATACAATATCCAAAGTAAGGATTAACTGGGTAGATTTAATAACAGATTGTCATATATAATGTCAAAGTAAATAATAATGAAAATATATCACAGCAGTATTTATTATTAAATTAAAGCAGTTCTAACTAAAGTGATAAGTATAGCTTATATATTTATATTATAAAATAAAAATATATATTTCTCTCCAATGTCTGACTTATCACCTATAAAAGCTAGAAAATATGTGCAAAGTAAATATGTGCATATTAGGAAGTAGGACTAGCATAGATATTGATGGTATAGAAAATGGAGAAAACTGAAAAAAAAAAAAAAAAAGAAACTGGAGAAAACTGACAAAGGTGAAAATTGGTTCTGAAAAAATTATTAAAATTGACAAATGATTAGAAGGGTTGGACAGAGAAATAAGAAAAACATATTACCAATCGAGTATAAAAAATTGACTATCACTAGAAACTCTCTAAAAATTAAAGTAAAATGAAGGAACATTAACAGTTTTAGCCAACAAATTCATCTGTTTCAAATTCCTCTAAATATAAAATTTACCAAAGGTTGAAATACTGGGTCTGTATAGTCCTATACCTGTTAAAGTAGAAAATTAAATTTCTTTTAAGTACACTCTCACTAATAGATTTGCAGGCTCAGATTATTTTATGATAAATTAAATCTATTATTTAAGAAATATGGAGATGAAAATGGCAACCCACTCCAGTGTTCTTGCCTGGAGGATCCCAGGGATGGAGGAGCCTGGTGGGCTGCCGTCTATGGGGTCACACAGAGTTGGATATGACTGAAGTGACTTAGCAGCAGCAGCAGCAGCATTTAAGAAATAAGTAATACAAATATTTTTTTTAAATAGAGGAGGGAAGAACACATTAGCATTCATTTTATGAGGCCAACGTAAGTAACACTAAATCATGATAAAGATGTTACAGACAAAAAAAAAAAAAAAATAATTGCAGACCTATACCTCTCACAAGTACAGATGGAAAAAATCCTTAACAAAATATCAGATAGTATTCAATAATAAATGAAAGAATAATATATTTTTATCAGGAAAGTAGAATTGCTTTAACATTCAAAAATCATCAGTCTAATTAAAAATATTAGCAGATAAAGAATAACCATATAATTATCTCAAAGATGCTCAAAGTTAAAAAAATTTTAAACCATTCATGATAAATACACTCAAAAAACTAAGGATAGAAAATAAATTTCTCAAATTAATCAAAGAAATTTTTGAAAATCCTACAGATATTATCATATTTAATTGTGAAATGTTTAATATGACCTCCTTCAAATCAGGATCAGTGCATAAAAGCCACTACTTTCATTAAATATTTCTCTGAAAGTTTTAGTCATTGCAACAAAAAGAAGTAAAGGACATCAAAACTAGAAAGGAGAATTAGTACAAATTTTTGTGGACTGATGACTTGTTTTCATAAAAAATTTGTAAAGTATATGCAAGGAAATAATTAGAAATAATACCTACCTTGGGCAAGAACACAAACTGCAAAGTTAATGCACAAAAGTTAATTGTATGTTTATATATTAGATCAAAAATTGAAAATGAAGTTAATAAAATGATTATATTTACAATAATGCCAACAATACAATCGGAACACATCTGACAAGATAAATGCAACATGTCTATGTTGAATGCCACAAAAATTTGCTGGGGGAAAGTCAAAAGGACCTAAGTAGATGGAGACATAGAACTTGTTTATAGGTTGAAAGACTCAATATTTTATATGTCAGTGTCAACTCTAACCAAATCAAATCATTTATTCAATGCAATCCCAATCAAGACCTATGCATATTTTTTGCAGAAATTAACAAGCTAACTTTAAAACTTTACTGAAAGTTCAAAAAATCTAGATTATTCCAAACAATTTTGAAAAAGTTGGATGACTTACAGTACCTGACTTACTGTAGAACTGAAAACAAAGTGATAGCTGGCATGAAAATCAGCAAATAAATCAGTGAAATTGGACAGAGAACCTAAAAGTAGACTTGCACCTATGTAATCATTGGATTACTGACAAAAGCATCATGTGAAGAAAGAAAAGTCTTTTCAACAAATAGTGTGGGCACAACTAGATTGCAATAGAAAAAGATAAACCTTGACCTCCTAACTCAAGTACACAAAGATTAATTTGAGATGGATCATCAATCCAAACATAAATGCTAAAACTGTAAAGCTTTGAAGAAGACAGGAGGCTATTTTTGTGACTTGGAGGTAAACAAAAATTTCTTAGACTCAACACAGCAAGCAGTAACCTCCTAGAAAATTGCTAAACTTCACTGAGATTTAAAATTTCTCTTCATCAAAAGGTGTTATGAGAAAGTGAAGATTCAAACCACTGACTGGGAGGATATATATTTACAATGCATATATTCAATAAAGATGACAAAAGATAGGTATCCAGAACATGTAGAGAGCTACTACAGCTCAATAACAAATACACAAATAATACAATTTTCACATGTGCAAAAATTTGAAGAAATTGTTCAGAAAGGGAGATATATGAATGGCAAAAAAAAAAAAATTAAATTCTCAAAATTATTAGTCATCAGGAAGTTTAAAATTAAGACTACAATGAGAAATCACAACACACTAACAGAGTGGTTAAAGTTAAAAAGACTAATAGCACCAAATATTGATGTGCATGTAGAGAATTGGACTTTTCAAACACGTAGGACTGAAAAACAGTACCGTGGAAAAGGGTGTTAAATTCTTAAAAGAGCTAAACCTATACTTAACTTGTAACCTAAGTAGTTACCAAAGAGAAATAATAAAAAATGTGTCTAAAAAGAAAAAAGACATGATCGGTATTGTCCATAGCTATGTTATTAATAATAGCTAAAATTTGTAACTAAATTAGATGGAAAACAAACCCTCATATGTTCATACAAAGGGATACTACTTTCCAATTTAAAAAAGCAAGAAACTATTGATGTATGTAACACTATAGATGAATTTCAAAAACATTGACTGAGTCAAAGAAGCTTTACATGAAAATGTACATAGTGTATGGTTCCACTGATATAAAGCTCTAGAGCAGGGAAACAATTCTATAGAGGTTGCCACATGGAATTGAAGACTGAGAAAGGGCATGGGAGACATTTCTGGGGTGCTGATAGCGTTCCACATCTAAACAGATATGTGTGCTTTAAAGGTGCATGCAACTGTCAAAATTCAGCTTGTCTTAACTTAAGATTTGTGCTTTTAATTGGATATAAATATCACTTCGAAAGAACAAAACTGCAGACAAATGTTGTACTAGGTGTTAGGAGTAAGTCTCCTAAGGACAATTATTTCAAAATGCATACAAATATAAGATGGTTAGAGGAATGGAGAGATGAGTAGAAAAGTTATAGGGCAAATATAGTATTGATGGTATAACTGGTGTGGTGAACATGTGGGCATTCACTATATATTTTTCAAATTTTCTGTTTATGAGCATGTTTCCAGAGGAAAATGTCAAGAAAGTATTTATACATCCATACACCTATATAAGGTATACATTTCACTGTATATTTACCTCAAAGAGAATTGTAACAAAGTGAGACCCGATGCCACTTACTCCTTGAACACTTGCCTCTATATCTATATACTCTTTTGTACACCTCTCTATCCTTTTCCCCTTTTTGCTCCTCTCCTCCTCCTTCCCATGCTTTCTTCTCTCTCTTGTCCTTCCCTTTCTCGCCATTCTTCCTCCTCTATGCCACACCACCACACCAGCCTCTCTCTCTTCAACTCCCTACCCACTCATATCCTCAAGTCAAAACTGGAAGTGGTGGTGGGGGACATGGCACACAAATAGATTTTTAAAGTATCTTCACTGTAATTAAAACCATTGCAAATTAATGGCCATTCTTTTTAATAAATCTACAATCTGATTGCTAAACCATAAAAATATATCATTAATTTTAAACTAAAAAACAATAAAGTTATAAGCTAGTTCAGAGACCATATTTTGAGTTCCACTGAATTAAATGGCAGAGACTGTTGAAATTTCTTTATTTTATCTTAACTGATATGTCCTAGTAGCTATAACAAGGCCCAACACATTATAAGGAAGAGTTAAGTATTTATTAAACAGCAAGAGTAGCAATACACGTAAGTGTGTATGTGTGCATTTATTCATGCATACAGGCTTCCCTGGCGGCTCAGATGGTAAAGAATCTGCCTGCAATGAGGGAGACCTGGGTTCGATCCATGGATTGGGAAGATCCCCTGGAGGAGGTCATGGCCACCCACTCCAGTATTCTTCCCTGGAGAATCCCCACGGACAGAGGAGCCTGGTGGGCTGCAGTCAATGGGTTGCAAAGAGTCGGACACGACTGAGTGACTAAGCACATCTACACAGTTAAATTACTTAGACAAGAAGACCAAAGATTAAACATACTGTAATGCACTGGGAGCCTATGTAAGCAAACCAAAATCTAAGCCTATAAATGCCTCAAGTTTACAAAATCAAAATACTAAGAAAACCATCACAAAGAGCCAAAACATCCAACGAGGTTTTAACCAGTAGCCAAGTATATAATTTCTTTCTTTGCTTCTACACTTTTTCTCTAGGTCTTTCCCCTGCCTCCTGTCTGCCGTACTCTAACTACTTCCGCTTTGGTGCTGTCTGATTGAAATTGATTTTTTTTTTCTTGATCTGAAGATTTGTAATATGTCTCAATCTATCTTTTGGTAAGGGGTGACTGGAGAGAGGCAAGGAGGGAGAGAAAGGGACTGGAGGGCCCCAAATAATTTTCTTCATGATTTTGCCCAAGTCAGTTCTACCACAAACAACAAAACAGTTTTGGAATGGATAAAAACCATTCTACCCACAGCCATGAGCATAACGCCAAGCCTACAATTTTGGAGGGTGCCACTCAGCTCAATGGATCTATCTCATCTCCTCCTACTTCAAAAGATTCACTCACTGTAAACAGGGTCATAGTATGACTTCTGTGGGCCAAGGGCATCTTTGCCTTTGTGGACACTTCCTCTGTAAAAAATATTAAAATTATATTTTATGACCATGTTGTTATAAAGACAAATGTATTCCTAACTGGATTTATTATCATGTACTTATTATTTTCATTTTCCTTCCAATTTAAAAGATAGGAAAACCTTTTTTATTTGCATGGACCATTATAAGTATCATAGATACTAGGCACTGTTCCTTCTATGTGCAGTGGACAAGTTGGTCCTTGTTATAGGGACCTGTTAGGGTTCCCTATTGAATAATAATTTTTTGATAGCTTTCTAAAAAAATTTCCTTTTTTCAGCAGACAACCTTTCAATTTCTCTTTCTGAGAGTGGAGAAGTTATCCTGTTATACATTTGTCTTCTTCTCAGGCAGAGTCTGACTTGATCATAGAGCTTCTATTGAATTGAGAGAGTACAGTTTAATATGCCCTGAGCTTTTGAATGACAGCAGTGTTAATATGCTCCGTCTCCTGTTACCTAATAGAAATGAAAAGCCTACTCTTTCTCCTGCAGTCCTGAAATGAATTTAAAAATAAATATGAGTAGTAATCTTTTCTTACCTTAAAAAAAACACATCAGGGAGTCCAGTAATTTTGGGAAAAATTAGCTTGTATTACCTTTTTCCAGGTCTAAGACCAAAGAACATGGATCATTAATCCAGGGGAAGCATGTATGAAAATGATTCAGTCCAACATATCTAATTTTAGAGACTATATATTCTGTGTTGTGCTCTAGGCACTGGGTTACATGAAACATGAGTAAAACACTATTTCTGTCCTTAAGAGACTTGAGATCTACACAAGAAAATAAATAGAGCAAAAATAATATCAGCAAAATGTGTTAAATTATATGAGAGCATGTACATAGGGAATGAGTGCCAAGGCAAGCCAAGAAAGTTTTAGAGACCATTCCCAACTATCCTTTCACTTCATATGAGCATTATCTTTATCCACATACATGTCACTTGAGTATATATCTATAGGTAGACTATAATTTTCCATTTCATTATTGGGCTTGGCTATATGACTTGCCTGCACCAATGGAGTATTAGCAGAAGTGATATTGTACTGATCACAAACAGAACCTTTAAAGAGAACTGTTCGTTATTACTTGGTCTTTTGAAGATCATTGCCACAAAAATAGCATGCCCTAGATAGGTATAATTCCTTCTTCCTGGATCTTAGAAGAATATATGTGCACCCAAACAGAGCAAAACTAGGCTGAGCTGCACAAAAACCACCCCACTTACGATGATAAAAAAAACAAATGTGGCTGTAAGCTATTGAGACTTTTTTTATTACAGCAAAGGCCAAAAATACATATATGTTTAGCCACCATAGTTTATCACACATTTTCTATGACCACCCATACATCTGAATCATAAAATCAGGTAACAGAGTAATTAACTGATATTGCTACAATTACTTGGAAAATGAACCCTGGACCATGATAGTTTACCATAATTCTTTAAAAAGATCCAGAAAATCATACCATAAAAACATATGCATAAGAATCTAATTTTGTGAACATCTTGTGAAATTTGTACTCTCATTCTTTTCTGATGGCATTGTAATTGGTCCCAAGTCTTGATGAAAGTAATTATGTGAACTGTAAAAATGTTTCTATTTTTGGTTCAATAACACCATTTCTGGTGTTTTCAGAAATTTTTTATTGATTAAAAAACAACTCACTAAAGGGCTTTCTCCCCCAAAATTATCCATGATGGTAGGAAATTATAAAGTTATTCTTAAACATACAGAGTAATGTGGACATATTAAGGAAAATATGGCAAACCTGTTTTATAGAATGTTATGACATGTTCAAGTGGAACTTATGAACCCTAATTATGATCTCACAATTGAAATTTACCAAATACATGAATAAATGATTCACTGATTCAGCAGAAACAACAAAAAATAAATTTAGACCTCTTAAGAACTTAGGCATTTTTCAGATAAAAAATATAAAATGACTATGCTTAATACATTTAAAGAAATAAAGTCTAGAATACAAAAAAATGAGCAAGAAACAATGCGCTGTCAAAAATAACCAGGCATAAATGACCAAAAGATTCTCCGGAAATAAAAATATAGTTGTTGTATTTATTTGTCTGTAGGATAACTAATGCAAAAATTACTTAACTGGATAATACATTCAAAAATTTATTACTCAGAATGCATCTCAGAGATATAAAAAGATTAAAAACTACATGAAAATGCAGTAAGCAACCCAAGAAAAATAGAATAAAGTCTAACAGATATCCAGGTCCAATTTCAGAAAAGATAAAAAGATAGAATGGGGAAAGGTAATACTGGAAAAGATAGCGGCTGAGAATCAATCCACTGGTGCAAAATTTATCAAGAAAGATAAGTAAAAACAAAACCATACTTGCGTGCATACTAAGTTGCGTCTGACTCTGATACCCAATGGATGGTAACCTGCCAGGCTCCTCTGTCCATGGGATTCTCCAAGCAAGAAGGCTAGAGTGGGTTGCTATGCTGTCCTCCAGGGGATCTTCCTGACTCAGGGATGGAACCCGCGTCTATTGCTTCTCCTGCATTGCAGGAGGATTCTTTACCACTGAGCCACTGCGGGAAGACCCTGAAACCATATTCAGACACACCAAAATCAAATTTCAGGGCAATGAAGTAAACAAAGGAAATATCCTGCTTATAAACTGACAAATTTTCTAAGCATATGTCTAAGCATATGACTTTCTTATAACAATTTACCAAAGACAGACAGAAACCAACACACCACCCAAAAAAAGAAAATTGTTTTCTGATCCCCCTCTTCTGTAACAGCAAGTTTATTAGGTAGAGGATTTTTGGTCCCCATAATCAAAAGGGGTAGTTTCACTGATGTTTTGCCACTGCACAAAATGCATTATCTTTTCAGTCTCTAATTGCAGCTTTCTCACTGTGCATACTCTATTAAACCAATGTCAATTGTTTCTATGTTTTTATATATTTTATGCTGCTGCAAGGCATTCTACTTTGATCTATGTAGAGGTTAAGATCATCTAGGTAATATACAACTCCCAAGGTTTAAGGGTCTTAAACAATAAAGATTTATTTCCTACTCAGGCGGTTGGCCAAAGGCTCTGTCTCATGTCATACTAACTTGGTGATTCAGGAGGAGAAAGAATCCACAGTTAGGAATGTCACATTTTGGGAGTAGAAACCAGAATGCCCTGCCCAGAATCCGCTTGAAAGAAGTTTCTGCCCGGTTGCAGGTAATAGTGTCATCAGACATCAGGGCCAGGACGAGATTGAGGTAAATCAGGCAAATGAGGCACTTGCCGCAGGTACTGAATTTAAAGGGACATCAAAAAAGGAAGCAGTCAAGATGTCATGTCTTAATAAAATATTTTAAAAATCAAAAGTAATGAAAAATCTGTGATAAAAATGTCAAATTTTAAATAAAACCTGGCTACTGGCTTCTTTAGCATCAGTTTCAGCTATAGAAAACCCCTTTGCCCAAGCTTACAACCTTCCCAGGGCAGACAGCTTCTGGTGACTGAGTGAGGTTGGGGTACAAAGGAATAGACATTGAACCCCAAAATGTAATGTTGAGTAAAAAAACAAGTTGCAGAAAGACAAACAGAATGATGCTACTATTAAATTTTTAAATAAATAAATAATAATAGGTATACAAACATATACATTTTAACGTTACGACAAAATTTAAAGGAGTGATCAGCCTTCAGCATTAGAAAAAGAAAACAATATTGAGTGGTAAATCCATAGGAGGCTTAAAAGAAATTGATGATCCTTGACTTCCTGAGGTACATAGTGTCTTTGTTTTAGGGTTCTTTTTGCTAACATATATATTAAACTGGATAGATAGACAAGCATTATGAATGGCTTCATGGCTAAACATGAAGAAAAATATACATGATATAACCCTATTTAGGTTAATATATATATAATATACATATTATAATATACTAGAAAAATGCACATATACATTTACCTAAAGGTATAGTTCTACTAGTTAGACATAACTTGAGAAATATTTAACCAAAACCCTAAGTCCATACTGAAACGGCAGAAAAAAACACATTCCCTTTGTTCCCCAGTGTGTGTGTGCGTGTGTGTGTGTGTGTGTGTGTGTACACACGCATGTGTGCTCCATCATTTCCAACTCTTTGCAACCCCATGGACTATAGCCCACCAGGCTCCTCTGTCTGTGAAATTTTCCAGGCAAGTATACTGGAGGAGATTACCATGTCCTTCTCCAGGGGGTCTTCCCAACTGAGGGATCAAGCCCACGTCTGGCATCTCCTGCATTGGCAGGCAGGTTCTTTCTCAGCTGAGCCACCAAGGGAGGGCTGAGCTTGAAGTTAAATATCAAACACTTAACATTGTCAAATAGTTTATGTGCTTCAAAGAGATGAGTGAAAAAGCTCAAACTGATGTAACTCCTTTTTCATCAGTTAAGTGTACTCTTGGCATAAGAAACTTTTGATATCTACAACATACAAGGCAGTTGATCAGATACTTCTCAGGTTATTCTGACTTTTTTCCTCACTTTCATTTATACACT
Source organism: Dama dama (assembly GCF_033118175.1). Taxonomy (NCBI): domain Eukaryota; kingdom Metazoa; phylum Chordata; class Mammalia; order Artiodactyla; family Cervidae; genus Dama; species Dama dama. The sequence continues at coordinate 9,848,197 of NC_083681.1, forward strand.
TGGACCTGATGTGAGGTAGCAAAAGTAGTCCTTGACAATCTATTCCCCAAAGCAAACATGAGAGAGTGAATTTAAGAAGAAAGCATTTCAGAAGAATTTCTGTTCCATCAGACGGTTGTGCTCCTTGTATTGTACTTGATCAAGGTTAGACGGGCAAGAAGGCATCTCAGACTGATCTGATGCACAGGTTTCTCGGAAGGTCTCTGGGAAGAAGAGGTGGGTTTGGAGCAGGCCAGGTATCATTATTGTGGCCAAATACTATAATTCCCAAGTAGGTATTATGAGGACTGCTCATATAACACTGAAGCAACAGATCAGGCTAGTCAACTCTGAAAAATGTCTGTTCACTGGTAATGTAACTATGACCCAGTCCGCACCTGCAGCGGGTAAATGCAACAGTGCTGCGGGAAAGGCCAGCACAGTGAAAGCTCTGCAACCGCCACAGCTTTGCTCAATGGTCCTCTAACGTCTCCTGGCATCTGTTTCCCCCGATGCTGTCTCCCAGTACCATACCTTAGTGCTGTTATGCTCTCCTGCCCCTCTTCCTCCCACCCAAACCTTGTCTCAGACAGTTGTCCTTCTGGAAAGAATCAGAAAGGTAAGAATCACACTAATACATGTGACTGAAATAACGTATGGACTATTTCTAATAAAATAATTTTTCTAGTATGACCTCTAGCACATACCATAAGAACTTATCCAGAGGTTTTTTTAATTGTCTGTTTCACTCTGGTAGAGTTGAAGCTGCATAACAGCAGAAACTTCATTTTTCTAATTAATTGCAAAATCTCCAAGGGAGTCTAAGACATGACATATGTAACATCAACAATAGTGCTCAACAATCACTCCTGATGTTGATGGAGCTAAAGCCATCAGTTCGCTTTAGAAAAGACAGCTTAAAGAGGTAACCATCATCCAGGAAAATAAATAAAACGTCAGTACACCCAACATTCTGTGATTTTTTTTCTCTCTTAATAGTTCATATCTCAAAAAAAAAAAGAGTTCATATCTCTTCTCTCCAGCTAAAGAACATCATCTCTTCTTGCCTGAACCAGTGAAACAGTGCTAAAACTTTCCAGCTTATGATCTCATTTATTTTGTTATATTTGTAACACTGATTCAATTAATTTCTTATAGGTGTGGGTAGAGCTCCTTTATCTGTGGGATGTATTAGTGTAGCACATTAGCACATATTGAGATTTAAAAATTGCCAAGGCAAAACTAAGAAAATACATTAGGGACGCTACTAATAATTGCTAGTAGTTTTCACGATTTTTCAGAGATTTAACACTATTGGACTAAGTTAGAACTTTTGGAATAGTGGATCTACAAATTAACATTAAGGAATATATGTGATCTCTTGCCAAACTCTTTTTTTTTTTTTTTTTTTTTGGATTTGTCATTGTGATTCTAGTATCATTTCTTTATTTTTTATTTTTATTTATCTTTTTAATTTATTTTTATTAGTTGGAGGCTAATTACTTTACAATACTGTAGTGGTTTTTGCCATACATTGACATGAATCAGCCATGGATTTACATGTATTCCCCATCCCGATCCCCCCTCCCCGCTCCCTCTCTACCCGATCCCTCTGGGTCTTCTCAGTGCACCAGGCTTGAAATGATAGCTTAATTGAAATTTTAAGCATTATTTTGAGAATGTTTCTATTAATCAAAAATATCTGGAGTTTCTCATTTTTCTTTTCACTTTGAATGCAACCTGTTTTCTAAGGTCTATCATCAACTATGTATCATTTTGAAAACTCTATTTTTTTCTTCCAATTTTATTGGGATATAACTGACATACAGCACTGTATAAGCTTATGTTATACAGTGATAAGATTTGACTTACATACATGGTGAAATGATTATCACAGGTTTAAATATCCATCATCTCATACAGATACAAAGTTGAAGGAATAGAAAAGTTTTCCTTGATTTGGAAATACTTTCCCTTTTAACAACTGTCATGTATAACTTACACCAGTGTTAAATGTATCATAATGCACATTACATCATGAACAACTATCTCACATCTGGAAGTTTATACATTTTCGCTACCTTATTCTAACTCTCCTCCCCCAAACCCCCATCTGGTACATACAAATCTGATTTATTTTTCTCTGAGTCAGATTATTTGGTTATTTTTGAGATACAATCAATCTACAGCACCACAGTAGTTCTTGATAACACAACATAGTGATTTGATATCTCCATACATTTGAAAAATGATCATCATAATACATCTATTTACTACTTGTTTTAAATAAAGAGATTAAATAATTATTGACTATATTCCTCACACTGGACATTTTTTTTCACACTGGACATTTTATACCCATGACATTAATTTTGTAATTGAAAGTTTGTACCTCTTATTCTTCTTCACCTATTTACCTCCTTCCTTCAGCTCCCTTCCCTCTGGCAACCACATGTTTATTCTCTGTATCTGTGTATTCTCTGCTTCTTTTTAGTTATATATGTTTATATGTTTTGCTTTTTAGAGTCCACATATAAGTGAATTCATATGGTATGAGTCTTCCTCTGTCTGACTTGTGTCAGCAAGCATAATATGTTCTAAGTTCATCCATGTTGTCACAAATGGCAAGATAACATTTTTTATGGCTGAGAAATATTTCAGTGTGTGTATATATACATATACATACACACACACACATATATATATACCAAATATTTCTTATCTCTTCATCTATCAATAGACACTGTGTTATTGGTTTCATATCTTGGCTATTATAAAAAAAATAATATGCTGCAATGAACATAGGAGTGCATGGATCCTTCTGAACTTGAGTTTCAGTTTCTTCAGATAAAGATATAAATACCTAGGAGTGGAATTGCTGAATCTTGTGGTAGTTTTTTTTTTTTTTTGATGAATCTACATAAAATTTTCCATAGTGTCTGTACCAATTTATATTCCCAGCAACAGGACACAAGTGTTCCATTTTCTCCACATCTTCACCAACACTCCAATACTATAAAGTGATGAGAGTAAGTACTCTATCTTATTCCCTTAAAGGAAATGCTTTCAGCATTTTATCATTGAACATGTAATTAGCTATGGGCTTGTCATACACTGTCTTTATTATGTAGAGCTAAGTTTTCTCTATACACATTTGTGGAGAGTTTCTATCATAAATGGACATTAAATTTTATCAAAAGCCTTTGTGTACCAATGAAGATGATCATATAATTTTTATTCCTCAGTTTGTTCATGTAGTATATATCACATTGGTCGATTTGTGGATCATGAACCATTAATCCATCTTGTGATAAATCCCTGTTAACCATGGTGTGTAATCCTTCTAATGTACAGTTGAATTCAGCCTATTAATATTTCATTGATGATTTTAGCATCTATTTTCATTAGAGATATTGGTTTCTGACAACCACCCCAGCACGCACCCCAGCCCATGGTGAGTCCTGGCTCCAGCTCCTCTAATCTCCAGATACTCCAAGCTGCTGTTTACAAGGAGAGTGTACACACTGGGGAGAAGGAGTCAATATGGACCTGGCAGTGTGTCTGAATATGGTGAGGACAGCTACTGCTGGTGCTTGTGGAGGTGGCATACTGGGAGCTGCTGGAGCTCTGACTGGCATGCCAAGACATCCCAAAAGGGGCCCCAGCCTGTGCTGAGCACCCTCTCTAGCCACTCTAGCTCCAGTGCAGCTCACACTAGAGTGAAGGCTGCCGTTGCCAAGGAGAGTGCACCCTTGAAAGGGACGGAGCAGCTCAGATCTGGCATTGCATTTGAATATGGCAAGGGCCACCATTGTTGGCACTCATGGAGTTGGTGGGGCAGGAGCTGTCTGGAGCTCTGGATGGCATGCTGGGACTGTCCTAGTACACGTTCCAGCCCACACTTGTGCTTGGCCTGTTCCCCTTTGGGGCAGAGTGCCATTGCTGAAAGGGCACAAGAGATACTTGGAAAAAAACAGCTCAGACCCAAATCTCAGGGCTTCTTCTCCAGCACCATGGGCCCCAAGCCCACCGCTGATAAGGTGATGGTGGCCGCTGAGCATAGCAGAAGCTCCAGCTCACACCTGGCACTGGATCTAGTCCCTCATCTCCAGCTCCACTTCCCACCAAGGGGATGGCTTCTAGCACACTCTGGTGGAACACATGACCCATGCTCATTTCAAATCTAGATCCCAGACAAAAACCGCTGGGCACAAGCATAATGCATAGGAACATTCCCGCACAAGGACACCCCATTAAGGTCAGGAGAGGTAGCTGTGTCACCTTATTCCATAGAGACAGAAAAATTAAGCAAAATGAGAAAACAGGAATTTGTTTCAAATGAAGAACAAGGGAAAAACAGCTAATGAAACAGAGATAAATAATTTATCAGACACAGAGTTCAAATCATTTGTAATAAGAATGCTAATTGAACTTGGCAAAAGGATAGATGAACACAGAGAGATTTTTTAACAATGAAGTAGAAATTTTTTTTTAAAGATTCAGAGCAGAAGACTAAATCACTAAAATTAAAAATACACTAGGAGGCATTAACAGCTAGTAAGTGGATATAGAAGAATGCATATGTGATCTAGAAGATAGAATAATGGATATAATCCAATTGGAGCAGCAAAATGAATAAGAAAATTTATTTTTATTTACTTATTTTCATTTAAAAATGTATTAGAGTATAATTGATTTACAATGTTGTTAGTTTCAGGTGTACAATAAAGTGAATAATTATACATGTGCATACATCCACTCTATTTATGATTCTTTTCCCATATAGGTCATTACAGAGTATTGAGTAGAGTTTTTGTGCTGTACAATACATCTTTATCAGTTATCTATTTTATATATAATAGTGTGTATGTGTCAACCCCAGTCTCCCAATTTATTTCTCCCCTACTTACACCCTGGTAACCATAGTTTGCTTTCCACATCTGTAACTCTGTGTCTGTTTTGTAGATGACTTCATTTGTACTCTTTTTTTAGATGCCATATATAAGCAATCATATGATATTTGTCATTCTGTGTCTCACTTACTTCCCTCAGCATGACAATCTCTAGGTCTATCCATATTGCTGCAAATGGCATTATCTTCTTTTTCAAGGCCAAGTAATATTCCATTGTGTATATGTACCACATCTTCTTTATCCATTCCTCTGTTGATGGACATTTAGGTTGCTGCTGTGTATGAGCTAAGTCGCTTCAGTCATGTCCAACTCTTTGTGACCCTATGGACTGTAGCCCACCAGGCTCCTCTGTCCAGGGGATTTTTCAGGCAAAAATGCTGGAGTGGGTTGTCATACCCTCCTCAAGGGAATCTTTCCAACCCAGGGATTGAACCCGTGTCTCTTATGTCTGCTGCATTGATGTACAGGTGGGTTCTTTACCACTAGCACCACCTGGGAAACCCACAACATCTATGTCTTGGCTATTGTAAATAGTGCTGCAATGAACATCAGGGCTCATGCATCTTTTCATATTATGATTATCTCCAGATATATGCCCAGGAGTGGGGTTGCTGGAGTATATGGTAGTTCTGTTTTTTAAGGAAATTCCATACTGTTCTCCATAGTAGCTATACCAGTTTACATTCGCACCAACAGTGTAGGAGATTGCCCTTTCCTGCACACCCACTTCAGCATTTATTGTTTGGCCATTCTGACTGGAATGAAATGATACCTTATTGTAGTTTGGGTTTGCAGTTCTCTAATGATAAGTGATGTTGAGTGTCATTTCATGTGATTTTTACCTATCTGTATGTCTTCTTTGGAAAAATGTCTATTTAGATCTTCCACCCATTTTTTAAACCAAGTGTTAGCAAACCAAATCTAACGACACATTAAAAGGATAATAAACCATGATCAAGTAGAATTTATCCCAGGGATGCAAGGATTTTTCAATACATGCAAGTCAAACATTGTGATACACCATATTAACAAACTGAAACAAAAAATAACATATGATCATCTCAACAGATGCAAAAAGATGCTTTTGACAAAATTCAACATCCGTTTATAATAGAAATTCTCCAGGAAGTGGGCTGAGAGGAATCTACCTCAACATACTAAAAGTCATATATGACAAACCCACAGCAAACACCATTCTCAATGGTGAAAACATGAAAGCATTTCCTTTAAGATCAAGACCAAGACAAACATGCCCACTCTCACCACTATTGTTCAACATAATTTTGGAAGTTCTAGCCATGGCAATCAGAGAAGAAAAACAAATGAAAGAAATCCAAACTGGAAAAGAAGTAAAACTATCACTTTTTGCAGATGACATGAGACTATACGTAGAAAACCCTAAAGTTGCTAGTAGAAAACTATTAGATCTTATCAACAAATTTGGGAAAGTTTCAGGATACAAAATTAACACAGAGAAATCTCTTGCATTCTTAGGCAGTAACAAAAAAAATCAGAAATAGAAACCAAGGAAGCAATCTCATTTACCATTGCATCAAAAAAAAATATATATATATATCTAGGAATAAACCTAAAGAGGCAAAAGTCCTGTACTCAGAAAACTACAAGATATTGGTGAAGGAAATCAAAGATGACACCATTAGATGAAGAGATATACCATGTACTTGGATTGGAAGAATCAATATTGTGAAAATGACTGTAATAAACAAAGTAGTCTAGAGATTCAGTTCAATCCCTCTCAAATTACCAATGGTATTTTTCAAAGAACTAGAACAAAAATTTTTACAACTTGTATGGAAATACCAAATACCCCAAATAGCTTAAGTAATCTTCATAAAGAAAAATGGAACTGGAGGAATCAGACTACACTACAAAGCTACAGTCATTAAGATAGTATGGTGCTGGAACAAAAACATAAGTGTAGATCAGTGGCTCAGGATACAAAGTCCAGAAATAAACACACACATCTCTGGTCACCTAATCTATGACAGAGGAAGCAAGAATATACCATAGTGAAAAGATGGCCTCTCCAACAAGTGATGTTTGGAAAACTAGACAGCTACATGAAAAAGAATGAATTTAAAACATTCTCTAACACCATGCACAAAAATAAATTCAAAATGGGCTGAAGACCTAAATATAGGGATGGACACTGTAAAACTCTTGGAGGAAAACATAGGCAGAACACTCTATAACATCTATCACAACAAGATTTTTTTTCAATTCACTCCTTAGAGTAAAATGAGGACAATTAAGGGAACTGAGACAATATGAAGTGTACTAATATTCCCATTATATGGGGTCTCAGAAGGAGAAGAGAGGGAAAGAAAATTGTTGAAATTTAGCTGATGAAATTATTGCTGAAAATTTTCCATACCTGAAGAAGAAACAGAAACCCATACAGAAATCACAGAGAGCCCCAAACAAGACAAACACAGAATCACATTGAAACATATAATTAAAATGGCAAAATGTGAAGAAAAAGAGAATATTCTAAAGGCAGTAAGAGAGTATACAAGAGATATCCCCAAAGGCTATCAGCTTATTTTTCAGCAGAAACTTTGCAAGCCAGAAGGGAGTGGCAAGATATATTTAAAGTGCTCAAACTGAAAAATCTAAAATCTAGAATCCTCTACCCGTAAAGTTATCATTAGAATTGAAGGACAGATAAAGAACTTCTCAGATAAGCAACAACTCAAAGGGGCTATAAATATTAAACTAACCCTAAGGGTCTTCTCTAGGTGAAAAAATGACTAAGAATTAAGAAATTATAGGAAAAGCAAACCCCACTAGTAAAAGCAAATACATGGTAAAAGCTGTGGATCAACCATTTAAATAAGCAAATATGAAGATTAAAAGACAAAAATTGTAAAAGCAACTATAACCACAGTAAATATTTAGGGGAGGAATATAAAGATGCAAAATATGACATCAAAAACACAAAATATAGGGCAGCAGGGTGAAAAACGTAGCTCTTTTAGAATGTGTTTGAACATAAGTGGCTATTGGTTAAATCAAGTAGATATAGGTATTTGAAGCTCATGGTAACCACAAATCAAAAATCTACAGATTATAAATGAAAACTAGAGAAAAATAAAAGCATAAATCATCAAGCCACAAGGAAAGTAATGAAAAGAAGAAGAAAAGAATAGAGAACTGCAGAAACACAGAGGAAACAAGTAACAAAAGGAAAACAAGTCATATCTATCAATACTTTAAATAACAATGGACTAAGTGTTCCAATCAAAAGACATAGGTGGCTGATTAGAACAAAAACCAAAATCAGTTTATACACTGTTTAAAAGAGAATCATTTCAGAGCTAAAGACATGCACAGATTGAAATCAAGAGGATGGAAAAAGATCTTTTATATAAATGTAAATGACAAAAAATGGAATAGTAGTACTCATATCAGACAAAGTAGACTTTAAAAACAAACTCTATCACAAAAGACAAAGAAGGTCATTATACAATGATAAAAAGATCAATAAAAGAATACACAAGCATCTAATATAGGAATACCTAAATATACATGTATATATGGAAATACTAACAGACATAATATTGTATTATTGTATAACAATACAATAATAGTAGGAAATTTTAACATCCGCTTGCATCATTGGAAAGACCATCCAGACAGAAAATCAGAAAGGAAATATGGGAATAGTGTCCTTAAATGACACATTAGACCACTTGGATATGATAAATATCCACAGGATATTCCATCCAAAATCATCAGAAAGAATATTCTTAACAAGTGCATATGAAAAAGTCCCCAGGATAGATCACATAGTAGGTCACAAAAATAAGTCTCAATAAAAAATAAGAGTATAGAAATTATATTAAGCTTTTTCTTTTTCCGAACACAATGGCATAAAGCAAGAAATCAATTATGGGAAGAAAAATAGGAAAAACACGAGCAAACAAAGAGTAAACAATATGCTACCAAAAAAAAACCTCGGAGAGGGGAAAGGCTACCCACTTCAGTATTCTTGCCTGGAGAATTCTATGGACAAAGAAGCCTGGTGGGCGACATTCTATGGAGACACAAAGAGTCAGACATACTTGAGCAACTAACACACACTTAAAAATAAAAAAGATTGGTCAATGAGAAAACCAAATGGAAATCAGAAAATACTTTAAAGTAAATTAAAATAAAAACATAACTTTCCCAAATCAAAAGCAGTTTTAAGAGGGAAGTTTATAATAATACAGGCTTACTTCAAAAAACACAAAAAATCTAAAATAAACAACTTAACCTACTATCTAAAGGAATTAAAAAAGGAAAACAAGCCCAAAGTCAGCAGTAGGGAGGAAATAATAGATATCAGAGTGGAAATAAAATGAGATGTCATATGATATCTTTCTGTATTTGACTTACTTCACTCGGTATGACAACCTTTGTGAAAGTGAAAGTCATTCAGTTGTGTCCAACTCTTTGTGACCCCATGGACTATACAGTCTATGGAATTTTCCAGGCCAGGATACTGGAGTGGGTAGCTTTTTCCTTGGTTTCTACAAAGGCTGCATAATATTTCATTATATATATATAAGTGTATATATATATATATATATATATATATATATATACACCACATCTTCTTTATCCATTCATCTACTGATGGACACTTAGCTTGCTTCTATGTCGTGGACATTATAAATAGTGCTGCAGTGAACACGGGGGCCCATGTTCAAACTATGATTTTTTTCTGGGTGTATGCCCAGAAGTGGGATTGCTGAGTCATATGATAGTTCTATTTTTAGTTTTTTAAGAAACCTCCATTTCCATACTAGATGCACCAATTTACATTTCCACCAGCAGTGTAGGAAGTTTCCCTTCTCTTGATACCCTCTCTAGCATTTTATTGTTCGTAGACTTTTTTACAAGGGCCATTCTGGCCATTGTGAGGTGATAATACTTCCTTGTAGTTTTATTTGCATTTCTCAAATAATTAGTGATGTTGAGCATCTTTTGTTTGTTTTTTTTTTTTTATATTGGGCTGCACGACCTGTTTGTATATTTGGGGGATTAATCTCTTGTGGGTTGCTTATTTGCAACCCAAATATTTGCAAATATTTTCTCCCATTCTGGAGTTTGTGTTTTTATTTTTATTTTTTTTAATTTTTTAAATTATTTTATTTTTTTCCATTTATCTTTTTTGGTTGGAGGCTAATTCCTTTATAATATTGTAGTGGTTTTTGCCATACATTGACATGAATCAGCCATGGATTTACATGTATTCCCCATCCCCACCCCCCCTCCCACCTCCCTCTCCACCCAATTCCTCTGGGTCTTCCCAGTGCACCAGGCCCGAGCACTTGTCTCATCCATCCAGCCTGGGCTGGTTATCTGTTTCACCATAGATAATATACATGTTTCAATGCTGTTCTCTAGAAACATCCGACCCTCGCCTTCTCCCACAGAGTCCAAAAGTCTGTTCTGTACATCTGTGTCTCTTTTTCTGTTTTGCATATAGGGTTATCATTACCATCTTTCTAAATTTCATATATATGTGTTAGTATGCTGTAATGTTCTTTATCTTTCTGGCTTACTTCACTCTGTATAATGGGCTCCAGTTTCATCCATCTCATTAGAACTGATTCAAATGAATTCTTTTTAATGGCTGAGTAATACTCCATTGTGTATATGTACCACAGTTTCCTTATCCATTCAACTGCTGATGGACATCTAGGTTGCTTCCATGTCCTGGCTATAATAAACAGTGCTGCGATGAACATTGGGGTGCATGTGTCTCTTTCAGATCTGGTTTCCTTAGGGTGTATGCCCAGAAGTGGTATTGCTGGGTCATATGGCAGTTCTATTTCCAGTTTTTTAAGAAATATCCACACCGTTCCTGGAGTTTGTGTTTTTATTTTGTTCATGGTTTCCTTTGTTGTGAGAAAGCTTTTAATTAGATCTCATTTGATTATTTTTATTTTCATTACTCTAGGAGGTATGTCAAAAACAATCCTGCTGTGATTTATGTTAGAGGGTTCTGCCTATGCTTTCCTACAACAGTTTTATAGCACTCAGCCTTACATTTAGGTTTTTAATCCATTTTTAGTTTACTTTTGTGTATAGTGTTAGGGGTGTTCTAATTTCATTCTTTCACATGTAGCTGTCCAGTTTTCCCAGCACCACTTATCGAATAGAATATCTTTACAGAAATCTCTGGCATTCCTATACAGCAAGATTCTCTTTAAAATATTCAAAGAGATATCAAGCTAATAAATCTAGTAGAATTCTCTTTCTTGGCAAATATAGGGGATAGATTGAGAAGTACTTTTTAGAAGTAGGTTGTTATGTGTCTTACATCTTTGTTTGATGGTAAGAATCTGCCTGCTAAGCAGGAGACATGGGTTCGAACCCTGGGTTGGGAAGATTCCCTGGAGAAGGAATAGCAACCCACTCCGGTATTCTTGCCTGGGAAATCCCATGGACAGAGGAACCTAGTGGGCTACAATTCATGGGGTTGCAAAATCCACATGACTTAGCAACTAAACAACAACAACACAGCTCTTTGACATCAGAAATTAGAGGGACATGCATGGCAGCTCACTGCCTCCTGAGATGATTTGTTGTCAGGGCAGTGGGGGGGGGGGGGGGTACAACAGGACCTGAGGCAAGGTGGCCTTTATCAGTTATTTGTTTAGCATTTACTGTATGCCAAAATCCTATGCTCCACAGAGGTGATAAATCAATGAAAAATACAATGGCCAAGGACCTGGTAAGTTGTTTTTTTTTTTTTTTTTAAACTATTATGCTTCTAGCCCCTAAATTAGCACCTGTCATATGGTAAACACTGTACTTTTGGCAGGCAGTAGGGAGGGAGGAAGGGAGGCAGGAACAAGGGAGGGAGTAAGGGAGAAAGGAGACTTCAAATCTAATCAGATATACAAACATTAAAAACAGATACAGACAAATCATCTTTTATAATGTCAGAATGAAGACCTCAGTGGAATACTCAACAACTCTAAAACAAGGAAAATACAAACAAAACAACTTAAATGAACCACTTTGTGTTCAGTTGCTCATTTGTGTCCAACTCTTTGCAATCCTGTGGACTGCAGCCTTCCAGGCTTCTCTGTCCATGGGATTTTCCTGGCAAGAATACTGGAGTGGTTGCTATTTCTTCCTCCGGGGATCATCCTGACCCAGGGACCGAATCCCTGTCTCCCACATCTCCTGCATTTCAGGCAAGTTGTTTACTGCTAAGCCACCAAGGAAGCCCACTTTAGAACTCTGTCAATTAATCTACAGAATGAAATGAATTTGTCTATCAAAGAATCTACTAAACCTTGATAAGACAGTGGGGTTTGTGACATTTGACTAACTCCAACCTCAGCTTATAGCTGGAGGGATAGGGTTTCCCTTAGGGCGTTACAGAAACAATGGTAAACTGCTGGCAACATCCAAGGGCCTGAGGTTATAAATTCAGCTGGGGAAAACCAGAACTAGACTACAAAAGTGAATTTTGAAAAGCTCCAATATATTGATGGGGGCTTCCCTGGTGGCTCAGTAGTAAAGAATCTACCTGCCAATGCAGGAGACATGAGTTTGATCTCTGGGTCAGGAAGATCCTCTGGAGAAGGTAATAGCAACCCACTCCAGTATTTTTTGCCTGGTAAATCCCGTGAAAAGTGGAGTCCAGTAGGTTACAGTCCATGGTGTCTCAAAAGAGTCAGACATGACTTCGTGGATATAAATAGATAGATCTAAGAGATATTTTAAAGGTAGAATTTGTCAGAATTTGGTGGTGCTTATCAACATTCTGGCTTGAACTCTCAGGTTTTAATAGATGGTAGTTTTGGTTTTTCTTTTTTTTTTCTTCTTCTTCTTCTTCTTTTAATTGAGATAGGAAGCACTGAGGGCTTCCCAGGTGGCACTAATGGTAAAGAATCTGCCTGCCAATGCAGGAGACCTAAGAAACTTGGGTTGAATCCCTTAGTCAGGAAGATCCCCTGGAGAAGGAAATGGCACCCCACTCCAGTATTCTTGCCAGGAGTCTCCTACAGGCAGAGGAGCCTGGCAGGCTACAGTCCATATGGTCACAAAAGAGTCAGACATGACGGAGTGTCTGAGTGAGTGAGTGAGAAAGGAAACACTGAAGAGGAGAGTAGATGAGTCAAGAGTCCAATTTGGGGCTGGTTGAGCTGGCCTTCCCTTGTAATTTGAGAGTAAACTGTGAGAAGACAGAAGGGCCTAAAGAAGAGTGCTAAGGAGAAGCTATGTGCTTAAAGAATGATCAGAGAAGGTAGGGAGGAAAAGTAGGACTGAAAAGGAGCACGCAGGAAGGAGGGAAGAATGCTAGAATGAGTGTCATAGAAATCTAGAGGGAATTTTCAAAAAGGAGGAAGCATATAGGGTTATCATTACCATCTTTCTAAATTGATCACCAGCCCAGGTTGGATGCATGAGAAAAGTGCTCGGGCCTGGTGCACTGGGAAGACCCAGAGGAATCGGGTGGAGAGGGAGGTGGGAGGGGGAATCGGGATAGGGAATACATGTAAATCCATGGCTGATTCATGTCAATGTATGACAAAAACCACTACAATATTGTAAAGTAATTAGCCTCCAACTAATAAAAATAAGTGAAAAAAAAAAAAAAGGAGGAAGCAATCAAAAGTGTCAAATGTAGTTGAGGTCAAGTGAGATAAAAACAAACAAAAAATATTCTTTCAATTAGCACAAGGAAGTTGTTGAAAACCTAGAAGAGAAATTCCCATGAAGATGTGGACGGTGGTAAAACTGAAGTAGATTAATGAGGTGGGGATGGGGAAAAAAAGCAAATAGAAACATCATAGCATACGTTGAAAACCCTTTTCAGATTTCAACTCCTAGAGGGGGAAGAGGGAGTTAAGAGCAGCAGTTTCTTTGGTTATTGAGTAACAGTGACTGATGCATGTGTAAATATTGATGCAAAGATGAGTGTAGAGAAGCTGACTCGACAAAGAAAATACCCAGTAGTGCAATTTCATTGAGAAGGCAAGAAGTCAAATGTCTAAGAGCAAGGGTAGGGAAGCAGATCTTACATAAGAGACATTGATAGTCCTCTTACAGTTATAATGGAAGTAAAGAGGATATGGATGAGGTCTGTATTGACTTGATGATATAAAGTTGAGGGTCTTTCTGAATGAAAGTTTCTCTTTGATCTGCAAGGTGAAAGGTGGTGTCTTTTACATAAAATGAAAAGTATTGGCAAAGCAGGTCGTAGGTCTGACAAAAATGGAAAATGTTTGATGTAGTCAGTCTGAAACAAAAGAATGAGGCAATTGAATAAACTATTTCTGGCCTTGAGGGCCTAGACTGGACTGGACAGCTGTGTCTAATAATGTGGCGTTAGTTGTCATGTTGCCATGATTTTTCAGAACAGGCCCGAGTGCTCACATGGAGATGGACAGTTGTCTAATCTGAGGTTTTGAGTTGTGATGTGGAAACTGTAGAAGCACAATATGGCAAGTAAGTGATTAAATTAATGTCTGAAGGAGTCTAAGCTAGATAGGGAGGAAGTAGGGACAGGAAAGGGTTGGTGGATAAGAGAAAATGGAATGATCTAATCACTGTAGGTCCTATAAATTCAAAGAGCAGATCTACTGTGAATAAGTGAGAATGGGATATTTTAATTAATGATCTCAGTGGTAGAGGGGGCAAGCAGAGTTGAATTTTGGTTTGTGTAAAAATAGAATCAAAAGACACTGTTTCAATCACTTTTTTGACATCAAGAATCATAAGTTTAAATAAAACTACGTTCAGATGGCATTTTTTTTACCTTAGTTAGGCAGAGATTATAATATTTGATAATACTCTGCTAACAAAAATGTGGAGAAACAGGCATTCTTATATATACATTGCTAGTAACTGTGTAGATTGATACAACCTTTATGAAGGGAAATTTCACAAATTTAATCAAAATTTCAAGTATGCAATTCCCATGATGAAGCAGTTCCATTTGTAAGGATTTTATTTAAAATTAGCTTGCATATGTATGTGAGAAATGCCAGATGCACAAAGTTATTTATTGAAACATACTTTGTATAAGGAAAAGGCTGGAATCAGCCTGAATATCTTTAAATAGGCAAATAGTTAAATAAATTATCATCTATCCACACAGTAGAATTTGTAAAATTCAGAGAAAATGATTCAAGGATGACTTTTTATGTGAATATGTAACAAATTCTAACATATTGTTAAATAAGAGGTATGTGATTATTTGTGTAAAAGGAGGAAAAGAATAAAAATTTATATATGTATGAAATATATAAAATATAATATAAAACTATAAAATATATGTAATTAAAATGCATAAAATAATATATTGAATGATACATAAGGAAACTAAAAAAATCACTCCCCTTTGAAAAGAGAAATTAAGTGGCCAGGAAACAAGTACAGAAATTTTATCACTGTATCTCTTCCTATGCATTTTAAATTTAGACCCACATTATTAAATTTCTAATGCAATTAATTAACTAATTAAAACATATTCATTAATTACTATGTGCTATGTACATAGTACATTACTATGTGTATCTTACATGCAAGCCACTGTAGGCTTAACTTAGAATGTGTTCCTATAAATCACTATTCATGTGTATATTAAAAGATAGAAAACAAATAGCTATCAGAAAATATTTTAAAGGTATACAATATGACAGAGATAAAGGACAATAAATCAATTACAATAACTGTTGGAAATGCTACTGTGCTATGCACAGTTGTGTCCGACTCTTTGTGACCCCTTGAACTGTAGCCCACCAGTCTCCTCTAGGGGTTAATCTTTCTTATTAAAAATGATAACCATAATAACAGATTAAATATGCTGATTTAAAAAATATTTATATATATTATTTTGTTCAATTCTCAAAGAAATCCTATGAAGAAGGTACTTTTATAAATATTACTAAAGAGATGATGAAAATGAGAGACAAGGCTGTATATTGTCACCCTGTTTTTTTAACTTATATGTAGAGTACATCATGAGAAACGCTGGGCTGGAAGAAGCACAAGCTGGAATTAAGATTGCCAGGAGAAATATCAATAACCTCAGATATGCAGATGACACCACCCTTATGGCAGAAAGTGAAGAGGAACTAAAAAGCCCTTTGATGGAAGTGCAAGAAGAGAGTGAAAAAGTTGGCTTAAAGCTCAACATTCAGAAAACGAAGATCATGGCATCCGGTCCCATCACTTCATGGGAAATAGATGGGGAAACAGTGGAAACAGTGTCAGACTTTATTTTTGGGGGCTCCCAAATGACTGCAGATGGTGATTGCAGCCATGAAATTAAGACGCTTACTCCTTGGAAGGAAAGTCATGACCAATCTAGATAGCATATTAAAAAGCAGAGACATTACTTTGCCAACAAAGGTCCGTCTAGTCAAGGCTATGGTTTTTCCAGTGGTCATGCATTGATGTGAGAGTTGGACTGTGAAGAAAGCTGAGCACTGAAAAATTGAAGCTTTTAAACTGTGCTGTTGGAGAAGACTCTTGAGAGTCCCTTGGACAGCAAGGAGATCCAACCAGTCCATCCTAAAGGAGATCAGTCCTGGGTGTTCATTGGAAGGACTGATGTTGAAGCTGAAACTCCAATACTTTGGCCACCTCATGGGAAGAGTTGACTCATTGGAAAAGACCCTGATGCTGGGAGGAATTGGGGGCAGGAGGAGAAGGGGATGACCGACAGAGGATGAGATGGCTGGATGACATCACTGACTCGATGGGCATGAGTTTGAGTAACCTCCAGGAGTTGGTGATGGACAGGGAGGCCTGGCGTGCTGCGATTCATGGGGTTACAACGAGTCGGACACAACTGAGCGACTGAACTGAACTGAGGGTTAATTAATTTGCCCAAGAGCACATAGGTAAGAATGAAGAATTATGCCTGCCTTCAAAGCAGCAGAGCATTATGGAATTAAATATAAAATTATAAACTTCTTAAAGAAAAATATAGCCATACTGGGTTAAAGAATAACAATCCATATGCTACTTACAACTGCAAAAACAGTCACAAAGATGTTAAAAACAAAAGAAATTATGTCAGATAAATAATAATACAAGAAGTAATTGAAATCAACAAGTTGTGAAATCAACATTTTTCAAAAATATGAAGGAAGGGGAAAAGATAAAGGAAAGTTTGGAGGAGAAGAGAAATGGAGGGAGAGAGGGAGAAGAGGGAGGATATGTAACAGAGAAGTAGGATTTAAACTTTTAGTAAAGGTCCCCTGGGCTTCCCAGTGGTAAAGAATCTGCCCATGATACAGAAGACACGGGAGACATGGGTTCAGTCTCTAGGTAGGAAGATCTCTAGATCAGGAATGGCAACCCACCCCAGTATTCCATGGACAGAGGAGCCTGGTGGGCTGCAGTCCATGGGGTCACAAAGAGTTGGCCATGACTAAGAACACAAGATATGTGGTCTAGGCAATTTGAGCCAACCATCTCACTGAAGGCAACTGAAAAAACAATAAAAGAAATAAAATCTATCTTAAAGTATAAACACACTAATGATACAGGAAGGAATGATTTTGCCCAAATCTGGAATCTGAAAAGAGGAAGCCTAGTTTTCTAGGCCACTTTTTTCCATAAGAGAATTAGCAACATGAATTTTGATGTATTTTCAGGGAAGAGTACAAAAGTCAAAGTTAGCCCAAGATAACCAATCCCCTTCAAACTAGCCAAGGTCTGATATAACTTCCAAAGGGTTCCACCTTCAGAGTGAATTGAAAGTGAAACAGCTCTCGTGTAGATTTGTGGTCTGCATATGTATTACCAGAATTGCTCAGAGGGTAGCATGTAAGGGCCAAGAACCAACAGAAATAAGAGACATCTAAAACCAACTCACAAAGACTTGAGATAGTGGAGCTATAAAAATTTAGTAGTTATAAAATAATTAGGCTTAGTCAGACTTTATTTTTTGGGGGCTCCAAAATGACTGCAGATGGTGATTGGAGCCATGAAATTAAAAGACCCTTACTCCTTGGAAGGAAAGTTATGACCAACCTAGACAGTATATTAAAAAGCAGAGACATTACTTTGCCAACAAAGGTCCATCTAGTCAAGGCTATGGTTTTTCCAGTGGTCATGTATGGATGTGAGAGTTGGACTGTGAAGAAAGCTGAGCACCAAAAAATTGATGCTTTTGAACTATGGTGTTGGAGAAGACTCTTGAGAGTCCCTTGGACTGCAAGGAGATCCAACCAGTCCATCCTGAAGGAGATCAGTCCTGGGTGTTCATTGGAAGGACTGATGCTGAAGCTGAAACTCCAATACTTTGGCCACCTCATGTGAAGAGTTGACTCATTGGAAAAGACCCTGATGCTGTGAGGGATTGGGGGCAGGAGGAGAAGGGGATGACAGAGGATAAGATGGCTGGATGACATCACCGACTCGATGGGCATGAGTTTGAGTAAACTCCGGGGGTTGGTGATGGACAGGGAGGCCTGGCGTGCTGTAGTTCATGGGGTCGCAAAGAGTCGGACACGTTTGAGCGACTGAACTGAACAGATGTTTAAGAGTAGAGAAAACATGCTTCGAAATATCTTCAAGGAGGGAAAAGCAAACTAAAAACAAATTAGGCAAGATGCAATAAAACCAGAAATAAGAACTCACATTAAAACAAATACCCATAAACCAGGTTTAAAATACACTGTTTAGATCAAAGAGAAAATAAAAAGTTAAAATCTCAGAAATTATGAAATATTGGTTAAAAACAGTATCTGACAGGCATCTCTTAGTGCAACTATTACAGTGTTTCCCATAACACAGCTTTTGAAGTGTCAGAAAAAGACAAGTAAAAAGAAAATTTAGACTGATAATGGTAGGATCAGAATCTGTAGGGAGGGAATATTAAAACACTATTTAGCTGACAGAACTAGAAAAAATTCCACTTAGGCTTTTTTTTCACTTACTTGTCTAAGAGTTGCCATATAAAACAGATACATCTTTAAAAGAGATATTAAGAAAATATTTAATATCTTCATCACTGCCTTTTGATCTGAACATCCATGATCCAATGAAAAGATACTCATATAATAGATATATGTATATAGAACCATTCTTCTCTTCTTTCTTACAAACGACCTAAAATGTTGCTTTTGACAGCAACATGTACTGCTAAAACTGTCACTTTCCAGCTGAACCTGTAATTAGGACTGGCGTTATAACCTCATTCTATCCAATTACTGTAAGTAGTGATGATTCAGTTCAGTTCAGTCGCTCAGTCATGTCCGACTCTTTGTGACCCCATGAACTGCAGCACTCTAGGCTTTCCTATCCATCATCAACTCCCAGACCTTACTCAAACTCAAGTCCATTGCATCAGTGATGCCACCCAACCATCTCATCCTCGTTTGCCCCCTTCTCCTCCTGCTTTCAATCTTTCCCAGCATCAGAGTCTTTTCCAATGAGTTGGTTCTTCACATCAGGTGGCCAGAGTATTGGAGCTTCAGCTTCAGCATCAATCCTTCCAATGAATATTCAGGACTGCTTTCCTTTAGGACTGACTGGTTGGACCTCCTTGCAGTTCAAGGGACTGTCAAGAGTCTTCTCCAACACTACAGTTCAAAAGTATCAATTCTTCAGTGCTCAGCTTTCTTTATAGCCCATTTCTCACATCCATATATGACTACTGGAAAAACTATAGCTTTGACTGGATAGACCTTTGTTGGTAAATTAATGTCTCCTCTTTTTAATATGTTATCTAAGTTGGTCATAGCCTTTCTTCCAAGGAGCAAGGATCTTTTGATTTCATGGCTGCAGTCACCATCTAAAGTTAATTTGGAGCCCAAGAAAATAAAGTCTGCCACTGTTTCTACTGTTTCTCCATATATTTGCCATGAAGTGATGGGACTGGATGCCATGATCTTAGTTTCCTGAATGTTGAGTTTTTTAAGTTAACATTTTCACTCTCCTGTTTCACTTTCATCAAGAGGTTCTTTAGTTCTTCTTCACTTTCTGCCATAAGAGTGGTGTCATCTGCATATCTCAGGTTATTGATATTTCTCCCAGCTATCTTGATTCAAGCTTGTGCTTCATCCAGTCCAGCACTGCACATGATGTACTCTGCATATAAGTTAAATAAGCAGGGTGGCAACATACAGCCTTGACATACTCCTTTCCCAACTTGGAACCAGTCTGTTGCTCCATGTCCAGTTTTAACTGTTGCTTCCTGACCTGTATACATATTTCTCAGGAGTTGAGTCAGGTGGTCTGGTAGTCCCATCGTTTTAAGAATTTTCCACAGTTTATTGTGATCCACACAGTCAAAGGCTTTGGTGTAGTCAATAAAGCAGAAGTAGTCTTTTTTTTTTTTTTCTGGATCTCTCTTGCTTTTTCGATGATCCAGCAGATGTTGGCAATTTGATCTCTTGTTCGTCTCCCTTTTCTAAATCTAGCTTGAACATCTGGAAGTTCACAGTTCATGTACGGTTGAAGCCTGGCTGGGAGAATTTTGAGCACTACTTTGCTAGTGTGTGAGATGAGTCCAATTGTGCCATAGTTTAAACATTCTTTGGTATTGCCTTTCTTTGGGTTTGAAATGAAAACTGGCCTTTTCCAGTCCTGTGACCATTGCTGAGTTTTCCAGATTTGCTGGCAAATTGAGTGCAGCACTTTAACAGCATTATCATTTAGGATTTGAAATAGCTCAACTGGAATTCTATCACCTCCACTAGCTTTGTTTGTAGAAATGCTTCCCAAGGCTCACTTGATCTCAGACTCGAGGATATTTGGCTCCAGCTGAGTGATCACACACCATCATGGTTATCTGGGTCATGAAGATCTTTTTTGTTAGTTCTTCTGTATATTCTTGTCACCTCTTCTTAATATCATCTGCTTCTGTTAGTCCATAGCATTTCTGTCCTT
This sequence comes from Dama dama, assembly GCF_033118175.1. Taxonomy (NCBI): domain Eukaryota; kingdom Metazoa; phylum Chordata; class Mammalia; order Artiodactyla; family Cervidae; genus Dama; species Dama dama. The sequence goes on from NC_083681.1 coordinate 9,868,971, forward strand.
TATTGTGCTCATCTTTGCATGAAATGTTCCCTTGGTATCTCTAATTTTCTTGAAGAGATCTTTATCTCCCATTCTATTGTTTTCCTCTATTTCTTTGCATTGATCGCTGAGGAAGGCTTCCTTATCTCTCCTTGCTATTCTTTGGAACTCTGCATTCAAATGGGTATATCTTTCCTTTTTTCCTTTGGCATAAGCTTCTCTTATTTTCTCAGCTATTTGTAAGGCCTCCTCAGACAACCAGTTTGCCTTTTGGCATTTCTTTTTCTTTGGGATGATCTTAATCACTCCTTCTTGTACAGTGTCATTAACCTCTGTCCATTATTCTTCAGGCACTGTATCAGATCTAATCCCTTGAATCTATTTGTCACTTCCACTGTATTATCATAAGAGATTTGATTTAGATCGTACCTGGATGGTCTAATGGTTTTCCCTACTTTTTTTTTCAATTTAAGTCTGAATTTGGCAATAAAGAGTTCATGATCTGAGCCATGGTCAGTTCCCAGTCTTGTTTTTGCTGACTGTATAGAGCTTCTCCATTTTTGGCTGCAAAAAATATAATCAATCTGATTTCAGTGTTGACCATTTGGTGATGTCGATATGTAGAGTCTTCTCTTGTGTTGTTGGAAGAGTGTTTGCTGTAACCAGCGCGTTCTCTTGGCAAAACTCTGTTAGCCTTTGTTTTTTACTCCAAGGCCAAATTTGTATGTTACTCCAAGTAACTCTTGACTTCCTCCTTTTGCATTCCAGTCCCCTATAATTAAGAGGACATCTTTTTTGGGTGTTAGTTCTAGAAGGTCTTGTAGGTCTTTATAGAACCATTTAACTTCAGCTTCTTCAGCATTAGTAGTTGGGGCATAGACTTGGATTATTCTGATATTGAATGATTTGCCTTGGAAGCGAAGAGAGATCATTCTGTCCTTTTTTGAGATTGCATCTAAGAACTGCAATATTGACCCTTTTGTTGACTACGATGGCTACTCTATTTCTTCTAATAGATCCGTGCCCACAGTAGTAGATATAATCGTAATCTGAGTTAAATTCACCCATTCCAGTCCATTTTAGTTCACTGATTCCTAAAATATTGACTTTCACTCTTGCCATCTCCTGTTTGACCACTTCCAATTTGCCTTGATTCATGGACCTAACATTCCAGGTTCCTATGAAATATTGTTCTTTACAGCATCAGACTTTACTTCCATCACTCATCACATCCACAACTGGGTGTTTTTTTACTTTGGCTCTATCTCTTCATTCTTTCTGGAGTTATTTATCCACTCTTCTCCAGCAGCATAGTGGGTACCTATTGACCTGGGGAGTTCATCTTTCAGTATCATACCTTTTTGCATTTTTATACTGTTTATGGAGTTCTCAGGACAAGGAGATTGTATTGGTTTGCCATTCCCTTTTCCAGTGGACCATGTTTTGTTAGAACTCTCCGCCATGACCTGTCCATCTTGGGTGTCCCTACACAGCATAACTCATAGTTTCACTGACTTAGACAAGGTTGTGGTCCATGTGATCGATTTGGTTAGTTTTCTGTGACTGTGGTTTTCATTCTGTCTGCACTCTGATGGAGAAGGATAAGAGGCTTATGGAAGCTTCCCAATGGGAGAGACTGAATGAGGGCAAACTGGTTCTGATTGGGCCCATGTTCAGTAAATCTTTAATACAATTTTCTGTTCAAGGGCGGGGATTTGCTCCCTCCCTATTGCTTGGTCTGAGGCCAAACTGTAGTGGAGATAATGAAGATAATGGCAACCTCCTTCAAAAGGTCCCATGCATGCACTGCTGCACTGAGTGCCCCCAACCCTGCATCAGGCCACCACTAAACTCACGCCTCTGCTGGACACTCCTGCACACTCATGGGCAAGTCTGGGTCAGTTTCACTGCTCCTTTCTCCCTGGTCCTGCTGCACACAAGGTTTTGTTTGTGCCCTCCAAGAGTCTGTTTCCCAGTCTTGTGTAAGTTCTGGTGGTTCTTTGGTGGGGTTAATGGCGACTTCCTCCAAGAGGGCTTATGCCGTACCCAGGTCTGTGCACCTGGAGCCCCAGTGGCAGGCCACTTCTGACTCGTACCTCCACAGGAGACACTCAGACACAGTTCTGGCTCAGTCTTTGTGGGTGGAAAAACCAGAGCTTTGACTAGACGGACCTTTGTCAGCAAAGTAATGTCTCTGCTTTTTAATGTACTGTCTAGGTGGGCCATAGCTTTTCTTCCAAGGAGCAAGCATCTTTTAAGTTCATGGTTGCAGTCACCATCTGCAGTGATATTGGAGCCCGAGAAAATAAAGTATGTCATTGTTTCCAGTTCCATCACTTCATGGCAAATAGATGGGGAAACACTGGAAACAGTATTAATGATTAAGTGGGTAGAATTTCCAGGAAAAAAGGCATTTTTAAAGTAGCAGATTCTCATTGCACATGTATTTAGCCATTTTATTTACCCCTTTTTCTGGTATCATGGCTATTATCTTGTCATCCTAAGGACAAAAGCCTCATGGCAAGGAAAGTGGAACAGTAAGACACAGCCAACTCCTGGTGGCATCATTCTATCTTCACACCAAACCTGACTGCCTACGTCTCCTTGTGTCTGTTTTGCTACATGAAAAACAAGCAAGCAAAAACACATGCCTATATGTATAAAGCCACTGTCACTTATTTTTCTGATACTTAAAGGTGAACACTTTTTGTAACTTATATGTTTGGGGTCAAGAGTTCAGTAAAAAGTTATCTTCTATTATTGAAGGTTGCTTTTTGAGTGGATAGAGGACCTCTGTTCTTCCACACTCCTGCCACTCAAAATACATTTCAAATGCCTCAGCCTACGTTCAAAGCTCTGTGTAGTCAAACTTCTTCCACCTATTCAATCATTTGACTGGATATTCCTGATCATTAGTCCCACATGTTTCTGTCAAAAAACTGCAAGGTCAAAGACATTCCTGACCTCCATTCTTTGTTCTACTCCTGTAAGGTTTCCCAGACTCTCTTGTTTGCATCAATTTCTCCTTTCTATGAACTGTCTTTGTACTTTCTAGCTATATCACCTACTTTGTCAATTAATAATATACCCTTCTATAATGTTATTTATATCACAAGATTTATATATCTTGCATTTTCAACCAGACTGAATTCTTTTAAATACATTTCCTTCAACACCTAGTACAGTAGGACATGCCTAACCTCATTGACAAAAATCAATAAAAAATGATGAATAAATAAAATTTTCATTCTTGATTATAGTAATCATGATCAAGTTTCTTTTCAAAAGGCTTAACCTCTATCTCACATCTTTCCCATTTCTACTTACTCCAAAATAGTATGAGGCATAACCTGAAATATATCCTTGTGAATTGCCTAGGCAAGCCCATAATGGCATCCTCCAGAACACTGGACACCTATTGTTTCTCATTCTATCATATGAAACATCCTATAAAAATTAAGAAAAATGCATTACTGTGTGATATCATTCTGGTTTTCATTCACATGAATATCTTAATACTTAAAAGATTCTAGAAATTTAGATATTAAAAATGTTTTAAATTGGTTATATGTTACATTGAACTGGAATAAAATAATTTGCTTTGTTTTTCAAATAGAACAGAGAGAAAAGTATTGTAATTCTTATTTCAATTTTAGGCTTTTAAAAATAATATACTCTGACTAATGACAACTAACATTTGTGAACCGTTTGCATTTATAAGGTGCTTTCACATCTATTTCCTCACTGATACCTCTCAACAAAATGGTGATTACTTCCATTCGTATATGAAGAAATGCAAATATGCAAAGTGACTTACAGTAAGTGCCAAAATTGGAAAGTGTTCATAGGTCTTACAATTCCAAATTCAATGTGCATTCCAAAGGAAGACCTTCCATTGAATGTTAAATTTAAGATCAGGAATGATGAAGTCTTTCTATGAGTTTACGGTCCTTCGATAAAAGAACCCCTTCCTACCTTTTTTGTGAAGAAAGGAGTCATTACTATCTAACATGATATTTAATAGCATAAGCTCTAGAGGCAGAATACCTGGATTTGAAGTCATTGTCTTTGGGATGCCAGGAATATTATTTAACTCCTCTTGTGCTTCAAATTCCTAATCTGCAAAATCAAGGCAATAATAGCACTTAGCTCATGGAATCTATGTGACTTGTAAAGTACTCACCACAATATCTATCATATAGTCAATTTTCAAAATGTTATCATCACTATTATTATATTCTTAAAGAAGGCCACCACTTAATTCTGAATAATATTTATTATCTATATACTATGAATTGTCCGTGGCACATTATCTGTGTGTCTTTTACTTTTCCAAGTATTCAATCCCTCAATGCAAATGTGACTACTCTCAATTTACAAATAAAGATATTGAAGTTGAGAGTGCATGGTTAGGTAGCAAGTTCAAGGCTTCACTGGCAGGTATTCTGCTTAGGCTCACCTAATGTCAACCCTTGTTCTTTTCATCTCTATCTGCTGATTCTTTGATTGGGCAATTGGGCTGAATTTCACGTGTACCTTAGTTTGGTAAAGTCTTAGCGATGGTGTGTATAGTGTTCCCAAAGGACAGAGAGCTATTCTTCCCCAGCATGGGATCAGAGCATCTTTGTGCTCAGCCAACATATCAACTGAATCAGGACTGCATGTGCTGCCCAAGTATTGTCCCAGGAGGAAAGCCACTGTTCACCTCTGGTTCTCTGATCATTTTATGCAACTCCAATAAGCCACTGCTTTCAACAATGATTCTCTTACTTTAGCTAAAAGGAAGATCAATCTGAGAGTTATGCTGTGAGAATAATGAGTCACCCCATCCTACCACTACTTCCATCCAATATACAGAATTCTAGAAATCTAATAGACTTAAGATAATAATATACTCAAGTTAATTTATATATCATAATAAATATCCTCACCATACAATATACTTGTGAATAGTTGTGAAGTGGTTAAGAGAAATGTAACTTACAGAACTGTAGCTATAATAGTAAGAAATTATGAAGGAATGGAAACAGACTGGAGGTAGGGGGAGCTCTCTAGAGAGGGACCTTGGTTTAGGAGGTAGCATGACAGGTTTAGGAATAAAGATTAAAGTGGCTATAAATCCCGGTTTCTAAATGCAAGTTTGCAAGATAAGTTTCAATATTTCTTTTAGTTAAATTAAATCTGGTTTTCTCAAATTAGGATAAGAAGCTCCTTTCTGGTCTCAACTGTAACTCCCAAAAAAGTACAAGTCAAAGAAATGCCTGGACTGTAGTACTTGTATGGATGAGGAAGGCCTTCTAGGTTCCTGTCAATTATGACCACCACTGGCACCCTCAGTTTCAAAACTTAGACTGTCTAAAAGACCAGAGTGCTCTGGATGATATGTTTGAACCAAGAATCTTTCCAAAGGTCAAGAATGGTGAAGTATACAGCTGAGCATTCCTAGGTATATTCTGGGCACAATAAAGGACAGAAGTGGTATGGACCTATGAGAAGCAGAAGATATTAAGAAGAGGTGACAAGAATACACAAAAGAACTATACAGAAAAGATCTTCATGACCCAGATAACCATGATGGTGTGATCACTCACCTAGAGCCAGACATCCTGGAATGCGAAGTCAAGTGGGTCTTAGGAAGCATCACTATGAACAAAGCTAATAGAGGTGATAGAATTCCAGTTGAGCTCTTTCAAATCCTAAAAGATGATGCTGTGAAAGTGCTGCACTCAATATGCAGCAAACCTTGAAAACTCAGCAGCGGCCACAGCACTGGAAAAAGTCAGTTTTCATTCCAAACCCAAAGAAAGGCAATGCCAAAGAATGTTCAAACTACCACATGACTGCACTCATCTCACATGCTAGCAAATTAATGCTCAAAATCCTCCAAGCTAGGCTTAAACAGTATGTGAACTGAGAACTTCCACATGTTCAAGCTGAGTTTAGAAAAGGGAGACGAACCAGAGGTCAAATTGCCAAAATCCATTGGATCATTGAAAAAGCAAGAGTTCCAGAAAAACAGCTACTTCTGCTTTATTGACTACACCAAAGCCTTTGACTGTGTGGATCACAACGAACTGTGGAAAACCCTTCAAGAGATGGGAATACCAGACCACCTGACCTGCCTCCTGAGAAATCTGTATGCAGGTTAGGAAGCAACAGTTAGAACCGGACATGGGACAACAGACTGGTTCCAAATTTGGAAAGGAATACGTCAAGACTGCATATTGTCACCCTGCTTATTTAACTTCTATGCAGTGCACATCATTCAAAATGCCCAGCTGGATGAAGCACAAGCTGGAATCAAGATTGCCAGGATAAATATCAATAATCTCAGATAAAGAGATGACACCACCCTTTTGGCAGAAAGTGAAAAAGAACTAAAGAGCATCTTGATGAAAGTCAAGATGAGAAAGAGGAGAGTGGGAGAAGTTAGCTTAAAACTCAACATTAGAAAAACTAAGATCATGGCATCCAGTTCCATCACTTCACAGCAAATAGGTGGGGAATCAAATGAAACAGTGAGAGACTTTATTTTGGGGGGCTACAAAATCACTGCAGATAGTGACTGAAGCCATGAAATTAAAAGATGCTTGCTCCTTGGAAGAAAAACTATGACCAACCTAGACAGCATATTGAAAAGAAGAGACATTATTTTGCCAACAAAGGTCCATCTTGTCAAAGCTATGGGTTTTCCAGTAGTTAATGTATGGAGTTGGCCTATAAAGAAAGTGTGGAATAATTGATGCTTTTGAACTGGGGTGTTGGAGAAGACTCTTGAGAGTCCCTTGGAGACTCCTTGGACAAGGAGATCAAACCAGTCCATCCTAAAGGTAATCAGTCCTTAATATTCATTGAAAGGTGAAACTGAAACTCAAATACATTGGCCAGCTGATTTCTCTTCATTGGAAAAGACCCTGATGCTGGGAAAGATTGAAGGTGAGAGGAGAAGGGGACAATGGAGGATGAGCTGGTTGGAGGGCATCACTGACTCAGACTTGAGTTTGAGTAAGCTCCAGGAGCTGGTGACGGACAGGGAAGCCTGGCATGCTGCAGTCCACGGGGTCACAAAGAGTCGGACATGACTGAGTGCCTGAACTGAACTGAGGTATATCATACAGCTATCGCCTTTCATGTCTTTCCTCCTCAAGGCGCCAACACTAAATGACAGGACATTGTTTGCTCTTTTCCCATCTGTACAATTTTCCAGTTTGTTTTATAGTCTTGACATATCTTTCCCTCTCTTTTCTAATAACTCATATTGCTTTCAAAGTTAGTTGCCTCTTCTCAAAAGCAATGATCACAAGTTCTTCAATAAATTTAAAAAAAATTGAAGACAAAGAATACATAACAGTAAACATTCGTTATCTGAAATTGGGATTAGGGTGAAAACCTGTGTACCACAAAACCATAGATGTCAGTTGAAAATTTTCACTTAATATTTGTGTACATATTCATAAGTAAACAATCAAAAAGTAGAAAAAATTACATCAAAGTGCAAAGACTGATAAAACATACCAAAATGATAACAGTAGTTCTTTTTATACATATGTCTTTCCCATAATTGCTAGAGTGTTGCTTTGAGTATAGTAACAGAAAGCTAGAAGGTATTAATATAACAGAAGACCAGAAGAAACATATATCTATACCTAAGGAGGTTATGAAATGACATAACTGTGGTCTCCCCAGCATTCTCAGACACTGGTTAGAACCATCCTTGGGGAGTACATTACTCAGGTTTAACCCTGCAGAAGATGCAAAGTTGTGTCAGATGAAGACTGCTACCCCACAAATGTCTTTGCTGAAGACTGTCCTAGAGATCTTAGCAATGCAGCTTCACTGGTTTGCATAATCTGCCCCTTGCTCTGCAATGAGCCACACATCTCTACATGGTTAGGAGGAGCTCCTTTATGCTTCTTGTGAACCTCTCCACCTGAGGGTAAATTTAGAAGAGGGAAGTTAGTAGGATGAGCTAACACCCATTGGTTCAGTTGATTTCAGGGTAGTGATAGGTAGTGATTTCTCATCTTCCCCTTCCTCCACTATCCATTTTAGATTCCTCTCTCAACTATTATCGTTACAGATCTTGACTCAAATGGATGACTCAAACCTTCATTCTTAAGTGGTTGGACCTTGGATAATATTTTTCTGAGGCTGCACTTGTTACAGTTAAAACTAGCATGAGAGTCATAACTGTCATGTGTAGTTACAACTGGTGTGTGAGAAAGAAGAGATGTCCAACTGGATCATCTAGGCTGCACATGTATCATTCCTTACCTCCTTTAAGTATGAGCAACCCTCCCTCCTCCTGTTTATTAGAAGCGATCACTTCTTATATACAAAGAACACAAAAAGCAGCCATATCTTACATTTCAGTGAGGTCTTTGTTGTGTTCCCTGGCAAGAGTGCTCCCTTCACACATCAGAATCACTAAACCTGCATAGCCTAGAACTGTCAGAACAAGAAACACAAATTCTTGCTTTGAGATTGGGGTTGGAGAGGGGGTGGCCATAACTTTATTTTATTCATATAGTGGACTGATGCTGGACCAAATTGATTCTTATGATTTAATTTCAGCAAAACTGTTAATGGTCAGTAGGTCTGAAAAGAGGGTTACATAGTACTCTAGGGCTAAGTAGTCTATTTCAGTAGGGCACAGTGACATTCCAGAAACTACTAGAAAGTTGTATAACTGTCTGCTGCCGGTAGCTTGGTTCTGCTCTGGAAGTAGAACCCACACTGTGGTTCTCAACTAGAGCTTGCCATTAATTCTACCCTGAGTCTTTTTCTTAAATTAACATTTAATTAAAAGATGCTTACTCCTTGGAAGGAAAGTTATGACCAACCTAGATAGCATATTAAAAAGCAGAGACCTTACTTTGTCAACAAAGGTCCATCTAGTCAAGGCTATGGTTTTTCCAGTAGTCATATATGGATGTGAGAGAAAGCCGAGAATAGAAGAATTGATGCTTTTGATTGGTGATGTTGGAGAAGACTCTTGAGAGTCCCTTGGACTGCAAGGAGATCCAACCAGTCCATCCTAAAGGAGATCAGTCCTGGGTGTTCATTGGAAGGACTGATGCTGAAGCTGAAACTCCAATATTTTGGCCAACTGATGTGAAGAGCTGACTCATTTGAAAAGACCCTGATGCTGGGAAAGATTGAAGGCAGGAGGAGAAGGGGACAACAGAGAATGAGATGGTTAGATGGTACCACTGACTCAATGGACATGAGTTTGGGTAAACTCCAGGAGTTCTCGATGGACAGGGAGGCCTCATAGGGTTGCAAAGAGTCAGAAATAACTGAGTGACTGAACTGAACTGAGTCTTTTTCTATCATTGAAACCTTAACATCTAAACTCATGCTGGATTGCATTTTCAGTTAAACCTGCTACAGTTCAGTTCAGTTCAGTTCAGTCGCTCAGTCGTGTCCGATTCTTTGTGACCCCATGAACCGCAGCATGCCAGGCCTCCCTGTCCATCACCAACTCCCGGAGTCCACCCAAACCCATGTCCATTGAGTCAGTGATGCCATCCAACCATCTTATCCTCTGTGGTCCCCTTGTCCTCCTGCCCTCAATCTTCTCCAGCATCAGAGTCTTTTCCAATGAGTCAGCTCTTCACATCAAGTGGCCAAAGTATTGGAGTTTCAGCTTCAACATCAGTCCTTCCAATGAACACCCAGGACTGATCTCCTTTGGGATGGACTGGTTGGATCTCCTTGCAGTCCAAGGGACTCTCAAGAGTCTTCTCCAACACCACAGTTCAAAAGCATCAATTCTTTGGTGCTCAGCTTTCTTCACAGTCCAACTCTCACATCCATACATGACCACTCGAAAAACCATAGCCTTGACCAGATGGACCTTTGTTGGCAAGGTAATGTCTCTGCTTTTTAATATGCTATCTAGGTTGGTCATAACTTTCCTTCCAAAGAGTAAGAGTCTTTTAATTTCAAAGCTGCAATCACCATCAGCAGTGATTTTGGAGCCCAGAAAAATAAAGTCAGCAACTATTTCCACTGTTTCCCCATCTATTTGCCATGAATGATGGGACTGGATGCCATGATCTTAGTTTTCTGAATGTTGAACTTTAAGCCAAACTTTTTCACTCTGCTGTTTCACTTTCATCAAAAGGCTCTTTAGTTCTTCACTTTCTGCCATAAGGGTGGTGTCATCTGCATATTTGAGGTAGTTGGTATTTCTCCCAGCTACCTTGATTCCAGCTTGTGCTTCTTCCTGCCCAGCGTTTCTCATGATGTACTCTGCATAGAAGTTAAATAAGCAAGGTGACAATATACAGCCTTGACGTACTCCTTTTCCTATTTGGAACCAGTCTGTTGTTACATGTCCACTTCTAACTGTTGCTTCCTGACCTGCATACAGGTTTCTCAGGAGGCAGGTCAGGTGGTCTGGTATTCCCATCTCTTTCAGAATTTTCCACAGTTTATTGTGATCCACACAGTCAAAGGCTTTGGCATAGTCAGTAAAGCAGAAATGAATGTTTTTCTGGAACTCTCTTGCTTTTTTGATGATCCAGCAGATGTTGGCAATTTGATCTCTGGCTCCTCTACCTTTTCTAAAGCCATCTCGAACATCTGGAAGTTCACGGTTCATGTATTGCTGAAGCCTGGCTTGGAGGATTTTAAGCATCACTTTACTAGTGTGCGAGATGAGTACAATTGTGCAGTACTTTGAGCATTCTTTGGCATTTACCTATTCTGGCCCCATTCAAAACTGGTAATAGGTATATGGATCATAGCAGTTTCCCCAGGTTTGAAATGTGTTGCCTTCCTTGATGAACATATTAACAATTAGTCCTCTGGGGATGGGCAGTGGGGAGAGGAGGATCAACGTCTTTTATAGTGTTTGTTGATTTCCAGGATGTATATACTTCCACCACGAACAATTTCAAGCTTCCATCAAAGATGTGCAGAGATACACATTTGAACTCTTTTGACCTGGTCAGAGTCAGGTCCTGTTGGGGTAGAATTGCCACAATATTAGAGAATCTTACCTTTGACAACACGATCATGTGTTTTTTCAATGGACTCTAGATCTGAAAATTGACTCAGCTTCAGGAAGGCAGCGTAGCCCTCAGTTTCCTGTTTCTCCAATCTTGCCTTCTTCTGATTTAAAATATTATGTACATCCTTGTTGGTTGCCCATCTATTTTGCTCCTTGGGGCACCATATTCTATTAAGCATCTTCACAACTCTGTGGTCAAGCCCCCTTGGCTGCTCCTCTGACATTACCAGTTGTGATGGTAATTGGAGCTGACTGGCCTCTGGCAAATAAGCATTGCCAATGCTTAATGTTATTCTGGAGCTCTGTCATCCCAATGGCCATAAAGGAACCCAACTCTATGACTGATTTTCCTACCATTACCCCTAGCCTTTAGTGGAAAGTAACCATTGAATTTATTCGTGAAGCCTGTGCCTCAGCACCTCCCTGACAGCCTTGATGAATGTTGTGTCCCTTGGACTTAGGTATTTCTTGGTGAGTCCTCTGGCTTCACAAAATATATCCACACCAGAATGTTCCTTCCATGAGCCTTTCCATTTCTTCCTCTACCACTTGCCAAGGCAACTCAAGCATTTATGTTTCTCGTCTACCATCACTTTCTCCAAGTTCTAAGAACCACCCTACAAGTAAATTGGCCATGTCTCTCACATCCTTGTCAAGAAGTTAAAACCTGTGCCCTGAGAAAGTGCTTCCAAGTTAGTGAATTCTTGCTTATTCAATATTATCTGTGGATACCTTAACAAAGCATGCTTAAAATCTAATCCCAGTCATAATTCCTGTCTCCCAGTAATAAACATGATATCTTACTTTTGCAGACCAGTTAGGGGTACAATCTTCCCTTTTTTATTGGACTCAGCCCATCTCCACCTGAGTTATGCTGAGATTCAATTCTAACTATTGGCCTTGCTTCTAGGAAAAAAGATGAGGGTAATGCTCTGAGAGATCACCTGTTGACTTGTAGAGAAGAGGAATCTATATTTTATTCCTGTATTAGGGAAATTCTAGCTCTTATTAGACAGAGGTTGGCTATCTCATCAATCTCTGGATCCTAACCCAAATTTCTCAGGGTAGCAGCCCCCAGATAACCCTATCCTGCATTTCAGTGGCTGAGGTTTTCTCAACCAAGGTCTTGACCTTAGCATAACAGATCTCTCTGCACTGAGTATTTAAAATTCTCAATATAAAATAAAATTCTCTGGTAGTCCATGGGGTCACAAAGAGTCAGGCACAACTGAGTGACAGAGCACACAAGGAACTCTTATATTAAGGTCTTATCTTACTTCTCCATTGTGCCCAATCTTCCACTATATGAAATAAGGGCCAAGAGCCCTGTGACTCTTATACATAATCTTTTTAACTGCCCTATTTTCATTATACCTCTGCATCAATACAACTGATTAATAACCAGTCAACTCTTTGTCCCTCTAGAAATCCCTCAGGCATTGCAAAAGTATTCTAGCCACAGTTGTGAAATGCCTGAATCATCTCACCATTAAGATCATTCCCATCCACCAGGGCTTTTTACCAGATCAATACCAGTTAAACGTTTTAGTCATTGGCCGATCACCTAGTGACAGGCTTTTTCATGCCCCACATCCGCATGGGATGGAGTTCCTCTTGACAGCTAGGCAGTGAGTGGACCAGTCCTTGAGCCCCATCTCACATACAATCTGATTTTTTAGGCCATTGTCAGTATTATTATACAGCTCTCCAGGAAAAAGGTGCCAATGTGGAACCAGGCATGCAAGACATTTACTGGGGTAAAATTTCCCTGAGAAATAAGGAGAGAGGTAACAGAAGAAGGATTAAGCAGTGAAAACAATGATAAACTCATACAGGGGTATGACGGTGCCCTTGACGCTAGAGGAAGTTCTTCCATTAAATCTCAGTTCTGCTTTCTTGAAGAACTTCGTCACCCATTGTTTTCCGTAGATATTGACTTGATTCTCTGATAGGAATAGGGTTTTAAACTATTACCTTATATGTCATATCTGTTATGATTGCTAGGCACTATGTCTCCCCTAAGGGATATCTGGACAAATTTGGAAGCCCAAAGTTTATGGCTTGAATAGTCATAAACTTTACCAGACTAGGCTCATGTTTTCTTTGGCAAAATAATTTCCTCAAAGATTTAGAAAGCTCCAGGTATGCTTCCTATCAACTTCATGTGCCAACAGCTCCACCCATATGTTATTTTCTGGATACAACACATAGGTTTATGTTTCCTTGCTGCCTTGCTCCCATGCCTCTGCTTTACCTTAATTGCTTCCACTGAGGTCATCTGAATACAGGCTTGACTGAAAAGTCCCTATCTCAATCTGCTTTTTGAAGAAGTGCTAGGTTCTTCTGCTTGAAAATTCTTCATGAGAGATATTTGAAAAATAAGAGTCCTTTTCTTGCTATCTGATGTACAAAGGCTTTTCTAAACCTGCAAGGTCCCAAAAGAAGTTTGGCTTTCTTTTAACCTCTGTTGACAAATCTATTAATTATTGACTGAGTTAAATTTTCTTCCCTGTTTTACCTTGTTAAAAGCATCAAGGAGCAGCCAACACAGGAAATTTTTACTCTTTCCAAACACTTCCCTTAAAGCTTTAGGCCTAGTAAGCTCTCATCCTGCCTTCCAATTTATCACAGGCAACTGACTTAAAAAATATTTTACCACAACATCCAAGGATGACAGATTTCAAGCTTAACTGCTAAGATAATACCACATAGTTTGGGTTTCTCTTATGGACAGAATATGAATTCAAAGTATCAATTTTAGATAATAGTAAGGGTGAACTAACAAAAAAATCAAAACAATTCAGTAACTTAAGAATTATACAAGTTTCTGTCCTTTTTATGAAACATTCTAGAGAGGGTATTTCACATGTATTAACAATTGATAGTAGCTCCACCATCTTCAACATGATGGCTCTGATAGTCATCTTTTCAAGACTAAAGAGCATCAAGGTACCTGCATAGAAGTCTAAAAGAGTCATAAATAATTTCTGCTCATGTAATATTTGGGGAATTTATTTATGTAAGATAATTCTAAGGGGTTTAGGAGACTGTATTGCTACAATCATAGTTTAGTTACAATTCTATCAGTATGAAAGAAAGTAAGAACGTATTCCTACTGATAGCTCACTCTAACAGTTTCAGCTATTCCAATTTGTTTTCTCTTCAAATTCAACATGTCCATAACAAAACTCATGATTTTCTCCCATATTCAGCTTTTCATCCTGTTTTTTGTACATCTGTTAATGGCATCACCATTTTTCTTCTTATCCCTTCCCAACATATTGGAGTAATGGTTGGCTGTTTCTTCACCTTTATTATCCATGTCCAACTGGATATCAACAAATTACTTGTTTTTCTTGATTAGTGCCCTCCTTGTCATTCTCTTTTTTCTGTTTCCAAACCACCAATTTAGGCCATTCCTCATTACTACTTAACTCAATTATTGTGATGACTTTCTGAGTTGTCTGCACAACTCCATGTGTTTTCCAATTTTCCAAATAATCTGATAAACTAACTCTCCAAAGCATATCTCTGAACTATTAGTTTTATGTCCAACAGTTTTTAAGAGCCTATACAAAATTATATACCCTTTAATCTGCTATCTAATCTTGTATTCTATGTCTTTGACTTTTATTCCAAAAAGATTAGCTGCCAATGCCCCCTCCCCATACATGTGCTTTTTTCCACTTCCAAGCTTTTGCTAAGCCTATCCTGTACTTTGAAATTCACTTTTCCCCAATTTTTAAAGATAGCATAGGCTCTGGAGACCTGCTTTCTGATCTCAGTCTGAAAGTACATTGACTTTGACAAGATATCTAATATTTCTGTTTCATCACTTTTAAAAATGAGAATGAAAACACCCACTTTTCAAGGCTGTTTTTAGGAATAAATATAATTAAATTCAGTAAAGTGCCTATGGGAACCAATAGTAGATTAACTGAAGCAGAAGAGTGGATAAGTGAGCTGGAAGATAGAATGGTGGAAATAACTGCTGAAGAGCAAAATAAAGGAAAAAGAATGAAAAGAATTGAGGATAGCTTTCAGAGACCTCTGGAACAATATTGAACATGCCATCATTCAAGTTATAGGGGTCTCAGAGGAAGAAGAGAAAGAGAAAAATCAATGAGAGAATTTTTGAAGAGACTATAGTTGAAAACTTACCCAGCATGGGAAAGGAAATAATCAACTCCAAGAAGTGCAGAGTTCCATACAGGATAAACCCGAGGAGAAACATGTCGAGACACTAGTCAAGTTAATCAATACTAATTAGTGTCGAGACACTAATCAATACTAATCAAGTTAACAGAGATTAAACACAAAGAAAAATATTAAAAGCAGCAAAGAAAAAGCAACAAGTAACATACAAGGGAAACCCCATATGATTAACAGCTGATCTTTCAGTGGAAGCTCTGCAGGCCAGAAGGGAATGGCAGGATATGTTTAAAGTACTTAAACAAAAAATCTACATCCCAGATTATTCTATCCAACAAGGATCTCATTCAAACTTGATGGAGAAATCAAAAGCTTTACAGCCAAGCAAAAGTTAAAAGAATTTAGCACCACCAAACCAGTTTTAAACTATTATTATAGGGACTGGTGGCTCAGACAGTAAAATATCCACCTGCAATGCAGAACACCTGTGTTTGATCCTTGGGCTGGGAAGATCTCCTGGAGAAGCATATGGCAACCCACTCCAGTATTCTTGCCTGGAGAATTCCCATAGACAGAGGAGCCTGGCAGGCTACAGTCCATTGGGTCACAAAGAGTTGGACATGAAGGAAACAATAGCAAAAATTAATAACATAAAAGTGGATTCTTAGGGAAGATAAAAAAAATTGTCAAACCATTAGTCAAACTCACCAAGAAAAAAAAGGAGAAGACTCAAATTGACAAAATTAGAAATGAAGAAGGAGAGGTTACAACAGACAATACAGAAATACAAAGGATCATAAGAGACTACTATGAGCAACTATATGCAAATAAAATGGACAACCTAGAGAAATGGACAGATTCTTATAAAAGTTCAATCTTCCAAGACAGAACTAGGAAGAAATAGAAGTTATGAACAAGCCAATTTCAAGCACTAAAATTGAAACTGTGATCGAAAATCTCCCCTAAAAGCAAAAGATTAGGGCCAGATGGCTTCACAGTGAATTCTATTAAACATTTAGAGAAGAGCTAATCCCTAGCCTTCTAAAGCTCTTCCAAAAAATTGAAGAGGAAGGAACACTTCCAAACTCATTCTATGAGGCCACCATCACCCTAATACCAAAACCAGACAAAGACAACACACAAAAAAAGAAAATTACAAGCCAACATAACTGATAAACATAGATGCAAAATTCCTAAACAAAATTCTAGCAAACAGAATCCAATAACACATTAAAATGATAACACCATGATCAAGTCAGGTTTATTCCAGGGATACAAGGATTCTTCAATACACACAAATCAATCAATGTGATACACCATGTTAACAGATTGAAATACAAAAACTATATGATAACCTGAACAGATGCAGAAAAAGCTTTTGACACATTTCAAAACCCACTTATTATAAATAATAATAAAAAAATAACTCTTCAAAAATGGGTATAGAAGGGACCTACCTCAACATACTAAGGCTATATATGATAAACCCACAGAAACATTATTCTCAATAGTGAATAACTGAAAACATTCCCTCTAAGATCAGGAACAAGACAAGGGTAACCACTCTCACCACTACTATTCAACATAGTTTTGGAAGTCCTAGGTATGGCAATCAGAGAAGAAAAAGAAATAAAAGGAATCCAGATTGGAATAGAAGTAAACCTCAGTGTTTGCAGATGACATGATACTATACATAGAAAGCCCTAAAGATACCATCAAAAAATTACTAGAGCTAATCAGCGAATTTAACAAAGTGGCAGGATATGAAATCAATACACAGAAATCAACTGTATTCCTATACTCTAATAATGAAATATAAGCAAAAGAAGTTAGGGAATCAATCCCATTTGCACTGCAACAAAAAGAATAAAATACTTAGGAATAAACCTACCTAAGGGGACAAATGGGGAATCCGTGGTGGCTCAAATAGTAAAGAATCTTCATGCAATACAGGAGACCCATGTTTGATCCCTGGGTTGGGAAACTTCCCTGGAAGAGGAAATGGCAACTCACACCAGTATTCTTGCCTGGAGAATCCCATGGACAGAGGAGGCTGGCAGGCTACAGTCCATGGGTTCACACAGAGTCAGACAGGACTGAATGACTAAGTGCAAGCGGAATAATTATGCAAAGCAAATTACATGCCAGGCTCATAATTATATCTCAATAAATTACATACTTAAGCATCTCAAAAATTCATTACCATATGTAAAATAGATAGCCAATGGGAATTTGCTGCATGACTCAGGGAATTCAAACAGGGGCTCTGTAACAACCTAGAGGGTTGTAATGGTGAGGGAAGAGGGAGGAATGTTTAAGTGGGAGTGGATATGGGTAAACCTATGGCTGATTCATGTTGATGTTTAGTAGAAATCAACGAAAGAGTGTAAGGCAATTATTCTTCAATTAAAAATTAATTAAAAAAATTAAATGCCTATGGATAATATGCATTCAATTAAGGTCAATTTCATTTTCTCTATTGAAATTTTGCCTATTTTCATTATTACCTCCTCTGTTAAGTCTATTGCACTAATTACATTATTGCTAGTCTTGTCACAGATAAATTCCCAAATATCAACCTGCTTGTATAGTTGGATTCTCTCTGTTATACCTTTGCTATTGTCACAAGATAATGTCCTGGTTCTTCCAAAGGTCCAATGTGAATAAGAGACATACAGAATAGATCTAAATAAAATCAATAGCTTGGAAGAAATCCAACCAAGACTTTGGTCTTACTAAATCCTAATCAACTCATAAATGAGGGTAGGATAATAAATGATTTGTTGTCTTAGGTCACTGAGTTTGGAGTGGTTTTCTATGAAGCATTGTTGTAACAAAACTTATAACTTTATATTGTAATATTAAACATAGTACACTCAACAAATATGCAATAAACTGTACAAAATTTAAGCAAATAACAACTGTAATCATAATACTGGTAACTGTGTACCCTCAAATTAAACATCATATTAGAAAAAATAATTTTATAAGATACTCAGGTTTTTCATTTTCAGAAGTTGCTGATTCAAAAACCAGCAACTTGGATGGGACAAGATGGTGGAGTAGAGAGTTTTGGGGCTTGCCTCTTCCCATGGACATAAGCCATAATTACAACTACATATAGAGAAACTTCCTCTGAGAATAACATGAAGACAAAGAGAAGAGATTGTCCACCACTAAAGATAGAACAGAAAAGCTACAGAGACATGATATGGCCAGGACCCATACCCACAGTGCTGCAATCCATCAGTGGGAGGGATATTACAGCCTTGGAGGTTCTCCCTAAAAACCAAAGGCTCTAAATCCTGTGTTGAGCTCCCCAGCTTAGATGACTTGCACTGGGAAGATGAGTCTCTGAGCAACTAGCTTTGAAAATGAGAGACTCTTACCTGTGGGTGAGTCAGAGGGCTATAGGAAACTAAGACTCTGCTCTTGAAGGATGCATGCAAAAACTGACTTCCTTCTAGTCCCAGAAGAGAGGCAACAGTCTGAAAAATGAAAGTCATACATGCTGGAGACTCACTGACTAAGTTTAGGGCATGTCCCAGATGAGCATGGAGCTGTTGGAATTTTCTCTGGGAAAAGAAGAGCTGGTGGGCCCCAGTTTGGGTATACATGTATGGTGAGGGGTTGTGGGGGCAGCTCCTCCTCTACCTAGATGGCCTGGTATAAGAGGTACCATTTCTTAATCTCTTCATCTAACATATTAGTACCATTTGACTCATCCTGGTTTCACCTGAGGACCCAACAGAATTAACATACCTCCAAAAAATTCCATCAAAACTTTATAGACCAGAGAGAATGGCAGGACATATTCAAATTATTGAATGGAAAAAAAAAAAACCCTTACAACCAAAATACTCTGTCTGACAAGGTTATTAGGAACTGAAGGAGATATAAAAAGTTTCCCAGATAAGCAAAAACTAGAGGATTTCACAATCATTAAATTGAGCTCACCAAAAAATGTCTAAGGGCACTTTTTAAACAGAATAAAAGACCACACTAGAAATATAAAAATTACAAAAGCAAATGTTTCCTTTGTTGTTATTGTTGTTTAGTCACTAAGTCATGTCCAACTCCTTTTGCAACCCCATGGACTATAGCTTTCCCGGCTTCTCTGTTCATGGAATTTCCCTGGCAAGAATACTGGAGTGAGTTGCTATTTCCTCCTCCAGGGGATCTTTCTGACCCAGAAATCAAACTTATACCTCCTGCACTTGCAGGAGGATTCTTTACTGCCCATATACATCCTTGGCAAAGGCAAAAATAGAGTAAAAGTAGTGGATTAACCACCTACATAAATATATTATAAAGGTTAAAAGACAAAGCTAGTAAAATCTTATATATCAACAATGAATAGTTAAGGGATACACAAAATAAAAAGATGTAAAAGATGACATTAAAAAAAATGCTGGTGGTTAGGAATAAAAATATAGTGCTTTTAGAACATGCTTAAACTTAAGCACCCATCAAATTAAATTGACAACTATATACATAGTTTGTTACATAGGAACTTCATAGTAACCCCAAACCAAAAATAAATAATGTGTGCATGCTCAGTCATTCAGTCATCTCTGACTCTTTGCAACCACATGGAATGTAGCCCACCAGGTTCCTCTGTGCATGGAATTTTCTAGGAAAAATACTGGAGTGGGTTGTCATGTCCTACTCCAGAGGATCCTCCTAACTCAGGGGTCGAATTTGTGTATCTAGCATCTCCTGCATTGGCAGCTGAATTCTTTACCACTGAGCCACTTGAGAAGCCCCCAAATAATAGATACACAAAAAATAAAGATAAAGAAATGTAAACATAACGCTAGAGAAAATCTTCAAATCATAAGGGAAGAGAGCAAGAGAGGAAGAAAGGAACAAAAAAGAACAACAAAAATAACCAGAACACAATTAACAAAATGGTAATAAGTAAAAAGTTATCAATGATTATTTTAAATGTGAATGAAATAAATGCTCCAATCAAAACACAGAGGGTGGCTTAATGTATATATTAAAAAGACACATATATATGCTGTTTACAAGAGAATCACTTCAGAGCTAGTGACACAACAGACTGAAACTGAGGGGATTAAAAAAATGGTATTCTATACAAATGAAACCAAAAAGAAATTGTCGGTAGCAATACTTACAGCAGAAAAAATAAACTTTAAAGCAAAGACTGAACTAAGAGACAAAGAAGGACAAAACAATGATACAGGGATCAATCCAAGAAGAACATATAACATTCACAAATATGTATGTATGTATGTATGTATGTATGTATGTATCCAACATAGGAATACCAAACGTATAAGAAAATATTAACAAACATAAAGGGAGATATTGCCAGTAATGCAGTAGTAGAGGACTTCAAAAGCCTGCTAACATCAATGGTTAGATTATTTAGACAGAAAATTAATAAGGAAACATTGGCATTAAATGACACCTTTTTCCAGATGGACTTAATACATATATCAGACATTCACTCAGATGAAACAGAGAACACATTGTTGTCAAGTGCATGGGACACATTGTCCAAGATAGATCACACACTAGGCAACAAAAGAGTCTCAATAAATTTAAGACTGAAATTATATCATGCATCTCTTACCACAACTTTATGAACCTAAAAATCAACTTCAAGAAAAAAGCTGGAAAAAAAGGTATAGTCTAAACGTGTAACTAAACAACCAATGGGTCATTGAAAAAATCAGAGGACCAAAAGCACCTGGAGATAAAAATGGAAACATAACATTTCAAAATCAATGTGTTTGAGCAAAGGCAGTTCTAAGAGGGAAATTTGCAACAATAAAAGCCTATCATTTGAGAAAAATCTCAAGTAAGCAATCTAATCTTATACTTAAAAAAACTAGAAAAAGAAGAACAAAGAAGGTCCAAAGTTAGTAGAAGGTAGAAAATCATTAAATAAGATCAGACATAAATGAAATAGTTTCAAAGGTAGGGGAAAAAATCAATAATTCTTATTGATTTGATTCTTCTCCCTTTGTTTCTTGATGAGTCTGGCTAACGGTTTCTCAATTCTATTTACCTCCTTAAAGAAACAGTTTTTGGTTTTGTTGATTTTTGCTATGATCTCTTTTGTTTCTTTTGCATTTATTTATGCTCTAATTTTTAAGATTTCTTTCCTTCTACTAACCCTGGGGTTCTTCATTTCGTCCTTTTCTAGTTGCTTTAGGTGTAAAGTTAGGTTATTTATTTAAGTTTTTTCTTGTTTCTTGAGGTAAACCTGTATTGCTATCAACCTTCCCCTTAGCACTGCTTTTTTTTTTTTTTTTTTTTGCTTTTTTTTAAAAGTGTCCCATAGGTTTTGGGTTGTTGTGTTTTCATTTTCATTCATTTCTATGCATATTTTGATTTCCTTTCTTATTTCTTCTATGATTTGTTGGTTATTCATAAGTGTGTTATTTAGCTTCCATATGTTGGAATTTTTAATACTTTTTTCCTATAATTGATATCTAATCTAACTGCATTGTGGTCAGAAAAGATGCCTGGAATGATTTCAATTTTTTTTAATTTACCAAAGCTAGATTTATGGGCCAGGATGTGATCTATTCTGGAGAAGGTTCCGTGTACACTTGAGAAAAAGATGAAATTGACTGTTTGGGGGTGAAACGTCCTATAGATATCAATTAGGTCTAGCTGGTCCATTGTGTCATTTAAAGTTTGTGTTTCCTTGTTAATTTTCTCTTTTGTTGATCTATCTATAGGTGTGAGTCGGGTATTAAACTCTCCCACTATTATTGTGTTATTGTTAATTTACCCTTTCATACTTGTTAGCATTTGCCTTACATATTGCAGTGCTCCTATGTTGGGTGCACATACATTTTTATAATTGTTATATCTTCTTCTTGGATTGATCCTTTGATCATTGTGTAGTGTCCTTCTTTGTATCTTTTCACAGCCTTTATTTTAAAGTCTATTTTATCTGATATAATCCTCTACATAGAAAACGCTAAAGACTCTACCAGAAAATTACTAGAGCTAATCAATGAATATAGTAAAGTTGCAGGATATAAAATTAACACACAGAAATCCCTTACATTCCTATACACTAACAATGAAAAAACAGAAAGAGAAATTAAGGAAACAATACCATTCACCATTGCAACAAAAGGAATAAAATACTTAGGAGTATATCTACCTAAAGAAACAAAGAACCTATACATAGAAAACTATAAAACACTGATGAAAGAAATCAAAGAGGACACAAATAGGTGGAGAAATATAACGTGTTCATGGATTGGAAGAATCAATATTGTCAAAATGGCTATTCTACCCAAAGCAATCTATAGATTCAATACAATCCCTATCAAGCTCCCAACGGTATTTTTCACAGAACTAGAACAAATAATTTCACAATTTGCATGGAAATACAAAAAACCTCGAATAACCAAAGTAATCTTGAGAAAGAAGAATGAAACTAGAGGAATCAACCTGCCTGGCTTCAGACTATACTACAAAGCGACAGTCATCAAAACAGTATGGTATTAGCACAAAGACAGAAATATAGATCAATGGAACAAAATAGAAAGCCCAGAGATAAATTCATGAACCTATGGACACCTTATCTTCAACAAAGGAGGCAAGAGTATACAATGGAGAAAAGACAACCTCTTTAACAAGTGATGGTGGGAAAATTGGTCAACCACTTGTAAAAGAATGAAACTAGAACACTTTCTAACACCTTACACAAAAATAAACTCAAAATGGATTAAAGATCTTAATATAAGACCAGAAACTATAAAATTCCTAGAGGAGAACATAGGCAAAACACTCTCAGACATAAATCACAACAGGATCCTCTATGACCCACCTCCTAGAATATTGGAAATAAAAGCAAAAGTACACAAATGGGACCTAATTAAACTTAAAAGCTTTTGCACAACAAAGGAAACTATAAGCAAGGTGAAAAGACAGCCATCAGAATGGAAGAAAATAATAGCAAATGAAGCAACTGACAAAGGATTAATCTCAAAAATATACAAGCAACTCCTGCAGCTCAATTCCAGAAAAATAAATGACCCAATCAAAAAATGGGCCAAAATACTAAACAGACTTCTCTAAAGAAGACATACAGAGGGCTAACAAACACATGAAAAGATGCTCAACATCACTCATTATCAGAGAAATGCAAATCAAAATCACAATGTGGTACCATTTAACACCAGTCAGAATGGCTGTTATCCAAAAGTCTACAAACAATAAATGCTGGAGAGGGTGTGGAGAAAAGGGAACCCTCTTACACTGTTGGTGGGAATGCAAACTAGTACAGCCGCTATGGAAAACAGTGTGGAGATTCCTTAAAAAACTGGAAATAGAACTGCCATATGACCCAGCAATCCCACTCCTGGGCATACACACTGAGGAAACCAGAACTGAAGGAGACATGTGTATCCCAATGTTCATTGCAACACTGTTTATAATAGCCAGGACATGGAAGCAACCTAGATGCCCCAGAACAGACCAATGGATAAGAAAGGTACATATACACCATGGAATATTACTCGGCTATTAAAAAGAATACATTTGAATCAGTTCTAATGAGGGGGATGAAACTGGAGCCCATTATACAGAGTGAAGTAAACCAGAAAGAAAACCACCAATACAGTATACTAACACATCTATATATGGAATTTAGAAAGATGGTAACAATAACCCTATATGAAAGACAGAAACAGAGTCACAGATGTATAGAACAGACTTTTGGACTCTGTGGGAGAAGGCAAGGGTGAGATGATCTGACAGAATAGCATTGAAACATGTATATTATCAATTGTGAAACAGATCACCAGTCCAGATTTGATGCATGAGACAAGCGCCCAGGTCTGGTGCACTAGGATGACCCAGAGGGATGGGATGGGGAGGGAGGTGGGAAGGGGGGTTCAGGATGGGGAACACATGTAGATCCATGGCTGATTCATGTCAATGTATGGCAAAAACCACTACAATATTGTAAAGTAATTAGCCTCTAACTAATATAAATAAATGAAAAAAATAAATAAATAAATCTAAGAGTTTTTTGAAAAGATAAACAATATTAATAAACCTTTAGAAACACTCATTTAAGAAGTAAAGAGAGAAGGCTCAGTTATATAAAATCAGAAATGAATGATGAGTTACAATCAACATTATGAAATACAAAATATTCTAAGAGGTTACTACAAAAAACTTTATGCTGACAAACTGGAAAACCTAGAAGAAATGAATAAATTCCTAGAAACATATAATCTTCCAAGGCTGAATCAGGAAAAAATAGAAAATATAAACATATCATTGCTACTACTCAGAATGAATCAGTAATTTTAAAACTCCCAACAAAGAAAAGTCCAGGACCAGACAGCTTCACAGGTGAATTCTACAAGACATTTAAAGAATATTTACTACTTATCCTTCACAAAGTTTTCCAAAGTATTAAAGAGAATGGAATGCTTTAGAACTCATTTTGCAATGGTGGCATCACCCTGATACCAAACTACACAAAAACACCACATGCATACACAAAGATAACAGGCCAATATCACTGATGGACATGATGCAAAAAATTCCTCTACAAAATATTAGCAAACTGAATTCCATGATACATAAGAAGGGTCATACACCATAATCAAGTTGGATTTATTACAGGGATATAAGGATGACTTAATATCCAAAGTCAATCAACATGACATACCACATTAACAAACTGAAGGATAAAAATCATATTATCATCTCAGTAGATGCAGAAAAAGGTTTTGACAAAATTCAACATCATTTTATGATTAAAAACCTCTCCACAAAGTGAGTATGGAGGGAACATTCTCAATATGATCAAGGCCACATACTCATAGCCAGCATCATACTCAATGGTGAAAAGTTGAAAGATCCCTAAGATCAGAAACAAGATAAGAATGCTCAATCTCACTACATTTATTTAACATAGCATTGCAATTTCTATCCATAGCAATGAGACAAGAAAAAGCAATAAAATGTATCCAAACTGGAATAGAAAAATGTAAAACTCACTGTTTGCAGGTAATATGATGCTATATGTAGAAAATCCTAAAGATGCCACTAAAAAAAAATCTATTAAAATTGATCACTGAATTCAGTAAAGTTGCAGGTTACAATACTAACATGGAAGTTTGAAATTTGTTGAATTTTTATACACTATCAAGAAATTTTCAGAAATAGAAATTAAGAAAATAATCCCATTTACAATCACATCAAAAAGAATAAAATATCAAGAATAAACCTAACTGAGGTAGAAGACCTATACTTGGAAAATCATATTACAGAGATGAAAGAAATTAAAGAAGTGACAAATGGAAAAATATACCTTGTTCATTGATTGGAAAAATAAATATTGTTAAAATGATCATACTACCCAGGGAAACCAATAGATTCAAAGCAAGCCATATCAAAATACCAATGATATTTTTCAGAGAACTAAAACAAATAATTCTAAAATTTGTATGTAACAACAAAAGACTCAGATAGCTAAAGAAATATTGAGACAAAAGAACAAAATTGGAGGTATCATGCTCTTTGCATTCAAACTACCTACAAAGCTATAGTTAACAAAACAGACTAGTTACTGACACAAAAACAGGTACATCAATCAATGGAATGCAGAAATGAACTCACACATATATGGGTAATTAATCTATGGTATAAGAGGCAAGAAAATATAGGAGGGAAAAGAAAACCTCTTCAATAAATAATGTTGGTAAAACTGGACAGCTACATGTATAAGAATCAAATTGGACCATTTTCTTACAACATATATAAAATAAATTAAAAATGGATTTAAGATTAAATATGACCAGAAACCTTAAAACTGCAAGAAGAAAACAGTCAGTATGCTCTTTGAATTCAGCCTTAGCAACTTGGAGGTAGGGGGATAGGGATCTATCACCTTTCATAGGGGAAACAAAAGCAAAAAATAATCAAATGGGGCTACATGAAACTAAAAACTTTGCTTTTAGTGAAAGCAAAATGAAGGGAACTAACAACACAATGAAAAGCAAGCTACTGAATGGGAGAGAAATATTTGCAAATGATATATTAGATAAAATTATACAAAGAAATGATACAATTCAGTCTTAAAACAAAAAGCAATTCCAATTAAAAATGAGCAGAGACGTGAATAGACACTTTTCCAAAGAAGACATACAGGTGGCCAACAATATACTCAACATCACTAATCTTCAAAACAGGTAAATCAGAACCACAGTGTTATATCACCTCATACCGGTCAGAATGGCTTTAACTTAAAAACCAGCAAATAATTGTTGGCAAGGATGTGGAGAAAATGGAATCAATGTGCACTGTTGGTGAGAATGTAAACTAGTGGGCCACTATGGAAAACAGTATGGAGGGTTTCTTAACTTTATCTATTTTAAAAGAACCCACCATACAATTCAGCAATTCTACTTCTTGGTATTTACCTCAAGAAAACAAAAGCACTAATTCAAAAAGATATATGCACTCTTATGTTTACTGCAGCATTATTTACAACAGCCAAAGTATGGAAGCAACCTAACGCTCATTGATAGGTGAATGAATAAAGAAGATGTGGCATAATGCAATATTGCTCACCCGTTAAAAAATGAAAGTATTCCTTTTGTGACAATACGGTTGAACCTAGAGTGTATTGTGAAGTGAAATCACTCAGTCGTGTCCGACTCTTTGCGACCCCATGGACTGTAGCCTACCAGACTCCTCTGTCCATGGAATTTTCCAGGCAAGAGTACTGGAGTGGGTTGCCATTTCCTTCTCCAGAGTGTCTTTTTTTTTTTTTTTTTTTTCATTTATTTTTATTAGTTGGAGGCTAATTACTTTACAATATTGTAGTGGTTTTTGTCATACATTGACATGAATCAGCCATGGATTTACATGTATTCCCCATCCTGATCCCCTCTCCCACCTCCCTCTCCATTCGATTCCTCTGGGTCCTCCCAGTGCACCAGGCCCGAGCACTTGTCTCATGCATCCAGCCTGGGCTGGTGATCTGTTTCACCCTAGATAATATACAGGTTTCAATGCTGTTCTCTCGAAACATCCCACCCTCACCTTCTCCCACAGAGTCCAAAAGTCTGTTGTATACATCTGTGACTCTTTTTCTGTTTTGCATATAGGGTTATTGTTACCTTCTTTCTAAATTCCATATATATGTGTTAGTATACTGTATTGGTCTTTATCTTTCTGGCTTACTTCACTCTGTATAACGGGCGCCAGTTTCATCCATCTCATTAGAACTGATTCAAATGAATTCTTTTTAATGGCTGAGTAATACTCCATGGTGTATATGTACCACGGCTTCCTTATCCATTCAACTGCTGATGGGCATCTAGGTTGCTTCCATGTCCTGGCTATTATAAACAGTGCTGCGATGAACATTGGGGTGCACGTGTCTCTTTCAGATCTGGTTTCCTCGGTGTGTATGCCCAGAAGTGGGATTGCTGGGTCATACGGCAGTTCTAATTCCAGTTTTTTAAGAAATCTCCATACTGTTCCCCATAGCGACTGTACTAGTTTGCATTCCCACCAACAGTGTAAGAGGGTTCCCTTTTCTCCACACCCTCTTCAGCATTTATTGCTTGTAGACTTTTGGATAGCAGCCATTCTGACTGGCGTGTAATGGTACCTCATTGTGGTTTTGATTTGCATTTCTCTGATAATGAGTGATGTTGAGCATCTTTTCATGTGTTTGTTAGCCCTTTGTATGTCTTCTTTAGAGAAATGTCTGTTTAGTTCTTTGGCCCATTTCTTGATTGGGTCATTTATTTTTCTGGAATTGAGCTGTAGGAGTTGCTTGTATATTTTTGAGATTAATTCTTTGTCAGTTGCTTTGTTTGCTATTATTTTCTCCCATTCTGAGGGCTGTCTCTTCACCTTGCTTATAGTTTCCTTTGTTGTGCAAAAGCTTTTAAGTTTAATTAGGTCCCATTTGTGTAGTTTTGCTTTTATTTCCAGTATTCTAGGAGGTGGGTCATAGAGGATCCTGTTGTGATTTATGTCTGAGAGTGTTTTGCCTATGTTCTCCTCTAGGAGTTTTATAGTTTCTGGTCTTGCATTTAGATCTTTAATCCATTTTGAGTTTATTTTTGTGTAAGGTATTAGAAAGTGTTCTAGTTTCATTTTTTTTTTTTTAGCACTCCCTGGTAGATGGTTCCTAACTTTATTTTTTTTTTTTTTTTTCCAGTGGGTTTTGTCATACATTGATATGAATCAGCCATGGATTTACATGTATTCCCCATCCCGATCCCCCCTCCCACCTCCCTCTGCACCCGATTCCTCTGGGTCTTCCCAGTGCACCAGGCCGGAGCACTTGTCTCGTGCATCCCACCTGGGCTGGTGATCTGTTTCACCATAGATAGTATACGTGCTGTTCTTTTGAAATATCCCACCGTCACATTCTCCCACAAAGTTCAAAAGTCTGTTCTGTATTTCTGTGTCTCTTTTTCTGTTCTGCGTATAGGGTTATCGTTATCACATTTCTAAATTCCATATACATGTGTCAGTATGCTGTAATGTTCTTTATCTTTCTGGCTTACTTCACTCTGTATAAGGGGCTCCAGCTTCATCCATCTCATTAGGACTGGTTCAAATGAATTCTTTTTAATGGCTGAGTAATATTCCATGGTGTATATGTACCACAGCTTCCTTATCCATTCATCTGCTGATGGACATCTAGGTTGCTTCCATGTCCTGGCTATTATAAACAGTGCTGCAATGAACATTGGGGTGCACATGTCTCTTTCAGATCTGGTTTCCTCAGTGTGTATGCCCAGAAGTGGGATTGCTGGGTCATATGGCAGTTCTATTTCCAGTTTTTTAAGAAATCTCCACACTGTTTTCCATAGCGGCTGTACTAGTTTGCATTCCCACCAACAGTGTAAGAGGGTTCCCTTTTCTCCACACCCTCTCCAGCATTTATTGCTTGTAGACTTTTGGATAGCAGCCATCCTGACTGGCGTGTAATGGTACCTCATTGTGGTTTTGATTTGCATTTCTCTAATAATGAGTGATGTTGAGCATCTTTTCATGTGTTTGTTAGCCATCTGTAGGTCTTCTTTGGAGAAATGTCTGTTTAGTTCTTTGGCCCATTTTTTGATTGGGTCATTTATTTTTCTGGAATTGAGCTTCAGGAGTTGCTTGTATATTTTTCAGATTAATCCTTTGTCTGTTGCTTCATTTGCTATTATTTTCTCCCAATCTGAGGGCTGTCTTTTCACCTTACTTATAGTTTCCTTTGTAGTGCAAAAGCTTTTAAGTTTCATTAGGTCCCATTTGTTTAGTTTTGCTTTTATTTCCAATATTCTGGGAGGTGGGTCATAGAGGATCTTGCTTTAATTTATGTCGGAGAGTGTTTTGCCTATGTTCTCCTCTAGGAATTTTATAATTTCTGGTCTTACACTTAGATCTTTAATCCATTTTGAGTTTATTTTTGTGTATGGTGTTAGAAAGTGTTCTAGTTTCATTCTTTTACAAGTGGTTGACCAGTTTTCCCAGCACCACTTGTTAAAGAGGTTGTCTTTTTTCCATTGTATATCCTTGCCTCCTTTGTCAAAGATAAGGTGTCCATAGGTTCATGGATTTATCTCTGGGCTTTCTATTCTGTTCCATTGATCTATATTTCTGTCTTTGTGCCAGTACCATACTGTCTTGATGACTGTGGCTTTGTAGTAGAGTCTGAAGTCAGGCAGGTTGATTCCTCCAGCTCCATTCTTCTTTCTCAAGATTACTTTGGCTATTCGAGGTTTTTTGTATTTCCATACAAATTGTGAAATTCTTTGGTTTAGTTCTGTGAAAAATACCATTGGTAGCTTGATAGGGATTGCATTGAATCTATAGACTGCTTTGGGTAAAATAGCCATTTTGACAATATTAATTCTTCCAATCCATGAACACGGTATGTTTCTCCATCTGTTTGTGTCCTCTTTGATTTCTTTCATCAGTGTTTTATAGTTTTCTATGTATAGGTTCTTTGTTTCTTTAGGTAGATATACTCCTAAGTATTTTATTCTTTTTGTTGCAATGGTGAATGGTATTGTTTCCTTAATTTCTCTGTCTGTTTTTTCATTGTTAATATATAGGAATGCAAGGGATTTCTGTGTGTTAATTTTATATCCTGCAACTTTACTATATTCATTGATTAGCTCTAGTAATTTTCTGGTAGAGTCTTTAGGGTTTTCTATGTAGAGGATCATGTCATCTGCAAACAGTGAGAGTTTTACTTCTTCTTTTCCTATCTGGATTCCTTTTACTTCTTTTTCTGCTCTGATTGCTGTGGCCAGAACTTCCAACACTATGTTGAATAATAGTGGTGAGAGTGGGCACCCTTGTCTTGTTCCTGATTTCAGGGGAAATGCCTTCAATTTTTCACCATTGAGGGTGATGCTTGCTGTGGGTTTGTCATATATAGCTTTTATTATGTTGAGGGATGTTCCTTCTATTCCTGCTTTTTGGAGAGTTTTAATCATAAATGAGTGTTGAATTTTGTCAAAGGCTTTCTCTGCATCTATTGAGATAATCATATGGTTTTTATCTTTCAATTTGTTAATGTGGTGTATTACATTGATTGATTTGCGGATATTAAAAAATCCTTGCATTCCTGGGATAAAGCCCACTTGGTCATGGTGTATGATTTTTTTAATATGTTGTTGGATTCTGTTTGCTAGAATTTTGTTAAGGATTTTTGCATCTATGTTCATCAGTGATATTGGCCTGTAGTTTTCTTTTTTTGTGGCATCTTTGTCTGGTTTTGGAATTAGGGTGATGGTGGCCTCATAGAATGAGTTTGGAAGCTTACCTTCTTCTGCAATTTTCTGGAAGAGTTTGAGTAAGATAGGTGTTAGCTCTTCTCTAAATTTTTGGTAGAATTCAGCTGTGAAGCCATCTGGTCCTGGGCTTTTGTTTGCTAGAAGATTTTTTATGACAGTTTCAATTTCCTTGCTTGTGATGTGTCTGTTAAGATCTTCTATTTCTTCCTGGTTCAGTTTTGGAAAGTTATACTTTTCTAAGAATTTGTCCATTTCATCCAAGTTGTCCATTTTATTGGCATAGAGCTGCTGGTAGTAGTCTCTTATGATCCTTTGTATTTCAGTGTTATCTGTTGTGATCTCTCCATTTTCATTTCTAATTTTGTTAATTTGGTTTTTCTCTCTTTGTTTCTTAATGAGTCTTGCTAATGGTTTGTCAATTTTGTTTATTTTTTCAAAAAACCAGCTTTTAGCTTTGTTGATTTTTGCTATGGTCTCTTTAGTTTCTTTTGCATTTATTTCTGCCCTGATTTTTAAGATTTCTTTCCTTCTGCTAACTCTGGGGTTCTTCATTTCTTCCTTCTCTAATTGCTTTAGGTGTAGAGTTAGGTTATTTAATTGGTTTTTTTCCTGTTTCTTGATGTAAGCCTGTAATGCTATGAACCTTCCCCTTAGCACTGCTTTTACAGTGTCCCATAGGTTTTGGGTTGTTGTGTTTTCATTTTCATTCATTTCTATACATATTTTTATTTCTTTTTTTATTTCTTCTATGATTTGTTGGTTATTCAGAAGCGTGTTATTTAGCCTCCATATGTTTGAATTTTTAACAATTTTTTCCCTGTAATTGAGATCTAATCTTACTGCACTGTGGTCAGAAAAGATGACTGGAATGATTTCAATTTTTTTGAATTTTCCAAGACCAGATTTATGGCCCAGGATGTGATCTATTCTGGAGAATGTTCCGTGTGCACTTGAGAAAAAGTTGAAGTTGATTGTTTTGGGGTGAAATGTCCTATAGATATCAATTAGGTCTAGCTGGTCCATTGTGTCATTTAAGGTTTGTGTTTCCTTGTTAATTTTCTGTTTAGTTGATCTATCCATAGTTGTGAGTGGGGTATTAAAGTCTCCCACTATTATTGTGTTACTATTAATTTCCTCTTTCATACTCGTTAGCGTTTGCCGTACATATTGCAGTGCTCCTATGTTGGGTGCATATATATTTATAATTGTTATATCTTCTTTTTTGATTGATCCTTTGATCATTATGTAGTGTCCTTCTTTGTCTCTTTTCACTTCCTTTATTTGAAAGTCTATTTTATCTGATATGAGTATTGCGACTCCTGCTTTCTTTTGGTCTCCGTTTGCATGAAATATTTTTTTCCAGCCCTTCACTTTTAGTCTGTATGTGTCTCTTGTTTTGAGGTGGGTCTCTTGTAGACAGCATATATAGGGGTCTTGTTTTTGTGTCCATTCAGCCAATCTTTGTCTTTTGGTTGGGGCATTCAACCCATTTACATTTAGGGTAATTATTGATAGGTGTGGTCCCATTGCCATTTACTTTGTTGTTTTGGGTTCACGTTTATACAACCATTCTGCATTTCCTGTCTAGAGAAGATCCTTTAGCATTTGTTGAAGAGCTGGTTTGGTGGTGCTGAATTCTCTCAGCTTTTGCTTATCTGTAAAGCTTTTGAGTTCTCCTTCATATCTGAATGAGATCCTTGCTGGATACAGTAATCTAGGTTGTAGCTTATTCTCTTTCATTACTTTCAGTACGTCCTGCCATTCCCTTCTGGCCTGGAGGGTTTCTATTGATAGATCAGCTGTTATCCTTATGGGAATCCCTTTGTGTGTTATTTGTTTTTTTT
Source organism: Dama dama (assembly GCF_033118175.1). Classification (NCBI taxonomy): domain Eukaryota; kingdom Metazoa; phylum Chordata; class Mammalia; order Artiodactyla; family Cervidae; genus Dama; species Dama dama. The sequence goes on from NC_083681.1 coordinate 9,901,742, forward strand.
CCCTTGCTGCTTTTAATATTTGTTCTTTGTGTTTGATCTTTGTTAATTTGATTCATATGTGTCTTGGGGTGTTTCGCCTTGGGTTTATCCTGTTTGGGACTCTCTGGGTTTCTTGGATTTGGGTGGCTATTTCCTTCCCCATTTTAGGGAAGTTTTCAGCTATTATCTCCTCGAGTATTTTCTCATGGCCTTTCTTTTTGTCTTCTTCTTCTGGAACTCCTATGATTCGAATGTTGGGGCGTTTCACAGTGTCCCAGAGGTCCCTGAGGTTGTCCTCATTTCTTTTGATCCTTTTTTCTTTTTTCCTCTCTGCTTCATTTATTTCCACCATTTTATCTTCTACCTCACTTATCCTATCTTCTGCCTCCGTTATTCTACTCTTGGTTCCCTCCAAAGTGTTTTTGATCTCATTCATTGCATTATTCATTTTTAATTGACTCTTTTTTATTTCTTCTAGGTCTTTATTAAACAGTTCTTGTATCTTTTCAATCTTTGTTTCCAGGCTATTTATCTGTAACTCCATTTTGTTTTCAAGATTTTGGATCATTTTTATTATCATTATTCTAAATTCTTTTTCAGGTAGAGTCCCTATCTCCTCCTCTTTTGTTTGACTTGGTGGGCATTTTTCATGTTCCTTTACCTGTTGGGTATTTCTTTGCCTTTTCATCTTGCTTAGATTGCTGTATCTGGAGTGGGCTTTCTGTATTCTGGAGGTCTGCGGTTCCTTTTTATTGTGGAGGATTAACCCAGTGGGTGGGGTTAGACAATTGGCTTGTCGAGCATTCCTGGTTAGGGAAGCTTGCGTCAGTGTTCTGGTGCGTGGAGCTTGATTTCTTCTCTTTGGAGAGCAATGGAGTGCCCAGTAATGAGTTTTGAGATGGGTCTATGTGTTAGGTGTGACCTTGGGCAGCCTGTATGTTGATGTTCAGGGCTATGTTCCTGCGTTGCTGGAGAATTTGCGTGGTATGTCTTGCTCTAAAACTTATTGGCTCTTGTGTGGTGGGTGGTTTCAGTGTAGGTATGGAGGCTTTTGGACAGTCACTTATTACTTAAAGTTCCTTGTAGTCAGGAGTTTTCTGGTGTTCTCAGGTTTTGGGCTTAAGTCTCCTGCCTCTGGATTTCAGTTTTATTCTTCCTGTAGTCTCAGGACTTCTCCAACTATACAGCCCTGATAAGAAAACTTCTAGATTAATGGCTAAAAGATTCTCCCCCGTTAGGGACACCCAGAGAGGTTCACAGAGTCACATGAAGAAGAGGAGAGGGAGGAGGGAGATAGAGATGAACAGGAGGAGAAAAAGGGGGACTCAAGAGGAGAGAGACAGATCTACGCAGCTGTCTGTTCCCAGAGTGTTCTCCGTAGCCCAGTCACCTACAAAGATTCACAGAATTGGATTGGGAAGAGAAGGGGAAAGGAGGAAATAGAGGTGTTCTGAGGTAGAAAACAGAGAGTCAAGATTGGGAGAGAAAAATCTTCGGTTTAAAAATAGGGCTTCTCTTCTTTTTTTCTTTTTGTAAGGTTATAGTGTATTGGAAATGAAAATAAGGAGTAGTAGAGGAGTACTAGAGGACTTTAAAAGAAATAAGAGAAAAAGAAAAATAGAAAATAGAAGAGAAAAAGGAAAGAAAAAAAAGAAAGAAAAAGAAAAAAAAAAAAGAAAGAAAAAAATTTTTCTTTTCCCCCTAATTAAAAAATCGTAAAAGTCTATGGAAATGAAAGTTAAGGAGTAATGGGGGAGTAATAGGGGATTTTAAAGGAAAATAAAAGAGAAAAAATAAAAAAGAAAAAAGAAAAAAAAGAAAAAAAAATTAAAAAAAAAAAAAAGAGAAAAAAATAAATTATATCTAGGAGTTTCTCTGGAGCTGTTCCGGTCAGTGTGGGTTCGGCTCAGTTTCAGATAGCTCCTCGTTCCAGCTTACGCTTCTCGATATCTACAGGCTCCTCCGGTGTAGTCAATATTTCCTAGAGGGATTTAAATCTGTTGCACCAGTCCCTTCTGAAGTGGTTCCCTTTGTTTATTTGGCTTCTGTTTGCCGGTCTCTTCAGAGCCTCATTTCCGCCCTGACACAGGCAGGCGGAGGTGGACTCTTATTCAGGTAGCTAGTTCCGTCGCTCCGCGGGGAGGGGCTTGCGCTGCCGGGACGGGCTGGCGCTGCCGGGAGGGGCCGACCCTGCCCTCTCCGTCTGCGCCACTCAGGCTCCCGGCTGTTCTATATGGAGCGCGCCCCGCGCTGCGCGAGGTTCCAGCCCTCGGGTGTTCCACAAAAGCGCGGAAGAAAAAGCTGGGCCTGCTCTCTGTGCCTTCCCCGTCAGAGCAGTCCAGGCAGCGAGGGGCTTGGTGGGCGCACTCCCCCCAGGTGTGGTGCACCCACTCCCTTCCGCGGACCCAGTCTCAGTTTCCGCTGGCGCCAGTTGGGTGCGCGCGACTTCTGCCCTCCGCGTCCCCGTCCCCAGCCCCAGTCCCTGCCCGCGCCGGTCGGGTGCCTGCGCCCTGTGTCTCGCCGCGACCTTCCCCTCTTCCCTGCCTCCTGCCTCCGGCGGAGCTGGGCAGGTCCGCAGCCTGCGAGCTCCTCTCTGGACCCTCTCGGTCTCTTTGTTCTGCGAACGGCCGGCAGTGTGTTCGGGCCGGTTAATTTACTCTCTCTCTTTTGGTCTCCCACAGTTCATGTTGGCAACTCACAGAAGCTCCCTCCGATTGTCCTCAGGGCACTCAGGCCCGGACCCTACCCCAAGCAATGCCGCCTAAGAGCTCCCGGGACGGATCTCCGTCCTTAGCTCTTTTGTCTCTCTTTTTATCTTTTATATTTTGTCCTACCTCCTTTCGAAGACAATGGGCTGCTTTTCTGGGTGCCTGATGACCTCAGCTAGCGATCAGAAGTTGTTTTGCGAAGTTTGCTCTGCGTTCAGTTATTCTTTTGATGAATTTGTAGGAGAGAAAGTGGTCTCCCCGTCCTACTCCTCCGCCATCTTGGCTCCTCCCCCTAGTTTCATTCTTTTACAAGTGGTTGACCAGTTTTCCCACCATCACTTGTTAAAGAGGTTGTCTTTTTTCCATTGTATATTCTTGCCTTCATTGTCACAGATAAAGTGTCCAAGGTTCGTGGATTTATCTCTGGGCTTTCTATTTTGTTCCATTGATCTATATTTCTGTCTTTGTGCCAGTACCGTACTGTCTTGATGACTGTGGCTTTGTAGTATAGTCTGAAGCCAGGCAGGTTGATTCCTCTAGTTTCATTCTTCTTTCTCAAGATTACTTTGGTTATTCGAGGTTTTTTGTATTTCCATGCAAATTGTGAAATTATTTGTTCTAGTTCTGTGAAAAATACCATTGGGAGCTTGATAGAGATTGTATTGAATCTATAGATTGCTTTGGGTAGAATAGCCATTTTGACAATATTGATTCCTCCAATCCATGAACACGGTATGTTTCTCCATCTGTTTGTGTCCTCTTTGATTTCTTTCATCAGTGTTTTATAGTTTTCTATGTATAGGTCTTTTGTTTCTTTAGGTAGATATACTCCTAAGTATTTTATTCCTTTTGTTGCAATGGTGAATGGTATTGTTTCCTTAATTTCTCTTTCTGTTTTCTCATTGTTAGTGTATACGAATGCAAGGAATTTCTGTGTGTTAATTTTATATCCTGCAACTTTACTATATTCATTGATTAGCTCTAGTAATTTTCTGGTAGAGTTTTTAGGGTTTTCTATGCAGAGGATCCTGTTATCTGCGAACAGCGAGAGTTTCACTTCTTTTCCTATCTGGATTCCTTTTACTTCTTTTTCTGCTCTGATTGCTGTGGCCAAAACTTCAAAAACTATGTTGAATAGTAGTGGTGAGAGTGGGCACCCTTGTCTTGTTCCTGATTTCAGGGGAAATGCTTTCAATTTTTTTACCATTGAGGGTGATGCTTGCTGTGGGTTTGTCATATATAGCTTTTATTATGTTGAGGTATGTCCCTTCTATTCCTGCTTTCTGGAGAGTTTTAATCATAAATGGATGTTGAATTTTGTCAAATGCTTTTTCTGCATCTATTGAGATAATCATATGGTTTTTATCTTTCCATTTGTTAATGTGGTGTATTACATTGATAGATTTGCAGATATTAAAAAATCCTTGCATTCCTGGGATAAAGCCCACTTGGTCATGATGTATGATTTTTTTAATATGTTGTTGGATTCTGTTTGCTAGAATTTTGTTAAGGATTTTTGCATCTATGTTCATCAGTGATATTGGCCTGTAGTTTTCTTTTTTTGTGTGGCATGTTTGTCTGGTTTTGGAATTAGGGTGATGGTGGCCTCACAGAATGAGTTTGGAAGTTTACCTTCTGCAATTTTCTGAAAGAGTTTGAGTAAGATAGGTGTTAGCTCTTCTCTAAATTTTTGGTAGAATTCAGCAGTGAAGCCATCTGGTCCTGGGCTTTTGTTTGCTAGAAGATTTCTGATTACAGTTTTGATTTCCTTGCTTGTGATGGGTCTGTTAAGATCTTCTATTTCTTCCTGGTTCAGTTTTGGAAAGTTATACTTTTCTAAGAATTTGTCCATTTCTTCCAAGTTGTCCATTTTATTGGCATAAAGCTTCTGGTAGTAGTCTCTTATGATCCTTTGTATTTCAGTGTTGTCTGTTGTGATCTCTCCATTTTCATTTCTAATTTTGTTAATTTGGTTCTTCTCCCTTTGTTTCTTAATGAGTCTTGCTAATGGTTTGTTAATTTTGTTTATTTTTTCAAAAAACCAGCTTGTAGCTTTGTTGATTTTTGCTATGGTCTCTTTAGTTTCTTTTGCATTTATTTCTGCCCTAATTTTTAAGATTTCTTTCCTTATACTAACCCTGGGGTTCTTCATTTCTTCCTCCTCTCATTGCTTTAGGTGTAGAGTTAGGTTATTTATTTGACTTTTTTCTTGTTTCTTGAGGTAAGCCTGTAATGCTATGAACCTTCCCCTTAGCACTGCTTTTACAGTGTCCCATAGGTTTTGGGTTGTTGTGTTTTCATTTTCATTTGTTTCTATGCATATTTGATTTCTTTTTTTATTTCTTCAATGATTTGTTGGTTATTCAGAAGCGTGTTATTTAGCCTCCATATGTTTGAATTTTTAATAATTTTTTTCCTGTAATTGAGATCTAATCTCACTGCACTGTGGTCAGAAAAGATGACTGGAATGATTTCAACTTTTTTGAATTTACCAAAGCTAGTTTTATTGCCAAAGATGTGATCTATTCTGGAGAAGGTTCCATGTGCCCTTGAGAAAAAGGTAAAGTTGATTGTTTTGGGGTGAAATGTCCTATAGATATCAATTAGGTCTAGCTGGTTCATTGAGCCATTTAAAGTTTGAGTTTCCTTGTTAATTTTCTGTTTAGTTGATCTGTCTATAGTTGTGAGTGAGGTATTAAAGTCTCCCACTATTATTGTGTTACTATTAATTTCCTCTTTCATACTCATTAGCATTTGCCTTACATATTGCAGAGCTCCTATGTTGGGTGCATATATATTTATAATTGTTATATCTTCTTCTTGGGTTAATCCTCTGATCATTATGTAGTGTCCTTCTTTGTATCTTTTCACAGCCTTTATTTGAAAGTATATTTTATCTGATATGAATATTACGACTCCTGCTTTCTTTTGGTCTCCGTTTGCGTGAAATATTTTTTCCAGCCCTTCACTTTATGTCTGTATGTGTCCCTTATTTTGAGGTGGGTCTCTTGCAGACAGCATATATAGGGGGCTTGTTTTTTTTATCCATTCAGCCAGTCTTTGTCTTTTGGTTAGGGCATTCTACCCATTTACATTTAAGGTAATTATTGATAGGTGTGGTCCCGTTGCCATTTACTTTGTTGTTTTGGGTTCACGTTTATACAACCATTCTGCATTTCCTGTCTAGAGAAGATCCTTTAGCATTTGTTGAAGAGCTGGTTTGGTGGTGCTGAATTCTCTCAGCTTTTGCTTGTCTGTAAAGCTTTTGAATTCTCCTTCATATCTGAATGAGATCCTTGCTGGGTACAGTAATCTAGGTTGTAGGTTATTCTCTTTCATTACTTTAAGTATGTCCTGCCATTCCTTTCTGGCCTGAAGGGTTTCTATTGATAGATCAGCTGTTATCCTTATGGGAATCCCTTTGTGTGTTATTTGTTGTTTCTCCCTTGCTGCTTTTAATATTTGTTCTTTGTGTTTGATCTTTGTTTATTTGATTCATATGTGTCTCAGAGTGTTTCGTCTTGGGTTTATCCTATTTGGGACTCTCTGGGTTTCTTGGACCTGTGTAACTATTTCCTTCCCCATTTTAGGGAAGTTTTCAGCTATTATATCCTCGAGTATTTTCTCATGGCCTTTCTTTTTGTCTTCTTCTTCTGGGACTCCTATGATTTGAATGTTGGGGAATTTCACATTGTCCCAGAGGTCCCTGAGGTTGTCCTCATTTCTTTTGATTCTTTTTTCTTTTTTCCTCTCTGCTTCATTTATTTCCACCATTTTATCTTCTACCTCACTTACCCTATCTTCTGTCTCTGTTATTCTACTCTTGGTTCCCTCCAGAGTGTTTTTGATCTCATTTATTGCATTATTCATTTTTGATTGACTCTTTTTTATTTCTTCTAGGTCCTTATTAAACATTTCTTGCATCTTCTCAATCTTTGTCTCAAGGCTATTTATCTGTACCTCCATTTTGTTTTCAAGATTTTTGGATCATTTTTGTTATCATTATTCTAAATTCTTTTTCAGGTAGATTCCCTATCTCCTCTCTTTTGTTTGACTTGGTGGGCATTTTTCATGTCCTTTATCTGTTGGGTATTTCTCTGCCTTTCCATCTTGTTTAGATTGCTGTGTCTGGAGTGGGCTTTCTGTATTCTGGTGGCCTGTGGTTCCTTTTTATTGTGGAGGTTTCACCCAGTGGGTGGGGTTGGACGATTGGCTTGTCAAGGTTTCCTGGTTCGGGAAGCTTGCGTCGGTCTTCTGGTGCATGGAACTGGATTTCTTCTCTCTGGAGCACAATGGAGTGTCCAGTAATGAGTTTTGAGATGGTTCTATGTGTTAGCTGTGACTGGGCATCCTGTATGTTGATGCTCAGGGCTATGTTCCTGCGTTGTTGGAGAATTTGCATGGTATGTCTTGCTCTGGAACTTATTGGCTCTTGGGTGGTGGTTGGTTTCAGTGTAGGTATGGAGGCTTTTGGATGGTCTCTTATTACTTAATGTTCCATGTAGTCAGGAGTTTTCTGGTGTTCTCAGGTTTTGGGCTTAAATCTCCTGCATCTGGATTTCAGTTTTATTCTTCCAGTAGTCTCAAGACTTCTCCAACTATACAGCCCTGATAATAAAACTTCTAGGTTAATGGTGAAAAGATTCTCCACCGTGCGGGACACCCAGAGAGGTTCACAGAGTTACATGAAGAAGAGGAGAGGGAGGAGGGAGATAGAGATGAGTAGGAGGAGGAAAAGGGCGACTCAAGAGGAGAGAGACAGATCTATGCAGTTCTCTGTTCCCAAAGTGTTCTCTGTAGCCCAGACACCCACAGTGATTCACAGAATTGGATTGGGAAGAGAAGGGGAAAGGAGGAAATAGAGGTGTTGTGAGGTAGAAAACGGAGAGTCAAGATTGGGAGAGAGTAATCAACACACTCCTGAATAAAAATGGGAACTGAATATTGGATTCTTAAATGTCCAAAATTTATATAAAATACTGAAAAACAAAGATTAAAAATCTAGAGTAGAGGTTAGATTCTTAAAAATACAATATTAAAAACAAAAAGAAAAATTTTAGAAATATATATGAAGTTCAGTTTAAAAATAGGGCTTCTTTTTTTTTTGCAAGGTTATAGTGAAATGAAAATGAAAATTAAGGAGTAATTGAGGAGTAGTAATAGAGGACTTTAAAAGAAAATAAGAGAAAAAATAAAACAAGATAAAAAATTTTTTTCCTAATTAAAAAAAACAGTAAAAATATATGAAAATGAAAGTTAAGGAGTAATGGGGGAGTAACAGGGAATTTTAAAAGAAAATAAAAGAGAAAAAAATTTAAAAAGAAAAGAAAAGAAAAAAAATTTTTTTAATTAAAAAAAAAAAGTAAAATTATATCCAGGACTTTCTCTGGAGCTGTTGTGGTCAGTGTGGGTTCGGTTCAGTTTCAGATAGCCCCTCATTCCAGCTTACACTTCTTGATATCTATAGGCTCCTTCCGGTGTAGTCAGTGTTATCTACAGGGATTTTAATTTGTTGCACTGGTCCCTTCTGAAGCGGTTCCCTTTGTTTATTTGGCTTCTGTTTGCTAGTCTCTTCAGTGTCTAATTTCTGCCCTGACAGAGGCGGGTGGAGGTGGTCTCTTGTTTAGGTTCAGTTGTTCAGTCGCGCTGCGGGGAGGGAGGGGCGCTGCGGGGAGGGAGGGACGCTGCAGGCAGATATCACTGGCGTGTGTGGGGAGGACCCACAGTGTTCCGGCCACACTGGGTTTGCTCCTGCTCATGGGTGTGTGTTCTCCCCGTCTACACTGCTCAGGCTCCAGGCTGCTCTATATGGAGCATGCCCTGCGTTGCGTGCGGTTCCAGTTTTTGGGTCCTCCACAAAAGCACGGACTTGGTTGGGCCTGCGTTTTGTGCCTTCCCCAGCCCGAGCAGCTCAGGCAGCCAGGAGCTTGATGGGCTCACTCTCCCCGGGTGCAGTGCACCTTCTCCCCTCTGCGACCCCAGACTCAGCTTCCCCGAGTGCCAGTTGGGTGCGTGCATCTTGTGTCTATTCTCAGGAGCTGGCCTCTAGCTGCGACCCTCCTGGCGGATGTCGATCATCCAAAATCTCAGGAAGTCCTTGGTTAGAAACTGGAGGCCTGTTTGCAGTTTGGTAGAGGTGCCATCTCTGGGGCCGAGTTTGCCCCTTTCCCCTCCCCCCTGCCTCCTGCCTCTGGTGGGGGATGGGCCGGTCTGCCGCTGGCTAGCTTTTCTCTGGAATTGCTCAGTCCCTTTGTTCTGTGAACGGTTGGCAGTGTGTTCGGGCCAGTTAATTTTCTCTCTCTCTCTTGCTATCCCACAGTTTAAGTTGGTTTCTCACGATAGCTCCCTCTGATTGCCCTCAGGGCATTCGGGCCCGGTCCTTACCCTAAGCCATGTCGCCCGCTCCTCTCCGTTCCGCCCCCACTTGCTGGTGGCAGATGCGGGTGTCTGGGGTACTTTTCTGCTGGGAGTTGCTTTTAGGCATGTAATCTGTGGCTTTTATTTATTTTTCCTCCCAGTTAGGTTGCCCTCCGAGATTCGAAAACTTCCCCCAGACCCACCAGTGAGAGGGTTTCTGGTGTTTGGAAACTTCCTTTATTATGACTCCCATCCCGGGATAGGTGTCTGTCCCTAGCTCTTTTGTCTCTCTTTTTTGTATGTTTTATATTTTGTCCTACCTCCTTTCGAAGATGATGGGCTGCTTTTCTAGGAGCCTGATGTCTTCTGCTAGTGGTCAGAAATTGTTTTGTGAAGTTTGCTCAGAGTTCAATTGTTCTTTTGATGAATTTGTAGGGGAGAAAGTGGTCTCCCTGTCCTATTCCTCCACCATCTTGCCTCCTTCCCCCTCCAGAGTGTATTATACTAAGTCAAATAAGTCAGACAAAGAACTACATCCTTATGAGTGGAATACAGTAAATAAAAGAACCAGCAAACAAAACAAAATGTTATGATAATATACAAAGAGAGTTCCAGAAAAACATCTATTTCTGCTTTATTGACTATGTCAAAGCCTTCAACTGTGTAGATCACAATAAACTGTGGAAAATTCTGAAGGAGATGGGAATACCAGACCACCTGACCTGCCTCTTGAGAAACCTGTATGCAAGTCAAGAAGCCACAGTTAGAACTGGACGTGGAACAACAGACTGGTTCCAAATAGGAAAAGGAGTACGTCAAGGCTGTATATTGTCACCCTGCTTATTTAACTTATATGCAGAGTACATCATGAGAAACTCTGGGCTGGAAGAAGCATAAGCTGGAATTAAGATTGCTGGGAGAAATATCAATAACCTCAGATATGCAGATGACACCACCCTTATGGCAGAAAGTGAAAAGGAACTAAAAAGCTTCTTGATGAAAGTGAAAGAGGAGAGTGAAAAAGTTGGCTTAAAGCTCAACATTCAGAAAACTAGATGATGGCAACTGGTCCCATCACCACATGGGAAAGAGATGGGGAGACAGTGGAAACAGTGTCAGACTTTATTTTTTGGGGTTCCAAAATCACTGCAGATGGTGACTGCAGCCATGAAATTAAAAGACACTTACTCCTTGGAAGGAAAGTTATGACCAATCTAGATAGCATATTAAAAAGCAGAGACATTACTTTGCCAACAAAGGTCTATCTGGTCAAGGCTATGATTTTTCCAGTGGTCATGTATGGATGTGAGAGTTGGACTGTGAAGAAAGCTGAGCACCACAGAATTGATGCTTTTGAACTGTGGTGTTGGAGAAGACTCCTGAGAGTCCCTTGGACTGCAAGGAGATCCAACCAGTCCATCCTGAAGGAGATCAGTCCTGGGTGTTCATTGGAAGGACTGATGCTGAAGCTGAAACTCCAATACTTTGGCCACCTCATGTGAAGAGTTGACTCATTGGAAAAGACCCTGATGCTGGGAGGGATTGGGGGCAGGAGGAGAAGGGGATGACAGAGGATGAGAAGGCTGGATGACATCACAGACTCGATGGGCATGAGTTTGAGTAAACTCCGGTAGTTGGTGATGGATGGGGAGGCCTGGTGTGCTGAGGTTCATGGGATCACAAAGAGTTGGACACAACTGAGCGACTGAACTGAACTGAACTGATAGTAATATACTTACACAGACAGAGCAAACTGGTGACTGCCATAGGGGAGAACAATGGGCAGTTAGGGAAAATAAGTGAATAGGATTCAGAGAGGCAAGTTTCTTGTTATAACTCAAGCCACAAAGGTATAATATACAGCGTATGGAACATAGACAATAATAGTGTAATAATTGGGAGTTTCCCTGTTAACTCAGCAGTAAAGAACCTGCCTGCCAAGCAGGAGACCTGAGTTAGATCACTGGGTCAGGAAGATCCCCTGGAGATGGAAATGGCAACCCACTCCAGTATTCTTGCCTGGGAAATCCCATGGGTAGAAGAATCTGGCAGGTTATAGTCCATGATGCTGTAAAGAGTCACACATGACTTAATGACTAAAAAACAATTTGTTCAGTCCTTAAGTCATGTCGGACTCTTTGTGACCCCATGAACTGCAGCACACCAGGCTTCCCTGTCCTAAACCATCTCCTGAAGTTTGCCCAAATTCATGTCCATTGAGTCAGTGATGCCATTCAACCATCTCGTCCTCCATCATCCCCTTCTTCTCCCTTCACTCAATCTTTCCCAGCATCAGGGTCTTTTCCAGTGAGCTGGCTCTTTGCATCACGTGGCCAAAGAATTGGAGCTTCAGCTTCAGCATCAGTCCTTCCAATGAGTACTCAGGGTTGGTTTCCTTTAGGACTGATCAGTTTGATCTCCTGCACCCCTTTACCTAAGTCTAAATAAATTCCATTTTTTTTTCCTCAGTGGAAAAGGATGTTTTTTAAAGTCAGACATATCTGTGTTTGCATCCCAGCTCTGACCTGCATAGTAAATGTGTAACCTAGGGAGGGTAATTTAAACTCTATGGAGAAAATAATGCATATTCCATGGGCTAATTTATAATTTGAATTTAAATATGAAAGTGTGTTACAAGTATCTATAATTGCATCTGGTATATGGTATACAAGGAGGTAAATTAAAAAAATACTATTATTATTTTGTTGTGAGGACTTCATAAAACTTCAAAGTGCAATTAAAATTGAATCCTCACTTTATTCCATACAAGTCATTTTAAAGGAGAATTATGCTATATATACCCTGCAATGTCATTCATTAGTTATTGCCATGTTTAGGATGACAGACATTGATATTGAACAGTTGTGTGAAGGTACTGTTTTTCTTAATTGAAGTATAATTGGTGTATAAAGTTGTATTAGCTTCAAGTCTGTAACATAGCAATCTATCAAATATATTACAAAATGATGATCAAGGAAAGAACAGTAAATATCTGTCACCAAAAAAATTATTACAGTTATTGTTTTTTACAAACTGTGGAAAATTCTTAAAGAGATGGGAATACCAGACCACCTTTTCTGCCTCCTGAGAAACCTGTATGCAGGTCAAGAAGCAACAGTTATAACCAGACATGGAACAACAGACTGGTTCAAAGTTGGGAAAGGAGTACATCAAGGCTGTATATTGTCACCCTGCTGGTAAAGGGGTGTCAAAAGCAACTTCACTTATAACTTTTTAAGACAAATTGTTAATTAGTCATATTTAACTTTGGTTAAACTTCAATTGAATATATATAGTACATCTGTTTACTTAGAGGTCACTTTTTCAGCAGTCTCAAGATTCTTACAAAATCTGTTCATTTATCTTTGAATAAAAAAATCACTGATTTTTAAGTATGTTCTACAGGCTGTTTTGAAACTAGAGAGATAACAAAGAACCTATGGTCCCTACCTGCAGGGTATTTACAGTCTAATTGGAAGACAGATATGCAAACAACTCAAACTCAGCAGTAATTAGTAAAATGCTAATTAAATAAGATTTACACTCATCAGCTTGGCAAAAATTAAAATTTTGTATAATGCTGCCTGTTGGCAAGAATATGAGAATTCCAAATGTAGGAATCATGATGCAGTAATACCTAACATTGTATAATGGTGAATTTTGTTTTAGATATGTTAAACTTCAAATATCTGTGGAAACCCAAGTGAGGGTATCAGGTTGGAAGTTGGGTGCTCTCCAAAGGAATATAGCTTTAGGAGCTATACCTGAGTGCGACTCTAGAAGCCAAAACAAAAACAAACAAGCAACTAAACTATTAATAAAAGGTCTTGAGCAGAAAAGATTCAAAGCCTACAGATCCCATGGACTGTAGCCTACCAGGATCCCCATCCATGAGATTTACCAGGCAAGAGTGCTGGAGTGGGTTGCCATTTCCTTCTCCAGGGAACCTTCCCAACCCAGGGATGGAACCCAGGTCTCTCACATTGTAGGCAGATGCTTTACCATCTGAGCTACCAGGGAAGAGGTTAATAAAAGATCTTGAGCAGAAAAGATTCAAAGCCTGTTCTCTCAGAACATCCCACCCTCGCCTTCCAGCATTGAACAAGTATACTATCAAGGGTGAAACAGATCACCAGCCCAGGTTGGATGCATGCGACAAGTGCTCAGGGCTGGTGCACTGGGAAGACCCAGAGGGATGGGGTGGAGAGGGAGGCAGGAGGGGGGATAGGGATGGGGAACACATGTAAATCCATGGCTGATTCATGTCAACGTATGGCAAAAACCACTACAGTATTGTAAAGTAATTAGCCTCCAACTAATAAAAATAAATGGAAAAAAAGTATAAGAAGGAAGCATGATGAACTGAAAGAATAAAACTGCTTTTACGAAGGTTAAAAAAAAAAAAAAAAGATTCAAACCCTGGTCACTAAATGTCATGTCTGCAATGAATACTGGGTGAGACTGTTTATCTTGAGTTTTTACTACGCCAAACTAAAGAAGGGAATGTGATTGAATAAGGCAAAGTGTTGGACTGGTATCTGTTAATGAGATATGGAGCTCTGAGTCAGCTGACCCAGGTCCTGGGCAATCCTTATCCTGTTGCAGCTTTTCCTTTCTTTAGATTATGAACTCTGAAAATTTCACAGAATCTATAAATCCATCCCTAGAGCAAAATAGAAACACATTTCAGAGTGTCATTTCAGAGTGTTATAAATCCACTGATGGATCCCAGCTTAAAAATACTTGGAAAGATTAACTATGATTGTGACTTTTTTTTCTTTTTACCTAATCATATTTTTCCATAATCTATCGGTTAGTGGCAATGACGCTCACTGCAGTTGGTAGGAAAGGTGAAGCCGACATTAAGTTTAATTCCACTGTGGCAAAAGTTCACAGCAGTCCCAGACTGTCTCAGTAGGGTTTAAAGTAAAACAGAACTGACTGATACTGTTCTTGTTCTTGGAAATTGATATAAAAGAAACCTAAATTCTATTTTTTCACTTTTTCGTCTTTGTGGCTGTATGATACATTAGATTGCTGTTTATAAAGCTAAGCCATCTTCTGGACCCATTTTCAGAGGCCAAGTAGTATAGAAAGAGTGACAAAGAAACTGAATAGTGGCACTTGTGTGTCCTGGATAAGGAAATTAAATGCCTAGGAATTTACTCTCATGACCAGGTAGTGAGACAATAACCTCAACAACAAAACCTAAAGCCTTGGTAATGAATGGTGAAAACTAGACAGAAGTCCTGTCCTCCTTCATAAAATAATAAAAATTAATAATGGGAAAGAATGTTCAATCAAGTGAACTTGTCAGTCATTTACTATTATTTATACTACATTATTTTCCAGTTCAGTTTTAAGTGTAAAATAATGACTTTTCCACCTTTTTTCCCTTGGAGTTCAGGACATTTACTTCTGACATTATCTTTTTTACATAGTTTCCCTTCACCTATCTATTTAAAAAAAAGTTGTAAGATAGAGTGAAAATAGCACTAGAAGTAAATCAGAGTATCTGGGAACAAATCCTACACCTGGTAACACTTGGGTATCTTGGACCAAGTCCAATAAACTGAGGACAATACTTTCCCTGTCTATCTGATAAGGCTACTACAAGGATTCAATGAGGTAAAGTACTCAAAGCATTTTTGTCAAATTTGGCTCAAATTTTCAAGGAAGAAACTATTGCTTAGACAAATTAGCTTTTTTGGTAATGACCACGAGGATAAACTGCTTAAAGGGTGTGTGCGAGAGAGAGTGGAATGTGAGATACTGCCTGCATCCTCAAGGGACCAGCTGGATTAAGTTTAGATGGTTGCTGAACCACGTTATAAAGAGGGAGTACCCTAATAATCGCTGGGCTTTATTTTGCAAAGCATTGTTTACAAATTTGAGGTCACAGTTGGGTTGTTTGACACAACAGCAGAAATACAAAAGGCAGGGAGAAGGAAAGAGGGAAACCCTAATGTTTGGTCATTAAATAAGGGACGTGGATGAAAAAAAAATTAAATGGGGAATTGTATTAAACTGTTTGCTCTGTGGCGTGAGACGTGAACTCTTTTCTTAGTCCCATGTGGAACCTTTTCCTCACTTTAAATTAAAAAAATATATATTTTTCTTTAATTAGTGGAAAATTGCTTCACAATTTTGTATTGGTTTCTGCTGTACAACAATGCGAATCGCAGTCATTTGTTGTTGTTTAGTCACTAAGTCATGTCCATCTCTTTGAGACCCCATGGACTGCAGCACGCCAGGCTTCCTGTTCTTCACTATCTCCAGGAGTTTCCTCAAACTCATGTCCATTGAGTCGGTGATGCCATCCAACCAGCTCATCCTCTATTGTCTGCCTCTCTTTCTGCCCTCCATCTTTGCCATCATCAGGGCCTTTTCCCTCCTTCCCTCCCCCCATCCCACCCATCTAGGTCATCTTCATTACAATCTCTCTCTGGCTCAGCGTTTCAGGAAGGAGGCTTGCATGGGCGGGGTGGGGGGCGATAGCTGGTGGTGGTGAGGGGTGGGGTTGGGGGGAAAATGCAAAGCCCTGAGTTCTGCTTCAAGGCTGAGACAGAACTAAACCAGAGACTGCCCCCTGGAGGGCAGCCAGATAAGAGCTACATGGGGATTAGCAGAAAGAAAAAGAACTCAGAAGTCCATAAACATGACTGATTACTTTATTGTTGTAACCAGCCAACTCCTGAGTCTGACAGAAAACAACAACTTAGTATCCCAGAAAAAGGAGGAGTGACTGTGTTATCATCTGTGGTCTTTCAACTCCTCACCATAGTTACGGTAACAGTTTAGCTCTTTAAATCTCCATGGGCGGGGGACGCATTCAGTGAGCTCTATTTCCGTCATTAAACTTTATTGTTCCTCCAAATCTTCTCTCTACCAAAATACATCTCACCTAAACCTTAGAATTAACCTTATAGAAACCACTTCCTCTCCTCACTGTAATTAGTTATGCATTCCAACACACCATAGCAGTAAGCATCTTTCTTTAATAAGAAAAAGCACCATGAATCTATGGAGTCAGTTTAAAATAAACAACTACGTAAGCATGTTAAAAAAACTCATCTGTGAAGGCCCTTGAAATATTTTGAATTTTTTTTGAGAATATATTTGAGTCCATTTTTGATTATTCACCACTTTCTTCACAGAATATCTAAGTTTATCACCATGCATTCAGAGTTGGTGCTTGTTTTTATTTCAGCATGCCGAATAGAAGTCTTTGACTAGATGAATCAGCAGCATGAAGCATCTTTGTGTGGCTTAACGCGAATTTATGATCCCATGGGTTCCTTGGGGCAGCAGTCAGGACTCAGATGAGAGAGGCACTCTGCTCAGTGTCTCCCTAGAGGAAGTCAAGGGATTAGCGGGGGCTGCAATTTCCTCTGGGTCTCAGGACCTCATGCAACATCTTGCACACATCTTTAAGAACATGGTTATTGAAATATTTCCTTTCTATTAGGCTTACGAACCAGAAATGCAAGTTGGCGAACTTTTGGATTTTTACAAAGACTGAGGGACCCTTGGATTTAGAGTGTAAGATCTGGGAGAACCTAAACATACTGCAGTGTGAGGGACAGACAGTACTGCTCAGTAAGGAACTGTCACCTACAACTGTCAACATGCCCTCATTGAGAGACACCCTGTGTTCTACTGAGATGGCAGAGGCTCAGAGATACACTGAAAGAGAATCCCAACTTCTTTGACTCATCCGTATGAAAGACTCCGAAGATTAAGCTACTGTGGTTGTTATGCCACCTTGTTTCACTCTACAGGTGATGAACAGGGAATGACGTAGGACAGTACCCAATCTACTGAGGTCAATCATACAATCATGAGCTTATGATGCTGGTTCATTCATCAGGGCAATCAGATATGCCAAGATATATGTCTACTATTACTACCAAATGAATCAGAAACTAGGCATTATTAACCAGTTGTTTTTTAAATGTTGACTGAGTTTCTACTTTCTACTATTAAAACATTGAAAGTGAAAGTCATTCAGGCGTGTCCAACTCTTTGCAAGCCCATGGACTACACAATCCATGGGACTCTCCAGGTCAGAATACTGGAGTGGGTAGCCTTTCCCTTATCTAGGGGATCTTCCCAATCCATGGATCAAACCGAAGTCTCCCACATTGCAGGCAGATTCTTTACCAACTGAGCTACAAGGGAAGCCCATTGAATAACAGATAAAATATTAAAGATGGGTGTTTGGGAGAGAATGGATACATGTATATATATGGCTGAGTTCTGTTGCTGTTCGCCTGAAACCCACAATATTATTAATCGCTATACCCTAGTGCAGAATGAAAAGCTTAAAGTTTGAAAAAAAAGAAACTGTTAAAGATTAAAGACTCATAAGGACAGTAATTTCTTGATTGCTGACAAAAGAATACCAAATGCAAATAGATTTTGACAGATTGTTTGTTCGACCTTGCTATCCAGGGTGAGCAGGAAAGAGTTCTTTGACAATTATCAGTAACCAGTACGTAGGATGTAGGAGAGCACTCACACTGCATAATTGCCATCTGAGATATTTAAAAGGCTCTCACATATTTTTTCTCTATGCATTGTAATTGTAATTACAGTGACTCAATAAATGTGAGAGCTATAATACTATCAAATATCATTGTATACTATGTGGATGATAGGTGATGAATCTGTTATTAAAGCAACTTTAATTGCCCGTTTAAGTACATGTCTTGATAGTGAAAATATAATATAGATTAATAGGATTAACTAAGATCCAAACACAGAAAGAGATTTATATTCTTGATCAATTTAATTATTGTGGTTTGGGAAGCACAGTGCCCCAGAAACAAAGAGCATTACTCTTAATCTATTATGCATGACTTCTTCTTCAGAAAAAAATCCTTTTTCACAATACATATTTTCATTGATTCTTATCAATTGTTGCTGAGGCTTTAAAAGTAATCGATTGAATGTCTTTAAAGTTTGGTCAAAAATTCCAGGATGAGTTGAAAATTTTTGGTTCACTAAATTATTTCTAGATTTTTAAGGTATTTAGATATTGGTATTTCTGATTTTATCAGAAGTGCTTATCAGACTCTTTAAAACCTGAAGTTACACTAACTTTTCTTACAGTTTAAGTAAATGCCTAATTAGATCCAAGATCTTGATATTAAATACCACAAAGTTTCTCACTGGACTTCTCTGATACCCATTGAATTTACAAGTTCTACTGATGCTATAATAGATAGTGAAGACTATACATCCAAATGCTAACAAGCAATGCATATGGGCAGTTACACCTTGAAAATATGGAATTGACTGGCAGTTCTCCTGTGAGATCTAGAAATAGATAGATAGCTGGAATTAAAAGATGAATATTCTAAAATTAAACTGAATATTTTTGCTATTGCAAAACTCAACATTGTTTAGGCTTATTATGCCTTATTTAGGAGTAGTGACTATTTATTGTGAGACTGCTGAACCAAGAACATCAATTACCCAGCTACTGAGATGAAAATGTTACTACTCTTATTTATTATCATTTGAATGTTGGCCACATACTTACCATACCTCTGAACCACTTCTGATTTCTTTTCTCCTGTTTATAAGTTGCTTTAGTTAATGCAATTCCATTAATCTAAGATAAGAACACTGAATCTTCAAGAGACCAAAACAAGATTTTATTAAGTGACTTTCACAGAATGAATAAGTCAGTCTTACTAAAAATACCTATCTAGGAATGGAAATTTTTGGAAAAGTTTTTTTTTTTTTAAATATATGGAATATATCTTAAGAATTATTTACAGTATGAAAAGAAAATTTAACAAGGTTTCCAGAGATTTGTTTTATACTTTTAAAAATTATAAAAATTCAGAGATCTCATTAAGAGTGGATTTTTAACTGGAAGAATATAAAGTATGCAATTTGAGAGTCCCTTGGACAGCAAGGATATCCAATCAGTCCACCCTAAAGGAAATCATCCCTGAATATTCATTAGAAGGACTGATGCTGAAGCTGAAACTCCAATACTTTGGCCACCTGGTGTGAAGAACTGACTCATTTGAAAAGACCCTGATGCTGGGAAAGATTGAAGGTGGGAGGAGAAGGGGACGGTAGAGGATGAGATGGTTGGATGGCATCACCAACTCAATGGACATGAGTTTGAATAAGCTCCAGGAGTTGGTGATGGACAAGGTACTCTAGCGTGCTGCCGTCCATGGGGTCGCAGAGAGTCAGACACGACTGAGAGACTGAACTGAACTGAAACCATAAAACAAAATTCAGAACACACTACACTAATTTTCCAACCCCAAGTTCAACCCTTGTTTATACTGACTTGTAAAATTAATTAGAGAATATTGGAGGAAAGAAAAATATAATAATTAAAATATTAGTAAGACAAACCAAACTCAAATTATGGGTGTTTATAAGAACTTGATTCTTTAAATCAAATGACAATCACATTTAATCCTGGCTACTTGATACAGTTTAGAAAGTAGTTGGGCACACTCAATTGGGCTGGTTATAATATATATTTTCTAGTATCCAATAACTTATGCTTTTGCTAAGTAGTATTAGCAAAATCCTATTGTTAAGATTTTTATAGTGTCTTCAGATTTACAAAATACTCCCTCTTAACTCTCTCTCTTACTTATTCATAACAATATCCTTGTGATATTGTGTGAAGGATATCTCATTTTATGCACTTGGAAGTTGAGAATCCTGCTGTTAAGTGATTTGACCAAAACTGTAAAAGTTCTATGAGGCATGAGGCAGAGATCAATGGTTGTAACCTGCCTCTGGTTCCCATATTCTCACCACTTCATCTCTCTCATCTTTAGTACCCCTCATTAGCTGAGGAAGCCCTGATGAGAATATTCTAGTGTTTCAGCATAATGAAACAAAGCACTCAATGGAAAGCATTCTGGTTCTCAGATTCCTATGTATGTATATATTCATCCATTCAGCACCATCTCAATGATTGCCTACTACTTGCCTAGTAAGTAGTTCCTTCCTGTAGGAAGGAAGGAAGGAAGAATTACTTCCTGTAGTAAGTAATTGCCTTCCTGACAATTAAGGGTGCAATAACAGCAGTAAACAAAATATATGGCAATCTCAGCCTCATTTTAGTATGGAGACATATATATATATATATATATATATACAATAAAAATTAAAGTACTGAGATGTGGTAAGTTAAAAAGTAGGAAATTCTGTTAAGGAATGGAAATTAAAACACAGAAGGGAAGTACAGAGCACCAGGAAGGTGGGAAGTTGGGAGAAGTGTGAACAACTGAGGCGAGAGTCTTAAAGAGAACTTGTGAATGGAGTTCAAAGCAAAGAAAACAGAAAGCCCAAGACTCCAAGTCAAGAATGTACAGGGGAGGGTTGAGGAAAGGTCCAAAACCCTAGCACAATAAGAAATAAAAACCATAGCAACAGTGGGGGACCAGACTGAACAGTGCACCAGGGATTATTTGAAGAACTTTGACATTTATTGTAAATGGAGAACATCAGAGAGGAAAAAAGATATATTTACAATCACTGATTAGATAGACATGTACTTAGTATTGGTTCAAACCTCTAATATTCTATTCTTCCACTTTAAATGGGAAGGATGGACAAGACATTATAAATATAACCACAAAGAAATGCTGAGTTGTAATTTAGTAATAGCTCTAAATGTGGTGGTTTAGTAACTGTGAATTGTAAAATAAAGCAATTTTTCAGTTAAGTTTTTATCCTTTAAAAAATGATCACATGCCCAGTAACCAAGATGAATTACACACTGTGGGAAGCAATAAATAGAATGAATTCACTGACATCTAGGTGAAATGTCTGTATTTTTTGAAAAATGAAAGTGTTAGTCACTCAGTCATGTCTGACTCCTTGTGACCCTATGGGCTGCAGCCCACCAGGCTCCTCTGTCCATGGGATCCTCCGGGCAAGAATAGTGGAGTGGGCAGCCATTCCCTTCTCCAAGGTATCTTCCTGACCCACGGTCAAACCTGGGTCTCCTGCATCACAGGCAAATTCTTTACCATCTTAGCCACCAGGGAAGAGTACTTGAACTGAAATCAAATGATATGGCTTGAGCCCAGATTCAGACATACATGTGATTCTGAGAAAATCACAGAATTTTTTCTGAATTCCAGTTCCTTCTATCTGTTTTGTCTACCTCCAAAGAGCATCATGAAAACCAAATGAGGCTCTGAGTATGTATGTGTGCATGTAAGCACTATAAATTATTTTATATATTAAGTGTATAGAACAAATTACTACAAATAGTAGTAATGATAGAATTTAGAAGTACTCAAATAACAAGAAATGGGATTTACATATATAATTTAAATTGAAACTGTTAACTCTAGAGGGCTTCTTCTGCCCTTTAATAAACGAGGATGTTGCCCAGAATCCCATCTAGAATTTCATCTAGTTTTGTTCTCATCTACCCTTACTCTGTCTGCATATTTCTCCTGAAATCTAAGCCCATATTTCCAGGAGCTTATTGAATATATCCACAAGTATGTGACTTCCAAATTAATATTGACTAAACTAAGTCCACTATCATTCTTTCTTCTTTCCACGTAGTCCCTCCCTCAGTGAATAAAACTGCCATCTATCGAATTCCTCAAGTTACAAACGTGACAGTTTTCATGTACCACTCCTTATCTCTCACATCTTCCATTATTTGAGATTGATTCTAGATTGATTCTAGAAGTAGTGCTTAATGGCTTGATTTGGTCCTGGTTCTGCTAAGCAGTGAGACCTCAGTGGGTAGAGGGAGGAGGAACATTTAACCTCTTGGTACTTCAGTTTTATATTTATAAATTTAGTATTAAAATTTCTAATCCACAGGGTACATATGAGTGTTAAACACACAGCCACATCCCACACATATCATAGGACAGTTATAAACTGGGTACAACATGATTGTTTTCTAGTAAGAGTATTATTATTAAACCAAACAGGTTCTCCCTTAGGATGCTCCATTGGCTCTAACTTTATCTTCTTCTCCCATTATCAGAACCTTACTCCGAGCTTTCATCATCTTTTACTTAAATGCACGTGTCCTATCTTTTTCATGCTTAGTGATGGATCATAACATAAAGATGGATCAAATTGCCTGCTTCCCCTCTGGGCAATGAGCACTGAGGGTAGGAGGTTTTACTCATTTTCATATCCTCAAAGACTAGTAAAGGGAATAGTTCATGATGTCTACTCAATAGATATTTACATATTTACCAAAAGGTGTCTACCTAGATATTTACTGAAAGGAAGGAAGAAGAGAGAAAAGAAGGGGGTGAGCAGAAAGGAAAAGAGAAAGAGAAAATGGAAAGAGGAAAGAATGGAGGAAGAGGAGGAAAGAAAAAAGTAGATGGAAGTAGGGGGAAAGAAAGAAAGTGAAAATGTGCGGGAGAAAGAAGAAACACGAGCTCGGTTTCTTTTTAACAGTTTTTAACTCTTGAATCCACTTTCCATACTGCTAGGAGAGTTAACATCTTAAAGCAAAACATTTGAGTTAAAATATAGATTAAGAAACTTGACTCCCCAGTAGGATAAAGGACAAATTCAGAGCATGGAACTTCTGCTTTATAATTATCTGTCCAAATTCAACTTCTACTATCACATCTTTACCCACGTGTCCCATTCTCTAGCTAGCCTAAAATTTATTGTTGTTCAGTCACTCAGTCATGTCCAACTCTTTGCAACCCCATGGACTACAGCACGCCAGGCTTCCCTGTCCTTCACCATTTCCTGGATCTTGCTCAGACTCATGTTCACTGAGTCGGTGATGCCATCCAACTATCTTGTGCTCTGTTGTCCCCTTCTCCTTCTGCCTTCAGTCTTTCTCAGCATCAGTCTTTCCTAATCAGTCGGCTCTTTGCATCAGGTGGTCAAAGTATTGGAGTTTCAGCTTCAGCATCAGTCCTTACAATGACTACTCAGGACTGATTTCCTCTAGGATTGACTGGTTTGATTTCCTTGCTATCCAAGGGACTCTCAAGAGTCTTCTCCACACCACAGTTCAAAAGTATCAATTCTTCAGCGTTCATCCTTCCTTATGGTCCAACTCTCACCCATACATGACTACTGGAAAAACCACAGCTTTGACTATACAGACCTTTGTCAGCAAAGTAATGTCTCTGTTTTTTTTATATGCTGTCTATGTTTGTCATAGCTTTTCTTCCAAGGAGCAAGCATATTTTAATTTCATGGCTACAACCACCATCTGCAATGATTTCTGAGCCCAAGAAAATAAAATCTGTCATTGTTTCCATTGTCTGCCCATTTATTTGCCTTGAAGTGATGGGACTGGATGCCATGATCTTCATTTTTTGAATGTTGAGTTTTAAGCCAGTTTTTCCACTCTCCTCTTTCACCTTTATCAAGAGGCTCTTTAGTTCCCTTTAGCTTTCTGCCATAAGGGTGGTGTCATCTCCATATCTGAGGTTATTTATATTTCTCCCAACAATCTTGATTCCAGCTTGTGCTTCATCCAGCCTGGCATGTCACATGGTGTACTCTGCATATAAGTTAAAGAAGCAGGGTGACAATATACAGCCTTAATGTATTCCTTTCCCAATTGGGAACCAGTCCATTGCTTCTTGTCTGGTTCTAACTGCTGCATCTTGTCCTGCATACAGATTTCTCAGGAAGCAGGTAATGTGGCCTGGTATTCCCATCTGTTTAAGAATTTTCCAGTTTGTTGTAATCCACACAGCCAAAGGCTTTAGTGTAGTCAATGAAGCAGAAGTAGGTGTTTTTCTGGAGTTGTCTTGCTTTTTCTATGATTCAACGTATGTTGGCAACTTGATTTCTGGTTCCTCTGCCTTTTCTAAATTCAGCTTGAACATCTGGCAGTTCTCAGTTCATGTATTGTTGAAGCCTAGCTTGGAGAATTTTGGATATTACTTTGTTAGCATGTGAAATGAGTACTATTGTGCTGTAGTTTGAGCATTCTTTGGCATTGCCTTTCTTTGGGATTGAAATGAATCCTAAATTTCTTGCCATTCCCTAAACCAATCAGAAACTTTCACTAGTCACTTCTATTCATTTTCCCTGGATGGCTCAGTCTCTTGTGTGTCTGGTAGACTTACTTATCACCCTATAAATCTTGGGCTTCCCCGGTGGTTCAGAAGGCAAAGCATCTACCTGTAATGTGGGAAATCTGGAGCCGATCCCTGGATCAGGAAGATCCCTTGGGGAAGAGAATGGCAATCCACACAGTATGTGGCCTGGAGAATTCCATAGACAGAGGAGCCTGGCAGGCTACAATCCATGGTGTCACAAAGAGTCTGACATGACTGTACGACTAACAGTCTAAATCTCAGCTCAAGTATTTTCTCTACTGTGAGGTTTTTTAGATTACCTTAAATATAGACTTTTTCAAAGAATTTTTTTTTTCTTTCCCTCTACTATAACACTTGCCTGGTTGAATTGTTTTTTAATACATTGACACATATAGTCTGGTACTTCTTGAGATCAAGGATTGTTCATTTCCATGACTCCTGACACATAGAGGGCTCTCCATGGCTGATTTATTGAACGAACAAATGAATGCTGAATGAAAGCATCAACTTTTTCCATTTTGTTTCTATATAGAGAAAGTGAAAGTTTTAGTTGCTCAGTCGTGTCTGACTCTTTACGACCCCATGGACTATTCGGTCCATGGAATTCTCCAGGTCACAATACTGGAGTGGAATGCCATTCCCTTTCTCCAGGGGATCTTCCCAACCCAGGGATTGAAGCCAGGTCTCCTACATTGCAGGCAGAGTCTTTACCACTGAGCCACCAGGGAAGCTATTGGTTACCAAATCCATTTACAGATAAGTATGATGCTGATTGCAAAAGAATCAATGGATAAGTGGATCCAAGGTTTTAATCATCAGAGATTCCGAATCAATAGGTGTCTTGCATAGCCCAGTAGTCTTTATTTTAACAAGCTCCACAGGTAAGGCTGCCTGTGTACCATTTTCCCTACACAGACATGTCCAGCTAATGGGATGGGAGCTGATATCTCTACCAGGTTTCTTTCTGGAAGCCAGTTTTGTGTGATCTAGGACAGTGGTCTCCAACTTTTTCTTTGTCTAAGAATATAATTGTTTTATAATGTTGTGTTGGTTTCTGCTATACAACAATGTAGATCAGTGACTCAGTACACGTATATCCCTTTCCTCCTGAGCCTCCCTTCCACCCCTCTAGGTTATCATAGAGCAACTTTTTTGACGCCAGGAATTGGTTTCATGGAAGACAGTTTTTCCATGGACGGGGGTCTGGGAGGGATGGTTCAGGCAGCAATGCAAGTGATGGGGAGTGGCAGATGAGGCTTTGCTCCGTTGCCCACCAGTCACCTCCTGCTGTGCGGCCCTGTTCCTAACAGGTTGAGGACCAGTACCGGTCCTGGCCCAGGGGATGGGAACCCCTGCTCCAGGAGGAAAGAGCGCAGCTTCCAGAGACAATAAAACACTGTGGACACGGATGTGGTCCTTCTCAGAGGGTGTTGTTGTTCAGTCACTAAGTACTGTCTGATGCTTTTGCAACCCCATGGACTGTAGCTCGCCAGGCTCCTTTGTCCTTGGATTCTCCAGGCAAGAATGCTGGAATGGGTTGCCATTTCCTTCTCCAGGGGATCTTCTCAACCCAGGGATTGACCCCATGTCTCCAGTATTCGCAGGCACATTCTTTACCGCTAAGTCATCTGGAAGCTCATCCTCAGAGGCTACGGAATCAAATTAAAAAGAAAGAGGAATTTATTGATAATATCAGAGATTAATCTCTAACAGTATGCCAAGGCAAGGTGTGGAGATATTCTTTAATTACTAAACAGTCATCATTCGAGGTTATTTTAAAACAGCTGCTTGAAGATAGGGTTAAAAAAGATTTCCTTACACATTCTAGCTTCCAGTATAAAATTGAATATTAATTCCAAGAAATAAGTATATGTGATCTTTTGCTTAATAAATCCTGCTAAAATAAAGTTTCATTGGAACCCTAGAACTTGAAATATTATAATAGTTTTGTGTTTCTAAATGACAGTAATATGAGAATCTGTTTAAACATTAACTAAAAATCAATTGATCTTTTAGGTTTCAAGTCAATTTCTCACAATGGTGTTTTCCTCTATATTTAGTTTAAATGGTTAAGCAAAGTACTACCCAGAATTTATAACTTAAAACCCAGTAAGTGTTTTTAAAAGCTTCATGTATTTGGGTACTTTTTGAGATGGTAACAAAACAGGTTCTTCTACATGCCAATGGTTTATATTTGTCACCCTTTTACCTGATCAGACAATCCTTTCTCTCTTCATCTGACGACACTTCAGGCATCCTTCAAGCCCAGATCAGATATGCAATTATGTTTTAAAATATGTGTGCCATTGGCTCATTGCTATTATTTAACAAAATAAAAGCAAATGAGAGGAGGGAGGCAGTGAGGAGAGAGTGAGTGAAAGAGGGAGAGATTCTAAAGTTTAATATCTTAAATGCCTGTTGGTCCTTTAATGGACCGGAACCTGGTGGTCCGGAGTCTATGATAAGAAAGTAAGAGAAAGGCTGATAGCACTTGTTGGTCCTTTAATGGACCAGAACCTGGTGGCCCAGAGAGTAAGAGAGAGAAAGAGAGAGAGAGAGAGGAATAGAAAGAAAGAAAGAAAGAAAGACACGGGGACCAAAGCTCGGATGAAGCAAAGGTGTTTTAATCAACATGGCATGGGCATATATACTGTCTTACAAGGTGGTTATTCTCAGCGAAGACAAAGATTAAAATTCCAGACTTACAAAACATAAGATGATCCCTATCAAAGAGAGAGAGTTGCAAACAATCACCTTTTACCATTTGGCTCATAAAAAGGAAGAGGGTACTTATCACTGTAATGAGAAATGCCTGGATTCCTCAGCCCCGGGAAAGGAGCACCTCTCCTCTTAATTCCTGAATATTCAGGAATCAATAAGGGCCAGAGGGCTCCTGACAGATCCAAAACAGCACACAGGAAGCCTCTTGTTACATGCTTCCTTACAAATGCCCAGATCAATGACCTTTTACTATGCTGAAATATATTTTGTTGAAAAGGAAATACAGTGTCATAGAAATGAACCCGTAGTAGCTGGGCTGGACAGTACAATCACAAGTTCAATAATGCTATGGTGGGAGCCAGACAATCTATACAGCCAGAAATTAAATCTGGCTTTTATAGTGAGGACTCAAGGAACTTATGTAATATGTCTCTGTTTTTGTTTCTTTAAATCAAAAGTAGAATTAATATGAACCCACTTGATGTGGCCAGAACATTAAAATAAACAATAAATTTGAAGGAGTAGCCTATGTCATACTGGGTGCAAATGGTAAGAAATAGCCACTGGGATACAGTTAATGATATTGACCAGGAAGTTTCATCCAGACTTTTCTTGAATTACAGGCAGTCTATTTTCAGCTCAGACTTCAATAATGAAGTTACTTTTCCCACCAAAAAAGCAACATCCAAAGGAAAGGCAGAATACAGAATCCTGATCAAGTGGAATACACAGAGCACTCATGTCAGATAGTGCTATGTGGAACAAGAAGAAAAAGGCCATTTCTGAATAATTAATGCCAGAGACTTACACAGATCAGGAGGAAGAAAACAAATTTTTATACTGAAAAAATGAACAAAATTTCTAAAAGGAACTTTGAGGAAAGACAGAAGCTAAGACTGAGAGGTTTTTTGGTTTTGTTTTTTTTTTTTTTTTTTTTAGGTAAATAAATCTTATAACAAAACATAACTATTCCAGTATTTGTGGTCAACAGTTATTCAACCTTTACATACTGAAGTCACATAGGTATAATACTCTCCTATATTACTGAGAAAGACACCTAAGAAGCTAGTGGCAGAGATCTGGCCAGGATACCAAGCAAATGACTGGTATACCCTGCATACCAAGAGCAAAATAAAAATATAAAAACATAAACCAGACTGGATAAAGTATATCTTCTTAACATAAACAAATACAACTACTTCAGTAAGGCAGAGTTTGCCTCGTGGTGATGTCAGGGAACTTGAAATTAACATTGGAACAGTTTCTTATATATAGTTTGTTCTTTGGTTGTCTGGTTCTTCGGTTGTCTGCCTCACTAGTGTTTGTACAGTCCTCAATCTTTTTTTCTTTTCCCCTTTTTGCACAAAATTCAGAACATAAAATTATCTCCAATTATTGCTATATATTGCTTTCTGGACTAAAGTTTCACTGCTTGTCCATTACAGTAATGTTTCTTGTGTCCAAAATAGGCATAACATCTAAGCAATGTACATAGTTAGAGTATATAGTTTGGGAAAGATTTCGCTCAGCACATCTGTGAAGGTCTTTAAGGCAATTTGAGGAAAAATTTAAATTACCAG
Source organism: Dama dama (assembly GCF_033118175.1). Classification (NCBI taxonomy): domain Eukaryota; kingdom Metazoa; phylum Chordata; class Mammalia; order Artiodactyla; family Cervidae; genus Dama; species Dama dama. Next base: position 9,930,143 of record NC_083681.1, read on the forward strand.
GGAATGTTAACTAGGATCATTTATTCACTTTCTTCTATTCTTCTACTGTTGTAAATCATATATTTTGCCCCAATTCTCAAATTCCTTAGGGTGAGATTAAGAAATGCTCAAGCACTAAGTTTTTCCAATAGACTACATATAATTGACTAAAGACTGAAACTCTAGCAGATGCTTCTGCTAAAATCTACAGAAAGAAAACAATTTGAAAGTTGCCTGCAGCGTGCCTGAACTCACTCTAGAACACTGTGACCCAGGGCATTGAAATACAGAAATATTTTAGGCAATTTCTGTTTTAAAAAAATCACCAGCCTGTTTGATTTGAAGCAGTTGCTCCTCCAACTTTACTTTGTACAAAAAATAGCACAGAAAAACTGAAGATTGCAAAGTAGATTGCAAGAAGCCTCAAATGACTTTTAATGGAATATTATGTGCCCAAAACACAAAGGATTTAAATCAGTATCTTAAAATGTTCCATTTACCACATATCACAGGAAGTAAGAGTCTTTTTGGGGGGGGGGGGGGGGAGGGTTCTTTTCAGCTACATTTCTCCAAATCCTTGACCAGTTGAACTGTTTGTTCCAGGTCATCAAACTCCTTAATAATTTAAATCCCCAAATTTAGATTGAGAAAGGATATGGTTGGTTATGTATAACTATCAGTTCACCTAGAAAAAAATAATCCTGCACATACAAGCATGCCTGTACACACAAACACACACACTAATCTTGCATATGCACAATTACTTCAGAAGCTTAGAGTAAGCCTATTATCACAAAGATAAGTATAAAGTGCATTTTAATTGTAAACCAGCATATGGCAACTATGTCAAAGCCTGATTTATCTTTTGAAGTTTAAATTATTTATAGTCTCTCCCATGTGATGCCCAATTATCTCAGTTCCCCTCAGATCTCCCTCTGACATGTGGCCCTACTGGTTTCAGATAAAACGACATAGGTCAGCCTTTCTCAATGCAGTCTCTAAAGAAAATTCATTCCTATAAGACGTGAATTGTTGTCACACAGAGAGAAAAACAGCCTCTTGGTCAAAGTGGGCAATGTTCGGTTAAATAAAGCTAAATGGGTTTTCATTTTTCACTTGCTATTAATAATAGGTAAGGTTTCTCACAAATGTTAATGAGCACTGTTCATAAAATGTTAATGTACATTGTGAATTGGGAAATGGGTGCAGAGTCGATGCTAAATGTGGTATACAGCATTTTCCCAAGTTATTTGAACATCTCAGATTAAAGGAGTGGTATTACAAGGCAGACGTGGCTGGAAAACGCTAAGAGCTTCGCCTTCAGGACCCCCCTCCTTCCCTTCAGGGCTCTTTAACCCGCCCCCGCCCCTGTCATCCCCAATCACCATTCCTCTCACAACCCCAACAGGCCCCTGGGTGCTCATGCTCCTCTTAACCTCCCATTACTTAAGGCTAATTTCCTTCCAAATGCTGGCAATTATTTATTTCTCTGGAGATTTTTCTTTATTTATAACAATAGTGAGAGGGTAACAGGCAGGAAGGCCAGGGGTCTCCAAATGGAGGAAAGAGGCTGCAAGTGCCAGACATTTTTATCTCTCTTAAGTGGCAGGAAGAAAAAACCAGCGATATTTTTTCCTTCTCTATACAAATTTAAAAGGAAGTTTCTCTTGAAGTGCCGTGTTGCTATGACACCTGGTTTCACCTGAAGCTAACTACTCTCAAACCTTGAGTTAACCAATACATTTCTTTTTCTTATGGAAATGTTGTCTTAAGCTATGTTAATGTACCCCAGACTCTATCTTCAAGTTGCTTCCGCCAAACGGCCTGACTTACTTACTCAGATATTGTTCCCTAATCTATGTAAATGAAACTATTTGTTGGTATTCTGCCCTTCTACAAGATTCAAGTCAATCGTTTTAAGGCCAGGGATGAATTATCTGGTGCCATTCTAAATTTTATGACACTCCTTTCTTTTCATTAACAGACTGTGAGTGACTATATAACACACAGCTAAAGACTAGGGGGGGGGGGTACTCTTTTGCCCCCTTCTGATGCCTATATCAGAAGCTTTCTCTATCTCCTTTATATTTTAATAAAACTTTATTACGCAAAAGCTCTGAGTGATCCAGCCTTGTCTCTGGCCCCGGATTGAATTCGTCTCCTCCGGAGGCCAAGAATCCCGCATCTTATCGTTCAGCAACAACCTTTCAATAGCAAAACCTAGACTGTTTTGTTGTTTGCCATATGTTAGGTAAGGGGTATGCCCCATATATTTTTAAATTAAAATGTTTGTAGTACAATATGTGATGATAAGAAATATGAGTGGTATATATGTCAAACATAATAAAATAATGTCCATTAATCCACCATGCAAACTAAGAAAAATAGCATAATAAACAATTTAACATCTACCTAAGTGTTCCTCGTTTCTCCCATCACTTATGCTACCAGAGGCATTCACTACATGTTTTTTTGAATGTATTTTGTCTTGATTTTAAAATTTTTAATAGTTTTTCAGATATAGATCTATCCTTAAATAATCTGTTTTAGCTTGTCATTGAGATATATAAAAGTAGAATTATGCTACATGAAATCTTCAATGAATTGAATTTTTCACTAAATATTTTCTAAGATGCAGCCATATATTGCGTGGCAGGAATTCATTCTTGTTTTCCTGCTACTTAATATTCCATTGTATGAATATACTGCAATTTACATATTTTCCTGTTTATGAATATTTCAGATGTCTCTAGTTTTTTGTTATTACAGAGAATAATACTATGAATATTCTTGCACATTTACAAATTTTTCATTAGGGTATATAATTAAACTCTTTAATTCACATGGGAGAAGGAAATGGCAACCCACTCCAGTATTCTTGCCTGGAGAGCCCCATGGACAAAGGAGCCTGGTGGGCTGCCCTCTATGGTGTCGCACAGAGTCGGACACGACTGAAGTGACTTAGCAGCAGCAGCAGAAGCAGCAATTCACATAGCTATAATGAGTCATATTATATGAGACTGTCAAACTTTAAATATAAAGTCATGTTGCTTACCAAAGTGAATTGTACAAATTTATATCCCCATCAACAATACATATGAGTTCTTATTATTTGTACTCATCTATAATGAAGTTATTTTATTAGGTGGATACAGGTTTTGAATTGTTATAAATTCTAGTGAATTAAACCTATGATCACTGTATATTGTCCGTCTCTATAGCAAAATATTACTTTTATCAGAGATGCATTTTTCTGATATTAGCATATATATCCTTGCTTTCTTCCTTTTTATGGTTAATATGCCTGGCATATCTTTTCTAGGCTTTTTGTCCTTATATTTCTAGGTCTTCAAAAATTATATACAAAATACTTCTATTGCTTGTCAAGTTTATTCCATTTGTGTTTACTGTGATCACTGATATATTTGGATTTGTTATATTTGGATGTCTTTTATTTATATATTGTACTTGTTTTATTCCTCTATTTTATTTTTATTGAAGGATTTTCACTGTTATACGTTTTCTTCTGTGGTTATCTTAAAAATTTTATGATTTATATTTATCTTTAAAAATGCTACTCAATATTTTAAGCGCTCAAATAACAAAAGAACTCTAGAATCTTGGTACCTAAAGTCTGTGGATCATTATTACCATGGGCCTTACCCGGGAGCTTGTCAGAAATGCCCATTCTCACACCCCACCCTAGAACAACTACTGTAGCTATTCTACAGGAAAATGATGGCCTATCCAAAATCTGGTTCAGATGTCAAGTATCATACATACACAAACACACACACAATGAGATATGTCTATAAATGTTATTTTTTTCCTCAAGTTTTAAAGACAAGTGCTCAAGGCTGTTGCACTTAGAAGACCCAGAGGGATGGGATGGGGAGGGAGGTGGGATTTACACATGTAAATCCATGGCTGATTCATGTCAATGTATGGCAAAAACAAGTACAATATTGTAACGTAATTAGCCTCCAACTAATAAAAATAAATGAAAAAATAAAAAATAAAGAATCAAAAAACTTTTAAAAATTCATATTACTTACATAATGAAGCTTGCTGGGTTGAGCAGAGTGTATCTTAAGCAGACCTGAAAATGGCATCAAAGAGACAAGAAAGGAAACTTTTGTAGAGGTTTAGGGTTGGGGTGGCCACAGTCGGCACTGTGAGCTGAATATCTAGACTAGAACTGCAGCTACTAGATTTGTTTCTCCTTTTGCTTTGCTTATTAACTGGATCTTTGTCCTGCAGGTGAGCTTTCACTTTGACCCGTGCCATTTTGCCCTGTTTACTGAGTCCAGTGAAGACTCCATTACAGACTTCATGAATTTAACTCAGAAGTTATAATTAGCTTATGGGGGGGGGGGGGGCAGGATGATAGAGTAGGAAGAACTTGAGCTCACGTCCTCTCACTGGCACACTAAAATTACAAGGACTTAAAGAGCAGAGAAGGCAATGGCACCCCACTCCAGTGCTCTTGCCTGGAAAACCCCATGGACAGAGGAGCCTGATGGGCTGCAGTCCATGGGGTCTCAAGGAGTCGGACATGACTGAGCGACTTCACTTTCACTTTTCACTTTTATGCATTGGAGAAGGAAATGGCAACCCACTCCAGTGCTCTTGCCTGGAGAATCCCATGGACGGAGGAGCCTGGTGGGCTGCAGTCCATGGGGTCGCGAAGAGTCGGACATGACTGAGTGACTTCACTTTCACTTTTCACTTTTATGCATTGGAGAAGGAAATGGCAACCCACTCCAGTGTTCTTGCCTGGAGAATCCCAGGGATGGGGTCGCACAGAGTCGGACACGACTGAAGTGACTTAGCAATTGATGAGAAATAAGAAAGCCAGCAGAAAGATCTCCTGCAGCTGAAGATATGAAGAGGGAACCACAATGAGACAGGTAAGAGGGGTAGAAATGTTGTGTAGTCAAGAGCCATTCACTTGGGTTGGTGACCCAGAAATGGGGGAAATACTACATTTTAGGATGGTCTATCCAAGGAGCAAGAGGTCTAAAACCCACACTGGGCTCCCCTCTGTGGTAGGCAGTGCCCAGCACCAGGAAGATAAGCCCATGAAACATTTGGCTTTGAAGGCCAGTGAAGTTTTCTTTTGGAAGACAGAGGGCTACAGGAAATGGAGATTCCATTCTTTTTCTTTTAAAATAATTGTATGTATTTATTTATTTTTGGCTGTGTTGGGTCTCCATTGCTGCATGGGCTCTTAGTAGTTGCAGTGCGGTGGCTTCTCACTGCGGTGGCTTTTCTTTTTGAGGAGCACATGCTCTATAGTGCGGGCGTTAGTAGTTGTGGCACACAAGCTTAGTGGCTCTGCAGCATGTGAAATCTTCCCAGGTCAGGATAGATCTATGTCTCCTGCATTGGCAGGCAAATTCTATCCCAGTGAGCCACCAGGGAAGCCCCTAGAGATTCTGTTCTTAAAGGGTGCACACAAAAACCTCAAATGCTCTGGGACTCAGAGAAGAAGAAGTAATTTGAAAGAAGATTGTGTCAAGCCCACCTGCTGATCTTGGAGAAACTTAAGAGAGTCAGGAGGCAACTGGAGTTATCCTTGGGACAGACACTGGCAGCAGCCATTTGGGGGAGTTTGTTCTACTGTGCTGACATAGGTGCCGACAAACCATGTTTTAGAAACCTCCCTGTAGTTCATTATTCCTAGGACCCAACCCCACCTACCAACCTGTCAGCACCAGTACTGGGATGTCTTATGCCAATCAACTAACCAGACAGGGACCCAGTCCCACCTACCAGTAGGTCAACTAACTCAAAACCTCCTTATCCCACAGCCACCCCATGAAGTTTCCCTATTAATGAGAGGACCCAGAACTTGAACACACATACCAGTGCATCAGCGCCAGCCCTGGGACCACCAGAGCCCTGTAGCCAGAGACCCTGGGACTAGCTCCACCCGCAAGCAGGATGATGCCACCCCCCAGGGATATCCCTGCCCCACTTCATGAGCAGGCCAACATCAACTCTGAGACAACTTGAATCCTGCAGCCAGCCATCCCAAGATCTAGCCTCACTCACCACCGACAACAATATCAAGAATTAGTCCCATCCAGCAGTAGGCAAACACTAAATCTAGGACGCCCAGCCCCACAACTACTCACCCCAGAACAAGGCTCTGCCTACCAGTGGGACAGTACTAGCTCCAGGATTATCCCCCACCCCAGGACTCTGCACCCAGCTGTCTCATGACTCAGCCCGGCTCATCAGCAGTCAATAGCCTCTTCATATGGCAGGACTCGGCAACCAGCCAGACCAGGGGCCAGCCATGCCCACAGACCACTTGTAGTAGTAAGCCTGTCATGAAAGAGGACCCATGCAGCTCACATAGGGGGCATCCCTAGAGCTTATTGCTATGGTGACCAAAAAGGAGTGTGACACTGGATGCACAGGATGTCTTTTACAAAGGACTACTTCTCCAAGGTCAAGAAAGGTAATCAATGTACCAAATATACTGAAGTAAAAGCAGCAAATCAGGCAAAATGAAGCAACAGAACACTATGTTCCAAACAAAGGAACAAGAGAAAATCCACCAAAGAAAAATAAGTGAAGAAAGAAAAAAATAATGAAGACATAAGCAATTTATCCAGTAAAGGCTTCATTGGTAATGGTAAAGGTAATGATGATAAAGATGTTCAAAGAACTTGGGAGAAAATTTAATAAACAGCATAAGAAGTTTTCAATAAAGAATTTAAAAATGTAAAGAAGAACCAAATAGAAATGAATAATACAATAACTGAAACTTTTAAAACACACTGAGGCTGCTGCTGCTGCTGCTGCTAAGTCGCTTCAGTCATGTCCGACTCTGTGCGACCCCATAGAACGGCAATGCACCAGGCTCCTCTGTCCCTGGGATTCTCCAAGCAAGAATACTGGGGTGGATTGCCATTCCCTTCTCCAATGCATGCATGCATGCTAAGTCACTTCAGTAGTGTCCGACTCTTTGCGACCCCATGGACAGCAGCCCACCAGGCTCCTCTGTCCGTGGGATTCTCCAGGCAAGAATACTGGAGTGGGTTGCCATTTCCTTCTCCATTTAAAACACACTAGAAGGAATCAACAGTAGAGGAGGTAATACAGAGGAATAGATCAACAAGCTGGAGGTAAAAGTAGACATCATTGAAGCTGAACAGGAATAAAAAAAAAGGAATAAAAAGAAATGAGGACAGTTTAAGAGACCTTTGGGACAACATCATCTATATCCACTTAAGGAATAAGTACTTAAGGAAACATAAAAAGAAGTAAACTATAATGTCAGAAACAGTAAACATGGGGGAAGTAAAATGCAGGATCACTGAAACATATTTGAACTTAAAAGATCAGCAAACTATAATAATTATATATATATATATATATATATATATATGATCATTACATATATGTATATATGTTATATATACATATACATATATACAATAAATGACTATATGTGATTATTATATATATGTACATTATATATATCTTAAGACATACAAACTTCATGGTAACTGCAAACCAAAAATCTATAATAGATACACACATAACACTAAAGATAATTATTAAAATGTATATTATATATGTATATATATATTGTATATTAAAATTACTATATATAGTATATATGATTGTTACATATATATGTAAAGTGATTCCTACACAAAACTCATAGTAACCACAACCCAAAAACCTATAATAGATAAACATGCATAATAGAAAAAATAGTTATTAAATCACAAAGAAAGAGAGCAAAAGAAGAAAGGAACAAACAAGAGCTACAGAAACAACTCCAAAATATTCAACATTCATTTATGCTTAAAAGCTCTTAACAAAGTGGATATAGAGAGAACATACCTCAGCATAATAAAGCTATATATGACAAGCCCACAGCTAACACCATACTCAATGATGAAAAGCTGAAAGCATTTCCTCTAAGATCAGGAATAAGACAATGATGCCTACTCTTTCCACTTTTGCTCAACATAGTATTGGGAATACTTGTCATAACAATCAGACAAGAAAAATAAAAGAATCCAAATTGAAAATAAAGAGTTAAAACCATCCTATATGATGACATAACAATTATATAGAGCATTCTACTAGAATTCATCAATAAATTTGGTAACGTTACAAAATTAATTTAGAGAAACATGTTGTATTTCTAAATACAACATAAATTAAAAACAAACCATCCAAAAGAGAAAGGAAGAATCTCACCAGAAAGAATAAAATACCTAGGAACAAATCTAACTAAGGAAATAGAAAAAAACCTATGCTTGGAAAACTGTAAGAAACTGATGACAAAAATTAAATGTGACACCAAAAGATGGAAAGATATATTGTGTTCATGGACCAGGAAAATTTAATTGTTAAAATAAGCATACTCCCCAAGGTAAGCATCTTTTAATTTCATGGCTGCAATCATCATCTGCAGTGATTTTGGAGCCCAAAAAAATAAAGTCTGTCACTGTTTCCACTGTTTCCCCATCTATTTGCCATGAAATGATGGAACTGGATGAGATGATCTTAGTTTTCTGAATGTTGAGCTTTAAGCCAACTTTTTCACTCTCCTCTTTTACTTTCTTCAAGACGCTCTTTAGTTCTTCTTCATTCTCTGCCATAAGGGTCATGTCATCTGCATATCTGAGGTTATTGATATTTCTCCCCGCAATCTTGATTCCAACTTGTGCTTCATCCAGTCTGGCATTTCGCTTGATGTACTTTGCATGTAAGTTAAATAAGCAGGGTGACAATAAACAGCCTTGACATACTCCTTTCCCTTTTGAACCAGTCTGTTGTTCCCCGTATAGTTCTAGCTGTTGCTTTTTGACCTGCGTGCAGATTTCTGAGGAGGCAGGTCACATGGTCTGATATTCCCATCTCTTTAAGAATCTTCCAGTTTGTTATGATCCACACAGTCAAAGGCTTTGACATAGTTAATAAAGCAGAAGTAGATATTTTTCTGGAACTCTCTTGCTTTTTCGATGATCCATTGGATGTTGTCTTAGGGGATAAAGTCTTAATCTCTAGTATTTATTATTTGACTGTATTTAGAAATTAAGCCTTCAAAGAGATAATTAAAGTAAAATGAGGTCATAAGCATAGCCCTAATCCAAGGACACTAGTTAGAGCCTTGAACACACACAGATGGAAGAGCAACCAGTGAGAAGGCAGTCGTCTGCAGGCCAAGGAGAGGTCTCAGAAGAAAACAAACCTGCTAACACTCTGACCTTGGATTTTTAGTGTCCATACCTGTAAGAAAATGTATCTGTGTTGTCTAAGCCACCTAGTCTGTGATATTTTGTTATGGCAGCCCTAGTAGATTAATACAACATCTTTATTCAACAATTTGACAGTCTTGCCATCACATATGATCTGGACATGTGAGATCTTAATGACGTCCAATTTTCTTCTGGGACACAGATATGAAATCATACTGATGACATCCTCCTCTGAAGATATTTGACACAAACATTAAGGACATAGAAATTATTACAAAGGAACTCACAAAAAAGAAAGATGGCCATTGTCCACACATAGTTCAACGTCTTGTCATCTCATTTGTTTTTATTTTTTTGTTTGTTTTTTGTTTAATTAATTAATTTATTTTAGTTGGAGGCTAATTACTTTACAATATTGTACTGGTTTTTGCCGTATATTGATATGAATCAGCCATGGGTGTACATGTACCCCCATCCTGAACCCCCCTCTCATCTCCCTCCCCACCCCATCCCTCTGGGTCATCCCAGTGCACCAGCCTTGAGCACCCTGTCTCATGCATTGAACCTGGACTGGCGATCTGTTTCACATGTGGTAATATACATGTTTCAATGCTATTCTCTCAAATCATCCCACCCTCGACTTCTCCCACAGAGTTCATAAGTCTGTTCTTTACATCTTTATCTCTTTTGCTGTCTTGCATATAGGGTCATCATTACCATCTTTCTAAATTCCATATATATGTGCATTAATAGACTGTATTGGTAGGTTTTTTTCTGATTTATTTCACTGTGTATAATAGGCTCCAGTTTCATCCACCTCATTAGAACTGATTCAAATGCTTTCTTTTTAACAGCTGAGTAATATTCCACTGTGTCTATGTACCACACAGCCATTCATCTGCCAGTGGAGATCTAGGTTGCTTCCATGTCCTAGCTATTGTAAACAGTGCTGCAATGAACATTGGGGTACACGTGTCTCTTTCAATTCTGGTTTCCTCAGTGTGTATGCCCAGAACTGGGATTGCTGGGTCATATGGCAGTTCTATTTCCAGTTTTTTAAGGACCTCCATACTGTTCTCCATAGTGGCTATACTAGTTTGCATTCCCTCCAACAGTATAAGAGGGCTCCCTTTTCTCCACACCCTCTCCAGCATTTATTGTTTGTAGACTTTTTGATAGCAGCCATTCTGACCAGCGTGAGATGCCATCTCATTTAAATCCCTGAAAATTATTTGGTAAACTGAGAGCAGCTCCATCCCTGACAGTGTTAATAAGCAGTTACTGACCCTCTCAGCAACCCCATTAAACTAGCCCAATATCTTTTAGGCTTTTGGGGGTTTTAAAGGCAGCATATTCTTTATTTAAAATTTTTTACTTTGGTTGCAAATTTACCCACTTTGAATGGGGTCCCCTCCAGCAAAAGGCTATAGAATTTGTTCAGACTGCAATATGGCAGATATCCCCAGTAGTGTTCCTTAGAAATTCTTTCATTGCAGAGGTTGTAACAACCTTTTCTCATGCCTCCTGGAGGCTGGCCATTCATGATGGTCTTAAGTTGACCATGAGCTTCTGATATAAGAAACTGCTCTGCTCAGTTCCAACTCATATACTAGTATTATTAGAGTGATTGCTACTGGCCACATACTGGGCTTTCTTGGAAATAGAGGCTCTCACAGGCCCTAACCCATGACCCCCTTCATACTCATTTTCCTGGGTTATGAAAGCAATACCCTGAAATCTCTACTTAGCCACCAAGCCTGCCTTATTACAGGATGGAATCAAACCTAGGTCCCCCGCATATCTACCTGCAGGAAGGGGTAGCTACCCCTATCTGTAGGTTCTTGCCAGATGCCATGGTGTAAGAGGAGGCCAATCCTCTCACAGGTCTCCTAGATACATAGGGAGTCCCTTGATATAAAGCAATGAGCAGGCAGAGTCCAACCACTGTATACATAACAATATGGAGTTTAACAGAGAGTCGCTGCTTCTTACCCTTTAACCAGAATGTCGGCACAATTGGCCCAGCTTCAGGCACTCATCTGGTTTACAGATGACCTTGTCAAAAGTCAGCTCCATCTGCTTATCTTACAGACTCTTGTGCCATTGTCAATGGTCTGGCTGTGTGGACAAACCAATGGCAGAAACCACAATTCTTTGTACAAGGTTGCAAAGATTCTTCACCTTTAGATGAAGAATCCTTGGAATTTCTTGCTTCATAAATGCACAAAATATAAATCATATTACAAGTTATACATATCTCTGCACATACTAAAGAAAGACACTCCTGATACACTTCAGAGTTCAGGATTTCATTGATAGTGACCAAGGCACTCATTTTACTTCTCAGAGGGAACAATGTTGAGCTCCTGAATAAGGCTTTTAATGGAACTTTCATCTTCCTTACTGGCTTCATGGAGCACTATAATGGCTTATTAAGTTTAAAATCAGGTAAATGAGACACCTGTGAAATCAGTCACATGATGACTGGGGTGAACTGTAATAGGGACTGACTCCATTGTTTCTTCATGCTGAGCTGCTGACAGTATTTAAGTCTCATCCCTCACTCTTCTCCTTGTGCCATGCATCTGAACAAGCCAAAAAAGAAAGCCTAGGTACTCATTCCTTGGCCACTTGTGAGAAGTTCAAAGCCACTCGTAAGAACCCTCAGCCAGCCCACCACTACCATAAAAACTCCAGGCAAGCTTCCTCCTCTGGCTCTGTCAAGTCAATTTCAGAAGGCTTGGCAGCTAACCTCTTCTTTCCAGCAAGCCTCATAATACGAGTAATAAACCTTTACAACTGCTCTTGGGATGTGTGTGTGCGTGTGTGTGTCATCATTAATTTCGATATCTGAACCAAATTTTTTGTGAACATATTTACAGTTTCTTCAGAGTGGCTACAACATCTGCTAAATGAGAATTAGCTTTTTACAAAAATATTCTCAAGTGAATAAAATATTCAGCACTTCTCCAGAACACTTTAGTATCACTCTCTTTTCCCAGCTAACATTTTATTTTTCTTTACCTCTGTTCCTTTTTTAATTTATAAATAAGATAGTACTATTTTTATTGCTTCATACAATGTTTATGTGATGTTGACCAAGTTGAGTATCATTTCTTCTTTAATCTCCTACCTCCTATCTGAGGTCATTCTTTTTTCTTTCTTTCTTTTAGAAGTATTTTTATCTTAACAGATCCCAGTGTTGACATTCTTTGTAGATGATCTACCTTGCCTCCGTGGCTGCTTTTAAGAGTTCCCCTTTGGATGAACCTAGAGTCTGTCATACAGAGTGAAGTATCTCAGAAGGAGAAAAACAAATATTGTATATTAATGCATATATATGGAATCTAGAAAACAATGGTACTGAAGAACCTATTTGCAGGACAGGAATAGAGAAACAGACAGAGAATGGACTTGTGGACATGGGGTCGCGGAAGGAGAGGGGGGACTAACTGAGAAAGTAGCACTGGCATATGCACCTAGCCAGTGGGAAGCTGCTATATAGACAGGGAGATCAGCTTGGTGCTCTGTGATGACCTAGAAGGGTCGGGTGGAGAAGGGAGGCTCAAGAGGAAGGGGATATACATACGCTGACTCATACTGTTGCACAGCAAAAACTAACATAACATTGTAATTATACTCTGATTCACAAAATAAATTTTAAAAAGTTCCTCTTCAGTTTTGTGCTGTTTCATCACAAAGAGTGAAGGTTTTAATTTTTTTTCTTTGCACCACTTATATATAGATTGATGCTTTTCATGATATTATTTTCACCCAATATTTCTGCAAATATTGTCTCTTTTCCACTTTCTCTGTTCTGATTTTCTGGCAATTTCTTCAAAGCCATCAATTTATACTACACCTTATTCTTTCCTCCATATTTCTAAAAATTTCTTTTATATTTCCATACTTTTGTCTTTTTCTGTACTATATTCTTAATGATTTATTTCAGTACACTCATTCTTCCTTCAGCTATATCTGATCTGCTATTTAACTTACCTATTGCTTTTTTTTTAAATAGTAGCAATTGTGTTTCCATACTTAAAATGTATATTTAATTTTTAAAAATCTTTACTTTTATATTTTTGAGATTAATCCTTTGTCTGTTGCTTTGTTTGCTATTATTTTCTTCCAATCTGAGGGCTGTCTTTTCACCTTGCTTATAGTTTCCTTTATTGTGCAAAAGTTTTTAAGTTTCATGCTTTTATTTCCAATATTCTTTTGCATTTTTATTCTTTTAAAAAATATATGTTTAACCAATTCCTTCATAACTACTTTGTAATTTCTGATAATTTAAATAGCTAAAATTCTCAAGGAAATTCGTTGTTTTTGTTAAATATCAGTCACAAAGGCTTCTTTTTCAGCAATTTTGTTGATCCTGATTGTGAGATAAATTTGCTTGAGATTAATCTGTGAAAACTCTGTAGCCTAAATAGAATTTTCCATCTTCTAGAGAGGATTTAGATTGGTTTCTGCTAAGAGCCAAGGGATTGTTGCTGACCTAGACTCACTTAGGCTCATATTAAAGATATTAATGAGTAAATATCAAATTTCCCATCTTGCAATTGACAGAGAATTTAGCCTCTTATTACTCCACTAATATTTGCATATTTTCGGGGGCAACTTCACTTTTCCAGTTTGCTTTCCAGTTACTGCTCACTGATCTACTCTATCCTAAACTCATAAATTTATTTGAATATTTGTTTACTTAGGAAATTAATCTTGTAGATATTCCTTAACATTCTTGGATCTAGCAATGCATTTGAAAACAATGTTTTATTTAGAATCTAGTTGATTTGTAGCAGAAGGACCTTCAGAATGCGTCTTACTTCTAGAAGCAGAAGTTTATTTTAATGATTAGAATGTGAACCCTTTGAACTGGAGAGATATTTAGATACAAAGATAATATGTGCCTCAACCCACAGCCCAGAGCTTCCTCAACCTACCACCATAGGGACAGTCCTTCTCTTACATTTAAGCAGAAACAGGAGAGGAACTAAACAAACTCTTGATGAAAGTGAAAGAGGAAAGTGAAAAACCTGGCTTAAAACTTAACATTCAAAAAAAGAAGATCAGGGCATCCAATCCCATCACTTCATGGCAAATAGATGGGGAAACAATGGAAACAGTGACAGACTTTCTTTTCGTGGGCTCCAAAATCACTGCAGAGGGTGACTGCAGCCATGAAATTAAAAGATGCTTGCTCCTTGGAAGAAAAGCTATGATAAAGCTAGACAGTGTATTAAAAATCAAAGGCATTATTTTGCTGACAAAGGCCCATATAGTCAAAGCTATGGTTTTTCAAGTAGTCAAGTATAGATGCAAGAGTTGGACCACTGAAGAATTGATGCTTTTGAACTGTGGTGTTGGAGAAGATTCTTGAGAGTCCCTTGGACTGCAAGGAGATCCAACGAGTCCATCCTAAAGGAAATCAGTCCTGAATATTCATTGGAAGGACTGATGCTGAAGCTGAAGCTCCAATACTTTGGTCACCTGATGTGAAGAGCTGAATCAGTTGGAAAAGACTTTGATGCTGGGAAAGACTGAAGGCAGGAGGAGAAGGGGATGACAGAGGACAAGATGTTTGGATGGCATCACCAACTCAATGGACATGAGATTGAGCAAGCACAAGAGATGGTGAAAGACAGGGAAGCCTGATGTTCTTCAAGTATATGGGGTCACAAAAAGTCGGACACGACTGAGCAACTGAGCAACAAGGAGACTCATTCGGCTTCCCCTGTGGCTCAGTGGTAAAGAATCCACCTGCAATGCATGAGACATGTGTTTGAACCCTGGGTCTGGAAGATGCCCTGGGGGAAAGCACAGAAACCAGTCTAGTATTCTTGCTGCAAAAATCCCATGGACAGAGGAGCCTGGTGGGCAGCACACTCTGAGGTTCATACAGTCACAAAGAAGCAACTGAGAACGTATAGGACGCATGCATAGGAGACTATTATGTAAGTCTTCCAGATTTCATCCTTTCCATTAGACTCTTGAGAGTCTCTTGGACTGCAAGGAGATCCAGCCAGTCCATCCTAAAGGAGATCAGTCCTGGGTGTTCATTGGAAGGACTGATGTTGAAGCTGAAACTCCAATACTTTGGCCACCTGATGTGAAGAGCTGACTGATTGGAACAGACCCTGATGCTGGGGAAAATTGAGGGCAGGAGGAGACGGGGATAACAGAGATGAGATGGTTGGATGGCAACAGCGACTCAATGGACATGGGTTTGGGTGGACTCTGGGAGTTGGTGAGGGACAGGGAGGCCTGGCGTGCTGCAGTTCATGGGGTCGCAAAAAGTAGGACACGACTGAGCGACTGAAATGAATTGAACTGTTTAGAATTATATTTTAATGAAAAATATTATTTTTTATGTGATCAGTTATCTCTCTGGCTGTTATATTTTTACTTGTTTCATTTTTAGGGCATTTAGTATTACTTTTCAAAATGCTTCCATGTGCTGATAATAATTACTAAATAGATACTATTCCAAAGTTGTTTGCATTCTCATTCTAATAAGCTAAAAACCATTTAAAACTCTTTACTTGGTCTTATCAATTTGGGAATTTGATTTATACCTTGAATAGAAAAGTTAGATTTTACCCAGATTTTAGTAATTACTAAATTTTCATTCAACAGTCCATTTTTCCTGAGCTTAAGTTTCTAACTGTTGTAATTGTGTACAAAATTTGGAACAGCTATGTGTCACCTTGGTTGTTTAGTATATAAATAATAGGCTACAATTATAACAGCAAAAAGAGTTTGGAGAAGCAAATTTGTTTAGTAGCAATTAAATCCAGAGAATCATTCCCCCCCCCCAAAAAAAAAAAAAGCTAAGTAATAACTTTAATTGAGTTGTAAGCAAAATGGAAAAACTTCAACATAATGTTTCTAAACATCTTGTGGAAAAGTGACAGTCTACCTATAATTACCTTGCTTAGTCACTTTTTGGCTACAGAGATAAAAATTTTTATATGAAAATTTTATATTGAAGGAGTTTACACTGCTAAAGTACTCACAAAATGTGAAGGTGACATTCACATGTTAGTAAACTCTCAAAATATAGTTTTTCATTTTTTAAGGGGGAAAAATTAATTTCACATGCTATTTATTGCTACTTTTCAGGAGTGAAACAAGATAAAAAAAGTTTTTATGTGATTAAAATCACCAAGAAGTCACCTGCAATAATTAAAAATACTCCAAAACACAATCATTTTCCTGCCCAACAGGGGATTTGTCTTTGAATTTTATTATAATCAAAGTAAATAAATGTATTATAAATTTATATTAATAAAAATCCCACTTCTTGTAATATGTAGTAACTGATTTTGAGCTAAACTTTCTGCCACACACAACTGTAAAAAAATGCAGGACTTCAATTTGTGAGAAAGGAGATGCACATAGAGTATAATGTTTATCTAGGCATTCACCATGGATGCACAATAGGATTATTAGGATTACTTGGAGGTACTTGGAGGTTAAATCAAACAAAACAGAGTGATCTTTCTGAGCTGAGAGGTAAGAAACTGGATTCATAGTAATAAGGCAGTTGGAATTTATAGTGTATATCACTTTGCTCATGAATCTGCAATTTTAGCAGGACTTAGTAAAGACACCTAATTTCTGCCTACTCAATCATATGGGGGAGCTTGAAAGATATGGACTGGAATCATCTGAAGTTTTTGTCCATTCACACATCTGGTGCTTGACATTGGAAAGATTCAAATTGTTGGAGGCTAGAATATCTGGAGCTCATTGGATATCTCCATCTCTGAGAGGTCTCTGTGTGTTCTATGTAGCCAGAAATTTTTATGGTAGCCAGATTTCTCATTTGTCTACTAAGAGCTTCCAAGGCATATGTCTCAAGAGAGATAAATGGGTAGAAGCTGAATTGTGTCTTTTTTAACCTAGCCTTATAAGTCATTCTTATTTTATTAATTCAGGCTCTCTTCCTTTTGTCTTTATGAGTCTAGTTAAAAGTTCATCAATGTTGTTTATGTTTTCAAAGAACCAGCTTTTAGTTTCCTTGGATCTTTTTCATTATTTATTTAGCCTCTACTCTATCTTTACTCTGATCTTTATTCTTTCTTTCCATCTGCTCACTTTGGCTTGTTTTTTTCTTTATTTCCTTTAGGTGTAAAGTTAGGTTACTTATTTGAGATTTTTATTATTTCTTGAGGTAATCTTGTATCACTATAAACTCCCCTTTTAGAACTGCTTTTGCTAAGTCCCCAAAGCTTTGGATCCCCTGGAGAAGGGAATGGCTACTCACTTCAGTGTTCTTGCCAGGATAAGCCAATGCACCAATGAACCTAGCAGGCTACAGTCCATGGGGTCACAAAGAGTTGGACATGGCTGAGCAGCTAACACTTTCACTTTCAAATGTTTTGGATCGTCGTGTTTTCATTTTCATTTGCCTCTAGGCATTTAAAAAATTTCCTCTTTGATTTGTTCAGTGATAGATTGGTTGTTTAGTAGCATGTGGTTTAGCCTCCACATGTCTGGGTTTCTTAAGTTTTTTTATTTTTCTTGTAAATGATTTATAATCTCATAGAATTGTGGCTGCAAAAGATGCTTGAGATGATTTCAATATTCTTAAATTTAGTGGGGCTTTGCTTTCTAACCTAGAATGTGATCTATTCTGGAGAGTTTTCCATGTGCACTTGAAAAGAATATGTATTCTGTGACTTTCTGATGAAATACTCTCTCTCTCTCTCTCGGTCCCTCTCTCTCTAGATAAATAGATGATAGATAGATACATACATAGATAGATACATAGCTACATGCATAGATATAGATATATGTAACAGTTAAGTCCTTTTGGTCTAATGTGTCATCATACTCAATGATGAAAAGCTGAAAGCATTTCTTCTAAGATCAGGAACAAGACAAAGATACCCACTTTCATCAGTTTTATTCAACATAGTTTTGGAAGTCACAACCACAGCTATAGAGAAAAAAAAAAAAAAAAGAAATAAAAGAAATCTAAATTGGAAAGGGATCTTCCCTGATAGCTCAGTTGGTAAAGAATCCTCCTGCAGTGCAGGAGACCCCAATTCGATCCCTGGGTCAGGGAGGTCCGCTGCAAAGGGATAGGCTACCCACTCCAGTATTCTTGGGCTTGGGTAAAGAATCTGCCAGAAATGTGGGCAATCTGGGTTTGATCCCTAGATTGGGAAGATCCGCCCTGGTGAAGGGAAAGGCTATCCACTTCAATATTCTGGCCTGGAGAATTCCATGGACTGTATAGTCCATGAAGTTGCAAAGAGTCGGACACGACTTTCACTTTCACTTTCAAATTGGAAAGGAAGAAGTAAAACTGACTGTTTGCAGAGTACAGGATATTATACATAGGCAATCCTAAAGATGCTACCAAAACTATTCAAACTAATAAATTAACTCAGTAAAGTTGCAGGATACAAAATTAATATACAGAAATCTTGGGCATTTCTACATTCTAACAACAAAGTATCAGAAAGAGAAATTAAAGAAACAAGCTCATTTACCAACAGATCAAAAAAATAAGATAACTAGGAATAAATATAGTTAGGGAGGCAAAAGATCTATAGTCTGAAAACTATAAGATGCTGATGAAAGAAATGGAAGATAACACACAACAGATGGAAAGATACACCATGTTCTTGGACTGGAAGAATCAATACTGTCAAAATGACTATCCTATCCAAGGCAATCTACAGTTTCAACACAATGCCCATCAAATTACCTCTGGCACTTTTCACAGAACTAGAACAAAATTTTTTTAATTTGTATGGAAGCACAAAAGACCCCAATAGCCAAAATAATATTTTTCTTAAAAAAAAAAATCTTTCAATTGGAGGAAAAATTGCCTTATAATATTGTGTTGGTTTCTGCTGTACATCAACATGAATCAGTCATAATTATACATTTATCTTCTTCCTCTTGAGCCTCCCTCCCCTCCCCCACCCCATTCCACCCTTTTAGGTCATCACAGAGCACCAGGTTGGGCTCCCTGTGTTATATAGTAACTTCTTGCTTGCTATCTATTTTACACATGATAATATATATATGTTGATGCTACTTTCTCCATTCATTCCACTCTCTTTCCCCCACTGTGTCCAAAAATCTGTTCTATACATTTTTGTCTCAATTCCTTCCTTGAAAATAGCTTCATCAATACAGTTTTTCTAGATTTCATATATATATATTTTAATATGTGGTATCTGTTTTTCTCTGTCTGACTTACTTCACTGTGTATAACAGGATCTAGGTTCATCCACCTCAGTAAAACTGACTTAAATTCATTCTTTTTGTGGCTGAGTAACATTCCATTGTATATACGTATCATATCTTCTTTATCCATTCATCTGTCAATGGACTTCTAAATTGCTTCCATGTCCTGGCTATTGTAAATAGTGCTGCAATGAACACAAAAACACATGCATCTTTTATAATTGTGGCTTTCTCAAGGTATATGTTCAGTAGTGGGATTTTTGCATCAATGGCAAGTTTATTCCTAGTTTTTTAAGGAATATCAATACTATTCTCCATAATGAATGTATCAGTTTACATTCCCACCAACAGTATAGGAGGATTCCCTTTTCTCCATATCCCCTCCAGCATTTCTTGTTTTGTAGATTTTTTCATGATGGCCATTCTGATTGGTGTGAGGTGATATAATTGTAGCTTTGACTTGAAAACAATCTTGAGAAAGAAAAATGAAGCTGGAAGAATGGCACGCCCGGAATTCAGAGTGTAATACAAAGCTACAGTAATAAAAAGCAGTATGGTACTGGCGCCAAACCAGACATACAGATGATGAAACAGGGTAGAAATAAGCCCACACACCGATGGTAAATTAATCTACAGCAGAGGAGGTAAGAATACCCAATGGAGAAAAGAAAGTCTTTCCTTAAGTGGCCCCTGGAAAAACTAGACGCTGCATGTAAAAGAATGAAATCGGAATATTCTCTAACATCATATGCAAAAATAACTCAACACGGATGAGACCTAAATGTAATATCAGATACCATAACACTCCTAGAGAAAAACAGGCAGGACACTCTTGGATATAATTCACAGCAGTACTTTTTAGGATCCCTGCCTAAAGTAAAGGAAATAAAAGCAAAAGTAAACAAATGAGACCTAATTAAACTTAAAAGCTTTTTGCACAGCAAAAGCAATCATTAACAAAATGAAAAGACAACATAATGAATGGGAGAAAACATTTATAAATGATAGAAATGATAAGGAATAAATACCCAATACATAAAAACAGCTCATACAACTCAATATTAAAAAAAAAAAAAAAAAAGACTGCTTAAAAATTAGGCAGAAGAAATTTTTCCAAAGAGGAAGTGCAGATGGCTAACAAGCACATGAAAGGATGATCAACATTACTAATCATCATGACAATTCAAATAAAAAATCACAATGAGATATCACCTCACACCCATTATCAAGAAGAACACAAATAAAAAATATTGGCAAAGATATGAAGAAATGGGAACCCTTGTATGCTGTTCTTGGGAATGCAAATTTTCGCAGCCACTGTGGAAATCAATATGGAGCTTTCTCAAAAAACTAAAAATTAAGCTACCACACAACTCAGCAATTCCATTCCTGGGTACATATCCCCAAAACACAAAAATTCTAATTCAAAAAGATTCATGCACCTAAATGTTCATAGCAGTGTTATTTACCGTTTCCAAGATGTGGAAGCAACCTAAGTGTCTATCAACAGATGAATCAATACAGAAGATCTGGTGTACACAAACACCTATACACACAATATAATGCTACTCGGCCATTTTAAAAAATGAATCTTTGCCATTTACAGCAAGAGCATGAACGGATTTGGAAGGCATCATGTTAAATTTAAAAAGTCAGAGAGAGAACGACAAATAAGGTACGATATCACATGCAAGTGGAATCTCATAAATACAATAAACTGGTGAATAAAATTACTGGTATAGTTGTTCTGCAGTCTGTGGGTCATCTGCTCAGTGGCTCTATGGTAGGGCTAATGGCGCCCTCCTCAAGAGGGGTCAACCACATGCTACGTGACCCCGGTTTGCAGCAGTCAGAGCCCCTGCCCCCATGGTAGGCAACTGCTGACCCATGCCTCCACAGGAGACACTCAAACACACAAAAGCAGGTCTGGCTCAGTCTCTGTGTGGTTTCTGGGGTCTGGTGTGAACAAGGTTTAGTTTGAGCCCTCCAAGCATCTCTGGAAGGTATGGTATTCGATTCTAAATATGACTTCGCCCCTCCTGTAGTCTTGCTGGGGTGTCTCCCTTGCCCTTGGATGTGGGATATCTTTTTTCTTGGTGGGACCCAACTTTCTCTTGCCAATGGTTGTTCAGCAGCAAATTGCAATTTTGGAGTTCCTGCAGGAGAAGATGAGAGCACGTCCTTCAACTCTGCCATCTTGCTTACTTGGGTGCAATCTCAAAATTAACAGAAAGATCTCTGTTTGTTTCCAAGGCAAACCATTCAACATCACAGTAAACCAACCTATACCCCAATCACTAATACTGAAGAAGCTGAAGTTGAATGGTTCTATGAAGACCTACAAGACCTTCTAGAACTAACACTAACACCCAAAACAGATGTCCTTTTCATCATAAGGGACTGGAATGCAAAAGTAGGAAGTCAAGAGATACCTGGAGTAACAGGAAAGTTTGACCTTGGAGTACAAAATGAAACAGGGCAAAGGCTAATGGAGTTTTGCCAAGAGAACATACTGGTCATAGCTAACACCCTCTTCCAACAGAATAACAGACGACTCTACACATGGACATCATCAGATGATCAACACCGAAATCAGATTGATTATATTCTTTGCAGCCAAAGATGGAGAAGCTCTATACAGTCAACAACAACAAAAAAAAAAGACCAGGAGCTGACTGTGGCTCAGATCACAAACTCCTTATTGTAAAATTCAGACTTAAATGGAAGAAAGTAGGGAAATCCACTAGACCATTCAGACATGACCTGAATCAAACCCCTTACAATTATACAGTGGAAGTAACAAATATATTCAAGGGATTACATTTGATAGAGTGTCTGAAGAACTGTGGATGGAGGTTGGTGACATTGTACAGGAGGCAGTGATAAAGACCATCACCAAGAAAAAGAAATGCAAAAAGGCAAAATGGTTGTCTGAGAAGGCTCTACAAATAGCTGAGAAAACAAGATAAGTGAAAAGCAAAGGAGAAAAGGAAAGATATACCCATCTGAATGCAAAGTTCCAAAGAATAGCAAGGAGAGATAAGAAAGCCTTCCTCAGTGATCAATGCAAGGAAATAGAGAAAACAATAAAATGGGAAAGACTAGAGATCTCTTCAAGAAAATTAGAAATACCAAGGGAATATTTCATGCAAGGATGGGTACAATAAAGGACAGAAATGGTATGGACCTATGAGAAGTTGAAGATTTTAAGAAGAAGTGGCAAGACTACACAGAAGAACTATACAAAAAAGATCTTCATGACCCAGATAATCACGATGGTGTGATCACTCACCTAGAGCAAGACATCCTGGATTGTGAAGACAAGTGGGCCTCAGGAAGCATCACTATGAACAAAGCTAGTGGAGATGATAGAATTCCAGCTAAGTTATTTCAAATCTTGAAAGATGATGCTATGAAACTACTGTACTCCATATGCCAGCAAATTTGGAAAACTCAGCAGTGGCCACAGGACTGGAAAGGTCAGTTTTCATTCCAATCCCAAAGAAAGGCAATACCAAAGAATGTTCAAACTACTGTACAATTGCACTCATCTCACATATAAGCAAAGTAATGCTCAAAATTCTCCAAATCAGGCTTCAACAATACGTGAACCGAGAACTTCCAGATGCTCAAACTGGATTTTGGAAAGGCAGAGGAACCAGAGATCAAATTGTCAACATCTGTTGGATCATAGAAAAACCAAGAGAATTCCAGGAAAACATCTATTTCTGTTTCATTGATTACTCTAAGCCTTTGACTGTGTGGATTACAACAAACTGTGGAGAATTCTGAAAGAGATGGGAATACCAAACCACCTGACCTGCCTCCTGAGAAATCTGTATGCAGATCAAGAAGCAGCAGTTAGAACCAGACATGGAACAATGAACTAGTTCCAAATTGCGAAAGAGTACATCAAGGCTGTATATTTTCACCCTGCTTATTTAACTAATATGCAGAGTACACCATGAGAAATGCTGGACTGATGAAGCACAAAGCTGGAATCAAGATTACTGGGAGAATATCAATAACCTCAGATATGCAGATGACACCACCCTTATGGTAGGAAGCCAAGAGGAACTGAAGAACCATTTGATGAAAGTGAAAGAGGAGAGTGAAAAAGTTGGCTTAAAACTCAACATTCAAAAAATGAAGATCATGGCATCTGGTCCCATCACTTCAGGCAAATAGATGGGGAAACAATGGAAACAGTGACAGACTTTATTTTTCTGGGCTCCAAAATCACTGCAGATGGTGACTGTAGCCATGAAAGTAAAAGACGCTTGCTCCTTGGAAGAAAAGCTATGACAAACCTAGACAGCATATTAAACAGCAGAGACATTACTTTGCCAACAAAGGTCCGTCTAGTCAAAGCTCTGGTTTTTCCTGTAGTCATGTAGGATGTAAGAGCTGGACCATAAAGAAAGTTGAGCACCAAAGAATTAATGGTTTTGAACTGTGGTGTTGGAGAAGATTCTTGAGAGTCCCTTGGACTGCAAGGAGATCCAGCCAGTCAATCCTAAATGAAATCAGTCCTAAATATGCATTGGAAGGACTGGTGCTGACGCTCCAATACTTTGGCCACTTCACCCGAAGAACTGACTCATTGGAAAAAGACCCTGATGCTGTGAAAGATTGAAGGGAGCGGGAGAAGGGGACGACAGAGAATGAGATGGTTGGGTGGCATCACTGACTTGATGGATATGAGTTTGAGCAAGCTCCAGGAGTTGGTGGATGGGCAGGGAAACCTGGCATGCTGCAGTCCATGGGGTCGCGAAGAGTCAGGAAAGACTGAGTGGCTGAACTGAGTGAATAGACTAGAAAAGAGGAAGACTGAGTAATACAGAGAGCAACTAGAGGTTACCACTGCCGAGAGGTTGTGGGGCAATATAAAGTTAGGGAGAGGGAGGTGTAAACTACTGGTGTAATACAGGCTACAGGAGTGTATTATACAACAAAGGGAATATAACCAGTATTTTGTAGTAACTAAATTAAGTGTCATATTTTAAAATTTTATACAAATTTAACATGAAGAAGGAAATGGTAACCCACTCCAGTATTCTTACCTGGAGAATCCTACAGACAAAGAAGCCTGGCACGCTACAGTCCATGGGGTCACAAGAGTCAGACATGACTTAGCAACTAAATCACCACCACCATACAAAGTTAAAAATAAATAAAAAAGAATAATTAAATAAACAAGTAAAATAGCAATATATAAATGAGTCAGAACAAAAAAAGTCATTCGCCAACCCACATCATCGGAAGTGAATAATGAGGGCTGCCCAAATTCAAGAACAGGAGAATTAGCTTCCAAATTTTGTGGGATGAGTGTCAAAACATTTGCAGATATGTTTTAAAACCACCTATGATCTAGAAGCACATGTAGATTAGCTTTAGATGGAGACAAAAATCAAATGTCATGCAGGAGAAATAATTGATTGAGGTGGGAAGAGGAAGTAGTAAGACATCATGGTTCTCAGAAGCACATAATCACGACTGGATTATAAAAGTGTGCAGAATGCAAAATATAGACCAAATTTTACATTGCCACCTTTCAAGAAGGGCTAGTTTACCCCAAAATTATTAAAAAGCATGATCTTTGGGCTCTGTGGAAAGAGGGGGAGAATCTTAGGGAGAATTAGCAAGATGAATAAGAACATCAAATTGGGCCTTAGTTTAGCCTAAGTGGTTGGTGTGGGTGGAGGAGGGCAAGTAGCCCAGGAGAGAAATCAAAGTTCACAGGTTAATTATAGAGATACAAGCAAATTTTGAAAATGGAAGCATCTGATCTTTGGTGATTTCAGTTTAGAAGGACAGTCTGAATAATGACAGTAAATTTGTGTGACATAATCTTTTAAATTTAAATATTAAAGGAAAGTAATGCAGTGTCAATAAATTTAACACAAAAGATCTTACAAAAAACCTGTCCTGGTATGGAAACAAAAGAGAACAAGGTGAAAAATAAGCATGACAATGCACAAGGAAGTGATATAAGAGGCAACAATTACAAATACAGGAGAAAGAAAAGAATTATGAATTTTACTCAACACCAATAAACATAGAGTCATCAGAGAAAAGGAGGGAGAATTTTTATCACCAAAATATTCTATCTAAAGAAGTATAAAAGGAATTAGAGTTAGGCTTTTTTTTTTAAATAAGCAAATTTTAAAGTTATCCAAAAAATCCATTAAATATATAAAAACTACAGATTCTATCAGAAATCACTTGTTACTTGTGGGAAATACAAGGCCTTTTTCTAGCAGTATAAAGCAACTATAGGTTTCCCTGGTGGCTCAGATGGTAAAGAATCTACCTGCAATGAAGTAGACCTGGGTTTGATCCCTGGGTTGGGAAGATTCCCTGGAGAAGAGAATGGCAATCCAATCCAGTATTCTTGGCTGGACAATCCAATGGACAGAGGAGCTTGGCAGACTACAGTCCATGGGGTTGCAAAGAGTTGGACACGACTGAGTGACTAACACTTTCACTTTTCACTTTCATACAATAACAGTATTTCATTACATGATAATAAGCTAGGATTTCAGCACAGCTACTGGACAAAAGACTTGTTAACATCTTTTTAATAAATTACACTATAATCACATAAGCAATGGATTTTAATGACACACAGAATATTATAGGTTGAATAGATTTCTGAAAACACATTTTGAAGTAATCTTTAAACATTTTTGCTATGTGTTTATCTAGTAATCTCAAAAGAATTGATTAATGAATTCAGGGAAAAGATCTGCTTGCTGTTGTATATATATACAATATAATTTTTCAAACTGCTTGCTCTGACTTCATATGAAATTACAAAAACATTCAGGCACTGAACAAAGCAATTTACATACACTATTTCTAGACCATACAATAACCTTTCAAGCAGGTATTAAAACTATCCCTACTTTGTTGAGGCAATAAATTGTCTTGTGGAGACTAACTGACTACCACATTTGCATAGTTTGTAAGAACCAAGATTTGAAACTAACTCTGGCTTCTAAGGATGTATTTCACCACATTCACTAAGATCCAAGCAGAATATGAAGCTCAGGATAAATTTAAAGCAATAATTAACTGCTCTAATCATACACATATATACTCTCTCTCTCTCTCTCTCTCTCACATACACACACACACACACACACACACACACACACACATACACACATGTACACAAAAGCATCCTAGCACCTAAGAGGATCAATGTTCAGTGTTGGGGTCAGGAAGACACTCAATTAGGGAAATAAATTTACAATGATAGGATATATAAAACATGCTTTTCTGAAATGCAACTTAGAGTAAGTTGTTAATTTGATTGTACTTTTTGTTCATTCTCAAAATTCTTCCAATTGGTAATGTTGGCCAATGCAAAATTTAAGTTTACAGTCTAAGCTATTTCATGATTCATTTTGACATATGGCAGAAATCAACATAATATTATAAACCAATTATCCTCCAATTAAAAATAAATTTAAAAAAGAGTAAATCCCAAGAGTTCTCATCACAAGGCTAATATATATATATATGTACTTATATATATATATTTATTTATTTCTCTCTCAAAATGCTTTATGTATATACATGTGTTTATATAATATGTACATATATACATCTCCTTATATGTCTACCATCTATCTACCTATCTAGATAGATAGCTATAGATCATCTCCATAGATAGATGGATAGATAGATATTGATAAACAGATAGGTACATAGATACATAACAGAGAGAGAAAGTGTCAGAGGGATATAACTCATATATATTTATCATTAGGCATGAAAAAATATTCAGCAGGCTCATGTTACCTTTAGAGATATCTATTAAAAAATAGTGGTTCATTACATAATATTTGTTTATTATTTGAGATTTTGTATATTGATTGAAGGGAATAAATATGATATTTTAGTTCCACAAGTGTATATGCCTTAGGTTTATATTAAATTTTATTATTAAGATTAATTTTACACTTTATAATGCATTTTCAAAATAAGGAAGTAAATATACAATTTACATCTGAGCTCCTGGTCTAATACAACTTTGGCAAGCAGTTTGTTACATTTCACACACCAGGAAAGAGCTTCCCTCTGATGTCACAAGAACACGTGTAGTCCAGAAGCCAAAGTTATAATTAGTTGTGAATACACATTTTGGGTGAGTTTATGCCTGGGGCAAATGCGATCCCATTTTAGGATCATGGCTTTCTAATACTTCTCTTCCAACCCCTGCTGTCATGATCCCGCTGTGAGAAAAGCAAAGCAGTGGTTTCCACTTTTACTCCCATTCTTTCAAAGGAAAGTAAACTGGGAAAAATTGTAACATGATTTATCACATTGAGTGGGAGCTCCCCGACACTGAATGGCCTTTATCTTAAAGAATAAGTAAGGTATGTTTTTCAGAAGTAGAAGCTTGTATTTTAATTTAACAATGGTTTTCGGAGATGAATACTGTTCTGGACACAGATCCGTATATTCTAGTTCATTAGACATACACATTTCAGATAATTATGAAACTAAATACATAATTATTTCCTCTGGTGTAACAATAGAGTTGGGCTTCCCTGGTAGGTCTGCTGATAAAGAATCCACCTGCAAGGCAGGCCACCCGGGTTCAATTCCTGGGTTGGGAGGATCCGCTGGAGAAGGGATAGGCTACCCACTCCAGTATTCTTGGGCTTCCCTGGTGGAGTTATGGAAATCAATATGAAGTTTGGAGTCTGATCATGAAAAGGGATCACCAGAAAAATTGCTTCAGTATGGTTATTAAGTCACATACCAAGTCACAGTCAGAACTCCTCAACTCAGGAAAGTTTGTGAATCCTCATCCAATGTATTTGATAGTGCTAGGTTTATTTTTATGTGATAATTCATGTTACAGGAAGACTGAAGTTATTTGAATCTGTAATCATTAATTCTTCTATATACCATAAAATTAGATATGTTGGACTTAAGAAGGATTACAATTCTATAATGCCAAAAGAGATGGAAAGAAAAAAAATCAAATTGTCTTATTATTCTATATGCATACTATAAGGGAGATAAGGGATGAAATGGAAACAAAACAGCCTTTGTAGTGAAATGGATGGGCTTCAAGTCTCACGTTTGTCAATTAGTAGCTATGAGACATTGTTTATTGTCTCTGAGGCTCTAATTTGCAAAACAGAATAACGTTTTACAAATTATTGGGAAGATCAGTAATAATCCAGGTGAAGTTTCTAAGATGTAATAGGTGTACTAGAGAAGTCTTTATTTAAATTAGGTGAAATTGGACTTTTGGTTGAATTTACATTTAAAAGCAAAATTTAATATACACACATATATTATCTCCAAATAAAGAATTTTAGGATTACATGTAAGTTATATATGATCCCCCTACTTAATATAATATCTGATGCACAATTTTCCTGAAATGAGTTCATTTAACTTCTCTTGAACCTTTCCAGTGACAAGCAAAAGGCTGCACTTGTCTTCAAAGCAGGGACAGCCATGAGTTAAGCACATCTGCTTTCTGATGGCTTTTCAGTTGGTCCCATCACTTTTCTCCTTCCTTGGTTAATATTTGAAGTCATTTTTGATGCATTACTTTGCTGTTTGCCTTCCAGTGGAGCCATTCATGTTCATCAGTTCTGTTCTGAACCTGGCTCCAAGGACTAAACACAACAAAAGTCATGTGGGTTGGGTCACTTTATAGTTCAAGAAAA
This sequence comes from Dama dama, assembly GCF_033118175.1. Classification (NCBI taxonomy): domain Eukaryota; kingdom Metazoa; phylum Chordata; class Mammalia; order Artiodactyla; family Cervidae; genus Dama; species Dama dama. The sequence continues at coordinate 9,959,268 of NC_083681.1, forward strand.
TTATTAGTTCTCTCCTTCTTTGTAAACCTATTACTTTTAAAGTTTTCTATGAAACCAAAGGGGGCATTAGCATTTTGAGAGACTATTGGTTCATGTTAAGTTCTATTAACCACAATTTTTTTAGTTTTTACTTCCTACTTAATAGGATTTTTACTTGAATATTTGATTATTGCTAGGTAGCAGAGAAGAGAGTCATAATAGTAATTTGAGATTCCTCAACCTCATAATGCTTGGTATTGCTGATGCAATTCCTAGTAATTCCACCGCCTTGAAAACAAAACTATAAAACTCCCCAGGCACAATTTGTAACAGAATGTGGTTAAATCTGCACCATAAATTTACTCTTTATGTCAGTGTAATTTGCTCACACCACCTCTATTTAACTCAATCTTAAGGCCATTAAAATCTAAAAGATGATTCAAACACTTGTTTTGATATAATTCATTATTCGTTTATGTTTTTAAAGATGAAGACAGTTTATGTTATCTCCAAATGAATTTAGCACATTCAATAAGCAATACAATATTAAATACCTAAAGTTTTGCCATTATGGCAAGGTCAAATGTGGTATGCTTTACTCTACTGATTCACATTCATGACCCAAATGAGGTTATTGCTTATGCACAGGGTACAATTATATCAAGATTAGACAAGAAGACTTCTCTAGTACAAGATAGAGCACTATGAAATCATACAGTAGTGCTAAAACTTGGATTGGTGTTATTCTTCATGACATATTATCTAGCTTTCCCAAATATTAAAAAAGTGGATCTTTATCTCTGCTACTGAGTTTAACTTTCTAACCTATACATATTGATAATGTGCTACTTTTTCAGTTATACTTAACTGTAGCTATATGATAATCCACTTATTAAAATGTAAAAAAATTATATAGCATATTTCAATCACATATATAAAAAAAGAACTCATGAGAAAATTTCCAAATTTTCCTCTTAAAGGTAGCCAAGCCAAATTCTGTTTAAGAATACACTCTCACATTAAAGTTTTCATATCTCAAATTATTTAAATAAGTACATAATAATACCAGTAAAATTTGCTTTAAAAGTTAAACTATTTTAAAGGATAATCACAGAATATAATGAGAATATATGCTAATACTTAAGTTATAATTAAGTACAAAAAAAAATATATCAAGCAAAGTAATTTGGAAACCATGCCATAGTAAATCTAGGTTCTTTTATAGCCTGGCCTATTTGTATACATTAAGAAATAATTTTGTCTATTATTTCTTACACTATTTTGAAGCATAACTACAAAAATTACACAACTAGATTTGATGTTTAATAAGTAAGAGTAGCTGATATTCCTGAATCTGTATTTTGTGTTACAATGAGATAAGTATATTGGAGTGAGTTTATCTAATTACACTTACATTGACCTCATTTGTTTAAAAAAACAGTCATGGAAGCATATCACACACATGGAACAATTTCATTATTGTTTCTAAATCCTGGTTTTTCTGGACAGATATGTGTTAGTAAAACTGCTATGATGCATGGTGCATGCAACTGCTTATCTGAGTGTCAGCTTTCACATAAAAAACTGTTTACACAAATCCTATCATTATCAGAATGACTGTTGTGTGATTTCAAACAACAAGGAAATAATTCTGCTACTAATTTTGAAATGGTCAAGAACATTTCTTTCAACATATGTCTTCTTTTAACTCTCTTTGCCCTCAGAAAATTTGCTAGCCTCTGTATAAATAATTCTCTGCCAAACCAAATTCCATTTATTCAAATATAAAAGCTTCTTTGAAATTTTGTCTTTTTTTGATCTGTCTCCTTTCTTTACAAAGTTAAAACCATTCTCCTAATCCTTCAGGATAAAAAGTAACCATTACTTTTCCTGTATTTCTAAAACACAACTTAGTCCACAAGCATAGTCAAAGCTACCTCTCCAATGGATCATTCAGTTCAGTTCCGTCCAGTCGTTCAGTCGTGTCCGACTCTTTGCGACCCCATGAACCTCAGCACGCCAGGGCTCCCTGTCCATCACCAACTCCCGGAGTTCACCAAAACCCATGTCCATTGAGTCAGTGATGACATCCAACCTTCTCACCTCTGTCGTCCCCTTCTCCTCCTGCCCCCAATCCACCCCAGCATCAGGGTCTTTTCCAATGAGTCAGCCCTTCACATGAGGTGGCCAAAGTGTTGGAGTTTCAGCTTCAACATCAGTCCTTCCAGTGAACACCCAGGGCTGATCTCCTTTAGGATGGACTGGTTGGATCTCCTTGAAGTCCAAAGGACACTCAAGAGTCTTCTCCAACACCACAGTTCAAAAGCATCAATTTTTTGGTGCTCAGCTTTCTTTATACTCCAACTCTCACATCCATACATGACCATTGGAAAAACCTTAGCCTTGACTAGACAGACGTTTGCTGGCAAAGTAATGTCTCTGTTTCTCAATATGCTGTCTAGTGTGGTCATAACTTTCCTTCTAAGGAGTAAGCGTCTTTTTAATTTCATGGCTGCACTCACCATCTTCAGTGATTTTGGAGCCCCCCAAAATAGTCAGCCACTATTTCCACTGTTTCCCCATCTACTTGTCATGAAGTGATGGGACCAGATGCCATAATCTTAGTTTTCTGAATGTTGAGCTTTAAGCCAGCTTTTTCACTCTCCTCTTTCACTTTCATCAAGAGGCTCTTTAGTTCTTCTTCACATTCTGCCATAAGAGTGGTGTCATCTGCATATCTGAGGTTATTCAGATTTCTCCCAGCAATCTTGATTCCAGCTTGGGCTTCATTCAGCCCAGTGTTTCTCATGATGTACTCTGCATAGAATTTAAATAAACAGGGTGACAATCTATTGGCTTGACGTTCTCCTTTTCCTATCTGTAACCAGTCTATTGGTCCATGCCCAGTTCTAACTGTTGCTTCTTGACCTGCATACAGGTTTCTCAAGAGGCAGGTCAGGTGGTCTGGTATTCCCATCTCTTTCAGAATTTTCCACAGGTTGTTGTGATCCACACAGTCAAAGGCTTTGGCATAGTCAATAAAACAGAAATAAATGTTTTTCTGGGACTCTCTTGCTTTTCTGATGATCCAGTGGATATTTGGAATCTGATCTCTGGTTCCTCTGCCTTTTCTATAACCAGCTTGAACATCTGGAAGTTCACGGTTCATGTATTGCTGAAGCCTGGCTTGGAGAATTTTAAGCATTAATTTACTAGTGTGTGAGATGAGTGCAATTGTGCAGTAGTTTGAACATTCTTTGGCATTGCCTTTCTTTGGGATTGGAATGAAAACTGACCTTTTCCAGTCCTGTGGCCACTGCTGAGTTTTCCAAATTTGCTGGCGTATTGAGTGCAGAACTTTCACAGCACTTTCAGGATTTGAAATAGCTCAAATGGTATTCCATCACCTCCACTAGATTTGTTCATAGTGATACTTCCTAAGGCCCACTTGACTTCACATTCAAGGATGTCTGGCTCAACGTGAGTGATCACACCATCGTGATTATCTGGGTCATGAAGATCTTTTTTGTACAGTTTTTCTGTGTATTCTTGCCACCTCTTCTTAATATCTTCTGCTTCTGTTAGGTCCCTACCATTTCTATCCTTTATTGCACCCATCTTTGCATGAAATGTTCCCTTGGTATCTCTAATTTTCTTGACAAGATCTCTAGTCTTTCCCATTCTATTGTTTTCCTCTATTTCTTTGCATTGATTGCTGAGGAAGGCTTTCTTATTTCTCCTTGCTATTCTTTGGAACTCTGCATTCAAATGGGTATATCTTTCCTTTTCTCCTTTTCTTTTCACTTCCCTTCGTTTCACAGCTATTTGTAAGGCCTCCTCAGACAGCCATTTTGCCTTTTTGCATTTCTTTTTCTTGGGGATAGTCTTGATTCCTGTCTCCTGTACAATGTCATGACCCTCAACCCCTAGTTCATCAAGTACTCTGTCTATCAGATCTAGTCCCTTAAATCTATTTTTCACTCCCACTGTATAGTCATAATGGATTAGACTTAGGTAATACCTGAATGGTCTAGTGGTTTTCTATACTTTCTTCAATTTCAGTCTGAATTTGGCAATAAGGAGTTCATGATCTGAGCCACAGTCAGTTCCCAGTCTTGTTTTTGCTGACTGTATAAAGCTTCTCCATCTTTGGCTGCAAAGAACATAATCAATCTGATTTCGGTGTCGACCATCTAGTGATGTCCATGTGTAGTCTTCTCTTGTGTTGCTGGAAGAGAGTGTTTGCTATGACCAGTGTGTTCCCTTGGCAGAACTCTATTAGCCTTTGCCCTCTTTCATTCTGTACTCCAAGGCCAAATTTGCCTCTTACTCCAGGTGTTTCTTGACTTTTTACTTTTGCATTCCAGTCTCCTATAATGAAAAAGACATCTTTTGGGGGTGTTAGTTCTAGAAGGTCTTGTATGTCTTCATAGAACTGTTCAACTTCAGCTTCTTCAGTGTTGCTGGTCGGGACATAGACATGGATTACCGTGATATTGAATGGTTTGTCTTGGAAATGAACAGAGATCATTTTGTCATTTTTGAGATTGCATCCAAGTACTGCATTTTGGACTCTTTTGTTGACTATGATGGCTCCTCCATTTCTTTAAGGGATTCCTGCCCACAGTAGTAGATATAATGGTCATCTGAGTTAAATTCACCCATTCCAGTTCATCTTAGTTCACTGATTCCTAGAATGTCGATGTTCACTCTTGCCATCTCCTGTTTGACCACTTCCAATTTGCCTTGATTCATGGACCTAACATCCAGATTCCTATGCAATATTGCTCTTTACATCATCGAACCCTGCTTCCATCACCAGTCCCATTCACAACTGGGTGTTGTTTTTGCTTTGGCTCCATCCCTTCATTCTTTCTGGAGTTATTTCTCCACTGATCTCCAGTAGCATATTGGGCACCTACCGACCTGGGGAGTTCATCTTTTAGTGTCCTATCATTTTGCCTTTTCATACTGTTCATGGGGTTCTCAAGGCAAGAATACTGAAGTGGTTTACCATTCCCTTCTCCAGTGGACCACATTCTGTCAGACCTCTCCACCCTCAATGACCATGAATGGATCATTCCCTCTTCATTTTCATTGCCACTTCCCTAGCAAATTCTTCAGTGACTACTGATCTATAGTCATAAATATTAAGTTCCATGGGAAATTTTCAAATGTCATTTTAAAACTGAGATCCTATTTCTGCGCAAGATTTCACTCACAGCCCAAAAATCTTAATCACGTTCTAAACTCAAGTATATAATTAATGATCCTTCAAAATCATAGCTCAAATAAAAGAATATAGCGAAAATGTTCAAACAAATCAACACAAATTACATATTATTTTCAAAGACGATATAAGTTTATCTTTCCAACTTGTTTAGTTGTGATAAAATGTTAAACAAGCCAAACAACAGGGGAGTACAGAATAATACAGAAACTAGATGACAAAGTATAAGCATTTTCAATTCTTTCTGGAAGAATATACAGTAAAAATGAAAGAAGGGAGAAGGAAATTAGTGATTAATTGTTTAGAAGTGTTTATATACACTATTTATAGTATTACAGCATATGTGTGTGTATAGTTTTATAGTACATATTGATAAAGAAGGCTTTCTGGGTGGCACTACTGGTAAAGAACCCACCTGCCAATGCAGGAGACATAAGAGATGTGGGTTTGATTCCTGGGTCAGGAAGATCTCCTGGAGGAGGGTATGGCAACCCACTCCAGTATTCTTGCCTGAAGAATCCCCATGGACAGAGGAGCCTGTTAGGCTACAGTCCACAGGGTCACAAAGGCTTGGACACAGTTGAAGCAACTGAGCATGCATGCATGCACTGGTAAAGAATCCACCTGCAATGCAGGAGATGCAGGTTTGATCCCTGGGTCAGGAAGATCCCCTGAAGAAGGAAATGACAACTGATTCCAATATTCTTGCCTGGGAAATCTTTTGGACAGAGGAGCCTGGTGGGCTACAGTCGATGGGCTTGCAAGAGTCAGACACGACTTTGCGACTAAACCACCACCACCACCACCACACACACACACACACACACACACACACACACACACACACACACACAGAGTTAGCCTTTCTACTTGTTGGCACTTCTTTTCTCTAAGCTGTGTTGCATAAGAATGCATGGTGAAATTTTCAAAGCAGTACCCTGCACATATTATGCTCGTGCCCACCATCCTTCATTCACTCTTGATTGCCTGCAAATAAAAATACACAAACTTTGATATGAAATGTAAGGCTCTCATAAACCTATCCTTAAGTTACTTTGCTGAACTAAATTAATCTTCTGGCTCCACTAACACCTCTCTCTGTAATCATTCTTCTAGTCACAAAGTTTAATACCTTTGTGTTTTTTGATTTCTGTATCTCCACTGGTTAGGTAGCCAATAGTCAAGAGTTCACTTGAATCTATTTTTTTTGCTCTATTTACATGGAAACAACATGTATTACTTTCTCTCTCTGATTCATATCTTTTAATGCTCACTTTCCTATGCTGTAATAAGATTGATTTTCCACTCTTGCCTAGACCTTTGTCTTAGTTATGAAAATCTCCCTCTATATTTTCTTATCTACATTAAGATTTTAGACTCTGTGCTAGCTCAACTTTGCAGAGTTAAGGGTCTCTTAATCTATGTATAAGAAACTCAAGCTACCATGGTTATTATTTTTAGATTTAAACTTTTCCTTTTCTAAACCTGTGTCACTGACTTGCTTTTTTTCATTTATAAAAAGCCTTACCAGATGGTATATTTGATTCACTTAACTCACATTTGTTGTTGTTCTTCAGTCATTAAGCTGTGTCTGACTCTATGCAACCCCACGGACACACAGGAAGCACACCAGGCTTCCCTGTCCTTTACTATTGCCTGGAGTTTGCTCAAACTCATTTCCATTGAGTTAGTGATGCTATCTAACCATCTCATCCTCTGCCACCCCCACCCCCTTCTTCTTTTGCCTCCAATTGTTCCCAGCATTAGGGTCTTTTCCAGTGAGTCAATTCTTCACATCAGGTGGTCAAAGTATTGGATCTTCAGCTTCAGCATCAGTCTTTCCAATGAATGTTCATGACTGATTTCCTTTAGGAATGACTGGTTTGATCTCCTTGCAGTCCAAGGGACTCTCAAGAGTCTTTTCCAATACCACAGTTTGAAAGCATCAATTCTTTGTCACTCAGCTTTCTTTATGGTCCAACTCTCACATCCATACATAACTCCTGGAAAAACCACAGCTTCAACTAGACGGACCTTTGTCAGCAAAGTGACATTTCTTCTTTTCAGTACACTACCTAGGCTTCTCATAGCTTTTCTTTCAAGGAGCAAGCATCTTTTAATTTCGTGGCTGCAGTCACCATCTGCAGTGATTTTGGAGTCCAATAAAGAAAGTTTGCCACTGTTTCCATTGTTTCTCCATCTATTTGCCATAAAGTGATGGGATCGGATATCATGATCTTTCTTTTTTGAATGTTGAGTATTAAGCCAGCTTTTTCACTTTCATCAAGAGGATCTTTAGCTCCTCTTTGCTTTCTGACATAAGGGTGGTGTCATCTGCATATCTGAGGTTATTGATATTTCTCCTGGAAATCTTGATTGCAGCTTGTTCTTCATCCAGTCCCACATTTCTCATGATGTACTCTGCATATAAGCTAAGTAAGCAGGCTGACAATATACAGCCTTGACATACTACTTTCCCAATTTGGAACCAGTCTGTTGTTCCAAATTGTCCAGTTCTGTTGCTTTTTGACCTGCATACAGATTTCTCAGGAGGTAGGTAACGTGGTCTGGTATTCCCATCTCTTTAAGAATTTTCCACAGTTTGTTGTGATCCACAGAGTCAAAGGCTTTGGTATAGTCAATAAGACAGAATGATCCATTCATTTCCAAAACAAACCATTCAATATCACACTAATCCAAATCTATGCTCCAAGCACTAATGCTGAAAAAGCTGATGTTGAACAGTTCTCGATGACCTACAATACGTTCTAGAACTAACACACATACAAAAACATGTCCTTTTCATCATAAGGGACTGGAATGCAAAGGTAGATAGTCAAGAGATACCCGGAGTAACAGGCAAGTTTGGCCTTGGAGTACAAAATGAAGCAGGGCAAAGGCTAGTAGAGTTTTGCCAAGAGAACACACTGGTCATAGCAAACACCCTCTTCCAGCAACACAAGAGAAGACTCTACACATGGACATCACCAGATGGTCAACACTGAAATCAGATTGATCACATTCTTTGCAGCCAAAGATGGAGAAGCTCTATACAGTCAGCGAAAACAAGACTGGGAGCTGACTGTGGCTCATATCATGAACTCCTTATTGCCAAATTCAGACAAATTGAAGAAGTAGGGAAATCCACTAGACCATAATCCCTTACGGTTATACAGTGACAGTGGCAAATTGATACAAGATAGCAGATCTGATAGAGTGCCTGAAGAACTATGGATGGAGGTTCGTGACTGTTGAAGCCTAGTTTGAAGGATTTTGATCATTACCTTGCTAGTATGTGAAATGGTTATGGACACAGTACACAAGAGATTTTTTTCAAACCACTCTCCTGGTTTTATTTCTTTAATCTTCCTCATGTTATTCTTTCTAGAGCCCCAGTGTGAACATATGAAACAGATCCATGCTCTAAGACATTAAAAGCATCTATAAACATAATAGCTCATTGATATCAATGAATACCGTATAACCCTTACTGGGTTTCACTGGACTGGATAACACAGCTAAATCCAACTACACATATGTGCTTTTCCAACAAACTGAACTTTAAAAACTCATCTATTCTTTCTATTTCTGTGTAAGAATGTTGAAACTTGTCTGGGTCAAGTAGATTTTACTTCATCCTAACTAATTATAAAAGAATGAGAAGAATACTACTTCAGAGAATTGAATTCAAAGAGAATACTAAGAGTTCTGTTAGTTAATAGTGTCAGGTACCTAGCCCTGATGAGTGCTTTTGACGTGTAAAGCAAGCAAACTGAACACCTTTATCAAATCTATGCATTACAATGTATATATGCCAATAAACTACATCCTCAAAAGGGTTATAATAAGGGTGGTGCTAATGCCAGAATGCTGATTTTCCTGTAATTTTAGCTTTCTCTCATTTTCCAAGGCATAATCCTATTACTTTCTAATCAGATGCATTTTTTTTTTTTTAACTGATTTCTTTTATACTATTTACCCTGAGTTGTAACTGAATTTTTGATATCTTTCTCTTGGTTATGGTAACATTTGGTAACTGTAGTAACCATGGTTACACACTTGACTCATAGTCTCTGTCTACATTTGGCTTCTGATCCCTACCTGAGAACATGTATAGGTTCTATTTCATCTTTCTTGCTTATGTTTGCTTACTTTTGTTTTCTCCCTAATAAAATATAGATCACTCATATTTTTAAAATTTTATTTATGAAGTAATATGGTTATGTGTACATAGTTTCACCATGAAAAATATGGACACAAGGTATTAAAAGATTTGGCGTATTTCCTACATGAATAAATTAAAAGCATAACAATATTGAAATAAAATTATAATTCAGGAAGTACTGAATAGGAATTGAAATACAGAAAGATTTTAGTAAAAATTCTTTTTAGATACTGAAAATATGGATTTGAAACAATATGGTAAACTGATTATATCAGATCTGAAGTAAATACTTCCAGAATGGCAGCAAAAATATTGTTTACATGTTTTCTTGCTATTCATAAAACACCTAGTCAATATGAAGTGTATACTCAATGAGCTTAGCTACACAGGAAAGCTTTAAACTTTATCTCTTTGATAAATCAAAACCAGAAAATTTCAAGACTAGCTTTTGTGTCTCAGTCTACCTTAAAGATACTTTTGGCATTGAAACCACATCATCTTGAACACATGTATCCATCAGAGCTTCTAACATGGTAAGAGAGGTTGTTAAGGATGTGTTAAGCCTCTTAGAGGGGTGTTTTATTCCTTAAAGGTATAGTAAACATCAGTTCCATCTAAAGAACTCCTGTGATGATACTGACATTTATTTAAAAGCTTTTAAGACTTTTCTTAGACTGCTTCCAAGCTTGAAACCAAAACTGTCTATTAGCCATTATTACAATAACCCCTAATCTGATCTCTTGTGCTTCATCTACATGATAGTATCAATGGCAAAGAGTTAAAATTATCCACTATTCTTACCATGTTTATTGAGGAGGTGACTCGTTATCTACTCCTAATTGAATTAGCACAACATTCACATAGATATGAGGCTAAAGGATTATATTTGGAATTTTTGGTTTTATCTCTCAGTCCAATCAAGCTTTTAGGTTTTAGGCTGTGAAGGGTAACAGAGTCATAAACGTGTGTCTGTTCCATGAAATCAAGCTGTGTGCCTTATTTTCTCACATCTATGCTCTCGTGCTTACAACACATTAAAAAAGGAAGGAAACAAATATTTATTGGATGAGTAAATGACTGAAAGCTCATTCAGCCGGCCACAATGACCTAACTAAATGAGACTTCATGAAGCATCTGGCTTATACTGCAGGCAATAAATTTGCTAGATTTGAAAAATTGTAACCAAGAATGTAAAAGGAACACTTTTTCTCTAAGGCTTTCCTACTTTCCCACTGACTCTTACTAATCTTTCAAGACCTTTCAATGTGTCTTCCTCTCCAGGAATCTGTTGGCCCTTTCTTTAGGCTAGGCTAAGAGCTCATCTCCTATATAAATATAACTCATGGTGTAACAAGGAATTAAAATAAAATCAGTATTATTTGGAAAGAAGAGTGAGAGAGTGGCATGAGCTGAAGCTGAAAAGTTAGGAGGGAGCCAAACACTGAAGATTAAACTCAAAAGGTCCCAGGGCTGAGGGGCTGAAAGACCACCCTGGGGGTGATATAAAGCCATTGAAGGGATTTATCAAGTAGTAGCATTGACATATTTTAATTGAGGATGAATCATTTTGAAACATGGTGGTGGTGGCGGTGAGGAATAAGATTGGATACAGAGATTATCTCCAGAGTCTAGGTAAAAGATGACAAGAGCCTGAATAGAACAGGGGTGAGGAGAGAAAACAGACTGAATAACTATCTAGAGGATAAAATCAACAGGACTTGATATTGGTTTACATATAGGGAAGAGATATGGATCATTCTTATTCATTAATTGAAGTATTTATTGACTATATCCTATATTCCAGGTACTGTATTTAGGTAGGGGAGACAGGATGAAAAATGGGTACTACTAATGCCCTCAGGGGGTTATAGTCTAGTGAAAGAGATCTTAGTGTTAATTTGAGCCAGAGAGTGGATCTTGATGACTTCTAAGTTCCTGGCTTAGCATGGATAGATGATAGTGCCATTAACTGTAAAAGAAAACACAGGGGGAGCAGGGAGGAAAGCAAGATATAAAATATGAAGAAATCATTTACAAAGCAACTTATAAGTAATGTAATATAAATTACTAATAAGATGACAGAATCTCATTTCCTTAAAATTAGTGTTTAAGATTAAATAATCTCCTAAAGCTAACCTTTTATTATTCTATACTCTTTTTCTGTCTTTTTTTCTTTTTATTTTATATTGAAGTATAACTGATTATCAATATTGTGTTCATTTCAGCTGTCCAACAAAGTGATTCAGTTATACACATACATGTATTCAATCTAAAGTTGCCCCAACTAGGTTGTCACATAATACTGAGCAGAGTTCTCTGTGCTATACAGTATGTCTTTATTTGCAGGAAAAATTAGCAACTAAATCTTCTAATTAACAGAAAAAAGTAATGTTTCATTTTTAAAAAGACTCTTAGTTTCTTAAATAGAATAATTTCTAGGAAAGTAGTCTTAAATATTGAGCTCCCTATAATAAATTCAAATTGTGATCTGCCTTGCCAAATTTGGAGTTTCACAAATATTTTCAGAAATTAAACTTTCCTTTAGCTGCTGCTGAATATGGAGGGGGCACAAAACAAAGAAGTGATTAAGGCGGAATACACTGAACATGACTGAGTATGGAAAGTGGGAACAAGTTCAGAAACTTAAATTAAAATAGATTTGCTAGGAAACAAGAGCACATGGGCAACAACAAACAATAAAACAGAATGATCCTGAGGTGGCCTGTTGGTAGAGGGCTCTGAAATGTAGACTGAGAAATTCATATTTGGTTTAAATAAAAGGAAGTATTTCTCATAAAGTGGGGTTATCGAGAGAATTAAAGTGAAAGTGTCAGTCACTCAGTCATGTCCAACTCTTTGTGTGCCCATGGACTATATTCCTCCAGGCTCCTCTGTCCATGGGATTCTCCAGGCAAGAATACTGGAGTGGGTTGCCATGCCCTCCTTGAGGGGATCTTCCCAACCCAGAGGTCAAACCCCAGTCTCCTGCATTGCAGGCCGATTCTTTACTATCTAAGCCACCAGGGAGAATGACCTAAACATAATGTTTAAAAAAAAAAAAATTATCATGGCAATTTTATGGAGGATAGAGTACAATTAGAAGGAGTGGAGGCAGGGACACCAAGGCTGTGATATGGGCAGTTACATGACAGGACAGTACAACAGAGACAGGTTCAGTGACTCATTCCACACAGGAAATATCAGCTAGGAAAAAAAAAAAAAAAATAGATAACTTTTTCCAGAAGAGTGCTTTCCTTTTATAGAAGGATTGCTGTGAGGTTATTTGGGAAATGTCACACTTCAGAAATGAATAGGAAAATCTTGGCATGTTGCAATTAACATGAACAGTTTCAGAAATCTGAGCCCTAGGAAGCGGCACACTTTGGAGGGAGGAACAAATGATAAACCTTAGATCTGAAAGTACTGGGAGTATAAAAGACTTAGTAAGAGCAGCTGGAATGACGTCACTTTAGCTGCATAAGTGTTGCAGAATCATCAGAAAACTATGATTGCATTATTGACTCAGTCATTTATTGCATCAAGAAATGCTAGGTTTTCCAGATTACTAACAAACAAAACGGGAACAAAAGCACAAAACATGCCCTATAAATGATAATATATACTTCAATGGCAAAATGTCAAGACACTGAAGTTTATGAGGTTAAGTCAAGGCAAATTTCTCATTTCATTCAATTATGCCTGTTGAAAAATAAATGGTGTTCTGGAGCAAACACATTTTTAAAAAATATGTATAAAGTCAACTTAAATATGATTTGGGTGCTCAATGTTAAAATTACTGTAGTCTGAAAGATTTCCTTTTAAAAATGTCAACACTTCCTTAATGGCACAGAAGAAAGTGTAGATGATTTACAAGGCATCTCCATGGATTCTGGTTAGCATTTTTAGAACAAGAGCAAATAAAGCCATGTTGACATTAGCTGTGTTGTTAATGATACAAACAAGGCAGAAGTAAAACAGTTCTGTTGGCCTCAGCCCAGACAGATTCTCTGTTAGCCAAATTTATAAAGTGTACAACAGATGGCAAGATAAAAATGTTTTTTTTTAATTTTTAGTAATATGATCATATAAAAATATATGTTGTACCAATAAGTAGAAAAATACCTGCTTCATGTGTATGTTCATACAGATACCACTTAGTATACAAAGTGTGACATGCAGAGATTTTTAAATGAAAGGATTCCAAGTAAACTAATAAATTCAAAATGTAAGATAGACAAATATTCTCCTGTAACTATGAAGAAATATGTAATAATCACCCTGCTGGGTGTCTGGCATTATATCAGAAAGTTCTAATATAGATACTAATCTTAAGATTATTTAATAAAGATATAAAAATACATTAAATCCATAGAATATAAAATACAATAACTATAATCACACACTGGTGGAAGTGTGAGATCAAATGATGCTGGTAGACTAGAGCTGTGGCCCCTCAAATGCCAAGGCTGGGCTGACTGCATTGTCATGTGGGAAACATTTTAAAAGTCCAGATTCCTTGGCTCTGTCCTGGATTCAGTAGGTCTGAAGAGGGGCATGGAAATATGGAATTATTAAAACTCCTCTTTATATTTGTGTTCAGTTATGCCTGTGAGTCACAGGACAAGAGAACCTCCTGAGTAAACGCTTATTGGAAGAGGTGGGCCTTGGTTTACACAATAGTTTATCAAACATCATTTACTGAATAGTAGCTATTTGCCAGATACTAGGAATACAGAGCCAAAAGTAAACCAACTATTAGGGAAGTTGTGATAATTCATTTTAAAAAGGTATATACAAGATGCCAGGGAGCTCATGAAAGAAACATTTGTATCAAGAAGGATGTTCAGAATCACTTTTATGGAAGAAGTGAGGCTGCAGTTAAAGCTTGTAAGACAGAGAAAAGGATTTAGGGAAAAGAGATAAAGGTAATAGAACAGCAAGTATGAGGAGAGGAATATCAAAAAGAAAGCTTAGTTGAAAAGACATTTATTAAAATTAATAGTTTCTAAATATTCAAAAGTTTAAAGATACAAATGATTTAACCATCATTCAGGTATATTTTCCAAATGAATACACATCCATTTTCATAATGGAGTAGTCCCCAGAATATGTTAGTACCATTTTTGTCTTTCCTATTGTTTTGAAAATACAGGGGATGAATGTTTTGAAAATACAGGAAATGAAAGATATTGTATCAGGATCTCAATCTTAGCTTCACCATTTAGTAAATATATGTCCTTGAGAAAAACATCTACCCTTTCAAAGGCTCAGTTTCTTGTTTTTGAAAAATATTACTTCATGTTTTTTATTAGAATTTAAGTGAAAACTGCACTGATTATTTTCCTCTCCACTGCCACTTCCATTCCCGGTCACAGCATATGGTGCTACCAATTGTCCAAACCAGAAACCTCGCTTATTGCTGACGATTCCCCCAGGGCCACCAACCCCACGAGGCACCTTTGTGTAATTTTGGAAAGCTTCCTCCTTCCTCCTGGCAGACACAGGCCATTCCAGGGAACACACTCAGGTGAGCTGGGCTCAAATGAGTCTTCAGCATCCACTCATTTCCTGAGCAGTCACCCTGTGCAAGGCAACACCTGCAGAACTGAGAACATAATTTCTGCTTTCATTTGCCTCAATGTAACATCCCACCACTCCTCCAAGTACTAGTATTATTGTTTTACTTTTTTTAAATTAATTTATTTATTTTAATTGGAGGCTAATTACTTTACAATATTGTTGTGGTTTTTGCCATACAGTGACATGAATCAGCCATGGGTGTACACGTGTTCCCCATCCTGAAACCCCCTCCCACCTCCCTCCCCATCCCATCCCTCTGGGTCCTTTGAACCTGTATACTTCTTGCCACTCCCAAAGCTCCTCTTCTTCAAACTACTCATCCCTATAACATGGATGATTTTTAGCAGCCTCTTCACTACATTTGGTATAAATTCCTCCATAATCTAACAGGCAGCCAGAATGAAACTTTTCAAAGACAAATATCAATCACCTATCAATGTCTCTACTGAAAACCCGGCCTGGCAGTGGCTTTCCATTGCCCTAGAAAAAAAGTATATAGAGTACTTCATGAGTACTGCTTCACAGAAATACAAAGTCTTTCATGAGTGATTAATTCTCTTCTTACTTCTCTGGACTCCTTTATCCCCACTCCACACTGATTGCAGTGCTTCATGAAAATTGTTCTGATTCCTCTGCTTCTTTGTGGATACTGTTTGTTTTCTGAAACTTTTAATCATCTCTTTTTTAAAAAAAAAAATACACTGAAATACAGTTGATACATAATATTATTTTAGTTTCAGATGTACTACATAGTGATTTGGTGTTCACACACATAAGTGAAATGATCAGCACAATAAGTCTAGAAACCATGCATCCTCATATAAAGTTATTACAATCTTATTGATTAAATTTCTGACATTATATATCTATATAATATATAGATATTATATATATAATTATATATAATGTATATGTGTATTATATATATTGTATATTATATTATTATATATTTTATATAATATATATATAATATAACCCTAATATATAATATATTATATATATAATGTATATGTATATTATATCCCATTGCTTATTTATAACTGGAGGTTTGTAACCCTTAATCTCCTTCACCTATTTTGCCCACCCCACTCTCTGGCAACCACCACTCTATATCTATGAGCCTGGTTTCATTTGTTTGGTTTGTTTTTTAGTCCACATGTGAGATGATGCAGTACTTGTTTTTCACTGTCTGACTTACTTCACTTAGCATATCTGCTAGATTCATCCATGTTATTACAAACGGCAAGATTTCACTTACTTTTAATGTCTGAGTAATAGTATGTATATACAGTGTACTGTGCTTCGTCACTCAGTCATGTCTGACTCTTTGCAACCCCATGGACTCTAGCCCACCAGGCTCCTCTGTCCATGGGTATTCTCCAGGTGAGAATACTAGAGTGGGTTGCCATGCCCTCCTCCAGTGGAACTTCCCAATCCAGGGATCAAACCCAGGTCTCCCACATTGCAGGTGGATTTTTTTTTTTTTAACCATCTGAGCCACCAGGGAAGCCCAAGAATACTGGAGTGGGTAGCCTATCCCTACTCCAGGGGAACTTCCCAACCCAGGAATCAAACCAGGATCTCCTGCATTGCAGGCAGATTCTTGACCAGCTGAGCTACCCAGGAAGCCATATACATATATGTATACATATACACACACACATACACTTAATCCAGTTGTCTATTGATAGATATGTAGGTTGCTTCCATATCTTTATAATAGTAAATAATGCTGCTGCTGCTGCTAAGTCACTTCAGTGGTGTCCAACTCTGTGCAACTCCATAGATGGCAGCCCACCAGGCTCCTCCATCCCTGGGATTCTCCTGGCAAGAATACTGGAGTGGGCTGCCATTTTCTTCTCCAAAAATAATGCTGCATGTACATTCAAATATATATTTTTGAACTTGTGTTTCGTTTTCCTTGAGTAAACATGCAGAAGTAAAATTGCTGGATCCTATGATGGTTCTACTTTTAACTTTTTGAGGAAACTCCATACTGCTATCCATACAGTTACATCAACTTACAATCTCACCAACGGTGCACAAATGTTTCCTCTTCATCCTTTTTCATTATCACCAATGTCTATTTTTTTTATGACAGCTATTCTGCCAGGTGTTAAATGATATCTCATTGTGACTTTGACTTGCAATTCCTTGATGACTGGTCATTTTTAGCATCTTTTCATGTGTTAGATGTCCATCTGTATGTCTCCTTTGGAGTAATGTCTTTTCAGGTCCTCTTTCCATTTTCGAATTAGATTGTTTGTTTTGATGGTGAGTTGTGTGAGTTCTTCATATATATATATGATATTAATCTTTTATTTGTAAATATTTTCTCTCATTCATTAGGTGGCCTTTTCTTGACAGTTTTGTTGACAGTTTCCTTTGATGTGCAAAAGCTTTTAAGTTTGATTTATTCCCACTTGTTTTTGTTTTAGTTTCCCATGCCTGGGGGACAGATTAAAAAATATATATATATTTCTAAGACCAGTATCAAAGCACAATGCCTATGTTTTTTCCTGGGAATAGTATGGTTTTGCATCTTATATTTAGTCTTTAACAATTTTGAGTTTGTTTTTGGATATAGTGTGAGAAAGTATAACAGTTTGATTATTTTGCATTTTAGTAGTTCAGCTTTTCCAACACTATTTATTGAAGAGGCTGTCTTTTATACACTGCATATTCCTGCCTCCTTTGCTGAAAACTAATTGGCCATATAAGTGTCAATTTATTTCTCAGCTGCCTATTCTGGTCTACTGATCTTTGTGTCTAATTTTGTAGTTTTGTAGTATAGTTTGCAAGCAGGGAGCATGCTGTCACCAACTTGGTTCTTTCTCAATATTGCTTAGGTTAATTTGAATCTTTTGTGGTTCCATACAAATTTTAGGATCATTCTAGTCTCTGAAAAATAACTTTGGTAACTTGATAGGAATTATATAGATTGCTTTGAGTACCATGGTCATTCTAACAGTATTAATTCTTCCAAACATGAGCTAAGTACATTTTTCCATGTTTGTATAATCTTCCATTTTTTTTTCATCAGTGTCTTATGGTTTTCATAATACAACTCTTTTACTTCTTTTAGGTTTTTCCTAGGTATTTTATTTTTTTAAATAAAATTGTAAATGTTATTGTTTTCTTCATTTCTCTATCTGATAGAATGTTATTAGTATACAGAAACATAACAGATTTCTGTGTATGTTTCACTGAATTAATGTATTAATTTTAACAGATTTTTGGTAGCAGCTATAAGATTTTTTTGTATATAGTATCATGTCATTTGCAAACAGTGACAAATCTCCCTTTCCAAGCTGGATTTCTATTATTGGTTTTTCATATTTTCATATTCATTTCAAATATTTCATATTTAATGCCATAGCTAGAACGTGAAATACTACATGGAATAAAGTAGTGAGAACAAAAAGCCAGCTATGGACTAAAAGAAAATATTTGCAAATGATGTGATTGACAACGGCTTGATTGCCAATATATTAGCAGCTCATATGATTCAACAACAAAAGAACAAACAACTCATCTGGTGATAGTAATTTCTTATGCTCTTTAGAATTGCTGTGGTGTTGGTTGTAACTTTTCTTTCCTTTATGATTTTATGTATTTAGGCCTTTCTTTCTTTCTTTTTTCTGGATGAGTCTGGCTAAAGTTTTCTCAGTTTTGTTTATCTTTCAAAAAACTGCTTTTAGTTTCATTGGTTTATTTTTTTCCTATTGTTTTTTACTCAACTTCTTTTCAATCTGATTTATTATTTTCTGTCTTCTACTAACTTTAGGCTTTGTTTGTTCTTCCTTTTCTAGTTCTTTTAGAAGTAAGGTCAAATTGTTTATTTAGGATTTTTCTTGTTTCCTGGGGTAGACTTGTATTTCTGTGAGTGTCCTTCATAGAACTGTTTTTTGTGCATTTGATAGATTTTGGAAAGAGGTATTTCCTTTTTCACTTATGTCGAGGTATATTCTTTGTTTCCTCTGATTTCTTTAGTGGCCTCTGATTTCCGATTTCTAAATTTGTAATTTTCTTTCCTCTGATTTCTCTAGCCGTTTACTAGCATGTTGTTTAGACACCATGTGCTTGACATTTTTTTCTAGTTTTTTCCTTGGAGGTGATTTTAAGTTTCATGCATTTGTGGTCAAAAATGACACTTGATATGATTTCAGTTTTCTAAAATTTATTGAGACATGTTTTGTGACAACATGGGAAATGTTCCATGTGCACTCAAGAGGAATGTATATTCTACTGTTTTAGGATGGAATGTTTGTAGATATCTGTTAAGTCTACTGATCTAATATGCCATTTAAGGTCACTGCTTCCTTATTGATTTTCTGTCTGGATGATCTATCCATTGATAAAAGTGTGGTGTTAGGATCTCCTACTCTTATTGTATTGTCATCAATTTCTCTCTTTAATATCTGCTACTGTTTACCTTATACATTTATGGACTCTTATGTTAGATGCATGGACTTACTTGGTTGCTCAGATGCTAAAGAATCTGCCTGTAATGCGAGAGACCTGGATTTGATCCCTGGTCCAGGAAGATCCCCTGGAGAAGAAATTGGCTACCCACTCCGTTATTCTTTCTTGGGAAGTCTCATGAACAGAGGTGCCTGGTGGGCTACAGTTCATGGGGTTGCAAAGAATCGGACACAACTGAACAACTAACATACACACATATTATATGCATATATGTTAATTAATGTTATATTCTCTTCTTGTATTCATATCTTTATCATTATCTCATGCCTTTCTCTTTTTATAGACTTTATTTTAAAGTCTACTTTCTCAGATATGAGTATTGCTTACATTTACATGAAATAAATTTTTCCAACCCCTCACTTTCAGTCTGTGTGTGTCTTTAGCTCTGAAGTACATTTCTATAAGCAGCGTTTAGATGAATTCTGCTATTTTTTAAATCCAATCAGCCACTCCATGTCTTTTGTTTCACACACATAGTCCATTGACAATGAAAGCGTATATGTATGTACTTACTGTCATTTCCTTATGTTCTGGTTGTTTTGTATTTTTTCTTATATTTTTCTTATATTTTTTTCCCTTGTGGTTTGATAATTTTCTTTAGTAGTATGTTTTTGTTCATTTCTTTAGGTTTTTGTGTATCTGTTGTAGGTTTTTGATTAGTGGTTATGATGGAATTATAACAGGTGTACCATACATGTTGACCTATAACTACTTGTTTTAACTGATACACATTTAAGATCAAACACATTGTACAAAGATATACATTCTTTACTCTCCTCACCTCACTTTGTACTTTTGATGTCATATTTTATATCCTCATATTTATCCCTTAATTGTTTCTTGTAGTTATAGATTCCATATATATTTGCCTTTACTAGTGGGAATTCTCCTTTCCTATAAATTCTTCTTGTACCTTTTCATTTCCTCTTAGATAAGCCCTTTTAACATTACTCTTAGGGTTAGTTTAGTATTGATGAACTCTTTTAGTTTTTGCTTTGTCTTAGTTCTTGATTGCTCCTTCAATTTTAAATGATAACCTTGCTGGGTAGAATGTACCACATTACGAAATTTTCCCTTTCAGTACTTTACCTAAAGTTCTTGTGCAACTAACTTTTTAAAAAATTTACTTTTTGAAGTAGAGTTGATGCTGTGTTCCTTTCTTCTGTACAGCAAAGTGATTATTATATACATATAGATATGAGTTCTTTCTCATATCTTTTCCACTGTTTTTTATCATAGGATACTGAATATAGTTTCTTGTGCTATACAGGAGAAGTTTGTTGTCCATCCATTCTATCTTATAAATAACAGCTTGCATCTGCAAATGCCAAACTCCCAGTTCTTCCTTCCATCTCCCTCCCCTTGGAAATCACAAGCCTACGTTTCTCCTTCTGTTTTATAGGTATGTTCATTTGTGTTATATTTTAGATTCCACATGTAAATGATATCAAATGGCATTTGTTTTTCTCTTTCTGATCACTTTAGTTTTCTTCCCATCGTGGCTGCAACAATTTAAATTCCCACCAACAATATAGGAAGGAGTCCTTTCTCCACATCCTCTACAGCACTTGTTATTGGTAGATATTTTCATCATGGTCATTCCAATTTGTGTGAAGTGGTACCAAATATTTGTATTGATTTGCAATTCTCTAACAATTAGTAATGATGAGCATTTTTTCATGTTCCTATTGGCCATCTGTATATCTTCTTTGGAGAAATGTCTATTTAGGTCTTATGCCTGTTTTTTGACTGGGCTTTTTGCCTTTTTGTTACTAAGTTGTATGAGTTATTTGTTTATTTTGGAAACCATAAGTTATCTCTTTACTTGTGGTTTCCTTTGCTATGCAAAAGCTAGCAAGTATGATTAGGTCTATTTGTTTATTTTTACTTTCATTTATTTTCCCTTAGGAAAGTGACCTGAGAAAACATTGATATGATTTATATCAGAGAATATTTTGCATATGCTCTCTTCTAGGAGATGTATGTTGCCATGTCTTATATTTAAGCCTTTCAGTCACTGTGAGGTTATTTTTGTGTGTGGTGTGAGGGTGTGTTCTAACTTCACTGGTATGCACACAGCTGTCCAACTTTCCCAGCACCACTTGCTAAAGAGACTGTCTTTTCCACATTGTATTCAGTCAGCCACAACGTCCATTTGGGTTATTCTGTTGCATATTATGGAAAAACCTGAATGAACTTTTTAGCCAACACAATATATTCTTGCCTTCATTGTCAAACATTAATTTACCATAAGTGTATGGGTTTATTTCTGGCCTCTAATCTGTTTCATTGATCCATGTGCCTGTTTTTACGCCACTACCATGCTGTTTTAATTATTTTAGATCTGTAGTATTGTCTAAAGTCTGAGAGCATTATACCTCCTGCTTTGTTCTTTTCCCTCAGGATTGCTTTGGCAATTCTGTGTCTTTATATGTTTCCATATAAATTTTAGTGTTATTAGTTCTAGTTCAGTGAAACTAGAGGTCTACTTTGCTAGTGAAACTAGAGATCTAGTTTGCTCTAGTGAAACTAGAGGTCTAGCTTGCTTCAGAGGTCTCTTAAACTATCAAAACTTTAAAAAATTCTTTTTTCTTTATTATGTTCAGCATGGGTGATTTCTACCACTCTGTCTTCCAGATTGATGATCTGTTTGTATCATCTAATTTACTTTTTCTAATTTATTGTTTATTTCACTTATTTTATTTTTCAGCTCTGTTTGGTTCTTTATATTTTTCTACTTTTTGTTGAAATTCTCACTGTGTACATTCATTCTTCACATGAATTCACTGAGAATCTTTATGATCATTTCATCCTTGGCATCATTACAATCATCTTTATCAAGTGTACTACTTATCTCCACTTTATTAGAAGTCCAATGCGCTATCCATTGCGCTTTTCTCCACTTTATTTAGTTCTTTTCTGTTCTGTCTTGTTCCTTCATTTGGAACATACTCCTCTGTCTGCTCATTCTGCTTAACTCTATAGGTTTATTTCAATGTGTTAGGTTTGTTATGTCACTCAATCTTGGAGAAGTGCTCTTATGTATCCTGTGAAGCTCAGTAGCACTATTTTCTCTGGTCACTGAAGTTACATGTTCTAGGGTTTCACACTATGTGGGCTATGTGTGCTCTTCTGCTGTGGTGGGGTCATCTATTATGACTACACTGGTAGGCAGGCTGGCCCTAACTCCGTTGTACAAAGCTGTGCCTCATGCGGTGGATGCAGCCCTACTGGAGACCAGGCTAGGCATCCTACATGGCTGACATGGGGATGTTGCATGCCCACGGCTGAACTGAGCCTGCTCTGTGCACAGCTGTCTGTGCAGACTGTGGGATAAGGAGTGGGCACAGGACTGGTGCTAGCCTGTTGAAGAGTGGACTTAAATATTTTAGCCAAATCTTGCACACATCTCACACGTTAGTAAAGTAATGCTCAAAATTCTCCAAGCCAGACTCCAAAGTATGTGAACTGTGAACTTCCAGATGTTCAAGCTGGTTTTACAAAAGGCAGAGGAACCAGAGATCAAATTGCCAACATCCATTGTATCATCAAAAAAGCAAGAGAGTCCCAGAAAAACATCTATTTCTGTTTTATTGACTATGCCAAAGCCTTTGACTGTGTGGATCACAACAACCTGTGGAAAATTCTGAAAGAGATGGGAATACCAGACCACCTGACCTGCCTCTTGAGAAATCTGTATGCAGGTCAGGAAGCCACAGTTAGAACTGGACATGGAACAACAGATTGGTTCCAAATAGGGAGTATATCATGAGAAACGCTGGGCTGGATGAAGCACAAGCTGGAATCAAGATTGCCTGGAGAAATATCAATAACCACAGATATGCAGATGACACCACTCTTATGGCAGAAAGTGAAAATCTAAAGAGCCTCTTGATGAAACTGATAGAGGAGAATAAAAATTAGCTTAAAACTAATGTTGAGCTCAACTAATGCTGAGCTTAAAACTCAACATTCAGAAAACTAAGATCATGGCATCTGGTTCCATTACTTCATGGCAAATAGATGGGGACACAGGGGAAATAGTGATAGACTTTATTTTCTTGGGCTCCAAAGTCATTACAGATGGTGACTGAAGCCATGAAATTAAAAGATACTTGCTCCTTGGAAGAAAAGTTATGACCAATCTAGACAGCATATTAAAAAGCAGAGATATTACTTTGTCCACAAAGGTCCGTCTAGTTAAGGCTATGGTTTTTCCAGTAGTCATGTATGGATGTGAGAGTTGGACTATAAAGAAAGCTGAGCACTGAAGAATTGCTGCTTTTGAACTGTGGTATTGGAGAAGACTCTTGAAAGTCCCTTGGGCTGCAAGGAGATCCAACCAGTCCATCCTAAATGAAATCAGTCCTGAATATTCATTGGAAGGACTGATGCTGAAGCTGAAACTCCAATACTTTGGCCACCTGATGCAAGGAGCTGACTCATTTGAAAAGACCCTGATGCTGGGAAAGATTGAAGACAGGAGGACAAGGGGACAACAGAGGATGAGATGGTTGGATGGCATCACCGACTCAATGGACATGAGTTTGAGCAAGCTCCGGGAGTTGGTGATGAACAGGGAGGCCTGGCGTGCTGCAGTTCATGGGGTCTCAAAGAGTCAGACACAACTGAGCAACTGAACTGAACTGAACTGTTTATATTCCATTTCTGAGCATAGACATCACTTTTCCTGGTAATCTTCCCTCAACAAAGTAGTTTGGGCTTCTCATCTATGTTTTTCTTTTCCCAAAACAAGTATTTTCTCTCTGTAATACATTTATCCTATATTATAGTATATGTAACTATCTTCCCAGCTAAGAAATAGTGCTGTATTGTACCCAAATACTAAATTGACCCATCTGTGAATAGGTATTGTCCTCTTTCATCAACTCCTGGGTGTGAGTTTATAAAGAGGAGCTAGTGAAAGTGGTGGATACATAGGGGATCTAGAATGTTTGTTTCTGTAGCTTATTTGTGTACTCTGATCCTGTTCATGTTTAGTCTTGCTGTTGTTGTTCGGGCACTAAGGCATGTCCAACACTTTGTGACTTCATGGATTGTAGCACGCCAGGCAGGTTTCCCTGTCCTTCATCTTCTCCCAGAGTTTGCTAAAACTCATGTCCACTGAGTTGGTGGATGCCATCCAACCATCTCATCCTCTATCGTCCCCTTCTCCTCCTGCCTTCAATCTTTCCCAGGATCTGCTTTTTTTTTTTTTTTCAGCTCTTTGCATCAGGTGGCCAAAGCGTTGGAACTTCAAATTCAGCATCAGTCCTTTCAATGAATATTCAGGGTTGAATACCATTAGGGTTGACTAGTTGGATCTCCTTGTAGTCCAAGGAACTCTCAAGAGTCTTCTCCAGCACCGAAATTTGAAAGCATCAATACCTTGGCACTCATTCTTCTTTACAGTCCAACTCACATCCATACGTGACTATTGGAAAAATTATAGCTTTGACAAGATGGACATTTTTTGGAAAAGTGATGTCTCTGGTTTTTAATATGCTGTCTAGGTTTATCATAGTTTTTCTTCCAAGATGCAAGTGTCTTTTAATTTCATGGCTGCAGTCCCCATCTGCAGTGATTTTGGAGCCCCCCAAAATAAAGTCTCTCACTGTTTCCACATCTATTTGCCATGAAGCGATGGGACTGGATGCCATGATCTTAGTTTTTGAATGATGAGCTTTCAGCCAGCTTTTTTACTCTCCTCTCTCACCCTCATCAAGAGGCTCTTTAGTTCCTCTACCCTTTCTGCCATTAGCGTAGTATCATTTGCATAGCTGAGGTTGAAATTTCTCCTTACAATCTTGATTCCAGCTTATGCTTCCTCTAGCCTGGCATTTCGCATGATGTACTCTGAAACAAAAAAGAAGATTTTTTCATGAAAATTGTTATATCTAGCATTATATCATAATTATCTGTTTACTTGTTAAATGTCCCCCAATAACCTCTTTAAAATGTGGGGCTATAACCGACTCATGTTTGGAGCTCAGGTAGCAGCTAGCATAGGACTCACTGTGGATACCCAGTACTTTTCTGGTATTATCACCTACTTCTTTACCTTCTCATAGTGCTATCTTGACTGCCCTGTTTAAATCTGCAATCCCCCTTCACATCCCACTCTGCCAACCCCCTCAGGCCGCTCCAACTTTCCCTCTGACACAGCACTGTGACCTTTTAACCTCCATTTCACACATTCACTTATTGTTAGTGTTTCTTGTCTGGCTCTCCCTGCTATGGCATAAACTCCACAAGGTCAAAATACTTTGTTCACTGTGGTATCCCAAGAACCTAAAACAGTGTCAGTAATATAGAATGTTTTCAATAAGTATTGGTAAATGAATGAATAAATTAGGTTATTTTATGACACACAAAATGCACAAAAACTGAAATGATCAGGAATATATCAGAGCCATGAATAGTGCAAGAAAGTCACAGAGACTATGCCAGGATGGGGATTTCCTCTAAGCTAAAATTCAGGGCATTTATAGATGATGCTTTCTCTCTCCTCAGCCTATAAAAGACAAATGCTCCTATGTCTCTCTAGAACTGCACTCTTAAATACTGTAGCCACTACCTACGGAACATGTGAAATGCGGCTAGTCTGAATTGAGATATGATGTAAGTGTAAAACACACACTAGATCTCAAAATCCAAGTCTGAATAAACATAAAATATCTTATTAGCATTTTTATATTGATTATATACTGAAATGGTGATTTTTTTATATTAATATATTAGGTTGTCTTGGTCTGTTTGGACTTCTATATCAAATTACATAGACTTGGTGGCTTTTAAACAACAGAAATTTATTTCTCACAGTTCTGGAGGCTGGAAAATCCAAGACACAGGTGTCAGCAGACTAGACGTCTGGTCCGAGCCCACATCTTGGTACGGAGACAGCCACCTTCTCTCTGTCCTCACATGGAGGAAGGGGAAAAGAGAGTTTTCTGAGATCTCTTTTACAAGAGCACCCATCCCATTCCAGAGGGCTCTGCCCTGCTGACCCACTGAAGGCCTCTCACATCCTCTAGTGCAGGGCCTGGAGCAGTCGATACCTACTGAATAAAATTAAAGACTCTCTACATCACCCCCTGTAAGGGATGAAGTTACCCCCCAGTGACTGCTCTCAGGACCTCTGCTAGAACACCGCTCCCTCCTCCCTCCCTGGTCACATGCTGCTTGAGCATTCTTCAACTTTTAACTTTAAGAGCTTATTCAGGGAACATTTCGTGACTATCCAAATTAGGTTGTGTCCTTCCATAATAAGTTTTAATAGAAATCTTTTTTCTCATTTATGTCAATTTCAACTCTACTCTCAACACTATAAACTGTACACAGAGTCTGGATTTTGCTGTTGCTCTTTTAAGTGATAAGTAATGAGTAAATAATTACATAAATGATGAGTCACTACACACCTTTTTGTCAATAGTTATAAAAAAAGTAAAACATGATTAGCATCATAAAGTACACAATTTCCACCAAGTAAAATAAAACCCATTATAATCCAATTGGAATAAAACTCAAAGTCACAGGTGATCATATCCCAGAATCAGAAAATCCTTGATCTAAAAGACACATCAGAACCTCTAGATCAGAGGTTCGAATCTATCCTATTTTCTTCATTCATTCATTCTTTCTTTTTTCACTCATCTGAGTAATAAAGACATAAGTTATTGTGGTGTAGAAACTAGGAGCTTGGGCTCTGAAATCAGACCACCCGAGTTGGAGTCCAGAGTTTGCCATTTGTTGGGTGTATAACATCGGGCATGTTACTTAATCTCTGTGCCTCAATTTTCTCATCTTAAAATGGTGATAGAAACAGTATTACCTTTATAAAGGTGTACATGTAAAATGTTCAAACATTATCTGATACACAGTAGTACATAAAAAATTACCTATTAAATAATTGGGGGAAAAAAAGAAAAAAAATTACCTATTACCGTTACTACTGTTCATCAAGCACTATAATAAATATTGGGAATACATAAGTAAGATTGGAACCCTAATTTCAAGTGCTCACAGCCTAACAGTAGAGGTTTAAAATCTAAGAATCTCAGGTCCAGAGAGATTTTACATACTAACGTCTTCTAATGAGAATATCTCTTTCCTAACATATGGAGAAAAAAGTTGTATTTATACAAATGAAGTCATGTTATTATTAGCAGTAACTACTAAGATTATCAATGCACCTGTGTGTACATAATTTATGTAAAATCAAATATATTCACATATTATTTTCTAGATGGGCATGGCAAATAGAATCTACTCAGTTCAGTTCAGTCGCTCAGTCTTGTCTGACTCTTTCCGACCCCATGAATCGAAGCACGCCAGGCCTCCGTGTCCAACTCCAACTCCCGGAGTTTACTCAAACCCCCGTCCATCAAGTCAGTGATGCCATTCAGCCATCTCATCCTCTGTCGTTCCTTTATCCTCCTGCCCCCAATCCCTCCCAGCATCAGGGTCTTTTCCAATGAGTCAACTCTTCGCATGAGGTGGCCAAAGTACTGGAGTTTCAGCTTCAGCATCAGCCCTTCCAATGAACACCCAGGACTTATCTCCTTTAGGATGGACTGGTTGGATCTCCTTGCAGTCCAAGGGACTCTCAAGAGACTTCTCCAACACCACAGTTCAAAAGCATCAATTCTTCGGTGCTCAGCTTTCTTAACAGTCCAACTCTCACATCCATACATGACTACTGGAAAAACCATAGCCTTGACCAGACGGACCTTTGTTGGCAAAGCAACGTCTCTGCTTTTTAATATGCTATCTAGGTTAGTCATAATTTTCCTTCCAAGGAGTAAGCATTTTTTAATTTCATGGCTGCAATTACCATATGCAGTGATTTTGGAGCCCCCCAAAAATAAAGTCTGACACTGTTTCCACTGTTTCCCCATCTATTTCCCATGAGGGGATGGGACCAGATGCCATGATCTTAGTTTTCTGAATGTTAAGCTTTAAGCCAATTTTTTCACTCTCCTCCTTCACTTTCATCAAGAGGCCCTTTAGTTCCTCTTCACTTTCTGCCATAAGGGTGGTATCATCTGCTATCTGAGGTTATTGACATTTCTCCCGGCAATCTTGATTCCAGTTTGTGCTTCTTCCAGCCCAACGTTTCTCATGCTGTACTCTGCATAGAAGTTAAATAAGCAGCGTGACAATATACAGCCTTGACGTACTCCTTTTCCTATTTGGAACCAGTCTGTTGGTCCATGCCCAGTTCTAACTGTTGCTTCCTGACCTGCATACAGGTTTCTCAAGAGGCAGGTCAGGTGGTCTGGTATTCCCATCTCTTTCAGAATTTTCCACAGTTTATTGTGATCCACGCAGTTGAAGGCTTTGGCATAGTCAATAAAGCAGAAATAGATGTTTTTCTGGAATTCTCTTGCTTTATTGATGATCCAGCAGATGTTGGCAATTTGATCTCTGGTTCCTCTGCCTTTTCTAAAACCAGCTTAAACATCTGGAAGTTCATGGTTCACATATTACTGAAGCCTGGCTTGGAGAATTTTGAGCATTAATTTACTATCATGTCAGATGGGTGCAATTTTGAAGTAGTTTGAGCATTCTTTGAGATTGCCTTTCTTAGGGATTGGAATGAAAACTGACCTTTTCTAGTCCTGTGGTCCCTGCTGAGTTTTCCAAATTTGCTGGCATATTGAGTGCAGCACTTGCACAGCATCATCTTTCAGGATTTGAAATAGCTCAACTGGAATTCCATCACATCCACTAGCTTTGTTGGTAGTGATGCTTTCTAAGGCCCACTTGACTTCGCACTCCAGGATGTCTGGCTCTAGGTGAGTGATCACACCATTGTGATTATCTGGGTCGTGAAAAATCTTTTTTGTATAGTTCTTCTGTGTCTTCTTGCCACCTCTTCTTAATATCTTCTACTTCTGTTAGTTCCATACCATTTCTGTCTTTTATCAAACCCATCTTTGCATGAAATATTCCCTTGATATCTCTAATTTTCTTGAAGAGATCTCTAGTCCTTCCCATTCTGTTGTTTTCCTCTAAGGAGCAG
Organism: Dama dama; assembly: GCF_033118175.1. NCBI lineage: Eukaryota > Metazoa > Chordata > Mammalia > Artiodactyla > Cervidae > Dama > Dama dama. The sequence goes on from NC_083681.1 coordinate 9,988,731, forward strand.
CAGCTGTGCAGGAGCAGGAAGGCTCAGAGGAGCTACTCCATGTTCAAGGTCAGGAGGGGCAGCCGTGAGAAGATACCCCTGATCCAAGGTAAGGAGCAGCATCTGCACTTTGCTGGAGTAGCCATGAAGAGATACCCTTCATCCAAGTTAAGAGAAACCCAAGTAAGATGGTAGGTGTTGCGAGAGGGCATCAGAGGGCAGACACACTAAAACCATAATCACAGAAACTAGCCAATCTGATCACAGGACCACAGTCTTGTCTAACTCAGTGAAACTAAGCCATGCCGTGTGGGGCCACCCAAGATGGACGGGTCATAGTGGAGAGGTCTGACAGAATGTGGTCCACTGGAGAAAGGAATGGCAAAGCACTTTAGTATTTTTGCCTTGAGAACCCCATGAGAAGTATGAAAAGGCAAAATGTAGGACACTGAAAGATGAACTCCCCAGGTGGATAGGTGCCCAATATGCTACTGGAGATCAGTGGAGAAATAATTCCAGAAAGAATGAAGGGATAGAGCCAAAGCAAAAACAATACCCAGTTGCGGATGGGACTGGTGATAGAATCAAGATCCGTTGCTGTAAAGAGCAATATTGCATAGGAACCTGGAATGTTAAGTCCATGAATCAAGGCAAATTGAAAGTGGTCAAACAGGAGATGGCAAGAGTGAATGTCGACATTCTAGGAATCAGTGAACTAAAATGGACTGGAATGGGTGAATTTAATTCAGATGACCATTATATCTACTACTGTGGGCAGGAATCCCTTAGAAGAAATGGAGTAGCCATCATGGTCAACAAAAGAATGCAAAATGCAGTACGTGGGTGCAATCTCAAAAATGACAGAATGATCTCTGTTCGTTTCCAAGGCAAACCATTCAATATCACAGTAATCCAAGCCTATTCCCCAACCAGTAACACTGAAGAAGCTGAAGTTGAACGGTTCTATGAAGACCTACAGGACCTTCTACAACTAACACCCAAAAAAGATGTCCTTTTCATTATAGGAGACTGGAATGCAAAAGTAGGAAGTCAAGAAACACCTGGAGCAACAGGCAAATTTGGCCTTGGAGTACAGAATGAAGCAGGGCAAAAGCTAATAGAGTTTTGCCAGGAGAATGCACTGGTCATAGCAAATACCTTCTTCCAACAACACAAGAGAAGACTCTACACATGGACATCACCAGATGGTCAACACTGAAATCAGATTGATTATATTCTTTGCAGCCAAAGATGGAGAAGCTCTATACAGTTAGCAAAAACAAGACCAGGAGCTGACTGTGGCTCAGATCATGAACTCCTTATTAACAAATTCAGACTTAAACTGAAGAAAGTAGGGAAAACCACTAGACCATTCAGGTATGACCTAAATCAAATCCCTTATGACTATAAAGTGGAAGTGAGAAATAGATTTAAGGGACTAGATCTGATAGAGTGCCTGATGAACTATGGACAGACGTTCGTGACATTGTACAAGAGACAGGGATCAAGATCATCACCATGGAAAAGAAATGCAAAAAGGCAAAATGGTTGTCTGAGGAGGCCTTACAAATAGCTGTGAAAAGAAGAGAAGTGAAAAGCAAAGGAGAAAAGGAAAGATATTCCCATTTGAATGCAGAGTTCCAAAGAAGAGCCAGGAGATATAAGAAAGCCTTCCTCAGTGATCAATGGAAAGAATCTACTAGACATATTTAAAATTAACTACATAATACCAGACAATACACTCCCCACAAGTGTGATGTAACCTTATTTTTCATACTGCCTTAATCACTTCCAAGTTTTGTGTCCTTTTTAGAATGAAAAAGAAAGAATATATTTAATTAAAAATGCATAAAAGAACCAGGAGTAGTAATCTGGCTTAGAAGACATAATCTAAATCTAATCATGAAAAAAAATCAGACAAACCCCAAATAAAAGATATTCTATTAAAAACAAACAAAAAAAGGATTGAATTTTCAAAATGTCAGTGCAATTAAAGACAAAGCCTTTAGATATATTCCAGTCTAAAGAAGGCTAGAGAGACGTGACAAATAAATGCAATACCTGAGCGTATACTATCCAGTACCGAGGGAGAGAAAGAAATGCTCTAAAGAACATTTGGGGTCAACTGGCAAAACTGAATATGCATGGTATATTAGCTGAAACAATTACATATATTTTAAATTTACTGGAGTTAGTAACTGTATTGTAGTCATGTAAGAGAATATCCTATTTTAAGAAATACTCACTGAAATATTTAAGAATAAAGTCACAATGTACACAAAATACTTTCCAATGGTTGAGGAAAAAACAGAATATAAATGATAAAGCAAGTGGGGTAAAATACTAACACATGTATTATGTTAGGTAAGTCTATTAATAAGCATAGGTAACCAAGTACCAACATTTAGACAGTAGTACTGGTAATTTTTCCAGAAATGTAGTATTCACCCTCACCATAAAAAGTTTTCAAAATCTGTATTTTCAGATACTTAAACACATCCAACAACAACAATAACAACAAAATACTTATCTAAATAATTATAGTTTTTGCATGTGGCTAAGATTAGTAATATCTATTTATAATAATAATTATTAATAATCAAATATCAACCTACCAAAACTAAGCTATCCAGATTACTTTTTTAAAAGGCATAAGTAAGGCCTCTAAGAAGCTAATATGATCTTACAAAGCTCATAAATTTTACTCATAGAAGCACTTTTCAAATTCCTTTTTATAAAGTGTTTTAAATATACTGTAGCAACCTTGATTATCTTGTTCTGAAATCCACTGTATCCTGGAAGCATAAAATTAAAATGTATAAGGGGAGATACGCAGATGATGATGAGATGTGATATAATAAAAGGCAAAAAATTCATTAAAAATAACCACATGAATTCATAGGGTACAAGACATAATAAATTTATGACCTATTTATATAGATCATTTATTATCTGTCAGATACATTGAAGAGAGCCCAAAAGATACTGCTTTATTTGAGAACACATAATAACAATTGGTATCCATGACAATGATGGAGTATAATGAACCATTTAATTATGTTTAGTGAATATCAGTGGTATTAAGTTGGTATAGGGGTGTGCTTTTCAATCCAGTCACCATAATTTCCAAACTGTGCAAAGATGATCTGAGGCATTACAGCAAACACAAAGTGTCAGAGATGTTGCAGGATATTTTAAACTTTTAAGGGATATATAGCAGCATCCAGCAGACAATATGCAAACCTCTGCTTGGGACAGTTCATAGTTTCATCAACAGATCAGGCTACACTCCTTCTGATTATGTCTTAACTTTGCAAAGCTGGGTTTTTAGTGGTTACCGTGATAAAAGCAAATGCCACATCAAAATCCACAAAAGCAGGAAATAACAATAGCAGTGTCCAATGTGATTTTAAGACTGGAGAAGCTGTTTAATATCCAACAGGTGCATGCAAACTATTAGTAATTAATTATGGCTATTTAATAATAAAAACATCTTTCTCTTTTGATCTATATGTATTTTTCAGTTACTAAATTATTAGGACAAAAACAGTCATTAAGCTGTCTAGACTTAACTATTTAGTGAATGGAATGATTAAGTACTTCTTTTCAGTTAGAAATTGTGAAAAACTGTGTAGACACTAAGGGCACTTGTGAAAGAAGGTTTGAGAATCTCTGCCTTATAAAATCTGCTCCTCAGTTACTTTTCTGGCTTCATCCTCTAATACTCTCTCCCCTCTTACGCTAAATCCAGTCACACCGGCTTCTTGATTGTGCCTCTAACTCAGCAAGCATGCTCCTGCCTCAGGGTTTCAGTATCTGCCTGGAACACCCTTCATCCAGTTACCCCATTAGGTAACACTGTCTCTTTTTTTGAATCTTTTTTCAAATATCAGTTTTTCAGTGTAGCTTATTTTGGCTAATCTACTTAAAATGGCAACCTGCTCCTTCTATTCCCAAGTCAATTTTTTTTTTCATTAGACTTGTCATCTTCCAAAATTCTATGTAATTGATGTACTTATATAAAAATATCTACCTCCATCTATGAGAATATAAGATTTACCATAGCAGGAGTTTTTGTCCACATAATCACTGATATATCCCAAGTGCCTAGAACACTATGTGCCTAGCGCATACTATGCATTCAATAAGTATCTGTTGAATTAAACAAAAAGAAAGTGAGATCAGTTTCTAAGAGAAGGAAAGAAGCAGAGGAAAGGCATGATGTAAGCTCTTCACCCAACTGATAACCTCTTCTTCCTGGGCATTTAGCCAGACCACCTTTCTCACCCTGCCATGAAGAACGCTTTCCACATCAGAAACACCTTGATGAGACTTCCAGTGAGTGAAGAAAGCTACCACAGGAAGTCACCGAGACCTGAGGCGGTGGCAGCAGACAGCGTTCTCCTGATGGTCTGGACTACATTTACTTGTTTTGCAAACCAGTTTAATAATGTGTACCTTGTGCATGCTTCCGGAGAAGGCAATGGCACCCCACTCCAGTACTCTTGCCTGGAAAACCCCGTGGACGGAGGAGCCTGGTAGGCTGCAGTCCATGGGGTCGCGAAGAGTCGGACACGACTGAGCGACTTCACTTTCACTTTTCACTTTCATGCATTGGAGAAGGAAATGGCAGCCCACTCCAGTGTTCTTGCCTGGAGAATCCCAGGGATGGGGTCGCACAGAGTCGGACACGACTGAAGTGACTTAGCAGCAGTAGTAGGAATAGTAGAACCTTCTTAGGCATTGTCTTTCTTTGGGAATGTGTCTCATTTTATTGTAAAACTAGATTATTTCTTTAAAATTGTATTATCTGAGTTGAGAAGGAGTCATCTTCTCATCATACCAATTATTATGAAATCTTTATTTAACCAATGAATGCAGCAGATATTTAAAAACTGGAAACAAAAGAGTATTCCTTATCATAAATAGCTACCTACACATACTAATTCCCATGAGAGAAATAAAAGTCACAGCGAGGAAAGACCTAAAAGCTATTTAGGCTTTATTGCTATGGAAGAATCCATACAAGCTTAGCTCCTCCTCTTGGTCTCTCACTTTTCCTTCCCCATTTGTTCTTTTTCAATCTGGCCTCTGCATTTTTGTTGCACCATGTTAAGGCAGGTTATTCTATTCTAGTCTCTAGTCAATTAGCATCACTTTAAGTTTTCAATGAGTTATCATCTGTCCAAATACTTCTCGTCATCCTCTCCAAAGTCTTGAGCTTTATTGAAAAGATGAAAATCAGCTTAATAAAGAAATGGAAGGAGTGAGGAAAAAAGTAAATAGCAGGCAGTGCAATTACCAAAATGGTGTGACATTTGTGGACTGAAGAAAAATAATTTCGAGATGAAAATCTTCAAAGAATTCTGAATACAGATCAATTTTTTCACATGAATATCTTCTATGAGATGGTGATAAAACTGTTCAAAAAATTAGTTAAAATTTAAATTTAAAACAAATACATATGCATCTACCAAGACCAATGAATTAGTTGGGAAATATGCTAGATACTATAATGACTGAATATACTATTTTTTAAATATTGTAAATTATCTAAAACCCTAGGATATTATAGAAAATAAAAATAAGGATGGTAAGACTTCATATATGTCATATTTGCAATGTTTGTTTTATAATTGTGTGGAACAAGGTATGCATATGGAGTGAAAAAGAAAGATAACTATGAGACTGATCCTGACAGCTTGTCTAATTGCCCAAGAAGATTGCCCTTCTTCTCTACCTTTGCAAGGAAGGCCTCCCTGGATGAAAGAGCATCATTCTTGGGCTTGAATTTTCTGATGTATCTCTTAAGGCTTACATTTCAATAGTCAATATAGTCCATTAGAAGAATAGGAAGAATGGTACATAAAGTTAAAATACCTAATAAACATTTTTAAATAGTTGATTTTATTTTTCAGGTACTAAAAAAATTTATTTCTTCTGAATCATACCAATATCTTCTATTAGTTTCATATGTAATTTCTAATACTCATAGATGAAAACATCTATGTCTAAATGGTAAGCTTTCCATATATAGGTTAGCAACACATAATTTAGACTGAATGAGATTAGTACAAAATAATTCTTTCCACTTTGTTTTGGCATAACTCTCTTTTATTTCAAAATTTGATAGTACAGGAAAACATATGTCCAGTGAGATTGTGCTTTTTGCAGAAAAATAAAAGAATTTAATATATGATGTTTAGGACAGTATTAGTAGTTGAGTGCAGCAGGAAAGGAGAAGCTGTCCTTTGGCCCCCATTTTGCCATTTGTGTCATTACCCCTGACTAGAGAGTTCTCTTCTAACAAACATTATTTTCAGCAGCTGGCTGGTATACATCATGTATACAAAGCTAGAAAATATCACATAGAACTTTTAGTTCAATTGCTTACTGCCTTAAAAGCCCAGGGAGAAAACAGAAATGACTGGAGTTGAATGTGTATACCACAGAGTGTACAGAGAGTGATCAAAGCAATCTCTCCACTTATGGTTTTAACTCCTTCTCATTCCCATATCCAGCAGGATCTAATTCTTTCTTTCCTGATATTTTCAATTTCTACCCTTTCCATGGGCTCTTCTCCTCACCCTATATACTTCCTCAAGTTGCTCTCTCCTTACAAAAATATAAAACCTTGTAGTTTTTACTGCTCTCTCCCTATTTCAATAAAAATTCTCAAGTGCTTGTTTAATCCTTTCTTTTTAAATTCCAGAGTAGACGTTAAATGCCTACTAGGTGCTTGGCCCTGTGAGATACATAGATAGATGGATCGATGGAGACATAGATGGATGGATAAATAGATACATAGATTACTTGTATCAGTTCAGTTCAGTCACTCAGTCGTGTTCAGCTCTTTGCGACCTCGTGGACTGCAGGCTTCCCTGTCCATCACCAACTCCCAGAGCTTGCTCAAACTCACGTTCATCGAGTCAGTGATGCCATCCAGCCATCTCATCCTCTGCCGTCCCCCTTCTCCTCCCACCTTCAATCTTTCCCAGCATCAGGGTCTTTTCCAGGGAGTCAGTTCTTCACATCAGGTGGCCAAAGTATTGAAGTTTCAACCTCAGCATCAGTTATCCCAATAAATATTCAGGACTGATCTCTTTTAGGAATGACTGGTTGGATCTCCTTGCAATCCAAGGGACTCTCAAGAGTCTTCTCCGACACCACAGTTCAAAAGCATCAATTCTTTGGCTTTCTTTATAGTCCAACTCTCACATCCATACATGAAAAAAACCATAGCTTTGACTAGATGGACCTTTGTTGGCAAAGTAACGTCTCTGCTTTTTAATATGCTGTCTAGGTTGATCATAGCTTTTCTTCCAAGGAGCAAACGTCTTTTAATGCAGTCACCATCTGCAGTGATTTTGGAGCCCCCAAGAAATAAAGTCTGCCACTATTCCCATTGCTTCCCCATCTATTCGCCATGAAGTGATGGGACCAGATTCCATGATCTTAGTTTTTTGAACCTTGAGTCTTAAGCCAACTATTTCACTCTTCTCTGTCACTTTCTTCAAGAGGCTCTTTAGTTCTTTGCTTTCTGCCATAAGGGTGATGTCATCTGCATATCTGAGGCTATTGATATTTCTCCCAGCAATTTTGATTCCAGCTTGTGCTCCATCCAGCCTGGCATTTTGCATGATGTACTCTGCATATAATATATATTTATATACATAGATTATATATGTACATATATATTAGATAGGTCATATTTATTATATAATAGATAACTATATTATTTGTATATATACATACATATACATATATATTAAACACTAAAAACATAGATTAGTAATATGTCCCTTTTGCTTGCTAAGTAATACTTTATTGAGTTGTGCTTCAGTTGTTCATCAGACAATGTGCTGTTTCTAGCTTTTTGCCAGAATAAATAAGTCTGCTATGAACACAACTGCAAAAAAAATTTTTTTTAACACATTTTCTTAGATAAATACTGAGCAGTAGCTACTTTCACTAAGGTAGATTAAGCATATTCTACCCCATTTCTCACAATGAATGAAGCCATAAAATCTTGGTAGAATACATGGAGCATCTATTTGAGGACTTTGGAAAGTAAGTGGTAGCAGGATCATTGAAGGGAAAAACAAGAGGAAATTTGAAGCACCACCAAGCTGGAGGCAAGTTTCCCATTTCTGCTTCAGTATCCCTTAGTATGGATGCAAGACCGTCTGAAACCAGAAGATGACAGGATGCACAAGAGAGCTTCAAGAGAATTTCTCTAGTTCTGGAATAGATAAATCCACAGCAAAGTTGGAGAGCTGGAGTTGGAATTCAACACTCCTCCCTCATTAATAAGTAGAAGTAGTAAGAAAGACTGCAAAGATGTAGAACAGAATATCAAGCAGCTGAAGTATTGCGGAGTCGTGCATCTGAACACAGCAGAGTAGGTATTCATTTCAATTGCACCTAGAACATTCACCTGGCCATATCCTGAGTCATAACACTTAAAAATAAACAAAATCATACAAAGTATGGTGTCTGACAATAATGAAATCAATCTAGGCATTATAACACAAAGATAATAGGAAAATACTCAAACATTTGGAATTCAGACAACATATTTCTAAAATATCCAGAGGTCAAAGAGGAAGTTTTAAAGTAAACTTAAAAATATTTTGAACTTAAGGAAAATGAAAATGGAACATATTAAAATCTACGTGATGCAGCTGAAACAATGTTTAGAGAGAAATTTATAGCATTAAATGTTTATATTAGAAATTAAGGAAGGTCATAAATAATGTAAGCTTCAACCTTAAGAAACTAATACAAGAAGATAAAAATAAACCCCAAACAATGATGAGAGGAAATAATAAAGAGCAGAAATCAATGAAACTAAAACTAAAAAATAAAACAGATCATTGAAACCAAAAGCTAGTTCCTTAAGACATCCATTAATTTAGTAAACCTTTGGCAAAACAGATAACATAGAGATCTGAGATACCAACTACCAATACCAGGAATGAAATTAAAGATATCACTACAGATACAACAGATATTAAAGGATAACAAAAATTATTATGAACAACTACCTGCACAAATTCATTAGCTTAAATGAGATAAACCAATTCCTCAGGAATCTTTTACACTAACAAAACTCAACTAAGATGAAAATATATAACATAGATGATTGCATGATGATTAAAGAAATCTAATTCATGTTTAAAATATTATTAAAAATGAAATCTCTAGACCCAAACGTATATATGAGCAATAACACAAAATTTATATATTTTCCCCCAAGACATAGAAGAAGGAACATTTCCAAGCTCATTATAGTGCTACACTGAGACCATATAAGGACAACACAAGAAAACTATAAACCAAAATCCTAAACAAAGTACTAGCATATTAAATTCAGCAATATATTAATGTAAGAATAACAGTATACTATGATAAAGTGAGGTTTATCCAGGAAAAACAAGATGATACAATATTCAAAAATGGAGTGATACTATTTACCATGCTAAAAGTCCTTAAAGAAGAAAAAATGGTCACATGATTATATCCAGTGATGGAGAAAAATCATAGTAAAGAGCACATACATAAAACCTGCAGTTAACATCATGCTTAAGAGTAAAAGATGCTGCTGTCCACTTAAAACATATAAAGATAACTGCTTTTCTGTTTCATTGATTTCTGCTCTTTATTATTCCCTTCCTTGTCTTTCCTTTGGGTTTACTTTTATCTTCTTAAATGTTTGTTCATACCACTCCTTGGCATCATACTGGAAGTCTTAGCCAGTGCAACAAGGCAAACAAGACAGAAAGGAGAAAATGAAGAGTAAAATGGAGGAAAGAAATGTACAGGAAGTCCTCTGCATACAAATCTTTAAGCTGTGAACTTTCGAAGATGCAAAGGTCTGTTTCATCAACATCAGGCATGAGTGAAACTGCAGCTTGTCCTCTGTCTCCTGTTGTTGAGGAGGTCTGTCGGCTGGCTGAGCCCTGCCATTGTCACTGTCAATTTCCACACCTTGCCCTCCTCCAATCAGTAACTTTTACTGCCTGTTCACTCGATGCCAGCTCCTGTATGCCAGCTCTTGTACTGTACTACTGTGCTTTTCAAGGTACTTCAGATTAAAATGTTTTGTGTTCATTTGTTTTCATGTATCATTTTTGTGAAAAGTATGATGAACCTATCACAGTACCTACTACATAGCTGATTGTGTTAGCTGGGTACCTAGGCTAACGTTGTTGAACTTACAAACAAATTGGGCTTATGGTCGCACTCTCGGAATGGAACTCATTTTCCCGTAGGGAACATACTGTATACAGACTTGTAAAGAAGAAATAGAACTGCCCCTGTTCACAAAGGACAGAACTACCTACGTGGAAAATACAATAGAATTCATAAAAAACTATTTGAAGTAGTAAATCAGTTTAGAAATGTCATAACAACCTAGAAGAGCGAAAACACTTTTGGAAAAAAAAGTAAAGTTGGAGCAATCATACCACCTGATGATCAGAATTACTACAGTCTATAAAATAGTGTGGTAATGATGAAATAGATACATAAATTACTGAAGCTGCATAGAATAAAAAATTAAACCCAGACAAAGATAATCAATGATTTTTTTTTTACAAATTTGCAAAGATAATTTAAAGAAGAAAGAAGACTTTTTTCAATAAACTGCATTGGAATAATTTGACATCCAAAAGCAAAAAAATTAAGTTAGATGGAAGCCTTGCATTTTATACAAAATTTAGCTATAAATTAACCAAAGTTCGAAATGTACAACTTAAAACTATAAAACATCCATGAGAAGATGTTTGTGATTTAGGTTAAAGATTTTTTTAGATATGACATAAAAACTCAATTAATAAAAATTAAATAATCTCACTTCATCAAAATAAAAATGTTTGCTCTGTAAAAAACACTTTTAAGAGAATGAAAAGACAAATGACATATGGGAGGAACTATTCATAAATCATGTATCTAACAAAGAACAGAGTATATAAAGAACCTCAAAACTCAGTGGTAGAAACGGAAATAACCCAATTAAAAAGTGTGCTGAAGACTTAAAGAGACTCTCTACGAAGAGGATATGAATGAAAAAATAAGTACTTTTTAAAATGTACAATATTACTAGCCATTAGGGAAATGCAAACTAAAACTAGAATGAGAGCTCACTAAATTTCTATTAGAATAACCAAGACAGAAAAGTACTTACAACACCAGGTTCAGGCAAGCATGCAGAACTGGAACTCCCATCCAGTGCTGGCGGTCATGCAAAATGGTGTAGACACTTCAGAAAAGAGAATCATACTTTCTTA